>NC_133399.1:111204563-112548729 GCF_047511655.1 Castor canadensis
TTTCAAAGCCCTTTCTCCAATATGGTCACATCAGGAGCTAGAACTTCAATTGATGAATTTTTAGGTGCTATGTGGCTAGCTTCAAATGGTGTGAAGGAAATTTTTATGACCACATTGTTGTCAACTCTGGAGTTGTAATTAAGAGACATAAGTTATTCTAAGAACCTAGGCACGCTATTGTGCTATATTTTGTGTTCTAGAGACGAGTATGATTCTGGTTGGATCTTTCCCACAGCGTGGAATAGAAACATGGAAATCAGGGAAGGATTTGTAATATAAGTGTGGAATAGACTTTCCTTATTTAGCAGTTTTGAAGTCTTTTGTTGCTGCAGCATGAGTTAGCAAAAGCTGACTAATCAACTTCAGAAAAGTACTTATCATAGTAGGCGTGACTGCGGGTCTTCAGCCTCAGTGAAGGCCTCTAGTCTCTGTGACTCTGCAGAGCACTTTATAGTACTTACGAGAATAATCTCTTTATTCAGAGCCAAGATAAATTTCCCTGCTTAAACCCTGTTTTCCTAAAATGCGTTAGCTTTCTTAATCTGTCACTCAAGCTATTTTCTGATTTGACCTCAAGCATTTTTTTTAAAAAAACTATTATTTATTAATTACTATCCACTGGGTTTCTGATAAAATTCAACAGATATTTTAATGCCCTTGGTTTCCTTCATCATAATTCTTTAACATTCCTGACTACAATTTCCAATCTGTACCCTTTAGGGACCACTTTGAGCTGCTGTTCCCTTTTTGAAAAGTTCTGTGGTCCCTTGGGTAAGTGGACATGCTTCCTTATTCAAATTTCCCCAGTATTATAACTGTATCATTATTATCAAATATAACATTTTCTTATTATATAACTTACAAATATGGCTTATCTCTTTGAAGGTGTTCTGGGCATGAGAATATTGACAGAGCCTTGAAAAAGTTAAGAGCACTTCACAGACACTGAAATCAGGGACAGATCTATGTCCTGTGTTGTGTCGGGTGCTAAAATAGAATAGCTGAAAGCATTTTCAAAAGGAAACAACATTCATTTTTTCCATTGAAAGATGCTACCTATTCAAACAAGCACTTAGAAGAGCCAGACAATCCATAATCAGAGTTTGCTAGTTTAATCTTGAAATTAGAATGTTTGTGGAAAGAATATAAAGTAAGTGAAAAATTGTGACAAGAGTTTTGATGCCTTAACTTCTCTTTGAACTTGTACTGACTGACTCTTTGGATCAGACATGTAGTCTTCGTTGTTTCAAAATGAATTTTCTCTTGGTGATTTCTCATAAATCATTTGTTCATACATAATTTAGCCCTTTTTGTACTTTTCACTCTTTGGAAGACACTGATATTTCTGTTCTTTGTTGTCTGTGCCTTATTGCTTTGCTTCTCACCAGGAGTCCCTAGTCTGATGTTAACATTATCAGTCATTTCTATAAATTGGATGCAGAATTTTGTTTATGTATTTGTTTGTTATTCTTGTGGTACTGAGGGTTGAACCCAGGGCCTGTGCATGTTAGGCAAGGGCTCTACCACCTGAGTCACGCCCCCGTCACCCCTTCTGTTTATGTGTTTGTTTTTGTTTGCAGATAAAGTCTACTTTCCTTTGTCTGTGTGGCCTTGACCTATGCATTCTCTTGCTTCCACCTACCTAGTGTCTGGACTTATAAGTGTGTGTCACCACATCCAGGAGAAGTTTGATGTGTTATGAGCTCTGGGACTTCAAGATATATTGACTCTGTTCTGCTCATGAGTTCTCAGGTTATTGGTCAGTTGTTTTTTAAACTCTAACCAGCCTTAGGAGGGATTCACCATTTAAATAATTTGCTCCAGAGGGCACTAAAGAATGCCTAAGCTATGACCTTTAATTATTTCCAATTTGGAGAGTCCAAGTTCAAGACAGGGAAAGGCCCTCTATAGAAGGTCATTGCACAGTAGTTTCTAAAACAGAATCTACCCATCCACCCTAACTACACACCTAGAGTGCCTGTATGCAAGAGAGACTGATTTAGATACTGATACAGACAAATACTGTTCACTGGGAGAAGTCAGAAGATATCTGGAGAGAACCTTGCTCACCTTACATAGCTATGGATGCAAAGCTACCATTTTGAAAGAGAAAGTAATATAACATTATAATAATATTTGTGGGAATATTATACTCATTATATTCATGGGTTATACAGACCAAATAAAGTCATTTTACATGATAGAAAAGCCACTGTCATAGTGACAGACTGACCTTCCTCATTCAGTGATAGAATATGAAGTTAAAAGTTTATGTCAGTATTGAGACTACATCAATTTGTAACATGCATTACTTTCTTTTTAAATTCACACAAAACATTTACCAGTATAGAAAATATGAAAATATGCTGGAAAACAACCAGTCTCAATAATTTTGAAGGCTTCAAATCATACAAAGTACATGATCTGACCACAATGGACTATTGTGAGAAACCAATAAGAAATAAGATGTACTGATCAGGTAGGGCTGCCATAATAGATTACTGTAGACTAGGTGATTTAAACAAAAGAAATTTATTTTTGCAGAATTCTATAGGCTGAATGTCTGAGATCAATGTTTCTGCTGTGTTGTTCCCTCTGAGGTCTCTCTCCTTGGCATACAGAAGGCTGTCTTTCCTTATGTCTTCACATATTCTTCCTTCTGTGTGTGCCTCTGTCCTAATTTCTTCTTATAAGGACACCAATCGGGTTGGACAAGAGCCCACCATAATGGCTTTGTCTTAACTTGATTTCCTTTTTAAGACCCTGTCTTCAGATTTATTCTCATTCATGGGTAGTGGAGTTTCAGATGTCTACACCGAATTGTGAAGATACAATTCAGCCTAAAACAGAAAATAACTAGAAAACTCCCAATTATTTGAGCATTCAATAATACATTTGAAAATAGCTCATAGGTTAAGGAAGAGATAACAGTCATACTAAGAGATATCCTGAACCTCATAATATCACAGAAACTCAAAGTTGGTGAGGTGTCTTGTTAGCAATGCTAAGAGTTATAATCATAGCTCTAAATGCTTACATTAGGAAACAAGAACATTTCAAAATAAAAAAAATCTAATTTTCCACCTGAACAAACAGTTACAATAAGAATAAAATTTATCCAAAATACATAGAAGAAAGGAAATGGTAAAGGTATGAGAAATATTAAAGGGCCAATAGACAAATAATAAAGAAAATCAACAAAGGCAGAAGTTGGATATTGTAAAAGATTAGTAGAGCTGATAAACATCTAGAATGATGACTGAAGAGAAAAGAAAAGAAAGGAAAATGGCAGGAATGCAGTTTAGTGGGGGAAAGGAGAGTGTAGTCAGTAAAATGCTGGAAAAATCTGTTCATCCCCATGGAAAAAACCAAATCTCATCCCTCCCTCACCTTTTGCCCCAAATGACTCCCAGACTGACCACTAACCTAGTTGTAACAACTTACATTATCAAGCTTATAGACCACGTGGAAGAGGATTTCTCCAACTGTGGGGTAGGCAGATTTCTAAGAACGTAAAAGCATTAAGTGCACACAAAGGGGAAGAGGAGAGAATCTGCATTTGTTAAATATGTAAAACTCACTCACCATTAAGAAGATGATTAGGCAAGCTACTGTCTCAGAGATAACATGTGCAACACATAGCTATAACAAGCTCACACCAGAATATATGGACTGCACCTTCAAGTCAATGCAAAAAACCCAAACATCTCAAAAAACAGGAAAAATACCTTAGATAGGCATTGCAAAAAAGTGGACATAGAAAAAATAAGCAGATAAAAAGCGTCCATAAGAGACATGCAATTTGAAAGCCCAGTGCAGTACAACTTTTCACCTAGTATAACAACTGCCATGGAAAATGTGAATGTGCTATCTATAGACAAGGATACAAAACAGCTAGAAGGTGCACACCTCCTGTGTGGAGTTTAAATGTTACAAACACCATGGAAACTGTTCAGCATTTACTGTCCTCAGGATGTTAGATGTCCACCTTATGATGCAGTAATTTCACTTCTATTTACCCCTCCAAATTTAAAACAAAAATTCCTATGTGACTATATTCTCCTTATGGTAGCTTGAATCTAGAAACAACCCATATACACTTCACCAGGAAAATGGTGGAGTTATATGGTAAAGTGTGTCATGATAAAAGGGACATGTACACTCTAAAAGCACAGAATGCCATGTTGAGTGCATGATGTCATTCATGTGAAGTTTAAGAGCAGTAAACTCACTCCATGCTGGCCGTCCCAGCATATCATTCCTGACTATATGGACATTTCAGGCCTTTTAAAATACCAACTTCAGTGACAGCACAGTCTTCACCATGTATTGAGAAGACACGTTAGGGGACACTAGAAAACACAGGTCCTAAAGAAACCCATGATGGCCCCATCCATTAGTTTCTCAGCATCATTTCCCAAGCTTGATTTTAACTGCCCCTCAGACACAATGCAGGTCTCTCTCTAAATCACACCGAATCACCTCATCCTATTTGTTCTCAGCTTGCTGAGCTTCTGGGCAAGAAATGACATAGAACTGACTAGTGGAACAGATCCTCAAAGTGCACCAGCAACTCCTTTCTGGGTACTAGATCAGTGTTTTCCACACTGGGACCCCTCAATACCTGGGGCTATTTTGGATATCCTAAAAATCTTTCATCTAGGAGTTTGAGCAGATAGGGGAGCAGGCTCAGAGACTTAGGAAGATGAGGGAAGGAAGCCTTTCTCTCAGGCTCTGTAGCTTCTGCTGGCTGTCCCCTATACGAGAACTAGGTTGGTCTATCACTCAAGCAAGAGAGAGTGTACAATATTGAGCGGGGTCTCAGAACTGAAGTGATTTGTTTAGGAAAAAATAACTTTTCACTTTTAAGTGGTCAACAGAAAGACCAAAGCTTTGCATTTGTTCTGTTATCCATGTGGGTTCTGTCTTTCTCCTATTGTGAAGTGCTTTCTTTGACCTTTGTCTTCAGAACCACATTAAGGTCTTCCTCCACTGGCCACTCTTGATCTTTTTTGTGATCTCCGAATTGCAGCCATTGTATACCAAGTCTCTAGGGATTGCTTCCTTGTTTAATGCCCTCGAATTAGTCTCCCCAGCAAGCTGAGTGGGAGGCACAACTTGTCGGCAGGCCTGTAACTCAGAAATGCTTCCACATTCTTACTCTGTGCACTGCAGTGGTTGGCAGAGAGCATGGGATGGATGCACCCATGGAGAAAAGCTGCAAGGAAGGGCAGTGTGAGCACCCATCCTAGGCATGACCATAACAAACCAGGATTGGGAAGAAGTCAGTTCCTGGAGGAGACAAAGATTTGAAAGATCCATCTCTGGGAATAGGAAACAAAGCCAACTATGGGCTTGTGGAATAATATTGAAAGCTACACTCAGTAAAAATTAAAACAAAAACAAACCAGAGGAAAACACAAATTGTGGTGAGTGACTTGGATGGTCTGTGTGGTTATTCATCATGCTTGGATACAAATATCTAGTGTTATCTGAGGTTAGGGGGCAGATCAGGGAAAGTAGGTATTTGGAAGAGAAAGAAAATGAAGGGTACCAAGGAAAATAGAGCTGAAATGCTTCAGCCAGTGCAAGTCCTGTATTGTTTGGAACCTCAACCCAGGGCTGACTTTGAATGGGAACTCACTTTTCCTGGGTCCTCCTGCATTGTAGAGTAGGAGAATTCAAAAACCTTCAAAGATTTACTTTGATCATGAACTTTTTACTCACTACAGTGAGGAGATGTTAGTTTCTCAGTTAATCATAACTGAGCCCCCAAAAGTCATCTATCTATCTATCTATCTATCTATCTATCTATCTATCTATCTATCTATCTATCTATCTAATCAGCTTAGAAGAAAACTGGAAAAAACATGAGCAAAGTGTTAGCATACCATGTGCCAAAGATTTCTGTCTTGTAGAAGGGTCAATATTAAAACAGGTGTTCAAATGATTTGAGTTGTGGAGACAAAGTGTAAAAAGAAGATGTGTCTACATTTGCTTTAGGCAGCAGAGTCCTAAGTCCAGTGGAAAACTGAGTTATCACACACTGTGGACACGATGCTGGACTTCAAAGCCCCTGGGATGAGAGGAGGCTTGGATTCCTAGGACAATGTCTGGGCATGATGGAAAGAAGAAGGACTCCAGCTGCAACCCCAGCTCAGTCAGGAGTTTTGAAGGGACTTTGTAGTACAAGGACTACAGAAATGGCAACAAACAACAAACAATGGACTAAATGCATACTATGTGTGCCAGTTGTGTTTACCTGACTGGTAAAAAAACATCCATCAATTTACCCAGGTTGCAAGGCTATGTGGCAAAATCATGACATGTACCTTGCTTATGCTGCTGTCTGCACTGCACTTCAGGGATCTGTGCATGGACCATACATATACAATAGCCTGACACAGCTGTCATGGAATTTCACTTACTCTTCAGTTTTAGGGAACATAATGCTTGTTCTACCATGTGGCTGATTCCTAAAGAAGATGTTTTAAGAGTATTTGAGAAGAAGGTATAATCTCTCTTACTGGGAAACACAGGTAGGTATCCATCCATAAATTCTGCAGAGCTGATGTGGTAATTCAGTTACTCATTTTTAATTCTTTGTCTCTCATTGAGAATGGAAGTTAACCTCGTGAAATTCACGATGGTCTCTTTGTTTCTTCTCTCATCTTCTATAGCTCATGCTTATAATGGTAGTTTCTCTGCCATTGGTGCATAGACATTCATTAACACTTAATCTTTATTTATTATGAACTGGGGCCTTTAAAATAAAGAATCCATTTTGTTTTGCTCATTTAAAGCTTTGTAACCTGAGTTCTGCCTTGTCTTCTGCAAATGTTGTTTGCATTTTCTCTTTGATGTGTATGTCCATTGTTTTTAGTTTTTCCACATCACTTTGGTTTTAGATGCATCTCCTTCCTATACAATATACTTTTCTATGAAAAGTACTCTAAAAAACCTTTTGTCAATAGTTGATTTATGTCTGTTTACACTTACTTATTGATCCTGTATTACATTACTTGTATTATGTATTTTCATTAGGTTTACAGTGTTCTTTTCTTTATGATGCTTATTCCCTTATTTTCAGCTCTCATAGTATTTAGAAAATTATGCAATTTGTTACAGTGGATGCCTTTATATGACGGACTTTGTCTTTTTTATTTCCTAACTTAGCCATCTGCTATGTGCTTTGTAAAACAGAAATGGTGCCTTATCATTACTTAGATAATAATCACTGAGTTCAATGTGCTTTTCCTTGCTGTTCCCATTTGTCTTGTTTGGTGGTTTCACTTTGTCAAAACATACCTCAGCCATGCGTCCCATGGACTCACTGCCAGATGTGTGTCAGATATCTTCACTACTCATCCTGTATTTTTGGGGGGCTTCCCAGCTGTGTCTCCTTGGAAGAATCTCACCCTGGGTAGATGCCCTAGGAGGAGGTCTGTAGTGCAAGATTTCCTTAGTTCTTACATTCTTCAAAATGTTTTTATGGATCATACATGAAGGATAACTTGACTAAATTTGATACTTGATTCCTTTATTGAATTCCTTTAGGTAGGTGTTCTTCCACTTGAGCCACTCCACCATCCCACTTGAATTCCTTTAAATTGCTGTTTCCTTGCATCTCCTTTATTCTGTTGCTTCCAGTAAGTCTGATGACAACCTGGTCTCATTTCCTTTGTAGGTGACTTATTTACTCAGTCTGGAAGCTTAGAAATGGTTTTTGGAACACTTATTCCTTCCTATTATTGCTTATACTCTCTCTTCAACAAAATTAGAGATAAGGACAAAATAGTTTCTGCTGGGTATTGAGGGGGTGGGGGGGAGAGGGAGGGGGTGGAGTGGGTGGTAAGGGAGGGAGTGGGGGCAGGGGGGAGAAATGACTCAAGCCTTGTATGCACATATGAATAATAAAACAATAAAAAAAAAGAAATGGTTTCTGGCTTTAAAGTCAAATGGATGCATTTAGTTTGTACCTAGGTATTGACTATTTGAGCTCTATTTTATCACTATCTTTTTTTCAATATTCAAACTCATGCATTTAATTTTTGCAAAATTTTATTGGATTATAGTTTTAAACAGACACATTGCTTTCTTCACTTTTGAAGACTCATTTTAATCGTGTTGCATGTTCTTTACTTCTATATTATCTTCCTATTTAATCATCATATATATATATATATATATATTCTTTATTGATGCTTATTGTATTGCTTGCTTATAGTTCTTTCTTTTGGGGGACTAAGTAATTTATCATCCATTATTTTCCTGAATTCAACTATCTCTCAATTCCTAACTTGCTCCACTGTAAAATTTTACACTTCTGATAAAAAACATGATACCTTTCCTATCTCCAAC
Organism: Castor canadensis; assembly: GCF_047511655.1. Classification (NCBI taxonomy): domain Eukaryota; kingdom Metazoa; phylum Chordata; class Mammalia; order Rodentia; family Castoridae; genus Castor; species Castor canadensis. The sequence goes on from NC_133399.1 coordinate 111,212,925, forward strand.
TACTTGCTCAAAGAAACTTAGGAACAGGATGCACCAGAAATGCTTCCCTTTGTTTTGTATTGGGCGCTTCGGGGAGATTTGTCATCAGCATCAACATTTAATGCCTTCTTTTATAGCTTTATAAAGAAGGTGTCTGGTTTTGTTGTTACTGTTTTATGTCAGTTGATATATTTTGCAGTTCTTTAGTTCTCTTGCACCAGGAACGAACAGAATTTGAATGAATTTTCTGTATCTTAGTTCAAGAGTACTGTCTGTCGTTTTCCTTTTTGGTGGGACTGGGGTTGGAACTCAGTGCTTCATGCATGAAAATCAGGTGTTCTGCTGCTTGAGTCACACCTCCAGGTCATTTTGCTTTGGTTGTTTTAGAAATGGGTCTCAGGAGCTATTTGCCTGAGCTGGCCTTGAAATGTGATCCTCCTGATTTCAGCCTTCCAACTAGTTAGGATTATAGGTGTGAGCCACAGGCACCCAGCTCTGTGTGTCACTTTTATATTAACATAGAGTCTCTGTAATTGAAGGGACCTCTTTTTGTGTGGGTGTGGTGAGTCTTACTTGATCTTACAGTTTATTTTCTTTCTTCTGAAGACCTTCTGTCTGTATATTTCCAAATTCCTTCCTTCTATCACAGTAGTAATTCTCTGATCTATAAAGAACCATATCTGTTCTAAGTATTTCTTCATTCAGGGAGGACCCTCTCTTTTTAAAAGAGGGTTTTGTTTGCATTCTGCTACCACCAGATCTATGGCATTGATGTGTATATATTTTAGGAAGAATATGTAGATGTCTTAAACATTCTTGTAGATGCTTCCTTTTGTACACATGCAAAAGTTTCTCAAGGTTATATTTCAGGATACCTGGCTATTTTAGGGAAATTGCTATGTTCTGATGTAGCACCAAAGGATTTGGGATTTGTCAATTGATTACAGAAAGCAGCAATTAGTGAAGAAACAAAACAGCCAAAAGAAGACATCAAGTAAAAGAGTGAAATTGCTATTCACTCTTTTGAAGAAATGTACAGGAAGAGCTGGCTTTAGGAGAAGGAAGCAGTCTTGTTTATGTAAACCTTGAGATATTAAATGGCTGTCCAAAAGTAAATGCCTACATGAAAGGGAAACTGGTTAGACAAATCCAGAGCTCAGGGAAAAGGTTGGGGTTACAACTGGCTATTTGAATATCAATGTATAGTCAATTTTAATCATGGGACTAAATAAAATCACTGAGTCTATGAAGGAAGGTAAAAAAGAAAGGAGCTCATACATTGAGTTGAAAAGATAAGGATGAACCAATAAAGAAAATTCCTTTTCCAGTGGGGAATGAGAATAAAGAGACTGCAGATTCCTGGAGTTCAAGTGAAGTTCACCTTTGAGCATAAGTTTAAAATTTGTCTGGTTTTCAGCTAATCAAAGCATAGGTTCTGGAGGTGGTTTTGCTTCAAGTTCTGGGACCAGCTAGACTTGACTTCTCATTAAAGGTGAGTTTTGTTCTGTACCACATGGTCTCAACACTGAGATTAAGGGTGAAGAGACAGGCATGTCCCAAGGTCTCGCTACTCATGACAATGCGAGGGCACAGGACAGCAAACAGAAGTATGTAGCAATTTTTAAGTTGCCTGTGTTGAGCCAGTGGACTGTTCTTCCCACCACATTCCATTGGACACAGCAAGTCACATGACTGACACCAAGTCACAGGAAAGGAAATACTCTAATTAATGTGATTAATGAAGTAATGGAAATGAAAATTCAATATTACATTGTAGTTTTTTGGAAATTATCCAAAAGATAAACATACAAAATAAGACAAAAATAAATTCCATTTTCAGTGGAACCACAGAGAGCTAAAAATCCTAATTTCATTTGGAGGCAAAAGAGTCACCAAAGCTCTGAAATCCAAGAACAGATGCATTTAGAGGAAAAGAGCTAAGTAACGTGGGGATGACAGGTGCAGAGAGACAACGCAGATCTCAGAAATGGCCGAGTATACTGCACTTCTCAAAGGGAAGAATGCTTATGAAGGTGGAAAACAAAATTCCTTTTTGCAACAGTGAGCCCATAGCTCTAGCTTTTGGCTAGGGTACTTGCTGGTTTTTGGTTGGTTCTGAGGAGAAGAGAAATCAAGGCTAACTAAGAGGAGCAATAACTCAGTGGAAGTCAAGGGGATTCTTTACATACATTTCTATCCCTGTTGGTTGAGCAGAAGAAGTAAGTGTTTTACAAAGGCCCACATTTCATAAAGCCTGGATCACAAGATACATTCCAATCAACATGGCTGCCTTCTGGGCCTTCCTCCATACAAGTCTCCTGCTGATTCTTCTATCAGACAAACTTAACTTCTGTCAGGACTCATTAGTAAAAGTGACTGCTAGGGGAATTGTGCTGGCATTTCTGTCAGAGGTGCCACAGCATCTCCTGAGGACATGTCAGAATGATGGGGAGGGGAGAGGGGAACTGCACTTGCCCCAGTGTTCAAGGGTGCCATTGGCATCGCTGGACAGATCTCAAGGATGACACCGTGCAGCACTCATGGTGGAACCACATGAGGAAATATGTTCAATGCACAAGGCCAGTAAGAAGCTTTTGAGGAACACCATAATGATTTTTCTAAAGAAGAATGCAAAACAAACAAAACGGTTAAGAAAAATCTCTTATTATAAAACATTCCAACAGGTAATTGCAAATCATCAGTAAGCATGTCATGATAAACTCAAGTTCTGAGTTTATGAAGTAAGAACATAACAATGAAAGATTTCAGGAGGCAGTGGCAAAGCACTGAAATCACAACATTAGTTGCCAGAACTAAGGAAAGAAGTGAAAAAAATTAGGAAAAAAAGCAGCAGCAAAGACATGATGGGAAAGAACAGAAGGAAGAGTGAATGTTCCTGGGACAGTATGAGATGAGGAGACTAAATTGCAGAATAGAATTCTTATTCATATAAAATAATAGAGATAGATCTGTCTATACATACATATAATCCTTCAGTGTAACAGTCTGCTTGATTAATTCTGAAAATTGATAAAACAGACAGCTTAAAATAACTATAGAGCAGTTGTAATACTAAGATATAAATGCAAATGAACAGAGATCAGAAACTCTCTGCAATTCATCTGAGACATTTTAAACAGAATGATTCAAAAAGTATGAAAAATATGAACATACTGAAAAATGTTCAAATCAGCATGATGCCCCATAAATATGCACACTTTTATGTGTCCATTAAAAACAAATAAACACTTGGTCAACTGAAATAAAAAGTATGAAAATGGTGGGTGGAAGCACATGTGAAAGAAACACAAGTAAATATATACGTACATACCTAGGTGATAGGTGAATAGACAGATAATGAAATCTTAGCAGAAGCCATTATCTTACAATAAGTTAAATTTAAGCTAAAAACTACTATTTTACTGTTAAAAACAAAGGCAGCATTGTACAATGTTGAGGAACGTGATTACCAATCAAAATAAAATGTTTCTGGTTTCCTCTGCACCATCTATCATAGCATAACTCTTAAAACAGCAAAAACTCCAATTTATAAAGCAAGCATAAATGCAAGATAAAGTGGTGGGAGGCTTTCCTAGCGCAGAGATCCCGCTGGATTCTTGACTCACAAAGAGACACATCTTCCTTTCAGTTGCCCGTTTGTCATTTACAAACACTGATCACAAACAGCCTTTAAAATTTCTAAACCATAGCCACACTCCCTTATTAACAGAGGAAAAGAAGTCTTCAATTTCATGTATATTTCTAGCTCTCTGCTCTTTGTGATGTTTTGTTGAACTCACCCACATATCCATCAAATGATGTGTGGGAAGTTTTATGTAATTACTGGCTTAGTTTTATCAGTGTATATAGATTTATTCAACCATTCTACTTCTTCTTGAGTCAGCATTTCTGTGATTTTAATTTTTCTGATGTCCAATAGAAAGGAATTGCCCTTCTATTATTCTGTTTAAGTCCACACTGACATTTTCTTGGCAGAATCATAAATCTGACTGTGCTATAGCAGAAATAAACTCTCAAAACACATTTATCAATACCCATGCTAGAAGGATCTCGCTATGTAAACACATCATGGTACGTTTTCTGGAAAGGTCTATGATGGTTAATCTCCACTGTCAGGTTCGTTACACTGAGAGATACCTAGTGAGTTCTAGGCAAAGCACACTTCTGGTGTGTCTGGGAGGGCATTTGCAGACACTATTTTAATTTAGTGATGGATTAAAAAAATTTGAATAGATTGGGAAATGGTGGAACTGTGGAAGGTGGGGCCTGGTTGGAGGAAGTGGGTCACTGGTGTGTGTACTTGGGGCCTGGATCTTGCTCTGGCCTCTTCCTGCCGCTGCTCTGCTTCCTGTCGACTGGGAGGTAATCAGTCTACTGCCACCATGATGTTCTGCCTTACCATGGTCTAGAATGAATAAGAGTCAGCCACTATGGACTGAAATCTCTGCAACTGGGAGATAAATCTTTCACCCTTTAAGTTGTTTCTATCAGGTATTTTGGTCATAGCGATAGTAGAGCTGATGGAAACCATTTGGCTTCTAACTTCACAATGCTTTATGTTCCATACTAGGGAATTGTTAACTTTCTGTTACAATTTTCTTTTGAGAAAATCTGCCCCTTTTCATGACCAATGTATATATGCTCTGTTTTTATGTACAATTTATCCATAATCTTTGAATAATCCATCTTCTTCAATATGTAAGTTACTGGAAAGAATAATCAAGTTATAGATATTTTTAAACTTTATTATACTATCAGACATAGTATGCTTCTACAAATAACTGCCAGGAATGTTGCAGTGGTTAGACATGCAAATGTTGACAGCTCAACAATGTAGCTTCATTTGTGGTAAAAGACAAAGAGCCCTTCAGAGAATGGATGCTACCTATAGAGCAAGGCAGTGTAAACTGTTCTAGAGTATTTGGGAAGGTTTCAATTTAAATGTGAGATCTGAATTAAAACTTGAAGGCTTAGAGTGAGTGAAGAAAGTAGTTGCTGATTCTGTTCTAGGTTTTCAGGAGTCCTTTGTGGTTTATAAAGAAAATGTTAAGAAACTGGCCCTAGTTTCCTTTAATTGAAAAGGATTTCCCTGTAGTACATGTGAGAGGCTTTGTGGAATCCATTAAGCTTGTGACACTCAGTAGAAACCAGAGGTGGAATTAGGAGAGGAAGAGGGAAATTCCCCATTCACAAGTCTAGGGAGGAGATCACTCAGAAACCTGGAGGGAGGATACTGGTCCATGTAGCAACCACCAAAAAGGGTCAAGTGTTTTCCTCTGTCAAGGACACCACACATCTGCTTGATGCTTCCCAACTGTGTATGTGAAATATGCCGTGACACTTTCAAGAAGAGTCCTTCCAGAACCAAGTCCCCAGAAAACATGGGCCTGCTGAGCTGTGGGAAGAGCACATACAGGAGACTGTGCAGTGAGATGCAGAAGTTTTAAAGAAGTCAAGGATACTGAAAATAAAAAGAAAGAAACATGTAGGGCATCCCACTAAGGGTCAAGGCCTCCGTCAGAATGGGTAGGGAATGTCGGGTTGGTGCATTGCATGCGTTTAGTTCATGTGCTCTGACTTACCTCCCATCCAGACTTACTCATACTTCTGTGATGGAAAGCCCATCAACCTGCGACTCTACTTACATGCCTCGAGAGAAAATACATTAAAATTTTTTTCAGTATTAATGAAGTGTGATTGATAGATAAAATTATATGTATTCAAGGCACAAGCCATACAGTTTTGGTCTGTGTTTACATTGAGAAATGATCATCAGAGTTGCTAATTAATTTGTCTGTCTCCTGACATAAAGTAGCACATCCGTTAATCCCAACACCTTTCCTTTCTTCTCAATTGTATTAAACAATTATGATCTTGCATTATCTGCTTTAAGTTTAACATGTTTTTGATAAAATCTTGTTTACTTTCCTTTGGCACTGTGAAAATAGTTGAACTCCAATAAAATAAATGTATTTCTCTGTTAACCTTATTGAAAAATTTTCAAAGAAAAAGAAAACAGAAAGCGTCCCCACTATTCATTATGACTAGTAGGATACAAGAAACCAAGAAAAAAATTTCTTGATATCCTAGGGGAATTTTAAAGGAAGAAATGTTCTCGAAGCATGAAAATGGGTAAATAAATGCAGTCTTCTTGTAATAAAACATGTCTTTTACTTAATGTGGCTGAAAATTCATATTATTACTTATACAGTTAACCATGAAAAAGCAAAAATATAGAGATAAGACAAATCTAAGAGGGTTTTTAAATTCTAGGGGAGCCAACCACAAAGTAAGAACTGAATTAGCCCATTGTACACTGGAGTCCAGTATCCGCAGTACTTGGTGGCAGGTCCCCATGAGACCCACTTCTGCTTCTCAGTTTATCCAAGGAATAAGGAAAGCGTGTTTTTGAGCTATAAGAAGTTTAAAACTATCTTCTCTAGCACAGTGTATAGTCAGCCTTATAAGATACGTAGCATTTAATGTGAACATTGCATTTTCCATAGGTCTGTGGATTCTGCCCTGTGGAAGATGTGGTCTGATGGGGGTTGCTCACAGTGATCCTTCAGTCCTTCCCACTGTTCACCTGGGAGAGGGACCTGTCCCAGGAGTAGTTTGTGACTGAGGTGACATATAGTGACATGCTATTCAGCAGTAGGATTCCTTCTGAGGACTGTGTCATTAGGCACTTTGGTCACTGTGTGAACATCAAAGAGATACACTGAGCAAATCTAGATGGTGTAGGTCAACCTCACACACAAGGTGCTCACTCTACAGTTACAATAAAGAGTACAGCGTAGTAAGTACGTAAATCAGTAACAGTGTACTTTACAGTCATTATCAAGTGTTAGGCACTGTGTCAAGTGTTATGACTGACAGTGAAACAGGGTTGTGTATACGTACAGCCTCATAGACACATGAAACAATGGATTGTGCTGCCTTCAGAGGGTGTTAAATTAGTTCTGGGGGAATCCAGGAGTGTGAATTATAAAACACCAAGACTGACTCCTCCCTGCTCCGTGGCTTCCTGTCTCATACAGGCTGTGGTCATGATACAGTCCAGACACATTACATTACCTTGCTATTTGGACTTTCAGACTCCAAAACTTTCTCCAAACCTCTTTTCACTATAAAACAATAAGCCTCAAGTGCTTTGTTATAATAATGGAAATGGGCTAAAAGAGATGCTATTCCTGAAGGATAAACCAGTTGTAGACAAACAAATACACCTCTACTATGGTGGCAGGTGGAGGAATTCATAAATGCAAACATAGCCCTTGTTTGTCAAGTTGGCAGGGATGATTTGTAATGTTAGCAAAATGAAAATGTATAGCTAACTGATAGCTAATCATCACTTATTTAATTCTTATTGAATTGCTAGCCATTTTGTGATAATTAGACATATTAATCTCACTCTTAAATACAGAGTAAATATTCAGTGTATGAAACACTAGAAAAAAATAAATTCTGAAGGTCAGGGAAGCAACAGGACCTTTCACACTTACTCTGATTTCACTTCTTCCCTCAGTTTTCCTGATCACTGCACCAGGATGGTTATTAGAATTTGGCCACAAAAATCTTGATGCTTCTGCCAGTGCTGAAGGACTTGAACTGCTCCCTGGGAAGTCGGGTGCCATTTTCCAGCTTCCTGCTGACACCAGGTTCTTTCCTTGCTTTGCTCTCTTTCCTGTTGCTCTGATCTGCCGATCTGCCTCCTGTGATTAATCGACCACTCTATGCCTTCCGGCTCTCTGCAAAGCTAAGAAACAATGTGAAATAATGCAATGCAATGTCTGTACATATTTGGCTTGGGGGACATGGCCACAGGAGGCTGGAATACCTCCGTCTCTGCCTTTCTTATTTGATATCCTAAGATGAATGATGAGCCTTAATGTTAATTCTTTATTTATTGCAATAGACTTTGTGGTTTCTCATACAAAATAGGATTCTTGGGATTCTCTAACATTACAAAACTTCTAAGGTAACCATGCCTGCTCTGTGATCATTGCTGCAGAAGTGCAAATAAAACTGCAGTTAGTCATAAGCTATGCAAAATGTGGGTTATACAGTTTGAATTATTCATCTGGAATAGATCATCAGTGTAGTGAATGATGGTATTCTTGACAATAAGTGATAAATAATACTGATTTTGATAAATTCTCTTGGCTGGATGGCTTATGGCAATGCATAAACAGTGGGAAAACATTGCATTTTTAAATTGGGATCACTACCCCAGTACAAAATAAACAGATGCTATGACTCGGCATTTGCTGTTAACAACAAGAACCTAATATTGAAAGCAAACAACAGTGATTAAAATGCAAAAGCAGCAGCCCTGCCTAGCAGTCTGATCAAGTTTTGTTAGGAACAGGGAGAAGATATGACATTATGAAGTCTGTGACCTTACCCTATCTTCTCCAGTGGGAGACATGGGATTCATAACCCACTTGCCATGAGCACATTTATAGGTACTTACTCTTCAAAAAGAAAAATGCCAAAGCCAGAAGAGACACAGGAGTGATATGGAATTGGTGCATTAAAAACATTACAAGATAATGAAAGTTTCCTGGGGCACAAAGACAAAACTAAAGACAGACTTAATATGTCCTTGAGGACTCTGAAATTAACAGAAAAGCACCACCTGAAGAATATCTGTGATAATGGTACTACTTTGTTTGTTTTCTTTATGAATAACAAGTAGATGATAATGCAAAATCCTTAATAAACATGTAAAGGACAGATTTAATATTTTGTAGTCAGTATTGATGTATTTTAATCCCCAGTTTTATGAGCAGCCACCTGGCTAATTTTAATATCATAGCATTCATTTCTAAAAGAAAACCTTGAAGATTATTTGTCATCTGCAATTATTTCAAAAAGGAATATTTAAAATCATAAAAAATAAACACTTAGTGAAATAATGAAATAATTATGGGATTAGCTTTGGTAAATATCAAAATATGTGATAGGATTCTATGACTGATAAGAGTTGGGATAACAATGGAGAAATTAATTCCAAGGAGAGAAGGAGAGAAAGCCCTGGGAAGCAAGCACGAGTGACAGGAAAGCTAACAAAGGGGAAGAAACCCAAAGGCGAGTCAGAGAGAGTGGAAAGCAACTGTCTTTAATTGGTTCTTATTGCATTTTTGTATTTAGTTCTGTTTGACTTTTTTGTCATAATGGTTTGTTTTGTCTTCTCTAAGCAGTTGTGGAGACTGAGTCTACAAGAGACAGCTAATCACTAATAAGACCTTCACAGAAAAGGAGATATCTACCCCATATTAAGATATGAAATATCTTGATAGAAATAAGAAATATGAAAAATCAAGGGAACATGATCCCTCCAAATGTTCATAAATATTCAGCGACTGTATCCAAAGATACCAAATGGGATAAAATGACAAAGAAAACAAAATGATAATTTTGATAATGATTGATGTCTTCAAGGAGGATACAAATAAATAGCTGAATAAAGTAAGGAAGGCAATGCAAGATATGGAGGAGAAATTCAGTAGAGAGTGATTGTGACAAAAATGGAAAACTGAGAAATGAAAAGTCCAATACGTAATTTAAAGACTCAGTGGAAAGTACCATCAATAGATTAGACCAATCAGAAGAAAGATTATCAGGATCTGAACACAAAATTGAGGAATTACTGCATTCAGATAAGAATAAAGTAAAACCCAAGAAACTATTATGTCCACAACTTTCAAGGCCTTAGGGACATGATTACAGGACCAAACTTAGGAATTATGGGACAGAAAAGGGTACTGCCATACAGACAAAAGACAATGAAAAGCTATTCAGTGAAATAATAGAAGAAAAATTCACCTATATATGGGAAATCACAGACATCAAAGTACAGGAGGATTATAACCCCAAATAGAGATGGTCAGAAAGAACTTTTCCACATCATATTAAGAACAAAGTGGGTAGGAGAATAAGAAACAGTTATTAAGGAGGAGAATTTGATCAAAGTTCATTATAAGCATAAATGAAAATATCACAGTGAAATCCCTTTGTACAATTAAAATTCTCTAATAAAACAGAAAGAATAAGAAAGAATACTGAAAGCTTTAAGTGAGACATGTCAAGATACTTGTGAAGGCAAACCCATCAACAGAACAGCAGACTTCTTAGAAAAATCCTTAAAGACCTGTCAATCATGCAATGAAGAATTTGAGCTTTGAAGGAAAATAACTGCCCACTAACATGACTGCATCTAGTAAAGCTATCCCTTGAAACTGAAGAATAAATAAAGACCTTCTATGATAAGTATAAAAAAGTGAATTCAAGACCACTGAGCTAATGTTGCAGAATATAATTAAAGGAAGAAAAAGAAAGCTAGACACAGTTCCAAGAGCTCAAAGAAGAATACATCTTACTAGAAGAACAGATAAATAAATGTTCATGAGGAAAGAATTAAACATTAACTCATAAAACAACAAACTTCTAGGGTAAATAAGGAGGAAGAAAGAAAATAGTATTTTAAATGACCAGAATAAAAAAAAAACCTCAACAATATAACAGGAATTAGTACACATCTTTCAACAATAATTCTAAATGTAACTGGTTATAACCTTCCAATCGAAAGACACAGATGGGTTTATTGGATTGAAAACCAAGATCCAACTCTTTGCTGTCTTCAATAAACAGCAAAAGGATGGAAAATTATATTCCAAGCAAATGGAGTCTGAGAACAAGCAGGTATAGTCATATTCCTATCTAACAAAGAAAACTTCAAGCCAAAATTTGAAGCGTTAAAAGCCCACCACATATTCTAAATCTACCAAGAGGATGTAACACTTCAAATATATATGCATCCAGTGTTATCAACCCCAGTTTCATAAAACACTACTGGACATACTGGGATAGATAGATACATTTGTATAATTGTGATGACTTCAATAGTCACTCTCAACAATAGATAGGTCATGTAGACAGAAAATCCATGAAGAAACTTCAGAGTTAAACCACACCACACATCAAATGGACTTAATGGACATTTGCAGAATATTCCATCCCACAGCTGAAGAATACTCATTCTTCTCAGAAGTACAAGGAGCTTTCTTCAAAATAGATCACATTTGGACCATAAAGCAGAATGGACAAATACAAAGTCCTTGAAATAATTTCTTGTATCTTATCAGAGCATGATGGAATAAAGTTAGTCATAATAGCAACAGAAACTACAGTAAATGGAAAAACATGTGAACATAGAACAATACACTTTTGAACAATAAATGGATCATTGAAGAAATTAAAGAGGGGATTTAAAAATTTGTAGACTTAAGTGAAAACGAAAACACAATTTACCAGAACCTCTGGCAGTGACAAGAGGAAAGATTACAGGTACAAATGCCTATACAGTGGAAATCAGAGAGATCACAATTAAGAAACCTAATAAGGTGCCTCAAACTTTTAGAAAGACAGGAATAAGCCAAATCTAAAGTTAGCAAATGGAAAGAAATAAGATATACCAGGGAAGAAACTAATGAAATAGAAACCAGAAGAATAATTGAAAGGATAAATGAAAAATAAACAAGATTGACAAACCCTTAGCGATACTCACCAAAAGAAAGAGACAGAAGATAAAATAAATAAGAAAGGTGATATTACAAAACACTACTGATATCTAGAGGATCATTGTGGAATATTTAGAAAACATCTAATCTAATAAATTGGGAAATTGAATAGAAGCAGAAATGGGTAAATTCCTAGTTGCATATGTCCTACCAAATTGAGTCAAAAGGGTATAAACAACCTAAATATATCAATAATGAATAAGGAGATTGAAGCAGTAATAAAAATATCTACCAATGAAGAAAGCCTGGAACTAGATGGATTTACTGCTGAATTGTACCGCACCTTTAAAGAAGAAGTAACACTAATACTCCTCAAACTATTTCATAAAACAGAACGGGAAGGAAACTTCCTAATTCACTCTATGAAGCCAAGATTACCCTATGAAAATCATATAATGTCACAACAAAAAAAGAAAATTTATTGGAAGTGTGGCTCAAGCAGCGCCTGCTCTCTAAGTGTGAAGTCGTGAGTTCAAACTCCAGTCCCACCATGAAAAAAGAAAACAGAAGATTTCCTTGCTAAGTACGGACACAAAAATCCTCAATAACATACTTGCAAACAAGTTTCAGTCACATTGTATAAAGATCATACAACATAATCAAGTTGATTTCTTTCCAGGGATGCAAGGAAGGCTTAATAGATGCAAGTGAATAATTGTAGTAGTTCACATAAACTGAATTAAGGACAAAAATCACATGAGCCTCGTGATAGACACAGGAAAAACCTTTGACAAAATTCAACATCTTTTCAGGATAAAAGCCCTAAGAAAAGTAGAATAGAGGAACTGTAAACAAAGGATATATATGACAAGCCTTTACTTTCAGGAAAGTAGCAGGATTCAAAATCAACATGCAAAAATTAGTAGCTTTTCTATACACCAATAAAATAAAAAAACCTCTGAGACACAAATAAGGAAAGTGACCCAACTCACAGTAGCCTTAAAACAAAAGACAACAAACCCCAGTAATAAACTTAAGAAAAAGACCTCTACACTGAAAATTATTAAACTCTGAAGAAAGAAACTGAGGAGGACTAGCAGATGGAAGAGTCTCCAATGTCACTGATTGGCAGAATTGAAACTGTGAAAATGGCCATTTTACTAGAAGTGATCTAGAGGTTCCCATACAATTCCAATGCCACTTTCTCATAAAACTACAGAAAATAATCCTAAAAGTTTTATTGAATCACAGAAGAACCCAAATAGCCAAAGGAACTTTGAGGAAAATGAGCAATGCTGTAGATATCACAGTGCCAGAAGTCAAATGATACCACAGAGCTGTAGTAACAAAAGAGCATGGCACTGTTAGAAAAACAAGACACATCGACCAGTGGAATAGTTATCTACTGCTGGACAGAGGTGCCAAAAACATACACTGCAGACAAGATGGCTCCTTCAGCAAATGGCACTGGGAAAACTGCATGACAACATTCAGAAGACTGGAAGTGGATTCCTCATCTCCCTAGTATAAAAGTCAACCTCAAATGCAACAAAGACCTTAATGTAAGATGTGAAACTTTGAAAGTACTAGAATCAAAAGAAATGATACCCAAACTAGATAACAATGAAAGGTCATATTTCAAGATTTAGAGATAGACAATGACTTTCTGAAATAATGGCAAGAATTGCCAAATGGGATTGCAACAAACTAAAAAGATCTGCAGCAGCAAAGGAAATGATTTTCAGAATGAAGAGACAGCTCACATAGCAGCAGAAAATCTTTGCTGGCTATTCATCCAACAGGGAATTATTATACAGAATATATAGAAACTCAAAAAATTAAACACTGAAAGATCAAAAAATCCAATCAGTAAATGAGCAAATGAACTGAACATAAAGCATTAATAAATACATGGAGAAATATTCTGCATCTTTAGCCATCAGGCAAATGCAAATCAAAAAGACATTGAGATTTCATCTCGCCCAAATCAGAATCACTATCATAAAGGAAAAAGACAACAAATGCTGGACAGGATGCAGGAAAAAAGAACAGTTATACACTGTGGTAGAAATGCATGTTAGGACAGCCATTATGGAAATCAGTGTGGAATTTCCTTAAAGACCTAAAATTTGAACTATTACATGGGTCTACTCCTGAAGGAATCAAAGTTGGTATACAACAGAGGTACCTTCATATCTATACTCACAATTTTTTAAGTCATGGAATCATCAGCCTCAATGCCCACCAATGAATGAATGGATGTACCTTTTTTTTTTTTGGCAATACTGGCATTTAAACTCAGGACCACATGCTTGCTAGGCAGCCACTCTACCACTTGAGTGATTCCATCAGCCCTTGAATGAATGGATGAAGAAAATGTGGTATACATGCACACTAGTTTATTGTTGAACCTTAAAAAGAATAAAATATGCCCTTTGCGTGAAAATGAATTGAACTGAAAATCTTCATTAAATGAGATAAGCCAGTCTCACAAGACAACTATCCATGTGTCAAATATGGAATTTGGGGGGAAATAAAGGACATGAAATTACAAGGGGGCCTCTTAGAGATGTGCAATGGGAAAAGGCAGAGGGAGATGGAGGGATAAGAAGGATAATATAGGGGGTAAATATGATCAAGGTACATTATATGTCTGAATGGAAATGTCATTGTGAACCCTTTGTTTTGTATAATTAATATGAATGAACTAAAACAATACGAAGGTAAATTATAAATATTTTCAACTAAGGGACAATGCCATTATAATATAGATATAGAAAGTAGCTAAGAAAAAGGTATTGATTGGGATTTTTAAATCAGCAATATATTTCTTATTTAAAAAGTTAGGAGGAAAGAGAAATTTAATAATTGAAATATTATACCAAAGTATTTAGAAGAAAGGAAATAGTGAATGTAGAAGGAAAAACAAAATGAATATTAGAAAAGCAAATCACAGAGAAAGTGAAAGCATAAAGTTCATTCTGTGATGAGATTAATAAAATGTGTGAGAAATCTAGCAAGACTAAGCAAAAGCTAAAGAGGAGGAAAGATCAAATTCTCAACAATGTCATCATTTCAGATACCACAGACATTCAGAAATAAAAAGATAATATTGTAAATAGCATGCCTTTGAAAATAATATTGACAATTTCTTCAAAACATACTCTACATGGACTCAGAGAGATAGAGAGAAGTAAAGAGTGCAAATCTGTTAAACAGATTGTATCCACAACACACGTCCTGAAAGGAAAATACCTATAAAGACAGTTCTACTGGGCCATTGTGTTAAATATTTAAGAAATAAAAAAATGAATATATTTGTTTAGGATAAAGGATTACAATACACTCCTGAACTTATTTTAGGAAACCAGAAATACTGTAGTTCTGAGGGAAATAAAATTATAAATCAAGATCTTTTATGAACTTAAACCCCAAATATATTACAAAATATCGCCTAGTTCAACCAAGTCACATATAAAATTGAATGCATTGAACAGAGTTTATTCTAGAAACACAAGGTTGGTTAAAAATTTGAATATAAATCAAGATAATTCAATACGTTAATATATGAAGCAAAAAAATCAATTATAACTAAATTTATTTTAAAAATAGACAAAATTAGTTTACTCATAATGAAAACTTTCCACAAGGCTAGGTTCAACTTGATAAGTAGTATCTAAAAATAGCTGTATTACACAGCATAGTTAAGGTGAATTATCGGACACTTTCGGTTTAAAAATGAGAATTGGCCAAGAATAATCTTTGCTACTACTTCCATTTGTCAATACACTAGAAGTCATGACCAGTGTTGTAAGGTAAGAAAAAATAAATAGAATACATAAAAAATTAGAAAAAGATATTTATTTGCAATGACATAAGTATTTCCATAGTAGATGATAAGGAATCTTCAAATAAATTTCCATAATAAGTAAATACACAAGAATTATTTGCATCTTTTTATGCTGACATCAAGTGAAAAATGAAATAACATGAATCCATGTGTAGCACAAGATTTCAATGACTGGAGAGATATATTACGCTTATGGATTGGAAGATGACATTTTACAAAGTTACACTCACACTTATTTATAGATAACACGGCAATCACTATCAAAATCCCAGAAGGCTTTTTTGGACAAATTTATTAATTTTTGCACATATTTATTAATTGCATGAAAATATGAAATTATATGGAATTACAAAGGAAGAAAGTCATATATCCAAGTAACTCTTGAGGAAGAGAACAAATAGGAGGCTTCACTCTTCCTGGTATCAGTATATTCACTTTTCAGCCACAATAATTGGGATGATGCACTGGATACACTTGAGAATTATCACAGGGAAGAACAGTCTATCCAGGCACGGACTGAGGTTTATAGTCAATTAATTTTGACAAAGCCCGGACCATGGGAAATTCTCAACAGAGAGTTTAGAACTTATTTCCATATGGAAGAAAAGCAAGTGAAAAGTCACCTCACATTTATCACAAAAATGAATTTGAAATGGATCATAATATTTGTCTGTGGGTGTGTGGAACTGGGGTTTGAACTCAGGACTTCACATTTGTAAAGAAGTGTTTTCAAAGCAGGCACTCTACTGCTTGAGGCACACCTTCCATTATGAAATGGATCATGGTCTTAAACATAAAGTTAAAAACCCAAAGCTTCTCTAAGAAAAAGAAAATAGCTTCATGTTCTTAGAAAAGACAAAAATTTCTTGGAAAGGACACCAAAAGCATCAATAATACTGGGTACTTCTTAGTAGATTTCCAGGCATTCTAGTCATGGTTTATCTTGGATGATGGTGGATCAACTCAAAGGAATTGCTAAGGAAGTAACTATGTGGGATATTTGAGACCAGTATCTAGATACCTAAGAATTAAGTTTTTATCAGCTTTATTGAGATATGATTAGCATATATTAAAGCTTACCTATTTAAAGCATACAACTAAATTTTCAGTATACTTGCAGACTTTTGGAACTATTGCTGTAATCTAAGTTTGAATATTTTCATCAACCCTCACCAAAAGAAAATCCTTATATACAGCCATTTCCCATTTCCTTCCTCAAGTCCCCGAGGTCTGGGCCACCACAAATCTACCTCCTGAATCTCCAGACTTACCAGTCCTGAGCATCTCCTGCGAATAGGAGCAGATGTCGGCTTCTTTTACTTAGCACACTGTTTTTGAGCATTACTCACGTTGTAGCATTATCAGTATCTCATCACTTTTATTGATGACATCTGTTCTATGGCAAGGATGCTTCATATTTTATTTATCCATTCATCAGTTGATGGGCTTTTATGTACTTCTTTTGCTATTATTAAAATATTGCTATGCAAATTTGTATACAACTAGAAATTGCTTTGTGAAGCAGGCTTTGAGGAATTTCCAGTTCAAATGACCTGTTAGTACAGTAAATGGGCAAATGCAAAGCACCTTTTGAGCTTCGTGTCTGATACTGATTTCACTATGAACATAAACAAGAAACTTTTCTGAGCTCCTGTTTTTTCTTTCAAACTGAAAAATATAAAATGGATATAAGATCGCTTAATTTAGTGCATAGGAAGTGCCACTAACCTACTTAAGGGAAACTCAATAAATGGTAGCAATAATTAGGTATTTTTTCTTTACCTTAATTTTTTTTTTATCCCACTCAGATCCTTCCTAGTGAGTTGAAAAGTAAGAATGAGGAAAAACTTTTGGCTCAAATAGCATCTTAGGCTTCACTTTGCTGCTCTGTAAAAACCTGGGGCTTGCATAAGTTCTAGGGTTCCTTTCTGCCTTTAATATTTCAGGATTGTAAATGTGTTTAAAGCTGTCCTCCACAGATACTATAAGAGAATGTTTGATTATGTCTCCAGAGTCATGCATCCAGACTGCTGCAGACTCAGCACCTGAACTCTGCCGTCCTGCTTCCAGTTCTCAGTCATTTGTGTTAAAAACTCATTCTCTCCCGCAATGCTGAGGTGCAAAGCAATGACTGCAGAGTCTCAATCTGGATCCTGGGGACCGAGAGTGAGTGCAGAATGCATTACCATTTTGTGACCACATGTAGTTTTCATTTTTTCTTTCTCTTATGAATTGCCAAGGGCTCATTCATTGTTTTGGTCTGAAGTAGTCTGATTTTTTTTTAATTCCATAATTCTAAAAGTAATTTAAACACAATCTTTATGTCTTCCTCATGCCTTTTACAGTTGAGGTGAAAGTGCTAATTTCAAAGTTTATTTATATTCATACAACTTCACAAAGCAAACTCAGTAGAATGATTTCCTTTCCTTCAGTGTTGAAGTTCTTATGTTTTATGGGCCAGGGTAGATTCACAGCTCATGGAGCTGGGGAAGGGTTTGTGACAGTCTTGCACATTTTGTATGCACTGTACTCATTTCACTGACACCCACTCATTAAGTGTAAACCATCTTACATTGGGTATGTAAATATTACCCAGTTTCACGTGGTTGTATTGCTTTTGTGTGTCGGAATCATCAGCATCTTAAGTATAGGAATTTGAAGCGCCAGTTGGAGATGACATATGGCTTCTGCTGTTACTGCAGTCTGATGAGAGGTATTGTTTAGTGCAATGCAAGTAGATGTCTGTGGTCATAACCAATGGTCTCTATGGCACTGAGTAGACAGACCCTGCAGGAGGGGTCTTTACAAGCTTGCTACAGGGAACCTGGACTCAAGTGCTGGCCTCTGAAAAGGACAGCAATGTGGTTTTGTGTTACCCAACACTATGTAGTCAGAACCCAGCGATCAAAGCCATAAGAAACACAAATGAAAATGGATGTGTTAGATTTCTGAGAATGAGAATGCCTTGTTTCACAGTGGGATAGTGATGATACACGGGGGATGAGATGTAGAGGGCTGCTGCCTAACAGGTTTATCTGAAACCGATCTAGTTGGGTCCCAAGGCAGTCAATGGAGCCCAGGTAGAGTTTACTTCAGTCACTCTCTTCCTTCCCTGACCAGCTCTCTCAGCTGGCTTTCTTTTCTCCTGATTAGCTTTTTTCTCTAGGAATAAGAAGCTTGGAACTCCTGGGAGCTCTGACCCAGTCTTCAGCTGACTTTTTACCCTTTCTTCTTGGGTGCAGAGAATTCTAAGCAACAAAGGAAAACTTATTTCATCTGGCCCCTTCCACTCCCCTTAAATAATGCTTTGACCTATAAATTGCTGTTTTTATACACTTTCAGTTTCATACAAGTAGGAGAAAATAAAAGCACCTTTGTCCCAAATAATCACCAGGTATTTTCTTGTAAGGCTATATAGTATAACAGTCGAGGGCAAAGGTTTTAGAATTCATGCAAAGGTATAAATATTTATGTTTTCATATAATCTCTTCCAAATCTACAAAACACGGCCTGGAATGTTGAATAGTGTATCTTACGAACTTAGCATGGTGACTGCTAAATAGTAATCACTTCATATTTTCTTGAAATGTAGTCTTTCCTTAAAGCCAGTGAGTGGGACCACTTAATCTATAAATGTGGACATCACCCAGTTACCACTTTGTCCTTTCTATCCAAGTCTAAACCTTCAACCAAGTCTGTTCACTGAAATAGAAAATCTGCTTTGACGTGTATTGATTCCATCCTTTCTTTTCTGCATATCTGGTGTGATCTAGAATTTTAGTTGTCACCAGCCTTAGCCAGGATTCCAGCAGTGGACATGGAGCTCTCGGGAGCTCCAACATTTCTATACCCAAAGTCACAGGCAGCTGGGAATCTCTTTCCCCACAGCACGTTCTTGTTTGAAGTTTGCCAGTGGCTTCTCAGCAAAGGGACTTAAGACCCTTTGCTCTACCCAGACCTGCCTTCTCTTCACCAGCATCTCCCTCATGAATTCTGTCTCAGTTACGCTGGACTTTGCTTCAACTCTTCTGAATGATCAAGCTGCCTTGCTTCTTGGGGTTTTCATACATGTGGTTCTTCCTGTCTGGAATGCTCTTCTCTCCATTTATTTGATTTACATTTTTAGAAATTTTCTTATATTACCTCAACATTGGATTTTGGGAATTTCAGACTTGAAAGTTACAAGAATCATATAAAGGACCATCGCAATGCCCTTCATTTGTTTCACTAAATATTACCATTTTGTACAATCGTTTATTTCTCTGCAATGCGTACTTTCTGTCCTATGTGAGAAGATTCAATTCTGTTACAGAAGCAGAACACTCAAGTAGAGGATAGGAGACCTAAGTAGTGAATGGCTTGAGAGACTCATTAGACATAGATAAAGGAGTAGCTGGCCATAAAAAAACCACAGGACGACCAGGAGACTCTAAATCTGCATCTTAAACCAAATGTTCCTGAAGCATTGGAAGTGCCAGATGTTCACCTGTCTTATGAGGCATCCCGTGTACCCATATTCTCAAGACCTCAAGACCTCAAGTCAGCCACCTTTCAATGACACCCACTCAAGTACCCCTCCACCCTCTGATCAAGGAGATCACAATTCAGTGGGGACTCTTGAGATGGGTGGCTGGGGCCCTTCGTACTCTCCACCAGCCGTTGCTCTTCTCTTTAGTCATCTTGGTCGTGTGAAGCTTGTTCTCTGCTGCATTCCTTGGATGGCATTCAGTGTTATGAACTCTTGCACACTGAGCCCAGCCTTTTGCTCTTAATAGCACCATTTTATACTTAGAGATGAGTTTTGGACTCACATTTTCTTTCCCTGAAGTGTCTTATACACGTTACTCTGTTTCCTTGTGGAATCAAGTTTTGCTGTAGAAAAGTTTAAAAATTCTGTCATTTGCTTACATGGCCAACACCACTTCAGCAAATTTTCTAGAATGTGTCTTTGTTTCAGTCATTCTCATTTGGTCTGCTTAAATATATGGAACACTCTGCATTCACATTTTCAAATCTCTTATTTCACTTCAGTAAAAGTTTCATGGGCTAAACTTTTTAAGTTTTTGTTCTGTCCCTTGCCTTTTTTTCCTTCTTCAGGGACTTCTCAACTATACAGCATGTATTTTGCCTTTCGTATTCACTGCTTTCTCTAATGCCTTCTTTCATTTCTTTTGTTTTTAAATTTTTCATTTGTGCTTTACTTTTTCTTAGGGTATTACTGTGGTGTTTGCCCATCTGTCCTTCCTTGTTTAATCTTTCTTTTTTAAAGAATAATTTAGTGCTGTATCTAATTCTTTTTCAATCTATACCTTCATGACTTGGTTTTTCTAAATTTCATTTATGTGTTTCTGTTTCTATATCCTGGACCAACCTCTAAATGTCTTATTTTAGAATAGTATACTAATAATTTTGCTCAGTTTTTCAAAGAAAGTCTTTCTCTCACGGTTTCTTTGTCTGTGAGAATGTTATTCTGCTTCTTTTTTATTACTCTTATAATAGGTTTTATAAGATGTGGCCTCAACAATCTTCTATTGCTCCATCTTATGTGATTTTATTTTCCCAAAGCTTAGACTAAAGCTCTTTTCAGTCATCTTTTCTAGCTTTATAGAATTCTCATGTGCGTGTGGTTATGTGTAGTTGTGTGTGTGTGTGTGTCTGTGGAAATGTCCTAGCTCTCTCCAACTCTCTGCTCTTCCTGGCTGTTAATTCTCACTACCCTTTAATACATGCTGGAAGGAGGTTTTGAGAATTCAGAAATTCTTCAAGTTTAAAAAGCTGCTGCAGCTCTGTCAGACTCACAAAGGACCTTGGTTAGCTGTGTGTTCTTCCCAAATCACTGACTTTGGGATGCCACCTTTATTGTACACCAAGCCACCATCTACTTCTCGATTTTCTTCTCTGCACTACTGGGCTGTGCCCTTGTTTATGTACTAACACCATAAGCTTTGAATTATGCAGACGTTACTTTTTAATATGTGGCAGACAGTCTTACTGCCTGGCTTCACTGTTTAAGGAACTTTCTAGCTGTACTTCTGTGCTCATTTTTCTATAAAAACCTTAGAATGAGAGTGTCCTGTTCTGGGTAGGAAAGGAATGCTTTTGCTTTGATTTGTACTTGTGGACGTGGGTTATCATTGTAGTAATTGTGTCATTCCATCACAAATGAAATCTACTATTTCTGAAGAAATCTGAGCACAATTGAAATTCAGATGTTCAGAACTCTGATTAAAGGTCACTTTAAACCATTTTTTCTTGTGAGTCAGTGTCTTGCTATGTAACACAAGTTGGCCTTGAACTCACAATTTTCTTGCCTTAGAGTCTCAAGAGCTGGGATTACAGGTGTGGAATGCCACACAAGCATGAAAGTCACTTTAAAGTCCCTTGTGGAACACCCCAGTACCTTTTGCTCTGTGGTTGTCATGGGTTGTGAGTGTGTGTATGTTTGGGGAGTAGGTATTTATTACTGGTCAGTTTTGGTGATACCTTTAGGAATATTCAGATTCTCTATTTCTTCTTGAGTGAATTTTAGGAATTGTAGTCCTCTAGTACTTTGTTCATCTCACTTTTCAGATTTCTTGAAATAATGTCATGTCATTTTATTTTCTTCCTCCCTTTCTCCCTCCTTCTTTTTTCTTTCCTCCCCCTTCTCTCTCTCTGTCCTGGGGATCAGGGGTTCACAATGCTCTACCACTGATCTATAACCCCAGTCTTTCATTATCTTTACTCTTTAGGTGTGTGTGTGTGAATACTCAGCCTTCTGTTTCCTTGGGTTCCTCATTGTTGGGTTAAACCTCACATGGAAAATATTTGCAAAAGGAAATGAACACAGCATCTGACCTGAACACGTACAGAATTCTGACCTTGCCTCCATTCTCTACACAACACAACACAGTGATGTTTGCGTAGCACATTGTGCATTGTGTCAGGTGTTACAAGCAACATAGGGATGGTTTAAGGACTATGAGGAGCTATTACTGTTCTATGCAAATACTATATCACTTTATATAAGAAACTTGGGCATCCACAGATTTGGGTGTCCAGGGGGATCCTGGAGCCAGTTCCTCCCCACTATGCATATGAGAGGAGACTGAGTTCATTTAAAATGAGAACTCATTACAAATAACAAATTTTTGGAAGCTGACGATACCACAAATATCACAAAATCCAGAAATAAAACATATTTGCTAATGGCCTGAAATGATTTATAAGATCTCTGTCCTTACATTTTTTTTTGCTGCATACTCTTAAATTGCTTCTTCCTATGACAATAATCTGGTCATATTTTCTTTTCTTATTTTTTTTTTATTTTTCCCTTTCTGAGGATCAAACTCAGGGCCTCACTTAAGCTAGGTAATTGCTCTGCCAAAGAGCTATCTCCCCATCACATCTTAAAACACTTGCAATTGGTTAAGGTCTTCTTATATTTTTCACGTCTATAGGACATCTAGAGATGTTTTCTTTTTCAATCCCTGAGTTCATTTTTTTGCTTCCTATCTTTCTACTTTGTTGACTCATCAGAGTTTTGACAGTTTAAACAATATTGCTCCTTTGTTTACTCCCTCTACAGTATTTTGTTTTCTATTTCATTGTTTTCCACTCATATTTATTTACTTTTTCTGGTTTCTTGATTTGGATGCCCAATGTATTTACTTTAGCAGTTTTTCCATTGCCAAGATGCACAGGTAAGGCTGTATATCTTCTAAGTATTTATTATTTGTGCTTATTTGGTGCATAAAAGAAGTGCTAAAAATTTTTGTTCAGGATTATGTAGAAAATTTTTGTTATTTAACCTATGACTTATTAAACAATTTATCAATTTCCAGGTGAATGATGGTTTTTATTAATATATTGCATTATCTGGTTACTTATTTCAGAGCAGAATTTGTAATATGGTTGAAAGAATAGGATTTGCATGATTTCCATTCTTCAGAATTTACTGAAAGATTTTCTTATACTCAAGGTTATTGTTAATTTTTCTAAATATTTTGTCTTCTTATAAAGAATGTGTGTTCCATAGATGTGGTGTACAATGTTTTATATCCATGGATTTTGACACCTATGTTCATCATTTGATCCAATGTTCTTTACAGTTATTTTTGTCTGATTTTAAAAATTAGTACTGTGAGGGATACACGAACATCTTCCACTATAACTACGAATCCTTCTTTTTATCCTTATATATCTGTTCATAATTGAAAATGTGTAAACTTAGCATTATTCTATGTTCCTAGTTTTAGCAATTGTTTTGGTAATGTGAAGTGGTCCTCTTTAGAAAACTGGCATGGCTACTTTTAATATAATGTTGCTTGAGTTTTACCACCGCAATGAATAGGTCAGGGTAAAATTTGAGGAGAATGTGAGCTTCAGTTTGCAAGTACTGTTGGGTGAAAATTTGAACTAAGGCATATAGGAACACACACACGCACCACATCACGCCACAAATCATGCACACACCTTCAAGCACATCACAACACAGACTAACCACAGATGTCTCACACAGACAGACAAAACACCACACCGCACCCACACCACACAAGCACGCAGCTTAAACATGACAGGACACTGATCCCCATGTGCTGTTTTTCTTTTGTTTTCATCAGATTTTAAAGAAACTCACTTTATCACTTCATAATGACTCATAAGCTGCCACCGTCGGGTGTCCACTTCCACACGTGAACTTTGTCATCTTCAAGGTCAACGTTTATTTTAGTATTTGTGTAGTTTTCAACCTCTTAGCACATGTCATACTTTGCTATGACTTTTATGAGATTCTCATCTGTGCTACACCTTGCTGGCTACTTCAGGATTGTTGTACTCCTTGCGCTTTTTTCTCAAGAGCCCTGCCTAGTTTGCTTTGTTTTCCAAAACACTTGTGCTTGTGGGAGCAGAAAGGACTGCTATTGCTCTTGTTTTAAAGAGTATTTGACTGATACTAATACAGATACATCAGTTGTTGTATATATGGGTGCTTTTTTTAGTTTCCACATTTGAATATATTTGTTGAAATTTATTTCTTATAAACAGCATGTGCTTGGGAAGACTTCTCCCCAACCTGACGATGTTTTGTTATTCAGTTGAACTTGTGTTTGATGAGATGTAAACAATGATGTTTTGAGTTTAAATGTGCATTAGTTGTAGTAATTGCCCTTGCAGTAATAAAGGCTTGACAGTTTTGCTTCTCAAGTTTCTCGTCCCTTCTCTCTTCTGCTGCCCTCTTCTGGAATGATCATTTTGTTGTCAAATTAATAAACTTTATTTTTAGAACAGTTTTAGTTTTACAGCAAAAACTACAGAGTTCCATGTGCCCATGTATTGCTCTCCTCACATGCACCATTTCAGTCCCCATTGACATCCTGTGCCACATTTGTTAAAGCAAGAGATGAACCACTAGGTCCTTATCATCCCCACCTGTGGGTAAATTGTGGACCACTCATGGCATTGCTTGTTCAGGGCTCTGACAAATACTTTTTCTCTCTGTTACACTGAAAGTTACATGTTCTACTAGTTCTTGTTTTATCACTTCCTCTAAATCAAGCATGGCACATTTTTTGGTGTACTAAGGCTTGAACTCAAGGCCTACTCCTTGAGCCACTCCAGCAGAATTTTTTTGTGATGAGTTTTTTTGAGATAGGGTTTTGCAAACTATTTGCCAGAGCTGGCTTCGAACTCTGCCAGCTGATCTCTGCCTCCTGAGTAGCTAGGATCACAGGCGTGAGCCACCATCACCTGGCAAGCATGCACCTTTAACTCACTGACCTCCACCTGGAGTTGTGTAGTCATCTCTGTCCTGACGTGTCATCGTATCCATGACACATATCATGATATCACAAAGCCCTGTAGGAAGCAATGACACTTTAACAACCAATACTTATTTTCGTAGAACCACGCATTTGTCACTCTCTCTGCTCTTCATCTTTCTTTTCTTCTGAAGGAATACCTAGAAGATTCTTTGAACATTTTCATTATGACATGTCCACTGGAGAGAAAGCTTTCTTTTTCATCTGAAATTGTCTTCATGCCTTTTCTTTTTGGAAATTTCTGTAAGTATAGAACTTCAAGTTGGTAGTTATTTTGTTCCAGAATATTGAACTTATAATTCATGTGTATTGTGGCTTTCATTGATTTTGAGAAATTCACTGTCAGTCTAATGAGGCTCCTTTGCTGGTCGTGTTTCCCTTACCTTTGGTTTTTCATGACTTCAGCATGATGTATATAAATGTGTTTATTTATGGAACCCAGTAGGCCTCTTTAGTCCATATATAGTTTCATTTATTTTGAAATGTTCTCATAAATTTTCTCTTAAATATTTTTATCTTATCTCTGTTTTGTTGTCTAGGTAATTTTTGTGGCAATTATAATTCAATTTTCTCTTTAGTTGTATTTAAAATACTGTTAAGCTCATCTTTTCAGTCCTTAGTTTCTAAGATTAATTTTTTATTTTTACTTTTCCCTCTTTTCTCTAATTTCCTATCATTTTAGAGAGTGCTCTTCTCTCAGATATTTTAAGCTTTTATTCATCCCAGTATGACATGAATGTTTTAAAAATTCAATGTCTTCTGTGCATTTTTTGTTTATGACTTCCCATTGTACTAGGGCATTGGCCTTATTTTTTATGTTCTCATTGAGGAAAATATTTTTCAACAATAGTTTAAGTCTGAAGTGGCAGATTTCAATTTTTCTGCCCTTTTCTCTTCCCCTGGGTTAGATTGTTTCCCAGATTGTGGGAAACCACCAATCTAAAGTTCAGGATTTTGAAGTCTCTGGACCTCTCTGATGACACAGCCTGAATGTATGCGTTCACCCAAGTTCAGGTTTACCCCCATTTCCCTTTACTGTACTCTTCAGGAGTAGTCAAGAGAGAGAAACACTTGAATATTAAAGTGGACTCAGTCCTACAGAACCGTGGTGAGGGCTAGAAGCACCACAGGAAAAGAGGGCAGTTACATGTATACTCAGGGCTTCTCAGAAGCCCCTAGGAGCTACTAGAAATGACCCATGTTTCCGACAGCAAAGATGCGCATACTGTCCGGGAAAATTCTGAGGTTCTGGAGGCAGAGTGGTTTATTGTTGGTTTCTACCATTGGCTCCGCTTAAAGTAGTCTAGAGAATGCAGTTCCCAGTTTTTGTGATGCTGAACTTTAAAGAAGAAAGAAGCAGAAGGGAGTGGAAAGTGAAGTCTGGTTGGCAAAAGAACACCACAGCTCAATATCCAGCTTTCTTGAGGATCAGGGTGATCTAGGTCGTAGTCAAATTGGTGCCAGGATCATGATTCTTACTAATTTGTGCCTGGCCTGGGAAAATTCAATTTCTCTCACTGTACAAATCAACAGAGTCTTCTGTTTTACTGCTATTTCTTTAGAAATGGCAACCATCCTGACTATGAAAGTTTTACTTTTGGTTTTGTCTTCTTTGAGAGCTGATGCAATGATTTTACCTTATATGTCTTTGCTGCTTTGAACTTCTAAAAAATGTTTTTCTCAATAGGAATGTTAACATAAATCATGTTTAGGCCCTTATAAGTCATGGGAGTGCTGAAATCTTTCAATTAAGAGTAATTTGGTATTCACTGGTAGCAGGAGTCAACACTCTCCAACAAGTAAAAATGAAGGAAATTTGTAACTCATAGCACTAATGCTTTCATGACTGGAAGATCCTCCCTGAAGGTGTAACATGCTGCAGAAAAATTGAAGAGTGTTGTTTAAGTGAGCTCAGTGTCTCCATCTGTTCTTAAAAAAATATTTCTTTTTGTTTTTGATAGAGAAGACTCAGATACTTTCACTTCAGCAATTTTCTTCTTTAAATAATGTTTTCTCAAATCTCCAAAATTAAGGCAAATGATGAGGAAAGTGACAAGTAGTAAAATAAATTTGAGAAATTGGGCTTTCTAGAAAAATAATCCAATCACATACTATAGTGAAATTACATTTTAAATAGAAATAAAAGTAAGATTGTCTTAGCCTTGAGCAGGTCTGAAAAATCAAGCTATCATCACAAATGTCTTTGAAGAATGATACAGAAATATGTACCACTCTTTGCCTAAAGCAGTTCCAAATAACATTTTCTAGCTTCCAGAAGAGTCATGAAAAAAGAATCATCACACATCGAAAAAGACAGTTTCCACACCAAATGGTTCCCAAAGCTGCATCATTCCCAGCCAAAGAGAACACTGAACTCTTACGGGATCAGGTTCATTACCCAGAAAAATACCCTTGTACCCAGAATAGTCCTAAAAAAATTTGCCTACGTGGAAAATGTCAGTAATGAGTTAAAGACTTTAAAATACAGCCTGCTAGGTGTATTTGTTTCAGGAATGCTGCCTTTAATATTTTTTCCTTTGACTCTAGCTGTGTGGTTTTGTAAAGTAGAATGCTAAAATCCACTGCTATATAATATCATATTCCTCTTTAAAAAGTGCATTGCTATGCTAAGAGGTATCTCATCCATAATCTTAAAAGGTAATTAAGATAAAAAAATAAACTCTGGGAAACAGAGTGCCCTTCAAAATTAAAAATATAAAACTAGGGGAAATTATGCAAATGTATTCACTTTTCCATTTAACAGATATTTATTAACTGCTTACAATGTTTGTTGACAACATGGAGCTGAAGACATGAAGCCTGAAATCTGGTGGGGAAATGCCACAATGTTGCCAGTTTCTTTGTTTAAATATAATTGTCCCTTGGTATTTGTAGGTGGCTAGTTTCAGAACTCCTGTGCATACCAAAATCCATGGATACTGAAATCTCTTCTATAAAAAGGTACAGTATGTACAATGTGTGTGTGTCCAGTCATTTCTATATTACTTACATCACCTGATACAATGCGGATGATATTGAAGTAGTTGTCTTTGTAAGGGAGCAATTCTAAGGTAAGAGTTTATTCATGTTCAGCACAGATGAAATTTTTTTCAAATAGTTTTTCAATTCCTGATTGGTTGAATCCATGGATGTGGAACCCACAGGTACAAAAAGTCATTGTATTAAGTTGGGGACACACAAAGCATAACAGGACACATACTTGTGGAATCTAACTTAGTTGTGGAGAGTCAGAGATTTCCTGAAAGAAATGATGACACACTTAAATCTGAAAGGTGGGAGATGCATCATGGGAAGTACTTCGTGGAAGGTGCACTGTGGTATAAAGGGTGTGCTATCAGGCTGAGGGAACTTCATTTGCAGTAAGCACTTCAACTTGGATCATTTGGTTAAAACAATGTTTTTGTTGAGTGGGAAAAAAGAAGCATTTTCAATACAGGTTGAACATCCCTGACCCAAAAATCTGAAATCCATAATGCTCCGAAATCTGAAATGCCCCAAAGCCCCAAACTTGTTGAGTGCTGACATGATGTTACAAGTGTAAAATTCCAGACCTGATGTCATGTAATGGATCGTTGTCATATTACAGGCTCACTAAAAATATTGCATGAAATTGCCTTCAGGCTATGTGAATCAGTGATACATAAAATAAACTTCATGCTTAGACTTGGCCCCATGCTTGTGAAATCTATTTATGCATATAAAAATATTCAAAGAGACAAAAAATACGAATTCAAAGCACTTCTTGTCCCAAGAATTTTATGTAAGCAATACTCAACTGCATTAAGAAAATTCAAGTAGGTAATTCAGGGCCAGGTCATGACAGGGCTTGTATATTAGGGACTGTTTTCACAATGTGTCCTGAAAGTTTAGGAAAACTACCTACGATTTCAAGAAAGGGGAAACATGTTCGTATGCAATTTAGAAAAAAATGTTATGATGTACAGATTGACTGGACGTGGGAAGAGCTGGCACTAAGAACACTTGCTTGGGGTCTGTCACACCAACATAGAAGTGACTGCATATCTATGTAGAGTAGAGACATTTAATCACATAAGGAAGGAACCTCTTTAGGATTGTCACTCACTGGGTACAGTGGACACAGGATAACTGCCAGGCTTCTGACATGAGTGACTGTATGGATGGTGAGATTTTTGGTGGTAGAGAAGAGAGAAGCAGAGCTTTTGGGGAGGGAGAGTTCAGTTTCTAAAATGTGTGAGTTTACCATGGAGAGGTAAGCTGAGATTTGAAGAAACAGCTCATCTCTGTGTGTTGATTCCGGGCAAGAAGTCAGCACTGAACACAAGTGTAGAAGCAAAGGTGCTATGAATGGCAGCTGATGCTTTGGCCCCAGCACCAGCCCTGGGAGTGGGCGGATCATCCAGGACCTAAAGACAGAGAGTCTAGGAGAGGATCCCCAGCAGTGAGGAATCTGAAAGGGAGACTGGGCAGTCTGAAGGATGAGAGGAAACAGAGAGAGGGGTGTTGGGAAGGCAGGAGGAGGTATGCATGCCCCTTCCTCACATCCCATGGCAACAGAGGGACAGCTGTTGATATGAACTCCATAGTTGCAGGTGGGTTGAAGTATTATCCTCTGTGACTCAGATCCTCATCTGCCACCTGAGGTGACAGAAGTGATCTCAATTCTGAAAGGCTGGGATGAGGGTTAGCTGAATTAGTGTTTATAACGTGATGGTAGAATGCATGGCACAAAGCAGGTTCTCTGTGTTTAAGTGAGTAAAATGTCAAGGATGGCAAAGACTGAATTCATCCCCTGGAACTGATGTTGCCTTGGACAGTGATAGTGAGACAGGAAATGGACTGGGGTAGGACAGGTGTCAGTGCGTGAAAAGGATGGGCTCTTCTGAGGCTGCTAAGAGCCTGGGGTAGTTGGACTGTGTGGGGGAAGGGTGTTTTTCAAAGTCAGCTTCTTGGACACAGGCAGTCACTGAGGGGAAACAGGCCAGGAGAGAGCCTCACAAGCTTTTGTTGCCTTTCACACCTTCTTTTTCTGGAAGTTGTTATTTTTAGTGAAACTTATACCAAGTTAGGGATGAAAAGTCAGGGTTTTGATCCTATTTCTGTCACAGACCAACTTTATGGCTTTGAGCAAGTTATGTATTCTGAAGTCCTAGTGTTTCTTTACAATGAGTAAGTGTATGAGGCTAGACGCGGCATGGAGGGTGATTTCTAAATGTATTATTGTCCCCACTGTCATCTGTTCACTCTTTGAGTCACGTAGCACTGAGTACCAACAGGAGGGTGAGTCTTCCACTTTTGAAACGGAATCTCCTGTAGCACTTCACTTAAATCATTTATAGCCTTAGTCATGTCTTGAATTTTACTCGAGAATTTCTTGACAGCCCTGGTGTCTTTGAAGATCCATGAAAGAATGGTGATTACGAGACTCAGGTGAGGATTTTGTGGGACCAGAGGACTCACAAAATCAGACTTGGGAAGCAATACTTTAATTGTAATCAATCATGCAAGGAAATACCACCATACTATTGATGTATAAAGAACTCAAACAGAAGTACTGAGCAAACATAACTGCTGGGGCAGAGGAATGGGAGTCTTGCAGGCAGCGTGGCTTTGGAAGTTGGAAAGCCTGCATTGAATGTGCATGTCTCTGAGAAAGCCTATACTGAAGCATTGGCGTGGTTGACTCCTGACTACTGTGGAGCCTGAGGAGGCATGTCAAGGGCTGACTTGATGTGGAAGAAAAAGAGGGGGCCCACGGCCTTTACCAATGTATAGTTCATGCCTGCTCCATTCTAGTCACTGTTCTGGCCATTAGTGCCAGGAGACAGACATGGCCCTTGACCTTCTGATGTTATAATATAATATGGAAGAAAGGCAAAACAAAAAAAAAAAGAATAAGAAGAAACTCCAATCCAACCCAAAGAAAAATGAGGGCAATACAGACAGCAGTGGTGTAACTTCACATAACTGGGTAACTGCAGTATTGGGATGATCAGAATGACTGCTGAGAGACCAGCATTGACCACAAGAAGTGAAGGAGATGGGACTGGGAGGACCATCAGAAAAGAGTCCTGAACAGAGAAATGCCTGTGTGAATGTCTTGAGTGAGGAAAGAACTTGACTCTGTCGAAGGAACTGAAAGATGAACATGTACCTGAAGAGGTTTGAGAATAGAGACCTAGGTCAGGAGTCCTTTTTTCCAGGAGCTTGGAGACTGGCAGAGGACTTCCATTCTAAGAGCTGTTGACCACAAAAAGCCTACAGCAAAGAACCACTAAGAGTAACATTCTCGGCTTCTCTGACTATTTTTTTCAATCTTCTTCAGCTCTATTGAATTTGGCATAAATTTCAATGTTAGAAAGTTGAAGGGGAGGCAGAGGCTAAACCTCAATACTAACACACACACTTCTGCATGTACCTGTATATTAGTTTAACAGCTGCAAAAATTAATGAGTATTAAACACTTTATTCCTCCACTCAGAAGTCCAAATAAGCGTTGCCCAGCCCCACAGAGATGTGGAATCATTTGGAGGAGATGTAGAAATCATGGTGGAGTATTTATAGGAGAAAGAGCAGAAGACTTTCTTGGCTCTGCTTATTTCCCTCACCCCACCTGTTTCCTTCTGCCTTCTCACTCCACCATATCTTTTCACTCCCCTCCCTTCTATCCAACTCAGTGGTAGCCAAGGTTAATTGGAAGCCTGATAAGTGTCATGGTGAGACTTGGAATTAGGCCTAGTAGGGTGATATGTGCATGCTTCTAGGAGTGTGGTGTGTGTCTGGATGTATTATGTCTGTTGAGTTATTGTAAGATGTGAAGGATGGGGGAAAAGGAGCCAAACTTGCCTATGAGACTGGTGCTGTGAACCATGTTTTTGAAATATCCACTCCCCCTGGTCAAATTAAAAACAAAAACATGAGTAAAGTTGTTTATCATATGTGGGTGAAAAAGTCAATAAAATTTTAGGCTTTATAGCCATGCCTGTATATGGATGAGCTTTAAATCATGTCTTAATTCAATCTCATGGTACAAATGAAGAAAACAGAGCCTGTGATGTGGAATGGTACTGTGGCAAACTCAAATTTAGACGCGGAGTCCCTTCTGCTCTTTACAACTTCTCACACAGCCCCAGTCTCAACCCACTCTTGAAAATGAAATCTGAATATGTAGACAAAGGACGCACATTTGATAAAACAGTCAGATCTGACCTCAGTTCAACCAGGACATGATTTAAAGCCAGTCAGCAATTTAGAGAACCACTTTGTGTTCTCCCTGAGCTTGGACCTTCTTGTCTATAAGAAGGCAGTAAAAAGTCATCCTGAGATGGAAAGACTATGATCACATTCAATGATGACATGTTTAATACAAACTAGCGTCACATCTGAAGGAGGTCTAGGATTGATCCTTCTGCAATTATAACCACAAAATATTCTTCAAAATGTGGTAGATGTTGAAATTCTAAAGGAGTTTGTAAAGTCGTTGGAAAGTACAGCCCCTGAGTGAACCTGAAAGTAAACAAGCTAATTAAAACAAAGGAGATATCAGAGACAAGACCAGTAAGATCGACAAAAGGCCACGGAATTTAGGGCTAAGCTACTATTTTGACCATCACCACGCAACATTCATGGAAACTGGACTTGCAAGAAAGGTCTCTCTGGAGAACACAGGAGAACAGCTGCAACTGGACATGAATCAGACTCCTCAGCAAGGAGAGGTGGCACATGCCCATAATCTCATGTTACACTGAGACAGAAGGAATGCAAATTCTAGGTCAGCCTTGGCAACACAGTGATACCTATGTCAACAAAGAGTAAAACACACTGAATCCTCATTGGCTGCATAGACAGGCCCTGAGCAGCCTCGTCCAGCCCAGCAAAGCAAGTTCAACAGGATCTTTGCCCCTCTTTGGTTTGAGGACAATTACGAACGTTAACACCGTCATTACTAGAGTCTTTATTCAATGCTACTGAAGATGACTGTGTATCTTTTTTTAATCTTATTTTATTTTTCATATGTGCATGCAAGGCTTGGGTCATTTCCCCTCCATGCCCCCACTCCCTCCCTTACCACCCACTCCACCCCCTCTCTCTCCCCCCCACCCCCTCAATACCCAGCAGAAACTATTTTGCCCTTGTCTCTAATTTTGTTGTAGAGAGAGTATAAGGAATAATAGGAAGGAACAAGGGTTTTTGCTGGTTGAGATAAGGATAGCTATACAGGGAGTTGACTCACATTAATTTCCTGTGCGTGGGTGTTACCTTCTAGGTTAATTCTTTTTGATCTAACCTTTTCTCTAGTTCCTGGTCCCCTTTTCCTATTGGCCTCAGTTGCTTTTAAGGTATCTGCTTTAGTTTCTCTGCGTTAAGGGCAACAAATGCTAGCTAGTTTTTTAGGTGTCTTACCTATCCTCACCCTTCCCTTGTGTGCTCTCGCTTTTATCATGTGCTCAAAGTCCAATCCCATTGTCGTGTTTGCCCTTGATCTAATGTCCACATATGAGGGAGAACATACGATTTTTGGTCTTTTGAGTGAGGCTAACCTCACTCAGAATGATGTTCTCCAATTCCATCCATTTACCAGCAAAGGATAACATTTTGTTCTTCTTCATGGCTGCATAAAATTCCATTGTGTATAGATACCACATTTTCTTAATCCATTCGTCAGTGGTGGGGCATCTTGGCTGTTTCCATAACTTGGCTATTGTTTTTTTTTTTTCTTTTTTTTTTCATTTTTCTTTTATTATTCGTATGTGCATACAAGGCTTGGTTCATTTCTCCCCCCTGCCCCCACCCCCTCCCTTACCACCCACTCCGCCCCCTCCCTCTCCCCTCCTTCAATACCCAGCAGAAACTATTTTGCCCTTATTTCTAATTTCTAATTTTGTTGTAGAGAGAGTATAAGCAATAATAGAAAGGAACAAGGGTTTTTGCTGGTTGAGATAAGGATAGCTATACAGGGCATTGACTCACATTGATTTCCTGTGCGTGGGTGTTACCTTCTAGGTTAATTCTTTTTGATCTCACCTTTTCGCTAGAACCTGTTCCCCTTCTCCTATTGGCCTCAGTTGCTTTAAGGTATCTGCTTTAGTTTCTCTGCGTTAAGGGCAACAAATGCTAGCTAGTTTTTTAGGTGTCTTACCTATCCTCACCCCTCCCTTGTGTGCTCTCGCTTTTATCATGTGCTCAAAGTCCAATCCCATTGTTGTGTTTGCCCTTGATCTAATGTCCACATATGAGGGAGAACATACGATTTTTGGTCTTTTGGGCCAAGCTAACTTCACTCAGAATGATGTTCTTCAATTCCATCTATTTACCAGCGAATGATAACATTTCATTCTTCTTCATGGCTGCATAAAATTCCATTGTGTATAGATACCACATTTTCTTGATCCATTCGTCAGTAGTGGGGCATCTTGGCTGTTTCCATAACTTGGCTATTGTGAATAGTGCCACAATAAACATGGATGTGCAGGTGCCTCTGGAGTAACAGTCTTTTGGGTATATCCCCAAGAGTGGTATTGCTGGATCAAATGGTAGATCGATGTCCAGCTTTTTAAGTAGCCTCCAAATTTTTTTCCAGAGTGGTTGTACTAGTCTACATTCCCACCAACAGTGTAAGAGGGTTCCTTTTTCCCCACATCCTCGCCAACACCTGTTGTTGGTGGTGTTGCTGATGATGGCTATTCTAACAGGGGTGAGGTGGAATCTTAGTGTGGTTTTAATTTGCATTTCCTTTATTGCTAGAGATGGTGAGCATTTTTTCATGTGTTTTTTGGCCATTTGAATTTCTTCTTTTGATAAAGTTCTGTTTAGTTTACTTGCCCATTTCTTTATTGGTTCATTAGTTTTGGGAGAATTTAGTTTTTTAAGTTCCCTGTATATTCTGGTTATCAGTCCTTTGTCTGATGTATAGTTGGCAAATATTTTCTCCCATTCTGTGAGTGTTCTCTTCAGTTTAGAGACCATTTCTTTTGATGAACAGAAGCTTTTTAGTTTTATGAGGTCCCATTTATCTATGCTATCTCTTAGTTGCTGTGCTGCTGGGGTTTCATTGAGAAAGTTCTTACCTATACCTACTAACTCCAGAGTAGTTCCTACTCTTTCTTGTATTAACTTAAGAGTTTGTGGTCTGATATTAAGATCCTCAATCCATTTTGAGTTAATCTTGGTATAGGGTGATATACATGGATCTAGTTTCAGTTTTTTGCAGACTGCTAACCAGTTTTCCCAGCAGTTTTTGTTGAAGAGGCTGCTATTTCTCCATCGTATATTTTTAGCTCCTTTGTCAAAGATAATTTGCTTATAGTTGTGTGGCTTCATATCTGGGTCCTCTATTCTGTTCCACTGGTCTTCATGTCTGTTTTTGTGCCAGTACAGTGCTGTTTTTATCGCTATTGCTTTGTAATATAGTTTGAAGTCAGGTATTGTGATACCTCCTGCATTGTTCTTTTGACTGAGTATTGCCTTGGCTATTCATGGCCTCTTGTGTTTCCATATAAATTTCACAGTAGATTTTTCAATCTCTTTAATGAATGTCATTGGAATTTTGATGGGAATTGCATTAAACATGTAGATTACTTTGGGGAGTATCGACATTTTTACTATGTTGATTCTACCAATCCATGAGCATGGGAGATCTCTCCACTTTCTATAGTCTTCCTCAATCTCTTTCTTCAGAAGTGTATAGTTTTCCTTGTAGAGGTCTTTCACATCTTTTGTTAGGTTTACACCTAGGTATTTGATTTTGTTTGAGGCTATTGTAAATGGAATTGTTTTCATACATTCTTTTTCCGTTTACTCATTGTTAGTGTATAGAAATGCTAATGATTTTTCTAAGTTGATTTTATATCCTGCTACCTTGCTATAGCTATTGATGATGTCTAGAAGCTTCTGAGTAGTTTTTTGGGTCTTTAAGGTATAGGATCATGTCATCTGCAAATAGGGATATTTTGACAGTTTCTTTACCTATTTGTATTCCTTTTATTCCTTCTTCTTGCCTAATTGCTCTGGCTAGGAATTCCAGTACTATGTTGAATAGCAGTGGAGATAGTGGACATCCTTGTCTTGCTCCTTATTTTAGAGAGATTGGTTTCAGTTTTTCTCCGTTAAGTATAATGCTGGCTGTAGGTTTGTCATATATAGCTTTTATAATGTTGAGGAACTTTCCTTTTATTCCTAGTTTTCTTAGAGCTTTTATCATGAAATGATGTTGGATATTATCAAAGGCTTTTTCTGCATCTATTGAGATTATCAAGTGGTTTTTGTCTTTGCTTCTGTTAATGTGGTTTATTACGTTTATTGATTTTCATATGTTGAACCACCCCTGCATTCCTGTATGAAGCCTACTTGGTCATGGTGAATAATCTTTTTGATGTGTTGTTGAATTTGGTTTGCCATTATTTTGTTGAGGATTTTTGTATCAATGTTCATTAAGGAGATTGGCCTATAGTTCTCCTTTTTGGAGGTGTCTTTGCCTGGTCTTGGGATAAGTGTAATACTGGCTTCATAAAATGTTTTAGGCATTTTTCCTTCCCTTTCTATTTCGTGGACAGTTTAAGGAGGGTTGGTATCAGTTCTTCTTTAAAGGTCTGATAGAATTCAGCAGAGAATCCATCAGGTCCTGGACTTTTCTTTTTGGGGAGACTCTTGATTGCTGCTTCAATTTCATTTTGTGTTATAGGTCTATTCAGGTGATTAATTTCCTCTTGGTTCAGTTTTGGATGATCATATGTATCTAGAAATCTGTCCATTTCTTTAAGATTTTCAAATTTATTTGAATATAGGTTCTCAAAGTAGTCTCTGATGATTTCCTGGACTTCCATGGTGTTTGTTGTTATCTCCTCTTTTGCATTCCTGATTCTACTAATTTGGGTTTTTCTCTCCTCATTTTAGTCAGGTTTGCCAGGGGTGTATCGATCTTGTTTATTTTTTCAAAGAACCAACTTTCTGTTTCATTAATTCTTTGTATGGTTTTTTTGCTTTCTATTTCGTTGATTTCAGCTCTTATTTTTATGATTTCTCTCTTTCTATTTGTTTTGGGATTTGCTTGTTCTTGATTTTCTAGGAGTTTGAGATGTATCATTAGGTCATTGATTTGGGATCTTTCAGTCTTTTTAATATATGCACTCATGGCTATAAACTTTCCTCTCAGGACTGCCTTAGCTGTGTCCCATAGGTTCTGGTAGGTTGTGTTTTCATTTTCATTGACTTCCAGGAACTTTTTAATTTCCTCTTTTATTGCATTGGTGATCCATTCTTCATTAAGTAATGAGTTAGTTTCCAGCTGTTTGCATGTTTTTTGTCTTTACTTTTGTTGTTGAGTTCTACTTTTACTGCATTGTGATCAGATAGTATGCATGGTATAATTTCTATTTTCTTACATTTGCTGAGACTTGCTTTGTGCCCTAGGATATGATCTATTTTGGAGAAGGTTCCATGGGCTGCTGAGAAGAATGTATATTGTGTAGAGGTTGGATGAAATGTTCTGTAGACATCAACTAGGTCCATTTGATCTATTGCATATTTTAGATCTTGGATTTCTTTATTGATTTTTTGTTTGGATGACCTTTCTATTGATGATAATGGGTTGTTAAATTCGCCCATGACCACTGTGTTGGCGTTTATATATGCTTTTAGTTCTTTCAGGGTATGTTTGATGAAACTGGGTGTGTTGATATTGGATGCATACAGGTTGATAATTATTATTTCCTTTTGGTCTATTTCCCCTTTTATTAGTATGGAGTGTCCTTCTTTATATCATTTGATCAATGTAGGTTTGAAGTCTTCCTTATCAGAAGTAAGTATTGCTACTCCTGCCTGTTTTCGGGAGCCATTGGCTTGGTAAATCTTCTTCCAGCCTTTCATCCTAAGCATATGCTTATTTCTGTCGGTGAGATGGGTCTCCTGTAAGCAACAAATTGTTGGATCTTCCTTTTTAATCCATTTCATCAAGCGGTGCCTTTTGATGGGTGAATTAAGTCCGTTAACATTAAGCATTAGTCCTGATAGGTATGTGGTGATTCCTGTCATTTAGTTGTCTTAGTTGTTTGAAGGTTTGATTGTGTGCACCTAAGTTGAGGTTACTCTCTACTGTCTTGCTTTTTCTTTTCCTGTGGTTTGGTGCTGCCTGTCTTTTCGTGGTTAAGTTGGGTTTCACTTTCTGTGTGCAGGATCCCTTGCAGAATCTTTTGTAGTGGTGGCTTTGTGGTCACATATTGTTTTAGTTTCTGCTTATCATGGAAGACTTTTATTGCTTCATCTATTTTGAATGATAACTTTGCTGGGTAAAATATCCTGGGGTTGAAGTTATTTTCATTCAGTGCCCGGAAGATCTCACCCCATGCTCTTCTTGCTTTTAATATTTCTGTTGAGAAGTCTGCTGTGATTTTGATGGTTTTACCTTTGTATATTACTTGTTTTTTCTCTCTTACAGCCTTCAATATTCTTTCGTTAGTTTCTGAACTTGTTGTTTTAATGATGATAAGTCATGGGGTAGTTCTATTTTGATCTGGTCTGTTTGGTGTCCTGGAGGCCTCTTGCACCTGTATGGGAATATCTTTCTCTAGATTTGGGAAATTTTCCATTATTATTTTGTTGAATATATTACACATTCCCTTTGTTTGCACCTCTTCTTCTTCTTTGATGCCCATGATTCTCAGGTTTGGTCTTTTGATGGAGTCGGTGAGTTCTTGCATTTTCTTTTCACAGGTTTTGAGTTGTTTAATTAATAGTTCTTTGGTTTTCCCTTTAATTACCATTTCATCTTCAAGTTCTGAGATTCTGTCTTCTGTTTGTTCTATTCTGCTGGATTGGCCTTCCGTTTTGTTTTGCAGTTCTGTTTCGTTCTTTTTTCTGAGGTTTTCCATATCCTGGCTGGTTTCCTCTTTAATGTTGTCTATTTTTGTCTTCCCATCATTGTCTTTGGTGTTGTTACTGTCCCTATACTGTGTGCAATTAAGTATTTTCTAGCTTGTAATAATAACAATGGTAATCTTTAGAATGGAAGGGTGAGCAGAGATGGAAAGCAAGAAGTTAAAGAAAAGGGAAAAACAAACACACAGACAAGAAGGAGAATACAGAACAAGGAATCAGACAAGAAAGTTTCAAATGTATAAACAGGGATTGTTAGTGTACTAATCGACAGTAAGCTGAACAGACATTAGAGAGACAGAGGATTGAAAATCAAAAATAAAAAAAAATAAAGATAAGAATGAAAATAAAAAGTAAGTAAATGAAAGAAATATCTACATATAAAAATGAATTAAAATAAAATGAAAAATAGAAAATTAAAAAAAAAAACAAAAAACCAAAAAATCAAAAAACCCCCAAGTTCAAATGCAATGAAGTTTCAGTCTTAATAATTTGGGTGTCCGTCTCAGTCTCCAATCCTGGAGATGGTGCCTCAGATGTTGTTCTGTAGTTGTCTCATCAAAGGGGATGCATAAAGTAGAACAAAACTACACACATGTGCACACAAAAAAAAGCCCCACCAAGTGTCCCAAGTTCAAATGCAATACAGTTTCAGTAAGTTTTTCAGCATGCAGGTGTAATTTGGTTGTTCTCTCATCAAAGGTAGGGAGACAAAGGCAAAAAAAAAAGAGTCTGGAGACAGTTCTGAGAATGGTATCTGCGGCTGTGGCTCACCTGCCCTCTGCTGTCAGCCTGCTGTTGCAGATCTCTGGGGTGAGCTTAGCACTCACCTGGTCCCACAGTCTTTGTTTGTTCAGAGTTCTCCTGTGCGGGAGCCTCTGCTACAAGCTTTCCCCTTACCAAGCACTGGGAAAGGTGACACTGCACCTGCGTTGTCAGGCCTGCGTGTTTATTTACAGGTCACATGGGAAGTGGGTCTTCCCCCCTCTCCTGTGCAGTTTTCCTCCCACTGCCACTTTTACAAGCTTTCCTGCTCCTGATTACTGGGCAGTGCTGCTGCTCCTGCCAGCTGCCATGTTTGTTTACAGCTCACTTGGGAAGTGGGTCTTCCCTCCTCTCCTGTGGAGTTTTCCTCCCTCCGCCATTCTCACAAGCTTTCCCACTCCTGGTTGCTGGGTGCACACCCCTGCTCCTGCCAGAGCCTCTCCGGCCTGCCTGGCTTGTTTATTTACAGTCCTGGGAAGGATTCCCTTCCCCCAATCTTTGGCACTCAGTGCGCCCCACCCTCTTTCTCTCGTGTCTTTATTGTTCTTATTGCTTATGAGGCAGTTTCTCTTTTTTCCCTGGGTGGAGGTCAGTCTGTCCAGGGGGCTATGCTGCTCTGGCCCAGGCTTGTCTGTGGGAGTACCGGGTACCGCAAAGCTCACTTGGTCCATGTCTTCCTAAGCCGTGGGCACCGGTGACTGGCAGCCTGGGGGCCCTCCTGGTTTCTCTGTTTAACATGAAGTGGAGATTCTCTGTGCCGGCTGGCAGTGTGGAGGGGTCAAAGTTATGCCTTTTCTCAGGGATTATGCCTGCAAAGTGTGTCTCCAGCGTCTCTCCAAGATTTCACTATAGGAGGCTCGCTTTCTGCTTCCTCCCTCTAGCCGCCATCTTGGAATCTCTGAATATGTATCTTAAAAGTAGTTCTGTGAGTAATGTTGTGAGTCTGATCCTAGGTTTTAGGGTTTCATAAGAAAGACAGGGCACTATCAGGTCCAGCCACCAACACACAGTGATCTTGTGAAGCGAGATGAGTTATGTCATTATCAACTGACTGTATGTGAACAAATGCAGGTCCTTCTTTCAAAAAGGGAGAGAATTCACAATGTATAAACGAATGGTTGTTAGAGGTTCTGAACTTTCATCTGGATGAGATTATGAAAATGCATATGTGAGTTTAAAAAATAGGTTTGAAAATAATTTATTTAATCCTTGTTTCTTTCTTGAACTATTCTACAAAGCCCTTGGAAGAGGAGTGATGTGTATGTGGATTTTAAAAAATTTAATAAATGCAATGAATTTGGAATTGCTTGAATGACAGCATCCACACAGTTCTGATTCATGGATTAATCTTTCCAGAGAATGTTTCTTAAACTTTGTCTGCATCTCTGTCTTGTTTGTATCACTTAATTAAAAGACAATGCAGAATATTCAGCAAAATCTATTAGAAGTGATTTTATACACTATGCAACCTGCTGAGCACTGACCATTTGACAGTGACTGAGGACTGACTCTGGGACTCAAACATCTCATAGTTTATTAGATGAATTAAAAGTGTAGAATGCACACATGCACAGACATCAAATATTTGTAAGCCATCAACCTGTGCCTATGGATGGGATATTCATATATATATATATATATATATATATATATATATAGAGAGAGAGAGAGAGAGAGAGAGAGAGCAATGATTACATTGCTGGTGTAATCAAGGAAATGCAAATTAAAACAAGTTCTTTTTGCCCATCTTTGTCTGCATCTTTTATTTAATAGCATTGTAGCACAATATAGCATCTCATTAAGAGTAGGTCAATGAGTGCGGAATTGGAGGGATATTATTACTTTCAGTTAGAGGAAGGATTTCAATGATTTGCTTGAAAGTTTATTGAGATGGGTGCAAATGGACACCTTTTCAAAGAGCACAGCTCATGGAAACAACCTTACACCAGAGTTCACCTTTTCGGAGTGTTTGCTTTCCCTCTGATCTAAATGATATGAGGTCTGTGTTCATGCTTTAGCTCATATTATGTGTTAATGGCCCTGAGTCTTGGTCAGAGTATCTCCTTTGGGAGGAGACAGAGAGAGAAAGAGAGAGAGAGAGAGAGAGAGAAAGAGAGAGAGAGAGAGAGAAAATGGGTGGGCTCGGTAGTCTATTGTTTAGATTTATTTTGAATATCTTGAAATTAATACCCAGACACATTTCATCTGATGTTGAATCTCTTATTCAATGTTGTGTTGCTATCTGGTTGTATTGTACGACTTTTTCCAGCATGATTCTTCAAGTGCTCCTGATGTAGTGAGAGGACGAATGAAATTAAATAGAATAGACAAATCCATCCC
The DNA here is from genome assembly GCF_047511655.1 of Castor canadensis. Lineage (NCBI taxonomy): Eukaryota > Metazoa > Chordata > Mammalia > Rodentia > Castoridae > Castor > Castor canadensis. The sequence goes on from NC_133399.1 coordinate 111,255,071, forward strand.
CTCTGTTTTTATGAATGAGAAAAGGTGTCAGTGGATACATGGGTGAGTTCTGGCTATACCCTGTATCCCATAAGCAATCTTGCCTGACGATGTGAAGGTAGCTTCATGAACCTCCTCACATCACCGTCTATAAGGCTTTTTGTGTCCCTTGGCCCTTGTCCATAAGAGAGAACATAGTTAGTAAAAGATTAACCTGAAACATTGTACGAAGTCTAAGGAAATGGAGTTCCATAAAATGAATTCTGCTGGAGTTTTCATAGGAATATTAATATCTTCTTTTCCATCAGCCTAGATGCATTTATCTTGATTGTATTCCTGCCTGCACCACCCATGTGCCAGCCCTCCCTGCTCTTCTGGAGCTGCATACCAATTCCTCACCTGCACACTGGGCTTGGCCAGACGTGGGTGTTCTGGGACCTGGTGTAAATACAGAATACTTCCCTCTCATCTTCAGAGGGCAGCCTTTGCTCCTCTGCTTCTAAGTGTCAGAAATCCTTTCCAATGTCTGATTAAAAATGTATATCCCTGTTTTTATGCAGGAAATGAGAACAGATCCCACGCTTTTTTTTATGCTGGGGAAAGCTCAAAACCTCAGTGTGTCCTTCGGCTTTCTTGTCATTGGGAGGGGCAGGTGGCAGGTGGCATGTCCCTCCAGGAAAGAGAAAAGGTCATCTTTTCAGGTAGAACTGCTCCTGATGGTTCATCCCATGACCACTTGTGAGAGTCCAAGCTTTTCTACCACACACTTTGAAATGTGGTTCTTTATGTATTTAATATCCCTGACAATACCTACTGTCACATTCTTGATAAGGATAAACTGACAGCAGTGAGTTTAAGTAACTTTCTAGGAGTATAGAGTATAAATTGAAGAGCTGGAATTTGAGCCTGACTCCAACCCCTGGGCTAACCCTAGCAGTGCAGCTGACTGAGAAGACCATCTTCCTCCCTCCTGTATGTAGACCATTCTTGGTGTTCATCAAGTGTTTGGGTCTTCATCTGTCCATTTGGCTGGCTGCTGTGATGGTTAATTTTGTGTGTCACTTGACTGGGCTAAGGGTTGCCCAGATAGCTGGTAACACATTATTTCTAGGCATGTTGGTGAGATTATTTCTGGAAGAGATTGGGCTTTCAGTTAGGGGACTAAGTGAAATCATCTTGCTACAATGTGAGAGTAAGCATCATCCAAGATGATGCTTGGCTCAGATAGAATGAAAGGGCAGAAAAAGGAGAGATTCCTTCTCTGAGCTTGCCCACCCACCCTCCCCTGCCCTTGGACATCAGCTTTGTGGTTCTTGGACCTTAAGAATTGAACTGACCACCATACCAGCTCTCCTGGTTGTATAGCCTGTGGAACAAATCATAAGTACAGATCTGCTGGCTCTGTTTCTGTGGGAGACCCTGACTGATGGTATTGCTTTGAGCCTGTGTGTCCACTTAACAACAAAAAAATCAACAGTGCTAGAGCATTCCCCTTTAATTTTTGCTGCATAGATTTTGGATTTTATGCTACAAGTTTGTTTTATTTTGTGTTACCTTCTTCAGAAAGCATGAGTGTAGAAAAGCAATTATGAAGAGACTGAGTGAGTAAGTGCCCCTTCTGCACACATGCTGGAGAGTGGTCTTCCCATGGTATGTGGTAATCAGAATGGAATTTTTATAGTCAAACCCAACCATAATGAATTCAAGGTTATTTTTTTGGTTGTGAAAGGGTTTAAACTCAGGGTTTCGTTCTTACTAGGCAGGCACTCTACTCTTTGAGCCTGAATTTAGTTATTTAATGCCTATTTTTCTTTGAAACTGTACAACTGTCAGTGAAACAACCTATTCTTACAAATATACTACTAGAAATTTATTAAAAATTATGATTTTAAGATTTCAATTGGAAATGGTTCAGTGCAAAGCCTGGCTGAGGAGATTTTTAATGTTTTTGTTCTAGGTGCCATAGGAATATCTGAATGCTTCACAGTGCCTCACCCTGAATTTCCAGAGAGTCATATGCCCAGGGTCAGGTGTAGGGTCCTCAGGACAACCACAAATGTCTCTAATTATCCTTTCCATCTTTGACCAAGTTATTAGAAGTTTGGGGAGAATAAAAATAATGAAGAAATATATATATATATATATATTTGTTTTTAAGAGCCTTTATTTAACATGTGAGCAATGACAAAAAATGATATGTTGAAAGAAATATGATGTAATTAGTCTAAGCCATGTAGAAAAAGGGAATCTTCATTAGCCTAGCAGGAAAATCAATAAAAAATCAAATACACACACATAAACAAGAATTCCCCCCACCACACCACACATACACACCCACACACACACACACACACACAGAGAGAGAGAGAGAGCAAACTCAGACATAAACATACACTATATACAAACACAGACACAAAAATCAAATATAGACACACACCCACAGAAAGACACAAGGACAATGCATAATACCCTCCAAACACAGGCACTAACACACACCATACACAAACACAGACACATGAATCAAACAAATACATACACACACAGAGTCACCCACTTGCAGTGCCATGTTAACATTTCAATTGGAAACCATTTAATATGATAATTGCTTATTTATGTCTTATCTTGGATCTGTTGTGCATACATTAATGGTGTGGGACGAATTTGACTTGGGTCAACCCTGTGAGCCCAACCCTCCTACTGTCCCTACAGTGCAGGTCTGTAGAATCAGCTAACTCTGCAATCCTTGGTCAAGTTCAGTGTTAAGAGTCTGCTGCGTACTGAAGGTGATATAGTTGGGCTGTAGTATTTTTAATGAATAGGAAATTCATTTATTCCCAAAATCTACAAAGGAAAGAAATATTACCCATGGTCTTTCACCTCTTTTGGATTATGTGAGAAACAATCTTCTTGGGATCCCCTTTTCTGACAATCGAGGCAGCTTTGGAGGCTAGCAGTGGCTCCTGGGCCAGCACAGTGGGCCACATAGGGAGGAACTTCTGGTTCCTCCTCATTTTCACTGCACCTACTTCAAGGGGTTGTCATTAATTTTAAACTGAATATAGGAGAGACCAGTCAGTGAATATGAAAAACGTAGATTTGAGTTATCAATACCCCACAATGGTTGCTGTTAAACTTGGCATTGCCATGATAAGGGGTTAGGAACAAAGATCATCAGGAGGTTTAGGCTGTACCTTAGACTTTTCTCTTGGCTGAGAGAAGACTCAGCTGAAGTCTGTGGACTGTGAACCAAAACTGACCCTGAAGCTCCATTGGTCAGGACGAGCAGCAGCAGATTAGCTAAAGCGAAGGAGGCCAGCCCCCGCCTCTCATGTGTTAGTGACTGCATTCCTGTGTAATGTGCAATATCCACACATACATTGTGACTTCCAGTGCAACCTCCGTGCTGTTAGCTCTGTGGCATAATTTCCTTAGCATTTTTAGGAACCTCTCTTCTATGTAGCCTATACCCAAATAAAGCCTATCTAACTGCAATGGACCAATCACGCTGAAGAATACATTAAAATACATGTCCATGTGTTCATTTGCTACCCCTGCCACACAAATCACATTTAGCAACCTAGCACAGAAGAATTTTATGACCTCTCAGTTCTGTTGATTAGAAGTCTGACAGGTGTCTTTGCTCTGAGACTCTGAAGTCAAAATTGAGGTGACTGTAGGCCTGGATTCCCTGCAGGGGGCTCTGAGGTTGAATTTGTTTCTAGACTTGTTCGTTCATGCGGTTGGCAGAAATCAGTTCCACTGGGAGGTAGGGCTGTGGGCCCAGGTTCCCCACTGCCTGTCAGTTGGGGCACCCCAAGCTGTTGTAGTATGGTCTTGTTGTTGCAGAGAGCCAGTATATTTCAGAACCACCAGCCATGCTGTGCCCCTCGTCTGCCCATCTTTCTGCTTTCCTCTTCTGCTTTTGGGACCCATTGTTATTCTGGGCTCCCCTGTGCAATCCAGGATAATCTTCCTGTCTCAAAGTCAGGGATGAGCAGCTTTAATTCCATCTACATAGTTCCTTTTGCCATGGAATGCAACACACTCATGGGCATGAGAGCATGGAGGCCAAAATCCTGCCAGCTCCTGTCTGTCCTAGGCGGAGCTATTTCTGTTGAACTAAAGGAATAAAACACAAAAACAAAAAACTTGCACTGGATTGGAAGAAAAACAGCCTAATACAAATACTCACACTTACCTATTTGACAAGTCCATGACCATGCTGGTGTGACTCATTCCAGCCCAACCTGCAACATGGGCCACCTCTGCTTCCCTTTGTATTAATAGGCTGCACTCTGGGCTCCAGGCCTCCATCTACACACTGAGCAGCTCCAGCTAGGATTCTCCCCTATTTGACACCTCTGATCCAGGAAGCAAAGCAGAACCTCCCTGAACATCTGTTGTGAATACACTCTTTCTCACCCTCTTGGCCCTGGAGATCAGTGTGTCCCATAGCCATGTCTGGGAAGGGCCAATGAACGCATTGGTTCAATAAAACGTAGAGGCCAAGAGTCGGGAGTGAGTATTTCTCATCAAAGAAGCGTGGGCACAGCAACCAGAAGGAGATAGATGCTGTAAGACAAAACCAAGCATTTTCAGGGTTTGGAGGGTTGGCCATCAACCCAATTGTCATTGTTGAGGACTGCTTTGGGGTGCTTCTGCAGTCTCTGTGGCAGCCTGCTATACTAAGATATAGCCTAAGCAGATGTCTTTCTCTCCATGCCTAAGTCCTGAGTATTTCAATCCTAGTGCTGGTTTACCCACAAGAAAACATAAGTGTCTTCTGTCCTCCTTGGCTCTACCTATAGCTGAGGACCCTATGTCCTGCCAGTGGAACTTGCCACGGGACTCTTTTCACTGAGTCTCTTTCTTCTCCAACTCCCTGTTGCAGGGTTGGCCAGTTCCCCATCTGGACCCTCTGCTCTCCAAGCTGACTGTTCCTCTATGGCCAAATACATTTGGTGACATCTAAAGAATTAAGTTTAGCCGACCATGGGCTTCACTAAGTGGCTAATGCGCTTCCCATTCTAAAATTCTCACAAACACAGTGCAAATGATCGTACTGTTTGAAGCAGGGCTGGCAACAGATAAGAGAAGAAAAATGAATCTTCCCTGCCCTTTTGTTTTTGATAGCAGTGGAGCCATGAAGAAAAAAGGACTCAAAGCACTGGAGCCCTGACTGCTGATACCACTGATGGGATTTTTGGCTCAGACAACATATTGATGGTGAGGCTTAAGTCTCCAGCGAATGCTGTCAAATTAGCAGAAGCCACTACAATACATCAGCTGGCAGGTGAGTCTTTGTTCCACAGAATGACAGCCCTGAAGAGCCACCCTGACTTTTCTCGCACCCCAAGGGTGGGTGTTGACATCTTGTTGTCGGGGCAGATGAGAAGCCTGACTCAGTGGATATAGCCTGCAGTGTGTAAGAGGCCACACAGTAAATAACTGAAAATCTCTGCTGTGTGCATGCTGAACTGAAGTTGAGCGGGAGAGACATGGGAAACCATGTGGATGCGTGCTGTGCTATTGTGTGAAAATTGAGAAAATGGTATGCAGACTCGTGGGTGTGTGTGTATGGTTTTTAGGCTAGTTTCTTGTCCTTGATTTTTCTTTCATCTTTATCTGCTGCTCTCGCCACTTTTAGTTATGTGCACTCCACCAGCTCTGCTGGGAAGAGCCCTCCCTGGATGGAAAGTCTTGGTTGCTTCCTGGGAAGGTTTGGTCTTCCCTGTGCACTGTTGCTCAGTGTGTCTATTGTTTTTCTCAGTGTGCATAATGGTGTGCTGTAAGCTCTTTTTTTCTTTTTAAATCTCCATCATGTAAGTTTTAGCTGGATCTTTAGCACAGAGGAAGACTTCAAAATACTTGCTGAATAAATTAAACATATGCCAAAGAAGCATATTTATACAATCCCAGTATCTTAAGATCTACAACTGTTTTTTCCCTAACTCTCAGTCTTTGTCCTTAAGTCAATGCGACTTCATGACAGTGCAAATACGAACAGGTTTCTCTAAAGTACATTCTGTTTTAAACACTTCCCAGTGCTAGCCTCCCTATGGACCAAATGAAAATGAGTGAAAATGCCCTAGTAGTCTTATGATGGGGCTGTGTCCTGATAAACCTAACTCAGCATTATCGGACTTGGTGGCCATTTGTAATGCTTTCCTGTTTCACTGTGACCACGGGCGAGTGAGCTCAGAGGTGGCACACTGTAAATGACAAAGGTAAACAGTGAGTAGACCTTGCATCAGCAGCAACACAACTGTCCTGTGCTCCAAGGACAGCTTGCATGCATTAAATTCACCTCCTCAACAGGAAGGTAGGCATAGCTTTCCTCATGCAGAGAGCAGGAAAGATGGCAGACTTGCCATGTCACAGGAGGTCTAGCTTCTCCTTTGCATCCTAAGGCAGACTGGGAAACAGGGTGCGTTGTGAGGGGGACAGAGGCACAGGAGGCATAGCACAGCTCTGCAGTCCTAACAAGCATTTTTGAGACAGGGGAAGGTGAATCCATCTGACAGCATGGTGGGTATCACCACCATTCTTGAGGTGCTTGAATGGGCTCCAAATGGGCCAATGTGAAGTTGCTGCCCATCCACTCTGGGAGGTCCTGTAAAGGACAAAGTAAATCCTCTGTGAGGACACCATGGCTTGGGGAATCTGAGTAGCTCTCCAAAGCTGAGGTGGATATTAAGTGGCATGGCAGAACTGGGGCAGGACTTGAAGACTGGAATCCAGACTCCAGGATTTGTTCTGTGGTCTGGGTGCATTCTTTGTGAAGCCACCGACCTGAGGGGAATTCTTTCCCTCGGTGAGCGTGCAGAGACATTGAGGCTCCAGTCCAGCGAGGTGACCCCGGCACCTGCCTGTGCTCCCATTTTCCACGTGTCTCCCCATGGAGTTCCTCCCCAGTGTTTCAAGCCATGAGAAATGGTCCTCAGTAGCTTCAACGAAGATCATGGACTTGCTATAAAGTGTCTGATGAATAGACTTCCATCAACATGTTAGATAAATGAATGAATTTTTGATAAATGAACAGCAGAAAATGAATTAGATTTTCCATATCCCAACAGTTGAACCAGTGGGAAAAATGCAGACAATTCACTAAATAGGAAAACCCAGGATTTCAAGAAAAAAAATTGTCTCGTACTAAAAAAAAAAAAATATTCTTTCTTTGTAGAAAACAAGTGAAGCTCCATTCATCATTATGAATGATTGGATATATTTTTGGAAATAACCTGTGGCTTTCTGTGCTGATCCAATTAACTCCCATCTGCCCACCTGTACTTCCAAAATTACAGACATGGTGTCATTTTATTATTCACTGGAAGAGCAAACCTGTGAGCAGGCACTGTGCTATACAAAGTGTCCAACCCAAATCAGAACCCCACAGTCAGTAACAAGAGGGCGGTTTCCCATGTGGCCACTTCCAGTTTGCTTCACACTAATAGTGCTTCTCTTCTCCATGGAGCCATTTTCCTGCTCCATGGGTGCTGTTGTTTTGAAACATTTTGACATTTCTTATGAACACATTCATTTCACTTGATTTCCTTCCCCTTCTGAAATCACAAATGTTCCCTCATTTTCCTTGCTAAAGGAATATTTGTGAAGTTCAGCCATTCTAATGGGGAATACTTATCTGATGTTTCAGAGTATACCTCTTATTTTCCCCCTTTGCTCACAAAATGCCTCATACATCCCACCATTTTGACAAATAGTTCTGCATTCTTTCATTTGTTTTATAAAGACCTCAAGCTTTCATATGAATTACTGACTTATTTTCAAACTATCTTCCTGTCCCTTGGGGCAGACACAGAAGGTCCCCCTGCTCCTCTCTCTGTCCTGCCTCAGCCCAGCCTTTCCCTACACATCCTCTGGCCTCTTGCACCTGCTTTAATCCCTCTTGTACAGTCTGCAAGTGCCATGAGTATACCTCAAAGACACACAAATACGATTTTGTCATTCTCTATTTTGGAGATTATTTTCTAAGTCCCTTCCCTCTTGAAGCAGTTGTTCACTGCCAGGGAATATGGGTAATTGTAATTCAAGAATGACTTCGTTTATCTTGATAAACCAGCGACATTGAAGAGAACCGTTGCATTTCTTCACTTTGCAGAGAAGTCCGTCATTTGAGTGTGGAAGTACTAATTGTTTTATTCTAATCAGAAGTTCTGTGTGTGCATGCACACACACACAGACACATGCAAATACACACACACACACACACAGTTCGGCAGTACTGGGGGTTGAAGACGAGGCCTCATGCTGGTAGTCAGGCTCTCTACCACTTGAACCATTCCTCTAGTACTTTTGTTTTAGTTACTTTTTGGATAAGGTCTCACTCTGTTTTGCTGTGACTGGCCTTGGAATTTGACAGTCCTACCTATGCCCTGGCAGGCTCATGTCACCACATCAAGCATGTTTGTTGTGTTGGGGTCTAGACAGTGTTTTGCCTGTGCTGCCTCAAATTGTGATCCTCCCAATCTCTGCCCCCCCAAGTAGCTAAGATCACAGATACATGCCACTGTTTGGGGCTTACATACAAATATTTATATTTGATTAATTAAAAGTGAGAAGACCAATGACTACATTTAGAAAAATTTAATTTGTTCCTCATATACCAGTTTTTGAACATGACCTCGAGTTGAAGATGCTCAGGAGCTCCCCCCACATCTGTGATGTGAGTCTTTCTCATAGGAACATATAATTTTCCCAATAAAAGCCCCTGGACTTTGTGTTATGGGAATTATTTCCAGTGCTCTCCTTACTTGCTGACAGTAATAAACCTTTCCTTACTCCATTTTCTCCTGGTTTTGCTTCCTGGCTTTACACTCCCCCAGGGGGTGGCACCCATTGCATTTGGGGGCAGAAACAGAACAGCAAGTGTGCTGCATGAGCAGTTTAGAGACCTGATGTGCAGCATGGCAACTGAAGGCAATGAAACTTGTATGGTAGTAGGAAATCTCATTAAATAAGTAGGTTTTAGCTGCTCTCATCACACAAAAATTGATTATGTGAGATGATAGCTATGTTACTCTGCTTCCTTTTACAAGTGATTTTACTGAATCTGTGTCCTATGATATCAGTTTGTAAACTTCAAATACACACCATAAAATTTATTTTAAATAAGTAAATAAAGCTAGGCATAGTGGTGTACACACCAGTAATTTGAGCTGCACTAGAGTGGGGGGGTGGGCAGGAGGATTTCAAGTTGGAGGCTAGTCCAAGGCAGAGTTAGTGAGACTTTGTTTCAAAACCAAAATATAAAACCAAAAGGGCCAAGATGTTTTTTCAAGTGGGAGAGCACTTGCCCGGCACACCTGAGGCCCTGGGTTCAATCCCCAGTACTGCCAAATAAATAAATAATAGGTAAAGAAAGACAGACAGACAGACAGACAGAAAGAGAAATTAGCTGCAAGAAATACAAGATGAGAGGACATATACAGTGCATCCAAAGTATGTCCGGAAGTATACTAAGAATTTCACATATCTTGTTTTATGGCACATTAGTGTTACAGAAACAGGCATCATTATTTCCGTTGGATGAAGACATGGGCTCATCTAAACTGAGCAGCCTTGTCCTACAGGCACATTCAGTGTGTACTGTGTGGCACTGGGCATAGACATCAGACAGATCATGAAGTCTCACCTTCACCTCCACAGGGCTTGTATTCTAACATCCTTCATTTAGAGTGTAGCACTACAAGTAAGATGTCTCAAAAATGCAAAGAACATTACTGGGTTCCCATGTGTGGGATCTCATTCAGGAGGGTTAGAGAAACCTGTGGCCGTCAGTAGAGTTAAGGTCCGCCCTATGGGAGTAGAGGCCGAGGCAGAGAGGGAGGGCATTCTGGCAGAGATGTGCAGGTATGCAAAGGCTCTGACATGAAATGCCAGACATGACATGGCATGGAAGAGGGCTGCTTGGAGGGAAATGGTGAAAGTAGGGCTAGAGAATTGCTTATGCCAGGGTGTCAGTGCTTGTGCATGGCTAAAGACAAAATTTCATCTGCATGTTGTAAGGGATACAGCAGGGGTACAGATGCAGAACTCAGCCCCCCAAACTCAGATCTAACATGTAGCAACAATGGATCCCAGGTGAAGATAAGAGGAAGTGAAAGCCTCAGAGAAATGTGAAGAAGAGACAAGTTGCATCTGTCCATCCAAGGTTCATCCAAGAGGAGGCCGTCCAGCGTAGGGCAGCAGGAGCAAGTGAGGGATGAATGACACACAGGTTGGCAAGGACACTGGATGAAGTGTGCTAAGTCTTTGGCTGGTTTTATTGCCATCACTTCCTTCCTCATTAGATGCTGAGCCTTGCCTCTTCCACTGATGTCTTCCTTGGGTCTCTAATGTGCAGATGTAAGCATTCTCATTTTAATAAATCTTCCTAGAGCTAGGCCTGCACAAATATAACTGCTATTAAGTTGAGACACAGAATAATACATCTCAGGAGGGAGACGTATGGGTTTTCTCTCCATACTATTCCTGATTGGCTAGATTCAGTTCGGTGTAGAATTTATTATTCCCTGCACACTGAGGGAAATTACTAACTAAGCAATATACTGTATTCAGACTGAGAAGGGGAGGTGTTTGAAAATATTGGAGACAGTTTCTTTTTTCTATTTTTATATCATTCTCCTGTTCGTTTTGTGGTACCTGGGTTTGAACTCAGGGACTTACACGTTCTATGCAAGTGTCTACCCCTTGAACAAAACCAGCTCCTTTTTGCTTTTACTACAGTTTTCATGTAAGGACTCAGGATTCTGTCCTGGGCTGGCCTTGCACTATGATCTTCCTCTGCCTTCCTTGTAGCTAGTATTATAGACATGATCCACCACACTGGGCCTCCATTTTTTCTGGTCTTGTGTAATATTTGCCTCTTGGAGCCAAAGAAAGAAAATTGAGAGGCACTTAAAACATATAATGCAAACAAATTGGATATACATCAGGATGTATCTCCCCAGAAATTGTGTATCTGTATAGGAACACGTAAACTGATATCATGGTTGCATTTCAGTATTTCATGTGGGGTTTTGAGCCCACAAAGAAAGTCAATACAGGCAGCTTTTGCTGTTAATTTTCTATTGGAATCCTCCAAGAAGCAAGAACTAATCATAGATTTTAGAGGAAAGATTTCTAATTCAATCAGTTGTCAAAATTATTTGTACCAGCTTTCCCAGCTCTGCCATTTATTGGTTTTTGACAGAGCCATTTTCCTACACTATTACAAATTTCCCCTTTGGACCCATAGACTGACTTTCTCCATGTTCTGTGTCTGGTCTTTTAAGTTAGACATCTAAAAAAAAATTCACATTTCCAAAAGAACTGTTATAACCTCCTGTGGTTTATTGAAATTTTACCTATTGACCTAATTTGAATACACAATCTCAGAAGTCTTCAAAGAAGAATGTATTTTTTTTTAGTGAGAAGGGATATAAAAAGAAAGTTTGTTTTATTATGATTCTCATTGTTTTTCAAGTCAAATTTTGACTTGGGGAAAATGTTACCCAGAGAGCCAGTCTCTGGTAAAAGTGACATTTATTTTAAAAATAACACACAAATATGTCCCAGTGATTATTAAAATGAAACTTGCAGAATTTGGAAGGAAAATAAAGCTATTTATTAATATAAATTAGGAGATGCTATAAGGTAAATAAGCAGCAGGGTTATGCTCATTATGAACACAAACGTGTCTGAGTTAATCCAAGTGAAGTCACCAGGACCCTTCTTCAAAAGCTGGATGGACAGGTGCTTAACAAGTCACATGGCTTTGGCCATCAGGAAGAATGGAGACTTGGGGCAGGGTGGAAAGAGCTGTTAGTCAGGTTTTTGTTGTGATAAATACCTGCGAGAAACAATTTAAAGGAGGAAAGATTTATTTGGACTCATAGTTTTGGAGGTTATAGTCCAAGGTTGGCTGGTTCTGTGTTTCTCTGACTGTGGCAAGGCAGAACTTAATGGTAGACTTGCATGGTGAAGAAAAGGTCCCCACCTCATGGTATCCAGTAGGCAGCCTATGCCTGATGTCAGTGGGCTCCCTTTTTCTTCCTGTTTATTCCCTCAACCTATTGGATGGTGTCACCCATGTTGAGGGTGGTTTATCCCCTCAGTTAATCCCCTTTGGAAATGCCCTCACAAACACACCCAAAAGTCTGCTTTGCTCATCTCCAAGACATTTGTCAATCCAATCACATTGATGAGATTAACTATGACAGGAACCAAGAATTATGTTGATGGCCAAAAAGTGAATTTGTCATAGCTTAACACATTTTACAACATAAGAGACAGACATAATCTACAGGGTCCTAGGGAATCCTGTTCTAAACAATTAAAATAGATGCTGATAAAGCAATAAGGTGACTCATGGAGTCCATGGGTCATCTTTCAGAGCACAGGGGTTGGCAGATGCACAATGTTTGAAGTCAGAAATATGGAAGACGTATAACAGTCACAATGCATGATAGCAACCCAGAAGTAAAGGAGAGAAACCAAGACAGACTAAGATAGCTATCAAGTTCTTTAACACATTTTGCAGCTGTTTATCCTCCAAAGTATCTCTGAACACTGCTGGTCACCATCTGTAGAACGAAAAGGCATTTGTTCATCAAAAACACATACTAGGATGTGATGGGAGAAACGACTTTGGTCCAATGATTGGAAGTAGGATGTCTCAGGGAGCATGTCTGCTAATGTAAATTTTACCTGAGCTTGTATATCTCTGAGGATGGTAATTACAATATCCCCACCTAGTTTACTAATTTCAAGTCAAATGACTTCAATGAAAAGTAGTCGCTAAGTCAGTCCAGCAGGAGTTAGTTCAAATGGTTGATTTTTTTTAAATTCATCAAATGGCTCTCACTTCTCTGTTTGCTATCTTCTTTAACTGTACTTTGTGTATTGGAGGTACTTAGAGCAAATCAAAGCATTTCTTTATGTACTGGTCTTTCTGAATGAGAAATGAGAGAGTGACCACCAAGTCAGACATGGTCTTTATTTTCCTGAGTGAACATTGTGTTTCTTCCTCCATTTCTGGAAGACACAAAAATGCTGTTGTGACTTGTGTCCGTCCTACTGTACTCAGAACTCACTTCCACTTGTCAACCCTGACTGAGATCCATGGCTCCATAGAGAGCACATCATTGTGACTCTGACACTGTGACACTCACTTAAAGGCAGTGTAGAGAAGGGAACTCTGAATCACAGGAAGTGGGGGTTCCATCCACATAGGAGGTGACACCTCTATCTTTGTAGACAGTCCTGACTCAAGTGAACCTTGCTCTTCTGTTTGAGACAATATTTTTGATGGTATACTGCCCCTCCACTCCACAGAAACACGGCTGAAATCAAGTTGCGGGGGAGAGTATGGCTCAGTGGCAAAGCACTTGCCTAGCATGTCCTAGAACTGTATTTAATTCTAAGCCTCAGAAAATGAAGGAAAGAGAGAGAAAGAAAGAGAGAGAGAAGTAAAGAAAGAAAGGAAGGAAAAAAGAAAGAAAGAAATGAGAGAGAAGGAGGGGGAGGGAAGGAAGAAGGAATGAAGGAAGGAAGGAGAAAGGAAGGAAGGAGGAAGGAAGAAGGAAGGAAAGAAAGAGGAAGGAAGGAAGGAGGAAGAAGGAAGCTACACGGAGGGAAATCCCCATTACTGCTCTGGGCTCCTCAGTGTTCCCAGGACAGTCTGTTTCTGTCTGTGAGCAGTGTAAACACCAACATATGCTGTAGTTGTACTTGTAGTAAGTGGGTAATCAAGGAGCCAGAAATGCTGGCTAGAGGGAGCTGAATAACAACAGCTTCTGAAAAGGGACAAGAAATGCTCTGGAAGAGGAATGGGTGACTGAGCCTGAGCTGGTCACTGAGCACGCTCCAGAGTGGGCCTGGCCCTGCCAGACACACATCCCTAGTCTGTGTGGGATTCATGAGGATGGGGGGATTCCACCTGTTTTTTCCACTTCCCAGAGATAAAAAAATGCTTTTCCCTGATAAAGTATAGAAGACATGAGGAAATAGACAAAACTTTCTTATTGTCTCTCTAGAACATTTCCTGATTCAGACAGACACTTGACTCCTCTTAAAATGACTTACCATGAGGAAGAACAATATTGTGTGCTTGGAAATGCTTGAGTAGTTGAATGAATTTTACATGTCATACCTTTTATCTACTTAAGAAAGTTATTTTAATTGAAGTTGTGATTGATTTGAGAGAGTTTTCAAATGACAGAGCAGATAGGAGATGTCATAAGTCCATTGTCTTTTATATCTGTTGTCTTTTCAATAATAGAATAAGATACAGACACAGTCCAAAAATAGAAGTGAGAGAGAGAGAGAGAGAGGGAGAGAGAGAGAGAGAATAGCTAGGCAAACAACAGATGGAAACAAGCACTGAAGCACTGAATCTTCTGAGGAGAAAGCATCCTAGAAAGTACTAGTTCCAAACATGAAACTTTAGGAAATTGTCCTCTGTCATCTCAGGAGAATACAGTGAAAGACAAAAGGAAGCCAGTGGCAACTGCCCTGCAACTCTCCAGAAGTTTAAATGCTTCTGGGGTAATTTCCAGAACTAAGTAACGAAATAGAAAAACTAGCATTAGGATTTCAGGAGACTGTGGAAGGTACTAGCCACAGGGAAAATGAGACACAGAGCAATCATTCCTCATCTGGGAATTCACCATCAGCCTGAACTCACTGAAGAAAATGACCCACGAGATGCACAATTAAAGGTTTATGAGCAGCACTTTAAACACATTTACTGGACCTTTGTGTCTCTACCCTCTTAATTCCAGAAAGCACTAGGGGGAGCTTCACGGTTTACAGAACATAGCTATCAATCATCTCTGGACAGTTCTTAGGATGAGTCAGGATCTAGATTCCTCACTTGAGCCTAATTCTGTCCTTGGCAGTCCCATCTCAAAGCTGAGGTCCCATGTCCCCAGCGCTCACTGTGAGGCTATCAGACAATGGGATGCATGGGTGAACACTATGGTGTGGATCTTAACACCTGCCAAGGAGGTGGTGTTCCTGGATGTGATGCAGCCTCCGTTCCAGAAGGGGGCAGCATGCTTTTTCTTGGAATTTATAGCAGTAACCAGGCCCTTTGATCTCCTGGGTGTGGATTCAAAGCGGATTACATTAGACAAGTCAAATCTGACATTCTTCCAATACATTTGCTGGTGAGCCCAGTGTAGGATGCTCAATTATTCTTACACCTTCTGATGCCATGGAGCATAGTTTTTAGAGTAAGGATGAGCGATTTGCAGAGCAATTCAAGGAAGCCATTGGCATCCCGCAGAGAAAGGGAGCATTAATCAAGAGATGCAGCCTTCCCAGTCCTGGCTGGCACTCACAGGCCGGTTCCAAGAAGGCTTAGAGGGCGCTGAGCCGAGGAAAGTGGATCTGATTGACTCTCAGCATCCTGCAAGGCAGGGAAGGGTTGTCTTCTGAGCTGAGTCTGAGAGCACATGACCTTCCCCTTCCATGGCATGGAAGATATGAGAGTTTAGAAATTTTTCAGTGTGGTTCAAAGAGACAATGCTAACTCAAGGGTTGGTTGCATCTAGATTGCAAAAAGGCTTTAAAATAACCAGAGCACAGGCTGCTCCTCAGGTTCCAAAGATCTGAGGAAGTAGGGTGTTTTGTGTGTGTGAGCATGGGGAGCGGGTGTATGTGTGTGTGTGTGATGTGTGTAGGTGCGTGGTGTGTGTGAGTGTGTGGTATGTGTGAATGTGTACTGTGATGTGTGAGTGCTGGTGGGGAGGGGCGGAAATGGCCGTCTCATTTTCCAACCTAGGTCCGAGTCTTCCCTATAGACTTTTTAAAGTCCTTACATTCTAGTCATTTCTGAAGACTACAGCCTTTAACTTTTAAATATGTAGAATCCTAGCACCTTAACAACTTCGCCAAATAGACTTCAAGTTTTTTGGAAAACTCTAAAGATAATGCTGAAGACATATTGACATAGGATTGCTTGGCGTTCATTTAAGAAGTACAAAGATTATATTCTGAGAGACTCCAGGCTCTTGGACTCTGTGGCCCCCAGGAGAATCAACCATATGTCTGTTTTCATTTTGGCTAATCCAAACATTAGCACTATGAGGAAGCATTTATTCATTCAACAAATCTTCATTGCACAATTACTACTCCTTCAGAGTCCAAGCACAGCTTTAGCCTTTGGAGAGGTATGGCAGTAACAAACTTTAGCTTCTTATGTCTTCCACTGTAGAGGGATGGAGAAACAAATGGACAAGTGAGTTACTCCAGTTGGTGACAAGTGTCCTGGAGAAGAATTCTTCAGGAGGTAGCTTGGAGAGGGTTGTGATTCCAGGAGCAGATGAAGAAGGGTGAGATGAGAAGGAAATGTCTAAGGAAGGTGGGAAAAGATCCTTGCTGACATCAGAGAGGAAGGTTCTAGGCATCTTATATAAAAATCTGTACAGCTGGAGGCAGAGAAGATCACTGGTGTGGGTTCAGTGAAGACAGCAAGGGGGAGAGGTGCAGTCAGAGAGGTAAGGAGAGCAGATGCTCCCGTCGGGTATCCCGATCCTGTATTTGTGAATATGCTCTTGTGCAGGAAGGCTCAGAGCAAAGGAATTACAGCATGATGCTCGCATTTTAAAAGTGCCATCCTGACAAAAAGATTGTAAGCTGGGAAGAGGCAAGAGCAGCAGGAGATGGACCAGAGGAGCTTTTCCCATTAAGTCAGGCCACAGCCATGTTTTCAGAAAGACATGGGTTCTAAACTCCCTTTCTTTCAACTTTGTGTTTTGAAAAGAATTAAAAACTTAGAAAATAATTTTGTCATGATGTCCAGATTCATTATTTTCCTACATTTACTCAATCTTCATATTTTGCCACACATAGTTTAACTTTTTCTCCTTGTATACACACATATGTGCATAAAAGTAGATCCACGAACCATTTGACAAGAGATAGCAGACAACATATTTCAGTTGTATGTCCTGAGAAAAAGGATAGTCTGCCACACAACTCTAATGCTAATACAGAGCCACAAACAGAAAATCACCCTTGGTGACACAGTACTACAGAATATTCAAGTCATATTCTAGTTTGTCTAATTCTACCAAAAATGTCTTTAATAAATGATTTTTGGGCTTGGTGTTAATATATGGCATTTTTTATTGCATATAACACAGCAGAAAATATTCTCAAAGTCTCCAACATTTGCTGAAATTACAAATATTTCTTGTGGTCAAGACAGTGCTACCTGTGAAATGACAGAAAAGCTGCCTCAGACCTTCATTTCAGAGTTGTAACTGACACAACTTGCTGAGATATTGGATATGAGGTAAGAGAGAAAGGAAAGGTCAGTGGAGAGCTGAGGTTTTTGGTTTGAACCAAACTGGACAAATAGACTTGCTGTTTATGATTACACTTGAGTCCAAGGAGAAGTCAGAGCTAGAGATGTGTGAATTTGGGAGTCACCAGCACATAATTTGTGTTTAGATGAGCTCACCAAGTTCAAAGAGCAACTGAATCATGACCCAAGACTCTGCAAACTTGAGTCAGATAAATGAGGAGTTAGGGAAAGCACTAATTAGGAAGCAGACCCCAGACCATGGCAGGAGGAAAACCAGGGAGATATGTCCTGATGTGGAGGTGAGGAGAACAACTACTTCAAGAGGAATACCTAACCATGACAGACTCAAGTGGAGTGAAAGGAGGCCTGAGATTTGAGGACTGGTAACCTTGACAGAAAATAATGTTGGGGACAAAAGCCTGATTTAAGAGGGAAAAGAATAGGAGCAAAGGAATTACTATCATCCAGGGGAAAGGATGAGGCTAAAATTTTTTTTAATTAATGGGAAAAACTGATCCAAGACAAAGGTGATATATTGAATCAATGTTCTCCTATAGGTAATATGATGTTTAATTTTTATGCATCAAATTGGTAGGCTGTGGTATCCAGAAGTTGGTCAAACACTAGTTTATATATTGCTATAAGGGCTTTTCAAAGATATGAGTACATTTCCATCAGTGGAGTTAGATACAAGTAGATTGCCCTTATCATGCTTTTGGGCCTCATCCAGTCTTAAGGGAGACAGTCTGAGGTCCTTCAAGGAAGAGGCAATTTTGCCTCCATTGTCACTCCATAATCCACAATTGCATAAGTAAAATCCATTAAACTAACTCTCTCTCTCCACATATGCATAAACACATGTAAATGTGCATTGTATTGGTTCCATTTCTTTCTAAGGGAGAATTCTAAGGAAGGTTTTGGGTCACAAATGGAGGTAATTTTCTTTAGAGAAGAGTGAGAGCATAGAGTTAGTTTTCAGTAACCTAAATTAAGAGAGAACAGGAAAACTGATGTGATGGTAGAGCTTATGGAAGCCTTCACTGATGGCTTTGAGAACTGAACAAAATCCTAAGGGTTCATTGAAGTTCAGGACTCATGTGCATTAAGGCACGTCAATGAGTGGTGTGCTGTCTCCATCACGCACCCTTCCTCTAATCCTGAGCTGAATGACAGAAGGTGGCTTTAAAGAGAGGGGCAGGCTGCCAAACAGGAAAGCGTAGGGTGGTCAAGGGTTTACAGTGAGCTGGCATTTATAATCTTGCCTCCTGCAATTTAGGGTGAGGAAGAAGTGATGTCACAGACAGGAACGAGATGGTTGCATGACAGACCGAAAGGACTGTAGGTTTTAGAAGCGTTGACTTCTTACTAAAACCAAGATGTAAGTAACAGTGAGAGATAGAAAGAAGTAGTGAGAGAGCATAATGCCCCAAATTGAGATTCAGAAGGGGTTGAAGAATTTAGGAATAAGATGCACTGGGGTTCGACCATGAGATCAGATGACTTAGAAAACACATGACCCATGATAATTGAAGAAAAGCATTCAGGTACTCAGTAAACAGAGTACTGGAAGAATTGTGATCATGATCCAGGATCTATTACCTTCAAGAAATGAAGGTGGGGCTCAAGCGGTAGAGCACTTGCCTAGCTAGCACAAGGTGCAGAGTTCAAACTCTAGAACCATCCAAAAGGAATGAAGAAGATGAAAGATCTGAGATTTGGTAAACAACTGAATCTCATGTCACTAGTTTCTATCTGCTTAAAACCAAAGGGTTTTAGGAAGAGAAGAGGGTATCCTTTGGCTTCACCAATGAAGGTCAAGAAGTTGTGCTTAAAGATGGACACAATCCCCAAAGACATCCTAAGTCATGGGACTGGTGCTTGTGCTACCTTATGTGGCAAGGGGAATTTTCAGATGTGATGAAGGTTAGAGTTCTTGAGATGGGGTTGTGATTTAAGTGAGACTCATAGGGTTGCAAGGTTCCTCAAGATTAGATGCACTTTCCTGGCTGGTTGGATGGAGATGTCACAATGGAGGAATAGTCCAAGAAATGCAACATTTGGTGGTTTTGAAAACGGAAGAGGTGATCCAAGTGCTCAGAACTGATACAGTACTGAAAACAAGGAATGACTGTTAGCTTACAGCAAGAAGATGGTGACCAAGAGTCTATAGCTTTAAGGAGCAGAATTCTGCCAACAGCCTATATAAGCAGGAAACAGAGTCCCCCATAGAGTCTCCATAAAGGAATAAGGCTTCTAACCTTTTTTTTTTTTTAGTCCACCAAGACTTTTGACATATAGCAATAGGGACGAATACAGAATTAATCCTATTCCATTAAGTATTCCACATATGTAAGGATAATTAGAGGAAGGGAAATCATATCACTTGACAGAGATGTGGGTAAGCAATGAGTCATTTTCAGAACCTTCACAGAAGTTCTAACTCTGACTTCCTAAACTGATAATAGGTTCTGAGAACATGATCAGTCTTATGTGACTGACACTGAGCTTCCAGAGAATTAAAAGTTAAACTTGGTATTGAATGAACGATATATGCATTCAGTCTTCCTGCCTAAGCAATTTTTGAGAGGATTCCCTATAACTGTTAATAAAATTAGGGTATTAAAAATAGGCTATTCATTAATGAAAGCAAGAATTTGAAAATCATTTAATTTCCTAAAATTGTAATAAATCTCTCTACTAAATCGATGTCCATTGATTGTCCAAGACTTTATTCTATCTTTCAACAGGATAATAGCCCCCCTGAAAGAAGAAACCAGTCATTCATCACAACACAAGACTTCAGAATATAGTTAATGAGTGTGAAAGTTGGCCAACTTTTGCACTTCTTCTGTTCAGCTTTTAGCATTCTGTTTTCTTTCATCGCTTGTTAGTCCCCCTCCTTGCTCTTTTAAACTGTCAGCATTAGCTTTGCAATTTGCTATGCTGAGCTTTTCGTCTTTACATCATTTCCAACGCTGGAGATATAAATTGTTTATACTTTCTGACAGGTTTAATTCATTTTGTGCGTTCTTTCTATAAATGTAACTCCACAAAAGTGGATTATTACAAGGTCAACTTTTTGTTTAAGCATTGTGCACATACATGAAAGTGTTGAAACTTCCTCAGTTAGTGAAGAGATGTCTTTTTTGTACATTGCATTTATGAAAGATAAAAGTTCTCATGATCTTGGCCCTTTGGGTGACTGGCAATGCACTGGAGATCCACTGTGGTTTCTCACTAATCTCATCAAAAGCCCCAGGTTGTCTATCACAGCATCTCAGATGACTGAGGTTATATAGGTGGGCATCTGAAATTAGCAACCAATTGCATAACACAATTAGTGATATGTGCTGATACAATTTGTTTTTTGACACATACTTTATGAATATGGTTCATAACTGATATACTTGTGCTACTGTAATTAACATACCTGAGTCTTTACACGTGCAAAAACACATGGGTAATTATTGACTATTTTATTATGTAAAGTGGCCTGTGGAGTATTCTGCCATGTTTTTATGTGTTTCTCAAACTCCTTTGAACATGTAAGTAAATGTCTTTTAAATAATTTTTTTAAATGCCCAGAATTATACTTTCATGATTGTTGTGTTTTGTGGTAGGGATTTTATACTCTGGGGACTTTAGCATTTGGGAATGTGGTGTATGGGACTATGTTTTGGGCATTGCAACTCAAATTCATACCTTGCTTGTATTTATTTGGTGGTTCAAATAAATTTATGACTCTTCTACCAGGTGTTAAAATCCAAAAGGCAGTGACACATCTGTTTTCACTTTTCACTGCTCAGAATGGTGCATGGAAACTCCTGAGAAGGTTTGCACTTGGGACAGAGCTAACATGTAGTTGTGTACTGACGCAGCCCAGGAAAGGCTTTCAGATTCATCCCAGAAGCTTGTTTGCTGTTTGTAAACAGGCCTCCATGATCTGAATCACACTGTCCAGTGGAGTGCGTGTGGGGTTCTTTAATGACTGTCTGGGTGTGTTGACTGAAGACAAATCTGCACAAAACTTCAATCTCACTCCAGCAGTTGGAGGATTAGCTGAGGCATGCATTGTGCATTACAGGTCTTGCAGGTATGTCGAAAACCACAGGAGACAGAGGTAAGAAATATCCCATACATATTTCAACATGTTAGAAACAGTATTTCAGAACCTGAGTGATCAGTTTGCTGAGAACAATGCTACAAGTCTGGGTGGATATGGGGGTGTTTTCGCCACATCCATCTCTACCGCCTTTGCCTCAGCACTGCACTGTCGGGAATCGACTCACTCTGGGCTCTGTCAAAACAGAAAGCTCTGTGGAACCTGCTTTAGCATCTCCTATCAATGGCCTCTCACTCCAATATTTCAATATGTGCTTTTTTTAAAGTTGAAATTTTGGTAATTATAAGTAACCACATTTCAGGACTAGCGTTTGGTGAACAGCATCTTTGTTCAGAAAACATGAAGTGAAAAGATGTCAAGGAACTTGTAAGGTATGTAGTTAAGGTCCTCAGCAGCCTGTATTTGTTACCACAGGTTCTGGGGGAAAACTGTAAGTAATACTAATTTCAACTAATAGCTACTGTCTGCCAGCTAGGCATTCTGCTGTCACTGCTAAATGGATCATCCCACTGCTGTGCTTTGAATATGTCCCTGCAGGTTCCTGTGTTGGAAATGAAGTCCCCAGTGTTGAGAGGCAGGGCCCTTAAAATGGGATTAGTCATGTGGTCTCTGCCCTCAGGAATGGTTAATTTTGTTTTCAGGGGACTGAGCTCCCTATAAAGAATGAGTTCAGAGCCTTCTCTCACTCTCTGCCTTGCGACGACTTCTGCCACCTCAGTTACATCAGGAAGTACTGTTCCCACTTTCCAGCTACAGTGCCTTCCTCTTATCCTTCCCCATTCCAGGACTATAAGAAAGTCTGTGTCTTTCCTATATTAATTTCTCGGTCTCAGGTACTCTGTCATAGCAGAACAAAATTCACTAAGACATCCATTTAGTCCTTACAAATACTGTGAGTCAGGCCCTGTTAGTTCCCCCATTTTATGCATGAGAAAATTGAAGTTTAGAAACATTAAGCAAGCTTTTGATGGCTGTGTGAGCTACTCAGTGTCCACAAATATTACTTGTCCTTATCTTTCTTTATTCCCACCTTTCAACTAGATCAAACAGTACTATCATTCAAGTTAATTTTTATTTTGTAACAAACTTAATCTAACTGGGATTTGAAGGGAAATAAGAGAGAGAAATATGATATTTACCTTGAGGAACAATGACAAATGGTAGTCTCACCAAGGAACAGTATTTTCAGTCATTATTTCAAATTCCTTGAAACAGGGACGATCCTCCAGTACAGCTCTGGGGAATAATTTGTAGGTGGGATCTATAGATATTAGGAGGGATAGCAAATATGAAACTAGAAACACGTAAATCACGTTTATCCACAGTGAAATATGCCTTCTCGGGAACTCCTGCTAATGTATCGTACACAGTGCCGGAGGTACAATTCCCTAGGAAGCAAGATAATGGTGTGTGTGGCTTGTTCAGTAAGCACTTAGCTCCAGGTCTGCCCTACATGCAGAAGGAAAGCGGAGTGCTTGTGTACTTCCTCTGTCTTTGTTGGCATGCTGACTTTCCTGCAGCAACCCAGACTCGTCCTATAAAAGCATCCCAATTCATTTGTCCTAGAAAGGCCTTCATGGCAGCTGGTGCTTGAAAAGATTATAGACTTAAAAGAAAATATCTGAAATGGATAAATGTGGCTAATGAGATGTCCTATAATTATTAAACTGTAGAACTCCCTGCCACAAGTTATTAGACTCGGGGATCTTTGAACAAGAAATAAAGAAGGAAGAACATCAGCAATGCCATTGACAGATAAAAGTACCAGGGAGATCAGTCATCCTATTGGAGGACACACGCGAGGACTAGACAAGGTGAGATGCTCTTCACATTGAAGGATGTCACCCAAACTTCGTGCTTTCACATATGACGCCTTTGACAACCTGACACACGAGCAATTTTCCTGTAATGATGCTATCTTCATATCTGTTATATACCTGCCATTGATTTACTCATGCATCCCTTGACATTACTAGATTCAACCCCCTTTTCTGTCTCTAAAGTAGTGTGCTACTCTGGTTCCCTTCAGGCCCATAGTGATCTGAAGTTGAAATGGTATACCAGAATTATTGGTATTATAATTGATAGGATATTTTTCCCTCCAGTGAATGATTTACAAAATATTATGCATCAAAAATGAAAATTAAACTTGAGTCTTTAAAAATTTGCTTCCTTTTGAACTACCTCCATTTATTTTGGGGTATATAGCTTTGGGATTCTGTTTTGTTTTGTTTAATTGTTAAACAGCAGGAAAGTTGAGGAAAATGCATCCAGCTCATTTTTATACTGACATCAAGCTGTTGAGAGGCAGCCACTAGAAATGACCTTGTCATTGTAGCTTTACCTAACTCTCTACCCTGAATGGTCAATTAAGTACACTTTTCCCCAAACCAGTGTTGTTGCTATTCCAATGATATATTAGTTTATGAAATTTCAAATGTATTTACCTCGTCACTAAACTGAATACTTTGTACATAAATATTTCTATATGATGTTTGAGTCATGGGGAGAAAGCTGACAATATTGGTGAACTTTCATTGCACTATTGAGTAAAATACCTTTTCAAAAGTTCCTGGTAGATATAAATGAAAGATATTTTGTAGGACCATTTGAAATTCACAGACCACTTCATTCTGACTCTGCCAGAATTTTGGATTTGGGGTAGAAAGAATGATGGCTATAGACATGATTATAAAATACAGCTTAAAATCATGGGTATTCTTGGACCTAGAAATCCATTAGTTTTAGATTGCTTTGTTTGTATATGCTGAACTGCCCACCTCTAAGGTTGGTTGTTTAGTAACCCTGGGCACAGATACAGCAACTACCAGTAGTGCCAAAGCATTCTTACTCACATGTGACCCCATCTAACTGCCTTCCAAACCCTCCCTGGGGACTGGGGACAATAATCATTCCTGGCAAGAATGCACTAATGAGAGTACTGAGAGTCACAAAGAGCATTTCCTCCTCCCACCAAGGTCACCACACACATCTGTGGGACATCCTGAGCTAGAGTCTGGCTTGAGCTCCTTCCCAGCTCTGTGCCTTTTGGACTGCACCAGTCACCTGCAATGGCTGCAGTGTGGAACAGCTGAGTCAGCAGAAAGTCCTCACCTGCCTGAGAAGATTACAGACAAAGGAAAGTCCTCCAGAGCATTGCCAACTTCACTTTTTTACCTTAGGTGCCTTACTGTTCTCATCACAGCAAAGAGTATAACAGCTTCTCTTTAAGAATAAGCACATGTACTTAAGTTACGCACCCTTGGTGCTGCATAATCCAAAATAAAAGGCTGTCAGCCCAAAAGGGGGTATTACCTTACCAAAGTGCTAAGCCCCATGCACTTTGTTGCAAAAGAATAAATGGATATTTTTCAAGGATGGTTTGAAAATTGCTGCAATCTCAAGGCAACTGTAATTCCTATGCCATAAAGCCTGTCTTGTTTTTCTATTCAGTTTTCATGGCAAAATTGGGGTTCAGGAACTGACAGAGAAAGTTTAAAGATATTCCACTATGACCTTTTGTATTTTAGTTTTCTTCTTTTTAAAAATTTGTTTAAAGGTATGTTAATTATACATGGGGATTGATTATGTCAATTTCAAAAAGGCTTATATTGTACATTGGCTATGTAACCCCTACTGTTTCTCTCCCTTGACCCCCTACCTGCCCCACTTAAAGTAATTGCAAAAGATTTCTTTGCTCCATTTCATATAAATATATGAAGTCCATCCACCATATACCCTCATCTTAATCTCCTTCATTCACTCTCACACCTCTCACTAATACCCTTCCCCACAAACTGTGCCTATTTTATAGCCTGCCTTTTATTATTAATGTTTAAGATTTACTTAATACATCAAGTTTCCATTGTGATGAATTGATGCAAACATATATATATAATATTTCATTTAAGCATCTTTATTTAGTATTATAATATTATTTTAATTATAATCTTAAGACATCATTTTTTATTTAGAAATTATTTGCTAGTATGAATAAATTAAACTTGGAGTCAAAGATGGAAAATGTATACATACAGACATATTTTGTTTATGTTTACAGATTTCTGGGAACTAGCTGTTTTGCAAAGAAGATAAAATGAATTAATATGACAGTTTAAAGCTGATGTGCATTTGATGTATTTTTATTGTTTGCAATATTATTTAAGTTGATCTTCCTTCTATCCCTGGGGAAGTTTTGTGACTTTAACTTTGATTTGCTCCAAAAGCTGATTGAGAACAGAAGCAAAAATTTTAATACTTTAAAAATAATTGTAAGGCACATCCCTTTATTAGCCCCTTTCTACTCCTTCTTAAGATAATTACTGTAAGAGGTAAAAAGAAGTTGAAATATTGCATATTCTAAGAATTTTTAGGGAAGTCTGTGGTTTTTTGCAACAGACCACAGTATCTCTGTGTGTTATAGAGAAGAGAGTGAATGCCTTAGGTTGTAAACTTCATTTAGTGAGGTAGAGACAATATTTATTTGTCATTATATACATGAGCTACCAAGGGCAGTGTGATGAAATAGGAAATCCTGTGTATGTGAGGGACTATAAGCACCAGACAGAGCTGAGAGGTGAGTGCACTTTGGTGAAAGAGAAGGAAGAGGAGCAGCCTCCTACATGGATGCAGTTACGTTGAAATCAGGTGACTCCTGCTGGTAGGATGTACCTGCGAGTGTTATGCTCTGCTTTGCTGTAACATAGGAAACATTTCTCCATGAATAATTAGAACAAAGTCAGCGGACTATATTTCTAATATATGTACTTCCTTCTAGCTGTAAATCTAGCAAAGAATTTAAAATAATATTGCCTAATCTTTTAACAGAGTTTTTGTGTCATTCCCAAACACAGCATACATACATGGATGCTTCAATTGAGATAACTTCTGTCCCCAATTTTCCACCAAAGTGCATGTGATTAGTTATGAAACAATGGCAAAAAAGCATAGCTACATCCCTTGCATGTCGTGTGGAATAAGACTTGTGAGAGAGCTAAAGAGGACATTTATTTACAGACTCAACAGGCACTTCCTCATGTGTCCCATAGCTAAAGTGACATGTGCAACACAATTAATTAATGCAACACAAGTGCATTTTTTGTTCAATTTTGCTTATTTTGGTATTACTATCTTAAGCTGTTTCCCAAGTAGCTGTCACTAGCTCATGGTAAGGTGTGGAATGAGAAACTCGCTTGCATTCTGAGACACCAGTGAATTCAGAGTCTTTTGGAAAGAAGAAAGGGTACCACACATTTGGCTGATGAAAAATAATTTCACTTCCAGTTACCAAAAGTTCTGGAATGTTGACCTGACAAGGGTGAGACTCTGAGTTCAATCTCCAGGATCACCAAAAAAAAAAAAAAAAAAAATGGGAGAGTTGTATTTTTAACTCTATTAAAGCCAAACTAGCATGTGTAAAATTTACACATCAGTAACAATGGGACTTGTAAGATTATATGTGCTGTTTAGAGAGATTCAAGTGGGAGATTTCTCTAGAGAATGCATGTGCCATTGAGAGTAGCATAAACTAGTTTAAGAAATTTGTTGCACAGAGGGTTGGTAAGGTTTGCATCTGCTCACCCAATAACGCACACTTATATAAAATCATTAAGAGGAAAATATTGATTTGTAATGTGATTAGTCACTAAGAGAACATTTGAATTGAACACTTTTATGGAAGATGATTGTTTGGGAATAGCTCTTCATCTCTGGAATAACAATACCTGTTTTTCTTAATAAGAACGGTATTTTCTCAAGATTTCTGCATTTGTAGCAAGACATTAAGTAGATCTTAAAAGCGTTTCTCAAGTAGGATTTGGTAAGGTCATCCTAACGTCTACTGTTGAACATGCATGTCATCCCTTCAAGGAATATTGGTAGCCCTCCAAGTACTCCATGCGAGGTGTATGGTTTCTGGCTTTAATACTACCAGGATGCATGGCAGATAGCATTCTTCCTCAAATAGTGCTAGCCCAGGATCTTCCTTCTAGTCTTGACTTCAGGACCCAAAGGAAGCAGAAAAGGGGGGGTGGTGCTGGTTTTAAAAGCTGAGGGCACAGGGATGGTATGAGGCTGGCCACAGCTCCAAAGTGTTTTCTGGATAGTGAAGAGGGTTTTGTCAACTCATCCTTCTTTTTGGTTTTATGACCAGATCTGGAAAATAAAGAAAACATTGGACATAGAATTTTCAATCCCAGCACTCAGGAGACTGAGGCAGGGGATTGTGAGTTCAAATCCAGTCTGAGTTAAGGAGAGACCCTGTTTTTAAAAATATAAAAATAAAAAATGATTATGTCAAAATACAATGACAACTCATAATATTTAGCCAACTACCTACCTATCTATCTGTCTGTCTATCTACCTATCTATATATCATCTATCAAAGATAATTGATATTCCTGAAATTATTATGAAAAGGAAATGAAGATCACTTGTCTTCACCTAGATTTATACCTGCTAGTACTTTTATCAAGATATGTGTTGGAACAGGAATGAATGCACCAAGAAGACCTCCATCACTGTGTTTTCTCTTTGTTTTCATTTTGATTTTTGTTTTGTGAAATTTAGAAGCATGCCTGGTATATCACCAGAAGGCAGTAAATACTTATTGAACAAATGAGTGAATGAATGATTTATTAGTGCCTGGGCAAAGAGACTCTGGCAAACACACAGCCATAGACATAGGAAAGATAACCAATGGCACACTGAAGCATGACAATGAGACACCCCCATGTCCTTTCCTGCATTCCAGAGCCTCTCTGCTGCAACTGCCCAGGCGGAGACTCCTAAGGCTTTTGTGTGGACTCTTCCTTCTATTTCAGTTTCCTCAGAAACATGATAGGAACCGCACATTTTCTGGTCAACCTAACAAACGCATGTTTGACATTCCTTTAACATTATATCCCATCACAGTGAAGAAGCATACCCTGGTCTCCTTGGCAGGTGTCAGAATTTGATCAGTTTAATAATATAAAAGGAAATTAATTTTTGGTCAAAAGTTTCTTCTTGTCATTGCAGAAGAGAAAAAAATAGAAAGATTATTCTGGCATCATATCAACATGTTAGTAAATAAATGCACTCTTAAAATTATTGTTATTGAATGAAAACCAGAAAGACAATTTTGTTTCTGTCTAAACTGTCTCCTTCACTCAATGATGAGGTCTGTGTCCTGTGAAAAAAAGAAGGATGGTAAGAGGCAATGCTTTGATCCATATAGAAGTATGGAGGTAACCTTCATTATTCAGGAGGAAGCACAGATAAACAAAACAAAGCACCAGCAAACCCCAAAACCAAACCCTTTCCTTTCTACCCTATGAGTAATGTGCATTTTGACATGAAGAATCCAAGTGCATTAAAAAGCATGAAAAGTAGGAATATTCTTTGGTAATAGAGGCAAATTCTTCCAGTGTTTTCTGTAGGTTTGAGACTTGATTGTAGAAAAATTAATAATGACTCATCAGAGTATTGTGTGGAACTGAGCTTGAAGAGGGCAAGCGGGGTTGGCACAGAGTTTGTGCAGACAGAGCATTCAGGTGGCTTGGCAGCACCACTCGAGAGGCATTGAGGCTGATCAGAGGTGGCAGGTAGCAACCTGGAGCCTTTGAACATGGACACCCCAGAGACTTATGGGAGGAGAGAACAAGGAGACTGAAGAAAATAAGATCTTTCAGCTATGTTTGCCTGAAGAGGACATCTCTCATTGAGATGTTTGAGGATCCAAACTGCAATTTCTCTCTCTTTCTCTCTCTCTAAAGTCACTTGTGTCTAGTGGTTCTGTGTAATAGGAAAAAGAGTCATTGCATTGTAGGAAGAAATCTATAGCACCTTCTTTTATTTAAGGAATCTTAAGGTGTGTGATCTTTTTACTCTTTGGTAATGTAAAAGTGCTTGTTGGTAAAGAACATTAACTGAAATCCAAGTAGCCAAGAAGCCTGGAGTTGCAGCCCTGGAGCTGAAAGCTACGTGTTCCCAGTGAGGGGAGTGAGGCCAAGCAGCTCTAGTTAGAGTAGGAAGAAATGGTGGACGAGAGAATGGAGGTCATGAAGAGGCTGTGTGTGTGTGTGTGTGTGTGTGTACGCGCATGGACACACATAGGAAACCCATGCAGTGACAGAGTGAGGGAGGTCAGTGATCTTAGATGACGAAAATGGCCAAGATTGATGCTGTTGATGAGAAAATCCTTAGGAGGCCTGGGACATCTACTTGTCGAAGTTTAGTGGAAATGAAAGTTTTTGAAGGAAGACGGGTAGAGGAAGTGTGAGGTAGCATGTCGATATGGGGTTCTGGTCTTCAAAAATGCCACCAAGTGTGAACCAGGTGAGTCTGAGTCAGGAGTGAGAGGTATCAAGCAATGTGGATAAGTGTCACAGGAATGAGAGATAGCAAAAGTTGACCAGGTATTTGCAGTGATTCAAAATGTCTGCACCTCTCTCAGAACTCTAGCTATGGTTCCTCAGAAGTAAATTTGTCTCATGTGTTGAGGGCTGTAAGGAAATAGTGCTGTCAGGGTTCAACACACTCTGGTTAGTGGTTAGAAGAAAACAGACTTTGCACTTTGTCAATGAAAAGAAAATGAAGGTCAAAAGAGAAAGCTATTAATAGTAACGGGAATTAGAAGGGAAATGCCTGTAAAGAGATAAGAACAGGAGGCTTTTGGTGAGTGACGATGGGTAGTAGAGTTGATGGGATGGACTGTGTACAGAGTGACCAGCTGTAACAGGCAGAGGATACCTTGGTGTGCAGCTGAGAGCTGGTTCCAAGCTCTACCCGTCAGATGAGGGTCAGACTCACATTTCTGGCAAGAAGGATGGACAGTAACAGTTGCTAAGACAGTGCTGGTGAAGAGCTCAGTGTCTTAGCTCCTTAAAAAGAACAACTTATCTGTAATTGTCATTATTATGGAGACCACACTTGTCTGACATAGAATTTTCTTTTTTGGATCTAATCAACATAACTGTCAATCAAGTATGATGTAATAAAATCCTAGCCAATTCCTCACTATTTTTGTGTTGCTTGGTGTGTGTTCACCCTTCCAGTGTATCTCTGAGTCTCTAAGAAGGCATATGTGCTGAATTTTCTTAAGCAGTGCTTTGTTTACACAGTTACAACCTTGAGAAGGTGTGTCTGTGAGATAAATATCTTCAGGTGAATGTCACAATTGATGCATTTAAAACAAATCTGCTTCAGATATGCTTTTAAAATACAAAATGTTCAAAAGGACTGAAACATATTTTTTAAATGCAAGTGTTGGGTTTACAACTGCACTATTTAAAGGTAACATTATCCTGTGGGAGGCATTTGGGAGGTCATTACTGTTGGGTGTCAGCACTTTGACACTTGAATGCACTCACCTGCTTTGACAATGGTGTGGAAGAGGTATGGTCAGACAAGAGTTCGGCAGTGTGGACATTGGTCAATAAGTCACCCCTGATTCAATCTTCAGCTTCCAGTGCTGCAGCTCAGAAGAATTATTGAGAATAAGAATCACGATTTTCTTCTGTGTGTAACAGTGAATGTCACACACCACCTGCCCGTGGGTGGAGCAGACTTGTCACAGTGGGTGCAGGAGGGCTTCCCTGTAGCGGGCTCCAGATTCTTCCTATGCAGCCAAGCTAGAGAGGTGCCTGGCTGCTGTCATCCCTGCCTTCCCTCTTGCTTTTCAAAAGGAAACTGCTATCTGCATGACTTCTGTGGAGCCGGAACGATCCATAGATAGAGGGAAGACACTTTCTGGCTTGAATTCATCTAATTCGCATACTCCAGGTGTCCGTATCACAGGTATGCTGTTTATAACACCGCTTTTCCAAATTTTCCTATGATGAGAACAACATGGGGTAACTAATATGCACCTTCCCCGGGCTCCATCCAATCCCACTGACAGAAACCCAGTAGGGTCAGGGCACAGGGGCTGCACACGCTCCAGGTTCCCTGATTATTGCACTCAGACAAATTTGAGAAATGAGGGTTTTATGAAAAGTTTCAAATGCCATCACCAGTCAGATGTGGAAGGAATATCTTCCAGGTGCCTCTAGAATTGATGAATGAAGTCCAGTGTCTCTGAGGCTTGTGAAGCCCTAAATACCTACGCTTTTATAACATCCCCTAAAGTACACACTCATCTCTCACTTTTTAAAAATCCAGGCAGGAATACTGTGAGCAATTGAAACCAAAAAGGAATGTGAAGAAAAGCTAAATGAAAGGAAAATAGCACCTTTTAAATCAAAATTCCTGGGCATCACAGCCATTTAGGGGGGTCTGTAATGTTAGTTATTAGAATGTTAGTTTTAATAACTGGCATCAATGTTCTTGACGTCTCTTCCTTTAAAGACTTCTCCCACCCTTCAAGGACTGTAGAGAGAAAAACCATAGGCTGAACTTTGGAATTTGAAGACCTGCTCTGAGCTCCACACTCACCTGGACAGGACACTGAACTGCTTCGGTAACTGTGACCATCAGGCCTGCTCCCCGGGGTTTTAGTGGAGATGGAATGGGCTTTGGGAGCTACAGTAGTAGGAGAAAATTGTCTTTAATTCCTATCCAACTTTCTCACTTGGAAAAATGAAATCAAAGCCTACAAATATAAGAATGTGCTGAGTACCCCAAGAATCTCAGCAGCTGTAATCTGGAACTGTTTTCGTTTTTCTCCAGTGTGGGACTCTGGAGATGGGATGGGTTACAGACAGTGAAAAAAATGCATAAGATAGGATTGGGTCCCTGTGGGGAGATTTGCTGTTTCAGGTGGGAAATCTGAGCACCAGCAGGGAAGGAAGGAGGCAGTAGGTCCTTGCATTGCTCATAGCTGTAACAGAAAAAAACCAAAGTGCAGTTTTCTACAGCCTGACATTTCTGACTTAGTAACCAACTGTGACAGTCCCCAGACACACCAGCACCAAGAAACCAATGGATCTGCTTCCTTCAGGATGTCTGCAGAATCTCAGTGAGGCTGTCTTCTCTTCTGTCAAACTCCACTGCCTGTTGGGAGGAACCATCTATATGGGTCCCACATGAAGACGAACAAATGAATTTAGCAAGTGTATTTATTCCTGGCAGTGTCCAGCAGAGAGAAGAGAAAAGCTCCTAAGAAAGAAAAAAATCAAAATTGAAGAGATAAAAAGGAAGGGAGAAAATGGGTAAAGAGCAATAAGCTTGCTGACTGGGAAAGAACTAGGTAGGGAGTAGAAATGTGGGGCACGGTGGGAGGAGGGAAGCAGACTTAAGGCAGTCTTTCTCTTGAGGTCGTGCAGGACTGTGCCTAAAATTTGCTATCACATTTCATCAGCCCTGTAAAATTCAGGTGTCCTTTTTGCATTTTGGGTCACTCTGTCTCCAATGGCAGACAGACTTCCCATTTCTACTTCCAACCTGCAAATTTACGTTGGAAGAAAGACTTGTTTTCCCTATGGAATTGTCAAGTCCTCCTAAATGCTGCTGTCATGACTTGTTTTTAGAGCGTGTCTATGGAAGTGCGGTTCTGTCAGTCTGTTGACTCATTAAGAAGGGATCTTTTCACTTGAATTACTTATTTGCTTCTTTTTTGATTCCCTTAGCAGTTTATTCAACTTAAAAAACATTTGTATTACTTGAAATAAAAGAGTTTGAAGAATCATAGCTCTTGGTAAAAAGGGTGTCTTTAAATTCAGACTCCTTTTTCCTAGGGGGGCTGAAGCCTCCCCTTATGAGTTTTTCTGAACTCAAGACATGAACATTGCTTCAAACCTACACAAAAGATCGACTGACAAAGGCAGTGGGATAAACATAGTCTTGATAAAGGAGTGGAGGCTCAATGAAGGTTGCTTAAGAAGAAGTGAAGCCAGCCTTCTGAATTCAAGTTTTTCCCAACCACAAGTTCAACAATCCCTGATCAAAAATATTTGAAAAAAACTGTGCCTGGGCTGAATATGGACAGACTTTTTCCTGTCATTATTCCCTTAAAATGCAGTGTAAGTACTAGTGATACATCATTTAGATTGAATGAGGTATTATAAATTATTTAGAGATGATTTAACACATAGAGGAAGATGCATGCCAGTTAAATGCAAATATTATGCCATTTCATATAAGAGACCTAAGTATTCAAAGGTTTGGGTATCTGAGGATGAGTGGGTCCCGGAATCGATTGCCGCATGGATATCCAGGAACCGCTGCACTATGGTGAGGGTGCATGGATTGGGAAGAAAGTCTGGGAGAAGAGACCCTGTAATCAAAGTGAGAAGCTGCTGTTAGCAATGTAGTGGAAGCAAATGCCTGTGTGGAAAAAGGAGGTCAGCAGTGGGCAGAGAAGAAAGGAATAAGACAGATAGGCCATTGTAGTTCATTGCCTGTGCAGGTGCAGGGAAGGGAGCAGCCACGATGGATTGGGGGAACATTGACTCAACATACACGGCACGTGGAGACTAGACAGGGGATCTTTCTGAGGAAAAAATACTGAGTCAGATTTTACCTGGACTGGATTTCAGGTGACGGGCCTTATTTTCAAGTTAGGTGCTGCTATTCAGCAGGCCAAGAGCCCTGAATTTCTCAAACAAGGCACTTACCATATCTCATTAAGGGGGTCGTTTTTGTCTCTATCTCCTTCACTAAACTGTAAGGTCTCTGAGAGCAGCAGATATCCCTTGCATTCACTTTCAGGAACTAAGTGCAGCATAAAGATAGTCCTGGACAGAGACAGAATCTGGGTGGCAGTGCTCTAAGAGGACCCCAACTACTCCTTGCTTGGGCTTGGGCTATAGGGTGTAGCAGAGGAAGTTCTACATTATCAGCCCAAGGTGTGCCTGACTCTGGAGGTCTGTGCCGTATGAAGGACATTTCTTCATAATCTTAACTTCAGGAGTAATTTGTAAAACAATATGACTGTTTCCCATTCTCTCATTGTTATAGATTTAGGATGAAATCTATAGGATAGATTATCCTGGTAAATTGAAAATACCTTGAAAATTGTAAATCATTAGACATTTCGATGAAATAATAAATCAGATAAAAGTACAACTGTCAAAGAAAAATTCAAGGGTGGAGTTTTAGCTAAGTGGTAGAGGGCTTGCCTAATACATTCATGGCCTTGGGCTCAACTCTCATCGTGGAAAAAAAAGAAGTAAAAGAATAATTCAGATAGGTAAAGGTCAAATTGCCTATGTTTGTCATCCTAGCAATATCCGTGGCACAAGCTGTCTAGCAAATTAGAGGTTATCTATGAGCAAGAGAAATCAGTGCTCCTTCTTGGGCCAAGTCGATGGAAACTCTCTGGTGTTTGGTGCTGTGCACAGAAAATCTTTTTTTACGTTGTACTGGGACTTGAACTCAGGGCCTCATGCTTCCTAGACAGTCATTCCACGACTTGAGCCACACCCCCATTTTTTTACTTTTAGTTTGTTTTCCAGATAGGGTGTCACACTTTTGCCTGGGCCAGGCACAGATCACAATCCTTTTGTCTCTACTGTCTCAATAGCTGGGATTACAGATATGTATCACTCTACCCAGCCTGCAAGAAAAATTTTGATGAGGAAGGTAACCCTAGTTTGCTTGGAATTAGAACCCAGTAACTGTTTCATTATCTCCTGATTGCATAGCTAAATGGACTTAGGGTTTAGGTGTGAGGCTCCTACATTATTCTATACCTTGAATCCCTGATTCATAAATCACCAGCTTAATTGTTTGGTCTCTTCAGCTTTCCAGCCAGAGGTTGGTACTGTGTCATTTTAGCTGTCCTCTTTGAAAATGTGGTAATGAACTGCGACTAAACAGTTAAACACTGTTTCCTTCCCATGTTCAGCATTGTACACCAGGTCCTTTGTATAGTCAGAGAAGGTCCCCCAATTGGGCCAGTCAATTTACCACTTCACAACAGTGATTTCTTGAATTTCATAGTTGCTACACCAGTGAGAGGTAATTCCTCAATCTTAGTGATGGCATCACTCTAGGGAATGGGGATATATCTACATTGTAGGACAGAAGAAGGGGTCACATGAAGTTGGGTTCAGGGAGAACACTATCAAATTCGTTTGGACATTTGGCTCTGACACATTAACTGTACACCTTGGGAACCATGTCCTGGCTACTTCACTAAGGAGCACATTCACTGAATGCTAGTGAGCTAACATTTGTCAAGTACTGGTGGTTTTGGGGATACTGGGGATTGATCTCAGGACCACACACTTGTTAGACAACTGCTCTGCCACCTGATCCACACCCCCAGTACTTTGCTTTTAGTTTGTTTTAGATATTTGCAGAACCTGTCCTCTCTCTGGGTAATGAGTGTGTTATTCTACTCATGACACTGGAAGCAACCCATTCATCAATTCCAGCTGTCAGTGTGCTCATTGACTCCTTTGGGTTTCTAGATCAAGAGTCAGAGACACTCAGGTGTCCTGGTAGGCTGGCTTGAAGGGTACTTGGTTGCTCCTTCCATAATTTGGGTACCATGTTGCTTGTAGTTAGTGCCAAATTTAGCTTGTGGGACATCATTTGTTGAGACACCACCTATAATTCTGAAGTTTCTCATTGTACCTTGACTGTTGGAAGGAAGGAGTAACTGAAACATTTTTCTCAAGTAGGAATTACTAGCAAGCTAGATCTGAGTATTTAAAGAGATGAGTTTCTCATGTGTTGGCTTCAGATTTTACAACAGAAAGGACATTTTTAGAAAGAATCACATTGTATTTTGTGTTTAGAATACTATTTAGGAAATGTCTGGAGGGGCACATCAGGAATGTGGGGCTTGCTATCTGTAAGTGGAGTCCTACACAATGCTAGTCTTCCCCACCAGCTGTGCCGCTTCGCAGCCATATGCCATGGCTATTGGGTTTGGGAGTTTTGGGAAAAACTTTACTCAGCTAAAAATATAATTTGCTTTA
The DNA here is from genome assembly GCF_047511655.1 of Castor canadensis. Taxonomy (NCBI): domain Eukaryota; kingdom Metazoa; phylum Chordata; class Mammalia; order Rodentia; family Castoridae; genus Castor; species Castor canadensis. The sequence goes on from NC_133399.1 coordinate 111,291,333, forward strand.
TAAATATTTTGGGGTTAATTCTAAAGAAGAATTACAGGGGAATAGTCATTTGTGGCTTTCAGGTGAGCTTAATTATACTTATACTTGCTGCTTTTATCTGACCATGTTAGGATGATATTTAATCATTTTAGGGAATAACTTTGGGTATGTTATGGGCATTGCTTCAAACTCTAGAGAACAGATTATTTGGATTACTTAGGAATAATACTCTAGGATCTTTTCACAATTTAATTCTACATAAGTGAAATTTTTGTGTCAATCAGGATATATTATAGTTTTTCTAGAAAAGATTTTGGTGCTAATATATATCCAATTTTTTGTCCAAAATCAATATTTTTACTTTAAAAAATCTTAGTAATTATCTAATGTACACTACAAATTATCTCCATACATTTGTCACTTTCCTTTCTCCACTTAAGCCCCACAACTCTCTTGTCTACCTTTCCTCACCTTTGTGCATCTCCATTTGCAATGGAGATACGAGCTCAAGTGTTAACTGTTGCCTCCAAGATGTCCCAGTGTCTAGTAGACACTTAATAAATGTGAACAAATAAAGTTTATTTTGCAGGTGGCCCAGAGAAGTAACCCAGTATGACCAGAATAGATTTAAGAAGGCCTCAGAGAGGTGATAGTCTGTGAGCTGCTTTCATGCATGAATAAGATTTAGAAATAATGGTTTCTCCTAACTAAACACTTACTTACTATGCATCAAGTGTATCTCAAAACATTCCTTAAATTTAGCCATTGTAGTAACCCTCTGCAATAGGTTTTCAGTCTCATATTTTAGATTCTTTATCTCACATAAGAAAACCAAAACCAAGAGTTGTTACTTAACCACTCTTTAACAACCCAAGACCACACAGCTCAGAGCCTACAGAGCTGAGATCTAAATGCTGTTCTGCAACCACTCTAACTTCTGCTGTGCCCCTGAAGTTTGGCTGAAGTTGAAATCAGTTCCTTTTGAAACTAAAATGAGACACTCTTCCCAAGAATGCTTTGAACATCTCTAGCTCTATGAATACAGGGAGTGACATGTTACAACATTTGCAGTAGGTGAAGTTTTGCTCCATATCAGTTCTAAAACTAAATATGGGTGTGACTTTAAAAAACTCACATTCCCAGGTCTATTTTCTCATATGTAATATAAGCAATGGGTGATGTTTGAGCAATGACTGCTGATGAGTCATAACGTCATAAACACAGACTCTGAGGCTTTGCAGAGAGAAAAGAGAAGAAAAGACACTTTCTGGGCAGTTATTATCAGCACCATGCTAAGAGGCAAGAGAGGATGACTCTAAGATACCCAAGGAAAGTAAATAGATACCAAATATCAACTAAATTCTGCTGTCTACAGAAGATATCTTGATGCTTGTCACAAGATAGTCTACCAGAATGAAATGACGGGTGACACTGGTGAGCCAGCTTCCTTTCATCTGCCCCCAGAAAGTGGGAGCTCACAGTAAAGTTCTCAGTCTAGTGTGCCATCAACCTAGAGATATCTGGGCTTCTTCATGTCTAAGTTAGATGTGTTCGTTTCTGCTTGTTTGTTTTGGATTTTTAGAATAAAACCACTTAACCCATTTTAATAAATATAAAATGAATCCTGATGGCTGTTCATTGCACAATTGGATAAGCACAATCACTCTGTTATATATGGAGGTGCTGCATGTGTCTGCTCTATGTGGAATCACTGGGACTCTGTAATAAAGAAACTAGTTCACTCATAAGCTGATGAATGCACTGTCTATGATGATATAATGGACAAGCTCTTTTGTAGATTTGTTGTATGGATTTGAATATTATATTGCAACATTCTCATTTCATCATCCATAAATCTAAATTTTAAAACCTATCATTATGGGAAAGTTTAAGCATACAATTCTTCTCCATTTTTGCTCTGTAATTTTATTATGTGCTTTACAGAATTTTTTTTGCTACCTTTTCAGAGAGCCCACTTTATAAAAAGTCATGTTCAAATAGCAGAAGGCTGTGACAATAGAACCCAATCTTGTACCATGAAGATTCCAGAAGCTCCATTATTATTAGTATCTTAGTTTATTGATTTTGGACAGAAAAGCTCACTAGGAGCAGACAAACACATTTGCCTATTTGAGACAGAGATATTTGACTTAGAGAATTGCAAAAACAAAACAATGAGGATGAAGGATCAAAAAGAGCTCAACGTGGCCTTCCAAACCGAAGGACATTCTTGATGGCTTTGACTGCACTGTGGCAGAGCCTTCCAATTTTGTTATTTGCAAAAACACAAACTAAACAAACCTAACCATTAAATCCTTCTCAGTTAAGTCTCACTTGGAACTGGGCACCAGGGAAAGCTCTGTAGCTGCTGTGAGAATTGAGGAATGGTATGTTTTGTTCTGCAGAGTTCTTTCATGGAAGCATAATTTGGTACTGTGCATTTGGATTGGTAGACAGTCATCTGTTCTCTGAAGGTTCCAATTACCAATTCAAAAGTTTATTAATAAGAGACTAAGATTTTGATTTAGGCTGTGAACACTGTGTAAGGCCCATTTACTGAGATGCATTATTTAAAAGCTGTTTGCACAGTGTTGGAGATTGAGGCTGAAGCATCTAATACAATGTGGTGAACGCCCAGAGAAAGAGAGACTGCACTTTTTGGAACCACAGACTCTGTGCTGTTAACTTCCAAAGAGCAACTGTGGCAGATTGTGCTCACAAAACCCTCTCAGAAGCACTCTTTGGTGGACAGTAAAAAAATGTAAGTGGCAATTCACTTACAGGGTAATGATTGCTTTGGACAGAGCCAAGAGTGTAATGTATTGTAAACACCAAAGTATCAGCCTTATTTACGAGAATTAGCTTCAGTTGTTTAAAGCTATTGGGATGATTTTAGGCTAGTTACGTAGAAAGATTCCCTAATTGCATGTTGCTGTTGTAGGTAATCGAACATTATCTTTCCTAGATATAAAATGCATATGTTTGAAATGTCACCATTTTTGTTCAAGAAATAATGCCTACATCCCACAGTGACCAGTGCAGGAGCAGGCCAGAGAGCAGGGCTCCTGGGGCACCTAGACAAGCCCAAGACACAGATTTCTTCTTAGCAAAGTGTTTGGGATTCCTCACTGCCCTGGTTCTCATCCCTCCTGTCAACCCTCCTGGATATGACCCAGATACAAGCATAGACTGGGAGTTTCTGCTCTGTCTGCTCAAACTTGAATCTTCCCATGACATCAGCATCTGATTCTGAACACTTCTCTCAGCTTTTCTGCACTGCACCAAGGATGAACCACTATCCACCATTGGCCTTTCTGAGATCAGATCTCAGTCTTTCTACTTTCTCAGCCCTTTCCATTCTTTCTTTTCCTTGGTGGAGGGTTACTGGGTTTGAACTCAGAGCCTCATGCCTGCTAGGTAGGTGCTCTACTCCTCGAACCATGACCCAGCCTTTTTATGCTTTTGTTATTTTTTGAATAACATCTTGGGCCAGCCTCAGATCACAATCTACCATGTCTATGCCTCCTGTGAAGCTGGGACGACAGGCATGTGTCCCCAAGCCAGTATGTTTTGTTGTGATGGGGTCTCATAGCTGGGATGACAGGTATATATCACCAAATACAGCCTTTACTCTATTTCTTTCAGCTTCTCGTTGTGAACTTTCACTGCCACACAGTCTAGACACAAAAGCCACATGTCTACCAAGAAGGAAACCATTTCACAACTGTTGCTCATCACATATAGCCTGACTTGAACTTTTTTAGCAAATAACACTGCATGGAGTTTACCAAGCCAAAAAAAGAAAATAACCTTACTTTGCAAATATTTTATAAGATCTCGGGTGCTGTATAAAGCAGCATCATGGAGAGTTATCTGAGGAAAAATGCCTGTCATAATGTGTAAGTCAAAAAGATGAAGAACGTATTTTGTTGTATTTCATCCTTTCCCAACTTTGGCTCAGGATTTATGTCCCATGAACTCAGAAGTCTTCAAGATGTCCTATGGATTTAGTATCATCATTCCTAAACATCTTTACTCCACTGACCCACAAGTTAACCTAGGGGTAGTTTCTAAAGAGAGAGAGAACGAAAGAGAGAGAGAGATTCTTCTTATAGCCACATAAACCCCTGATAAAATGTGCACTAAGTAATTTAATGCCTTCTTGTAACCAGTAGAAATTTTCCCCCTTTTTGAGTATAATACTTACCAAGTGCCCTATTGTAATGCCAAACACCAAATAGATCTTCCTTCAAATGGCAAAAGTGGCTTTAGGGTAATATCCTTGTTTTAGAGTTGGGTTTTTGCTGAAAGTCCTAATGTTGTTTTTCTTTCACTGTGAGGTGAGACACCTGTTAGAACAAGCTGTATTGGCTCCAGGCTTCTTTATTGGCTTTGAAACGTTTTTGTTCTGGCTCGCAAAATGAAAATCAGCTCAGAGATGGAGGTAAGGGCAACACAAGGCTTACCAAAAGAGGAAAGCATTTAACAATAGCAAGGAAAAATCTTTTATATGTCTGAGGAGCTGCTGTCTTCATAGAGAGGAAAACTGCTTTTCTGTTTCTCACCGTTAAACTGTATGGGGTCTTCATTCTACATTGTAGAATTATCAAGAGGGAGTCCATCTGTAATGAGAAATCGAAATCTAACCCCTTGTAAGGAATTTTCTTTCTTCGTCTGGACCACCAAGATGGAAACTTCCAAACTGAGTCCCCGACTCCTGCCGAGGATGAAATTGAAATTTCTTCTCACAATTACAGAGCCGCAGGTGAGAGATAAGGCTGTCAGTCTTTGGGCTGAAGGGAGCCACATGGCACTGGCTTGTGAGGGTTTGGTATAGATTTCCTTTCAGCAAATTAAAATCTACTTCTCTTAACAGGTCAACAAAGAGAATGCGGTCACATTTTGCTGTACCCAACCAGGGTATCACTGATATCTGCCACTCTCAAAAAGATTCTTTAAAGTTTTTCAGACTTGAGAGATTCTGTTTAAGATTTGTGAGCATTTCAACTTTTTCAGGCAAGGAACTCTCCCATAAAAATGAAAAATCAACATGGTGGAGTGAGTGAAGTGCCAATGTCTAAAAAGGTAGTTTGACATATGAAAATATTGTATTCAATCATGACCATAAAAGTGGTTCATTAATGATGTCAATGAAAAAAAAAGGCAGGTAGGTGATTTAATTGGCACCAATTATTGTTTCATTTTTTTCTACTCTTGTAGAATGGCTGCTGTGCCATGTCATAGCTACACAAATGGATGAGTAGGACCTACTCCAGGGTTTCTCAAAATGGGGTTAGTGACTGCTCATGATATAGGAAAAATGAACCAATAATCAATTATGGAATGGGTTCTTTCTCTTGAAAGAAGAAAAAAACTCTGTTTCCACTGATTCTGGAAACAAATGTTCCATTGAAATTTCTAAGGAAACTGGAAGAGACAAATGCTCAGTGCTCAAGTAGAAAAAGAGAATTGATGATAATATGAGAAATATACTCACTTGTCCAAACTCACAGAATGGACTCAGGGACAGGTGGAGTACAGTGAAAATGAAACTTTAATGGTGATCTTGCAAGACAGGTTACCTGGCAAGCAGAGACACCAGAAGCGGTTACAATAAGCATTATATTCTTCAGTGGGCAAGTCCCTCCATTGGCTCCTCATTGGCTGAGTATTATGGAGTGTAGTTCTTTTCCCTTATGTCACCTTGATTTCCTATTGGGTTATTTAAAATATGCCTCTTTTGGGATTGGTCAAATTTTAGAGGTGGACTTTATGTGGTATCCACCTTCCTTTGTGACAAGAAGGATTCTCTGTGATATGTGCTTTCTAGCACATACAGTTTTTACCCATTTCCTAACTTCAACATGATTTACCTCTCACAGTTTAAGTTTCCTTATCATTTGGTCCTCTCCCAAACTCCACAAACTGATAGCAAGCAAGCAGCCAGAGTTAATGCCTTGTCTTAAAAATGGACCACCGCTGACTTTATTCCTAACAGTATAATAACTAATATTTACCATATATTTTCTCTATATGTGTAAAATATTATGCTGTATGGTTTTGATGGAGTCTCATCCTAGGGCCACACAAATCCTGTGAGATTTTCACATCTGAAGAGGCAGGTTCTTGATGTTGGAAGATTAGAACACCATCTCAACCCAAGAATACTAGTCTCCAGATGTCCATGGGTGAGAAGGGGTCAGTCTATCCCAAAGTTGTGTTTGGCATGGGAATTTGAAGTCAGTCCATTCTTGTATGGCGATTGCTCAACTCAAACTTCTCAGCCATCACTGCAAAGACATGCTTGGAAAGTCATCTGTGGTAATGTGGGATATAAATCACCAGACAGTTCTCAGGTTGAAGACAACTCAGTACTCAATTCCATGAACAGTTGCAGAGAAAGTGAAGAAAAAGTGCTAAGATACCTAAACTTGGCTCCTTGAACCACAAAACAACTCAAAGACGAGGACAAAGATTTGATTCATGGCACAGCAATTTGAATAGAGCTGGAGTTTGGGGTATAATAGTAGGGATTAACAAATTGTGTGTGTGAGAGAGATAAGGTATCTTAGAGAATTTTAAATGAGGTGGAGTATAGGGTAGAAGGATGGGCAAAAGAGGGGCCTGGGATGACAAAATATAATTTGCTCAACCTTTTAATAAATAAGCCTGAGAGTGTTGGTTGATTATTTCAGGGACTAGGCCTTTGAGGTAATTATATATAACAGGAAGATAAAACAAGGACAACCAGTAAATTGGTAAGGTTATCAGGATGTTGGCAGCTTCTAGACAAACGTGTGTTCCTGCAGGGCTGGGTTCTGTTTAGCTGAGAAGCAAAGATGCTTCCTTTGTAGCCTCCACCACAGCTCATGCCTTCCATGCAAAACACGTTAAAGGAGCCTAAAGAGAGTTCATAAGTCACATGGGTGACAGAGGGGATAAACAGGAGGAAGATGTACAGATTTCAGATGAATGCCATAGAGAAGAGAGCTTAATTAATGGATGAAGAAAGAAAGACATAGGAATAGTCTTGGGAGAATACATGATTTCCACCAACCTGATAGGAAAGATGGAAGGGTATTTCAAAATGAAAATAAAAGTTAAACAATAGCATGGATGGAATATACAGAGCATATTAGAGGAATAACATGTGTCTACATTTTAATTTATAATAGCATTTTCCTAAAATGTATTATTTTTACTGACAAAGTTTCTTCTATTTTTTACTTTTTATAATTTTTAATTTTTATCTTTGTGTATGTATGTATTATCTCTGTCACTTATCTACTCCATCCATCCATATCTATTTACCTATCATCTATCTATGTATCTATCTATCATCTCTATCCTTCCTTCCATCCATCCCTTCATCTATTCTTTCATCCAGCCATCCTTATCTTTCTTTCATCTATTTATTCCATTCATTCATCCATCCATTCCTATCTATCACTATCTACTCCATCATTCCATCCATTCATCCATTCCTAGATCTCTCTCTCTATCATCTATCTACTCCACTCATCTATCCCTATCTATCTATCATCTATCATCTGTCTACTCCATCCATCCATCCATCCATCCAACCAGCCAGCCAGTCAGCCAGCCATATCTATCCATCTATCTGTCTATCTATACATCCTGCTCATCTAGTTTTTTTCCCTGCACTTGCTGTTTACAAAAGTCCCCACTGGAAGAGTGGGGCATCTTGCAGGCTTCCTGGCCAATGGTCTCTGGTGTTCAATGGAAGGAGGTGAAGGGCCAACTCCTTCTGACAGTCTACTCTCTATGATCTACTTGCTGGCTTCTTTGTTCTCTGACCAAAGTGAACCTTCAGAGATTTTCCCAATCCCATGTTAGTGTTAGTTGCTGCAATAGGGATTGCAGCCTTAGCAGCAGCCAGTCAGCTCAGTGTGTCCTGAGAATTGCTACTGCTGGAGTCTGCTGACCCTTCCAGGACACCACTCCTTTGATTAGTAAGACACAGCTTATGCCTGATCTCAGACACTGTCCCCATGCCTTGTACATGTGTTGGAAGTATATTTGTCTTCTAGATTTGCTGAAAGTGGCTGTGTGTTTTCTTTCCATTCTCATGTTATTTGTGTAACACTCAGGTGGAATATAATAGTGCTGGGAGCAGAGTGGGGATGTCCAAGCTTTATAGTGCCTGAAATGTGACAAACAACACTAGTCCTCATAACATTCTGTGAGCTAAGGGTGTCTGCAAAAGGGCATCTCCTTTTTACAGATAAGGATCCCAAGATGCATAGAAACTCCCATGCTGCATGTAGAGTCTGACTCAGCAGGTCAGGATGGCCTGGGACTCAGCATTTCTACTAGAGTTTGGGGGACACACTGATGCATGGCAGGAGCCAAGAAGTAGGTTGAGGTCAGACAGTTGCAGGCAGAGGTTAGAAGAGCCTTGGACTAGAATGTTATCTGAGGGCATGAACAGAAGGGAAAGAGGCGAGAGTGCTGCCATGGACTCGGAATGGTTGACAGACTGAATGTAGGTGGTGAGGAATAAGTGAAGAAAGATGACTCAGAGTTTTCTAGCCTGGGGAATGCTTTCAACTTGCAAAACAACTAGCTATGCAGTTCAGATGTTGAGTCTGAGTTTCAACTTAAAGTAAGAACTTACCAGGTAGGAACTCATGCTCCTCCCTAAGCATGGCAGTAGTGTGACTATCCCAGGAGAGTAGGGAGAGGGGAAAGGTGAAGACCAAGAACAGAGCTTTGAGATGTGGCTGATTGAAAATACACTAATGTAGACTATTCAGAGGGAAAGGAAGAAAACAAGGAGAGTACTGTTTGGTAAATGCAGGACACTATGACTGAGGAAGTAATTAGGTGATCTCCCTTGATTCAGTTTCTTTTTCTGGCTGATAGAAGACAGTGATGTTATCAGAGGCCCTCAGTCTCTGGGTGAAAAAAAGAAGAAAGAAGGGAAGTCCTGTCATTGTTTAGAGTGCTGGAGACAAGCCAACAAGTATGGAAAGATTTCTTTCTTTTGTTTTGGTCTGGAAATTCAACTTGAAATGCCATAAAACCCATCCTTTGTAACATTTCTGTGCCTCTCTGATTATTTCCTCTCATCACAGTTTGAATAACAAGCCTTTCACCTTGTTGATCAGCTCCAAGGTTCATCGTGGGTTTTCTTGTAAATTAAAATTCAGCCTGGCTCCCTTTACTCAGTCTCTGGATTAGTTCTGGGCTCTAAAATTAACACAAAATCAGAGAAATCAAGGCCATGGTTGACCAAGAAATTGAAAATAACTAGTCTCTCATCTAAAGGCCATGCTGAGTGAAAACTAGAAATCAAGTTTGACAAAACCTTCAGATAATCTGTCTGAGAACTGATTTTTCTGTAGCAAGTTCCCATGTTGAATCTTAAAAGGAACCCAAGAGGACTGCAATGGTCTCAGAATTAGGAGGCAAAGGCCTGAGCTCATTCTTTCCCTCTCGTACAAGACAAGGCAACTAATACCACACAACGTCTTTCTTTTCCCAAAACAAGTTTCACCACTCCACTGGATCCCATCCTCTAACCCATGTTTCTATTGGGAAGTAAAGTCACAGGACTGTACTCTGATTAGACAGGGGCTGTATTGGAGGAGGTGAGGCAAGAGTGGTAAATTTTATTAATTAAAAGGCAACAGAGTCATAAGGCATCAAGAAGTTGGAATTTGAGGATACTAGAGGAAGGTGGGCCATTCCAGGTTTCTCTTTGCCAATTTTCTTATGGCCTACTTTTTCAAGTATCTGCTTTGAACATAAGCATGAGATCCTTGTGCAAGTTCTGTATCTCCACTGGAAGCTAAACATGACAGAAGTTTATTACTGTAATTCTTTTGTTACTCATATACTCAGTATTTCTTTTTCTTTTTAGTCCTAGAGAATGGAATCACAAGCTGTCAAGTGAGTCAGTGCATTTAAATCTCTTGCCCTTGCTCTTTCTGCTTTTCTCTCACTCGTTAATCATATTCTCCTTCTTATCCTCTTCCTCCTTTCTAAGAAGAATAAATAAATAAACTTCCAAGAGTACACTGAGAGTTTAATCAGAAGCATTTCAACATTTATGAAAAATATAACTGAATTGCTAGTATTCTTATGATTAAGGACACTTTCTTCTGTTTCTGTTAGATATACCAAATTGTTCCTCTTAGTATGTTCTCATACATTATGTAACAGCTGAGGGCAGAGTAAACACAGAGAGCCCTACATTCGAGAAGCTGTATCGCTCCCATGAAGGCTGGGAAGGTTGTGCACCAAATCCCCACGGGCTGCAATGAAATGCACCTGGAATGTGATCGCGGTGCGAGTAGCTTAGTCCTCAGCTACAGCTCATATCAAAATAGTTCATGAAAGTTAATTAAATTCTCCAATATTTCTTGAGAGAAGAACAAGGTATTGTGATTTTAAAAATAGATCTGTAAACAGAAGTAATAAAGAGTTTGGGAAACTGAACTTAATGAAACAAGAAAGGGAGAAATGCATTAAGGAGAGCACCATAATGAATCATAGCGTGTGTTGTGTGAGCAGCCCTCAGAGATGGCCCATACTAAGCCTTTGTTTTAGGAACAGGGAGGGAAGCTAATGTTATATAAGGTTACGGAACATCAACCTATTTTGGACTCCTGCACTGTGGACATAACTTTGGAAGAATGTTAGGCATTGGGAATGTTTCATTCATTTTTAGCTTACTAGGGTACTCATGGGTGCTTTGAAACAGTAATTTCCCCATAGTAATCTTGAGTACAGAGGCCATCAGGCTATGTAGAAATTAAGCTGGGCCTTAGGAATTACTCAAATGGTCTAGGACCTGGGAAACTCAAACTTGTAGATCCAGAAATTCAATTTTGACCATTTTCTGTGAGATGGATGGTAAGGCTCTGAGAAACAGACAGATGCTAAACTGACTGCTGGACCATAAATATCAATTTGTTTATGGACTGAAAGATAGAATCTGTATCCGAATGGACTCTGTAAAGCATGTGAAATTACAAGTAGAGAAATTACATGGGGACAATGAAAACAGTGGTAATTATAAGCATAATTGTTGCTCATGGTTAGATCCATGCAGAAATCCAAGTACTGTTTAAGGCATTTCTGCTCACGTTATAGCCTGACAAGACATCCATATATCCTTCAGCAATACTGAGGTTTGAATAAGCAGCTTCTGCAAACTACCCTATGAGGAATAATGGGGGAATTTAGCCAATGCTTGTTGTTCAGGAGATGATACAGTGTAAAGCACTTGAGACTCTAGAGACATGGGTTCTTGGCTCTGTGGAGCTATTGTGTGGTTATATAACACTGGGAAAGTTGAGAGATTGCTCTAAGTTTTCACTTTCTCATCTCTAAAAGACACAGGATTACCTTGGCAAGATGTTTCCAATGATCACAGCCTCAGATTTGAAGAACTTTCCTTTTCTATGCTTGCAAGCCCTTCTCCCCCTGCCTCCCTGTCTTCATTGGGACAGTGTTACTACTTGTGCTTTCACAATATACAGTGATTGAGGTTACCCATTAAAGTTAGGATGGCCTGGGAAGTGGACACAGGCACAGACCGTAATGCTGACAATGTCTCTGGAGGTCCAATGCTGGAGCAGTAGAGATGTAAGAATTGCGGGCACAAGGCTGAGCAGCTGGACTGTGGGGCAAATGGTGTTCTGCAAATGGAGAGGGAGTAGGATGCTTAGGTTTATCTTTTCAGCACCTGGAACACCTTTTGAGAGGTGTGCATGCAGGATTTTTGTCACTTAGCCCCATGGTAGACACCAGTGGGGCTGATGCCCTCATGCCAGCAAAACCAAGCGAAGGGCAGTTTGGTACAGTTAGGGTAAGGAGTGTGTCAAAGTTCAGGAAACCAAACAAACATGTTGGTGGATGTTGCCATGGAGTGATCCAGAGGGAATTTGGGAAAGTAGGGGAAGAGAGCCTATCTAAGAAGTCATTCTGGGTATGCCATGCAGTGCACTCCCAAGTCACCTTTAGATATTCTTGTACCCTCTTCTTGGCTTGGATACTATAATGTGGGTCTTTGGGTCTTTATTCTTCTTATATTTTGAGAATGAGCAGTTTTTCCCTAAGGTAGAGGTCATGCAATGGAATTTTCTCTCTCAGAATCTCAGGGATGCTTGTCATTTCCTGTAAATCCTTGGCTAGAAGATTAGTGGTCCAGCTGCATCCCCACTGGTGTGATTTTCCTGAGCCCGTACTTGACAGTATCTCCTTCCCTACGCATCATAGGTCCCATCTGCATGCACTTTGGCCTCTCTGGGCTTGCTGCATGACCCAGACCACGATCCCTGAAGCTCTAAGTCCTTAGATTGTCTCCATTCACTTTTTGACAATTTTTCTGTCTCCACAAAATACCGTTGCACCACAGAGGTGCAAAGGAGGCACCCGATCAGGGATCCAGCCATACTCCTCCATGCTGCCCTCACTGCACTGTGGTAATCAGGACTAGGATCCCAGCCAGTGTGGAAACTCCCTTTTTCCTCATTGAGTCTTTGCCGTGAAGAGCTAGAGTGGCCAGAGGGAGCTGCAGCTTCAATTTTAGTGTGCTCACATTGTGTGCTGTGGCATCGTTTGTGTCCTCTTCCTTGAGTCAGTACTGAACAGCAGGGTCCTGAGCTACGGCTGAGGTGTGACAGCAAGAAGGGCAACTTCCATTCCAACACAGTGGTACCGGGATGCTAACCACGGTTGCCATGTTGATCCAAATTCCCTTTCTGCACCTGGCTTCTCTGAGCTCCTGACCTAACCTGTGGTTGAAGTTGGTGTTTTCAGTACTTAGTGAGTAGTGCCAATAGGAGCCCTTCAGATAAGGATCAGAAGAATGTCTCTGGCATGTACGTGGAATGGATTTGCACAATCCTTCCTTAAGGAGCAGTTTTTCATGGTGGTTTCTGTGCATTAACTTCCTAGTTCTTGTGATTATGAAAATGAGGTTGCCCTTAGTCAGCAGCTTGTCTGTCTGATTCCTAGGAAAATCAGGATTTATGACTCATTTCCATGAGTAGACAGCAGATGTACACTCCATTCTTGCTGTCATTGCAGCAACTGTAACAGCTCTGTCTCTGATAATAGACTACCCAGGACCTCTGCTTCTTTGAAACCCTGTGACCCCCCAGTGAACAAGTCGGATACTCACAACCATGGCCCTGTCAGTCCTGCATCCTGTGATCCCCAGTGACAAAGAGTATCAGACCCATGGCCCTGGCTCTGTTAGCTCCATTCAGTTAAGGACAGTAAGGTATGCTCTTAAAAAGATGGAGGAGTAACTGCTTATCAGTGCATAATCAGTTCATTTGTGGTGACTTCTTAGACTGTATGCCCACTCTACCTGTCTTGCTTCAATCCTCTGATCCCTCTTTAACAGTGTTCTAAGAAAATCCTGGTGGAAGAATCCACTCATTTACTGTAGCCTATCATTCTGTATATACTTCAAGGGGCCTCCTCAAATATGTCAGATCAACTCAGGGATTCCTGAGAGGACATTAAATCCCAAATCAAGTATGAATACCCTGTGTTTAGACTTCTTTGTGCTCTGCCAACTCTCTGTCCACTTCTGGACATCCCCTGAATCTTGTGCTAGGCTGTATAATGCAGCATAGCTCCATGTAGCACCAATGGTTGTGCTTTCCTGACTCTGAATTCTGCCCTGAAGTTAAGGAGCTGGGTTAAGGATGAGACTGGAGGGGAGTGAGAACCCAGTTGTGAAGCAGCTGCTTCAGGTGGGATTGAAGCATGGGCTCCAAACACAGGAGTCTTTCTCCTCTCTCCTGGGCAAAGGGGTGTTCTGCCAAGGTAATTTGGAGATTGTACACTTTGGAGTTGATTTGTCAAGATTTCTCTCTTCTTTATTTTCTTATTCTTGTAACTGCACCCATTATTGTGCATTACTTCTTTTTATTTTATTTTTTTAAATTATTTTATTATTCATATGTGCATACAAGGCTTGGTCAAGATTTCTCTTTTTTTTTCTTATTCTTGTAACTGCACCCATTATTGTGCATTACTTCTTTTTTATTTTATTTCTTTTAATTGTTTTATTATTCATATGTGCATACAAAGCTTGGTCAAGATTTCTCTATCCTAAATCCCACGCTCTTCTTTCCTCAGCTTTGACACTTGAGATATGCTGAAGGTGCATATCCAGACTCTGCCATGTCCCCACCACTTCCACAATCAGACCCTCATTTTGATTCCTACACAACTGGTCTGGCACTTGGAGCCCAGGGTCCTCACTTAACTATGGCATAGAGACCTCAAACCACTGTAACCTGAGGTCTTGGGAATCAGCTATCTCATTTCTATCCTCAGAAGCAACCTTCCTCCTTTTTCACACTCTGGGCATTTTCTCTTGTTCTGTTTCTTAAAGTCACTGTGAATTGGCCATGATGTGTTCTCACCAGGGTTTGTTTTCATCCTGCACTAAATTCCAGTCACCCCTTGGTGAGAGTCTAAGGAATTTGATGGCACTGCATGCTGATGGGCGTTGCTGTCTTGCTTTCTATCCACAAGGGTTCTGTTTTTTCAAGTAGACAAGCAATCCTCTGGAAAGCTCCACTGCTAGGACTCACTTTTAAAAGCCTCTTTTCATGGTAACAAGGGGCTTAGCCTGGGTCCTCTACAAAGCAAAACCCAAGGAAATCATCGTGTTCACATTTGATTTTGGCGTGTGAAGTCCAAGGTGGTAAGAGAGTGGCTTAAAGGGAAAATGTGAGACAAAGAGACATGTAAAGCAATGTCCCTATTTGTTACTGCACTGGCCACCAGTTCCCTAAGAGCTAGGATGAGGCTTAGTGAGTTGTTATTGTCTGTGTTTTCAGTGTGGGATTGGGGATGTACACAAAGAGGTTGTCAGAGATACACAGTTCTGGACAGCCATGAAGGGGAGGAAAAGAGGTAGCATGTGTGCCTGCTTTTCTGACCTCTTCCTTATCCTATTGGTTAAAGATGACCCTAGAGGGACTAGACTCCTCCACTATGTTGGCTTGTACTTTCTGCCCCCATAGGGACCTCTGAGGCTGACATGAACCATAGCATCTGGTGGTCTTTCATCTAATCTAGAAGTGGAGGTGTAAGCATGTAGGGTGGGAGGGTTAGGAAGCTCAAGCTCAGTAAGATTCACACAATGTGACTGTGGAGACAAGACCATGAAGTTTAGGACCCAGCTGGTGTTTTCAAGAATAGAAGGGAGTTTGGGACAGTCTGAGAGTGGGGAAGAGAGTTCTGTCTGCACAATAGCAGTGAGTGAGCTGTTTTGTGCTTGGTGGAAAATCTGGAATCTTCTCACAATCACATCACAGGTTGTTGTCACCTAATGACAGTTAACCCAAGACAGTTGGATACAGGTGAGGAGTGGCTTCTTTTGGGCTGCATGCATTTGGGATTTCATTTCTAACCATCTCAATACTTTACTGAAGGGAATAGTCAGAGACCAAGACCATGGAAAAAGAAAAGATGAAACTGGAATCTAGACTCCCTGTGTTAACACCATTTAGGTCAGTCACCTTCTCCAGTGGGTTGGCCTCAGTTTACTTATTAGGAAGAGACTCTGGCATCTCAAAGCCGCATTCAGACTCAGAGGTCTGTTTGCTTTGCAATCTCTGTATCCAATGAGCACACAGAAATCCCACTTGATACTCTGGCGTTTGGATGTGAAAGTGAAGTTTGCTAATGGATTGGATAAAAAATTTTGCTTCCTCAGAGTATTAGCACATAAAGTGATCTTAGCCACCCTCACTCCAAACCCTCTTCTAGGAGGTAAGGCTTATGGGCTGCACATCTGACCATTTAAATGTGCAGGTTCTCCTGGGAAATCTTTCTGCTTTGTTTTGGGAGTAAATATGCCAGTGAATCCCTCCAAGTGGCAATGAACCAACAGCTCTGAAGGAAATTTTAAAAAATGACAAAATCAAAATCAGGAAAATTTCGTCCTTTTCATGATATGAAAATAGTTTTATACGTAAATATCTACCCAACTATGACTTGAGTGCTAACTGCTAAGAACACAGAGCGTTCAGTGTTAAGAAGAGCGTAAAAGAAGATAGACTTCTAGAGAGCAGGTAGGAAGTCTCAGGAGAGATGAACCCAGAACCCCATGTATCCTCCTGATTCGCCTTCCCTGCAGGAAGCTCTCAGTGCTGAGTTCGAGGGTTTTCTCTAAGACAGAATCATGTAATGCCATTCACTTTCCACAGGGACAGAAGTGCATTTCCTCTAGATAAAAGTTCATGTCAGCCAATGGACTCTGCCATCAGTATCAATAAGAAAGAAAATTATACAAAATGGTACAGTTCTAGAAAATGAAATATTAATACATTCTGAGAATTTGGCTTAGGGAGTGCTAAATTTGTATGCTGAGGAACTGTGTGGGTGTGTGCAATAGGATATTCTAGACAAAATATGTATGAAAGCTAAAGATCTAGATAGATTATTGATATGATAGATACATAGATAACAGATACATAGATACACATATACCTACATGATAGATGATAAATACAGAGATATATAGATGATAGGTAGATACATAGATTATAAATTCCAAGATGATATATACACAGATACATACAAGACAGAGACATAGATGATAGACACACAGGCACACAGATTGTAGATAGATAGATGTATACATGCATATACAATAGATAAACAGGTGACAGATATATGCATAGATACATACATTATAGATAGGTACATCGATAATAGATACATACATATATATATGACAGGCAGATACACAGATAGAGAGACACAGGTGAGAGGTACATAGCTGATAGGTAGGTACACATGTGATAGAGAGTAGAATGAATCCATGCCTACTGATTGTCATCCTTGCTCAGTATCTGATTGAAAATGATCTTGGAGGTCATGCAGAAGAGTGTCCTACTTGTAAAGATCAGATTGAGACTCAAAAATGAGGTTGGTGATTAGGAACAGACCATTTAGTGACTATTTAATTTTGTAGTCTTGAAACCTTTTGTATTTTATCCTAGAGTGTGAAAAAGTCATTAATAAGTGAATAATGAAGTTGATAAGTAAGAAATAAAGTCCCAGTACAATAAATAAATATAGGGGCTGAATCTGCAGATGTTTTTATAACTTCTGTATTTGTCTCCTTTTGTTCCACCATGTGCAGCGTACAGATGGACCACCTCAGAGTTGACGTGAATTCTTCTGCATATATTCTGAGAGAGGAAGCTCATTTGACTACTCATTCCACAGTGTCAGGAGAGAGTGCAGAGGTGACCAAATTGAAGACCATCCACCTACATTAGTCCTTTCAGATGTTTCAGGCTCTATACCATCTCTGTATCATCTTGGTAGTCTATGGACTGAAAATGAAAAGCTCACAAACTTTATACTCAAAACATACACTTTCATAGCAAGGTTCAGTGAGCGCAAAGTATATGGGACCCAAGCAGTATACTCTGGAAAATGTTATTACTTTAAACCATAACACTTTAGGAAGGAAACACAGATATGCTGGAAGGAGGGTGTATTACAGAGTTAGGCTATCACAGTTTAGACCTATTTCACAATTTGTTACTGTCAGGAAATTCTTAGTCTAGTCATTCAAGGAGGTCTACACTGCAAATTCCTAGGTGGATGGCTAAAATAATGATTATATTTTATTTTAAAAATGTCACTGCTAGCATGAACTTCAACCTAGTTCCTTTTTGAAGCTCCACATCTCCATTGTAGCTAATCATAGTTTTGTTACCATTAGCACATTAATTATACACATTAATGGGATTCACTGTGATATTTATATATATACATACATCACTCACTAATCATGGTCATCCAGTCTTTTACTTTTGCTCCCCATCCTCCTGCCCATTCTGTAGTAATCCCTCTTCCACTTTCATGCTGACATGTTTTAGTTTTCCATAAATTAGAGAGAACATGTAATTCTTGTCTTTCTGTGTCTGGTTTATTTTCCTTAGTATGATGTCTTCCATTTCCATTTTCCTTTTGCAATTGATAGAATTTCATTCTTCCTTATATCTGAATTATACTGCTTTGTGTATCCATTCATTGGTTGATGGGCGCCTAAGCTGATTTCCATGTCTTGACAATGGAGAGTAGAGTCACAATAAACGTGGGCATGCAGGTGTCTCATTGTAGGATGACTTCATTTTCTTTGGATGCATGCCCATGAGTGGGATAGGTAGATCATATGGTGGTGCTATTTTTGACATGTTGTGGAACCTTCACACTATTTTCCATGGTGACTATACTAATTTACATTACCACCAACACTGTATGAGGGTTCCTTTTTCTCCACATTCTCACCAGCATTTCTTGTTTTTTTTTTTTTATACTAGCCATCATAACTGTCATGAGATGTTTGGTGGTGACGCAATGTAGTTTTGATTTGCATTTTCTTGATGGCTAATGATACTTCTTGGCCATTTGTATTCTTCTTTTGAGAAGTGCCTTTTAAGATCATTGGTATTACATATTATTTTGTTGTTAAAATTTAAAATTTCATTAAATATCCTGGATATAACTGTCAGCTGAGTAGTCAGATAATATTTAACTCTCATTCTGTACATTGTCTCTTCTCTCATTCTGTATGTTGTCTCCTCACTCTGTTAATTATTTTCTTTGCTCACTCACATCTTGCTTAAATTATTTTTATGCACACATACACATAGGTATTAAAATAAGGCAGGTTATATATTTCTTTGGATAACTTTCAAAAGTAGCTATGAGTTGTTCCTGAACTTAGTGTGGTACTGGAAGTTTCCAGGAGAGACCAGGTTGGGAACCAGGTTGGTAATGAGACAATTGCAGAAGTTGCTCTCTAGAACAAGGAGCTTGACACTTTTCTAAAATAGCAAGGCCTTAAGTTTCTCCTTGACAACTACCATCTATTCAATTGAATACTTTTCAGTTAACAATTTCTGCTCACGGGTAGCTTATGAGAGCCATTCACATAGCTGCTGTAGCATTCACAGTCATTTGCATGGCCACCTTTGTATTGACTGAGGAGCTGAGGTCTGCAGCACTGAGCTACCTGGCAATGCAGCTTCCTGATGATCACTTTCCCTTCCAAGCAGCTTTTCACAGCACATGTTTTGGACCATTGTCTATTGAAGGGACAATCAGGCCATATAGACTCTATAACAAGACAAAAAGAGGGGATGATTTCATGCCTTTGTAGATTCTTATAAGCAAGATTGTTTGTCAGTGTGGTTGTACAGAGCCAAAGAGAATGGTGAGAAGTTACTCACATTGTGAGTCATGGTCAAAAGAACTTTGAGTATGGAAAACCACCATTATAGGTCAAAAGAGGTTTCATGGAAAGAGTGAAAATAGGGAACAGATAAAAAGTGGAGAGCTTGTCATCTCTTATGAAGTGCTGTCCACAACGTTAGCAAAAGGGGACTTCTAGAAGCAGTATTTGTATACCCACAAATTGGCCAGTGAATGTAATGTCTGCTTCCATATTTGCCAGAGGAATTCTGACAATGGCGTCACTCTGCTTAGTGTCACCATAAAGGTCCACTTTCTCTGAGTTGCCATCATAGAGTCTACTACACTGGACTGCAGCTTGTGGTATAATCTGGAAGGTCACCTCTCAGTCACCTCTTGCCTTTAGAGTGAACAAGCCATTATACAATTCAGTCAACAGTGATCTCAGCTCACTTGGAAGCCATGGTACTGAGAAAGAGAGTCAGGCATAAAGAGTGAGAACAAGCTGTATAGAATTCATCTACATATAGCTGAATGAATAAAGGAGTGAATTACAGGGCACATCTCTATTCTCTGGCTCTGACACACTGGAAGGCACCAGGAGGAATCCCACCCATTGGACAGGCACCTGCAATGCCTTTGTTAACTGCAGTTCTTATATTCAAGGATGCTGAAAAGCACTGTGTCCTTCAACCCAATGAAACAATGCTTGTGTATCATTTATTTGCCACAATCCTCTTGAAATTATTAAAATGATACTTTTTAAGCAAATTATGTAAATAAAATTGTGCTAAAAGTGAAATGAAGGCAATAACTTCTTTCAAAAGCAATTCCGCATTCTTGCTTTGCAGAGTTTTATCTGGGGTCTGCCATATTTATACAGGTTTTCAGAGCTATATCTGGGGTCTGCCATATAGGTTTTACTGAATGTGCTTAACACTGTTTTACCTGATCCTTATGAGAATTTCAGCTTCACTGTTTCCATATTAGGTTTTACTTACCCTGAAATCTACACATCAGCTTAACCTTGGAGAGTTTCCATATTCACTTCTGCAGCAGAATGAGTCCACTTGTGTCCTACTAGTGTAAACTGCCACTGTTTGCTTTCATTGCAGATAGTTCTTATGAGTGAAATATATTATAAACTGTTCATAACTGATGAATCAATACCCTACTGCTCCTAGGAAGACCTCTTTTCAAATGGTGGTGTATTAATTCTTCAGTTTAACAAACAGCTTTGAGATATGAGCCTCTTTTACATTATAGGAGGACAATTAGGTGGGTATTTTTAGTAGGTTTGGAAAGTAGTTAATAGCTTTCTTTTGAATTTGTCATTCCAGGGATAACTTTATTTTTAATTACTAAGTTTAGTAATTCATTTCAATGATTACTTTTATAACTTAAGCTTGAGGCAAAAGTTTATACTCATGTATATTCACAGATATATTTACATGTGTACATATATGTGTTTACCTATATGTGTGTGTATATACATGAAGTTATACTACTTAATATAAATTTATTCACTAAACTGACGATTTTTATCTGCAGGCAGCTCACTTTTCATCTTCTAACTGTATGCAATTATTTCTGCAATTGCAGAATTGCACTATTCATGTCCTATGCTGTAAAATAATCTGTCGGTTACAGAACTAGAAAAAGTCACAGCATTCCAATTACATAAGTAATATTTATTCCAAAATCATGCAGCAGGATTAGAATTGTGGAGTATAAAATATAATTCTATAGCAGGAAAGCATCAACAATAAGCACCCGAGGAAAGTCTTAGGGTGATATAATTGATTGATTACATAAAACCACATCCCATTTTAGATGAAAATCACACTAATACAAACTGTGCCTAACTGCGAACACAAGTTTTCCGGAATATGCACGTGAACAAGTGAAGGTCGTTAACACTTGGCCTTCCCTTCTTAGTGATGTTCCAGATTCTCTGCAGTAAGAAATTACTGTTACCATGGAACCGGGAATTGTGCTGGGAAAAGTGGTCACTGATGACTTTCTGCACCACCTGGCGTGCATGGCTGCTAGACTTTAATTCTCCACACCCATCCCAGGTGACCGCGTCTGCTTCCAAAATTATCAGACTTGAGACTTGGATCTCTTCTAGGCTAACATGTCAAGTTCACACTACAGAATCTCCCATCTCCAGGCTATATATTTGGCGATGACAGTTTTTATTCCTCAGTGAAGATGGACTGAGGAATTATGAAAGTTTTTCCTGAAATGTTGAAAAGCATTGGTTGACTGAAGGACTCCTCCATATTCCTCATGAAATTGTTCGGATACCCAATCCAAGGATCAAGGTCAAAGACTTTCTGGAGGTAAAAGATTCAGAAACACCAATATTCGTGGCAACATGGAAAAATCAGTCCTTGAAGGGAGGGAAGGGGAAATGAAGATGGTTGATATGCCAGGGTTTTGTTCGTTGTGTCTTTCTTGGTTGAAGTCACTGTCAGCAATGGGGCAAGTGAAGAATTAAAGTTGTTTCATACACATATTCAAACTTTTCCTTGCCCTGTCAATCAAAGGAAGCTGCCTGTTTCTTATCCCTCACTTTAAAATGTATGTTTATTTTAGAAAATATGGAAAGTTAGGATAAGTGGAAAGGCCTGAAAAGTCTGCCATGAACATATGACTCCATTAACATTTCTGTGTACTTGTTTACATTTATATTTTACGAAAATATGTGTTCATTCTATAGATTCTGCCATACAAATTGCTTTTCCCTTTAAAAAAATCTTTTGATAATTTTCAGTTCAATGCATTTCTAGTTCAATATAATTTTAAGTTAATTTAATAATTTAATTGAGTAGTTGAATTAATAGCATAATAAAGGCATAGAATTCTATTCCATGTATCATAATTTGGCAAAATTTTGACTATCGGATGTTTGTTAGTAGTACTTAAAATGCTGTTGTGTAACACCATATTTTATACACATCCTTTGTTATTTCTAAAATAAATCCTTAGAGGTGAAACTTCTAGTTCACAAGATTATGTCAACACATTGTTTTAATGACTTTTGAATTTTTATTACTACCTGTAAAGTGTAAAATTTTCATTATTTTATATATTTGTGAACAGTGGGCATTTAACAAAATGATTGCAAGTTCTATAGGGGAAACACAATCGAACTTTATTATTAAAGCTGAGTGAAGTTTTTCTAGTTTCCAAAACAAAAGATAGTATTAAAAAGTTATCCTTGAGCAGAACAGGTCCTGGAACGAGTGTGTTGGGGAGGATGTGGGGTAAGTATATAAGAAGGTGAATGTAGTGCAAATACTGTGTACACATGTACATAAATGGAAAAATGAATGGGGGAGGATAAAGGAGAATGATGGAGGAGGTGAATTGAACTATGATCTTTGATATATTGTAAGAACTTTTGTCACTGCCACAATGTACCCCCACCAGCACAACAATAAAAAAAGAAGAAAAAAGTTATCCTTGAGAAAAGACCCTGAGGGCATGACCTGAGGGGGAAAACTGAAATTGGCTTCAAATTTGCTAATGCAAATTTGGAAGGACATTCTTAATGTCCTTCCTCACTTGATTACTCCTCCTCCCTCTTCTTTGGACATAACTCACGGAGTCCAATACTCACGGAGTCTGAGAGAATCCCCTAAATCCAACGACAGAGATGAAGGCTTACCTTATGATAAGCCTTTATTTAAAGGTTATCATGACTGTTCCAGTTTGTGTTTGTTACTAGTACTGTTTGCTTTTTAAGAGGCAAATAGCACAAGCAAATGAAGGTTATAAACAGCAATTAAGTTCCAGAAAGGTATTTTCCCCTTCTAAAATCTCAAAATCAGTAGTGTGTGCTGTAGACACGTCTACCTAAGCATCAGGTCAGCTCTCCTTTGCTGCCTTTGTTTGCAGAAGAATTGTCAGGCTCTGTGGACACTCAGATCCTCAAACATCAGGCAGACAAATGGCAGGTCGAGAGAGAGAAGGCCCCCACTTAGCCAAGGGTTGGAAGACACCCTTAGGTCCTCAGCTGGGGTCCTGCCTCTCTGAGTTATCTGAAATGTCATACTTATTGTCTAGTCATCCTCATGTGGTGAGCTTAAAGCCAGTACAGACAACTTAAAGTCAACATACCAGGAAATTTTGGTTCCATAGACCCAGGCTGGTATCAGGAGTTTCCACTTTCAAAAAGGCCCCCTGAGTGAATCAAATGGGTCTGATTTGGGTTTGAATTTCTCAAACTTTGCTCTTCAGAGATAGTATCCACCACAAATGAATTGTTAGAGATTCAAGTTCTCAGACCCTTCCTTGGACTCACTGAGTCAGAAACTCTATTTCAAGCATGCAAGTAAATCAATCCAATATGTGGGAAAGTTTGAGAACCCTCACCCCACTCAACATCATATCAAATCTTCAGGAACACAGCACTTAGAGAGCAATATTTGTGTAAGATGACAGCCAACATAATTTTGTATTGCAGCTCCTTCAGTTACTCTTTGTAAGTCAGTCTTCAGCATTTGTTCCTTCTTTGTTAAAAGAGAACCAACATGCATATAACATTTCTCCAGGATAAGAGTTAAGAGAAAAGAATCTACTTCAGCAGAAAGTGAAAAATAGTAGTAGAATTGTTTTTGAATCATTCTTAAATTTTTCAGTCATCATTAATGGAAGCTATACTTTTGGTAAAAGAAATTACTTACTTTTCATTCAAGTTTGGTAACACTCGAAGAATAACACAATATTTACTTTTCTCTAAGCCAAGATAAAATGAATTCTTCACAGATACTCATCGGTTTCCTCACCACATCTAGGAAGTATCAATCAATAACAGTGGGAGAAAATGGAGGCACCCGGACAATGGTTATCCAATGTCTGTTCACTACTCAGCAGTGCAAACATAGCGTTCTTTTCATTTTTTTTAGCTTACTATGTAGCAACACATAGTTGACTTTCTGTTGATGATTCCTTATTTTTCTGGAAGCAT
The DNA here is from genome assembly GCF_047511655.1 of Castor canadensis. Lineage (NCBI taxonomy): Eukaryota > Metazoa > Chordata > Mammalia > Rodentia > Castoridae > Castor > Castor canadensis. The sequence goes on from NC_133399.1 coordinate 111,315,508, forward strand.
GAATTGGACAGATTTTAAGTATGTCATTTTGGCTTATAGTTCATAACAGGTTGTACACAAGATTTAAAAAATTGTGCTGCACTAATTTAAAAATAAATACAGTTGCTACGTTAAAAGACTCACCAATTGCCAGAGGTCTTTCATTTTTTACCATATATTTATAGAGCTAGATCTTTATAACAAACCAGCAAATTTCTTCCAATCCTTCCAACCAAAAATTTAAGATGTCAGTATTCAAATCTTTGGACTATTAAGTGCTTTTCCTGATAACTACTTTTTATCATTACTTACTTTTTCATGAGAGAGAGAGAGAGAGAGAGAAGACAGGTAGGTGGCAGCTAGATAGAATCTAGATAAACAGGTGGAAAAGCTGAGCTGAGCAGTTCTCAATGCTTTTGGGGCATGTAGAGTAGTCATTGTGTATCCCTGTGTGTGCCTATAAATATTTTAGGTCAAATTCTGTATGTGTATTTGGACAATTGAAGTTGAGTTGGTTAAGTTAACTTATTGGAACTTCAATCACTCTACCAATTGGCCATTATTCTAGGTACCCTTCAGACAAATCCTAGAATTGTGATCCCTCTGCCATAGATTTTAGGTGTCCTCCAGATTATGGCTTCTCATCAGCAGTGTTACCACGGAAGTCCCTTTGGCACTAATTCATGCAATACACTTTTATCAAACACTCACTACTGGAAGGCACTGTGCTAAACTCTGAGCATTCAAAGATCAAGAGGGTGACGCCACAGCTTGCTCAGCCACACTGGATATCACACCCACAGACTGGATTTCTTTTTCCTAGTTCATCTGCCATTGCTCAGGGCTCCATCCTCTGTGTCAGTGCCTCATAATTTAGAATAGTTTGGAAGTGGAGCTAGTAAGGCCTGGAACTGGGCTTCCTTCTACACCTTCAGTCCTAAGATCCTACCATTCACACCGTCCTTCACTTGGGAAGTATGGTCAAGCCTCCTTCACCAGGCCATTCTAAGGGTCTCTGAGTCAGTGTATGGATGGTTACAGAAATAGAATGTAGGAAGACTTCATGACTGCAAGTCTTGCTTTATTTTGAAAAGGTGCCTAGTGGTAGGTGACTGGCACACAGACATGATTGGTACTACTGAGCCCATATGATGTATGATGGACTGAATGACCTGTGTACTTCTCTGTTCTGTAAGTGCCATGTTGCTTTTTGATTCCCAAAAGAGATTCTGAAAATTTCTGTACTGAGTATAATGAAGACTGTTTTGCATTGCACATTTAATTTGGAGAATTGGGGACAGATTTAGAGTGATTCTGTGGGATCACTATGGGCAGTATCAGGGTAACAAATTTTCCTTGCAGAGCAGAAAAGTAGACAACCTGTGCCCTTATCTCCATATCTTTGCCTTTCTTCTAAAAAGGAGCGAGGCCTTCAATGCTATGCAGTCCCTTTCTTTCAGAAATCATTTTGGAAATATGCCTTTTAGGCCACAGTGAAATGTATAAGCTCAGTTGTGCAGACTTCGCACAGCGGCTGTAATTTATGCAGTTGGAGAGAGAATGCCTTTGCTCTCTACAAAGCAGCACGATCCATCCGGCCCAGCATCTACTTTCATGCATCGCAGGAAGCTCCATTTCCACTCCTGACAAGCCCATCTCAACCGGCTCAAACTGCGAGGAAGAGAAGCGATTGCCCGGTGAGCTTGACAGGGAGACAGCTACGACAGGTGGCCGGGCAGGACGGTGAGGTGCGTGCTTGCAAGTCTCCAAATGCAGTGCATCTGAATTTCAAAATGAAAACAAGTGAAGGCAAACTGGGAGGAGGGAAGAAAGTTTGATTTTTTTGAAGTAAGGAAGGAATGAAGGGTTCTTTGCAAATCTGCACCCATCCTCTCCCTTCTCCCTGCAAGGTCCCCTGCCTGAGTGACTGCTTTCACTACAAATTCGTAGGCTCCACAGCAATTTCAAAACATCTGGACTCACAGCCAGAGCCAGTGGAAATGGAGCTGTCAGTACTGAAAATTGAGATGCTTTGGTAGAAATTATATAACAAAGTAGGCGAAAGTACACTGCCCTCCACAGGTCCGCGTTTGATAATATGATTCATGCCATGTTCCCTTTACACCAGGCTGCAAGCTCATTTCAAAAAACAGTTGTCAGTTCATGTAGGGCTGCCACGCCCGCTGGCAAGAGCTGCGGCGGATGTGGGCTTTCTGCAGTAGGAGAGTGTGGAAGTTAGAGGACTTTCCCTTCCCATCTCCAAGCACAGTAATCAGGCAGCTCGTTATTTTTGAGTATGAAGTTCCATTGAGGATTTTATCTTGCTCAAGCAAGAAGATTTTGCTTATCCCTACCCCCTCAGTCACACTCCAGGCAAACTGGTGGATGAATGCCTTCTGCAGTGGTTCCTGTGGAAGAAAGTCTGCCAACAGCTGCTCAGTCTTTAATGGTTTGGGGGGTCCGTGATCCCATGCTCACTGAGCACTTACCATGTGCCCACCATGTCCTCAGTGGTTTCCAGCTGTCATTTTGCTTTGCGACCCTCAAAGGTAGGTGGTGCGGAGTCTTCACTTAGCCAAACTGGAACTGAGTGTAGAGCTCAAAGTCGTCCAGGTCCTCTCGTGTCTTGGGACTTACTGTGCTCTAGAGAAACTGTGGTCCTTTTGTTTGTGTCTGACAGGTGGTCATGATGACCACCTTTCTTTCCTCTATTTTTCCTTTCATTCCCAGTGTCCTTTATTATGTGCCGCGTCAGCTGTACACTGTAAATCAATGGTCTCCACCTTTCATGGAATAAAAGGCTTTTATCTTATCCCCCACTGTTACAGAGTGTTTCAGATTCTGGCCAGATAAATTAATAAGGAAGTATTATTGATCTCCCAATTTTAAAGATTTAATTGTGTATAATGATGCCCGTCTAACCACCTTGAGCTGTAACACTTCTGATAAAAAAAAAAAAGGCCTATCCTATGGAGCTCAAGTTGCAATATTTCTGAGAACTTTTGAAAGATTGCGAGCGTCACAGACCCGCTGCATTGTCAGGTTTCCACGGAGTTGGGAGTGTCCACACGCAAATTTCCTTCTATGCTCCATGTTGCTCACAGTGCCCTGGGTGATGTAAAGTGATCTTTGCCTTCCAGCTGGCCTTGCCTGCTTCTGCTCTGGGCTCCCCACCAACCCCCTTTTCCTTCGTCCTCCAGATATGTCACAACCCCGATGTCTGATACTTGCTCTTACCATTTATCGCATGGTTTCTCGTCCATCCTCCTCCTCTACAGGTACTCCAGCAAGATCAGATGGTGCCCAAGAATAATGGGAAATGGCATATGAAATATTTAAGGAATCCTTGCCATAGGCTCTTCTGCACACACACTGCTCACTTTTAACCCCTGTTCTATCACTGTGTCACTTCCCACTATTGCGGATGCTGGTTTCTTAGAAAAGAACCAGGTAAGGCCAGTTCCTCACAGAACCTGCCAAAACCCTCTCTTTGGCTTTCTCTGTGCTTCTCTACTAACTATTGAAATGCTTTCCACACTGCCTCACCCTTGACAACTGAGGTTGTGTTTTGCCTACCTCTTTGTTCTTAGAACCTATTATGACATTGTTTGCACAATGAGAACCATTGAACTGATCTGTACTAAGGTATTACTCTTCTCATGCATATATTAATTTAAGTGGGAAGCTCTGAAAGAAAGAGGAAAGAAAAGAGTCATGACAGTAGGAGAGAGACAGACAGAGAGAGAGAGAGAGGGAGGGAGAGAGAGGAGAGAGACAGAGAGAGAGAGAGACAGAGAGAGAGAGGTTGACTTGAGGAAAGGGGCACACTCCTGTTAAGGACGAATGATAGAATTTGTGCTGGGGAATATTTGAAGGACACTCATCCTATTCAAATGCTGTCCATATGAATCTGTTTGCTATAATTTCAAAAGACTCAAATTCTATCCTTTAAAGTGTAGGTAGGTAAAAGTGGATGAATTGTCAACAATAAGTGAGACTAAGATGAAGTCTCTCAAATAGCACAACATCTGCTTATCGAGAAACTTCTGAGCACATGCATCACAAATGCACCACAAAATTTACACCTTAAAGGATCCAGTGTGACCTTTGCAAAACAGAAGTCAAATATCAGCTGAATTTCAAGTTTTCAGTATAATCTTGGGAAGGTAAGGTAATAATTCTGTTTTACTCTTAAAATTCATAAGTTGGAATAATGCAAGGTACATAAAGTATTCTGGATGCTTAGAGCATACTTTTCAGATGCACTATCATAATGTGAAAGACGTTTATTTATGAAATCTTACTGAATTGAGAAATACCTGTTAAGCACTTCTACAAGTCAATCTCTCTCTCTCTTGTTCTCTCCTCTCTTCACGTGAGCAGGAGTCCAAAAATGCATCAGACATGGATCTTGCCCTCTGGAAAATTCATATACTAAGGAAGACAAAGGATGTAGAAAAATGATGACAACCAAGAAATGCTGTATGATATTTTAACGAACAAAGTTCAGAGGGAGTGATATGAGGGAGAAAAGTGAGATTTTCCTTGGAACTAAAGTACATCTGGGTCTCCTAAGATGATGGAGGGCAGGTGGGTGGAGCTGGGAAGTTGGCAGGAGAAAGATGCATCCCAATGTGGCACAAGCATGACGAACAAGGTGTGAAGAGGGGATAGGTGACAGTTATGAGTAATGGCACACTGAGCATGACAATGTGTGACAGAGGAGTAGAGAGTGTGACAGAGCCTGAGTGGTTTTGCATGGGGTGGTGAAAAAAGAAGTTTAAAGTTTGAATTGGAAGATTAAACCGAACACAAGGATGCAAAGACCACTTGTTAGTCACTTCAAAGTGTGGGTGAGGCGTGGGGAGGCCCTGAAGAGACTAGAACCATGAGGCATAGACAAGAGAAAAGGGGTGGGAGATGACTGAATATGTACCACTATAGAATTCTGATAAAATTACAGTATACTTCTTACATCTAATAGAAGAATTTACTGAAAAAAAATCAAGGTGAATTACAGGGCAATAAATCCCTCCCTGAGAATTGGGGGCACTCAGAGTAAGTGGAAAATTATAGAATGAGCTAGCAAAGCAATTGTTTTTAATAAAAACCTGTGGGAAGCATCATCAGAATTATTCTGTCATTTTGGTTTCAAGCAGAGCTGTAGCATTCAGATTTTTATTAGGTGCTTTATTAAGCTTCATTTCCAGATGTATTTCACATCTTAAATACCTGTGCATTCCTGAACCCATTTTCCTTCCATGGAAGTGTAGATTGCCTTCAGAAATTGTTTCCCAGCTACAGACAGAAGACGGCAGGCTTTCCTCCTGTGTTCTGAGAACTGTGTATGTTTGTGAAATGTGTGTGAGGCGAATTTTTAGTCATTTCAAGTATAATTCACTTTTTCTTTTCATTTGCATTACTATTCAGTTCAGATTATTTTCAACATCTTTCTTTAATGCTTTAATAAAATAGAAGAAAAATCTATAATTTGCTGTTAACCAGTCACTATTTGGAAAAAATGGAAAACAAAGTCATAGCTCTGCCCCCGCAAGTGACAGGAACTCAGTTTTTACTCAGCTCAAAGACACTGGGGAGGAGACTGTGAGTGACTGAATATGCCTGGATGAGCTTTGCCTCTTCGTTTGGGTTTCTCTCTGGATGTCCCTATAACCAAAATGTATGGATTCTTCCGTTTCATTTCCTCATTTGTAGATGAGAAAATGTAGATGCTTTCAAGCATCAATTGAACAAAAACCACCTTCATTCAGAATATAATGAAACTCAACACATATATGGTGATAAAGACACAAAAGAAATACTATTTACTCATGGTAATGTTTTCAAAATTCATAAGAATAGTTATGTATTTATATTGAATGTTGGTGCTTCCAAAAATAGAATTAAGGAGAGAAATATGACAAGATCTTAAAGACTCCTGTAGGTATTTCAGCAATATTAATATTTGTTGCACTAAACTCTTATCGTTTTAGAAAATTAAAAGGAGCAGATATGTATTATAAATAAAAAGGAATGAGAAATAAATGTATAAAGTCAAAAATAAGTTTCTATTAATCTCTTGGTCCAAAAGCCTCCCCAAAGTAAAAACAACGAAGCATTTCCTATGCTTAATTCCAGGATTTCATGTCATATTTATAAAAATTCTCTAACTTCTATAGCGAGATCCATGCTGCAGTTTTCAACCCTGTTGCTTCTATTAGTATCACACACATAATTTTCCTACCTAACTTACCCCAAACCATGCATATTCTTATTCGAGTCAAATGTTTTAGAGAGCTTGAAGAATTCTTTTCATGGTTGCATGTAAAGATCAACTTTATTCTTTTCAGTGAGTGTAGAGCATGCCATCCATTTGCTGCCACAAAATTTAGACATTTTTCACACACAGAATTTAGATTTTCAGTTGTTGGTAACACATAGCAGCTCATTGCACATAAATGCACATATACATTTTTCTGTATATATAAATATTATAAGCATAAATTCTGATGAATGGAAAAAAAAGGTGAAAAAAATATCTTTAAGGAGTTTGAAAAGTTTAGACAGAGACAGAGTATAGGATTTTGGTATTAACCCAGGCAAGCTGGAAAGGAAACATAGTTGTCACTTGAGCAATAATTACAGGCACAAATGAGGAAGGAATGGGATTGCATCAGATGGAAGAGGAGAAGATAAATGGGTGACAGACCAGACTGTTATCCCTCGCTGGTCGGGGCCATCTCTGACGGCTCAGAATAACGTGGTGCTGAGAAGTTGGAGGAGAGAAGGAAGAAACAGAGCTTGTGACCTAATACCTTGACTAATTGACAACATCTGTCCTTGGTTCGCAGTTAGTTCTCTACTTTAAACTATTTTATTCCATTTTCCTTAGATTGCAAATTATATTATCAAATACTTGGAGATCAATAAACATTTTGAAGCTGGGATGGAACATTTAAAGGATTCACAGGGCTGCAAGCTCCTTTTAATATTTTTACTTATTATTTGGACTTCTTCAAGTAAATAACATTTGACAGTAATATTTAGAAATTCAAAAACTGAACTGGGGGTTCCATATCTCTACAGGTAGTCGTTTAAAAGAGTCAGTCAGTATTTCTTAAGTACTTAGCAATGCAGAGAACGCTGATATTCTTACAGTTCTGGAATCCTAAGACATTGATGTGTGAAATATAACAACACCGCATTCTTTGTGACCACTTATAATTGGTGATACAGAAAATATTAGCTGAAGATGTTTGAATAATCGGAAATCAGGGTGACCTGACATGAGAAATCAGCTGGAAGTTAAAGGTCAGATCATTTGTAATCCAGAACGGGTGTGAAGAGCTTCCAAAACAGTGAAAAAGTGTGAGCATAGCCAAGCAATAAATAATTGCACAATTTCTATTACTGAGAATAAGGGAAAAAACTAAGCTATAGATATAAAATAAGCCAACTTGTCTACTATTCCTTAAAGAGTCATATAAACTGAATAAAAAAATCACATTTTCAACATTGGAGATTTGTTTTCCTGCCTGAACACATATAGAAAAAAAATCTGTATTTAATTAGCTAATTAAATACAGGACTACAAATGCTAAGTAGAAATGCTAAATGTAATTTGCTAATTTGACATTTAAAACCTAACTGTATTAATTAGGATGGATTAGAATAAGCGTGTCTGTCTGTCAGACTGACCACTGGATTTAAATGCAGTCAACTAAGGAAAGCAGTGGTGCACAGATGAAATGATTCAAAAACAACGGTGCTCTCAACTCTGTGGTAAGAATCCTGAATAGTTTATATTTTATAGGATGTGTTTATGTGTTCCAATCGTGCTGACATGTCAACTGTTGCAGGTGAAGAGAAAAACAGCTCTGTTCACAAAATAAACTCAGAAAAGAGCACTGGAGTGGAATGAAATGAACATTTCTAACTTATTATAAATTACCCATTGTATATTGTTGTTTATTGTCACTTATCATTGCATATTTATTTTCCTTTAACTGATTATCAAGTTGTAGATTCTAGGATAATAATTTTTCTTAATACACGTAGCACACTATAGAATGTTAGAACTAAAACCAAGGGAATTTTGCTGTTTATTCCTTCAATGAGAAGCCTCAGAAAGCCTCCTGGGAAAAGCAGAGGAGAAATCACTGTGCTGTCAAGGCACGAGGAGGTTGTGCCAATGAGCTACCAAGAGACACCTGGAAATGGCAGCTTCTGGCTTCTGACTCTTATCATTGTGATTGTGGAAGTTGGCCCCTTCCAGGCCCTTCAGAGGCCAGGATCTGAGAGAATTCTGCAAGCCCATGGCAAACCAAGCAGTCCAAAATCTTCTGATTACATTAAATAACATAGCAGAAAAGTGGGTGTAATATTTAGGGCACTTGACAATTTAAAATATTACATGATAAACTAAATTAGTTATAAAGTGAGAACCACTTGGTGAACATTAGACTACAGATTTGTAGTTGAAATAACGTGAGTGCAAAACGCTTTAATTTGGATACCTTGAGGACTCTAGTTCTAAGCCAAGGAAGCCCCACCAAGGAGGTGTGTGGCATCTTTCCCTACGTCCTGATGAATGAAACAGGCTGACAGCCTTTTAAGTTCTAAAGAGGATGCTTTTAGCACAGAAATCTCACCTGGACGTCAGGACTTAGTGTTGAGATTCACTGTTGTAGGATGTAAATGGGGGTTCAGATGACTGAAGGATATCAAAAGTGAGTCTCCGGGAAACCCAACACAAACCAGTACTAATAAGAAAGAAGACAAAATACTGGCTATTTCCTCATAGTAAATTCTTACGACTGGGCACTCTCCAGTTCGTCATGTTTTGGGTGTCATGATGATTTTCCTGCCCTGTACAGTGCAGCAGATGGGCTCATTAACGAGAAGCACCTTCAAACAGGACAGGATCCCCCTGACACTGTTTATTTACTTGTGAATAATAGTTGACAAATAGTTATATAACACAGAGTTCTATTGTGATCCAAATGAAATACTGCACAGAAGCAAAGAAAAGCCCTTGATAAGTTGGGATTATTGATATATTTATCGTTATTTTCATTCTTCACAATTCTATTGCGTGATACATGGTAGGGTCCCCACAGATTGAAAGACTTGGTTTTTCCTGTATGGAAATCACTATACAGACTGAGCAGCTTTGTTTTTGTATTTTCTTCATGATAATATTGGGTCAACAGATCTCACCTCGGGCGCTTTCATTGGCAAAGGCAGTCAGAGAAAACTGTTGAGAATTCTGAGGCTGAGATCAGAACTCTAGGAAACAGTTAAAGAATGAGAAATATGGGAGGCAGAGATTGGGAGTATCAGATTTTCAGGCCAACCGAGGCAAAAAGGTCAGTAAGACCCCATCCCAATAGAAAACAGTTGGGTGGGGTGGTACATGCCTGTCATCTCAGCAACACTGGGAAGTGTAAAAGTGAAGGATTGCAGTCTGTGCCAGCCTGGGCAAAATAGTGAGACCCTGTCTCCAAAATAACCATAGCAAAAATGACTGGAGATGTGGCTCAAGCTGTAAAGCACCTGGTTTGCAAGCATGAAACCCTGAGTTCCAATCTCAGTAATCCCAAATTAAAAAAAAAATCAGATGTACCTAAGGATCCAAGGTGAGGAAGTCGTGGATCATAGGATGCATATGTCAGGTTTCTAAGACACTCAGGTGTATTGATAACACAAGCAAAGCCTGTCTGTATTTCTTGCTAAGATTTTTTGGCTTTGTTTGTTGCAAACTTACTTACAGATGGCTAGTTTAGCGAAGGCTTGAATAATTTCAGTTTTTCCAATTGCTGCAATTGAGGAACTATTTCTGAAAACACCCACCACCATAATTAGAATGGACTGCCTTCCCCACTGGAGTGAGAGCAATGTAAGAGCAGAGTGAATGTCCTGTGGTATCCTAGGTGCTTGTTGGTTAGGTGGGCACAGCTCATGGTGAGCACCGACAGCGAGATGAATGGAAGGCTTGCACTCTTAGCCCACCAGCCATTTTTAAACAAAGAAAAGTCCTTTCTTTCTTAAAGACAATCTGTGCTCTGGTTTCAAGTTTTAAAGGATAATAGGAGTTACAGTCATTCATGAAAACATGGGTGAAACTGAGAGGACAGTACACTAAGAAAAATAAGTAAGACACAGAAAGAAGAACACAATTTCATTTATATATGAAATCTAAAATAAGTCCAAATCACAGAAACAAATCAGAATAATGGTTACTGGGCAGAGAGCATGAGGCAATGAAGAGAAGGCAGAGGGAGCAAACTTGCAGTCATGTAGGATAAACATGACTGGGGATCCAATGTACAGCATTATTGCAGCTAGTAAGACTGTACTGTATGCTGAAAATCGCTAAGAGTGAAAAATGTAGGTGCTCTTAATATGTACGTGTAACCATGGAAGGTTAGCTTGCATGATTACGGCAACCATTTCACTATTTATATGTAAAACTTAAGAAAATAATAATGAGTATGCCCAGCTACTTGGGAGGCAGTAATGGGAAGATTGTGGTTCAAGGCTGTCCTAGAAAAAGTTAGTGAGCTCCTATCTCAAATCACAAGTTAGATGTGGTAGTGCTCACCCAAAATCTCAGAGGTGGAGATAGGACAATCATGAGGCCAGCCTGGGCAAAAGCATGAGACCCTATGCTGTAAGGGTAGTGTTAGAGAACTTGCCTAGCAAGCATGAAGCCTTGAGTTCAAACAATAGCACTGCCAAAAAATAATTACCAAGTACTAGAAATTCTATGATTACTTTATCTTAGATGTTTTTTCTGTTGTTTTCTTTTATTTTACAAAAATGTTATAATAGCTTTGCCTTATTGATGTTTTCTTTTGTTCTGTTCTTTACACATTATTTTAAATTGTCCTAGCTTTTCTAGTGAGAATCTGATGATATTTTTATATACCATATCACCAGTTTTCATCCTCTAGGAATGTGAAATAGAGAAGCAAAACAGTGTTTACCAGAATTTTAAGAAAAAAGTCATTAAATAAATACACTATGTCTAAGGTAACTTTCAAATCATTGCTACTTCTGTTTCTGCCTTGTTATCAAAAAGCAAACCTTCTGCATAGACACTCTCCCTCCCCTGTGCTGATTTCACAGTTCAGCTTTTACAGCCTTGAAGCTATTGTTATCCTCAATAAATAGAAACCAATCAATTAGGCAATGCATGCTAAAATGTTTCATAACTTATAAATATAATAAAAGGTGAGATGATAATATTGCTATCTATTATATCACTTCACAAAGCACAGAGGTGTACCAAAATTATTTTAAGTGTAATGCATATTCCATTTTGAGTGGATATAGCTACTGTAAAGTAAAAATCTACCCTAGATCATTGCAGACTATTCTTTTCAGAGATCATTGTGTTGCATCATTTATAGGCAACAAATTTAAATCATAAATAAATATTATGTGGTGTTCTAAATATTTGTGAAGTAACAAGATGAATAAGACAAAATAACAATGTATTTATCAAAGGCTCTGATGCTTCATTTCATGGAGAGAAATTGAGAGAGAGAGAGAGAGAGAGAGAGAGAGAGAGAGAGAGAAGGAGCGAGTAAGCAAGCAAGAGGAATGGATCTGTGACTCGTGAGTATGAATGGATGTCACTTGTGCCACATTACCTTTTAGGATGTCTTTCTTGCTTCTCTCTCATCTGGAGATCACATGTCCTCCTGGATGTTTTGCATCCATTGTTTTAAATAAATTTCATCAGGTTGATTTGTAAAGTAGAACTTTGTTAGGAATTGCCTTTTTGTTTTTAAGCATCATAATGGTATATTTGTTTTGTTTTCAGTATAGTCCCTAAATTTTTGAGTAATGATTTGTCAGAAAATATGAAACAGAAAATCTATTCACCTATATGTAACTACAGACATTGTGTGTATTTCTAGTTATTGCAATTTTTTTTTAAAAATAATACATCTGGAGAAAACCCATTAAATTTCAAATAAAGTAATGAGAGGTGTTAATCTGGAGAAGTGAATGCTAAATGAGCAGAAGAAGGACTTCTGTAAAATGATACCTTTCAACAATGCCATTCAGTGAATATTCACTGATGGTTACCATGTGATATACCATTGGATTCCTGGGATACTTGCAAGCGCACCTTGCTGCATCCCATGTGGACACACTGCTCAGTCAACAAGAAAAACCTACTACAAGAAAAAATAGCCATTATAAAGAAATAGAAAAAAATCTATGAAAAGTTAGTGTTCCATGTAGGGAGTAGAGGAAAACCTTACATGATAAGCAGCATTTGGTTTGGTTCACATAGAAAGACAGGGTTATTTTAGGTAGTGAAGTCTGGAGCTTTCTAGACTATGAGCAAAAATCTTTAAATGGCATGGTTATATCAGTTATACTTTAAAAAGCTATTACTTTTATATTTAACATGTAGTAAGGGGTTTTATCATGACATTTCCAAGTGATGTTTAATAAACCATACATACTTAATATGTACAAAAATAAGTGACATGGTGAGTTCAAAACATGTATAATGTTTTCTGTGGTTTTATGCAAAAAAAGAAATGAGGATGGATGAGGCTGAGCAAATAGCTTGACAGATGGTAGTTATGGGTTGTGTTCTTCAGACCCAAGGGCTTAGTGTTCAGGTTCCAGGCAATGGAGACTCAGTGGACAGACCTCGCAGAAGGATGGCCTGGTTGTCTTGTTTTATAGTGAGGACTGAAGCATTCAGAGGAATGAGAAGAAACTTAAAGCAGATAATCAGGTAGAAATTATTAGAATAGTATGAGAAAGATTGTCTCGATGAAATACGGATGGCTCTCACTATGAAAAAAATATTATTTATATATGCATTATTGTAAATATCTTCATGGACTCAAGGTAGAAGACCACAGTATAAGTTAAATCTGAGTATGAATAATTGACAGATGAGTTAACTATCTTCTTTTCTTGCATACTTCTCTGATCCTAGTCAATAGTCAAGTGTTACTTGAAGAAATGATTATGTCACCAGGGTTCTAAACACATAAAATGCAAACAGAAATTAGCAAAATTATTTAGTAATTTGCGATACATTTGGAAATGATTGACAAAAGAAAATTTATAGTCTGACTTGATCACTTTCTAGCTGTGTGACCATGGATAAATTGCATATCCAATTTTAAATTTCAATTCAAAATTCCTTCTCTGTATAGGGTCTTCAAGATGCTTCTTTTTTTTTCTTGCTGTCAGTGTCTTCAGGTTGGGAGGGACACCTGAGACGAATGTGACATCTATCACAGAAAGTAATCAATCATTAGATCATTTATATTTGGGTTAAAAATATAAGGTTAGCCCACCTGTCAGGTCAGGAGAGAAAGATTTGAGCCTGGAAAAGCTCTGATATTTATAAAGACAATAGATTATCCTGAAGTCCTCCAGAATGAAAATATTCTTCAAAAAACAAGACAAATCTATGGAGTTAGGTAAAATACGGCTTAGTTCTAATGAAGCATGAAAGCTGAATTCTTTTCAAAGTCCTGCTGCTTATCAGTGCTAGTTTGGGGATTGTTGTTTGGCTGGAGCTAGCCACCTACTTATTTGCGAGTCTAGTGAAGTTCTTGAATTTCTGATTCTTGTGCTTATCTTCCATTCCTCAGAGTAGTAGAGGTGTGCTCTCTTTTAGTCTTTATTATTTATACACTGAGTTAGTAGGTAAATGGTTTTGCTTCTCAAAAACTTTTAAAAAAAGTAATTTGCTAAAGAAATTAGGGTTGTTCTTGTTCATTCCCAATGGAGCCACCTTGCTCTTGGAGTTGTTTCAGACTTTTGGATGACCTGTATGAGTTTTCAGGTCCCTGGAGCTCACTCAGGCAAAGGGATTGGGTGAGTCTATGAAAAACAAAATAATCTCTTTGAGTGAGAAAATGGCTTGTGTGGAAGGATCATTTGTAATGTGCTTAAGTCAAGCTGAGGCTTAATTCCATTTTTCTTTTATGTTGGAGGTAGAGAAAGGAATGATCAAATGTGTTGCCCATGACTGCGAGAAATCGGATGTTTGACTTTGCACCATTGACAAATTTTCTTCCCAGTTAATTTTTGATGGTGGAACTAGTCTACCCTGCCTTTTCAAAAGCCATCTGTTGTCAAGTTTTCAGGGACATGATTTATCTTTGAAGGTTTATAAAGAGCTGATTATTGAAAAATCATTTTGATGCCTAGAGACCTTCCCTGCCAGGAAGTTCTTTCTTCTATCAAAGAAAGGGGTCAGTAGATCCTGGCAGGGGTTTCCTGTCTTTTGATTAACAAGAGAATCTTTTCATTTCCCCAAGTTTTAGGATAACTAGCCGGTGGAAATGAGGGCTGCAAAACATGTTAGACTTGAGGGGTGTTCACTTTTTCCTGGTGGGAAGCATCAGAAACTTCTGGAGAAATGTATTGAAGTGGTGTATTTGAAAGGTATCCTGGGAATGTGTCAGTTGGGGATGACTGGCCATCCCTTAACGTGACTGATGAGGTGAGTGAGTGTCACATTAGAATGAAAAAACAGAGAGAGGACAATAAAAGAAAAGCCAGCTTCTCAATGCTCGTTCTTTATTGTTACATGTGCCTTTCACTCTTGCTTTGGTGTCAGTGTCCCTGTGACACCTCCTTTACTGTATATGGAATGACTTCATTTTTGACATTCACCAGAGTCTTCCGGTTTTCAGGCTGTCTTCACAAAGCACTCACAATTATTTCCAAGACATTTTCTCATTTTCTGCTTTGCTTTTCTACTGATTTGTCTTAATTACAACAAAGCAGGTGAGATTGGCAATCCCTCGATACCGTACTCAGAATGGTCAATCCTTTTTCTCATGGTATTGAACGCAGGCCACATCTGTCTATTAACATCACTTTTTGTTATTTATTTTTTTTGGCTGCGCAAACTGGTAGGATTTAAATAGCTTCTAAATTACTTATTTAAAATCACCCATTTCCCACTGTGTGGTGAGATGAGCAGATTCAGCCACAAAGCCATCATTAGACCTTTCACATCACTGGGCTTTGCAAGGCTGGAGGGAAGTGTCTTCTCAAGGTCACCTACAGAAGAGACAATCAGGTAATAATGGCTCTGATCTTGAGCCAATGGGGCTTTCACGTGGTCTATCTCTGTGTTATATGATAAGTCCAGAAAAGGTTATCATGACACAAAGAAAGTGTGCTGGCTTAGGCAGTCAGTGAATTAGTGATTCATTTTGTTCTCTCTCTCTCTCTCTCAGTGTGTGTCTGTCCCTTGTTTTCTCTTCCATCCCCAAGAACCATACTTTTGTTTAATATTTGCCCCTAAGATATTCAAGAAATATGGCCTAAATATATGTTCTGGCATTTGTCTTCAAATAACTTTTGTTTTCATCAAAACAGGAACTACACACATGATGAAACTGAAGTGTCATGTGTAAGACATAAAAGATGAAAGGAAAAATATTTGTCTGAGAGGCAACCCAGGGACAGATTTCCAGTTGCTGAACTAGTCTTATAGAAAAGGCTTCTGTGCAGTCCCTACATCCAAATTGGTGAAGAAGAGAGAAGGCATTAGGTGTCCCCATCCTCAGCTCCAAAGTCACCTGAGGGCTGTGGGTTGAGTAGTGAGGAACTCTGGCTTTATTCAGGGAAACCCCATGAATCTCAGCTACAATTCCATTCGTGTCATGGAACTGAGGATTTCACCTCCTCTTGTGTCCTACACCTTTTCATGGCTGTTCTCTGGCCCAAGTTTTTATAGACATTAGGAAAATGTTGCTGTAAAGATTTCTCCAGGGATTCCATTCAATTCTGAATTGATTTTCATAAATGCCAGCAGAAACCAGCTGCTCAATTACTGTGAGGGACAAAGCAAGTTCAGAAAACTCTTCATGATTAGAACTCAGGCGCTGGCCTTGTTAGTGTATTTAGACTACATAGCCAAATGCTCCTGGCAAACAAGTTTGGACACTACTTTC
This sequence comes from Castor canadensis, assembly GCF_047511655.1. Classification (NCBI taxonomy): domain Eukaryota; kingdom Metazoa; phylum Chordata; class Mammalia; order Rodentia; family Castoridae; genus Castor; species Castor canadensis. The sequence continues at coordinate 111,331,449 of NC_133399.1, forward strand.
CTAAGTTCATATGGTAACCTATCTTTTTGCATTTTTAAGTTGCAATTTTTGAATCAAAGTCAACTAAACCTTTGGAAATTTCTTTGGTTCTTATTGGAAAGTTCTTAGTTCAAATAATTGCTATCCTCAATAAATGCAAACATTTATTAAACTTTTATTCTAATATAACATTTTACATGGTGCCTGTAAACATCTGAAACACTCAAAGGCATCCCTAGAGCAAAGCCTCAGGTTCTCTAAGATTAAAATGTGCCAATGCATTGTTCTCTGTAGTTGTGGGAGAAAATAAACATACTTGGATTTCAGCACAATATTAAAAACTCCATCGTAATATTCATTCTCTTTCATGTCCACTTTATGTATCCTCTGATTTAAAAATCACCCATTTCCCACTGTGTGGTGAGATGAGCAGATTCAGCCACAAAGCCATCACCAGCCCTTTCACAGCTCTGAGCTCTGGGAGGTTCAGGGAAGCATCTTGTCAAGGTCACTCACAGAAGAGACAATGCCTCCCTAGCTAGGTTCCTGGTTAGAGAGACATTAGAATTCCAGGTTATAGACCTGTCTCCTAATTCTTTGTAATGCCAAGGCTAATTTTCTTATCAATGCACATTTTATTCATATGGAATTTACAATGTGTGGTTTGAACTCCTCAACCATTTCCTTCTCCAGTGAACTGAAATATCAACTTTCCCAGATAGTAAATCCCTAAATAGATTTAGGTCTTTTCATGGACTTTCTCTCTTGGTTCATGATCAATTTATTGATATCTACATGAGCACAAAACTGTCACAATTTTGTTCAATTTTATGTTTTTTAATTTTGCATAAGTAAATATAGGTTTTAAACAAGTGAAAATTATCTTAGCTAATCTTGTTCTCATCGCAGAAAATTTTTAAAAATTTGTTAATTTGTGAGGACAATGGCATAGTACTCCAAATATCCATCTCATATTTTGTCTAAAAATAAAATTTTGTGATGTTTTCACATTGATATTGCTTTTGGATTTATGCTTGCAGGTATTTTAGTTTTATTTTTGAAAGTGGTCACCACTTTATTTTTTCTGATCTGTTTAGTGTCATTACTTCGTAAACTTGATTTTACCAATTAGTTGGCTCTCACAAATCTGGTACCACAGATAAATGAATTATAATCTAATTATTAAAATTTTTTCATTAAAAGTTGAGATTTAAATTTGGCCTCTTACTAGCTATGTGACTTGAAAACTTTTAGCTAATTATTGTACCTCCATTTTAGGTTATCATGAAGATTAACACCTAATAAAATGCACTGTACATGATAGTTGTTTCAAAACAATGGCAGCAGAATAGTAATAGTGGTTGTAGAAGAAGTAGAATTGTAGTTGTAAATTAAAATATGGTTCTGTTAGAATATACTTCTTAGAGTTCATATATGCATTTGTTTCTTAGGGTTGCAAGAATCCTGTCCCACATTCTGGGTGGCTTAGAATAGCAGAGATTTATTCTCTTGTATTTCTGGAGGCTGAAAGTCTGAAGTCAAGGTGCTCGTAGGGCCATGTCTTCTCTCAAACCTGTTTTGGAATCTATCCTGTCCCTTACCTTGCTTCTGGTGTGCTATTGATGATCTTTGGTATTTCTTGTCTTGTGGCTACATCAGTCCAATCTTTGTCTCATTGTCACGTGGTGTTCTCCCTGTGTTTGTTTGTCTTCCCATGATGACTATCATAAGAATACCTGCCACAGCCTCTTCAACAAAAACTGCTGGGAAAACTGGTTAGCAGCCTGCAAAAAACTGAAACTAGATCCATGTATATCACCCTGTACCAATATTAACTCAAAATGGATCAAGGATCTTAATATCAGACCCCAAACTCTAAAGTTCATACAGGAAAGAGTAGGAAATACTCTGGAACTAATAGGTATAGGCAAGGACTTTCTCAATAGAACCCCAGGAGCTCAGCAACAAAGAGATAGCATAGATAAATGGGACTTCATAAAACTAAAAAGCTTCTGCTGAACAAAAGAAATGGTCTGTAAACTGAAGAGACCACACACAGAGTGAGAGAAAATATTTGCCAACTACACATCAGACAAAGGCCTGATAACCAGAATATATAGGGAACTCAAAAAACTAAATTCTCCCAAAATTAATGAACCAATAAAGAAATGGGCAAGTGAACTAAATAGAACTTTCTCAAAAGAAGAAATTCAAATGGCCAAAAAACACATGAAAAAATGCTCACCATCTCTAGCAATAAAGGAAATGCAAATTAAAACCACACTAAGATTCCACCTCACCCCTGTTAGAATAGCCATCATTGGCAACACCACTAACGACAGGTGTTGGTGAGGATGCAGGAAAAAAGGAACCCTCTTACACTGTTGGTGGGAATGTAAACTAGTACAACCACTCTGGAAAAAAATTTGGCTTCTTAAAAATCTAAACATAGATCTACCATATGATCCAGCAATACCACTCTTGGGGATATACCCAAAAGACTGTGACACAGGTTACTCCAGAGGCACCTGCACACCCATGCTTATTGCAGCACTATTCATAATAGCCAAGTTATGGAAACAGCCAAGATGCCCCACTACTGACGAATGGATCAAGAAAATGTGGTATCTATACACAATGGAATTTTATGCAGCCATGAAGAAGAACGAAATGTTATCATTCGCTGGTAGATAGATGGAATTGAAGAACATCATTCTGAGTGAAGTTAGCTTGGCCCAAAAGACCAAAAATCGTGTGTTCTCCCTCATATGCGGACATTAGATCAAGGCCAAACACAACAAGGGGATTGGACTTTGATCACATGATAAAAGCGAGAGCACACAAGGGAGGGGTGAGGATAGGTAAGACACCTAAAAAGCTAGATAGCATTTGTTACCCTTAACGCAGAGAAACTAAAGCTGATACCTTAAAAGCAACTGAGGCCAATAGGAAAAGGGGACCAGGAACTGGAGAAAAGGTTAGATCAAAAAGAATTAACCTAGAAGGTAACACCCACGCACAGGAAATCAATGTGAGTCAATGCCCTGTATAGCTATCCTTATCTGAACAAGCAAAAACCCTTGTTCCTTCCTATTATGGCTTATACTCTCTCTACAACAAAATTAGAAATAAGGGCAAAATAGTTTCTCCTGGGTATTGAGGGGATGGGGGGGAGAGGGCGGAGGTGGAGTGGGTGGTAAGGGAGGAGGCGGGGGGAAGGGGGGAGAAATGACCCAAACATTGCATGCACATATGAGTAAAAGAAAAGAAAAAGAATACCTGCCACAGTGGAATAGAGTACCCTAGCTCAGTAGACTGCATCTCAACTAATTTTACCTGCAGTGACTCAGTTTTAAGATCAGGTCACATTCTGATGTGTTGGGGATTAGGATTTGAAAATATTTTTTTTTTCTGGTGAAGGAGCTCAAAATTCAACCAATAGTAGTGGTAAATCATATATATTAAGAAAATAACTAAAATTGATGAATGCTTACTGATGTTTTATTCCAGATTACTTAAATAAAATCTTCAGTAAGAAATTAACTAATGTGATTATATGGAGTTTTGTATTTGTCATGACCTTAAAAATAGTTTATAACATTTTGGCTGGACACGGCATACTTAAAGAGATTTTTTTTTAGAAGTTTTGGTAACTATACTTAAAACAGCCCAATACTTAATGATAATGTTTGGCACTAATCAGCACTGTGTCTGCCCTCTTGAAAATGCTGCTACTAAGGTCAGAGAAGGAAGCACATTTAGGTAACATGGTATCGGTAACCATGGTTAATACGTGGATCAAACTGAAGCTGAGAAATCATTGATGAGGACAAATGCAAAATCATTTATATAGTTTTTAAAAACATCAGTCTTACAATTCTTCTCTGAAATCCTGTTGGCTATCAAAATTCATGTCAAAAAGACTAGAAGCCTTTGACATAACTGTCAACATTCATTGCACGCTGAGATTAAATTGGCATAAATGTAATGCCAAGAACATCCGGCTTATTATCTAATCCTTAGTGCATCATTTTATGAGCACATGAGGAAAAGGATTAAGCCCAGAGAAAATTTACCAGGCAAGCACATTTTTAGGTAAATTAGAAGAAACTTAATACAGTTTTAGTTCTCTGAATTGTGAAGTCCTTGTGTTTCCTTCAGATGTCATCTGTGGCATTGAAAATCCTAAAAAGCAACCATTGGCAATACTAGGAATATCCATATAGCATTTTTAGGGTGTGATGGCCTCCAGGGACAAAGATATAAGCTCTGAAAAGCATAATTGTGTTTATAATCAACATACACTCTTCAAAACAGTGCATCTTTCCTGGTGGCCTCTTTAGTCCCACCGCTGGTTACAATGGTTGGTCATATTGTCTCTGTTCTGAATTAGAAAGATGATGCATTAGTCTCTAAGTCATTTCACAGTCTTATTTTAAGTTTGTAAGTGATTCGTAGGTGATTGTGTCCCCTTCACAGTGATGGGTGGTACTGTTGAAACAAAAGTACAATTCAATTTGCTCTTGGCATTACTTCTGAAAAAGGTTTCTGGGTTAAAGTTTTTTTTACAGTCTTCCAAAGATTTCTTGTTTAGAAATGAAGACTAATAGTGTTTTTTTTTTCTTTCCCACTACTAATTTTAATAAAAGTGCAAAATTCTTAGTAGTGGAATCTGTGTTCTTGACATACTCACTAGCCTTCAACCAATTAAAATCCTCATGGTTATTGGTGGGTGAAAATTCAATGACTTCCACAAATTCAACATGAACACTAAACTCTGTGATAAAGTGGATACTTTTCTACCCTGGACACATAGGCCATGCATTATTTGACACTTTTATGGGAGCTTGGAATTAAACTATTGCAATCTATTAGGGGAAATGAAAGTCTGCTTAAAGGTATATTTTCTACTTTTTGCTTTCTGTATTTGTGGACCCAAGCTCTACTATTCCACCGACTACCATTTTCCCACAATTCCCCATTACAGTGTCACCTGGGTTCTTATCAGACTGTTTTTTTCTACATCCTCCACCTTTTCATTTAGTAGCTTTCTAACAGATATTTGTTATTACTTATCCAGACTTGGATATTCCAAGAAGAGTAAAATAAAGAATAAAATAGTGTCTCAACATTGAAGGATTTCACAATCCAGTGGAGGAAATAAAATCAGAAAAGAACACAGTTTCATAAATACTATCTGCTTCCTACTTTCCCACAGTATAACTAGCAGGTATTAAGCATTCAGTAAGTGAATGAGACGTGAGCAATGGTTAACTCTACCTGTTACCCTAGGAAATCTTGATATTTAAATGTATAAAATGTGTCACAAGAGGAAGAGACACATACTAGAAATTTTGACGATAGAAATGGAAGTACTCTCATTATGAGAAATTGACCTAAAATCATAAAAAATGGTTACAGGATGTCACTGTCACTATAAAGTGAATTCCTAGATGACGCTTTTATCAGGCTTAAAGCAAATTGGCTTCCTAAGAATGATGCACTCCAGTGGGCACTTGAAATTTTGATTCTTCCCTGGCATGCATGAGTCTTTTGCTGTTCTGCTCAGAGACCACACTGCACTCCAGAGTTCCTTGTGTTAACAAACACCAAACTGATGACTCTCCTGTTACTTAACACGAGGACGAAACACTATTACTATTTTTGACTCACATGAATACATAGAATTTGCAAATCAGAGTTGACTATGATTTGCAAATTAAAGCTAATTAGAAATCCCTAATATAACACTTTGCCTGGAAATAACCAAATTAGAAGTCTAAATCTTCCAATTGCCTTTTGGCAAATAATTATTATTTCTCTTGGCAGTCCTCATGGTTAAAATGAAGAGATAATATGAGCAAAGTTAGTGAGAACCTAAAAAGTGATCACAGAGCCTCCTCTTCCTAAATATGGAGGACTGGAAAACGACTCTTTGTTAGGCCTCATCTTTGTCCAGTGACAAATTTAATAATTTGAGACGTTAGAACAGCTTACTGAAGATAGTTTGGAGAAGAGTTTAGTAAATAATAAGTGCACGATAATCTGCTGAGACCACGTGTTTTGTCTTTATTCTTTATTCTCATGGAATTTAGAGTACTCAAAAAAAGTGAAAGGAATTGATGATAATAACATAACTGAAATAAACTTATTCTTTAAAATAGAAGATATGAAGATTATAAATCTATGCTTCAAATAATGATCGGAAAACACAAAATATAATTTACAACTTCAATGGAATAAAGAAAGAATGACCCAATCTTTTGGTACATTCTAAAAAAGAATTTGAAACAATTTAATCTCCAATTATCAGAAATTAAAAAAAAGAGAAGGTACATTTTCAGAAATTAAAAATTTTTTGCACGAATTAAGACTCTCAGGAATTAAAAACAAAAGATAGCTTTACTATTATACAGACCACTAAAAATTCAACAGTAAAGAACATAACTCAGAAATTTTAGACTCAATGTTTCCAAAAGCAAATGAAGATATATATATATATAAGATTAGGGACAAACAAAGAATATCCAGCATAGAACCAGGAATTGTAGACAAAGGAATAAAGCATGAGAATGAAAATAGGTAGAAAAACTGGAATTAAGGAACATACATCATAATTTTCAGAACATAAGATTATCTGCTTTTGAAACTGGATATAATTAGCAAAATATTGAGACATAAACAGTTGAAGATTAAATAATTAGGTAAAATTTCTGGATACGTGACAAATTTACAAAAGATTTATAGAAATAATTATGGCGAAAAATGCATTAGAAAACAAATGACCCTTTATAAAAACCACAAAAAGGGCTAGAAACTGGCATCATGGAGTCTGCACTAGACCTTTATGCAGAAAAGTTAAATTCTCCTAACAGAAGGGATCTAAATTAACAAGGGCAATTGCACAATAACTTCAAAGTTCAAAGAAAGTTTCTGCAATGTGTGTGCCTTGGGAAGATGAAATATGTTGCTAATATCAATAAAATCCTATAATTTATATTTTCCTGCAGTTTATTATAAAAAATATTTAAAATAACTGGAAAAGTAAGATAAAAGGAGGTGAAAACACTCCATCAAATTGTAAGATATGAAATATTATAGTAAAAACACAAATCGTAGCAAATTATACAAATAGACAAACTAATGGAGTTAAGTGGAAATTTTAAGAAAGAGGTCAAGGGTGTATGAAGACATAATCTCCAAGTCAAAGGAAACTCAAATCATTGAGTATATGCCAAGTAACAGTTCATGTGGAGAACTCACCAAGTCAAGCTTAACACAAAGTTGCTACATCATACTCATTCAATAGAAGCCACAAACTAGTGACAAAATCAGTAGGTACAACACTCTTAAACTAACAGAATAAAATGTAGAAAAATGTCAGTACCCTCTTATGGTAAAGATGATTTTCTTAACCTTAAACAAACCTTAAACTGCTTGATGTGGTGTCACACATCTATAATCCCAGCACTTGGGAGGCTGAGGTGGGAAGATCTTGAATTTTCAGCCAGCCTGGGGTATTATAACTAGACCCTGTCTCAATCTGCCACCTAAAAGAAGAGATTAAAAGAAAACCTTAAATCATAGGAGAAGGCATCGGTGGAGTTGAATACAGCAAAATTAAGGATTTTTGTTCAACATTAAGACATATATATAAAAAATCAAGATAGAGTTAGGTAAAGTCTGGGATATTTTCAGTATCTGATACCTATAAAATTAATATTTAGAGTATATAAGAGACAAAAGAAATTCAAAGAAATAGCCAAAAACTTCAGGAGAAAGGAGTTCTATGATTTAAAGTGATCACCAATAATAATAGTAACTAGAAAATTTAACCAGAAACTATAACACAGAGTCACTGTCACAAAACAAAACAAAAAATATAAAAAGGAAAGTCAGCAAATAGCGAGTAGTGGTGTGTCTTTTGGAGACAAATACTGTCCCTGCACTGCTAACTATGGCCATGGTAGGAAGAGATCCTTAGTGTGAGCCTGGACAGTCTCAAACACTTGTTAGGCAAGCGAGCACCCTATATTTGATCCATGACCTGTCTCTTTTGGATAGGTTTTCCTCTTTTTCCCCAGGAGCCTTCTGAGACAGTGATCCTCCTACCTAAGCCTGAGGTGTGCAAAACCACTCCTGGCTTGTTGGTCAGATGGGATCTTGCTAATTTTTTGCCTTGAACTGCATTTCTCCTAGTCTCTGCTGGGATTAGAGGCATGGGCCATGGTGTGCAGCCTCTTACAATCTTAAGAACCATATTCATGAGGTGGGAATGAAGCTGAGTGGTGGACCTTTGCCTAGCATGTGTAAGGCCACAGATTAAATCCCCAGCACTATGAACAACAAGAACAAATCAAGCCCCCATCCTGGTCATGTTTGTCACCTAACAACACTGAGCATAGTAAATTGCTGCTCACATGGTCTTTATCACCTCTGCTAAATCTGGACTGAGTGTGAGTTTGTACTTTGTGAAAGAAAACTTTTTAATTTTATTTTTGAATTAGCATACCATAATAATGTGAGGGGTTTTATTATGATAATTCCATAGACATACAGTGTACTTTGAACACATTCACCCCTCCATTATATTCTTGTATGCTGCCTCCTTCCTTTCTTCTTTTCAGTGTTTGGTATATAGCTGTCTTCATGGCTACAGGCTATGTGGTTCACTTGTCTTCACATGTCAATATCTTTTCCTTTCCCTCTCCTCTCTTAGTCCCCCTGTCACATTCTTATTCCATTATTATTATGGAAATCAGTATTGAGTTTCCTCAAAGTATACACCTGCCTTATGACCTTCCCATACCACTGTCCGGCTAAATACACAAAGGAGTGCAAATCACCCTACAAGAGAGAACATGAAATTATGTCATTTGCAGGAAAATGGATGGAACTGGAGTGAGAAAAGCCAACCTCAAAAAGCCAAATATCACATGCTTTGCTTATTTGTGGAATCTAGAACTAAAGGATAGAGTTTAAAACATTAAAAGAAAGAAGAATTTGATTGGCACAAGATTTTGAAAATTGGAAGAAAACATGAAAACTCAATTAATGGGAAGTTTGTATAGTTAAAAGTTTTGCTAAACTATCTAAGCTTTTGTCAGAACCAGAAAGTGGAGCAATGGGAAGAGACAGTCTCTATTAAAATCCAGCCAGTATACTGAGTGATGCTTACTTCCCAGATCCTAGATTAGATCAGGAAGCCTGATTTCATTGGGCTGCCTTCTCACACAGGAAATATCACTTTTCTCTGAAGCAGCATTTAAAGACAGTAAAATACAAATTAGTAATGTGTCTGGAATGCACCCAAAAGTTTATTCTGGAAGAGGAAAAAAGAAGCAACTCAATCTAATTGACATTTTGTCAGAGTTCTTCCCAGGCTAGATTCATTGTGAAAGGCTGTCTATAAGCATTACATCGTATCGTAAGTGTGCAAACTCTATAGTTTTACATTTAGAGTTTGATTTACTGTAAAAAAAAAAAAAAAACGCTGAGAGGTGGTGAGGCCATTGCTGATGGGGACCAGATTGTTGAGGAAGAGTTAAAACTGAGTCTGGTCCTGGTAATAAAGCCTGTGACTTTGTTGTCGTAGTACTTACCTCAAAATTAGGAACAGCTATAATCTCTATGGCAGTAGAATACCAAGCCTGATAAATGTACATATTTGAATTTGAACTTTCACCAAATATATCTAGCACAATCACTCCATATATGATGTAACCATCTAATTTATCATTCAAACTAGCGCAACATTGAGAGTAAAATTGGATTGTCAATTCAATCTAACAGCAAAACAACAGAGAAAAGCAGGAACTTTGACCAGCCAGGGCAGGTGTTGACCCTTCATTTATGGACTTAACATTTGCTGTAAAGATACAGTCATAGATCGGTGATGCTGAAGGCAGGGGACATGGGCAAGAATAAAAAAGAAGAGTTTTAATCATCAAAAAGCCTTTTATTTTGTTATAAGTAATTAAATAATTTTTGGCTCGTGGTAGGAATCAGGCATTAAGGATTTAGAGAGGCTTATAGTGTGCATTTTGAAGATTCCTCTTTCATATCCATGTCTGTGTGAATTACAGTCTTTGTGGAACAGATGCTTTGATTCTGGAAAGAGCAGTGAAGTAAAGTAATGTGGTTGGAAGTTAGTGGGTAGAACCGCCATCTTCTCTCACTCATTGCTGAATTTAGAAAATGTTCAAATTCAACTGTACTGCTGGGGATCAAATTGTGCTCTGAATATTGACTTAATGAAGTTTTATGGTTTTTTAATGACAAGGATTATGATCACGCTGTGAAATATGTCCAAGTCTAAATTTTTCAAGGGCATCTTGGCTAACGTCGTATTTCCTGTGTTTCTCTGGTTCAATCTGCCTTTCTACCTTTTATCAACCATTGATGAAGGAAGGAACAGGAACTGACCTGTAGCATTCAAATTCATTTGTCTGATGACTTTGTGAAAATGTGATTAAATATTTGGACAAAAATGGCTCCAGGAGTCCTGTGACTTTGACTGTATCCATTGAACTTTGTACTTTATTCCTATGGAAAGCTGGGAAAGATTGCTAGTTGACAATCACTGTTAATAAAATTTAACACTAGTTCTAGGTTTAGGTTGTCAGAAATGGGAGACTAGAGATTCCTGTGTGCCACTTTAACTTCTGTGGGGGACACGGTACTGCCCCAGGGCCATGCAGGGGCTGCAGACTGTGTGGGTTCTCTGGGTTGGTAAGTCATCTTGAAGTTAAGGTGCTTCTTACTCTTCCTGGGATTGAAAGGCATGAAGTCTTTTATGTTTCACAGTGTGGGACTCTGGAGAAAACAAAAATAGATATCCTTAGATGTTTGAATGGGTAACTCTTTCTTTCTCTCTCTCTCTCTTTCCCTCTCTCTTTCCTTTCCCCCCTCCTTCCAGATTGAGGGAAATGGAATGTTCTGCTTTGAGGTTTCAGTGTGAAATGTAGTCTTTCTCTAAATGTATGGGGCAGAAGGCCCGTTTCTTCCCCATGTCTGGGTACATCAGATGTTTCTTCCTAATTTCTGACAGATCTGTGAAAGTCATGTAGGACCATTTCTGAAATCTTTTGGCTGCTCACACTTCCAAACAGCTAGTGCACATATCTCAGGTCCCAGATACTTAAGGAGTTCCAAGTTACAAGAATGTAGCTCAAATAAGCCTGGAAAAGATGGAGAATTTCTTTCTTTTCACTGGAAGGGTGACAATATAAGCTTTGTTTAGAAGCCAGTTAGAATCTAGTAGTATTGACCAGTGACACATGTATTTTCCATGCTTGCTGTTAGGAACACCATACTATCATAATACAGGAAATAATATCTAAAATGAGCCCAAAGAATCCATGTTTTAAAAATCTGCTTTATACATATTGGATAGGTACTATTGCATTTAGACTAGTTTCCACTCAAGTTACTAATTTAAAAATTTTTTTTACTCAAATTGTGAATCTTCAATTTTCAAAGACATACTTATCTTAAAAAATATCTATCCCCGCAATCCATCTTCTCTGGAAAAGTTTTGTTCAAACTTTGTGCAAAAATACAAGATTTGAAGATCTGTAAGCTACACTCTACTGAGCTCTTGGAGTGATGGAAAAATACAATTCTTATTCACTTTTAATTTTTAAATAGTTTTCTATTTTAATGATTTATTGTACAATTGTACATGTAATGCTTTTCTAATAAAAATAAACAGTCAGGCCCCAGTAGCTCAAGCTTATAATCTTAGCAACTCAGGAGGCAGAGATCAGGAGGATTGTGGTTCAAAGCCAGCCTAGGCAAATGGTTTGCAAGACCCTATCTTGAAAAAATTCATCACAAAAAATGGGTTGGTAGAATGGCTCAAAGTGTAGATCTGGAGTTCAAGTCCCAGTACTGCCAAAAACAAAAAAAATAGAAAAAAAAAGAAACACATATGCTAAAAGAAAATTCTAATTCAACGTTAATTACATCAACAGCAATAGCTGAACACACAGGATTTGTACCACTCTGGACAGAAAGTGCATACACTAGCATTTTTTTAAGGGATTTCTGTACAGAAGGGACAGTAAAGTGTTGGCTGTACTTATCTTAGAGGATTGATTTATCTTTTTTGGTTACCAGACTTGGCTACTCATCATTTTATCATTAACTGGTATTAATAGTTTTTAAAAAATTGTTTTGTGCTTACATTGTAAGAAATTGGGTGCCTTACAACACTTTCCTAGCCATCAGTTACACTTTTAGTCTTTATTGAACTAGGGTACTTTTGTATATTCTTACTTGAAAGTGATTGATCAAGCCAACCATGCTTGTGACACTGCTCTTAATCGGTGCTCTGGAAGCATCGTTAGTTGTTGAGGGCCCAAGTCTGGTGTTCAAAATGATGAAGGCATCTGCCTCTAAAGTAACTTACTGAATGTGACTCTTGCTTTAGTGCAAAAGAGTGTCTTTGTAGTTGGGATCTTCAGTTAATGCTTGAGACTGAAATATGGTCCATCCTTGGGTGGTGCCAATTTGGCATTGCTTCTGAGCACTTTGTGAAAGATCTCAGAAGCTCTGCCTCTGTGCAGTCACGGTGGATTTGCCAAACCTTCTTAGTTGGTGTCTTCACTTGAATTGCTTTTCTTTTTGCTGTTAATTTCTGAATATTTTATCTAACTCCTTGGATATTATTCTTAGTAGTATTTTAGAATTACATGTTATAAATATCACAAAACATAAAATAATTATCAACAAAAATCCATTCCGGTAGGACACTGTAGTTCCTGACTAGTTCATGTTGACACATCTGTTGAATTATGCATTAAAATTAGAGCTACTTAAAATATCTGTCATACCTCATAAAATTATTTTAATCATATAGCTGAACTGAAAGTATGCATCACTCAGGATTAATCATTCTGGAGACTGATACAAAGATAGAACTTTGGAACTTATTTTTAAAATAAAATATTACTTATAATAAACATTTATGGAAGTATATTCCTTTTTACTTGATTTGTGAATTTCTGTCAGTGGAGCCTAGGGAGAATGGCTTTGAAGTGTGAAAACATCACGCTTAATGAGCTCAAAGACATCCAAATCATTTGTTCTAATAATGGTATGATCAGTGCATTCCTCAAAATCACATTAGAAAATACACAGGTTAAATATAAATCTCTTTCTTTCTATAATAGATTAACAAGTAAATACAATTGTTTTAGATCTGAGAAAATAGGTGTAACTGCCTGTTTGTGAGCAGGTATGCACAAACATAATCCCATTTGTCCTGTGGGATGGGTATATGTGTGTGTGTGTGTGTGTGTGTGCATATGTGTTTCAGACAACTGTGAATGTTAGACAAAATGAATGTGAGGGTTCAAATAGAAACTGGCTCATTTTATTTATTGTTGTTAGAATTGATTTGTAGCTTACACATTTATTATTAAGAATATTTGAATAGCAGAAAACAGAAAAATAGAGCATGAATAGGACAACAATCTCCTATTTCCTTCCTCATGAATCCTCCATGTTTTGTATGTGTCCTATATTAGAGTGTGAAGACATAAAAGAAGTAAACTATTCCTTGACCTTTAAGAATTTACAGTCTAGTTGGATATGTTTTCAACCATATCCATGAAGTGAATTGTGATAGTATCGAGATCACAGGTCCTAATGTCTGAGGCAGGAAACAATGGCAGAAAGGATTGTTTCTTGTGGCTAGGGAGGGAGTCAAGAAAAGCTTTGAGTCAAACATTATGCTTGAACTGAGTCTTCACAAGGCATTAGGTATTTATCAGGTGAAGAAGTTGTGGTGAGCAATCACTCAAGAAATAACCTGAGCAAAGGCCTCCAGGGCTGGGGTAGAGACACATGGCATGGAAACAACTGCTTAAAGATCCCCAGGTTTGAAAATACGATGCAGACATGTGCAGCCCATATTTCATTCCATCACTGAAGATTGCCTCACCAAGACAGGGCTTGGTTTTCTTCTGTGACAGGAGCTTGGGAGGATCCATTGCGGAAATTGGTTTGGAAATATGAGCATTTTGGTCTATGATTCCTTGCATAGTCTTGGACTTTCCATAAGTAAAGGATGACTACTGATCGTTTATCTCTAAAGCTTCGCCTTTTCCACAATATTTCTTAAAGATAAATATAATCCACTCCTGAGAATTAAGGCTATTAAATCTTCTAAGCCATTTGATCTCATTAATTATTTTATTGGCTTATCACAGCTTGCACCCTGGTATCCAACAGGGTATCACGGAATCCAACATAAGGGAGAGATGGATGGATGAGTGTCGGGAGATTACAGGAAGATTGTCCACAGACTCAGACCCCATTATGATTTGCAAACTGGATTTGCACCATGCTTAATTGAATAGCACACTGAGTACTAAAATGGTATTCTGTGTTTGTGTATTTACACACACATACATACAAATACGCATATGTGTGGGTTTGTTTTTATGCTGTTATCAACATCTTCATGCAAATTTTGTGTGGGCATACATTTCCAAGTCAGTTGAGTAAATTCCTAGGAGACAGATTGGTGGATCTGATCATCAGACATGTGTAGCTCTGTAACAAATGCAAGCTGCCCTCCAAAGTGGTGGCATCTTTTTGCATTCTCACCCACCATGAAAGAGCGTTCATGTTGTTCCAGATCTTCACCATCAAGGAATATTTTCAACTTTCTGGTTTTCAGGCATTCTAATTGGTGTGTGGTAAGATGTCGTTACTTTAATTTACAATCTTGTCATAAAAGTTAATGCTAACTACTTTATATGGCCATCTGCCATCAAGATGTCCTCATTGGCAAGATGCTTATTCACATATTTTGGCCAGTTTAAAATTATGTTATTTATTTTCTAATTATTAAGTTTTTAAGCTTCTTTGTGTATTTTAGGTACTATTCCTACAAAGATATGAGACCTGTAAGCATTTTTTCCCAGTTCATGGCTTTCTGTTAATCCTTCAAACGTGACAATTTGCAGAATGGATGTTTTAATTTAATGAAGTCCAAATTAGTAAATATTCCTTTCAAGGATCATACTTTGGTGTTGTATCTAAAAACTCATCATCAAACCACAGGTCACCAAGGTTTTCACCTATGCTTTTTTATAGAAATTTTATAGTTTGGAGTTTTAATACAGATTTATAATCCACTTTGAATTTGTATGAAAACTTTAGAGGCTATTTGTGGGCTTTTAATTTTTGCATATGACTGCCTGATTGTTCCAGTATCATTTGCTTTTGATTAAATAGGCCTGAGTTTTTGTCAAAGAGTTATGAACTCTGTGAATAGTCTCCACATAGTGTTATTTATGGGTTTTGCTGTGTTTCTCTCCCCAAGAAAGGAACCTTAGAAAATAAGTGAATGGTAGAATTCGCCAGTTAAATTTTATCCCTAGGGTCCTTTTTTGGGGGGTCGTTAGATATTGTTTCAGTTTCTTCACTGCACACAAGCTGATTCAAATGATCTCTTTTTCCTTGTGTGAGTTTTGGTAGTCTGTGGTTTCAAAGAATTCTTCCAGTTTCCCTGTATTACCAAGTTTGAGGACACAAGCTGTCTACACCACATTCATCAAATGCAGGCCTGGCCACAGTGTCCGAACTGATTAACAATCCTATCGGAATCGATTACATCCTTGCCGGGTTTTGGCCTTTTGCTCTCTTCATTGCTGAAATAGCGGTGCAGAGGTGTTCAACTGTAGTAGTGAATTTGTTTATTTTTTTGTTTTAGTTTTGCCTCTTCTGCTTGATGCTCTTTTGTTAGGTACGGGCATATTTATGATTCTTCGGTCTTCTTGGAGAATCTTCTCTTTTGTCACTGCAGGATGCTCCTCCAGGTGCCTGAGCATGTCAACTGTCCCAATCATCTCCATGAGTGAGCAGGTCACAGCTGCTCGAGATTTAATGTGGTGTCAGCATGGTCTATCTTCTCTGTCCCTTTCTTTATAATCCATCTCTGTTTTTACGCTTAAAATGGGTTTTTAAAGAAGAAATATGGGTCTTGTGCTTTTATCTTCTTTGAAAATACCTGCTTATTATATACTTAGACTATTTCTACTTAAGCAATGATTGACGTAGATGACTTGCTATCACGTATATAACTGTTTTCTACTTGTTGGAATTTTTTCTATTTCTTTTTGCTTTTTTTCTTTCTTCTTCATCCTTTTTCTTTCATTTTTTGGTCTCCCACATTTTCTGCATTCTTTGATTTTTTTTTTGAGGTGCTGGGAGGGAACCCAGAGCTTTGTGTATGCTAGGCAAGCACTCCATCACTGAGCACACCTCCTGTCCCCCATTCTGTGATTTTTGACTAAGTGTCGTATGTGCCTCCATTTTACTTTTTTATAGCCTATTATATGTATTCATCATTTTCTTAGTGTTTACCTTAGAATTTACAATGTACATTTTAATCTAAGTTTGCGATTTTTCAGTTGTACGGGACCCATCAAATCAAATACTCCCAACTTCTCCTTCATACCTTGCCACGTTCTTGTCACTCACTTTTCTGGTCCATTTGCTAGAATTTCCCAGTACACTGTTACTCTTACTCCTCTAAGCAAACACCTACCTTTTGTTCATATAAGAATTTTTAAAACAATATTTTATTTTACCTTCATACTCATTTCCAACAGTCTTCCTTCTCTAGATTCAAATATCTGAAATGAATCATTTTTCTTCCCCCTAAAGAACTTTCCATAAATTTTATCACAAGGAATATCTATCTGATGGTAATGATTTCTCTGAGTTTTAAAAACAATATTGGAAGATTCTGTATTTTAAAAATGCATATTCTCCCCAAATTGATTTCAATATTTAATACACTAGAATAAAAATTCCATCTCAGCATATGTTAATAGTACAAAATAGTTTGTCATCATGACATTTTAATACTTCTATATAACGTTATTTGCTCATATCCACCATCTTTGTCCTATGCCTCCCACTGGTCCCCTTCATCTTCTTTAAGAGTCTCTTCCTAATTTCATGTCCTGTTTTAAAATCTATATTCCACATATGAAAGAAAATGAAATATTTGTCTTTCTGAGTCTGGCTTATTTTGCCAGACAGTTCCATCTATTTTCCTGTAAAGAACAGAATTTTGTTCTTTATGGCTATATAATAACACATTGTGTATATTACCATATTTTCTTTATCCACCCATCTGTTGATAGACACTTTAACTGATTTCATAACTGTTGTGAACAGCGATAGATAAACATGGTGAAAAGCATCTGTATGCTGGCTTCATTTCCTTCTGGATATAACCAAAGGTGGTAATGCTGGGTCACATGATCATTTGATTTTTAGGGGTTTTTTTTAGGATTGATTTCTACACTGGCTGGACTAATTTTCATTCCCCAAAATAGTGTTTTTGGATTCCTTTTTCTCCTACATGCTCATCACCATTTGCTTGTTTTTTCTTGGTGATAGCCATTACGATCAGGGTGAGGTTGTATCTCAGTGCAGGTTGGATTTGCATCTCCAGGATTGCTAAAAATATTGAGCATTTCCCCCTTATATTTATTGGCCTTTTGTACTTCTTTTGAGAGTTCTATGTTCAGTTCATTTGCCCACTTATTGGTTGGTTTGTTCTTTTCACCGTAACTGTCTTGTGTTCTTACATATTCGATATTAATTCTTTCCTGATGGAATGGATAGCTGGCAAAGATTTTCTCTTATTCTGTCCACTGTCTCTTCACTCTGGTAATTATTTCCTTCTGCTGTATTGAAGCCTTTAATTTTATGCAATCTCATTTGTCAGTTCTTGTTATTATTTCTGAACTATTGAAGTCCTTTTCAGGAAGTCATTTTCTATGAATGTATCTTGACGTGTATGCCTTATGTTTTTCTTTAGTTCTTCCAAAGTTTCAGGCTTTGCATTTATCCCTTTTGAACTAATTTTGTACATGTGATGATAGGGATGTAGTTTAACTATTCTTCATTTGAAAAAACAATTTTCCCAGCACCACTTGTTAAAGATGCTGTCTTAACTACAGCATATGTTTTTGGTGTAGCTGTATGGTTTTATTTCTTGGTTCTACATGTCCATTTGTATTCTAGTACTATGCTCAATTATTTTAGTTATGTCTTAGTAATATAATTTGAAATCACATGTATTGATACCCCCAGCACTGCACTTTCTGCTCAGGATTGCTTTGGGTAATCCATATAAATTTTAGGATTGCTTTTTCTATTTTTGTGAATAATATCATTGGACATTTTATGGGGATTGCATCACTTTAGGTAATACAACCCCATATTAATTCTGTAGATAATAGAAGATTTTTCTGGCTTTTAGTGTTTTCTTCAATTCATGTTTTCAGTGATTTAAGCTTTTCTTTGTGGAGGCCCTTATACCTGACATTTATTACTAGTTTTTTTTTAGGCTGTTGCGGATGTTTTCCTGATTTTTTTCTCAGTTTGTTGCTGGAATTTAGAAAAATTACTGAGGTTTGAATGCTGATTTAGTTTCTTGCTATATTGTTGAAAGTGTTTATCAGATGTAAGAATTTATGGTGGAGTCTTAGAGTCTTTTAAGTATATCTTTATAAATAGAGATCATTTTACTTCTTCCTTTCCTGTTTGTATCCTTTTTATTTCTTCCTTTTGCATTATTGATCTTGATAAGAATTTAACTACTATGTTGAATAAAAATGGAGAGATAGGACACTGTTGTTTCAGTCTTGATTTTAGAGGAAATGCTTTCAGTGTTCACCCATTCAGTGTGCTATGGTCTATAAATTTGGTGAGCATAGTTTTTTATGTTAAAGTGTGGTCCTTTAATTCTTAGTTTCTTCAGGGATTTATCACAAAGGAATGTTGGGTTTTGTCAAAGGATTTTCTGAATATGTTGAGATGATTGTGTGGTTTTTGTCCTTGATTCTGCTTCTGTGTTTGTAATATTTATTCATTTGTTTACATTGACTATCCTTGAATTTTCTTTGGGAGACATTCATTTATGTTTCAATCTCATTGCTTGCTTTTTATTGATCTATTTAGGCTACTTATATCTTCTTGGATGAATTTGGTCGGTCATATGTACACAGGAATTTATCCATTTCTTATAGATTTTCCAGTTTATAGGAATATAAGTCTTTAAAATATTTTGTAATGATCCTCAGAATTGAAGACCTCACCTCAGACCTGTTAAAACAGAGTGTATTCCAACAAGAACTTCTGCTGCTCTGCTTCCACATTAAGGTTCAAGAAATCTTCTTTTCAAGGCCCAGTTTGTCCCAGGCTGGGAGGTCCGAGTGGAGCATGAAGGATGATGTTGTAGTTACTTACAGTCAGGGCAGCTGCAGGAAGTAAAGACTAGAGGAGACTCAGTCTCTGCCTTGGGCAATATTCATTTCTTCATTTCTGCAATTAAACAGTCTACTAGTTTTCCTTACGGTCATGTCTAATCCAAAGAATTTCCAAATTAATTATAGCCAGTGGAATGAAGAGATGTTACCAAGTAACAAAAAGGAATAACCCAGAAATGTATTCAGTAGAATACCACCAAATACTGTTTGAAAAGTGGGGAAGAAAGGAGGAGGCTAAGGTAATATAATGGAGGGTTGAATTTATTCAGGAACTCTGTATGCATCTGTGAGAATTTCACACTAAAACTCCCTTGTGCTACTAACAATCCCTAAAAATAAAAACAAAAGAATACTATTTGCTAGAATAAAGATTATTTTCTTTAATATGTTTAAAACACTTTTAACATAAAAGATAATGTTTGGTCAAAGCTGTTGTGAGATATTTAAATCCCAAAGCATTTAGAAATACATAGAGTGCTGCTCCACTCACAGCTCCCCACCCTAAACTCATATCGAATTAACCCCTTCCCTAGGTCACATTGGTCACTATAATTGCTCTCCTTTAATTACCTCAGATCTTCCACTCCACATATATGCAGTAAATTCTCTTATAAATTAATTAGGCTGTATTTTGTTAAGTAATAGATAAAATGATCCTCCAAAGTCACAAAATGAATTTATGTGCACAAATGCATGTATTCACATGTGCACACACTCACACACACACACACATACATACACACAAACACACAGTTAGTACTCCATGCCTATTGGTTCTGCATCCACAGATTCAACTGACTGAAAGTTTGTTTGCTGAACACACAGGTATTTTTTCTTGTCGTTATAACTAAAAATACAGTGCAATACTCTTTATACTGAATTAACATTGCATTATATGAAGAACAAATTGGAAAACCAACACTACTTGACTTCCAGACATTATGAAACCACAATAAGGAAGACAGTATAGTATTAGTGAAATAATAGTTATCATAAACAATGTAGAAATGACTTAATGTGTATGGCAGAATGTGTACAAGTCATATACAAATACTATACTGCTTTATGATAGGATTTATGCAGATTTGGATACTAGAGGATGGCTGCTGTGTTTGTGTCTGTGTGTATACCCACAGGAGTCTCAATATCAGTCTCGTTAGGAGGAGTCCCCTCCCAGGATGTTTGTCTTTCCACATCTCTGCAGTCATTTCTCCTGGGATCACTGCATGCAGGTAGTGCTGAGAAGAGCTGTAACTATCTAGTGTGAATTTGCTTCCCCACTCTAAGTGTCTGAGCAAGTCTTCATCATTAAAACGAGACCTCCATCTCACGGGCTTTTCCAGTGCCACCGTACAGATTGGTCAAAGGTGATGTTGGCACAATAGAAACATTGCCTCCTTTTCAGTGGTACTATGAAGACGTCTACTTCAAGTCATTGTTACTAATATTAGCCATTTGTCTCTCCATGTGGATAATTAAGAAGGCTTACACTCTTCCAAGAAGGGTAATGTATGTTATCTGAATGTCTCTGTTAAAAATATCAGGATGGCTTATTTTGCATGAATATGGAGTTGGGTTTAGCTAATCATCCTAGGGGAAGAAGGACATCAGCCTGATTGATAGAACAGTGGTAGACATGTGGAAAAGGCAGGTTTAGGAAAGATAATAAAGCAGAGCTCAAACTGAGCAATGAGATTAAACTTGAAAATCTAATGCAAGAAATGCCGCTGATGAAAAAGGGTCTTCAATTTTCCTATTACCAAGGAAGGATGTATATGCTCTGTGGTTGGCCTTGTCTTATATTTCGGCATTTATTGACTCCAGTTCACTCCAGTCTGTGAAGAGGTTTCCGAAATTATCTGGAAGTCACAGTTCAAGTACCTCAGCAACTTCCCAAGATCTTACTTGTTTCATGTATTATATAATTATAACTTTTCCCCATATGTACTTTGGGGAGTTTAAAAGTACCACATTTAAGCTATTGTGCTATTTCATTTTAAGACAGTATTATTTTTTCTGATTTCAACTAATACCACTAGAATAACCTGGCTTTGTGAGTGTTCATATCATTCTAATTTATTTTTGTAGGACTGGGGTTTGAACTCTGGGCTTCATGCTTGTAAAGATGGGCTCTACTGCTTGAGCCATACCTCCAGTCCATTTTGCTCTGGTTGTTTTGGAGATAGGGTCTTGTGAACTATTTGCCCAGGTTGGTCTTCCAAGGAGCTATTGACAACTGGCTTTTTAGTAGGATGGAGAGCACAGGACCTCTCAGTCAGCTGTAAAACATTTCTCAACAGATAAATTTTTCAAATAAATAATTCCTGCCTTTAGAATTATTAAAATTAATATCTTCCACCCAGTTGCTCTCTCCTTGAGCACCACTATTCATCCAGCTGTCATGATTATCTTCCTGGATTCCAACAGCCTCCATGACATGTTCTGATTTGCAAGATTGAGGGATGGCAGGTGAAACATTCAGTGGGACAAAGGATCATTGGTGACCTGCTCTCTAGTGGAAAGCCATGGCAGAAGACCTGAGGCTGAAGTTACAGAAAGGACAACAATTGCTGTTGCTGACATCATCATGAAAAACACTTGCAGAAAGCCTGCTTCACAAATGAAGCCTACAAGCACCACATAAGATCACACGAAATCAATCAAAGGCTAGCATGACAGAATCCACAAAGAGTAAAACGTGTTGGGACAGGGACCAGAACAAACCATGCATGTCTTGGTAATAACAAATCTACCTGTTTTGTGTGGCAGAAAATGTGGATTGCCAGGACTGGATTGTTCTGCTGCATGCTGTGAGAATGGGGACACCATGTATGATTTTCCTTGGTGGTTTGGAAATGGAACAATGTTATCATATTTGGCCATCACTTTGGGCCAGGTGTCACTGTGACTGACTTCTGCTAATCCTTCACAGTTTGCGAGGACCCAAGAGAAGTGGGACACTTCACTTGTTTTGGTGGTGAGTTATTTGGAGTGGGGCACTGTTTTTAAAGAATAAAATAAGCCAGGTAGCTGAACAGAAATAAAGAGCATGAAAACTCATTTGAGAGAGTGCTCTGAGCTTATTTTTCATTGAATTCGTCCTGTACTGGAGAAGCTGGACCTTGGTTGTATGCTGGTAACTTCCACAGGAATCATCTGGGATTAAGTATGAAAAACCTAGCAAGTGCAAAATCTTGAATTCAAACCACACTACTGCAAAAAAAGAAAGAAAGAAAAAGAAAAAGAATATCAAGTTTTAACTCTGAGCTTCAGTAAACAGAAGGTCCGTGTTCATAGCAGTGCAACATTTGAAGTGGAGCTATATGCATTTCATTATCTAAATAGAAGTAATGTAATTCTGGAAGAGATTACCAAAAATAATAAACAGATACTAATACAGCTGAAAGAAAATAGATGTCAAACAAAATAACATAATTAAAAGTGTTCATATCAGTGTTAGGTTGACAGGAAAGTTGAACTAGAAGTAGAGACACACACTTCTCCCCCTCCTCACCCAGTCTTCCCCAATTATTAGCAACTTGCATTAGTGCGGTACATTTCTTGCAATCGATAAGCTGATATTGATTAACTGACAACCACAGTTCATGTTAGAGCATGCTCTTTTTCTACAGTACTGTGGGTCTTATGAATGCCTAACGTCATGCATTTGCTTTTATAGTGAATACTGAAGAGATTCCTTGCCCTAAATTTCCTCTATGCCTCTCCTGTTCATCCCTCTCTTCCTTCCTTTCTCCCTCTTACCACTGACAACCACTCATCTCCATACTGTCTGCATTATTTTGCCTTTTCCAAAATGTTATATTGTGGGAATCAGAGAGTATGTTGTACCATTCCAGGCAGACTTCTTTATATAGGAATATTCACCAAAATGATGCCTTGATAGCTCATTTTACACTGAATAATATTCCATTGTCTGGATATACTACAGTTTATTATTTCACCAAATGAAGAACATCTTGTATGCTTCCAAATTTGAAAATTTATTAATACAGCTACTTATAAGCATTCATGTGCAGGTTTTCATGTGGTCACATGTTTTGAACCTATCTGGGTAAGTTCCAAGAAGCATGATTGCTGGACTCATATGAAAAGCGAATGTTTCATCCTGAAGAAAACACCAAGCAGTCTTCCAGAGTAGAGAATCACTTTGCTCTCCTATGAGCATGGGATGAGAGTCCCTGTTGCTCTCCAATATCATCAGCATTTATTGTCATTCTAGATATTCTAGATTATGTAGACATTCTATAGGTATGTGGTGATATTTTATTGCTGCTTTAATCTGTGATTCATTAATGATATATGTTGTTGAGCTTTTGTTCATATGCTTATCTGTCATCTGTATATCTTCTTTGCTGAGGTGTTCATTCAGATCTTTTAGGCAGATTTAAGCAGGCTATTTTTTGTTGGATTTTAAAGGGTGTTTGTATATTCTCTGCTGCTCTGTGACTTGTCATTTCAACCCTTAAACATTGTATATCAGAAAGCAGAGTTTAAAAAATCTTAATGAAGTCCAGCTTGATGTTTGTTCCTTTTATGGCTTGTGCATTTGATATTATATCTAAAACCCACTGCCAAACCCCAGGTCATTTGGACTTACCCTAATGTTTTCTCTAGAACTCTTATAATTCTGGATTTTGCACTGTGTCTGTGATCTACTTTGAGTTAATTTTTGTGAAGGTGTAAGGTACACAGAGTCATTTCTTTTTGGCTAGTGGTTGTCCAGTTGTCCAGTACAATTTGTTGAAAACCCTACCTTAGTCCATTGCACTGCCCTTGATTTTTAAAGGTCAAAGACCAGTAGTTTATATTTTATTGTTCTATTTCTGGGTTCTCTATTCTATTTCACTCATTTGTTGATCTGTTTTCCACCAGTCCCACACTGTCTTGAGGACTATGGTTTTATAAGCCATGAAGTCAATGAGTGCCACTCTTCCAACCTTGTTGTCTTTTTTAATATTGAGTTGGCTAGGCCAGATCTTTTGCCTCTTAAATTAATGACTTTGTTAATATTCAGATTTCTCTTGCTGGGATTTCTATCTTAATCCCATTGAATTTCTGGATTGGGTAGTGAAGAACTGAAATCTTGGCAATCTTTAGCCTTCTTACCTGTAACATGGACAGCTCTCCGTTTATTGATCTTCCTTTGATATTCCCATTAGCTTTTGATGTTTTATGTAGGTTGCACAATTCTTCATCAGGTTTAGCCATCTCATTTTTTGCTGGCAATTAGGAAAGCTATTGATTGTATGCATTAATCTTATATCCTGTAGCCACATTGTTCTAGAAGTTTTTGGTGACACCTGGAGATATTGTACATGAAAAATGATATCATCTGGAACTGGATGTGGTGGCTTTCTACTATAATCCCAGCTACCTGGCTGGTGCACATGAGAGAATCATGGCAAGGGTCCAGCCAATGTGTTAGTGAGACCCTATCTCAGAAAACATAGTGGGTGTGGTAGTACACACCTGTGCACACCATCCAGCTAGGTGGAAGATGTAGGTAGGATTATGTCTGAGCCTCCAGCCCTGGGCAAAAGTGGGTGACCCTCTCTTAAAAATAAATGAAAGCAAAAACACTTGACATGAGACTCAAGTACCAGACTTTGAGTTCAAATTCCAGTCACAAACAAACAAAAAACTTCACCATATGCACACAGGTAAACATACCCACAGTTTTGTTTTTTCTTAGCAAGATGTACACTTTTATTTATTTTCCTTTTCCTATTTAGTTTTTAAGCAACCCATGTGATTACCATGTAGTAGTAATGGTTCCACAGGACTCCTTTGCCATGTTGACCTTAGAGGGAAGACATCTGATTTTTCCCATGAGTTATGATGTAGTCATGAGATTTATCTTTATTTAATTTTATCAGGTTGGTACAGTTTTCTCTTTCAGAGTTCTGACAGTTTATTATGGATCAGTGTTGGATTTCATCAAATGTTTTTATGTGTCAATCACCATCATCATGTGACTTCATCTGTCGATGTGAAGAATTATTTTTCAATTGTTAAATCAGCCTTGGATACCTTGGATAAATCCAATCAATTATGGTGTATAATTATTGGTTTACATGCCTAGATTCAATCTGGTAATATTTTGTTGAGGATTTTTGCATCTATATTTGTGAAATATTGATTTATACTTGTTCTGGTTTGGGTATTAGGTTAATCTTGATCTTATACAAAGAGTTAGAAACTATTTCCCCTGTCCTATTTTCTGAAAGTAATTATAGAGAGTGATATTTTTTTCTTAAATGCTTAGTAGAATGTACTAAATGAAATCATTTTGGTCTGTTGCTATTTTATAGTTATTAGTTATTGGTTTCATATCTTTAGTAGACATAAGCCTACAACAGAATGTGTATTTCTTCCTGTGTGAGTTTTAGTAGGTTGTGTGTTCAAAGGAATTGGTCCACTCATCTAAGCTATTAAATTCAGGGTAAGAGTTGCAGATAATATTTAAAGTCCACGAAGTCAGGAGTGACAGATTCTCTTATGGATTAATACTGACTTTGAAGTAGGCCCCTGTTCTGGTTAGATGTGAGTCATCTGCAGAAACTGGCCTTCACATTCTAGTACACACTAACATTTGCCTTAAAGTTTCAATACTCTTTATATACCCCTTCTGCCCATCTGGGTCCTCCTCTTCGTCCCTTCATGTTGATCACAACAGCACACGTTATTCTAATATGCAGGCCTGGGTCAGCTACCTAGGAAATCTAACCAGCAATAACAGTAGCTAAAAAAATATCAAAGGAGAGATGTCAGCAACATGGCTGAGTGAGTAGCTCCAAGTTTGCCCTAGAGAAATACTTACAATATCAAACACACAAACACACACACACGTACACACATATGCACCCAAACTGTCAGGGCCAAATTTGTCATAAGTCTTGAAAATATTCAAAGGTTTATAGCTGCCAAATGAACACTGAATCAAGAAAAAGGCAACTCAAACCTGGTAAGAAATCTTACTGATGCTTTAGCCTTGCTCTGGCCACCTTCTCAGTGCAGCAGCAGTCATGGAGAGGTGATAGCCCCTTTCTCTAGCTTCTTGTTCCCAAGGAAGAGAGGAGACCTCATTCTTATATTGTTACCTATGTCTCCTCTTACCTATCTACCCCCAAATTGATACATGGCACTTCTTGTCGCTTTCCCTAATTCAGAACTGAGGCTTCAGTTTGGTTTGTAGGCAACCTGTAGAAGCCTGGAGCAAACAGTAACAGACATTCAAGAACACCAGTGGATTTGGAGGATGGAGAAGTTCTACAACACTTAAGGCATATTCTTAATCTCAGCACATGTGCATCAAAAGGCTGAGGTTAGAAGTATACTAGGCTGTATTTTATTAACCTGAGGTGGAGGTGGGGTCTGGTAATTGATGCTTAATTGGTACAGAGATTTAGTCTGGGATAATAAAAACAGTTTTGAGTATAGATAGTGATGAAGGATATACAAAATTATAAATGTAATTAATGTCACATTAGAAAAGGTTTAAATAGAAAATTTTGGTATACATTCTTTGCTATTATACAATATATACCAAAATCTATTCACATTCCTATATTCTCTTATATTACTATATGACTCTTATGAAAGTATTGCCCATATATGAAGAAACTGATTGAAAATGAAATTAAGTCAGTTGTTTTGAGTCATTCACGTGATTAATTTGGCTGGGCCCCAAAAGTATGTTTTCATTTTTTCTCTGGCATTTTTTCCATGTAACGAAAGCTCCAATTTTCCATTTTTATTTCCATATTTCAAGAAAAATAATTTTCCCACGTTCATTAAGAAATCCCAAATTTTGTTAGAAAAAATTTTCTAACAAATGATAAAAAAGAAAAATGGATTTAAAAGTCATCTTGTTAAATATTAATAGAGAATAATGTCTTTTTAAATTGATGGTCAAATTCTTTATGAGTCTTAGAGAATTAGAAATCATACAACAACACAGAAATTCCATTTGGATTCAGTCAGTCATACAATGAACCAATAACTATTTGCTAGAACATAAACAATGCCTTCTTTAAGTGGAGTCTGTTAGGGATTTAATATGAGCTTAGGAAAGAAGCCTTTGCAAATGGAGCTGAAGCAATTAGAGAATGGTTTAAATGTACATTTGGTGACATAGATTACTATCATGTGGATCACGACCAAGTACTGGAAAATTTGAGTGATGCTTGTGGTACTTCTTGCTTCATGAAACAAAATGAAGATGTCTGGGTGCCCTACACACACATTTTTCTTAAAGTGGAGCTACTTGGTGACTCACAAGGAGCTGGACATTTTATGAGTATTGATGATAGTAATCACTAAGGCAATTGGAATAGTAATTCCAGAAGTAACAGCAGTAGTCTTAGAGGTGCGATGACAATGATTCCCGATAGAAAGGGTATGCAGTGTTTATATATTTACCTTCAAACTGGAAAATGCAGCTGAATTAAGACTAATTAAGACCCAGAAAACAGACCTCTGACTCATTCACACATGGGTCCACAGGGAGAGTCCACCACCTGGGTGGCTCCAAGTTGCAAACATCAAGTCTCTGATGATAAATGAAATAAATGAAGCAATCATGTGCCAAAGGAAATTGTGGTGGGCAAGCAGAACTTAAACAAAACTGAATGAATTCTTAAAGAGATACGTCGTACAGTTCAATGTGACTTGACACAGGGCTTGGAATCTGTACAAAATATTCATAGGATCTCATTTCTTCCATTATAGCCACAAGAGTAGTGGAAGCTCCTCCCAGAGCATTGTGACGTCAGAGAGAGTTACACTTTCATTGTGAACTTCACATTCACACTACACTGCCAGCTGTGTAAAGAACCAACGCTCATCCATTTTATTAAAATGTAACTTAGCTTAGCTCCGTTACATTTAAATATTTCCAAAGGAGTTGCTTCTTGATGCTCTTATTGGGGGTTTTATAATTTTTACTATGCAACTATAAAAAGGTTTGAAAAAGTAGATTCCAAGTACAACAAATTGTCACTAGTACATAATGAAGGTACTGATTTTTGCATCTTTATCGTTCAGGTCTTATTAGTAGTCATTTTTATGAACTTTTGCAGTTTTTAGTCAATTTCCTTCTGTTTCCTAAAGGAATAAATACCATATCTAAGT
Source organism: Castor canadensis (assembly GCF_047511655.1). NCBI lineage: Eukaryota > Metazoa > Chordata > Mammalia > Rodentia > Castoridae > Castor > Castor canadensis. The sequence continues at coordinate 111,359,885 of NC_133399.1, forward strand.
TTATCTCTTTCCGATATTTGTTCTTATCCTTAAGCTTATTTCATTAGCTAGAAATTCTGAACAATGGAAACTCTGGTGGGAATTCTCCTAACTACCTGTACTTGGTTTTAGTAAGAACTTTTATGTTCAATCGAATTTAGCTTCAAAATAGACGTTAACTTAAGGGTGGCTGTGGTGAGTCATGTCTGTAGTCCCAGCACTTCAGAGGTTGGGTCAGGATAACTGTTAGCTCCAGGCAAGCTTGGGGTGCATAGTAGTGAAATCCTGTCTCAAAAAAATGGTATTTTTTCAGGTTAAGTAATTATCTTCCTATATAATATGACATGTAAAATTAGCAATGCTTTGTGGAAAATCTCAAAGAAACTGTGAAGGCATTATTTTTTGTATTTAGAATGTTTTGGATATATTATAATAAGAATTCTGAATGAGGAAGGCTTTTACAAACCAAGCCCTCCAAATAGGGTTAATATGAGTTTTGGAGGTAGAAACATAAATCCAAAATAAAGTCATAGAGAAATATTTAATGTAAACTTTTTAAAAATTTTTATTTAGGCAATAATTTCTAAACATTTTGGTTTTGGGATTTCATGGCTGATGAAAGCTAGCTATCTTTAATATTTTCCTCTATCTTGAAGCAGATTCTTTACTGTGGGAATAATTGGCTCTTTTAATAAGGAAGGGTAGTTATCTACAACACAAAAGGATGTGGATGATGGGTCATGGAGAAAAATGGAAGTAGGAAGACAATGTGTTAAAGAAGCCAAACTCAAAGCAGCACCAACCCTGGGATGATAGTCATTCATGGACTCGCCAGCCTCAAAGTAGCTGAGACCAGAATGATGGCTACCAGGGAGTGGGGGAGACTGGAGACTGGATAGATATTGGTCAAAGCATACAAGCTTTCAGTTACATGGGAGGAACATGACACCTCAAACGTGATAAGAATATTGCTATATCCCAAAACATGAAAGTGTTTGATGTCCCCACTGCAGAGGAACTAATACAGAAACCTTAAAGCGACAGAGGTCAATATAGGAAGGGGATCAGGAACTAGTGAAAAGGTCAGGTAAAGATGAATCAACTTGGGTTGTAACATTTGTACATGGAAGCAATGCTAGGAATCTCTCTGTATAGCTGTCTTTATCTCAACTAGCAAAAACGCTTTGTCTTTCTTATTATTGCTTATGTCTTCTCTCAACAAAATTAGAGATAAGGGCAGAATAGGTTCTGCCTGCAAGCGAGGGGGATTGGGGGGAGAAGGAGGGGGAGAAAAGGGGGGGAGAAATGACCCAAACAATGTATGCACATGTGAATAAATGAATAAAAAATTTTCTTAAATGTGAAGACTAAAAATATATATGATAAAGAAATAACAACAAAAAAGTGATAAGGGAGATTTTAAGAGTTTGTCACAAAAAGGTGATAAGTACGTGAGGTAATGCACCTGTTAATTGAGCCAGCCATTCCACAATGCATACATGGACCAAAACAACATGTTCACCACAAATGTACAACATTTTAATTTATCTGTTTAATAAATAAATAAACAAACACAAGGTAAACCAACATAAACTCATGTAGTACATCATGGTGGACTTTTGTTAGTCAATTAAAATAAGTAAATAAATAGGATTTTCAAATATGCATTGAGCATAAACACGTGATAAAGTTTAATAAGTCATAAGCATATCATAAGGTGGAGAAAGTTAGGTCTGCAGGGAAGGAGAGAAGCAAGCAGTTGCTCACAGTGGAAAAACTGGGGCCCCAGGCATATATTAAAATAACATGGTGAAGTGTTTATAAAAGGAAAAGAAGCTCCCAAGAATGTTTCTGGAAGAAATTACCCAACAAAATGTAGTTGTGATTGTGAGGGAATTTTTGTCATTTCTAAGTACATTGAAAACTGTCATTATAAGGAATCAACCTCTGGCACTGGACACAGAATGGCCTTGGGCTCTGGGGAAAGCTGTCTGTATGTAGGGGTAACATCCACAAGATGGTGACAACAGGTGGGAGTGGAAGTGAAGGAAGGGCAGGAAGGTAGTCAGCACACATGCTACTTCAGGATTCATCCATGAACAAGAATGGGTAGGGTGGTGACCAGAAAAGATAGGAAGTTGAAGAAGCATTTGGTGTTTTGCATGGTACTATCTTAAATGGTTTATCAATGACAAATTGCCATGTAAGAGACAAAGAGTGTACGTACTGATGAAAAGAATGAGCAACACCATTATTTTATTAGTCAGTGTTCTACAGAGAGATAGAATCAATTAAATCTATCCATCTATCTATATCTATCTATCTAGCTGCTCCTTGATTTTTGATGAGCTTTTATGCATATATGTATATGTATTTACATCCAGATGTATGTAGAGAGAGAGAGAGAGAGAAAGAATTAAAATTATAGGACGTGCTAGGATTTGTCCTTTGCCAATCAGAAGCCCATCTGGAGAAAAGAGAATTTGTCCATCTCACCCTCATGTTTTGTTTGCATTTTAAACTCAAGACTTTGAGGATTTGGGTAGGCACCATCTACACTGGGAGACTTCCATACCTATAGACCCATCCAGAAATAGTGTTTTGCCAGGTAGCTGAATATCCCTTGGTCTACTCAAGATTAAATATGAGATTAGCATTGTACAAGTTACTGTCAATCACATAAGGATAAATGGACTCCAAAGCACAAAACCTTGTCTTAGAGAAAGAATTACTCCTGCCATTCCAATAGAGAGAAGGTAGCTGTAGGAAATATACACGTTATTATAAAGCTAATGTATTCTTTCTGATATGCATTAATCTTTCAAGTAAAAGTCTCGGATCATCTTCTGAGGGTGTGTGACTCACATGTGGTTAGGGGTATGAAGTGATGAGAGAATGTTTGGAATAGGACTGTTTCTGACTAAAACAGTTCAGGTGTATGAGAACAGGCAACAAAAAATGGAAGGTGCCATGATTAAAGAAAAAGGCAAGAAGATCCATGGTTGGACATAGAGTGACTTATTGGGATCTTTTGAGCAGAAGCATTTCTTGGGGAACAGCAAGACGGAGGATTCTGGAACCCCAAGGCAGGAGAAAAGTGTTCACATGCTAACAGAGCCAAAGGTGGGACAGCCAACTGGAATGTACCTGGTCTTCCTCAAATGCTACTAGCATGTCCAACATTAGATGTCACTGGAATATTTTTAAGTACTGCACATTTAAAAACTGATGAGAGAGTAGGTGAGTGTTCTGACCACAATAGAAAAAGACAGTTGAATGACATAATTCTTATTGAATGCTTAGATCCATGCCAGATATCTCAGTAATAAATTAATAGTTCAGAGGGATTGTTATTCCCGAGCCAGTGTGCACAGCTCCCCCATCTTAAATAAATATTTACATATTAATAAAATGATATTATTAAATGTCTATATTTTGTAAAGTATCAAATTCCATATTTTCTTTTTTTGATCTATATTATAGTTTTATTGGGCAGGATCTCTCTCTGTAGCTTAGACTGGCTTCAAGCTCACGTCTCTTGGGTGCTGAGATACATCTGGTTATGTCCTCATTTTTAAAGTACATGTGAGTACATAAAGAAAAAGGATGATAATAGATTAAATTTTAACATCTTTGTTGTATCTAAACAGGATGGGTCTTTACAAAATTATAATGACATTTACTACAAAATACAGACTAAACCATTAAGATAAGGGATGGATATCACTATGCTGAAACATCTCCTTGTGCTTAGTATGGATGATGTTATCTCAAATCCCTGTTTCTCCTGTCACAAAACTCTTTTATCCTCATTTGTGTGCATTTTCATCTGCCCTACGTTGTCTTACTTCTACTCCTAAAAGATTGTGTATCATTAGTGGTTTTAATTATTCATCAATTCACAGTACCTTCTATTTTCAAGTTTATTTATTTCTTCTTTAGTCTTGCTTTCTCAATTCTGTTTTATTTTTTGTTTGTTGGTTCTCACTTAAATGCTTGGAGTTCATAAGTTGTTAAGTTCATTCCTTTTGAATGAATATTTATTTCATTTTTACAACCTAGTTTTCAATTGATGTTTGAAATCATATAAGTATATATTAACAAAACCCTTCTTGATATTTCCTAACTTCAATTATCCAATATTAATAGAAGTTTTTTATTTGTATTACCCATTTTTAAGTGAACTATGTCCACTCATAGGAGTATTCATTTAAAAACTTGTGATAGACATGTTCTGATTGGAAGTCCATTGTGCTAGGTGGAGACAAGCGTCCCCACGCACAATGCAGCTCTCAGCAAAGATACCTCACCAAAGATAATTTCTAGCACTTTGTGCACATGACTGGCGGCCCTTGGAAACCTCGTGAATTAATACAGCCAGAAACCAGATATCAGTGAGTTACAGTATGAATGATATTTCTACTTTTGACGTTTATATTTCTAGGTGTCTAGATAGACATAATTGGAATCACATAAGGCAAACAAAAAAACTACACGGAATTAATACCCTCTCTGTGCTGCCAATGTTCAACATTGAATCAAACATTTACTCACCATTACAAACTTTCCACTGTTTTTGTAAGTGGGTGTTTTTACTTCCTGGTTGTGTGTCAAGATGTACTTAAAATCCATTTGGACCCTTTAGTTTTGCCACAGCTCTTCTCCTCAATCCCTCTTCATGAAAGTTGTGTGATAGAATGAAAGATTTGTTCTTCATTATTACTTTAAATTTCACACATTATGAAATTTGAATGAAAAGACATCAATTAGCCTTAGAAAATGACATTTCCTTTTCCATTTTTTCTTCTGATGATTTCTTTAGGGATATACTTAGAAAAACTGGTTGTCTCTACAACTTATGCATCAAAATTATATTACATGATTTCACAACATTTAAAAAATTAACAAGTTTCAATGTTACCATTCAATACCTCTTTATTGTTTCTAATTTTTAATCTACTCTAATTGCATGCAGAAAGCTGGCATGTGTTGAGAATTTTAACTTGTGCATGTAACTCTCTCTCTTAATGGGATGTGAGCAATTCAAGATTGAATGAGAACTATTTCCCCTTTGAAAGCTTACATCCCATAGAACAATATTGCAACCAACTGTTGGAGATGTTTTCCACAACCTATTGTACACCATTATATTTTTTAAAATTCTTTTTATTTCTAAGTTATAGGGATGTAGTAGGGAGTGGGTGGTATGGTGTGTGGGATGTTATCCAACAATGCAGTTTTATAATAGAAGACTTAATTGTGCACGGCCTGTTAATTTTTTGATTTAAAACAAAGCCCAGAGTATTTTGTGATGATAAATTTAGCTTCCGATTGAAACACAAGCTGATATTAAAAATCAAGGGAGAATTTCCTTACAAGTACTGTTCAGGAGCTAATTAAAAGTAATATAAAGAAGAAAGCATTTTCCTGTTAACAAATAAGAAATGTGTTTAGTTCTAATGTCAGTCCTAAGAAACCATAATTTTCACCTCCTTTTACGAGAAGGGACTTCTCTGAGATCTTTTCTTTTCCTGCTGATGTGGTAGAGGCAACCCACTAAGCCCTCCTTGTGATTTGCGGGGGTGGTGTCGATGACTGTTGTGGAGCCCTTGTCTTGATTATATTGAAGGTCCTTCTGAATTATACCTTGCTGAATGAAGTTATATATTTAATATACTCGAAAAAGGCCTTTCAGCAAGTGAGGGTACATTGCTAAGGTCCCAATTATGAACTAAGGCAATAACAAGCAGTTGTGGGGTACAGGTACAGGGTGCAGGTGCAGGGTGGAGGTCTAGAGTACAGATGCAGGGTGCAGGTGTAGGGTACGGGTGCAGAGTGCAGGCTCAGAGTGCAAGTGCAGAGTGCAGGTGTGTGATGCAGGTGTGGGGTGCAGGTGCGGGGTACAAGTGAGGGGTGCAGGTACAAGGTGTGGCCCACAGAGTATGAATAGCAGGGAGGCCACCTAAATGATCTGTGCTGCTGGAATAGGAAGTTGGAGCAGAGAAAGGAAAATATTGGAAGGCTCAGTACTTAGGTTGAAATCCACTGCATTCAGAAATTATCATAAGAATTTTGTTCATGTTTTATGATATTTTTATATCACAACAAAACCATAGAAGTGTATCATATTGAGAAAGATAAAATAAATTATGCAGGTTCATGAAGTGTTTAAGGCAGTGCTTAAGAAACACCATGAGTATTTGTTTTTGCCAAAGACAATGAGGACGTGTGAACATTTCTGAGACACAGTGAAGTGATGGTCAGTTTTGGATTGTGAAAGGCAAATGTGAATGTGTACTACAGTTTCATCACTGTTAGAGTATGATGAGATGTCTTGGAAACTGCTTTTCTACCTTACCAGTCGGACCCAAACACGATTTTTTCCCTTTAGTTCTAGGTGCTTATTTTGCTCTGTGAGTTGCAGTAAGAATTTTACAGGTAAAATCCCATTAGTCCTCATGAAAATTCTGCAAAGGAGTTATTATAATCAATTTTCCACAGATAACAAATAAATGAGTCCCAGAGTAGTTAATGAGTAATTAGACAAATATAAACAGCTTGAAAATGGAAGAGGTAGGAAAACCTGTATGCATACCCTGCTTTTGGAATCTGAATTTCTTACTAGTTGGCAAGAATATCATAATCCTTTGTGGATTTCCCTCCCTGAAGAAATATTATAGCCTGCAAAGATATGGTCACTGTGACCATTTTTATTGCAATAAATTTCAGAGTCAAATGCACACATGTAGTCACTTCTCAAGAAAAATAAACTTAATAAGACACCTAATAAAATAAGATATTGTGAAAACTGATCTTGTTCACTTAACATGTCTAATAAGAAATGGGGATTCCTAAGAAAACCCATAACCTATTCTACCTGGATTCAGCAGATTATCAAAGGATATTAAAATATGCAGGACTGGAGCCACACAAATAGGAACAAGTGCAATTTTTACCCTAAGGTGTAGCACTGCCAGCCAGACCCATTGCCCTGTATTACTGGGCAGTCATGGCCAATCCAGCTTTGAGGAGTGTCTACTACCAGGAGTGCTGTTAAGTCCTGTCTGGAGAGCTCTAAGATGCTTGGCTATCCCTTGATCCCACATCAGAGAATAGTGGTGCAATCTCTTTCATGTCATTCTCTTCCAAATGAAAATCTCATGTGTGGAAAATCTCCTCAGCCTCATCATGCAATTGTATTTTAGCTTCTAGTGTTTCTTGCTTTGATTTTGGCTAAGCAGAATGAACAAAGCAAGATTTCCAGCAAGGAAATCCTCCCAAGTGATGAGATCACTGTAGCAAATAGTGGTCTGAAGTAACACATTCCAGTAAGGAGCTCTAATGCCAGGCAGGGCAGTAGATTGTTGATACCATTTGTCGGCCACTTTATAAAGATCTTTGGTCCAGTATCACCTCAGGGTCATATAGGGAGTAATATCTCCCTTAATTCCACCCAGGTAAGGTGCAGAATCACTTCACATTGCCGTCTCCCACACCCAACACTACTAGAATGTGAAGGGATGACCCTGGTTTGAAGAAATGGAAAGGACTGATATAAAGACCCCAGTATAAGCATCTCACACAGCCAGCCATCAGCCAGCTTGCATTTAGAGAGGAGAGACCCAAGCCTAAAAACCAGATCGGGAAAACAGGAACAAAATCTTGCAACAATGCCTATAAGGTTTTAAATAGACTTACTTGCCAACCTATGCACACCTGTACAGCAGGAGCCTTAGAAGACAGACTGTTAGAAATACAGCTGCATTTCTTCTGCCCAAACTCTGAACTAACTGCCACATGACCTGAGCTGTGACTTTCTGGGCATTACATAAAACAAACCCACAAAACAGCTTTGAAATCATACATAAAGAGAAGGAATTAGAAATGGCAGGTGAGGGAAAATAGATTTAAATCATCATTCCTGAAAAGTAAGCTACCAAAACGTCAGAGGAAAATAACTCAGCAGAAACTTGCTAATGTATTATTGATGATGTCACTGCTTGGATTTCACTAAAAATTACTAGATATTCAAGAAAATAGGAAAGCCTGACCTATTTTTAGTTAAAGAGTCATCAGTGAAGATTGACCCTGAGAAGGTTGTGACATACGAATTAGGAATGAGAAGTCCAAAGCAACAGTTAACATGCATTAGAGGAAATAACTAAGGAAAAATCCACTCTTAATAAATAAGCAAAACAAGGCTCCCAACAGAAAAGTGAAGATTATAACTTCAACAACTGGAATAAAATTCAAGAGATGGACCAGAAGCAAATTATCCTTCCAAGACACAGGAAGGAAACACAGTCTGTTTGAGGCAAAACTCCAGTATAACAAGTGCTAAAGGATATTTTCTAAGTGGAAGAAAATTATTTCCAGAGAAAACATCAAGAACTCTGAAAATGTTAAAAATATTAGACAATAGATAGTATTCTTTCTTCTCTTTCTTTCTGCATATGTACGTATAAATATGCATAAAATATATGTAATCTAAGACATGCATATATACATAGAGAATATCACATACACATACAGTATATCACATACATACACACATATATACTTGTATACAAAATTTTTTAGACTTTCTATTAAATTTCTTGGAAAGCCATAAGAATATTTAAAACAAAAATGTATAACACAACTTAAATTAACAATAGCTAATATTGACATACTATGTATAAATTATAACAGTGTTAAGGTAGGAGAAAATAAAAAATACAGTGTTGCAAAAATTTTAATTTACCTGGTATGATTCCATATTATCTCAAAATATTGAGAAATAAAGAAATATTAATTTTTTAATTTGACCATAAAATAAGGCAAAGAACTATAATTTGAAAAATAATCAAATAATCAAACTCATGTGTTGATAAGGCAGGGTTGGAGAAACAAAAAATTCCAGTAAAGACAAGTAGACTACTAGAAACAAAACGGAAGAACCTAAATAAACATATTGATAGTTGTATTAAATAAAATTGACTGGGCACTCTGATCAAAAGTCAAGGATTATCAGGCAATAGAAAAGCAAGTGCCAGTTCTAGAATCAGCCTTTCAACAGATAAATGGATAAATAAATGTGAATTTATCTCTGACAGAGTATTATCCAGCCATTAAAAATAAAGTACATCATTTATGGGAAAGTGGATAGAAATGGAGACCATCCTGTTTAGAGAAATAAGACTGTTTTCTTTCATATGAAGTATCTAGCTCCATAAATACCAACCAACAAACAGAAAGACATGAACCCAAAGAAAAGACTGAGCAGAAGGAGCAGGGACAGTGGGGAGAGGGATAAGGAGAATTGTGGGAGCATGATTAAGATCAAAGTGCATTATATACATGTGTGGAAATGTCACAGTGAAACCCATTATTTGGTACAACAAATCATATTAAAAAAAACCATTTTATAGTTGTATTAAACAAAAATTAACTAAGCACTCTGATCAAAAGTCAAAGAATGTCAGCTAATAGAAACAAAAGTCCATTTCATGTTGTTGCAATGAGAAATACACAAGGACAAATAGATTTATAGTAAAATGCAATGCAGAGGAAAGCCAGAGAGATTATCTGAGCATCAGACAAGAAGAACTTCAGGTGGAGTGTTGTTATAGAAGGACGGGAATGTTCTCAGTGATGCAAGAGCTGAGGTACCAGGAAAATAAGATAATTATAATGTACATGCCACTAAGAATACATTTTTAAATTAATACACTTACAGAACTTGAAAGGAGTCAAACAAAGTTCTAGATATTTTAAGTGAATTTCAGAAGCCTGGAAAGGAATGCTAGATAACTGATTCCAGAAGCAATGGTTTTAATTACATACAGAAAAATAAACAACCTTTCTCTTATACATATACCAAAATTAACTCAAAATAGATTATTGACTTAATTAGTTTCTTAGGGTTGCCATAATAATTTACCCCAAACTGGGGCTTAAGATAACAGAAATTCATTCTCTCCTAGTTCCAGAGGCCACAGATCCAAAGTTAAGATGCTGGTAATGGGTCACCTGGAGGTCCCTAGATGCCACCTCCTTCTCTCTCTCCTGGGGTCCCTGATGCTCCTTGACTGGCAGGTGCAAGGCTCCAGTCTCTGCCTCCATCTTCATGAGGTCTTCTTCATGTCTCTGTGAGCTCTTTCTCCCTCATTTTAGGACACTGACTGGACACATGCAATACCTTAATCTGCTAGGATCTCAAATAGTAATTTATCTCAACTTGGCTCTATTTCCAAATGACGCCATATTCGGAAACTCCAGGAGTACATAAAATTCCAAGAACATCATTAACACCCACCTAAATATGATATTTAAATCAATGAACTTTGTAGAAAAAGAAGAAAACCTTTTAGACCTTCAAGTAGGCAGTGGCTTCTTAGCACAAACAAAGTAATAAACCATAAAAGTAAAAGGTCAGAAATTGGAAATTGTAAAAACTAAACGCTATTTATCTTTGAAATGCAGTATTAAAACTTGAAAAGTCAAGCCATCAGCTGTAAGAAAGCACAAACGATAAGCATTTATAAGACATACTTAATCCAGAATATGTTAAGAATTTTTACACTGTGACATCAATAGGACAACCAACCAAATTTTAAAAATGGGTCAAAAAGTTTGAACAGGCATTTTACAATAAACAATATACCACTTACCTATAGGTACACAAACAGTTCTCCAGTTTCTTTATCAGAAAAAATGTTAAACTAAACTGACAAGAAGATGATGTTACACCCCAATCAGAATGTCTAAATTTAAAAAAATCATGAAAACAGAAAGTGCTGGTGAGAATGTGGAGGAACTGAACCTGTGGTTCTGTTTGGGTGAGGATGGTAATGACACAATCCCGTGTACTTGTATTGGAGAGTTTTGTACGTGTTAAAATTAACACCCTCTCCCTCTGACCCAGTCAGTCCTTTCCTACACATAGTAATCCCCACCTATCTGCAGCTTTGCTCTCTGCAACTTCAGTTATTCCTGGTCAGTCTCAGACCAAAAGCCGTAAAAAGACAATTCCACAAATAAACAGCTCATGACTTCTAAATTCTAAATAACTCTTATCACAGTATCATTATCATTGTACTATTTTATTATGGCTGTTTTTATTGTCTTACAAAGCCTAAGTTATATTAAACTTTATTATTGATGTGCAAGCTTGTGAAAAACTACTCAGTACTATCCTCATGTTGGGGCATCAGTGGGGGGTCTTGGAACATTCCCCCGGAGGGAAAGGGAGATTGCCGTATTTCATTAATGAATCACATTTTTTTACAAAATATTATATACCCATACGAATAGTGGCTTTATAAACAATACTAAAAACACGGACAGCGGGAAAAACTGAGAGACAGGAATGAGTTGATAAATGAATAAACACTACGGTATCAATCCCAATAGAATACTGCTCAGGAATAAAATGAAATGACTTCATGATGAATGACATGGATGACTTTCACTTGAATTGTTCTTGCTTTCCTCTGTCTGGGAGCACAGGGAGGACTGTGATAGACGCCAGGGCACTTTGCAAGTGAGGGGAAGATCCCAATTCTTTCTTGGTGGTTTAACAGCTGTGTGTTGTTTGGATTCCACAGCTTACATTGAAGCATTTCATAGCATGCAATTATACTTGAAAACAGTTAACTAAATAAATGCTTTTATTTAAGAAGAGTTGTGTGATTCCACACAAGGAATTATTTCTCTTTATTTCTAACATTTGTACTTAAACGTAAAGTTAACGAATTAGTCCTGGGGTTGAAATCATGCTTTTTCCTTTTCCCTTTTGTATTGCTTCTTCATCAACAAGATGTTACATGTTCTAATCACTTTTTCTTTTGACCTTTAGTCGTGTTAGTAATTTAATTTCAGAAACATGTCCAGCATTGATTTCTAACATATGTAATAGAGTAGCTTCCTCCAAAGTCTTCAGAAGCCTGTAAACAGGATTTATTTTTACCTTCTAAAAGTTATGTTCATCCTTGCTACTCAGAACGCTTAGGAATTAGAATGCATTATCTTACGTTTGAGACTACCTTGGGCAAAGTTAGGGAGTTAGGAAAGAGTAAGTTATGGAGGGTAATTTGATTAAAGCATGATATAAACAGGCTTGAAGAGCCAAAGAGAAACCTCCTTGGACTATCAGGGTATACTTAAAAAAAAGAAATCAAAGACTAGAGGATAAAACAGGGCTTTACAGGTGGTGGGTACCAGTGGGAATGGGAAGGGAATATGGAAAGGGGAAATGAGGGTGAATATGGTGGATGTATTTTGTATTCATGTATGAAAACAGAGAAATGAAACCAGTTGAAATGGCTCTTAAAAGTGGGGGGGAATAGTGAGAATGATGGAGGAGGGGCAAATCCAACTAATATACATTGTAAGCACATATGTAAATATCACAATGTATCACCACCCAACTATTATATGCTAATAAAATTTTGAAAATTTAAAAACTCCAATACAAAACACTCAAAAGTGCTGAGGGCATAGCCCAAGTGGTAGTTCTTTTGCAGGAGATCCTGTGTTCAATCCCCAGTACCATGACAAAAATGGTACCATATGTGAATCTGGAATTTGCAGTTTGTCTGATACATATTTTAAGCCTAATCTACAACTTTGCTTTATCTTTGTGTGCTTTCTTCTTCTTCTTTTTGCACCCTTTTTTCTTTCCCTTTTTATTTCTCTTACATAGAGGAAAATTTATATTCTCTTCCTGTGTTAATATAACCAATCTCTTCAGAGAAACCTGGATGTCAGTGTCTCAGTTACAAATAAGGTTGAAAATACAGAATACATTTTTTTATTCTTTGTTTTAATCTGAAGAAGCAGCACTTTATTTTATAGGCTCTTTACCATTATATTTTAAATTGCAAAATCAGCTGGTTGTAACCAATTATATGCTTGTTGCACAAGTTGACTCTCTGGACCTTTCATGATAAAATAGTTCAGTTGCATTTATGCTTGCCTTATTGCAGAAAAAGTCCTTAATTAGATATATTTTTAGAATTATCAAGGATGGAACTTTGGGTATCAAAGATGGGAATGCTTTGTCTAAGATGATGGAGCAAAAATGGGAAGAGTCATCTCTAAGTAAACAGCACAGTCCAGGGTTAAGTACAGAGAGAAGCTAGGAACTGACAATGCTCCAGATTTCCCTCAAGGAGATGATGGCAGGACGAGATACTGTCAACCTGAGGCTTTTGGGGGAAGCAGTTAGAGGGTAGATCTTAAGCCTTTTTAACATACACACATACCAAGAAGGAAGACATATAAAGAGTAAAATGTTAACTATGAGAAATGATAGATATATTAATTAGCTTGATCATGGTAATCATTTTCATGATCAAAACATCAAGTTGCGTGCATTAAATATATGCAATTTTCTTGTCAATTATACTTCAATAAACTGAAAAGAGATATGCTAGTGAGGAACAAAAACCATAGAAAGCCCTAACACTTGTAGCTCAGATGTTGAAATCTAGTTCTTATTCATGCAGTTGGTGGTGGAGTTATGTCAATCAAACACTAAGGACTTACAGATAAGGAAACTGAGACTGTTGAGTTTAAATAACCCATGAAACCATATCCAGCCAGGGATCAGAAGAGACTCAGCATTTCCTGACTACATTTCAGTGGTGGCTCTTTCTAGTTCAACATTCAATCTGTTCTTTCCAAAAAACATTTTTAAAAAAACATGTAAAATGTGTGGTCCTTGGGGCTCGGGGTGTACCTTAGTGGTAGAGACTGCTTAGCATTTACAAGAAAAAAGGCCCTGGATTCTATCCTTAGCACAAATAGAGAATAACAATAATACCCAAGCATATTTAAGAGTACAATTCTGGGGTGTTACATGCATTCATGTTGCTGTGCAAAAGAAGTGTAGAACTTACACATTTCAAAACTGAAACATTATTTAAATTGAATAATTTCCCATACCTCTCCCTACTCCCAAACCTGGTCCTCAGCTTCTGGCAACTTATACTCTAGTACTTGATATTTCTACAAATTTGGCTCCTTTATAAGTCTCTTCTGCAATGACTGCTCAAACCCCGTCAACTTATGCAAAGGTTTCTTTACCACTGAACTTAACATCATCACAGATAAATTGGGCTTTAAGGTCTTCATAATCACACTCTGAGGATTTGCTTTAAATTTCAGTGAGCCACAACAAATTTGAAAATGTTAACCAACACCCACAGTCCATTTCTGGCTATGAATTCAATGGTGCACATATGTGCAGCTCCTATACACCAGTGGTGACAGGTGCTGTGGGGCCATAGCAATGGATATCCCTTCTCCATAGCAATGAATATCCCTTCTCCATAGCAATGGATATCCCTTCTGCTGGGTGATGGACGGTACAGTCATTTGAAGGAATCCCAGGAAGGCTTGACTGGGTCTGAGTAGTAGTGAATGCTTAGCATGTGTGGGCATTGTAGACACAAGGCACTGAATTTCAAGGAGGGAAAGAGACGTTTTCAAGGAAGGCAGCAGCAGAATCACAACTCTAGACATTGGGGATTTCTAAAGTTAGTGACAAGTTCTTTTTGAGCTTTGGGATTTTGTCCTGAGAAAACCAAGTTACGTTCTGTAATTTATCACAGTAATATGGGTGCATTGTCAAAAGTCCTCTTAATGTAACTATGTGACACTCACAGCATCCATTCATCTTTAACTAGGAAAAATAAACCAAATGGCTAAAGGCCGGTGGTGGTAAAAAGTAGTTACAGGTGTACACAAGAAGCCCTAGCCAACTATTTAGTTTTATGATATTTCATAGAAATGGTATTAATTGAGATGAAGCAGTTCTTGCATAAGAGAAGAAAACTTATTGCATGCACAAAATCAAGAAAATTGTAGTTTCTAGAGATCCTGTATCCAAGCAATACTATCTGAGAATTCATATTAAAAGCAGCCAGGGAATTAAACTAATAGATTTCAGGTGCAATTTTTGAGGTGGGAGTTTGTATGACTTGAAAACACCAAGAGAAGGATATAACTACAACTGGTGTGTTTTAGACTTTCCAAATGACCTTAAATCATGCTAGCACGGCTCCAGTTAGAAACCATCTTAGCTCTTTCAGAGCTGAAAGAGACTCATGAAGACCAGACACTGGAGTAGATGGCTTTGATGGGGGCAGCATAACAGGGAGCATTAAGAGGTGATATTTTTTCTTTCATTTTTTTGAACTTAAAGTCATATGAGCAAGTAGTTCAAAGCCAGTTTTGACTACCTTCCAACTTTCCTCACTGTGACAGATGAAAGATGTGAGATGCACAAGGTCCATCTTGGGTAATGGGAAGACGAGGACTGCAGACCCAAATGGATGCATGTGCCTCTTATCTCCCCAATGATATTACCTTCCAGATACACACCATAGACCATCATTCTTGGAAAATAAATCTTGTGTTCATAAGCCATCCTATAATAAGTAATCATGTACTAGTTAAGTTGTATGAGAAGCACAAAAAATTAGAAAAAGTGGTAAGTACTGGGAGGTAGTTGAATTAGCTTTCTTGGTCTGAACGGGGTCACTCTTTGTAGAGGACACAGGGGAGTCAGGGTCTGAACACTGGTGTAAGACTGCACTCGGGAGCACCCAGAGACCTTCTGAAGAAGTTAAGGAAAGAAATTAGAGGATCAAATTTGTGAAACTTGCATTTCATAGATCCTCCTTGCTAAACACATTATGCCTAAAACACCTATAATTTAATACATATATTTCTTAAAAATTAAACACTTAAAGACACATGAAATAGTAAATCAATTTTGTAAGAGTCTGATGGTGTGATCAATAAAGTCTTTAAAGCATAAAGATCCATTACATTAGGGTAAAATGACGTGGGGTAAATGAAAAGAGCCACAAATTCCATGAAGAAAAGTCACAATCTATAATTCTTACTTGCAGAACAAGAAGAATGTGTTCTGATTTTTAAATGGGAAATGGTGAGTTTCAAATTGCTATGGTTTTAGACTTTATTGAATATGTCTCAAATAATATGTTATTTTAAATTAACAATATTTGCAATCCTAGCAATTTATATCCTTTATATTTAATTTAATTCATTGTAAATATTTTAGATTCAAATTAGGAAATAGGAATGAATATGTAATTTGGCAAAAATTTTTACAGAATATGAGAAAACAAACCTTTGCTATCACTGTAGCGAACTTCTATCTCAAACATGTCTGCTAACAAATGCTCAGATTGATTTCCTTTGAATGGCTTTGAAGTGTTGTCTGTGAAAATAGTGGGGGAAAGTATGTGTGTATATGAGAGAGACAAAGAGACGGAGAGAAAGAAGAGAGAGAGAGAGAGAGAGTTGACTTAGACAAAGCAGTCTGATACATAGTTCTCTGTGCTGTGGCATGTGAGTTGCAAACCTGAAGAGCCACACCACCCACAAGCTGCATGTGTAGAGAAGAAAATATTCATGGAATTAAAGGACACTTCCACTGTCACAGTCAAATGCAAGAGTTTGGCAGTCACGGCTGGGAGATCTGGGAGCCACCCATCCTACTTTTCCTGGGTGGTGCTCAAGGAAGAGGTGGACCGCACACACACCGCTTTTCTCAAATGTACTTGATTACACTTCAGGGGGCAGAGCACATCTGTTTCTCTGTGACAAAGTCTGTGTTGCAGAGTGGAGTAGGAGTTCTCCTCACACAGGTGAGGAGGAATTGTGGGCTTCCAGATGATCTAACCATGAATGAGGGGTTAATGAGCTGAACGGAGACCCACAAAAGGGATATCAGAGCAGATCTAGAAGTTATGATTTAGTCACCACATTTAAAATTGAACTTGGTCCTAAGCCATATCTTTACAGATATTTCTGAACATATAATTTTCTCCCTAGAATCAGAAAGAAGCAAGCACTAATCTTCATAATTTGTATTATATTATTCACTGTTCATAATAAAAAGCAGTGTTTATCATTGAAGATAATTCTTTGCTTTTTATTAAATCATTTTCCTTGAGAGAATTTTGTCTTAGGTTAGGGCAGTACAACGCATTCCAGTTTGACACAAATTATAGTCATCTATTTTTACAAAAGAGTCTAAAGCTTTCCATGAGCTATTGTGAAAATTAGTTACTTCTTAATATTTAGCAATGAAGTCTGTCATTTTGAATGTCATAAAGGAATTTGATTAATTTATTGAGTGTCTTAACAGTGATTAGAATGAAAAGCTTTTACAAGTCTGATGAATGTAAATTTAGATAATTTTAAGATTGATAAATTTGAATAATTAGAAATATAATTGAAACTATGAAATACAGAAGGTTAACATAGGAAAAGCCTTTGATGTCTATACAGAAAAATGACTATTGACTTGTGGTATGTGATAAATACCTCGCTTCATTTATCCCAAAGGGGGAGTATTGATTGAGGTTATTAAGGTCAATATTTAGCTCAAGTGAAATATAAATCTTGATTTTTTTCATTGAGCCAAAATGCCAATACATCCTTTATTATAAAAACACTAAAAAATAAACTGCAGACATAGTTTAAAATTTTCTGTTAACCTAAGGACTTCCAGGAGCCACTATTTCTCTACCACAGTCTTAAAGAAAATAGAATTTAAAAGATACTGGGGAATTTTTATGGTCCATTCCAATGCCCTCTTCTTTGTGCTTTTTTTTTTTTGGTTTCTTTCCTTTTCTATATGTCACCTCTGAGGAAAGACATCTTTGCCCATACATCAGTTTTAACTCTTTAATTTTAGTGTGGGAAAAGCAACCATTAATTATATAAAAAGGCAACAGTCTCCTTCGGGTGACATCTAACATCCAGGTGTTCTGGGCTTAGTGCGGTTATGAGAAAAGCCTTCTGGTATCAGTTGATTCCCTCCTTTGGTGAAAGAGCAGAGAAATGTCTATGATTTTCAATTGTGCAAGACATCAGCCACATCCAAGCTTCAATCATCATCTCAAGTGAAAAAAGACGCTATGGATTAGTTGCCATATGCTACAGAGTGTGCACATAAATTAGTGCATGCATGCGTGATTATGTATGCCTGCAGGTGTGTATAGAGTGCATGTGTTCATGTTGTGTACCTCTGTATGGGTGCATTCTGTGCATGTGTTGGGGGGGTACAGGAGATGATTAAAAACCTTTACTCCTATTGCACCATTGCTTCGTGCTTGAGAAGAAGACAAGGTTCTCAGGGCTCCTAGACCAGTTGAATTCTCATTGGAGTACTGTCTGTGCTTCCTGTTATTTATGTCAGCTTTGTCTACAGATAGTTTTCGTTGCCACTATCAGGGAGATCTACCATTAGAGAGTTTAGAGCAATAAACTGTTATCAGTGTCTGGTTATTTTGGTAAAATAGATAGATACGAGCCTTTGGCATGGTATTGCAGCCCTCTGAGGACACTGGTGTCCCATTCTGTGAATTGAGCAGCATCATTTAACCCAGTCTGTGCACAGGGAGAAGGGAGCTTCACAGACTCGCATGAGCTCCTCTTTCACAGGTCTATCCCGCTGCCCCTGCCTCTGCCAGCACCTTAGACCATCCTACAACTTCAAGGAGACCACAGTGCCTCAACTGACACCGAAGGGGGACACAAAGTAAGGCGGTTCTTGGATGACTCACCCAGGTCTGCAGGTGTCTGCTCACAGTGGATGGTGAGGTAGTCAGACATCTACTCAGATGTGGCCTTGAGATCTGGGATAAAAGAAAGGCCCTTTCCCTCACAGAATCCTAAGTTACATTTTAATGCGTTAGCACACAGACTGTTGGGCAAACCAAGGAACATGCTCGAGGCTAGATGGCAAGGTGCTGAAGGACAGAGTTAGAAATCTTGAAGGAACCCAGATAGCAGGGTTACCAACCTGTCCTGACTTTCTGGAACTTTTCCTTTGTGGCACTTGAAGTTGGCAGTGATGGCCAATCTCCTGCCCCACTGACTTTAGCCCTGCCTTGCTCAGTGACCTCATGGTTAGAGCAGGGTCACAGTGGGGCTGGGACTTGCTCTGATTTCAGTCATAGAACTTCCATTGCTGGTCCAGTCACTCTCAGTGCAGAGGGTCTTGCTTGCCAGTGGGGAAGCCAAAATCCAGGCATCAGTGTGGTGTTCTACTGAGAGTGCCACATGTCTATGGACTTGCTGGGACACCAGGCTGCTTTAGGACAGACTCATTAGCTCTCACTCAATGGAATAAACATTGATCCTGGACTTGGAGGTGCTATCTCTTCCCACCAGCATCACCCACTGTACATGCACCAGATTCCTCAGTAGAGTCATGGCAGGGTGATCACTTACTTTTCCACAGACGGCTGATGTTGCCCAGCAATTGTAACCTAATGTACATTTTTTTCCTAAGAAAGCCAAGGTTACCCAGCAAAGCAGAGATGCAGGTCCAATTCCTGAAGCCTGGTGCCTGGGGCTCTTCTTTACATAGGTTGATTGTGGGCTCAGGACTGAATGAGACTAACAGGGATTACTTTGCTGTTGCAGTCATGGGTGGCATTGTACAATGTTGGCAGCCTGGCACTGAGCTCTAAGTACCCAAGTTAGTTGAGGGGTGGCATGACTTCTAAGAGTGGCATAAAAGACCCCTCCCTGAGGCAGACACTGCTGTGCTGTGTCTTTAGGGCACTCAGCTCATGCCCAGGTCTCCAGTCTTCCCTACCAATACCTACTACACTCCTAGAAATTTCTCTTCTGCTTGATTTCACCAGTATGTTTACTTTGTTTGAACTCTCAGTGCTGACCCTATAGACGGGAATGTCTTCTGCTGGCTTTCAGCTCTCCATTCCACTTTTGGGCTCAGTTTTATCCTTGGCACTTCCAGCAAGTAGGGACTGAAGCACAGTAATGATATATACCCCATCTTTGCTTGCTATTATTTGTTCTAGGAGTATGTATCTTTCTGTGAACAGGCTGCCTCTCCACAGTTTCTGTGCACTCTAATTATGACATCAGAATGGTGCGTCCATTTCACGAGTGCATTGTGAAAGGTAATGGGTGGGGGATTTCTACAGCTGTAGTGTTCTCGGATCCTAGGTGGAGCCATGTGTAGTGTCAGACACAGGGTAAGAAGCTTCTTTAAAAATGTCCAGCTCTGTGACACTCCTCAAGTAGTTTTGGGCACTGTCACTCATTCTCACTGTCCACTGTGCTAAAAAAAGAGTGCTATGGAAGGTGGTAGTGAAGAATATCTTGATATGATGTCCTAACAGGAAAACGGACTTTGATCAGAAGGAGCTGAGTTTAGGCCTGGCTTATTAAATGTGGACATTTTAGTGCTGACAGTGCTCAGACATCCAAATCCAAAGTCAGCAGGCTTTTGAACAAACCTCTCCCACTTGGAGTTTAAATATTGAGGTTATAAGTGATTTGAAATCTTGAATTTTACCCTAATCACTGCATTGTTTGCCTGATAAACACACTACATTATGTACTTTCAGTATCTTTTACCCACTCTGACTGGAAAAGTAGGCTGGAGCCCATCCTAGACAGCAGGAGGACAGGAAGCTATTGATGGAGTCACAACTGTTCATCAAGGAAGTGCTGCTTAGTGCAGCCCAGCAGTCATCCACCAGCTTATACTCCACTCCCTGGAATGGATAAATTATTCATTTTGAAGTTTCTTTTGTTAAAAATTCAATAAAACAGAGTTTTATGCTTAATGCACAGGTAGGAGAATATAAAGAAACTCTTTGGCTTGCTGACACCCATCAATTCTGGAGCACTGCCACTGCCAAGACAATACCTAGCTGCTTCTTGGACAGGCTTTAATGGTTTCTTTTAAAGAGTGGTCCCCTGGCTTCATGGGATGTTTATCATTCATTTTTTTAAACTGCTTTCTTATGTCTGATTTGAATTTTTGTTAACTTTTCTTTAAGCCCGCTGGCACTATCATCTATCAATGTCTAATAGAGAGTATCTTGGAAGAATTTCTGGCTCATAATGTCTAATTTTTGTGTGAATTAATATGGTTTTGCAGACTTCTCCCCTGTTTAGATGAGCAGTGCAGCCTTCACTGTTCTGACTCTTCATCAGAGTATATCACTCTGGTCACCATGCCTGTCTCAGTGTTAGCTTTCCATTCTTTCTCCTGCCCACACTACCGCACAGGATCTCTGCATTTCCCAGCCTCCCTGGCAGTTTTGTGGTGATGTGGTAACTTACAGCCAAGGGACACACGTTGTGCCTTCCTCAACATCTGTCCAGGCTTGCAACACCCACAAAAGGGAAGATGCTGGAATTCCAGTGTAAGGGCTGGCCCTCCGAAAGCATCTCTGACTATGAGAACAACAGCTGTGCTTAGGGAGGCAAGGTGGGGAATTTAAAGACTCAGAACCTAATGTCATATGGCACTTTCCACATGATCCTCAGGAAGTCTTTTTTCACATGGGGTGGGCAAAAATCCATTACATTCATGCCACTTTTATTGTGGGATTCCTCTCATACGTAACTGAATGTTAGATGACACATAAATCTGATACTTTTTCTTGTATCAATGGGACAATGAAAAGACTGGCTGTATCTTATCTAATACCACATCTAATATGTCAAACCTTTCCATAACATCTGCTGTGAGCTGTTTGCAGTTCCATTTGAAGATTTTTCCATTGCATTGAAACTTCATCTCTCTGTGTCAACTAATCCGTTTGAATAGTTCTGTTTAAGACAAATTCATCTCTTACAAAACAGACATTTGATGCTTAAACACAGTGATTCATTGATATGGTCCTCCAAGCTGGAATTTCAAAGTAATTTTTGCTCTTTCGATATTGAGGAATCTTACAGTTATCAACACCTCATTCAGTAATTGGTGACTAGCTGGCAAGAATCTTCCAGGCTGAGTCTGACTGGCACCCCCGGGAAAGGGTCTCTTCCTCTTCTCTCATTATGCTTTTGCTATCTTATTAGATGAGAAAGCCCCTGAAGCAGGTTCTCATGACAGGAATAAATGAATGGCAGATAACAGGCAGGCAGACTTCCTTATGACCACAGATAGCCCCTGGCTGGTAACAGGAGTGGAGGTCTCCATCACACTCCTGGATGTTAGTTTCCCTTCTAATGTTCACCACATCCTCCTCTCTCTCTCTCTCTCTCTCTCTCTTTCTCTCTCTCTCTCTCTTTCTCTTTTCTTCCCTGGTTATGGCTTTTATTGAGTTACTAAACACTGTAATGTTGATTTAAAAGCACATTGGATTATATTTTTATATCTGAAAGAATTGATCCTTTTATGAGTCACAATTTACCTTACCACTAGGATGGTGGCCATCCTGAAGAATTCTGTCAAAATGGCATTTCCTTTGGGAGCATCTATGTTGAGTGGCTTGTTAAATTAGTCACAGGTCATGGATAATCATAAGTTATTCAATAAATATAATTAGATCAGAAAAGAGGTCATTTGGTACAACAGTCATTTTGGTAGGCAGAAAACTAAGATTCAAGAGATTAAGTGATGGGGGTCACATATTCTGTTAGAAGGTAGCCTAGAAAATTCCAAGAACCACAATCCCCAGTCCTTCTTTTAAGAAAACCTCTTTATTCATTTCACAGTGATTCAAGGCAGTGCTTAAGATGGCAAGCCTAGGCCAAGAAGTAGTGTTTCCTACCTAATCCTCTGTCTACCCTATTTAAAAAAAATCTACTGTGTGTTCTGAGACTGACTCTGAATTTATTTGAAATTTAAGTTAAAAAAAAGAAATTTTGCTGAAAATCATTGTGTAATAAAATAACAACATAGGAAAAATCTCTGACAAGAAAATCTAACCTATACCCAGCGTATGGAATACAATAGAAAGATGTCACTTCCCCAGCTACTATAAGGAACCAGAAGACTCTTGTGACTGTCAGGAAGGAAGGAAAATATGTCAGAGACTCTTTGGAGAATGGGGGAACCAAAAAAAAAGGAGACACAGGCTTCGGCTATTGCCACCAAATGGACAGACCAGGGCAATGCAGGACCCATGTGATTAGTCATCTTGATATCTCTGCTTTGGAAGTCAAAGTGGCTCCTTGTGAGTTTGTGCTAGTAGGCAGGGGCTGGCAAAACAAACACCACCCAACCACCCACCAGCCTTGCTCTCTGTGTACTAATGGATGCTCATCCTAGGCTGAGGTGGGCAGCTCTGCTTATCACTCAGGTTCTTAAATGGCATAGGAACATTTTTTTTAAAATAATAGTAATCTTAATTTTCTCCAAGAGAACACAAAATTACTGTTAAAATCTTGTCTCCATACTTTGGAGGAGAAGACCACAGTCTTCACATTGCACAGATGCAACTTTGTACTTGTGCACTAACAAAGAAACGAAAGAGCTCCTAACTTATTGGGTTATATTATACATTGAGTGTGTGTTACAAGCTGAAGTCAGCACCTTGCAGCTTTCCTGTTCTGCATGGATGTCTTTGTAGGCCGCCTCTTCATAACAGGCTGAAACATAAAGGACGTGGCTAGGTGTACCAGTCACCTGAAGACAGTGAAAAATCAAGTCCTGTCTAATAGCAAAACTTTCTTATTCATCTTAAAACTTCTATCCTCTGACTCCAGCCTGACACCCACAATGAAAAGGGATCTTAGTTTTTTATTTTTATTTTCCCTTTTTCTACTTTTTTCCCTCCTTCTCTGCTCCTTAGCTCTTTAGGGTTGAGTATTAGTATTGTGCAGATAGCGAAAAGGGGAGGGTAGTATGGAAAGAAGCCCTCCTATCTCTGGTGGAGTCACTCTTGCACATTGTGGGGATGTTGTGTCTTGCCACATTCTCACATGGGGCACTCTGAGGCCCTAACCTGCTTGCTTGGATTTCCAGGTGAAGTCTCCCAAGCAAGGGGACCATTTTGTCAGCTGATGCCTTGGCATCACTGCAATTCCCACATCTGTAGCTGCTGGACTTCACACCTCAGGCTCTGCACCCACAGGTCTCCCATTCCTGGCAGGAAGCCTTTATCCTTGGGGACTTTCCAAATACCACATAGCTAATTTCCTTCTATAAGTTCTACATCTAACTTATGGAAAATATTCTTGGGTGTCAGCTCATGTGCAATATAATATTCATTTCCCATCTTCAAAGCCAGAAATGCAACCCCTTAACATTCTCCTCACTCCCCACTTTCTCCCTCCTTTCTCTGTGCGTGTCTGTCTGCCTCTGAATCTCTATCTGTCTCTATGTGTCTCTGTCTTTGTCTGTTTGACTCTCTTTTTTTATAGCACTGGTGTTTGAACTCAGGGCCTCACGCTTGCTAGGCAGGTGCACTTCCATTTGAGCCACTCCACCAGCTCTCTGTCTGTCTTATTGTCTCTCTCTTTCTCCTTTTCTCTGGGATCACATCCCCTTCTCCAACTCTTCTGTGTGTCTCTTTCCACTTAAAAGCCTTAGGATTACATTGGGCCCAGCAAGAAAATCTGGGGTAATCTTTCCAAGTCAAGATGCACAAATTAATCACATCTTCAAAGTCCCATTTGCCATATATAGCCATGTACGGCCATGTAAGACCATGTATGACCATGTACATCCATGTACGGCCATGTAAGACCATGTGTGACCATGTACATCCATGTACGGCCATGTATGACTATGTACATCCATGTATGGCCATGAATGACCATGTACAGCATGTATGACCATTAGGCCAAAGGCATGTTTGTGGGGAGCATAATTCTCTCTACCACAGAACACCTTCACTAGGGGAGAAATGGAGCACAGCTCACTGGCAGTTCACCTCAACTGGTTCTCAACACCATCTCTTCAGCTTCATGAACTTGTGCAGTTTTCATGATTTCAAGTGCAGTAAGTTCAGAAATCAATGGTGCAGAGGTGCTGTGACAGCCACTGATGAGTCCAAGCTCAGGGTAATAACCCGGACTGGGCCTGAAGAAGCTCACCTGGATGGGAAAGTTGAAAGAAGCTCCCTGCCTCTGTGTCCATTGAATGTAACCAACTCCACCTTGGATTCTGAGTACCTCATGGGCACTTACATAAAAGATCAAAGAAACCTAAGAGATTCACATGGATCCAGCCTAAAAGAGAATTTTAAGAAGCTAGGAAAAGGATTGATGTAGAAAAGATTTTTGGAGTTTTTTTATTGGTATGCTGTAAGAAGTTTCTTCTCCCTCAGATTAGAAAAGAAAATGAGTCGCCTTAAAACAACTGATAAACGTTGAACATTTAAATGTAACCCCTGCAGCTCTGGGATCATTGTGAGCTCACTGAGTGATTTCTTGGTAAGATTCCCCTGACCCTGAGGTAAGAGGGAATTTCTAATGCACTGAGATTCTTCTGTGCATTTGGTGTGTGGTTGAGTCAAGAATGCCAAAGCATCTCCTGTGCAACAAGAATGAGATCCTGTCCAAGAGCCAGCCTTGCCATGCCCAAGCTTGGGTCACCAGAGGCCCAGAAGCTGAGCCACAAAATTCCAGTTAGAGGCGAAAACACTTTTAGTTCAAAGTAACTGTCAAGCAGAAGAGTTTAAATAGGAAAATCAGGGTGACCCACACGATAATACTTATTTTATATCATAAAAAGAAATTCCATAGGTGAAAGGAGCTAGAGAACTAGATTTCATCAGAAGAGTTACAAATTTTGCCTAAATTTATCCAGAGGGAAGGGGGGGCATTCTACATTCACAGATATGTATAAAATTATTTTTAAAGGTAAATTGCACTCAATGAAATCATGAAGGCTCCTTTCAACTCCAAATTCCTGAGACTCTAAGAATTTCCTCCTGTTTTTTCTAATGAATTTCAGTTTCCTGCATTGGGAATTTTAAGAGTGTCCTCTCTTTACAAAAAAATCTGAATCAGGAAATATTTTGCTGAGTTGTGGAATGTGAAATGGGGAACATTTTATTAAAGTGCTTTTAAGAAGTTTAAAGTTAAATTGTGACTTTTTAAAAATTTGTGACAACAAACGCTGTCAAGGACATTATGTTACTGAGATAAAAGACAGACACAGAAAAACTGATAGTAAAACATAATAATAAAGGGGAATTGTGTATACCAGGAATTGAGTGGTGTGGGGAAAGAGGAGGCGATAATCAGAGGAAGCAAAGTTCTAAGATCAGCAAGTTCTAGAGATCTACTGTGTAGCACAGAGGTGACTACCTCTGTGATAAAAATAGGTTGTATTTGAAATTTGTTAGGAAGGTAGCTCTCGCGTGGGTGCTCACAACACACACACAAACCACAACTAGGTGAAATGATGACTTTATTAATTACATTGGTTTCATAATGTATACCTATATCAAAACGTCACTTTTATAGCTTGAATACAAATAAATTTTTCTGCCAATCATAAATTGATAAAACTGGGAAAAAGTTAAATTCTCATATTTTTTCCTAAAAATGAACTTAAGAAAGAATGTGCAAATGCTGTAAAGTTGCTATATCGTATAATGAGTCTGAGTAAACATAACCTTGGCTCATTTCTCTTTTTTTTTTGCACTATATTCATGTTTACGAAATACCAATAATATCAGTAGAAACCTACCAGGACAATTCAGAAAAGGTGCAGAACTTCTATGAAGCTGCCAGGTTTCTGTCCTTCTATACCTGTGTTTCTCAAAATGCAGGCTTTGAGCTCTGAAGATGAAGACAAGAACATGTTAAAACATGAGGTTAGGGAAAACAGGCAGAGTCCCTCACTTGATACTGTACCACCAAAATAAACAGCACTGTGAGGACTTGAACTGATATGTAATTCGCCCACAGTCTGGCTGTGTTATGTTAGTGTTGGTTATGCTTGACCTTTGTGATCAAGGTAAACCAAGCATCAAAACCAGCAGCGAAAAGGATCAGAAAGAAAGCCTACTTCCCTCTCAACCTTTGATCTTTACCAGCAGCATGAAAGAAAAACAAAAAGAGAAAGTTGACTAGAAAGACTAAAAGCACTGTGGCCAGTGCTCCACACTCACGGCTTCCTACAATAAAACCTGGCAAAGCTTGTAACTTAGCTTCTTAAAACCCATGGAGGCAACACTTCCCCTTTTTTTAACAAGTCTCTCAGAAGCTCTTATGTGCTCAAACTCCTTGTGGTTATTTGTTTTAATTATGAGCACACTTGAATTCATCAATATTAGAAAACTTGAGGATGAAGTGCTCTTCTCCCCACTTCCCCATTTATTTATTTGTATTTCCTTTTTTATACTTCTGATTCTATCAGCTACAGCAAAGAACATCAAGTGTACTTGTTTCAAATGAAGAGCTCGGTATTTGCATGTGTACTACCATATCACCTCCACCTACATGATAACAACATGCAGGTCCTATATAACATACTGCCTGTATGTATAAAATACAGCCACACAGCACACAATGTGCAATATATATAATAAATCTATGGAACATACAAAGATGCTATGCAACATTGATGGATTTAGTATTGCTATTTTAATATAAATTAATATTTAACATTTTCTGTCAGATTGTTAATACATCAAATATCAGCACATATAACCTTTATAAACAAAACATCTTTGGTGGCCTTAATAATTTTTAAGAATGTAAGGTTTTTCCTGAAACCCTAAATTTGAGAACCAATAAGTTATCATATGAGCTAACAATTTTACTCCTTGCTGTTTCTTTACTAAACTAGATAAAGCAGGAAAGACATATACTTGAGATTTTTCTCTACACTTGGAGCTCCTACATAAAAAACTGCAGTCTAACTTAGTACACAAATGGAAAACTAACCTTAGGAGTAGAACAAGAAAGTAAGTTTCAGCCAATCACAGGAGACCACCACCTCATGCCCACAGGATGTGAATAACCACTTGTAGCCAATCAGGTGACTCTGCTTTGCTTCTGCAGTCAGCCTACAAGCGCTGGCCTCTCACCTCTTCTGGTTCTCAGTGCTGCCAGATACGTGAATTGCGCTTTGTTCAAATGAATTCTGCTAAATTCAATTTGTTTAAAGTTGCTTTTTAACTGTACCTAAGAGAAATGAGCATATATGTCCACCATAGGACACATTTGAAATGATGCTAAGCAATTTTTTCATAATCGCTACAAGCTCTGAAACAAGCCAAGTGTCCAATGACAGTAGAAGAAGTAAATTATGCTGCATTTGTAAATTGAACAGTAAAACACCATGTTTCTCGTATGGCTGTAGGAGTTAATGTGAACAGAAAATGCCTCGAGTATTGATTGATTCTACTCAGAGGAAAACCAGGAACAGTCTGAACTAATCAGCAATGATAGAAATAGAAACACTCTCCACTCGGGACCCAGAGATGGGACCAAGTTCTAGACAGGGAAGCTGTAGAAATTTCTGGAAGGGGGCTTTGGTTTCACTGCCACTGGGTGACAACATGTCTCATCCAAAATTAATCCACTATCCTTAATCACAAAAACAATCAGGATTAGGTAGTAACTGAGCATAAATAATATCATACACAAGACTGCCAGTGAGCTGTAGAAAATAAAACAGAAGAGCATGAGAAATTGTAGACTAATGGGCAAAATTACTACATAGAAGTCTAAGAGATGGCACGGGGCGATGTCAAAGAAAAATCACTTCTGAGCAGCTTGGTAATACTCTCATACCGTCACACTCTTCACCTCCTTCTCCTTGGATGGACTCCTTGCCCTTCTGTGAACTGGCAGACTATTACTGTCCCCGTGTGGGTTAGGCAGGTCAGAGTGTTCATAAGTGCTGTGACAGAAGGAGGTTTGTGGCTGTCATGCAAAGACCCTATGTCTGTCCATCCTCCTAGACATTGGGCTTTTTCATGAAGAGACCATGCTTACAATATATTGCATCCCAGTGTCTAGCTCAGCCTGACATAAAACAGACATTAAACTTAGCTTTTTTCTATTAATTAATACCATGAGTTAGGCAACTGAGCATTTATTAATCAACATTTATAAGAATTAAGTAATCCATTCAATTTCCCAACAAAGAGAACTATATAGATGCTTATGAGTTAACATGGGGAACATGAAAGGTGGGAGGGCAGTCAGAAAGAAGAGGGAAGGTCCCCCAGGGCCACTATACCAACCACAAGCAGGAAGCAGCTGAGGGATTTGTCTAATCCCGGAACACACTCAGCACTGGATAGGGGTATACAAGAGCTCTCCTGCCCAATAGTCGCTGGCAACAGGGGCTGGACAGCCACTTCCATGTGACTCACTGACATGTACTAAGGTTGTATCCAACCGTCCTGTACCCACGCCTAGCCCCTGCCCAGGCCTGGGGAGCAGCAGGCAGTTGGGTAGGAGGACAAGCTGCTGAGAAACCCTTCAGCAGAGAGAATGGAGTGTGGCTGGAGGTGGGGGTCTCAGTGTCTATGAAAGTGCCACGCGTGCTCCATTTTCCCATTAGATTTCAGTTACAAAATAAAATTTCGTAGATGAAAAGTACTAATTTCAGAATTGCCTCCTCAGCATGGTGCCTGAGTTTAGAGGCACTGGATGTGGTAAGACCCCAAAGCTGGCCCTCCTAGCCCCCGTGTCTGAGAACACGATGGAGATCCACAGTGCTGAGAAGTGCCATAGGTGGCTTCCCTGTACAGCACTGGGGACATCAAGGAAGTAACACCCTGCCTGCAGGTGTGGACTTCTGCTTGCCTGGAGGCCCATTGCCCTGGGATGCTTCCATGAGCTACCTGAGGAACCACGATGCCCAAATGGTGATGAAGACAGAATCTCCCTTCTCTCCTGAAAACCTGGTATTTAGGACAGATACAATTGAGTTAGAAAAATGAAGAAATGAAGGACTCTTTGAGGCTGAGTGTTGTCAAGCAAATCCATGTGAATTCCTGTGGAGACTGTAACGGCCTCTGGAGTGTGCAGTCTCTCTGAATGAGAACTTCAAGGGCTCCTTCTCCAGATGCTCTTCAGATGTGCTGGCAAAGTACACCAAGAGATATAATCTAGTTACATTTTTAAAAATTTCTTTTGGCCCCAGACAGACTGGGGACACGCCCAAATCTGTACATGAATTTGAGGGAATGTGGATATTATTGCACTAGCAATGAAGGAGCCTGTAGAAATGACTGTCTCCAGTATAAAATATCTTTTAGATGTTTTTTAATTTAATTCTTAAGCAAGGAAAGCACAAACAAAATCTATACACAATTGAATTACCCAGTAGAAGTAAAGTTTAACACAATTAAAATATAGGTTATGAAATTATAATGATGTCACTCTTGTGTCCAACACCAGTCTGCATAATGATTTATCTTTCTGGCTCAGATATTTCCATACATGCTAGTACTTTTGGTTACATCAATTTTATGACATAATTCTACCTGGCAAAAAATTAATGCCAGTGGTTTGAAAGTTTTACATAAGCATAATTTTGCTCTTTATAATTTCTTCAATAAATTTCTTAATGAAAAATGCTAGATATTCTATACTATATGAATTATATTTTATAAATATTGTGCTTTATTTTATATAAGTATTATAATAAAAAGAAATAAAATATATAGAAAAGATACATAGATTAATTAAGAAGTAGGAGGAAGGATCTATGTCTCTGGGATAAATTTTCAGTCTTAAATTTAAAATTAGCTCTGTTAGTCTTAGAAACACCTTGAAATTTGATGACTCCTTCCTGCCCTTCCTTTGCCAACTGCCCCAAACCCCAGTGCTCTTGGTCAAGGTTTTCAACTAATTTCCTAATACAGCTGAACGTGTGCACGGCCCTGTTCTCTCCTCAGCAACTTGCTGCTCTTTGGGAATGGTTTTCTAATGATGATGTACGGCAAGGGAAATACTGACCTACTGGATCATTGATTTTCCCTATCTACTCATGGATTTGGTATAAACTATGAAGACATATAGGGCTTTCTTCTTGGAAAGTCTTGACGTTTTCAGTGAAGTTTTGAGATAGTTGAAGGTGCCATGATGGAAGTGAATTCAGGCAAATTAAATTAGTAACTGAAAACATATTATCTGTGTTGTCCAATGACACTGTTCTTGTCCCATTTGCAAACTCTTGAGCCAGGTAAAGGAGTCTTCTTCTTCTGTCACACTCAATGGATAATGAATCAATGGAGTGAAATAAGCCATTGATTAAAACTTGCATACATTTCCAACTCTCTCTGTCTCTCCTTCCTCCCTCCCTCTCTGTCTCTCTCAATCTGTCTCCCTTTCTCTGTCTTAATCTCTCTCTCTCTCTCTTTTTCTCTCACACACACACTCTATGAAAGCTGTTCTTACAAGGCAGCTTATCTTACAGTACCCACATGGATAGCAGTCACTCTGACACCACCCTCCACTGTCCGTCCTGTGAAAGCACACGTGCTTCATGGTCCAGACTTTTGCACTGAGGTGCATGTACACATCACCTCAGAAGCCAGTAGTGCCCAGGATGATTTCTTTCCACATTTAAAGGTCCCCAGCAATGTATTTTAAAAAATAATCCTTGTTAATTTTTCCCATATTTGGTGTCCAGTGCTGCCTTCCCTCATCTCTTACTGCTCTTCCTGGTCTGTATGTCCTGCATGCTCCAAAAGTCTGACTTGTTTTCTTCAACCTTCTGTAGGCTCAGAAGAAAATGACACCAGTGTTTGAAATTCCGTTTGAAACAGAGTTTGATGTCACTCTGTCAGAAATACAGTCAAACAACACATGGGCTTTGCTGTGAGATTTTGGCTACCTCTTTTCCTATGGAGCCATTCTTTCAGTTTTTGTTTATTCCATCTTCTTGTAAAGGGATTATGTGATAGAAATTGTGAGTCAATTTCAGTGCTTGACTTTGGGCACGTCTGTTGTCCCTTTCTGCATCATTAAAGTGAATGGATTTGATAGATGGTTCTGTCAATTCCTGACATGTGAAAAATCTATAACTAAAAACAAAATGAAAGATGATTATAGGAAATATCATAATGAAAATTTAAATATGACTTAAAAATAAGTATAATCTATAATCAAAAATTTTGAAAAATGAATAAATTTGCATTCAAATAAATATTTTCTCTTTAGTGTAAATATATTGAATCATAGTCTTTAACAAACAAATACAATGCTTAAAATTTTATGTTTTATTTTTAAACAAATGTGTTACTACAATATATTTTATACATATATAGAATTAAATATTAAGTATTGCATCATATTTACTGACCACTTGTTGGATAGTCTGTCTCAGATATTTTGACCAGTATGCCATTGGGAACTTTTAAGATATTTTGAACTCTTGAATTTATACTAGATCATATGGGCTGTTTTGTGTGATGGTTTTTGTTATCAGCAAGATTTTGTTTTATGTCCATGTCATATCTCAAATTTAGTGCAAGTTGTCTGTCAGTGGCAGACGGCAAAAATACAATAATCTGTCCATACTGTTTATGAAGGTAGAATTCCAGCTGCCCTCTTTGTGGTAGACTTTGTTTTTATAGCACAGACCCAAGACAAGATGCCAGCATAGCAAATGCATTGTGAGTTCTGTTGACTGGGGAAATGTTTTCAAGGATTTTATTTTCAGAAATGTGGGACAGTGTTGTTTCAGAAACTAATATCACCATGCAATTTGAGTGCATTTTCCCTGAATCAAAAATCTGAAAACTTCCAGTGATGCTGATATTCCATTTTGACCCAATTTCCAAAGGGAATGTGACAGAAACCAGTACTAAGAAGAGGCAAGCTAAATAACTGGTACTGGTTTTGTGAACCAGTGCTGTGGCAGATAAGTGACTGCTACCTCAGGGTGAGGGAAACACATTAAAATATATAGATTTTCTGCTTGGGAGATTCCTGTAAGAACCGTCACGGAGCTGGCACCAATTGAGAATAACTCAACAACAGCTAGTAAACAAAAAGGCTACAGAATCAAATAATATTTTCCAATTGGCTTGTCTTGCTCTCTCTCTGCTGTAATTTCACTAGGATTTGACAGTTAATCATTGGTAGGTATATGATGCTTGTGAATCTTCATCTTG
Source organism: Castor canadensis (assembly GCF_047511655.1). Classification (NCBI taxonomy): domain Eukaryota; kingdom Metazoa; phylum Chordata; class Mammalia; order Rodentia; family Castoridae; genus Castor; species Castor canadensis. Next base: position 111,392,704 of record NC_133399.1, read on the forward strand.
GAGCAATGAGGCTTATGGTCAGATTGATAGTGATTGCATTTTAAGTATCTATCAACTTAAGAATCTGCAAATATCCAAATGGTTTTTGCAGAGATATTGACCATACAAAGTCAAATACATCGAAGTAAAACTGTCTTCATTAACTCAGATTCATTGAATGTCTATTATGGAGCCAGAACCGAGGATTTCCCCAGATACACAGAAGAAATGCAGATGTTCTGCTTTATTGTCTCATCCAATGGTTAAAGCATACATACAACTAAAAAGTCAAGCATAATAGGATGAATGCAATGAACACCATGAAAACAGAATGCAGAGTGATTTGGATGGGAGACTCGTCTGTTGTAGCCATAAATGGCAGGACAAGAGTTATTAACAAGGCATCATCTGAACTAGGCATTGAAACATCTCATCTGGGTATTGACTGCTGATAAAACTAAAAGAATGATGCTAGGGAAAGCAATATGGAATGGCAACTACAGAGTCATGACTTTGAAACAGGGGCAGAAGTTAAATGCAAATGAAGAGCAGGCAAATAGGCAGAAATGCTGATAGAGTTGATCACACTGTGGTAGACTGTAAGATTTGAAAGATTTTATGAATAGTGTATTCTTCAATAAGGAGACTTTTGAATATATGAAAGATAATTGCATGGAAGTTATTTAATAAATAAATCAGGGCTTATGTTACTTAATGTTGTTTGTGTCTGGTTTATGATAAGTATATGTGAATTATTTATTTAATGTTTATTGCAACCATTCAAAAAGATCTCATTATTATTCCTTTGTCTGCATGAGGCATTTGGGTCTTCAAGGATATGAGGGCACCCTACAGGTCACCCCACTGACAACTAGCCTGGCAAAGTCCAAATACCTTACACTGACTCATAGCGTACACCCTTGATACCAAGGACGCTTAACCTTACTGACATGGACAGACTTCCATGGGAGTCACAGATCAGATCTAGTCATAGACTCCATGTAGACTCTCCTGCTTCTTGAACACTTCTAGTTTTGGGAGGGGGTCTCCTTTGTCATCGTAAGTTGTGGTTCTTTTCTAAGAAATGCACTTTGTTAGAGGCGTTTTAGATACAGGAAAGAATTGTGAAGGTAGTATATCTGTAGTGTAAGGTCTGAACTTTATATTATGCTCTTGACATTTGAAACACGGAGTGCCTTCCATGATCTCAACATCGTGTTCTTCAAAAATCTCCCCTTTCTAAGTAGGCTTCCTGTTAAATGGTCCCAATATAAATCCTGCTTATTCAAGGACAGTGGATTCAGCTTCCTGACAACCAATGACATTTACCTGATGGGACCAGCAGGCACCTCATCCTTTTGTGACCACAAGACAGCCTCACGGTTCAGCTTGGTCCCCTGTCCAGGGTTCAACCCCTTTGTGGTGGACCCGGCATGGCGTGCGGTGCTTTATTACAAACGTGCTTCTCTAGTAAGGTGCATGTGTTAGGACGTTAAGCTGGTTAACTAAGTTAGATGCTTTTTTGAATTTCTTTAGACTTTAACTAATGCCCCTCTTCTGTTCCAGGTCACTACGTTATATCTTGCTATCATTTCTCCTTAGGATCCTCTTGGTTGTGACAGTTTAAGTGATCTTCCTTGGTTTTAATGATCTTGACAGTTTTGAGGACAACTATTTAGGTGTTTTATAGGATGTAATTATATTGAGATTTATTGTATTTTTTTCCTCTTGAGTAGACAGGGGTTACAGATTTTGGTGTGGAAGACGATAGACATAAAATGCCATTTTCATCATGTGTACTATCATTGTAACTTGTCCCTGCTGATGTTACCCCAATCACTTGACTGTGATAGTGTTTGTGAGGCTTCTGCATGGTAAAGGTGCCTTGCTCCTCTTCCCATGTTGAACTCTTTAGAAGGAAGTGAATATTCAGAGTTCACATTTAGGAATGAAGAGTTGCATTCTATCACCTTGATGACAGAGTATTTGCATAACCAAGGATTTTGTTTATTATTCTCTAAGTGTTTATATCGGTACAGAGTCATAGGTGTTTATTTTATACACTGGTTAGAATCCAATACCACTTTGCTTATTTTGTTGCTCAGATTGTCCCAGTCTTAGCCACTGGGAGCTCTTTCAGTTGGCTCTGTGTCCCTGGGACATACCCACATCATTGTTTGTGTATTTGTGTGTGTGTGCTTGTGCATGTAGCCCCTACACTGCAAGATGCTTTTAATTTATCTTACATATTTTTATCTCAGTACCAAAATTACCCATTCATCCAAAGTCACTTGATTACTTTTATCTGAGAATGGTTTTAGAATCCAAGGTCTCTTTGGTAGATCTGCTCGTTGCTACTGGGCACTCTCATTCCTTCTAGGAACTCTCAGTTGACAGAAAGAGACATGCATATCTTGCAATATGGTTAAACTACTTTGCCACATTTCTGCATTTTAATCTGGGGTTCCTACTATTGATGTTTGAAATATGTAGATGTATGAAAAGTCTCCATCTCATTTTTTGCAGCTCTTGTATTTAGAGAGGTGTTTCTCATACTAACTGAACACAACGCTTTATTGTTTTAAACCACGTTGTCTTTTGGCATTGCACAATATTTTCCTTCTTTTGTACAGTAATTTATCAAATATTCTGTGAAAGAAACAATTCTGTATTCTTAAATCTTCACTAAGGAAGTGAAGAAAATTAATTTTTTTCCTACTGCAGTGAGTGATGTGATTCCCAAACAGAAGTTTCTTTCTTTCAGCAGCTTGTAACATGCCTCAGATTGAGTGCAATGTTATACAGGTCAACTTTTCAAAGGTTTTAGTTTATCATTGCCTTCCCTTGAAACCAGATAGTTTCAGTTGGTCTTGATTAGATGTAGTTGCTGTTTGCATTGCATGAGATTGTTCTGGGTTTAGATCCAGGTTAGTGTGCAATCTTTTTGAGTTATGTAATCCCTCTTAACTCCACCTTCTTCATGTATAACTTAGTTTCTTGTATATGAAATCCATGATTTATTGACAAATACCATTAATTCCATTTCCTTTCCATCCTCCCCAAGTATTGAAGTGTTGGGGAAAAAAAGTTAGACTTGATTCAGCCTAAACAGAAAATAGAAGAAATACTTTAAACGGAAGATGTTTGGGGCAAAATGTGTCCTTTGGCAGATTAATCTGACATCTGTTCTTCATGAAGAAGGCGTTCATTCATTCAAAAATATTTATTGAGCATCCATAAAGTGCCAGACGCTGTTACAGGTGCTGGGCTACAGCAGTAAGTAAGACAGATAAAACTCTAATAAAATTTAAATTCTAATAAGGGAGTGCAGTGCACAGGCATACAGATAATAAAATACAAACACATAATATGTCTTGTGGGAGCATGTTTTATTAAGAGAATTAAGTAGCATAAACAGATTTTGATAGAAATGGGTATTTATTTTATATAGGATAATCACAGATAGGATCTCTAACAAGTCAACATTTCAACAAGGACTAAAATGAAATGCATTCAGATCTGAAGAGAAAGAGCCTTCCGTTTAGGTACTCTGTATGAACAAAGCTTCTCAGACAGGAGTACAAATCAGAATGGGAAAGAGCAAATGAGAGCCAGGTGAGCTGCCCACTTGTGATCCCAGACTCAGGGGCCTGAGGCCAGAGATTCAAAGTTCAAGGCCAGCCAGGGCTGCACAGTGAGATCATCCCTTCAAATCGAAAAGACTGGGGATATAGGTCAGTGGTAGAGTGTTTACCTACCATGCATAAAGCTGTAAGTTTAATTCCCAGTGCGTCACGAAAAAAGATAAGAAAAGAACATATGGCCCAATGTGGTCAGAGGACGAGTGAGAAGGAAGGACATCACAAACAATAGCAGACAGACTGTGCTTGCACCATCAGGTAGTCCTGCTAGCAAGGAAATGCTGTGGTAAGACCGTGTAAAGCATAGTGAAGCATTAGTCAACAATTTGACCACAGATAGGACAGTGATTTCATGACATTATGGCTGAAAAATTCCTAAAACTGAGTCACCAAGTTTCATGTTGTGGGGATGCTGGCATAAATAGACCTACCACTGCCTGTTGTATAAGTGGTGCACATGCCACAGCGACAGTTTGTAGTACTTGGCAATAAACAGCTATGTAATTAGGCTATGTATTTGTCGTATGATACTTTTTATCACTATTTTATAGTACCTGCTTTATCCCTACTTAAAGTAGAAGTTTTCTGTGAAACGTCACGCCGTGTCACACTGGCAGCAGCTTCATGAGCTAGTCACACATTGAAAGGCCTCATATCCACAGCCATCATTTTAGAGACTAGAGTTCAGCAAATTAATTTGTGCATAACAGTAGGTAAAATTGAAGATTTAAATTGGGTATTGTTGGTTGAAGCCAGGCAGAAGGTGAGATAATATACAGAGAAAATACAGATGGGAGAAAAAAATGGTAGGTGGTAACTGATGCACATAGCCACAGTTTGAAAGAAGGAGGAGTATTAATAGTAAAAAAAAGAAAGTACAGTACAGTCAGAATAGTTGGGTGACAGGGACAGCATGGTGCCTGGGATACCAAGACTTGAGACTTCCTGCAGGTCTCCTTGTCTAGTCTTGGCTCGTCCTTCTCCCCAAAAGTGGTCCCAAGAAGTGTCCAGAGAACTAAGTAGAGCCATCTGGTTGACCCATCAGTAATGCAGTCAGTGTGGAAAAACCAGAGCAAGGAATCCAAGCACTACAAATATTCCCATATTAGCCAACACTGACCTCCAGAACTGGCTTTTTTTTTTTTCTGTATTAAAAATGTGAATTGGTGTCAAGTGTGATGATACATATCTATAGTTCCAGCTATTCAGGAAGCTGAGGTGGGTGGACTGCTTGAGTCCAGCGGTTTGAGATCCTGGCTCAAAAAATTATAACTTAGTAAATATAATTTCAGTTTTCACCTCTAAAAGTGGAAAGAACCACCCTTGCACAAATTGCACTCTATAGCTCTTACATCACCTAAATATTACAAATACATTGGTTTATGATGAAAACTTTATAAGATGACATAAAATTATTTTTCTGTAGTATATTCTTGAGGCAAATGTTGCTCTCAGCAATCCTTAGTGTTAAAAGCTAAGTCTGTTGATGAATTCTTTTATAGAAAAACAAGCAGAATAGAGAGGAAGTCTAGCACAGGATGAGAGCAGGCTTCAGAATTAGGTGAACCTGGACTCTGCTCCTGATTCTGCCATTGCTTTGTTTGATTGATACCAAAAGAGTAAGTAAAACTCCCTGGCACTCAAGTGCACACCTGAGAAACTGATTCTCATCTGTGAGTGGAGCCTCTTCTCTGACACTCATGGGATGGGAGAGCAAGCGTGTACAGAAGAATTCAAAGCAGAAGCCATGCCCGTGGGTGTTCTAATATGGGTTGTGTTGGGGTGGAGGGTCTGACTTGTGCTGTAAAGGGAATTTCTGATTTCTTTATGGATATTTGAATCCAGTTCACCATGATAAACAAGTAAAGAAACAATCCTACAGAAAAATTAGCAAGGACTTTTCTACCTCTACACGTACTTGACACAATTGGAGAAGAAGAGGAACTCCAACAGTCATGTGACACACTGAAAAGAAAGAATTTCTGAGCACTGTAAGACCGGGGAGTCACAATGTCACCATCTCCTCTCATGGCACAGAGGGTAGTGTGGGAAGAATCTACACTGCACCCCTGGAATTTGTCAAGTTTTCTTTAAAGACTGAGCAGAGCACTTGAGAAAAACAATCTGTGATTTGAAAGGCAGTAGAAAACCTTGATATTTTCGCACCTAAATATTAAACTGAAACATGCAACTTTCGGGCTAATGTCTCTTGCAAGTGAGAACACAGGCAGTACACTTGACCCTCTTGGGCATCCATATCTTTTTTTTTCAATAAAAAGGAAACCGTTTTTATTCTGCTTCCATAGTTGTAAATCCACTAGGCAATTGTTTAAAATTAAAATCTCCATTTGTCGTGCTGGATTTATACCATTTTATTGTTTCGTGAAAGGCTGGCAATGATCAGTCTCACTTATGTAACTTGCTCACCGATGTCTCCCCAGTCTTATGCATATAACAATACAAACAGAAAAGTTCACAAAAGAATGTAATAGATATTTACTATCAGGATTGAACCTATGTTAATATTTTGCCTTCATTGTTTTACATCTTCTTGAAAAGTACAGCATCACAGGTAATGCTTCCTCTCTTATTTTTCAATTTGCTTCTTTTAACTTTATCTTGTTCTTTGAATTTCATATACATGTGTTTTGTGAAATTATTCCATAACCATTTAAGTTAACGCATTTATCCCTTCACCAGGATATCCTTTTCATTTTGCTTTGTGTGAAAACATTTTAGAAAACTTTAATTTACAGCAAGAAAATGATGAGAATAGCCATCTCCCTAAAAGAGATAGCTCTGGAAGGAAATGCATGTTCGTTTGTCAGGGACAACAGCACGGTCACTGGGAGGCATAGCCATGCTTCCTGTGTGACCTCATCTGGTGAATATTAAGTATCCACCTTATAAAATGCACACCTGAGCTACAATCCAGCAGGCTAGTCAAGGCAGTGTGTGTTGACAACCTATCACATCCTCCACCCACTGGGAGTATGGAGGTTTGCAAGTTGTTCATGAGGCTAATCTGTAGACCTCCTCAATGTTCAGTTAGCATTGCTGTCAGCTCCGACTCTTACACTAAGAGAAACTAAATATTCTCCGTCAGATTCTCCTCTGCCAGACTCAGCTTAACTGCAGGACAAACTCCTTCAGCTTCTAGGCTATTCATTTCAGCATGTCCCACTCCCCAGCTTCAACTTTCTGTTGGGTCTGGAGACCTGAGACAGATGAGTGAGTATTCTATCCTCCTGTGGACAGCACTATGATTTCTGCACCCTGAAGAAGAGATACAGGGTCTGACAGATCTGCCACAGGGCTGATGAGCAAAATGCTCTCAAGATTATTTCCCCTCTCCAATTAGGGGCAAAACAGGCTTTCTCAGTTCACCTGAGAAACCTGCGAAATATGGCCAGTGAAAAGATCCCGTCTAACCCTTACCCAAACCCAGAGTTAGAACATTCATAAAAGCCCCAGCCTTCACCTGAATGGGGAGCCACCAGTTTTGGCACTCTGCTGCACTTCTCTAGGTGTAGCTTTTCCTTTCTCTCTAGTAAATCCTACTTCATATACTAGCTTTGGATCACAAGTTAATCAGCTGCCCCATGAGCCAGTTCTCTGGCTTGTGAAGGCAAGGACCCTAGACACCAGCCCACAGCACTTCAAATCAGCACATAACATTTTGGCAACTGCAGGAATGGACATTTCTCCTGGACCAAGGTCGGTATGACTTGTGCGCCAGACCAAAAGGGGCATGCCTAAAGTGCCACTGTGAGTGTCCAGTGCCCTGCTGGATGTTTCTGCTGGGGGAAAACCCCTGCTGTGGACTAGCTAAAAGCAGACTTCCTTGCTCTGCTCGCCCTGTCTCTGTTCCTATCTTCCTATCTTCCTGAGGAACTTTCCTGTAGAGGTATCAAACCAACAGCTCCCAGCCAACTTTGGCCTCATGGCGATTCCGGGTCTGGGGGTGATTTTGCTCCCTCCCTGTGGGCCAAGATGGAGCCCGGGGTTTATTTGGGTACACCTTATGCTACTTTGGAGGAGACCTGATTGATTTTAGTACCTGATGACTTTTTCTTTTCCCACCCTTCTGCCAGAGGCAGTGACCCAAGAGTAGAAATTTCATGTGGCTGACAATATTCCAGTACTACTTAGTGGGAAGCACACTTAGTTGTCAGTCCCTCAGGAGTGCATCCTGCCTCCAGGCTCTGACTTCCCCTCCCTTACCTAAGATGTCAGGACACCCTTTCTGCTCCCTCCCCAGTCCTGTCGCCTTGTCCTTCATCTCTGTCTGTCTTCTCCTCCATGTGCTTATTAGGAGCCGGTCCTCCCATGAAAAACTCATACCATGGTATTTTATGACTTTCTCAAGTTGCTCCCACACCTATCTTGTCAGGCCCCTTGGTCCACAGCAGCTTTAAATCAGCTGCTGGGTGCCAGTGGAGGCAAAGGTGCCTGCGGAAAACTGCAGCCACACCACACACACGACCTAACTCTTCCCCCACAAGGGGTGGAGGGAAAACAAACAGTTGCACATGCACAGGGATACCAGCCCCTTGGCATAGCAGTACAGCCTGCCATAGCTAAGGCAATCTGTAGAGAGGGCCTGGCATGCATCCAAAGCTGCCAGCCATACACAGTGGTGACTGAGACCTGCCATTACTCCCACCCAAAAAAAGGGATGAGAGGAAAAATAAACACCTGCAGGTGCATACACAGAGTTGGGGGGGAGTGATGGGCCACAAGGACTGGCCTGGGCAGAGGGGATCCCAGACTTGGGGGAGGGCAGCTGGGCTTTGCACAGGCCCCATTCCCAGCCCCACCTCACAACTCGTGCCTGACCAACTGAGCCCTTGGAAGTCAATTCTTATCTCAAGGTTATGGTCCCAAAAAGCACTAATGTAACCTTCCAGGAAAAGCAAAATGGGCGTTGCTATGCTTCTCACTGAAAATTTCCTATACTTTTGGCCTCAGCATAAAATTTTTTCCTCCAAATATTAACACTAGTTGTCCCTTGTGGCACTGTGATTGCCCTGGGACCCCCTGTGAATGCCCTTCTCTAACCTTACAAGCACCTCTCCAGGTGATGCATCCCTTTCTTAAAGAGGCTGCCTGCTTTTGGCTAAAATGCATCTATCAGATAGCCTATTCCAATGCAGTCACTTCCTTTGGTCTTGGTCACAGATGGTGAAGGAAGTCCTGAGACAGGGATGCTTGCTCTCATTACTTAGGTCTGATCCCCAGTAAGGACTCCAATAAAAGGGGAGTCTGACAAGTTATTCTAAATAGGACCTGCCCCTTCCAGTCGTCCAGCCTTGGTTCTCAAGCAGTCTCTGCTGGCATGTCTATTGAAACATTGGAAGGACCTTGACCCTATTAATCTCAAGGAAAAAAAAACCCTCATCTTTTTTTGTACTGAGGCCTGACCTCAATATCCCTTGGGTGACTGAGAGAAGTGGCCTTCACAGGTTCCTTAAATTATAATACCATACTCCAATTAGACCTTTTCTGTAAAAGGGAGGAAAAGTGGACTGAGGTCCCATATGCACAGCTTTTATCTTAGAGACCACCCAGAATGGCTCCATAATTGCTATCTAGATACTCAAACACTGGCCATTCTTTGTAAGCCACAGGATAAACATAGGGAAGGAGGACCAGAAAAGCCCCTTACCAATGACAAGACCCCTGTCCCTACTGCTCCACACTCTGCACTACCTTCTAAGCCACCCCAATATTCAGAACCTCCTAATGGATGGTTCCCCCTTCAACAGGCAGTGGTGGAAGAGGGCGAGTCTATGTCCCCTTCTAGTTATCAGATCTAAGGGAGATTTAAAAAGATCTAGGTAGCTAAACTGATGCCCCAGACCAGTACATCAAAGCCTTTATCTCTGTGATCCAGACTTTTGAATTGGCATGGAAGGATATCATGCTTCTCCTGGATAAGACTCCTCATTAGAAAAGCAATGGATCTTGGACCAGGCCACTCAGGTTGGGGACATTTCCATCTACAATGAGCCCCAATACCTGTGGCACCTGGAAATGAGGGAATGAATGTGCCTGTACCCACAGGGGCACAGGCAGTCCCCTTGGAAGATCCGCATTGGGATCAAAATGGTGAGGAGGATGAATGGCATCGATGCCACTTCATCCATCTTATAATAGAAGGGCTAAAAAGGGCCAAAGTTAAACCTCTAAGGTGACTGTAGTACAAGGTCCTGATGAAAACCCCCTTACCTTTCCACAGCATCTTAAGAACGCTATCAGAAAGCATACCACTGTGGACTCAGAATCACAGGTGGATGAGGTTCTCCTCAAAGATAAATTTCTAACTCAGTCAACACCAGAAATCCATAGAAAACTCCAAAAATCTGTGGCTGAAGGAGAAAAATCATTGGACCAACTAATGCAATTAGCCATGTCTGTATACTATAACTGGGACATCACTAAAAAGAAAGAAAAGGGTAAAAGACACCATGACCTCATCACAACTCTCAGGGAGTGCCCCACCTGACTGGGCCTATGCCCTGAGCCTGCTACCAAAAAGGAGACAGCCTGGGAGACAGCTCCAGCCCCCACAGGGACCCTGCCCTCTCTGCAGAGGTTACCACTCTGGAGGTCTAAGTTCCCCCATCTCCAGATGGAAGGCAGGGTGCCACCTCCTATGGATCGATGGATTCAGGGGCCTCCTGTCCAGGCTCCACTTCTTAACATTAACGTTGAGGAGCCTTGGGTAGCCATGATAGTAGAGAAGTGAAAGGTCATCTTCCTCCTACACAGTGGAGCCCATTTCTCTGTCTTACCATTCTCTCTTTGTCCCTGGTCCAACGACAAGGTTATTGTTCAGGGAATATCTAGGCAGCCCCTACAGTGGTATTTTACCTGGCCTCTGGTCTGCTCTTGGGGAGACCTCCAATTCTGTCACTCTTTTCTCATAGTCTTGAGACTCCAGTGTCCCTGCTGGGATGGGATTTACTATTTCAACTACATGCTCAATTATGCCTCCCTCAGGTCAACCACTTAGGCATGATTGCAAAGAGACAACCTGCTCCTCCCTGAGTCATGAGTGGATTGACCCAGTCCTCCATTTCTCACTCCCCAAGACCATAAAGCAGCTTGGAGCTTTCTTGGGAGTTACAAGATTTTGTAGAATCTGGATCCTAGATATGCAGCCCTTGCCAGACCCCTTTTTATGCTCCTTCTAATACTCTTAATTTGGTCCTTGCATAATAAAATGCTCTCTCCAGATTCATATCTCAACAGGTCCAACATATTAAGCTACAGCTCTTAGAAGAGGAATACTCACCTCTGCCTACACATGATCCCTCCATCCCATTCTATTGTGGGCCCTGAGATACCACCACCCCTCTACCCCCATTGCCCCATTATCAGCACAAAGCAGCCAGATGAGTCATTGCCCTTCTCCCCGACAGCAGTTCAGTACCTTGAAATGAAGAATGCTGACACACTAGAAACCCACAGACCTTCCTCCATAGTTGAGAAAAGGAAGGGACAAGCAGAGTCAGACAGAAGCATGCTGATTATGGGGAGGCGGTACTAGCATCCAGTCATGACTTTTGCATTTAAGAAGCAAAGCCTGCCCTAGATTTAAGGTTAGCAACAATAGTCATGCAGCTGACTGTGTAGCTGACATTTTCACTCATTTCCTCATGTTTTCTGTTGGGCCGTCAGCTGCCATTTATCCTTGTGTCCCTCTGTTTCAGCTTCTTTGGTTTACTAGTCTTCTGAGCACCTAACTACACTATTTACATTTCCACTCTGAGCTCATAAAGGGCAGGTGTCTCGACTGCTTTAATGCTAGGTTCCCAGTCCCAGTATTTGACATGCAGACTATTGCCAAGCATTTATGAGATGAGGATGAAAGCAGGTGGGGAGGAAGAAAGAACAGAAATGGAAATGGAGGGACACCAGTATGGAAAGAGAAAGAAAAGAAGTAATCCTTGTTCAGGTAATATCCAGTGAAGCCAGCATTTTCAAGTTGGGTCCTGATATTTACATATTCTTAAAATAGCTAAGCTTACCATCAAACTGTGAGAATCAGGTTGTAAATTTGATTCTAGATATATGAGTTAGGAGTAGGAATAAACATGAACCTCTCAAATTTCAGTAATTGAATGGTGCTTAATTGAAAAAATACTTAACTTGTGTCAGGAATATGTTTAATCCCCATGTTCTGACATCAGATTACATGGAAGTTGCAAGACTGAAACTGATGTTGTGATATATCCTAGTAGCAAGAGGGAAGGCTTAAGGATTGCTTTGCAGCTGCAGTAATTGTATCTGTGCTAGACAAAAATTGCTGTGTCCCCTCCAGCTATGTGGAGACAACCTTCTGTGATTCATGGGTGGCTTCTGTTGGCCACTTGAGGGATCAGTCAGATGAAGCATTGGGGTGTCTCAGTGGAGATGCATTTCCAACTGGGAACTGCCATAAGCAGGAGGCTCAAAGTTGGTTGGGTAAGGGATGGATGCATATGTAAATACTGATGATGAAGGAGTACTTAATATGTACAACCTTTGCAAACTTTTCCCATAATAAACAACATCCACAGAATTAGATTAACTGCTCAATGAGTTATTAGGTGCTTGGGGGAAATCCCCATACCATAAGATAGCACTCCATTTTTATAATAGTAATGAAAAAGAGGGGGTGTAGAGTGCTTGTTTTGTGTAACACCATTGCACTGTAGGGCTCTACAGGAATGGGTAATGTATCTCATAAATTAGATACAGATATTTAGTTAAAATTTATTTTCTTGTAAGAGCAGGAGACATCTTAAAACTGTGCTACATTTCTTGTTGATAAGTCCCAAATTGGAAAAACTTGGTAACCAATTAACTTTGCATTAACAGTTTGAAAAATGGGCTACTAACCAATTCTGTAGGAACAGGGTAGGCTGTTTTTTTTTCAAAGTTATACATTAATATTTCCTTAAAACATCACATGAATAGGGATTCTTGAATTTCCAGAAAATGCCATGTAAAGATTACTGTCTTCATCATTTTTCAGGTAATCACCGATGTCTATAGAGAGCAGGAAGTGAAGAACACATATAGGAAGGCAATAGGTTTTCATGGCAGTAAACTTAATCTCAAAACCTCAGGAACACTGTCTAAAGCAGTACTGTGTGTGTGTATTTATTATATGTGGTGTGTATGTTTGTTTTGTGTGCTGTGTTTGTTATATGATTTATATTTAATAGTGTGTGTGCACAGACATCACTGGTGTCACGAACATATGTGCTATAACAAGGAAATCACATACAAGTTCCTTTTAGAAACTGTAATGCCAGTTTCTTTTTGTCCTTTTCAGTGCAGATTCAGATCTGTCAGGATTCTGCTCCATTTACAGAGCAAAGAACACATTTCATGTTGTCAGGTTAGTTAGTTATAGAACATTTGGCCTCTTACCTCATTGCATTCCAGTGTTATTCATTGGTTGGTTGAGTCCTGTGATTCTCTGTTCTCATCCGTTACAAATTCTGTGTGAATCTGAGAGTGCTTTCTTCATCGGCATGCCTGGGACACGGGAGGAGAAGGCTTGCCGACTCCCATAACTGCAGCACTAAAACTTTGAAAGCATCAATCACTGCACACCCCGCGGAACTGTGTATGCCAATGTACAGAGGATATTTAAATTACTCGTCATCTTGTCTCTTGCTTCTGTCTACTGCCAGAGGTACAAGAAAATAACCAGTGTACAGGTCCTCAATTTCTTTCCTTTAACGCTTAATATATAAGATGAATTTATTATTTTAAACGTTTTGGAACTGAAGGTCTCTTACCTTTCTATTTCAGCCTGGCATCTGTGTTGACAATGACAGTCAAGGAGCATTGTGAATGGATACCAAGACGCATTCCCACCCTGGAACAAATGTAATGTGTGATTAAGTCAACTGATTCCCCAGCTCTTGGTTTTGTTAGCACTAAATTTAAGATAGAGGAATAAATTATCTTTACTACCATTCTAGCTCTGAAGTTCTATCAAGCTGTTTTTCTTTTATACAAGGTACCAAGTTACAAGAGTAAATTATAAGCTGCTGCTTCAGAAAAAAATCTTAAACCATTTTAGACTTGAGATTTTGGAAATTACTGTAGATTTTCCTCACTGTTTATGGGCAAGTTGAAAACAAAAAGTAAAAATATAAAAAGCTGTCATTAAAGTTTTCCAAAGTTTGTTCTTTACTTTCTTCTCTTTCTGTTTTTGTACTTCCAGATTCAGAACTAATACAAATTACATGTATAATAATTAGCACCAAGGTTGACCCAGCTCATCTGTTAATATTGCTGAGATTTCGATGGACAATGAGACTGCACTCAAAACTTATGACTTTAAGGAGAGTCAGTGGCTCCCACTGACTTGCTAATGATAAGTGCTGGGGCTTTGATTGGAGTCAGGAACTTTCCTTTGTGTATCTGCCATGAGTTAAACACACAAAGTGCTTGGCATTCTCTTGAAAGCATTCCTTCTTAAAATGTCTCTGTGAAATAGGTGACACCGTATAGTCCCATTTAATTGAAAAATTAAATATTCCCCTGAAGTTCAATCTTTCAGTAAAAATTAGAACCAAAAACAGAATGTAAAATGAATCATCTGCATCCAGACTAGGAGTCAAGACAACCTAAGTCAACAAACAGGGCTACTTCAATCCTCGGCAATGGCAATGACATAGCCCATTTCATTTTTGTGTCCCAGCAAAGAACGGTCAAGAGAAACAAAGTATGCCAACAATTACGGCAACCGGTTTTTAAGAATGCTTTCTGTATCTTATATTCACTTTTTCTTCTACAAATTAATTTCATTTGGGTGTTAAAAGAATAAAACCTTTTAGTACATAGAGTGCTTAGTAAGCAAAGCCCTCAATTATTACTTATATATTGTATGGTATCTATATAGTCTTTTACTGTATTATATTAGAAAAGAGTAAGTCTATGTTGTAAGTACTTATCCTTGAAATAAGAATACATTTTCAGATGTCTACTTCATTCTTTTTTCTTCTTCTTCTTTCCTTGTGGTGCTGGAGATTAATTCAAGACCCTGAAGCTTGCTAGTGTTCTTCTACCTGAGCCATATTCTCATTCTTTTGCTTTTAGCTTTCTTTTTTTTTTTAATCTTTAAAAAACTTAACATTTTATTAAGAATACCTGTAACATTATTCATCTTCAGAACAATCATTAAATATTTAGTTAGCATGTTTTCCATAATTTATTTACTGTTCTCCTTATAAATGCTGCTGTAATAAACATCATTGTGCATTTTGTATTTTTTAGTCTCTCAGACAGAAAATGATTGGGTCAAAGAATAAATATTTTTGTGACTTTTTAAATTATTTTTTGTGATGCTGGGGTTTGAATTAAGCACTTTGTGCTCACTATACAGGTGCTCTAACAGTTAAGCCACCCCCCGCCCTCAGCCTTTTTGCTTTAGTTATTTTTCAGATAGGAGCTTATATTTTTTGCCTGGGGCTGGGCTTGAACCATGATCCTTTGGATCTCCACTTCCACACACTACCACACCTGCTCCTGTGGTTCTTTTTTTTTTTTTTTTTAATAATTTTTATTTTATGCAGAGCAAAATTCTACAGTAAGAACTTTATATTTAGCTTTCTTTTAGATAGGGTCTTGTGTATTTGCTCAGGCTGGCCTCAGAGCACCACAGTCCTCCTACCTCTGCCTCCCAAGAGACTGGGATTATAGTTGTTGGCTTCAATCTTTTTGAAAGCATCAACAAAAGGCATATAATCTCTGTCAGTTTTTAGAGATATCTGAAAAACATAGATGTAGAGGTCAGCATTTTCTCATTTAACAGGTTTGACATATAACAGTTTTGGTCAATTTGCCATGAATGGGATAGTGAAAGAATAAGGAAGACATTTAGTTTACCATTAATTCAGATTTCAACAGATATTCAAAAGAATTTCAGGTGTGAGGAAGATCCAAGTTCAATAAGGATTCAAACATACTTGTTCTTCAGAGAAGGAAACAAAATGAAAAGGGAAGATAGACATGCAAGGTATTATACACTCTATTTTATTGTTTATAACATTTGCTGATTGATAACCTAATGCCTGCTTTATCTCTACCTACCTTAAATTCATAAAACGGTAAAATGAGTTTAACAAGGAGAAGCTGATTTTCATTTGTAAGAAATACTACAGTGCAGAGAGACCTCTAAACTGCAGCAAAGAAAGTTAAGTCCTTGTGAGAAGTGAGGAAAGAGATATAGCATCTCCCAAAATTGCTGCTCTTGTCTAACAGAGGTTAATACCCTAAATAAATAACAGTGCATTAGCACTTTCTTAGTGACAAAGTCTCCATTTGGGGACCCTATGGGAAGGTTAGTGCTTGGGCAAGGCCTTGAGGTGCAAAGGGAATGTTCAGAGTATGGCTGATAGAGGTCAGGCATGAGGCTGCCATTGCGGGTCGTTTTGTATAATTTAACCTTGGAGATGAAGGGCCTCATAGCATTGGATGCACCCTGTACTTAGACTGTACTTCGACCTCTCCTGTTGCACCAGAGCTTCTGAGTTAGGTAAAAAGATAGAAAGAGCTTCAAAACATAAAGTGTTGGGAAATGATGAATGTTTGAAATTATAATGAAAGTGTTATATTCAGACAACTGAGTATTATTCAACTCTAAAAGGAAATCAGGTATTAAACTATGAAAAGACATGGGGGAAATGTCAATGTACATCGTTAAGCTAAAGAAGCCAATATGAAAAGGCTTTAGACCGTGATTCTAACTCTGACGTTCTGGAAAAGGCAAATCCATAGAGATGAAGAAAGATCAGGGGTTGCAGAAGCTGGAAGCGAGAGATGAATCAGCAGGGGGAGCTGGTTGTTGGGCTGTGGTAAGGCTCTGTGTGACACTAGGATAGCAGAGAAAATCAATGGCATTGTGTATCTGCCCCATGCCAGAGAACAATACCAAGAGGAAGCCCCGGTGCCAACCATGGATTTATGATGCTGAAGGAAAGTCAAGGCACTTTCATCAGTTGAAATAAATGCACCAACTGGTGAGATTGTTGACAGCATGGGAGGCTGCGGAAGAGGGGGGCAGAAATATATGGAAACTGTCTGTACTTTCTGCTCAGTTTTGCTGTCAATGTAGTATGATGTGTGTGTGTGTATAATGTGAAAATTAATTGTGATCATCCAGGTTTTATTGTTATTTATATAATCATACATTAAATGTTAGCAGCTCTATGATTTGGTCTGTCTTCAGAACAGGATTTCATAGCAAGTTCAGAATGTTTAGTAGACTCTCTAAGCTCAGTGAGAAAATAAAAATGAAGGTTCCACTAACATACAACAGCCTGTGAGGTTTTTGCTTGGAAAAACAGGTGCTATTTTAAAAGACTGCTTTCATGGTTCAGAGTCCATTCATTCATTTCATTTCCTCAAAATTTACCATATTTTCAGCATTGTTTTAGTGCAAATAATCTAATAGAAGAAAACTCTTGCTTTCTTGGACGATTCATTTATGTGGGAGTTTTAGGTAAGGTGCAAAATAGTAAAACACGTGCTAGATTGCAATAAATGCCCTGTAGCAAAATAAAGAACAGTAAAGAGAATAGAGAGTGCTGTGGCAAGTGGCTTGGGTTTAAGTAAGGTGGTCATGGAAGGCTCCTCTGAGAAAATTATATTTCAGTGAAAACAGGAGGGAGGATCCAGAGCAAGCAGCTAGATGTGAATGTGAGTGAAAACAGTCAGGATATACGTGAAGTTCAAAATTCCCATGTCAAGAGTTTACAGAGCAGCCAGACGCCCATGCATCTGAGCAGAGCAAGCAGGTCATGCACAAGAGGGTGAGGGGTTAGGAAGGAGACTGGGTGCTTTACAGACAGCTCTTATCTTACTGTCCTCACATGTCTTTTACGTAGGAATTGATCAGCAAGACTGAGGGACAGGAGCTGAGTAATATTTTCAGAAGCATCCATCCGAAAACTATGCTTTTCACAGGACATAATAATGTGTATAAGAGCAACATGTGTACAAAAAAGATTGTGAGAGACTGGATACTCAAAATAAAAGCAAGTAATCCCTGATTTTTACAATTTGTAAAGGATTTCTCTTCTGTTTCTTCATTTTTCACCTTATTTGTGTCTTTGAAGGCAAACACATCTCTTTGAAGGAAAACTAGGAAGATCTTGGTTTTTAAGCAGCCATATACCACTTTTATCGGAATGTGTAGTTTAATTTTTTTAGTATATCTACTTATCTGATTGTAAATACACATGCAGTTTTTCTATCTACACTTTCTAGAATGTATGTATAATGCACACAAACATTACTTCAGTGTCCCTAGAGCTCATCCCATAGTTTACCAGAGGCTGTGTCAGAGACTTCAAGTCTGTAAAGTTTGTACCCAATCCTTCTAAGCCCAGTTGGGACAGATTCAAAGTTCCCAGCCTTCCTTGACCTCAACTAACTGGAGCTTTCCTCACGTGTTTTCAGTTCATTTGTGGGGTCATCAGGAATGTGGAGAAATTACCACTGCCCGTCTGTTTTTCTCCCACATAGAATCTATGTATTGAATTTCTGGCTAGCTCTTCAATGACTTGACCTGGCGACCCGGACCGCAACCTCCTGCATTTTTTCCTATTGTTCTCTGACTTAAGTTAATAGATTTTAGTCTGAAATGCCATGGGTTTACATTCTCACCCCCAACATAGTATGCCACATCTAGCAATAAATCTTAGGGTTGACAAATTTACATCTGCTATTGGTGAAACTGGGCATGGCAGGAACAGGTCCCAGCAAAAGACCTAACCCTTGTTATCCCAAATATAGTTGTTTTTCAGAAATAAATGCTTCTTAATTTGAGTTTTTAGGACACGGATAACATAAAAATTGGTAGGAATGTAAATTAGAACACTGCATTTATGTTGGGAGGCTTAAGTAGAAGGGCTGATTTGTTAGACTTTAATAAATCAGACATACATAGGCAGTGTCTAGTGAGATCACTGAAAATAATAAAGTGAATTAGTGATACAAGTTAAGTGTAACATAGCAAAATGATTGGTTAAAAAGAAAGGATAGAAAAGGAACAAGAGTAGTTTGTGTAGAAAGCAAACAATATTTATAAACCTCACATACTGGTGGAAGACTTGGAATGTACACTGCTTCCAGGGCACAGCTGTGGTCTAATGCTGCTTACAAGAAACGCATCTCATGTATTTTGAGAATTAAATTTGGCCAGAAATGATGTAAACAACATGAAATGCAAACATCAGCTAGGAGAAATGTGCTCACCATTCTATCATCAGAAAAATTGCATGCCAAGGGAAGGGATTGCTTGAAAAGAATGAGGTGCTTGTACCCAGTTCCACTCCAGGGGGACTGAGGTATTAATTCTGCTAGAGAATACAGAAAACTAAGTAATGTTACACATAATAATTTGATTCTGAACATCTGAAAGAAATCTACAAAAGAGGAAACACAAGTATTATAAACATAATACAAGAATGAGTATGAAGATACAATATATCACATCTTTGTGGAGATAGCAAGAACTGAACTTAGAGAAAAATTCACCCTTCTACACTCAAACACTACAATAAGTTTAAGTGAGTATTTTAAGACTTTTCAGAAAGAGTAGCAAACTGAACCTAGAGAAAACAGAAAGGAAGGAAATATTAAAGAAAATAGTTGAATAAAATCAGAAAATAATACATAACATTTCTTTGAAGTATGGAGTGGATTCTTTGAAAATATTTTAAAAAATGATAAATCCTAGCAAGGAAAAAAAAGAGATGAGTTGTAATTTAATACATAGAATTTCGAGTGCATTACAAAAAAGAGGACTTCAACTTGGAAAATGTTAATAAATAAGAGGATATCAAAACAAATAATTTATATGCTTAGGCTAAAATGGATAAATTCATAGAAAAACTCAATATACAATTAGACAAAGCTGAACAATTTAATGTCTATCCAATTCACAGAAACTGTAACCAAAAACTTTCTACAAAAAAGTGTCCAGAGCCACAATGGCTTCACTGGTGAATTCTTCTAAAAGTGTAAGAGATAAATGGCAGCTGTCTTTCTTATTCCATTTTAGAGAAGGAGAGGAGGGGAAGAACAGGAGGAGGAAGAGAATGAAGATGGGGGTGAGGGAAGAGGAGCAGGAAGAGGAAGAGGAGAAAGATGAGACGCAGAAGAAATCTTACCAGTTTCTTTTATGGACGACATATCTCTGAACATCACAATAGCGTAAGGATATGCGAAGATGAGCAAACTCTAAACTACTACTCAGTTGCCCCAGTTAAAATAGATTTAAAAAGTCTTAAAATGCTTGTGAATTAAATGTCAATATATAAAGAGGATCTTTATAAACGAATAAATAAATAAGCAAACCCTTAAGCCCATGTTGATAGATACAGAAAAAGCATATGCTTAAAATCAATAGCTTGAGTTATAAACACATTACCACCTTTGAGGACTGTTGAACAACAACAAAGACTATAGGATACATCAGGGTTAATGATTAATAATTGAAAAGATTCATATGAATTCTGGGTTGTAATTGGGATGCCCACTCTTATCACTTCTATATAGCACTGTTTAGAAGAAAACATCCTAACAGTAAAACATAGACATGGAAAAAAAGGCATGAGAGAATTGAAAGCAAGAGACAAAAGTATGATTTTTAGATAATTCCAGAAAATATGCATCTGAAAGTAATCAAAGTGTAAGTTTAGCACAAACCCGACATAAGGTCAGCCTCAGTTATATTTCTGTATATTAACAAAGGGTTAATCGGACTTTAAATTGTTGTGATACAATATCTGACATAAAAAAAGTAACAGGGGAAATATTTTTTTAGCTCCTACTTCTCAGTGGTTTCTGCCCATACTTTGTTGTCTGTTGATTCTTGGCCTGTGGTAAGGCAGGACATCATGGTGGTGGAAGCGTGTAGCAGAGGCCACTCACCCCATGGCCAGTGGGAAGGAGAGAGAGAGGGGTGGGTGAGAGAGAAAAAGAAAGGAAGGGACTTGGGAGCAGCTACAACCTTTGAAAGCACTCCCTGCAGTGACCTACTTCCTCCAGGTAAGTTCTACCTCCTCAAGTTCCTGCCATCTCCCAAAATAGTGCCACTAGATATCCCCTGTAGAGGACACTTCAAATCAAGTCATAACAATAAGCAATTAGAAAATGTTCAATATACTATTTGTAAGATAACATTAAGAATCAGGTATCTGTGAATTTATCTAATAAAGATGTACAAATTCAATAAAAAGAAAATTATAAAACAACTGAAATGAATTATGGAAATCGATATCAATGGACAGATGCATGTCATGGATAGAAAGAGCTGATAAGTAGAGAACTTTCTCATACCTAAAGTTCTCTACATAAGATGTAAGCATTAGATGAACTTCCAACAAAAATTCCAGAAGCTATTTGCCTAATTGTATGTTTATATTTATATATATATATATATATATATATATATATATACTGAAATTAGCATATTGATTCAAAAATTCACACGAGAACTCAAAGGGTGAAGAACAATGAAGACAATCTTGAACAGAACAAAGTTGGGGGATTCATGATACCAAATAACAAGGCTCATTATACACACAAATTCATTTAAACTAGGTGGTTTGGGCACAGACGGATAGATGGACAGATAGAACAGAATAGGAAGCCCACAAACAAACTCGCAGGTGTTCTGTCATTTGATTTATGACAATGGCTGCACTTTAGGATGGGGCAGAAATGATCATTTTATAATAAATGCTACTAGACCAATTGGATATTCATTAGAGAAAAGCCTTGACACATCAAATTATATATGAAAATCGATTCCAGGATTCATACATTTTATGAAATTAGACTTGACACAGATTTCTTAAACAAGATAAAAAGTAAAAAAGTACTCACTTAAAGGAAAATACCCATTAATTACCCTAAACTCATACATTTTATCTAAAAAGATTCTGTTAAGTGAGTTAAAATCAATACACGGAGTGGGAGGTGATGTTAATCATTCTCATACCTGACAAAAGATGGAAATAGAAGTTATAAAGAATTCCTCTGAACCCTTATAAATAACAAATCAGCTAAGAGACCTACCGGAAGAAGATTATTTACAAATAGCCAATCCATTCATGAAAATGGTGGCCTCCTTCACTATCAGAGCAAGGAAATTAGAGCAACCAACACAGCTTAGATATTAATATTACATATATTAAGTGTTTGTGAGGATGAGAAGAAACTGCAAGAGGACAGATCAGCACACTCCCTTTGCAAACTTTACTTTCTGGAACTATGTACACTTTCTGGATTGGAAATCCAGTTCTAGAAAATGCTCATAATGAATCTACGTGTTTGTCTATCCAAGGATATTCTATACATGCCCTCTCTTTGTTTTCTGTCGCTGTAACTGATGTCACAGAGGTGTAATTTATCATGAATACTGGTGTTTACTGGTTTTATCATTCTGAAATCTGGGAAGAACAAGCTCAAACTGCTGTATCTTTTGAGAGTCCTCTTACTCGTGGGACTCTGTAGAGTCCCAAGTTCAGGGAATTACAGTTCAGCTTTCTTGTCCTCTGATTACAAAGTCACAGTCCCACTGGATTTGGGACAGTTCTTTATAGCTTTAGGTGGCTCTACCAAATATCCCACCTCCAAATGCCACCATTGGATTAGGTTTCCACTCTCTTTTACCTTACAGTGGACATTGAATTTCAACATGAGTTCACAGCAAGACTCTTAACAAAATAACGCAGAGTAGCTACCAAACTGGAAACAGAAAAAAAGTTTGATTTTGCCTTCCCATAATGTGAACCATGGTGCAAAGTGTGTTCAATTTTACTTTTCAGTTAAAAAAAACTGAAGGTGATGTTCACATGCACAGGTGAGTATCAGAGTGGAAATACAATGGAATATCCTTGTAATAAAGAACTGACTTCTGTTGCAATAGAGGAACTTTGATAAATCTCAGGAAAAATGTTGGACTGAGGATGCCAAAAGTAAGTGTTTATGTTGTATGTTTCCATTCGTATAGAATTCAAACCTGGAGAAAACACCACCACGAACAGTAAGGTGTTACTTTTGTGGAGCTGCTGGGCATGAAGCCAGCCTACTTTGTAAAGTTTGTAAAGTTGTATCTCCTCACTTGGGTTATTTTAACATAAAGGGTATTCACCTATCCAAATCCATCAACCTGTGTTAAGTAATATTTAATACAAAAATCTACCTCTTACCTTTGTTTTAGTTTTATTGAAACAGAGTCTTGCTTTGTAGTCCAGGCTGACCTAGGTTATCTTAGTGCTGGGATTGTATGTGTGCATCCTCACACTTTGGACTAAAGTTTACTTTTAAAAATAGCTCATTATGCCTGCAAGTTGGCAAAGGAAGGGTAAGGGTAGATAAACAGCATTCCAGCAATGTAGGTGGAGGTGAAGACAATTTGGACCAGGGTTTGTGCTGGTGGGAACTTTTCAGATCTCACCCTTCCTGATGGGTTGTGAGGGGACAAGACCCTACAGTGACTGGCTGAGTCGTACCTGCTGGATGGAGTTGTCTTGAAATGAGACAAGGAGGGCAATAGGAGGGACAGAGAGGAGGGTCTGACAGTTCAATTCAAGAAACATTGCTTGGTATATTTAGACTAGACTCCAAGTGCATGCTTAATGTCAGCTGGTTATTGAAATTAGCTGGGGTGAGGGTTCACTTTGCAGTGTCAGCATTTGGTGATAATGTTCAGAACATTTTTCTGCTTTAAGTGATGGTTGTAAAAACCAGATTGGCATGGCTTTAGTAGAGAATGAGAGGAGGGAATTGCAGATGGACAAGGACAGACAGTTGGCTCTGGTAAGGGTCTTCCTGAAAAGGTGAGCAGACCAGTTTAAGGCTCTCGGAACAAAACACAGTTTTGATTTATTTTTGAAGCTAGGGGAGGTCACAGCATGTCACTCCAATGCTTCTCTGTGGACACAGCTGTGCATGAATACAATCCATTTGTCTACAGCCATGTGGGTTTGAGCATGCTTTGCTGCATTAAGCATCTGCTGTGAGGTCGCTCACTAGATTCCAATGGGGTACTACAAGGTTCACGCCAGTTGAGTTGTCTCAAATTCTTTCTCCAACTGAAGCAAAACCAGATCTTGTTACCTACGGTGTTTGTTTGTTGAGTTTTAGTATCAGCACAGAGATTCATAATTGTTTACTCATAACCACAAGAGAAATCAAATAATTGGCTCAATCACATCATTGAGGTATAACTGCTAAGGTCTTTACTTTTGTAGGATTCAGTCAAGATAGCATTTTCCACACTGCATGCCTGTGGATCATGCCTATAATCCCAGCCTCTTAGGAGGCAGAGATCAGGAGGATCGTAGTTTGAAGCCAGCCTGGGCACAAAAAGTTCACAAGAGCCTATTTCGAAAAACCCTTCACAAACACAAGGCTGGTGGAGTGGCTCAAGGTGAAGGCCCTGAGTTCAAGCCCCAGTACCGCCAAAAAAAGAAAAAAAGAAAAACGTTTTCAAAATTGTCCACCTCTTTCTTTCAGCATAGTGATGTTATCATGAAGGTGTGTTCATTTGCTAGTGTCTATATTTCATCTGTGCACACTTCTCATTTTGGTCACTTTTAATTCTTTGCGTAATTTTGAGTCTGTGAAGGTCATGTGGAACTTTCCTATGGTTCTAAAAGTCAGAATTACACAAAATGTGATAATCAAGAAACATCTTCCTTGCTTATCCCTCCATTAATCCCTTTTCACTTTATTCTCCATCCCTTGCTCTCCCAATCACTGTATTCTCTAAATCACCCATGTGTATTTTTCCATCTCCTTTATGCACAAAGGATGGCAGACTATAAGCTGCAAATACCTTTTGGAACATTTGTTGGTTTACTTAGTAGTTTGTCCTGGAAATATCACTTCATTTGGGCTTATAAAGTTATATATTTTTAAGGCTGCTTAATAGTGCTCTATTTTGCAAAGCTACCATGGTTTACTCTTTCACAGATTATTACTTATTAGAATGCATTCCCCTAAGTGGGATTTGAGATGGCTTTCAATATTTTACAATTGCGAACACTGTTGCAAGGAGTACCAATGGGCGTTTCTATTTCTGTGTTACCGGTGGTAGATTCTGAAAAGTAGATTTCTGAGTCAGAGTTTAAGTGCCAGGGCAGAGCTCTTGTGTGGTTGGTTTTCTCTAAGAACTGGCAGGTTTTCCTCCAGAAAGGCAAAGACCTGTGTTTCATCTGTAAAAATAAGTGCCTGTTTCCTGAGAGCCTGATGAGCAGAAAGTATTGTCTCTTAAGTGTTTAGAACTGTACCAGATGAGTACAGATGAGAAATTCTACCTCAGTATTGTTTTAATTAGCAGTTCTCTACAGAAGGAGTGATTGGAACATTTGTTCACATGTTCAAGGACAGTCTTATCTCTGACTGAATTGTCTTCTCATCCATTTTTCCATTTTCCATTGGGTTCTTGGTTCTTGTGCCACATTATTTAAGATTTACATATTGGAAGTCAACCATTTGCCTGTGGTACAGGGAGGTGGCAGGGGGAGGGGGGGAGAGCTGGCTCAAACAATGTGCGCACATATGAATGAATGAATAAACCCTAAAAGAGAATAAGAGCTGTATTTTGCTTTGCTTGTGGTGTGCTCATCATGCATTTGTTTTATTTTACTGTTTTTCACTGTGGTAAGAACACTTAACAGAGCTCTACCATCTGTTACTTAAGTGTCCCTGTCTTTAATGTAGCATTGTTGATCATAGTTGCAATGCTAGGAGATGGACAAGTAGAATGTATTCATCTTTCTTTGCTGAAAGTTCATGCCCAGTGTTTTCAGTACTGTGGATTGAAACCAGGGACTGACAAGGGCGAGGCAAGCGCTGTTACTGAGCTCCAGTCCCAGCCTGCCTTACGCCTTTCATTACTAACTACTTATTTTCCCTCTACCCAGCACCTGGCAACTGTGATTCCATTCTTGGATTTTATACATTGGACTATGTTAGATACCTCATCTATGTGGAGTCATCTTTCTATCAGTCTATCTTGGATGACATCACTTAACATGATGTCCCCAAGGCTCATCGACATTGTCACATACTGCCAAATGTCCTTCTTTTTTAAAGTTTGAGTACAGGGTCATAAAAAGTACAAATGGAACAACCATACGATCCAGAATTGTACTTCTGGCATTCATACAAAGGAATTAAAATCAGGAACTGGAAGAAGTACCGGTACTGTCATGCTTGCTGCAGCATCATTCACAGTACCCAAGACAGAAGCAACTGAAAAGCGAGGCAGATGAATTGGCAATGGACATGTGGTGTACACACACACTATGGAATACCTGTCATTCTATTTTGGAAAAATTGTTTAGTGGGTAGCTAACTTTATCCAACATTCCTTTTACTGAGTGTTTATTTCCAGTTATTGTAAGAAAGTAATTCATTATACCAATGTTAAGGAAGAATTGATCTTGGCTAAACTCTTGTATTTGTACAACTTCAATTTCTGTATTTATATTTCTAATCTAAATGGAATTCATTTTCATTTATTAAATGAAGATGTGGTTGACTGCTATATTGGTGGGAATGACTCATCTGTCTTAACACCATGTCTTGGAAATCTGTATGACTTGAGAAATTGCTTCAGGCTGTTTTGTGCTTCTGTGTGAATCAGGTTGACTTCTGGGCTTCTCTTCAGGTCCATATTCCTTTAGCTGATGTTTGCCTTTTCAGGCCACGGTGTCATGATCGCTCAGTAGTAGACACCATATGTTTGAATACATTCTAATGTCTCACAAGGCAAGTTGCTTCTTAAAGTTTCTGTTTTTCAGTTTTGACCAATTTTAATGTTTTTTCCATAAAATTTTTGTAACAAATGATCCATAAAATGGCTTATAGATACTTTTATTAGAATTGCATTTAAATTAATTTAACATCTTAATAATGTTGAGTCATCTTCTAGACAAGTGCATATCTTTGTATTTCTTCAAATCTACTCTTGTCTTTTAGAAATTCTTTTCACATTTTTCTTATAAAAGTTTTGCACATTCTTCACTAAATTTATTTCTAAGTTTTACTCATCTCTGTTGGTGCATTAAGAGTGTTTTATGTACAATTAGGCTGTTTATTATTTGTTTTTATGGTTCACTACTTGACTGAATTATTTTAGTATTTTTGATTTTATTACTGATTCTCTAGGATATTCTAGTTATACTGTCATTTCATCTGCAGTAGATATAGCTGTAATTTTTCTTTACACATTCTAATGCCTCTTGTTCAATTATATTGGCTAACACAGAATAAAACTGAACCACTGAGGAGATAGGGGCATCCTTGTCTTGTTCCTGAGTTTAGTTGTAGTAACAGTGGTATTTACTTTCCAATAAATAAGAAACTATCTTTCAGACTAGGATATAAAGGTGCACCACCCAAGTTTTCATGTATGTTTGCATATTTAATCACATTCAATTATTTTATTCTACTTTTATTAGAATTAGTGTTGAGTTTGGGAAAAGGGTATAATTTCCGCTAGACTTGTGGATATTGGATATGATGTTATCGTATTTCTAACGCTGTCCAAAGAGTCATTTCCTGGATAT
Source organism: Castor canadensis (assembly GCF_047511655.1). Taxonomy (NCBI): domain Eukaryota; kingdom Metazoa; phylum Chordata; class Mammalia; order Rodentia; family Castoridae; genus Castor; species Castor canadensis. The sequence goes on from NC_133399.1 coordinate 111,419,930, forward strand.
AAGTTGGTCATGGAGTACTATGTTTTTAGTGGTTCTGAATGGAGTCTGCCTGCCAACACTGTGCTCAGAATTGTGTTTATATTCTTGAAAGAGACTCTATTTCTTTGTATTATCTGGATCTTGTTTAGGCATCAATATTCTATTTGCATGAAAGAATTACAAAGGGTTCTATCCTTTTTAAATGTTCTGTGATGGTTTTAGATTATTAGGAAGAACTGCATCTTAAGGTTGGGCTTAAAATCTCTGTGAAATTCTGTAAGCTCCATTCTTTTTGTTCTTGCATCATATTCTCTATCTTTTTTTTTTTTTTTTTGATACTGGGGCTTGAACTCGGCCTTACACTTGCTAAACAGGTGCTCTATCCTTGAGCCACTCCTTCTGCCCTGTTTTCTCTATTTCTTATGTAAAAGTTAGTTTTTAAAAAACTACCTAACTTTCTCATATTCTTGGAAACAATCCATTTTATCTACAAAGATCCAGTTAGTTTTCAGAGAAGACATCAATGCAGTGCCACAATTTTTACAAATATCTTCATTTTCAATAACCTCTCTGCTTTATCATTTCTTATTTTCTATGTTTGAATCTTCTCCTTTTTTATTGATTAAATTAGCTAGTGGTTTATCTATTTTACTGATTTTCTTGATCCATGCTTGCATTTTATAAATTGGACCAACTCTACTCTGGTATCTTCCTCATTGATTTGCAGGTTACCATATGATGTTATTCCTTACGATTTCTTTTGGTTTCGTAGGTCATTCCTTTTAGTATTTTTATGAGGTGGGAACATATTTCTACTTTCAGTATTTCATTGTTTTGGTAAAGTGGATGGGACAATATCATTCCCTGTGATCACTTTTTTAAATGTATCCCATTGTTTAGGATAAGGAAAGTACTCAGGACACACCTTAAAAAGATCTGTCATTTTATCTCGTTGCCCCTTCCTTCACCCAGAAGTTGTTTCATACAATTTAAAAATTCTCTGTCCCTTATGGATTTGGGGTAGGACATCATGCTTTGCCTAGGATTGTTCCAGTAGCCTCTAAACTCATCCCCTCTTTCATTTGTGGCTCATTTGGTATCTGTTGATTTTTCTAAAACACAAATTGAATCATCCCCAGCCTTGATAAAATGCTTTAGTGGCTTCTCTAGACCCTAGAGGAAGATTCCTTGGTTGGAACACACTGTCGTTCCTGATTTCACCTCCAGGTAGGTGCCTCTCCTGCCCTGCTTTTCAAGCTCCTCACTCAACTTCTTGTCACCCCAATAACATGGTGGGGGCTAGGCAGCCTTGCTGGTTGCTTAGAAACTTCTAGTCAAGTCATGTCTTTCTAATTACTTTTGTCTTGTGACAAATTGAAGATTTCTTTCTCTGGATCACATTATGTATTAACATTTGTTTGGAGCCCTCAGAATTCCATAATCACTTCTCTCACACTACTTTTGATACCACTTGGTAACCAGCTATTATGTTCCATCAGTACACTTCACCTGTGGAAGAAACTTAGTCAAGTTTCTTCCAGGGCAAGAATTATATCTTATGCATATCCATTGCCTCGTTTGCTAACTGAGTTCTTGGCACAGATCAATCATACATTAGCTGCCTTTGGATGTATTCAAGAACCTCTTATATAAAGTTCACCCACCACAAGTTAGAATCTAGTAAAGGCTAAAATGGTCAAAAATTTCTATCTTGAAAATAAATAAATTTTTCTTTCATAAAAACAAAATGGTTAGGTGAATACATAAGCAATAAATTAATAATTGATGAGATTATACCTTTTCTTCAGCCACTTGAGAATCCCTAAGGCAGGTTCCAATTCATAAGTGTTTATGGACACAATGACATAAATGCCAAGTGCTCACAAATTTCTCTACTCCATCCCTGTAAATTCTTCCAAAAATGATATTAAATTCAGCCTCTATACCTCTTTTATTATTCTTTGTCCTTGTGGATTCTCATCTGGACTACCAGGTTTGGATTCATCAAAGCTCCAAGAAGCTATTACCCTGACTTCACATTTCTAGAGAATAAGGATTTAGCTAGATTTTGTTCATTTCTATAGGTAAAAGGCTAAAAGCTGTGAATACTTTAATGTTTATATTTTCTTGTCACAAATAGCTATGGAAGAGATATGTTATTAACTCTGAACAACCTTTTCTAACAACTAATATGTTTGTGGCATGTATTTTCTAGTCAATGCATAACTAGAACTGCTGTTTGAATACCTGAAATATGCAAAACAGTCACACAAAACTACAATAACTTTGAAGAAACAGCATATGCTAAACAGCTCTTCCTGGATGAATCAAAATACACTTCAAAGTCTGATTTATCTAATAAGTTTTTTGTTAGTTTTATTAAGATAACATTTGCATTAAAAATGTTAGCATTCTTAGACGCAAAACTGTATGAAAAATATATAGCATATAACCATCAAAATGACCAGGATAAACTAAGTTTCTGTTGTACTAAAAGCTATTCTTCCATCTCTTTGAAATAAATGACCAGAAGTCCCTAGCAGCTGATGTAACCAGCACTTCCTGGTTGTTTGATGATAGCCATTTTGATTGTGTAAGATGGAAATTGAATGTTATTTTGATTTGCATTTTTTTGGCTAAGGATTTTGAACATTTCTTCATGTATTTCTTGGCCACTTGTACATGTTCATTTGAGAACTGTCTATTCAGTTCATTTGAACATTTATTAACTGGATTATTTGTTCTTTTGTGTTTAATTAGTTGAGCTCTTTATATAACTGGATATTAATTCTTTGTCCAATGAATAGCACACAAAGATTTTTTACTATTCTATCGGCAGTCTTCAGTCTGAAGGTTGTTTCTTTTGATGTGTAAAAAGTTTTCAGTTTGATGAAACCCCATTGTCAGTTATTACTCTAATTTCCTGAGCTTTTTGAGTCTTGTTGAAAAACTTACTGCTTATACCTGATCTTCAAGAGTTTTCCATGTTCTCACCCATAGTATTTTCAGAATTTCAGGTCTTGCCTAGAGGTTTGATCAATTTCAATGTGATTTTTGTACAATGTGAAAAATGGGGATCCAATTTCAGTACTTTACACGTGTAAATTGGTGTTTTCCCAACACCAATTGTATAAGAGGCTGTCTTCTCCAATGTATATGCTTCTTCTACCTTTGTCATAAACCAGGTGACTATAGATATTTGGATTTATTTCTGGGTCTTCTATTCTATTCCATTAGTATTAGTGGCTGTTTTTAATGTATGTCTTTTTGTTACTACGGCTAGTACAACTTGTATAGTAGTATAATTTGAAGTCAGTACAGTGATACTTCCTGCATTGCTCTTTTGCTCAGGATTGCATGACTGTTCTGGGTCTTTATGATTTTATAAGAATTTTAGGATTGATTTCTCTATTTCTGTGGAGAATGCCATTGGAATTTTTATGGGATTGAATTGAATCCATAGATTTTGGTAGCATATCCATTTTCACAATACAAATTCTACTGATCAATGAACATAGGAAATCTTTCCATCCTCTAATGTTTTTTGTTTTCTAGTTTTCATTGTAGAAATCTTTCACTTCCTTTATTAAGTTATTTCTAGGTAATGTTTTGAGGCTACTATGATGTGGTTATTTTCCACAATCTGTTCATTATTGGTGTATAGAAAAATTATTGATTTTTATTTGTTGGTTTTGTATTCTGCTACTTACCAAAAGTGTTTATCAGATGTAAGAGTTTTTTGGTGGAGCCCTCAGGGTCTTAGGCATAGGATCATATCATCTGCAAAAAGGAATACTTTGATTTCTTCCTTTCCTGTTTCTGTTTGTATAAATTTTTTTTCACTCTCTTACCTTATTGCTCTGGCTAAGAATTCAAGCCCTATATTGAACAAGAGTGGACAGAGTAGACACCCTTGCCTAATTTCCTTTAGAGCATTTAATTTTTCTTGTTGAGTTTGCTGTTGACTATGGGTTTGTCATACACAGTCTTTACTATGTTGAGGAACATTCCTTGTATTTCTAGTTTCTTCAGAGTGCTCATTACGCATGGATATTGAATTTTTTCAAAACCACTTTCTGTATCTATTGATATGATCGTGTGATTTTGTCTTTCTGTTTATATGTTGTTTTAATGAAATCAACTTGTCAAGATATAGGATCTTTTTCACGTGGTGTTGATTTTGTTTACAAGTATTAAGTTCTTTTTCATCTGTGTTCATCAAAATAATTGGTCTATATTTTTTTCTTTGCTTGTGTCCTTATCTGTTTTTTGTATCAGCATAATACTGGCCTCGTGGAATGAGTTTGGTTGTTTTTCTTTCCTTTCTATTTTATGGAATAGTTTATGCAGCTTTGGTGTTAGTTCTTTTTTAAAGGTCTGATAGAATTTAGCAGTGAGTATCTCTGGTTGTGTAGGGTTTTTGTTGTTTCTGTGAAACTCCCTACATTCAATTTTATTGTTCATGGTAGATCTACTTAAGTGATTTATATCCTCTTGGTTTTTATTGTGGTAGGTCATATGTATTTAGAAATTAATCCATTTCTTCTAGAATTTCTAGTCTATAGGAATATAAAATTTTAAACTATTACCCAATGATCCTCTGAACTTTGTTCGTATTTGTTGTAATATTCTATTTTCAACTCTCATTTTAATAATTTGTGTCTTCTTTTCCTTGCTATTGGATGGTTTGGCTAAGAGTTTGCCAATCTTATTTATCTTTTCAAAGAAACAACTCTTTGTTTCATAGATCAGCTTTATCATTCTTTTGGACTCCATTTCTTTACTTTCTGCCCTGATCTTTGCCATCTCTTTTTTGCCTACTCATTTTGGCTAAAGTATCTTCTTGTGTTTCTAAGAGATTGAGGCACATCATTAGCTTATTTCTTTGAAATTTTGTTGCATTTTTAATGTATTCACTCATAACTATAAACTTCCTTCTTAGTAATGGCTTTTCTGTGTCACAAATATTCTGTTATGTTGTTTTTATTTTCACTTAATTCTAGAATTTATCTGAATTCCTCCTTTATTTTTGAATGCCCTACTGATTGTTCAAAAGTGTACTGTTTAGTTTCTATGTGGCTTGTATATTTATTATAGTTTTTTTTTGCTGTAGCTATCTTGTTTTTATTCTGTGGTCAGATAGAATCCAGGATATATTTGTTCACACTTGCCCTATGTCTTCAGACAGGAGTTATTTGTCATGGAAGTTCCACTGACTGTGTGTTCAGTGGCTGTGAGTTGAACATTCTGTAGATATCTGTTAAGTTCATTTCATCTACATTGTCATTTAATTCTGCTGTTTCTTTGTTGAATTTTTGCATGGATGGCCTATTCATTGGTAAGAATGGGATATTGATCATACACTGCTGTTGCTTTGGGATCTGTTTTTATGGCTAATAATATTTGTTTTATGAAATTGGGTAAACTGACATTTGAAACATATATGTTTACATTTGTTGTATCTTCTAAATCCATTGTTCCCTTTATTAATATGAAGTGACCTTCTTTGTCTCTTCTGAATAATTTTAGTTTGAGGTCAGTTTTGTCATACATGAGTATAGCTACCCATGCTTGATTTGGGGTTCCATTTATTTGGTATATCTTTTCCTATTTTTTCCCTTTAAACCTATGTCTGACTTTGCCAGTGAGGTATATTTTTGTTGTTTTTCAGTACTGAGATTTGAACTCAGGGCCTTGCACTCTCCAGGCAGATGATTGGCTGCTTGAACTACACTCCAACACACTTTGCTTTTTGTATTTTTCATAGGAACTTGCATTTATGGCCAGTCTGACCTGGGCCATAGTCCTCTTCTTTATGCTTCCTGCATAGCAGAGAGGACAGCCATGTGCCAGAAATTCAACTGTTATTGATTGAGATGAGGGCTCCTCAATTTTTTGTCTGGGTTGTCCTCATACCATGGTCCTCCTGGTCTCCACTTCCTGAGTTGTTGGGATTGCAGGTATGATCCACCATGCTCAGCTTTAGGCCTAATTTTTTAGCCTGATCCACTACTCTTTGTGTTTTGATTAGAGAATTGAGATGATTCACATTCAGAGTCAGTAATGAAAGAAATGTAGCAATCTCTGTCATTTTCTTTTTCTAGTCTTCAATTCTTTCTTAACCCTCTTTTGTTTATGAGATTCTTTGCCACGTTTTCATGGTTGTGTTCACTTTTTCCTTTGTGTGTAGGATTCTTTTAAATATCTTCTGCAGTGCTGGCTTAGTTTTTAGGAATTGCTGTAGGTCTTTATTCATCATGAAATATGTCTCTGTGGGTACAACAGTCCACGTTATTTTCTTTCTGGACTTGGAATATGTCATTTTTGCCCTCCTGGTTTTTAGAGTTTCTGTTGAGAAAACTGGTATCGTGATGGATTTGCCTTTATATGTGACTTGGCACTTTTCTCTTTTGTGGCTTTCAATATGGATTTTCCTCTGTCTTTGTACTTATTGTTTTAACTATCATGTGATGTGGGGAGGACTTTTTCTGATGTTGTTTGTTTTTAAAATGCTTTTGTACATTAATGACTATCTCTTTCTTAGGATTTAGGAAATATTCTATTATTTAATTGAATATGCTTTTGTTAGCTTGCACTAGTTCTTCTATGCCCATGATTTGTAGGATTGGTCTTTAATAGTGTACCAGAGGGTTGGCATGTTCCATTAATACTTTTTATTTTTCTTTAAATTTTTATCAGTGTTCTAATTGAGCCACCCCATCTTCAAGCCCTGATATTATATCTTTTTTTTGATCCAGCCTAACAGTAAGGTTGTCAACTGAGTTTTTTAGTTGAGTTATTGAGGTTTTAATTTTCAGATTTTTGAATTTTTTCAGGATTTCTATATCTTTATTGAAATCCCATCTCATAACCTGCATTGTCTTCCTTATTTCATTCATCTGTTTATTTGTATGCCCTTTGCATTCATTCAGATGCTTATACATGCTGGCTTTAATTTTGTTGATCATTCTTACTATAGCTCTTTTAAATTCATCGTTTGAGATTTAATCAACTTGTCATACAAGACTTTTACTACAGAATCGTAGACTTTCACAGGGCTCATGTTATTGCTTTTTCATGTATTTTATGTTTTTGCATTGGGGCTTGGGCTTGTGTGTCTGAAGTCAAGGCTTTGGCTGCAGGATCTAATCACAAGTAGTGTTTTCTTTGAAGTATTCTCAATGTTCTGGATAGACTGAGTATTGGTGGTGTTAATGTGGAGTTTCTCACAACTGGTCTGGGGGTATAGCTCATCAATAACAAATTATCAATTCAGAAGCAAACCAGATATTTAAATGAAATAAGGAATAGTTGGAAGCATCACTTACACACTCCCCCAATTAAGTTATACTTGGAAGGAACTAAATTCTTTTAGGGTATGCTAGGAGTTTAAAAAATATTAAGGGTATAGGAATTCAGAGTTAAGTTGTAAAAAAGGAGGGGTGAGGAAAGGAAAATGGGGGAAGGAAAATGGGGTGAAAAGGATGACATGTATCACAGGAGGGTAAATGAGATAATTGTTTGTGAGAATATAGTATAATTATTGTGGAAAAAGATAATATAATTTACGGAACAAAAAAAATAAAAATAATAAAAAGAAAGCAAAAAAATGAAAATGAAAAATAAATAATTTAAAAAAAATGTTGCAGGGTGCCAATGGCTCACACTTGTAATCCTAGGTACTTGAATGGAAAGATTGCAGTGGGAGGCTAGCCCAGGAAAATAGTTCATTAGACTCCATATCCAAAATAACCGGAGCAAAATGGACTGGTGTTGTGGCTCAAGTTGTAGAGCGCCTGGTAAGATTAAACCCCAGACAAAAAAAAAAAAAATCAATAAATGAAAGTACCTCTTCCTGGTTGACCAGAAGAGTACCCACCAGTTGTGTTCTATCAGTGCAACAGGTGTTCACCCTTAAACTCTGGCCCTCAGCTTTCTCTCTGTGATTCTGACAATGTGTTCACTGTGTTCCCTCGCAGTACCTGTGCATGGTGTTGCCTATAATTCCTCTTTGAGTACAGCCTGAGTGTAGTGGTCAGTTATTGGTTAAGGCTCTTGGCCAGGAGCATCTAAAGGAGGGAAAGACAGGTCCAGTGGAGTAACTCCAGGGGTAGGGAAGTCCATCCCACTGCAGTGCTTCTGTTGGGCCTGGAGCAGCTCTAGGCATATGGGCCAGGAGCTGTGGAAAGAGGCTTCCTTGTGCAGCTAGTGGGCCAGTGTGCACTCTGCTAAGTCTGCCCACTCCTGTGGCCTGCTCTGGGCCTCCTCCTTGCCTTGTGCATGTGACTCAGTGCCCTAGTGGCTCCTGCTCATCCTGCTAAGTTTGTATTTCCACCTGCTCCCAGGCTAGCACTGTTCACAACTTCACATGTAGCTAGCTGTCTCACATTGGCCCATTGGGCCTAAGCATTAAACAGGTTAGGGTGCAAGGAGTTTGGCCAGTCCTTGTATCACCCTGTGCCCATAGTGCTTCACCTTGGGGGAGAGGAGTTCAGGCTCCAGTTCACTCCAGTTTGTCTGCAGTGAAGTCTGCAGCTACTTTGCCACCTTCACTGTTGCTTGGTCTCTTTCCAGTTTGATGCCCTTGTTCTTGCCCCATGGGTCCGTGGGTTTAAAGCTGAAGCAGATAAAGGCGTGGTTCACAGAATTTGTCAACACTGTTGTTTGCCCTGTGCCCACAGTGCTTCATCCTGGGTGGGGGACTCAGGCTCTGTTTAGCTTCAAAATGTCTACAGTGTGATTTGCAGTCTCATTCCTAGTCCATAGATTTGCACTGTGTGCAAAGCATTAATTGGTGCATGACCATCTCTTGCAACACAAGCACATGCCTGGTGCATCCAGGCATGAAGCAGGCTAGGTCCTGCTCCACAGTTTGCCACTTTCCCTGGAAGGTGGGGGACACACAGTTTCCAAGGTGCTCTAGGCTGTGTCCTAGAGAACTTTAACTTTTGTTTCTCTTATAGATAAAAGGTTTGGTATTTTTGATTTCTCTCCATCCCTAACTGCCTACTCTTTTACTGGTGCCCACCCCTACCTTTCTAAATTTCTTGCTTTTTGCATGTAGTCACGTACCTGAGGTTTTATTTCAGGCTCATGGAATCACAGGAACTTGTAGATATTTCTAACCCAACATCTTCTCGTCTCTGCCGTGACCTATTTGAGTGAGTTGAGTCATATAGTTTCAATGATTTGCCAGATATTGTTGCAAACAGCTGTCCAGTCATTTTGCTATCATTGTTTTTATTTTTATTTATTTATTTATTTATTTATTTTTTTGATGCATAGATAAAAATTTATTCACTACGATTTCAGCAATAGCAACCTTGAGAACCTGACACACTTCATAGGTGATGTCGGTTTTCAGTGCCTATAGAAAAGTTTAGTCACGTGAGCAGTAGAAAATGAATAATAGAGACACCAAACATGATGATACAACATATTAAAACAGAATGAGTTCAGACTGAGGGTTTCTTTTTTTTTTTCTTTTATTATTCATAAGTGCATACAAGGCTTGGTTCATTTCTCCCCCCTGCCCCCACCCCCTCCCTTACCACCCACTCCGACCCCTCCCTCTCCCCCCCCAATACCCAGCAGAAACTATTTTGCCCTTATTTCTAATTTTGTTGTAGAGAGAGTATAAGCAATTTATTCAAGCAATTTATTCTCTATTCATTTATTTAATATCTTAGCACCTTTATCAAAAACTAATTTGACTTTTAATGTCTATTTCTGTTTAGATTCTATTGTGTTCTACTGGTTGAGCTAAATAGTCTTTCTCCAAGACCACCTTGAGCTGATTATTGCAGTAAGGGGCTGTACTTGAAATCAGCTTAGTGTCAGTCCTACAACTTTGGTCTGATTTTTCAAATTTATTTATGCAATTCTAGAACTTGGCACTTTAAATGTACATTTTAGAACTAGCTTCCAGATATCTACTTAAAAATCACAGGGTTTGTGGTCAGGATTTCTTTGCATGTTTAGCAAAGTTTTGGTAGAATAGATATTCTTGCATCCTTAAATATTCTGGTTCCTAAGTATGGTATAGCTGTCAATTTATTTACATTTCTTACTTGTGATGACTCCATAATTTTAGCAGGCAAATATCAAACATATTTTGTTCCATCTATCTTGATGAAAATGAAGATACTCTCTTGTTTTAATTTTATTTCCAATTAACCGTTGCTTGTATAAAAGCTAGAATTGAATTTGTTTATATATTGTCCTTGTATCTTGTGTCCTTGCTTGGCTTACATATTAGCTCTAGTTCTTTTTCAGGCTTTTGAGATTTTCTGCACAAGCATTCATATAAGCTCAAATTAAACCAAGTTTATATGTCTTTTTCTTCTCAATATGTGCATCTTTTTTCCATTGGTTTCTTTAAGTCCTTTGACTGGTTAGGATTACACTTTTTCCCCAGTCCCAGGACACATGCATAAAGCATTTCCTCATTAGCAATGGCATCATTGTTTATTTGCTCATTTCTTCATAGATGCCTTTTTCAGGCTGAGGAAGTTTTGAGTTTGGTGAGTTTTTAATCAGGAACAGGTATCGAATGGTTTCTAGTTAGTATACATACACAGACACACACTATATATATATATATAGTGTGTGTATATATATATGTATAGTGTGTGTATATATGTGTATATGTATATGTATATATATGTGTGTGTATATAGTGTGTGTGTATATATGTGTGTGTGTGTATATATATATATAGAGAGAGAGATAGATATAGATATAGATATACTGTGTGTATATAAATATATATATATGTGGTTTGGCACATCACCACGACTGATGTTAAATGTCTGAGCCATCTAGCTTCAAGGGAACTTTTCTTTCTGCTTAAGTGGGACAAAGTGTTTTGTGTCCCCGGGTCTTACATGTTTTCTTGGTACAATAGAAGATCCAGGGAAATGCACAGTTCCACTGTCCCATTCCTACCTCCAGACAGTCACAGCTGCTCCTCCTATACACCTCTTTTGCTCCTATTGCTCTTATACACCTCTCTGGTCCTCACTCTTGCCCCATTTTCTTGTGATTACCCAGTGAGGCCCATGGGAGGCAGCTCAAATGTGATTCTGTACCTTACGTGTGTTTTCCTCTTGTTTCTGGTGGGTTCTTTGCAGCATACCTAAAGAAAAACACACCATATGTAAGGAGAGTCAGAACTGATAAATCATGAAGGTACTTTTGACTGAATTTATTTTTTGGAAAACTGTCTTTAAGACCTGCAGCATATTTTAACAATTTCAAATAATATTTTTACTCCCCTGTTAGCAGTATAATATCTGACTCTTTCCAACACCACTCTTATGACTTTTAAGCAGCTTCTTATATAGTTGCTTTGCCCACCCTCCAACTATTTTTAGGCTTTAAAAGTTCCTTATTAAGATTATTGAATATATCTAGAAGGTAAGCCAATATAGCATATGTTGAACCCTTTTCTACCAGAAATCTCTGTAGACTATGTGAGTGTTCAATGCTTCAGTTCACACAGCAATGGGTTTCCACCATCTTTGAAGGACTGCACTCTGGAGATAGCCCAGCATGCCCTAAACTGATGAATAGATTAAGAAAATATATTTATACACAATGGAATTTAATTCAGTCATAATGAAGAATGAAATTTTGTCATTTACAGTTAAATGGATGGAACTGGAGAACATCATGTTAAGTTATCCAGGTTCAGAAGGTCAAAGGTTGCATGTTATATGTGGATGACAGATCCAATAAAAATACAAGCATTATCATATATACACATAAATACTACAAAATATGTTTCCAAAAGTGGGACTGTTACAGGAGACTAAGGGAGGAAGAAAAGAATGATACAGAATAAATAACAGTGAAATAGATGACATCTGTGTAAGAATTAGACACAAGGAAACACACTGAAAACTGTTAAACAATATAGAGTAGAGGGAAAGGGGAAGAAAGAGGAGTGGAGGGGTTAGACTGATTTAAGCCTAATATATTCACATGGAAAAGACCAAGGCAAAAATCATCACTGAACAACAGACACTTAAACAATGAAGGACAGGAATGCAGAATGGGTTGTGCAGAGGAGGGCAGCAGTGGGAGGGAGAAGGTAAACAAAGAAGAAAAGGGAGGTGAACGTGGTTGAAGCACTTTCTATCCATGTGTGAACATGGAACACATAAGCCTGTTGAAGTTATTGTAGGAAGGGTAATGGGATAGGGGGAGAATAATGGAAGAGAAGAACCAAACCGGTTTTTAATATATGTACATATGGAAATGTCACAACAAAGCCCCTTGTAAAACTGTCATATACTAATAAAAACGTATAAAAGAGAATTGTATCGGGCTTATTGAAGTTTCTTTTAGCTTCTCTCTCTGTCTCTCTCTCACACACACACACACAACTATCATTAGCATACAAAGAATATATTAAAGATAAACATGACATTTTGATGTATGTATTGGCAAAAGACAAAGTTATAATAAGTTTAGTTTACAGGCCTATGGATTTCGTGAGCCTGGAATTAGGCCATACCTCATTCCTTAAAACACAGGGCATGTCCATGAGCTCATCAGACCAGGTTGGATTCAGAGGCTGAAAAAGGGATGAAAAGCAGAAATAAGGAAAGAAAAGTGGTTTGGTCATTTCAGTTATTTTTCTTCTGCCATGAATTTATTTATTTTAAATGACCTGATTTATAGTTCACCTTGATTATGTGACATTTAACACAAGCTTCTCCATTCTGGTTTGGTCTGATCTGTTGAGAACAAATTCAGGGGCTCTGTCTAAAATGATGTCCTTCCATAAATTTTATCTAACAATGCTTTGTGATATGATCGCCATATCCCAGTTAATTGCTATATCTGTCAACTCTCCTTCCTTTGCTAAAGTGAGGGAAGAAGATTGAATTTAGCATCTGTTCTATTATCAAATTCCAAGTGTATTAGGTCAGTATTATTACTGGTAGCCACCATGCTCTACACTTGATCTCCAGGCTTTTCTATCTTGTGTAACTGAAGTTGTAACCCCTTGATCACCCTCTCCCAGTAGCCCTGGTGATAACCATTTTCCCTCTCCTTCTATGAATTGGACTGTTTCAGATCTAATATATAACTGAGATCATAATCAATTGCCTTTGTACCTGGTTTGTGTAACTTGATATAATGCCCTTCAGATTCATCCATGCTGTCATAAGTGACAGGATTTTCTTCTTTTAAGAATGAATGATATTCTATTACATTTCCTTTTGTTCTTTATCCATTGAAAGACACTTAGATTTTTCCACATCTTGATTATTGAGAATTATGCTCGAATGAATGCTGGAGTGCAGGTTATCCTTTGTCATCTTCCTTTCAGTACTGTTGGATAAATGCCCAGGCATGGAATTTATGAATCTAATGTGGTTCTATTTTTAATTTCTTAGAAACCTCTGTATTATTTCCATAGTGACTATACAGATTTACATCCCCAACAACAGTGTAAGGATTCTCTTTTCTTCACATCCCAACATGTGTTGTCTTTTTCTTTTGATAAGAACTATTCTGAAAAAAGTACAAGGAGATATTTCATTGTGGTTTTAATTTGCATTTCCCTGATGTTTAGAGGTGCTATTATTCAACTATGGCTTCTTTGTAATGTAAATTTCTGTATTTTACATTTATATTTTAGTTTGTGTTAAGTGTTCTCATAAAGTTACATTTATTCATTAATTGTCAGAAAGGTGAACTCTGATTTTAATATCTTATACAACTTGTTATGAGCTAAAAGTTAGGTAATTTGATATATTAAGTCATAGTGCTTTTCGATTATATCTTTTTAGCTATAAAAGTAGTACTCTGTTTTTGTTTATAAAGGCAAAATATTTAGGGGGTGAATCTGTCCCTAACTATATTCCTAAAATAAAATTTGTGAATCTTTTAATACACATCACTATGCAAAGTACTTGCCATGAATCTTTTAGCAATAATAGGTGAATTCTTTCCACAGAACTTGAGCATTATTTTTATCCCAGATTCACGTAGAAAAATGACTGAAGATGAAATTATAAGCATTCAAGAAGCCAGGCACTAAAATACAAAATGTTTCAGAGCAGTTCTAAAATATTTTCATGCCAAATTAAATTTTTAATGTAGACATCTCATTTTTTCATCTTTTATGGGAGTTAAGTTATAATAACAGAAAAATGAAGTAAGAGAGCTGGAGACATGGCATATATTTCAGTGGACATGCAGTCAAAGAGTCAACTTAACATGGAAACCAAGAGATCCATGTAAGGCAACAAGGCAGAAAGACTTTGAAATTGCTCAAATTTTAACACTTAATTATTTGTATTTCTACCAGATGATACTTTTGACCACGTATACATTTGATGTTAATATATGGAAATACAGATAATGTCTTTGGTACCTTTCAATTCTTACCTTCCATATACCTAAAGTACAAGAAAGAGATGGGATGAATTCTGTGGAGAAAGTGGTACTATAGCATTTGTGGCTTGTTATTGAAAGGTAACTATGCTCTCTGTGGCCTCACAGAACATTACTGCCTTAAGGGATCTGAATTTGATGACATTGTGTCAAAGGGTATTTAGCTAGCTTGCCACTACTGCTACAGGTAACTAAGGTCAATCAGCTTAAATAGAGGAAAAGTTTGTTTTGGCTCTATACTTTGGAGTTTGCACTCCAGATTTGGTTATCCAGGTGGCTTTATCCCGTGGGGAGGCAGCACATCATGACAGGAGTGCCTGGTGTATAAAGCTGCTTACCTATATGGCAGCTTGGAAGTGAAGAGAGAGAGGAAGATAGCTGAATCCCACAACTTCCTACAGGTATACCTACAATGACCTATGACCTCCCATTAGGAGGTCTTACAGGTTCTACCACCTTTCAACAGTGTCATGCTGAGGTCCCCAACCTCAAATCCATGGGCCTTTGGGACCATTCCAGATCTATGCTCTTACAACGGAACACTTGGTATAAATCCATCATGCCTTTATCCACAGGGTAGTTGGCATATGCAATCAACACAGATCCATCCTGCATAGGAGAAATGACATTTCTAATTATAGACTTAATTCTATCCATGTGGAATAATTATTAAGATATAAATTGATTAAAATTGTGTTTTGGGACTAGAAGTATATTTTCGAAATTAACACAGATCCTTGTCTGTAATGAGATTAATTTGGTCATTTTTATTATCAGGGAATTTAAGGAATAGCCATTGTACAGGAAAAATATTTCTAAATTATTTATTGTGAACATTTTCTTAATTCCAGTTCTCTGTGTGTACACACACATGAACATTTGTCTATGTCAGGAGGCATATTTGCCTCTGTCCCTGGATGAACACAGGTTTATTGTTTATTTACATGGCCTGTTTTCAAAGCCACGAACATGGGACTGAAATAGTCTAGAAAATTGTCACTGGCATTTGAAGGAAGAGAGGTAAGGTCTAAGGAGCACAAATAGATTACAGCTGAGGTCTGAACTTGAGGTTGGCACAAGAGAATCCTGATATAATTAGACCCAGTGTTTGGTCTATAATTGAAGCAGTTGCAGAGCAGAGAAAACACTTCAGACCATGAGAATGTATCCATGAGTCCTTGAAGGACTCTCCATGGAGAACTCAGCGATTACTGCTGAATGCTGCCTGACTGACACGAAGATGGAAGGCTGGTTAAAAATACAAATCAATAAAAGTTTACTTCATTGAAGCAAAGAAAATAAGAAAACAGGTATAGACTATGGTTTCTGTTACGCAAAATTAACATTTCTGGTGATTTCATTCATGGAGTTCTATGGATATTGAAGACCGTCATGCATCATCTTGAGGAGTTAACTCATGACAGAACACAGGTACTTGCAGAATACACAGGTCCGCAACCTTTATCTTCCCATGTCACTTTGATTTACTTTATTCTATTCACATTTAAAACTAAGGTGCTAGAAAATACAACATAAACTATGTACAGACCAGATGTAAAGGATACATCGAACATATTTTGTTTTAATACTTCAGAGCAGATGATCAGGGGAGGTTTCAAGAGTGTGTTGGGGAAAGAGAAAGGTTTTATTACTTTAGAGAGACAAATATATAAACTAGAATAGCCAAGTAATGTCACACACATGTATAGACACAGACACATAAGCTTGGTTTCTAGAGTCAATAATTTAACTAATAAAATGGAAGTGGAAATATTTGAAAAAGAAAAGAGTTACATAAATATTGAGAATTCAGATTATGTGGGTGAGCAAAGAAATATGGAAAATTAAGTAATTGAAAAGTTTTGATAGTATGCTCTCAGAATATGTATACATATATATTTTATCATACTTATATATAATGTTTACATTATAGCATATGCACCCTAATGATTCAAGAAGATCTTTGGAGTTGAAGGGATAGATTACAATCATTTATCATCCCTGACATACATACACATTCACACACACACATATCAGTTTCTCTTCTAAATACAAGCTTTTACTCAGTGGCATTTTTCCTTTATCTACTTTAAATTGTTACATTTAAAAAGCCCACTGTGTGCCTAAGCATGTAATCAACTATTTCACAGACATATTCATGTGTGTCTGATGAGTATCAGATACATGAAGATAAACAACTATCACATTCATTTAATAATCAAAATCCAGAGTTAAACTATACTACAAATTGTTTTTTTTAAATGACTGAAGAAGCACTTTGCAATTGAGAGATAAAATTGTAATCATTTGTCATCAATGCAATATTCATCACAGTTTTAATTAATTGTGAATAGTGTACATAGAAATGTAATAGTACATGAATATCATTCAATAGACAACTTAAATGTTTAAGCTTAAAGTCATTTTTTTGTGACTGGGTGGGTTTTACTCTGTAGCTTAGGCTGGTCTTGAACTTGTGATCCTCCTGCCTCAGCTTCCCAATCCTGGGATTACAGGTGTGCACCACCACAACCAGCTTAAAGGGATTTTTTAAAGTGGGTATTTTGCCTGGTGCCAGTGGCTCATGCCTATAATCCTAAGTACTCAGGAGGCAGAGATCAGGAGGATCGCAGTTCAAAGCCAGTCAGGGCAAATAGTTTGTGAGATCCTATCTTGAAAAAACCATCACAGAAAAGGACTGGTGGAGTGACTCAAGGTGTAGGCCTTGAGTTCAAACCTCAGTACTGCAAAAAATAAATAAATAACTGGGAATTTTTATTATGAATCTGTTGTGAGCTCAAGTTTATCTGAAACATATTATAAATTGTCCTAGTATATCATCTTGATCCATACAGGTAATTTTAGACTACTTAACTTTTCCTCTGTGGTAAACAGATCATGCAATGACTCCCTCCCCTCAATGTTCCATGCTTCCTTGGGTTTTGGCCCCTGTATCATCTTCTTTTCTAGGTTATTGGCTACACTCTGCTTGGGACAAATAGCAGATGCCAAATGTGATGGGAGTCCTAGCCATGATGCAATCACACAAGATCTTAACCTCCATCTCAATAGCTGCCTCTCTTCCTTGCTACATTTGATAAAGTAGGTTGCTATGTGGAGAAGGTTCAATGACAACGGATGCTGGTGACCACAAGCCACAATCCTCAGTCGAAAACCACAAAGGAAATTAGCTCCACAACAACCTCCTCAGGGAACCTGGAAGCCGATCCTTCCCCCATGATAACCTCAGCACTGGCTGACACCTAGATGAAAACTCATGAGACCCTGCTGTGTGTGCGTATTAGTGACTTGCACGCATGTGTGTGCATGTGCACATGGGTGTTTGCCTACAGTAGGCAGGGATACTTTATGTGTAAGTGGAAATGTGTTACTGCCTTCAAACATGCTCAATGATAAGAGCCATGAGAAGTTTCCTTGAAGATGGATGAGAACGGTGAACAATTAAAGCAAAATTTTCCTGCATGAAGATCTGAGATGAGGCTGTCAGATTGAAAGCAACTGTCAATAAGTCTTTTTTCAAGGAAAAAGAAATAGCTCTTGATGTCAATTTGATTCTATCTTTCTAAATTAAGGAGAAATAAATTAAGGATGAATAATATGGCATTGCTTTGTTATAGTTCAGAGCAGCAAGAGTGGTGTTTACTCACATGTCTTAATGAATGTGGGGAAGCGAAAATATCATTCTTTCCTTGTTTTTCATTCATTGAAAACTGTGCACAACTTGCTGCTCCTGTATCCCTTGGAAATGTGCAATGTGAGAACTCTAATTGCCAGTTATTATGAAACAGCATGGTGACAGAAACATTTACCACAGTCACAGTCTGAATATCCAGGATCAGCCACACATATCAACATGGGAATTGAGCTTAGATGGCATGATATGTTCCTGTCCTGTTACAATCCAATCAGGGAAGCTACAAGTTGAAACTTGCTTCCTGAGAGAATAGAGTTTCACCTTTTCTGCTTATGTCTCACCTTCCCTCCCACATAACACATTCTCAATCAGCAATTGCATTTCTTTGTCTTGTCTAGTATGAACCAAGTTATCAGAGCAGAGAGCTGGAAACAGAAAGTCAGTTGTCAGTTTTACCCCAAAGCTCTCACTGACAGACTTTTGAGTGTATTTAAACCACATAATGAATTCTACCATTCCTAGTTTACCACAGTAAGACTTAAACCTATAGTATGAAATGTGTTACTGATAGAAGTCTACACACAAGTGAGCATAAACTAGGCTATTATATAGGGCCACATGAAAGTCCATGAGAAATTGTTGTCAGTGAAGTTCTGTGGATCCCATAGAAATTTGTCTACTCAGCTGTCACTCAAGGCATTTTAAATATGTATTTCAGATTCAGCTCAGATAGCCACTTGACCTTTCTAATCTTACTAACAACCATTCCATGTACTGAGAAGAAAGTTGTTTTCTATTTAAGGAATTCCTCCATAATGTTCTGATTTATATTTGTGGATTATTTGTTTATTTTTCTTAAAACTAGATGATCATTCTTGTGTTTTTCCCCCAACATAAAACTAAAACAACACACACACACACACACACACACACACACACACACACAATACAGGTTAAGTAACTTCAAATGAAGAAGAATGAGAAGGCCATTTAAAATTGTTCAAACAAGGTTGACCATTTTATGAAACTGACTGTACTTTCATTGTATCTTCAGACTCTTTAACACTTGAAAAATGAGAAAATAAATCAATGGAAGTAGTTGCAATCAAAATAGCTATTGGGAATGATATCTTGGTTGTCTTTTTATGGTTGCATAGGTTTGAATAGTAAATGTTTGCAAAAAAGAACATTAAGTAGGTCTTGTGGAGAGAAAAGTAGAGCAAAGGAATGGGCTATAGTTGGGTCCCCTGAGAGGTAGGGGGTCCTTCCTTATACTTGGAAGGCCAGTTCCTGACATGCAGCTGTCCAATGCATGTTACAACTCTGTGACATCACAAAAGACTGACTTGGCAACAATTACAGATTCTTACATACAAAGATGTGCATAGTTCTAATAACCACCAAAACGGGCATAGCCAAGACGATAGGAAGATGGTCTAAACTAACAAATAATGGGCTGCTGGCATATGGCTGTAAGCCTGCACTTGGGAGGCTGAGGCAGAGGATTGTGAGTTCAAGACCAGCATGGGCTACGTAGCAGACCCTCTCTCAAAACAAAAGCAGAAACTCAAAAGCTCACAAGTAGGAAGCATGTATTTTTTATTTATTTCAAAATGTTGTGAGAAGGGGTTGCTGGGTTTCAACATGAAAGAGGTTCCCTGCTCCCATGAATATTAAGATATTCTAATGAAGAGGTTCACAAAAAAGAAAGAAATTCAGTACACAAAGTGGTTTGGAAATGCAATGCACAAAAAGACAAGTTGATAATGCTAAGTAAAGTTTAAGTGCCAAATGTGGACCAATGGTAGCAATGCATGTAAGTGAATTAAATTTCTCAAATGACAGAAATCTTCAGTTTGGCTTTAAAATCTAGCTTTATATTATTTACAAGTGATACATGGATTATATAGTTTCTGCCTATCACACAAAACATCCACTGATACATGTCCGCTCTCTCAAGCATGATGCAGAACAAAGTAAATGCACTGAAGAGTCTATTCCACAGTATTCCTTCCATATGAGCACAAATCTGTGGTGGCCATAAGTGAATTGCACATGGGAGGGTTATAGGATGGGATGAAATCAGGGTGGAAGGAACAGTCTTTTGGGGATTAAGGAAATGTCCCGATTTTTCATTGTTGTGGTGTTTTCATGGCTGTATCCACCTGTCAAAGCTCACTGCCTCGTGCACTTTAATAGGTTCACTTTATTGAACAGGAAAATGACTTTGAAAAGCAATCTGAAAACATCTAAGGGCTACTTGATAGATGTAATCATGTTGAAATTCAGAATGAAAGTCTCAGGGATTTCTGTCAGCAAAGAATGATAAATGTCAAAATTAAAATGTGTCCATAACCCTTGATTTTTAAGTTTGGCAAGAAGTGACCATTACTATAAGACTTGTACATAATACAAACTTTTAAATAAACTATAGAAAGTAGGTTTTATTAAACTAGAGTAAAAAACTTGAAAATATGCTTCTAAAAGAGGCAAGGCAACTGGAAATAATGTAAGATAAAACAGTCACATACAATTCTTGAAATTCATTGAATAAATTCACTTGTAATGAAAGGGAGAAAGAAGAAATGCTAGTGAAAATAGCATCTGTTTAGGACTGAATGATAGTGAAAAGTATAACTATTAAGCAAAGAAGGAGTCACTAAAAGTGCCATATAAAAATAATGAATATTTTGAAATGAATGAATGAATGAATAATGAATATATTGAAATAAGGGAAAGATAAAGAAAGAAAATTAATGATGTAAGTTTTAAAAACATTAGAAAAATAACACCTCGTCTAAAGCAAGCTGAGGGAATGAAAAAATAAACAAGAGAAATAGATCACTTTGGAACTTAAATAACGATGTCAAAAACTCATTTGTTCAAGCAGCAAAACTGAGAAAGAAGGGGAGGAACCACGCACAAATACAGTGAGTTTGAATGCTAAGGAGATGCAGAGTCCAGGAGCAGAGAAATATAAACAATTATTGGAATATCTTCAACAAAGTTTCCAGTATGATTTTTAATAATAATAACTCCATGCTTATTGACTCAAATGCATTTGGATTAAATTCACATCTAATAAAGACAGGATATGTGAATTACATCCCCTTTCTTTGTTTCTCCCCTCTTGGTTATGAAAAAGTAGCCAAATTCACATGGTTTATAGATTGCTCTAAACCTTAAAAAGATCTCTACTGATCAATTGTCATGTAATCACCAAGAAATGCACTTTATTTAAATAGTTTGTGTTTATAAAATAATGCTTCAGAAAGCTATGCTTTCTTTTAAATACTTTTAATTTTTTTTAGTTTTTATTGTGCTGGGTGGGATTATTTACAAAAGTTCTTACAATGTATCAGATATGAAATATTTAAATGTGATTAAAATGCTAACATTTCAAACATGAAATATTATTTTTCCAATAGATCCATAAAATGTATTTGGCAGTGTTTTTCAGGAACATCTCTCTCCATCTCTCTGTCTGTGTGTCTGTCTCTCTCTACTTATAATTAACTGCTTTTCTACTCTGTTTCTCTGCAGTTCAGTAAGATTTAGTTGTAAATTTTGAAGTATTTCAAATATATATTTCAAGTATAACAAGAAAAACAACACAGGGCCCAAGATATTACCATCCCGAGTGGTCATCATGTAAGTTAGACTAGGCAAAGCAGTGACACACAAAATCTCTCTCACACACATGTACTCACACACACACACACACATTTACACTCACATACACAAGCACACATATACACACTCACAAAGTGTGCACATAAATGTGTTATCACACAAAACCCGACTCACTCACATAAGCAAACAAGCACGTTCACACTCAGACACACTCACTCATGCACACACACTCACATACATGCATACACACTCACAAGTACACACACAGTCACACACAAATACAAACTCACACATAAACATACCCACACATACACACTCAGTTACTTGTTCACATGCACACACACATACACAAGTGTACACACATAATGCACAGTCACACAAAAAAACCTATAGTCAAAGACACATACACATATTTACACTCATATACCCACACTCACCATACAGTCACACACAAACTTACACTCACATACATACACACACTCATACATATGCTTACCAACCTACATGCACAAACACAAACTGAAATGTATACACTCACACTCATACACCATACACAGTCTCACACACTCTCCAGACTAACACACATACACACATTCATACATGCATGTATACACACAAACACGCAATACACAAACATACTCACACACATTCACACACTCATACATACACAATGTTTGAATTGACATTTTAAAGCTTATATTCTCAATTAGATTTTCTACATTTTAAATTGAAAATAAACCTGTAAATTAGAATTATAATAGCATTTTGCATGATAATTTAGGTAAAAATTGAGAAAAAGAAGTAAGGCAACTTTTCTATATACTATAAGTGACCAAATCAGTAAAAGAAATGAAACTAAATCATTACAGTATTCACTGCAAATCATAACAGTCACGATAGAATTGGATAGACTTTATGGTGAAAAGTGGTGTAGGGTCATACAGAGGATAACTGCACTTACATGATAAGCCAAAGACCATTAAAAAGAATCACACCAGCCAAAAACAGTTCTTAACTTCAGTGCATTGACGAGAAGTGTTCTTATAGGAAATGTTGCAGAACTTTCAAAAACTCATTCTAAAATGTCTATAAAACTATAATGACACCAAAAGCCAAGTCAAACACAAACATGAGCCGAAGGGAAATTTACTTAAACATCAAAATGCACAATTAACATCCACCAAAATTAAATAGCAAAGACAAGAAAATAACGGGCAGGAAGTGAGGTTCTGAAGACACACTCAAGCATCTGTTGGTGTAGGTGCAGACCGAGGGTACACAGGACATATAGCTCTCCACAGGAGGTGTGTGTGTGTGTGTGTGTGTGTGAACCCTCCCCTGCAACTGTCTCTACACCTACACCTGCCTCTGTCCCTGCTCCACCCCTACTCCTGGGCATGGGTAGGTCTGTAGCAATGACCCCCCTAGGCAGACTCCACTGAGGGCCACATGCACCAGTGGGAAGGTCAACACCTTGATGCATTGAACAACTGCTGAGGACAAACATGTGCTAGCAGCAGCAAGTGATGCCCTGGTGACCACAAGAGGAGATGCTCTGGGCTTTCTTTCCATTGATTTCTTCTCTAACCTTACCAGGATCTCCCAGGGACAACTGAGGATCCATTTGAAGTTGATCTGTAGTGTTGGTTGTGTGTGGAGGAGAACACACCAGTCAGGACCAGGTACATAGAGCTGCCTAAACTGTTTTATTCAGAATATCAGAGAGTATCCCACTCCCACACACTTCCCATAGCCCTGATGCCACATGTTGGAAAAAACATCTGAGGCATGTAGCTGAGAGTGTGACAGACTGTGTCAGGGGCTCAGTACAAACATGAGAGTGTGACAGACTGTGTCAGGGGCTCAGTACAAAGAAGGAGACCCACAGCACGGAGTTGGGATCAAGCAAGCAATAGACAAATTTAGTAACTATTAAATTCAACTTCAACTCATCTCCCAACTAGAACAAGACAAACCCAACACTAAGCGTCAAGCAGAAAGACAAGTGTGTTTTCCAGCAGGAAATTATTGACTTGAATTTCTGCCCTTCTATACAGCAGGTCTAGATTTCAAGAAAACATTACAAGATGGATAAAGAAGGAAAGAAAAAATTAGTCTGAAGAGCTAAGGCAGTCATCAAAACCATACCCAACTGTGGCACAAGTGTTGAAAACATCACCATGAAAAAATTTTAAATTAATGAGTTAATGGATATAATGGAGAAAATAAAGCTCAGATCCAAATTTAGTGAATATTAAGTTGGATTAAATAAAAATACAACCCTGCCAACAAAAGAAAACAAATCTTTGGTACATCAAGTTGAAAGTATTGGAGGCACTGAAGGACAAATAAAAGATCTTGAGGGAAGTAAGAGAGAAAGAGAGAGAGAGAGAGAGAGAGAGAGAAAGAGAGAGAGAGAGAGAGAGACTAGGTCAATAATTACAGTGGACATCATGAAAAGTACAAGAAGACAATGGAATTCCATCTTTAAAGCACTGGAAAAATGCCCTTGGATCCCGAATTCTAAACTCAAGAAAAAATAAAATGAGCAGGTAGATACTATTATTGAATTGTGGAACTCCATGTTGTGACAATGCCCTTGTGATATTTCCATTCACTGAGAACTTGATTAAAATCCCAGGAGGAAAATATTTAGGAGACAACAAGCTGATTAAAAGCCCGACTTGGAACTGGATATACTGAGAAAAGAAGGAAAGGCAATGAAAAAAGAAGACTTTGAAAATTTACATCACATGACATCATGTTCTCCTGTAAAGCTGTGGTGGTACAGCAGTGTGGCAAAGGAGGATATCTTATCCAGAAATGCATGCAAGAAGATACACTTAACTTATGGTCCACAGTGATGCAAAGTCATTTATCTATTAAAATCATGTTTATTAAATAATGTGAAACAATTAGCCATTCTTACAGAAATAAGTGAACTTTCATCTTATTTCTCACCCCAAACAAAATGTGCTTGAAATAAACATATGTTGATATATATATGTGTGCATATGTGTGTATACATACATACACAAGAATGCACACACATTCTTTTAACAAAACTGTAAGTAGTAACCAAAACTGTAAACTTCTAGAAAAGAATGTAGGAATAAACTTTCACTATCTTATGCTAGGTAAGAAATTTTCCTCTATTCCTCAGTTACAGTCTTCTTTATTTTAAAAAGGTATTTTTAGTACACTATTTCAAATTACCCTGTCATTCCCTTTACTGTATTTTTGAGTTATTTTCTTAGTGGTTGCCTTGGAGATTACAATTACTATCTTAACTTAAGACCATCTAGTTTTGATTAATATAACTTAATTTCGGTAGTAAAAGAAACCTTGTTCCATCCAATATAGCTCCATGCCTTCCTCTCTCCTTTGTGCCATTGTCATAAAAATCACATCTGTAGGTGTTATGAGACCATAAACACAATTTTACAATTATTGCTTTATGCAACTACCATTTAAATAAGAGAGAAAAAGTGCTACAAAATATATACAAAACTTTAAAAAAAATGTGCCTGTGCAGTGAGCTCCCCCAATGTCCCTTATTCCCTTGTGTAGATAATCACTCGAGCTGACTTTGTCTCTGTGTGGGTTTGGACTCTCAAAGCTGTCCAACAGGTATCTGAGGCAAGGTCCAATTTTCTCTGTGTTCCTCAGACTGAGCAATTTCCATCTCTATTTTCAAGTCATTGATTGCTTTTTCTGCTATATTGAATCTACTGTTGATTTTTTCATTTCAGTTATTATGCTAATCAAAATTTCTAGTTGTTTTTAAAATAATTTCGATGTGTTTATTGGCAATTCTTACTTGATGAGAATGGAAATTCTCATACTTTGCTTTTATTCTCTTCAACATCAGTCCCTTCAGATATTTGAACAT
Organism: Castor canadensis; assembly: GCF_047511655.1. NCBI lineage: Eukaryota > Metazoa > Chordata > Mammalia > Rodentia > Castoridae > Castor > Castor canadensis. The sequence goes on from NC_133399.1 coordinate 111,445,501, forward strand.
ATTTAGAATAGCTAGTTTAAAATTTTGTCTAAAAAGCCCAAAAGTATGGGTTCCTTTCCTCTCTGTCTATATAAGCTTTCCTATGGGTCCACATATCCTACAATTTCTGTTGGAAACTGGACATTTTAGGTAATGCATGTTGGGTATTTAGAAAGCAGATTTGCCCTTGCTCGAGTTTGCTGTTGGTTGTTCTTATTGCTGTTTGCTGTTCTAGTATTTTTCATTGACTGCTTATCTATGTTCTGTGATCCCTGTGGTGCACGGTGACTGAAATCTTTGCTTTGATATCTTACCATCCAGCTAGTGATTAGTCAGGGATTGTCTTAAGTCCCTTGAACCAGAATATGTACCTTCTTCTGCACAGGGACACTGTGTATGATTGAAGACAAAATTCATCACTGAGTCTCAGTCTTCAGTTTCTGACTCAGGATTTCAAAGACAGCCGGAGGTGGTGAGTTGCATGCTCACAGCACTGCAGGTAGGTAAGTTCTTGTAGATCCACTGGATTTTGTGTCCTCCGATTGGTGTCCGTCTCAGAGCTTCAATCCTGAAAGCGTTGCTCTTCATTGTTTTTGACAAAGGCTCTGAGGACCAGGACAAAGGCTTATGCTTTTACTGAGTGGCAAACATCATTGTTATAGGCTGAATGGTGTCTGTCAAAATCCACGTGTTGAAGTCTCTAACCACCAATACCTCAGGCATTATTTGAACAAAGTGTTTTCAAAGTGTTGATTTAAAATGAGACCATTAAATAAGCCCCAAATCAGTTGATTGCTTGTTTTATTTTCCTATGAGACCTAATTGAGGCTTTCAAAGAGACACAGGAACTGTACACTTACAGAGGAAAGGCTTTGGGAGTCTGAGAGCCCAGGAGAGAGGACTTGGGAAGGAACAAATGAACCAACACCTTGATCGCAAACTTCTAGTCTCCAGAACTGTGGGAAAACAATTTCTTCTGTTTAAGAATGTTCATCTTGTTATAGCAGGCTTAGCAAACTAACCAAACCAGGAAGCTATGAGATTGACCAAATAGTGATAACTCCTCGGGATGGACATTTTTTGGTAAGTTACAAATTCCATTTGCCATCCTTGGTGGTTATAGTGAAGGTGGCTCTCATAGCCACATGGCTTCAATGTTACTGGTTCTCAAGAAATGTGCGTGCCTGTTATTCTTCTCAGCCTCCATGCACATTATTTCACCCGATTCCCAATATAATCTGAAATACAATCACCTCCAGTTAAAATGTACTTATAATGAGTGTGGTTTTGTTATAAAATTGAGCTGTCTCATTTTGTGATGACTTCTCCCATGTTACAATAAAGAATGTAGACTCTCCAGCCTGGAATTCCCAACCTCCTGCAGCATGAGCCAAATAAACTTCTGTTCTTTATATTTTACCCAGTCTCTGGTGTTTTGTGATACCAGCAGAAAACAGATTAAGACAGTTTTCTTCCTTTAATTCTCTCCTGCCTCCAGAGACTGTGTCTGGTTTATTCTGGCCTATCCCTTCTAACTCAAGGCCATTTTGACTTAGGAGAAGAGGGTTATGGCTTCTAAGGAGATTGTTGGGTACCTCTGACACTAACCCCAGAACTGAGCCAGGTTAATGGGAGTCACAGAAGCTTAAGTTATCCTGAGGAGGCTGGCCTCAGCGTCCCTATAGAAGTCAGTGTCTCCATGCATGAAAATGGTTTGTTTCCTGAGTTGTTTGAGTCTGAAATGTTTCTGATTTGTTTTTTAAGAAGTTTGTTCTGAATATATTCATAAAAAGTCTCCTACAAAGGTATGTAGAATAAATTTCCACATGACAAATTACCCATATTTCAGAAAAAAACTAAAATTATATTATTTAAAGTAGTGTTTGTGTGTGTGGGTTATTAGCTAGGGTTGAGCAAAATAAGCTCTTGGGTTCAGGGAAGAATGCAGCACTGGATGATGGTGGGGATGGTGGCTTCACTGACCTGCATGTGACTTGCAGGTTCTGCACATAATAACTTTCCTACACTAAGGCATACTTTGATAAAGTGAAAGAAATAAACTAACCTTATTGCTAAAGTGTAACTCCTCATAATTACTGAAGAAAGATCCTATTTAATAACAACCTGCTTTTGACCCATGGTTGCTAAATATCCATTTTTATGTAAAAGAAAATTGGAAAAGCTAGTTTTTTTGGCTTTTGAGGCAATTATTAGCCCAGACTGGCCTGAACTTGCGATTCTATAGCCTCAGCCTTCTAAGTTCTGAAATGATAGGTTTGTGCCACCATGCCTGTCTAGATTTCTAATATCTAGTGGAGAAACATCTCATTGAGAACCAGACTCAAGTGCCAGTCCTTCCTTTTGAAATGTATTTGCCTTCTTCACTTAGACTTGCAAATATCATTACTTGCCAAAACCTTGCAAGTCCTCCTGGGAGCACGTAATGTATCTTTGCATTCCTTCTCAGAGCATTTGTTGTAATCTAGTGATCAGCAAGTCTTAGAAATGGAAGTAGACAAAGGAAGAGGTAGTAGGGAGGGAGGGACAACCACCAGGATTAAGGGGAGGGGCAGATCCCAAGGTTGGGTAGAGGGAGGGGTGAAGGGAGAAGATGAACTTTGATAACTATTTCTCTCTACTGTGAGATTTTGCTAATGTCCAACCAGAAAACTTAAGACCTCTTGAGAGTCTTCCACTTTTCACTGATTTTGCACCTTTTTCCGGGTGGGCAGATACCAAACATGACCTGGAAGGGTTGATCCGAAGCAGAACCATAGGAACTTGCTGTCATTCCTCCTATTTTGTTCTACAAAAATGACCATTTGTTATGATTCAAATACAAAATGGTACCATTTTTTCTGTTGTTTTCAAACAACAGAAAATTTTCTAAACATCTCTCCATGTGCCTGTTGCACTGTCTAACCCTCTTTTGCCCTCCTGAGCTCTCATTCATATCTCCACTGCTAGCATGTGCCACCCGGCCACTCTGGACCTGAACTCAACTTCACGGTCCTCAGGTTTCACATTTCCTTTGATTCTCTCATTTGTTTCCTACCTTTCTCAGCAATGAACAACAAAGAAGACCTGTTTTCCTGAAGTCATATCTTGTTATGGTGAATACATTCTTCCGTCTGGGGATGGGAACGTAATACCAGCATAAATTTCCTCTTGTTTTCTCTCCATATTTCTCTGGGATCTGACAAGACTCAATTTGTCCCCTCCCCTTTGCTGTAATAGTCACAATTTCACAAGATGTCCCATGTCGAACACTAGTCTTCTAACTCTTCTTCAGGTCTTTATAACTAATAAACAACATGTTATTCACTTTATAGTTATGAATCTCTTCTTGATGAAACTTACATAGAATAAAACTAAACTAGAAACAGAAGAATCAATTCCTCCTTGTCATGTCCTCCTCCTCCTAGTTGCTGCTGATTCAGACAGCACTGTATAAGTCCTTGTTAAGTGGGGATGAATGATGGAGTGTTGAGTAATTCCTCTACATAGATCATCTTGCTGGATGGAGCAAGCTTCTGCTCAAATCTGTACCCTGCATGAACCCCAGTCTCCTCACCTGTCCCATGAGAGTAAAAGTATCATTTCTATCTAAACTTCAAGGAGACTGTGAAGGTCAAATAAATAATGCAGGTGTCAGTACTACAACAAACACAAACACGACATATTATTGTACTCCAACAGTTGCTTTGTGTTCAAAATATATAATTTATTTTTAAACTATAATCTTATGTCCAGTTGTAGCTTTCATCTTAAAAAGTAGCAGATTAGGCCTTACAAAAGTTACAATAATTACATTCACAAGTGGAAAGACTTTTCCCTGATACTCAATTTGTCCTACTGGGACCATTTACCCATCACTCATACAAAGCCTTTCTTGGATTTTAGAATCATTTTTAAAAGCCATAAAAAGCCCTTGTACAAATCATGTAAAACTGTTGTTCTGACAACATAAATGTTCCATGCATCAAAAACCACATTAAAATTATCCAAGTGGCCATGAAAATGCATCCAAAAGAAGAGGCTTTACTTTTTGATAAGGACCCCTGCAGCAGTAAAATGCGTGGTGCCAACTCACCCTTCCAGAGGTGAGCATGTCCCAGCACATCGATGCTAATGAGGTTGGAAGGTTGTCATCGTGACAGATGCCAGCAGCTTTGGGTCCAGGCCATGACAAGAGAAAGTGAAGGTACTATTTGAGCATTCTTCAATTTCTATCTACCACTGTATATGGATTTTAATTCTCAAAAACACCCACCTTTTAGATCATACTTCATTTATTTCAATATAGTCCAGATTTTGAAATTAAAGTATTTTGATATGGGCCAATTCTTGTATTTTTTTCTTCCATTTATTTGTGTGTGTGTGTGTGTGTGAATCCCTAGATAGATAAATAACTAACATGTGGGAAGAATTTTAAGCAGGGTGAAGCATAACTTCTCCAGGTTCATGACTTCCACAAACTAAAGTCATTGTGGCCAAAATAGACATTACATTTGTCCCTTTCACTTGTCATACAAATCTGATTGTATTTACCTGTGGCTTTGTCACATACATACTGGACACCCGCATGTATGGCTCTTGTATAGTTACATGAGCACATATTTTATTTCACCATGAAAATCAATCCTAGAAAAATGTGCCATTGACAATATTCTCTGTTGTCCTATAGGTCAGTACTGTAGGTTTCTTTTGGGGGTCAGCTCTGGTACTCCACAATTTAGGAAATACATCCAGAGCATGCAGACTTTTGAATTGTGGTTTGCTCTCTTTTGAATTGTGGTTTACTCTGAGCATAGAATGAGTGACATTCCTGAGTTTTCCAGAGTCCTTCATGTTTTAGCACTATAAAATCCCTGTCTTCTTAGGAAACCCTTCCCTGGAATGAAAACATCCCACTTCAAGTTGATGAGTACAGATGTTTGAGGAAAAGTACAAAGCTCAATCTCAGGCACTACAAATAGCAGCTGGCAGCAACATTGCTTTTAGTGTCCTCCTGTTGTCTTCCATGGTCACTGTTGCTGTCTGCACTCAACTATCACCTACTATTTCCCCTAGTGGAGCACCCTCTGTTGTGTCACGCCACACCTTGTAAAGCAAGTGTGGTGGACTTGTGAGGGATGACAGCACACCTCTACTTTGTGGAAGCTGTACACTGAGATAGTACTAGTTTAGTTTCAACATTTTAGATATTATGACAATGTTCTGTGGAGCTTCCATACAACAAAAAAATAAAGATGATGATATCAATATTGAGTGACTCAGGCATTACTGTAAATGACATTGGAAGGGCACTGGGAAATGCCCAGGAAGACAACCAACCAAAACAAGAGCCTACTTCACACTACATAGCAAATAATAATAATAATCAGTGGTTTATTATACCTTATTTATTTTGTTACCATATAAAACTTCTTGAGAGCTAAATTAATGTAAAGCAAAGTAACAGACAAATTCTAGTATTATTGAACTTTGGGGAGAATGATACACCCCTCACTGCATGCTAGATATTTCAACAAACTGGTATTAGGAGCTTATATCAAGAGAATTAAATGCAAGTCTCTGGATAAGTTCTGTTTTTTGGAAGTTTTTACATGTCTTTGAGCTTATTCTAATATGATGGTTGAGTTGTGACCTTGGTTATCAGATGGAATCTGTGGTAGGAGTTTAGAAACAGCAGTGTGTTTTGACTGCTGCCTGAAGATGTATTTTGGATGGCTAAATCATTAATCTACATTCTTTTTTGATAAAATTGTAATATAGTGGAAATAGTATGCAAATACAGGAAGAAGGGAAGAAAGTGGTATGTTTTCCTATTTTGCTTTGAAAATGAAAAGAGAAAACATTTGTTTGTAGGTTACTTTTCCTAAACTTTTTAAAAATTGGGCCAAGGAATAAGCTAAATTCCATTTTTGAATTTGCTTTGCTGAGTTTTTTACAAACTTGCCTGCAGAATTTAAATGTAACTCCTCTGTTTGGATCCATGATGGTAATAAGTGCTTACATGGAGCAGAGCACTCATCAGTTTGCAAAGCACTTTATTTAAATGATAGAATTTTATCCTCCCCTTTGCATCAGCACTGCAAAACAAATGTTTAATATTTTGATTTTGCAGGAAACCCAAGTTCAGTGCAATGTTGTGACATGAGTGTCAGGGTTTGTATTTACAATTCAAATGCATAAATATATATGTGTCTTCCTTCACTTTTTAAAATGAATGCCTCTTCACTCTTCATGTGTTTTCATGTTGATGTGTCAATGATTCTTATCAACTTCCGTTGACAAATATGCATTCCTTCAGTGTGATCCCCCTCTCCTCATCTGCACAAGTAAGTTCACCACCAAATTTTGAGATGGAGGTAGATGTGGGTGAATGCAAACTCTTGGATAGTCCCAAGAGAGGCTCTGTTGTGGGTAGGTGATGGCACTTTGCTCTGGTGTCTGGATTCTTCTCACAGCCCATAATTCGCCATGCTGGGAAAGGTTGACTTGAGTTTGTACATTTTGGGTTGTCACTCAAGATGGCTGTCCTTTCTTCAATCTACTACTATACCTGTTGGCTGCAGAGCTGGACTTGCGGACACCATCACTGTCCAGTTGTCCTCACTGTGCTATCACTTGTTTTAAAAGTTCTCTCTGATCCCAGCTATTTTCATGGGAAATGTAAAAGAAAGTAATACAATCCTGGAAATCATTTGAGAATATCCACCTCTGGCTTAAGATTTTTCCTGGGAAAGACTTACAGAGAACTGTAGGATTTTGGTGAGGACAGGGGTATTAGACGTTTGAAACTAAGCATGTCATTGATTCACTTGAGTGGAACACATACACTGACTTAAAATTTAAAAAATTAAAAAGTAATATTGTATCTTCAGTAATATCTTAACGTTTTAGCATTTCTGGAGGTAATTAACTAGTGAGTGTAAAGCCGTAAAAATATTTCCTCACATTTATAATTTTTAATATTTTTGTTTTCCCTCTTTTTTTTTTTTTTTTACTGGGGATGAAAGCCAGGGCTCTGTGCATGTGGGGCAACCACTGTACCACTGAGCTGGGCTACAGCCCTGACATTTTCTCACACGGCATGTTTTGTTTCCTTTTATTTAATATGCTCCTATATAGAAAGTATCATAGATGATAACAAATGTTTCTTTTTGAAATCACATGTGTGCAGGCACAGACACAGACATGTGCAATAAACAATGGGAGTAGAGTACACAAAAGCCTCCCTCCCAGAATGACAAATCCCTACCATTGGTTTTCTTTTTTTTGTCTAACTGTTGGAAGCTCAATATAAATTGTAATCACCGCCTGTCATGTCAATCTGATGTAGATGAGAATTCTGTTTGTTGCAAACTGTCTTTAAGTATTCTGAAAGAATAGCTGTAATTAATTGCAAGCACCTGTAGAACCCATCTGGCACTTTCCCTGGATTATGAGTTCCAGGATGCTTCTTTCAGTCACCTGATCCTGATGCACACTCATGAGCAGACTGTCACTACTGAATATGCAAGGCCATGGGTGTCTATCCATCAACATCACTTGCCAGGTGGTTCTCTGGTATAAAATTTTGTTAGTGACCAGGTTAGCCATTATCCAAACTGACTTCCAGGCCAAGTGAAGTGTGTTTAAGAATACTTCAAAGTTTAAAAAGCAAGACAAAAAAAATATACAAATCTTTGCTGTGATTTCACTTAATTTTTAAGTACAAATAAAAAACAAAGAATGTGTTTAAATAGGACATCTCCCTCACTACAATTCTGAATTGCTGTTCGATGGTCCCAGCTTTGCTATCAGACTGATCTCAGAGAGCAAGAGGAACAGAGGCCTTGTGTGTCAGGTGATTGAGAAAGAAATCATGTTCTCCCGGCTGTGGCAACTGATGAATGTGTGGTGATTATGCATTTACTAGTTAAAGATAGATTGATTGCCTATATAACATTTATTCCAGGTATTTCTGGAGCCAAATGCAGGATAATATTTAGTGTGCAACATTTTAGATTGATGGGGAGGCTTGGAAGCTTAAGTGAGTCCGTCAATTCAGATTATGTTATTATCCCTTATGCCTTTTAGAATTATTTCTGAAGTGTTTAATGTAGCAGATGGCATCTAAGGAGCAAAGACCCACAAGTGACCACCATTTGTAAGTCTGAATTAAATTTTAAATTGTGTTGTAGACTTACAATTGGACTTAATACTTTCACATGGTTCAAAACTTCCATGAGTTAAAAATCTTCCTCCTGCTCTTAACTCCAACCCACCAAATTCCTTCCTTAAAACAACTAATATCTGTCACATTTTGATATATTCTTTGAGAGATGTACTCTATGTAATGAGGAAGTTCATTTACACATGTGGTAGAGTCTATATTACATACAAATATATGTGAACTCATATTTAAGTTAGTTTGTATTTATGCAACATATATAAATATGTATTTTCCCCTGTTTACAAAAGGTAACATGCTGTAACCTTCTGGGTCTTTCTGTTTTTTAAACTGATTTTTTTAGTTGACACAAAATTAGTACATATATAAGTGATATCATGTGATGTTTCCATACATACATATTGTGCAATGTGGAAATGAAGGCAAACTTATCTACCTCCTCTAATATTTATGATTTATTTGTTGTGAAGATACTTCACTCTCCCTTTTTCTAACTTTTTTTTGAAGTACACAGTGCATCATTATGACCAGTAGTCACCCCACTGTGCAGTAGAACAACGAACTACTTCTGTTATTTAACTGTTACTTGTACCCATTGACTCATTTGCCCATTGGATTTTTCTGATCTTAAAGAGCAGTCCATTCCATTTCAGTCTGTAAGCCCTCATTCTTTTCTATAGAAGCCAATTGTCTGTGGTCATGTCTGTTCTCCATTGACGTAGGTCTGGTTTCCAATTTGCTAATATAAACCGTGCAGCAAAAGTAGCGATGTACACACGTGTGTTCTGCAAACATTTTCAATAAATGCTGGGCAATTGGACATGTTTATGATGTTGTTGATTTTGTTCTTTGCTCATTTATACAATAAGTATTAAAATCCACATTTTACATGTTCATTGTGAACCTAAAACATAAAATTTCTAGCGAAGTTTATGGCTAAAAAATACTTAAGTGTCAGTGGCTTATATGTAACACATATTATGGATAACATTTTAACAAGCTTGTTTTCTTTTATGGTATCAGAGTAACCCTAGGGATTTATCCATGGGGTAAGTTCTACCAAGGCACAGTAGGGGAGAGAAGGCACGTCCTGCAGGACAGGCTTAACTTGTCATCTTCTGTGTTAGAAACTTCCCTCTACTTACGTGTCTTATCAGTGATCACTGAGTCTCGAGTTAACTCGATTCCTAACTTTCTCTTATTCTGGAGGCAATTAAAGATTTTTCTTCTTCACCTAAGATGCTCACTATTTTGAAAATTAATTTTTCTAAAGTTAGCTTTGGCTTTTCTGAGAAATAAAGGAAACTAAGATAGAAAATAACAAAGAGAATTTTAATTAGAAATACTTTATAAAAACTGGTTATCATCCTCTCAGGATCATAGATATTAAAAGATCTATTAAGTTGCTGGTTTTCTTTCTATTTTGCTCAGTTTCATTAGATAGAGATGATCCAAGGTTAATATTCATCTGAAGAAGTAGTCTACAGAGAAAAATTAAATTGAAAGGGTTACTAATCTAAGTCTATACATTTTTACTCTATTTAATGCCGATAACCAGCTAATGCAAGGCTAGACGCAAATTTAAATGAAGGAAAAATGTAATTATTCCTGGTGCAAAACTGAATAGAGAGGCCCCAACTTTTTTTTAGACCATTTTCTTTAGAAAAGTTACAACTGTACTTTTTGTCTGCTCCCCCAAGATCATGATCTTTATAAAATCCAGTTTTACACATGTCTTTTTCAGGAACCTGGGATTGTGATTAAGGAAGAGCATGTCCCCATCACAGTTTCATGGGAGGATCCGGCATGAACTTCTGTGGCCCCATTTCCAGGTTACAAAACAAACTTCTGCTATAAAGATGTAAAAAATTAGTGTAGCATTTGAATAAAGCCAGTTAGAAACCAGGAATAGCTAATTACCTCAACTACCAGTCAAATCTGAGATGAACTTGTGACATGTGCGAAGCTCTCCAACTTGAAGATCAGTTGTGGTAGACTTGAGAACAGGCGTGAATGTGATGGGTTGATCTGCTCTGCTAGCTATAAAAAGCAGTATTATTTCTCCCTGTCTTTGCAGTATCTTATTGCATTACCTGTCATGCACATTACATTTGGTTTAATGCTTATTAATAATACATTATTCTGTCTTTTGTCTTTGTGGAGAGTATTTTTGGGTAGCAGGAGAGATTGTTTTTTAATTATATTTCCCCAACACTAGCAATAAGAATTAATAAAGTTTAGCAGATAATATTTGTCATGACCATCATGCTGAAAGGTTTTTCTTAAAATTATAAAATTGAATTCTGTAAGTTAATCTTTCTCTCTCTGTCTCTCTTGTTATTGTAAGGAAACCAACTTTATCATTTCTTTTATTGTGAGCTAAAGTTGAAAGTCATAAAATTAGTTTGTAGTGATTGATTCTCACATGACAATCAATGAACAAAGGCAATTTAAGTTCTATTTTCTGTGTAAAACTTGCATAATTTTCTTTCTGATAAATTACAAACACTAAATATGTAAGATTAATATATAAATGTACATTTTAAAGCTGTTTTTGCTGGTAGGAATGCAATCACTTTTCAAAAACTTGCCACAATTAAAAACTCAATACTTATTATATATGAGAGGGGGGTCATTTTCCCATACTTTCACCAAAACCACAAGTTATATTTTAAAAGTCACACTATTTTATTTACATATTTCACTGCCTTTATAATTAGCCCTTGGTTTCGTTTGGATTTGAATATTTGTTCTTTTAATATTTGAACTTCCTATGTATTGATGTCTCTGACGGGCTAATACTTTGTCTAGAAGTTTTGCATCTGTGTTCATGGGAGAGAAAAGCTTTGCTTTTTAAAGAAAAATCCTCATAAATGCTGATATTAAGTTTATACTGTCCTGTTATAACTTCTGGAAGCATGGCTATAAAATTGGTGCTATTTCCTTCCTCTATCCTTGGAAGAATTCGCCCTCTACCAGTTGCCATTTCTATGATATGGTTCCTATGCCTTCTGAGTGCTAAACATTTTCTAAGTAAATGACGAATCTCAGCACACTCCACTGCCAGTTTCTCACGTGTGTCATTAACTAGGTCCCTGTCTTTACCATGAAAAAGTCCACAGGAACAAATGCACGTACTGTAGGTGTGCACGCCCTGAGTGTTCAGACACACAGGCCCCCAAATAACCCACACCCACCAGGACAGAAGGCACTGCCATGCCTCACAAAGCTCCCATGTTCTTCTGGAAAATAGCCACTCACTTCGCAAAAGCAGCTCGTCTTCTGAATAGTTTGCCTCTGTAGATCAGTTATCTTGTTCTAAAAGTCGTGTAAGTAAAATGGCCCAGAAAGCAGGTTTCTGTGAAGTGTCCTTTTGCTCACCACGTTTTTTAGGTTCATCCATGATATTGTCTGTGCCTGTGGTTCACGATGATTTGTTATTGCTATTGTGAGGTGTTTTCCTCATCGGTTGGGTCACGCATTCTTGTACAGATGGACATTGTTTCTGCTAGGAATAAAGCTACTGAGAATATTGTCTTTAAGTTTTTTCTTACACTTGTATCTTTCATTTCCTATTATTGCAGCTGGATATCAGTAAAGTACACCGTGGTTTTTTAAGACCTGTACTACTTACTGTGGCTTAACTATAATCGTTAGCAGGGCAGGGGGACTTCCCTGCTTTCCATGTGTTGGGAATCAGCTTCCTTTCTGGCACTTAGTGGTTAATCGGAGCCCTTCTCTACTTGTTGGCCCTCCTTGGCTACAGTTACTGCTGTAAACTTAGGACAAATGGCTCTGATACCCACTGGCTGCCTCAAGCCAAGGGGAGATAACCATGCCAGGTGTGTTCAGTTCCTGTCCACACCCCATCTCCTTGGGGTGGTTCGTGTGCTTTTTCTCCCTGATGCACCAGTGACCTGAGTGAGCTGGAACCTCTTCTGCCTCCCTTGAAGTTTCTTCTACTTGCTCTTCAAGAGAAGTGATTAATTCCTTGTATGTTTGCTTTGCATCTGTTCTAGTGAGTTGTTTTCATTGTATGAATACATTATTACTCCAGACCAGGTACAAATTCACTCTCCAATTAGTAAAAAAGGTTGTAAATATGAAAATTTGCTATAATATGACCTAATTCTTTTACAATGTGAACTGAAAGAAGTTTTTTGAAGTATGAATCAAAACCTAGATGATGTTTTAAAAACTCTATCATGTCGTATATTGTAATATGAAGAAGTTAAGATTGGTAAAAACACCATATATAATAATATCAAAAAACATAGAAAAAAAACTAGGAAAATACATGTATCATATATCATCTACTTTTTGTATGTTAAGATATTTTAGATGTAAAAAGAAGACCACTAAATGTGATAGAAAAATGAGCAATGGCTGTGAAAAAATATTTCACAGGAAAAAATTTTCTTAAATGTGTCACAATTTATTCATATTCCTTATAACAAAAGTTCCAGTCAACACTATAGTGAATTCCTGTTTTCTATCTGATTAATAAAAATTCAAAATTGGGTAACACACACCTGTTACAAGGGTCTGGGAAAGTGAGAAGTCTCCTGGTTTCTGGTGTGAGTGAAAAATTGTGCTTCTCATGCAATGTAGAAGAAATTCAACAACAGTAATAAAGGTAAGAGTGCTTTCAGCCTTTGGCACAATGGCCCCTCATCTAGGAATTTATTCTACAGATAGGCCTTTACAGATACTGAAGTGACAAATGAATCAGCTTGGTTCTTGCAGCACTCTAATCAAAAAAATTAAAGGATCAAAAAATACAGTTATAACGTGTAACCATGTAAAGAAATATAATTCATGAAATACAATACAATACAGATTTTATATTAAGCTTGTTAATGTTTCAAGAGAGTTTCTATAATTTTACTTATTTCATGCCAGCTTTACCTATGGAGAACCAAAAAAGGTATGCTTAAATCTCTTCATAAATTAATGGTTTATACTTCTATGGAAACACAATAGATTTTTAAAATAATTCGGTGACTCTATTGAATTATCTTATTTGTTCAGGGACCTGAGGGGTGTTTCAGAATTTCTGCGTGAGAATAGATATGGGCTGTTTGCTTTCTTCTTTGTGAGTCTTCACAGCTGTTGTGGGCACAGATGTCCATGACAGCTAAGTTTACAGGTCGAGATGGCTTGCTGTGGTGTCCAATTGTGTGGTTAAAAACTTGTCTGGAGGTTGCAGTGAAAGTATTTTTTAGACGTGATCATCACTTATGGTAAAGCAGATTGTCCTATAATGTGGGTGAGACTTTAGTCAAAGGTCTTAAGAATAGAGACAGTTTCCCCCAACTGCCTCAACGAATTCTGCCTCCAAACTGCTACATAAAAACCCTGCCTGAGTTCCAGGCCTTCAAGCTCAAGACCACATCACCTCTTGTGTGAAGTTTTGTGCTGTTGATTGTCCTTACAAAGGTTAGATTTGCTAGTCCTACCATTGCAAGGTTTTTGACAGGTTCCTGATGTAAAAGATAGACTTGAAATGGCTTATCATTAAGAATTAATTCAGGCTTGTTTTCCTAGGTTGTTCTAGATTTTGGAGTGCTTGTATTTTTCTTCCAGTCATGGTCATAGTCTGTTTCAACATCACATTTTGGAAGATTAAATACATGGGTGCTGGTTTGGAAAAACCACCACAGTTCCTTGAGTTGTCATTCTTTATGATGTAGGAGCTAGTATCATCCTGCTAAACTCCCAGAGGACATATGGTTCACTCTTTGATTCCTCCGGGCATTGATTATCATTGCTTGTAATTATGCATAAGGTGCAGAAGGTTTGCCTGGGATAAAACAAAATGATTTCTACTCAAAACTGGTAGAATAAACTGAGTGAGGAAGGCTTAGCAGTATTTTTCCTTCAAGCTAAATACATAATAAGAAGATGAATCACTTGATTCATGCACTTTCTGATTTCTGATAGTGCTGAACCCATCACTGAGATAAATTAAGCATATTTTGCTTTGGCTTTATTTAAAGAAAATGGAGGAACATTATAGAAATATCATTTGATGGCTTATTATTTAAGAAGTCTATCAAAATCTATAGTATATTCCTAATATAAAGAGGCCCACTGAATAGGTTAAAATATTATATAACTTTATTTATATTTTTAATAGATGTTCCCTCATTATGATGACTGATGTATAATTTGGGTGACACAAAAGCTAGTTTATGAAAATGCATTTATAAACTTTGGCATTTCTAATTTATAATGAAGTTGACTTATTCCTTAATTGTTCTTATTATAAGCAGTTTGACCCTGTGCCACCTCCTGTACTTTGTATTCTACTGAAATCACCCTAATGTCTAGTTACTTACTTTGAGGAAAATGTTTTAAAAACAATAAGTAGAGAAATTCTTCTGGTTTGAAGTTGTTTTTGCAAATATATTTATTGTTCACCTGTATATCAAAACCATCTGTGGTCTAACTTTATATTTGCTATCAAATATAATCTCTATTTTCCTTATAACCTTTATCACTGTCATTTCTCATCTTCAGTATTTATATACTGAGGACTATGTCTTTTCCTTTATTGCATGATGGCTTTTAATTTTCAGAAGAGTTCTATAAATTAGACATTTATTAATCAAATACTCTGAGGGACAAAGAATAGGCCATTTGTTCAACATCAAAGATTTGGTAAGTGTGAGGAGAAAAGAGAATCCTGAATTGCCTGATTCCACAGAGGAGATGAGCAGATGTTGCCTGCCTAAGCCTAAGTACCTTGTTCATTGCCTCAACCACAATCCTCATTAGAGCTTTTTCTTGGTCAAACACATACTAGTATCATGAGCATGGTACCATAAAACCACTTTCATTTGACCCTCGCTCTTCTCTTTCTCAGGAACTGTGTGTTAATGAGTTACACGAAAAACTGTAACTGAGTGTGTTGAAATTGTCACCACAAAACCTTGAGCATCAAGGTGGCCTGGACTTCAGAAAGGAGCCAGGACTGCAAAGGATGTAAGAGATTTGGTCAAAAGGAGGCTAGTCAGCCAAGTAGAATACCTGGCCTTCTGCAAGTCAGGAGTTTCCAGCAGCTGTGAACAGTTGTCCAGGATAAGCTTCTTCCTTATTGTGCATACCCTTGATCTGCCCTCACAGTCTTAACTATTAGACTCAATAGTCTCATTACTGTCTTCTTTGACTAGCATTTTTATTTCATCTGTATCAAATATTTCATGATTAAAAATTAGTAAGAATGTTTTATTGTAGAGTGTCAAAATCATAGCATGGGAAAAGGCTAATGATGACAACCACAAAGGCAGATTTTAAGGACTTGTTTCTAAAACTTGGTAGAACTAGGAGAAAGGAGGGCACACCTTAGAAAGTTTTACCTAAGGAGGTAAAGACAGGGTTGCAATGCGATTGAATTGCAAGATTGCACCACATTCTGCTTGCTTTACAATGCCTTCATTATTTAACTTTCCTCATGCTACATTTTTAAGTTCTCATTTTTTGCTGCCTCCTTTCTACCAACATTAAAATAATGCCAACTCTTTTCTGTCTTAAAATAAACACAACCAGAAAATTTAACCCTGCAATTAACCCCAGCTTCCCCCTTAGTTCTCTAACCACAGTCAAAAGTTTTTGGAAATGATTATTTGTACTCATTTCTCTATTATTTTTTCTATCTTCATTTTCATCTGTGGCCATTATGGTTCAGACCCCCAAGACTCTACTGACTTTTGCTATAATCAAAGTGGTGCCAAATGGAATGAGAAATGTGACAGCAGTTACATTTTTTTACCTTAAATTACATTTGTCTCCTGTATTTGTCCCATTGAGTGCACTTTTATTTCCTCTCATGTTGCTTTTCATGTTATCCTGTGATACAGGTTGCCACTTGATTCTCACTCTGCTCTTCCTACTGACTTATGTGTTTTCCTTCTAGGTTACTACACC
This sequence comes from Castor canadensis, assembly GCF_047511655.1. NCBI lineage: Eukaryota > Metazoa > Chordata > Mammalia > Rodentia > Castoridae > Castor > Castor canadensis. The sequence goes on from NC_133399.1 coordinate 111,461,591, forward strand.
ACTCTCCCATAGTCATAGTCATCCTAAACAATGTCCTTTAAAAATGACCAGGCATCCTTTCTGGTGTACATGTATGTATTTCTGACATGTAAAGCATTTAGCTGAAAAGTCTGAATCAAAAATAGTAGAAACACTTCTTTCTTATTTAATTGCATTGATTAATTATCTTTAACTTATTTTTAAATGTCTCTAAGATCTCAAAGAATTTCTTTTCCTTACATCATTGGGCTTCATTTCTCACACATGCAATGTGAGGAATTTAGGTCAGTAAGTGACTTTGAAGTCTGCTTTCTTAAATTAAATAAACCCAAGGGTGGAATTAAATTTCAGCATTTCAAAAAGTCAATTTCACATTGCATATGTATTCCCAAGTAATTTGTTCTAATCATAATAAATGCATAGATTTTTCTTTCTGTTTTTATTGTTATATATCATCATCTACCATATTAATAATATTATACGAGTTAAGCATAGTTACCTGATCAATAGTTGCATGTATGTCATGAATATAAAGTTTAAAAGTTTATAATTTGTATTACTTGTTATGCTATTCTGTCAGGGATATTATTTAAAAAATAAGGGCTCAGTGGAAAAAATTGAAATGTGTGATCATGAAAAGTTATGAATAAAGTGAGATTCTTTCTTTAAACCTCTCTAGATATAAACAATATAACTCCATTAATTACAAAGTAAGTTATCATAATACGAGTGAATCACAATTTAAGAAAGCTCTCAGCAGATTTGGAATGCCAAGCCATAGTGGCCTCCAGTCTTCCTCATGTTCTTTACTGGGATCATTTTATTAACTAGAAATATTATGACAATGATAGATACTAAGGGAAAATAGAGATGGATAAAGAGGTAAAACAGACATTTATTTTAGTAATATGCTGAAATTCTGATAAAAATGGGGGCAATTCCACCTTAGGAGTCTCTTCCTTGAGGCATTCTGACTTATATTTAACTAAAATAAGGTATAGTCACAGATGTAGCACTCTCTAGAATTCTGTGGGTCTTTCTAGTGAATGCCAAGAATGAGGGAGTCCATGATGACCTCTGCATTTGTATCTGGCTGGCCAGAAGTGCCTCAAGTGAGGGTGTTTCTTGGGAACCCTGAGCTGTGGTTGGTGTTAGAATCAGGTAGTAGCAATCTGGGGGCTGCAAGTTTTGCAAAGTCCCAGTAAATTCCTCATCCTGTACTGAGCTGTTAAGTCCCAGTGCAGCCCTGTAAACTCCAATGCTGCAGTTCATAAAAGTAGGCAAATTAAAACTTGAATTCCTCAAAATTAATATGACTTCAATTTTCAAGCAAACTTAGTGTTGCAGAGAAAAGAGAACAATATGGTTGATAGATCCTTAGGGAGAAGATTTGAGTTCACTTTCACAATCCTTTTTCATAAAAAAAGCAAAGCAGAAAATACTATATCAGTCTTAATAATGGTAAAAAAAAAAAGCCTTTGATGAAATTCAATAATCATCCTGTATTGAACCAAAACTTCTCAAAGCCTAAGAATGGAAATTCGTTTTCTTCAATCTGACAAAGTACATCAACTACTTAACTACAAATAACACCAAACTACCTATTGAAACAGTGAATATTCTTCCCCTGAATTAAGGACTTCATCTGGATGTCTATGCTTAATACCTGTGTTAAACACTGAAGCTGTAGTTGCAAATGTTGCGATAAGAGGTATACCATGAGGAAAGAAAACCACAAATGGCCTAATGTGCAGGTATAAAATTTGAGAAAAATATAGGTTACCACAGCCAATAAGTGCATTAAGTAAAGCTGTATAAAACAATACCAACATATAATTTATATTTCTTTACTGTAGCAACAGAGAGTTGGAAAATTTAAATTAGGGATGCTTTTTAAATGTATCACAAATAGCAAATATCTAGAATAAATTTGACATACTTGATTAAAATCAGTATATTGAAAATTATATAATTCTTAACAAATTTTAACAGACATAAAGAGTTCTTTGCTGTATTTATAGATTGCAATATTTTAGGGATGGTGATTATCTTCAAGTACATCTATGAAGTTCACAGAAGCCAAAACTCCCAGAAACCATTCATGGAAATAACAAAGCTATTTCATCACTATGAAAAGAAAGTCTAGTCAAAATAGTCTTTAAACTGGCTGGGGCCACCATGGGAAGGGGACTAGGGAAGATTAAGAGGACTGGAAGAAGTGAACCAATTTGGGCTGCAATACATACATACAAGGAAACAGCACAAGGAATCTCCCTGGGTAGCTATCTTTATCTCACACTATCAAAAACATTATGTTGTAAATGTGAACTCATGTAGGAACTTTAAAAAGTGTGGGGGTTTAAATTTTTCCTATAATCCAATACTAATACTCTTATGTATCTACCCCAGAGAAAGGAGCATAGTCCATGAAAAGGAGTGTGAACAAAAACTTGTATGAGCTTTGTCATACCCTAAAACAGAAAGGTGTCCAAATGTTCACCTACAGGACAATTAGTAACCTAAGTATTCTACATTCATAGAATTCAATAGAAGAAAAGGAACATCTTACCAATAAAAGCAAATCCTTTCTAATACATGAAAACATGTAGATAATCTCAAATAGCCATTGCGCAGAAGAAACTGCATCTGTAGATGAAACTCATTTGTATTCACAGATATCAAACAGTGTTGCTTACTAAACTTGGAAAGAGACCAGAAAAGCTTGAGAAGTGGTGGGGGATCGCCTAAATATTGATTTGTTTTATGGTCTCATGGTTGGGTCTGTTTGTCAAAATTCCTTAAAATGCTCAATTTAATAATCAGGAATTTTACTGACATCACAACTATATATTATACAATTTTTATTTTCAAAACTATATTCATAAATTATTTAGATATCTGAATAAGCATCTGAGTTAGTAAGTTGTAATATTTACCTAACTTAATGCAAATGGTATGTATTTCATTTTCTGTTTAGTGCTTTTGGTTTGAATATTTTCAAGCTAACCCTTTTATCAGTTAGTACTTTTAATGTCAAGAATTCATGGATAAATGTACAGAGTAATAAGATGGAAAAATTGAGACATTTGTTTCTATTATTATAATCTGCAACATACAGCTGCATTTCAGTTTTAAACTTCAAAGGCTTAACTTTGCCATCCCAGATCCCAGTCTTGTGTACAAACCATCAACTACTAATGGATTGAACTAGATGTATTGGTTAATGAATGTTTGCTCTTCTTGCCCATTGTCAAAAACTAACACAAATGGTAGACACTAAGGATAGTGAGGCAATTATTCCAAATTCTCTTCAGAGCAGTGGGTAGCTGCCCTGCCTCTGCAAAATCTACAGATTGGTGCCTACTCAGTCAGCTTCTGAAGTCACTTATATATTCACACATATCTTCCTTTCTTGACAAAATAGAGATTAAATTTACCCATGTATGACTCTGTTCCAGACAGGGGTGAAGGAGGCCAGTCCAATGGGAAAAATGCCAGCCACAGGCAACAGAAAGTGTGCTTGGCTTCTGTTCTGCCTACCAGCCCCAGTTTGCCTCAAGGAGCCATCAAATTCACTCTACAGACTCAGCACCTGCTGAATAGAGATGCATTTGGAACTCAATGACTAGAAACAAATAAGAAAGACCTAAATATTGAACTAAATTCAATGCACGTATTGGAAGAGCCAAGAGAGCAAGAAGATTTCATGCTAGGGAGTTGGAGAAAGCTTCACAACAGAAGTAGCAGGACCAGGAGAGGAACTGGCTCATGAGGCTCACACACAAGAATGCCCAGCCCCCCAGTCTGTGTGGATCACTAGCCTCCAAAAGCATCATAGTGTCCTGTGGTTTCAGAATACCCATTTGTCTATATGGACACAGCCCAGAGTGGATTAGGGTGGAGTAGAGGCTGGACAAGCAGCCTGGGACCTTGAATAGGTTCTGAACACTAGTATATATGTGATATAGGGTTTGGGAGTTGTCCGTCACATATGTATCTCTATGTATATACATATATTTACACATATACATGTTTATGTACAGTTTCTTCTGGATCTGTGATTTAAGTGCCTGGTCAATTCCTCACTTACACTTAGCTTTCACACATGAAAAGGTGGCTGTAGTGTGTATGTTTTCTTCTAGATTGGCCTTTCCTTCTTCATGGACCCTTTCTCTCCCAGTACACAGACACGCACCACCTTCTAGGCTCTGCTCTCAGCCTCTGCAGAGCCACAGCCTCCAGCCAGATGGAATCAAGGAGCTCTGACATATCCCAGAGATTTCATAGTCTGTGTTTCTTCTTCCTTTTAACAATTTACTTGCCCTGTGTTTTATCCTCATAAGACTCTGTGTTCTGAAACTAAATCATGAAATAAATTTCATTATTAGACATGAAGGTGTTCAATCAATTAATTTATTTTAACCCCATTTTTGCTTTCTCTCTGTTTCTCTTTGTCTTTTTCTCCCTCCTCCTCCTGCTGCTCTTCTTCTTCCTGTTGGTTTAGGATTGCAGAGCACTCAGTAACCATGTTTGATTAGTAAGTGGTAGAAGTTGCAACTTCCCAGGATAGGTGATGAGAACCTATTGTGCTTCTCATCCCATATCACCCTTCAATGGTCATCACTCCAGCAGTGCCTTTTCTAGATGTGGACTGTTGCCCCAGCTGTTTTCCGCGGAAGGTTACTACCAGTCCTCTTGTAATTTGGGGTTATATTTAGATGTCTCATCTATTTTCAGTCTACTGGTAGATCTCAATAAAATTAATCTTCCATGTGAAGCTTGGAATGTGCTCTGTGCCATCTATTACCACAGGCAGGCAGGCCAGACAGTGTGAATATGGTGATTAATGATCACCGTGGAACCTGTGTCCTAGGGTTTGATACCCACTCCATGTAGCAGGACACATCATTTATCAGCTATGACCACATGGTTGATAGTATTTTATTTCTTAATTACACTTCAGCTTTTGCAAACTTCGACTGTAAGTCAAGAGAAATTTGAAATGAGAACTTCGAGAGTATACAAAAACCAGTTTGATTTGTATACAGAGGCCATCTGACCATCTTCTGAAGCAATAAAATACAACTGAAAACTCAAGGCCCCCAAATACATATCTCTAAATTTTTCTGTGTCTTGAAAATATTAACATTCAAAGTGTGGAACTGTTTTTACTTATAATGAGGGCACTAATTTTTCCATGCTTGGATACCGAAGTCAATTAATTTCAGTAACAACTTTAACAAAAAGCAGTGTTAAGCTCAAGTCATTGTAGAGTGAGGCACCATTGTTCACTTCTGAATTAATTTTTCTCACAGTCCTACTGACCACGTGCATTATGTCAAATGTTAATTTTGTTTAACTGCTTAAGCAAGGGCTGCCTCTGGGGTTATAGCTAACATTGGATGGATGGAGTTCAGTTACTCTAATTAAGAATATTCAGTTAACTTGAATCTAGTTGAGTGTGAGTCCAGACAACATTAAATTCCTGATTAATAATTACTAAGTAAATAAATATTAAATAGAGAATGATCATTTTCCTCTTGGAAAAGTGAAGTCAAGTACAATTACTTTTTACATTTTCTCTTCAACTAGTTAGTCACTTAAGAAAATCCAAATTTTATAAAATGAGTCTCATTTTTTGAATTAAAAGATAAACTAGGAAACAAGATACAGATTTTACTTTCAAATTCTGTTGACATTGGATGGCAAATTTTGCCTTAAGCTATGTTCATGTTCTATTTCTAAGAGATTAAAATATAATCAACTTGTATACACATCAAAGAAATAATTAATAAGAAAAATAAACATTAATGGATATGAGAAAATCCTCATTTTGCAAACATTTTTAATTCTTAGGAAATGTATGATCATTGAAAAAATTCACATGATGCTGAAGAGAAAATCTGAGAAAGGGCAGGTGAAGGAGAGTCACTCCATGACACTGTAGATAATGTTCTGGCATTGAAGAATTTTACTGCATTTCTTTATCATAATAATCACTTTCAACCTTCAAATCACAGAAAAAATTTCCATGACCAAGGAACCCATAATTCCACATCTTCTCGCCTCAAATCTCTGTTTTAGCTGTCAAAGATTTCAAACCAGTGTGAGCTGAGGGCTGATAGCACACATGAGCACCATGCTTTGTACCTGATATATGACTTCTCCTCCTTTGATGCCTTATTAAGTTTTGGAAAGTGTGTCCTTAACTTTAAAATTAATTAAAGTTAAAATAAATGTACTGAATGGTATATTCTTTCTAGATACAAAACCTTGGAATCAAGAATGTGATTGTTAAACAGGACAGGCATGGTGTGACTTAATGAAGAGATCATTATATAAATTAATTTAATATTTACTGAAAAGACAGCTCCAAATTAGTGGAAAAACATAGAATAAGGATTATTTTGCAAATCCTTCCTTCATTCACACATTTATTTCTTACTAAATGTCTGGAAGTACATCCCCCATTTGACACATCAAAGAGGGTTTCCAGACTTTGTCGAAGTCCTCTGTATGCATGCGTGTGTATGTGTGTGTGTGTGTGTGTGTGTGTGTGTGTGTGTGTGTGGTGTGGTGGGAGTGTGTTTGCATGTGTGTGTACGTGTGGGGTGTGTGTGTGTGTGGTGTGTCCACCCAGTGGGAACCACAGCTCCTTCTCTGCAACCCAGCTGCACTTTCTGCACTGATTGACTACAGTGCATAATGAATTTCCACACTTCTCCTTGCTGAACATTTGCTACGTCGACCGAGTTCTTATTTTGAATAAAGCTTTATGCCTCTGAAAGTGAAGGCATTCCTTTTAAACTAAAAAGATATTAAATGAAAGGAGCCACAATGTTGGTTTTTTATACATCAAAGCATGAAGATTGTGAATAGGTTTTTTCTGTATTGCCTTTATTCTAGATTTAATATTTCCCATCTGATAGCCACATTCTCCGTGTTATTTAAGACAGAGTGTAGATTTCAAAACATGAAAAGTTTATCATAGAAATGACTTTCCTGGAAATCATTCTTTGAAAACTCTCTAAATGTATTAGATCTATGTAGTTTGCTAGATTCCTTGGAACTGGTGTGACAATATTTGAATGCACATCATTTAAATAATAGGATTAATGTTAAACATTTAACTTTAGCACATCATTCAATAATAGGATTAAAGAATTTTAGGTCATTATATCATGATCATGTAGACCCTCAAATACACTGTAAAAAAGGTGCTTCATGTAGATTTCTGAGAGCAGGACACAAGAGCAGGGTCCTCACACAAGCACCCACCCATGGAAAGTTCTGGAATGCAGTGGACAGAAGTGTGTCCAGATGAACAATGCAAATTTCACTGAGTGGAGGAAGGAGGTTAGACTCCAGGAAGGTGGTACTGATGCAGACTAGGATCTAAATGAAGGAAGCCTCTTAGAAAGGAAAAAAAATCTGCATGGATGGTCTCATTGAGGCATGAATTTCCAGAACTGTAGACTAGCATTGCATATGGTGAAGAACCTACTCTTCTAAAGGAAAATGTATGAAGTGGTGGCAGCTTAGATCAGTGGTGGACCACATGCCTATCATGCATGAGGCTCTGGGTTCAATCCCAGGAACACACACACACACACACACACACACACACAAGAACAATAATGAAAAGAGACAGAGATAAATGGAAGGAAGCAAGAAAGAAAGGGAAGGAGAGAGGGAGGCAGGGAGAGAGGGAAAGAGAAAGGAACAAATGAAGGGAAGAACTTCAGGTAACCATGGAAATACACCAAGAATTGTAACATATGTATAAATGGTGTTTTGGAGTGGAGAACAGTACAAGAATTGAGAGAAATAACTGCCAACACCTTTCTAAACTTTATCAAAACAATGAAGCTACAGATCCAAAAACATCAGTGAAATCCAAGTAAACATGTACATTATGCAGAAACAAGCATCATGATCTTAGTGTTCAAAACCAGAGTAAAGAACAATTGTTAAATGCAGCTAACTTAGACTCACACTAGAGTGAGTGAATAAATACAAGAATTGCTGACTCTTGTCGGAGGTCACATAAGCTAATAGTAATGAAATAACATCTGCCATGTAAATGCACACTCACGTGCACACACACACACCTCCCCCGTCAACATCCTTGAATTCTGTATCCACTTAAAATATCCTCCTAAGAAGAAGGTGGAATCAACACCTTTCAGACAAATAAATGTGTTGATTTGTGTTCAGTGAACTTGGACTTTAAGATGCTAAGAAAGGTCTTCAGAGCCAGACATGGTAGGATACACCAGTAATTTCAGCTACTCAGGAGGCAGAGGGAGGAAGACCATGAGTCCAAGGACGGCCCGGGCAACATTAGCAAGGCCCTATCTCAAAATCAAAAGGGCTGAGTGTGTGACCGACATGGCGAGTACATGCCTAGCATACAAGAAGCCCTGAGTTCAATCTGCAGTACCACAACCAAAAAAATTCAGGCAAAAATAAAAATTAATACCATATGGAAACATGGAAATACACAAAAGGATTAGAAATAATACATATGTGATGTTTCTTTACTACTTAAATTTCTTTTTAAAAATCTCTTGTTATATAAAGCACAAGTAATAACTACATTTGTGATTCCTATCCTGCACAAAAGAAAACGTGTGGTGGCAGTACCACAAAGGCTGAGAGGGAGCATGCATGCCCTCTCCTGTGTGTAGCCATGCTGCCCAAATGGGAGCAATAGCATCTGAAGGTGAGCTGTGATAAATTAAAGATGAATTTGCAAATCCTCAAACACAGCTGAAAAATTAAACAAAGTATGCCCAGCAAACCAAGTGACAATAAAATCATAAAATAATGTGAAATTCAAAAAAGGAAGAAAAAGAGTGGAACACAGCTCAGAAGACACAAATAAAACAGACCAGCCACAGGGCAGATTGAAACCTAACTATGTCGACAATCTGAAATATAATCCATGTAAACAATCATAAGATGGGATGAAAAAGACACACAACTACATACTCTCCAAAAGAAACTTTCTTAAATTTAAAAGATAGATATGTGAGTCATCACAGAATAAAAAAACAAATAGCGTATGTATAGAATCATGAGAAAGTTAGATGCCTATGGTAATATCAGTGAAGAATAGACTTCAGAACTAGGAATATATTCTAGATTTGCAAGATACATTCTCCCAAGATAAGAAGGTATAAGAACAGCATCACAACTTGTAACAAATATCCTGAAAGGTAGCAGGATAATTATTCTGAATGGAAGAAACCAGATGACATAGCATATATGTGCATGACCGCATCATGAATAAAGACATGGAATGGAGACTTATCAGGTGACAGTGCCCTTGCTGCCTGAGGTTAGGGGTGAAAATAGGGATGGACAACATGGACACAAGGAAATATCTATGATAGAAATATTTGTTACTGTTATTGTGATGGAGGTTTCTCAAGTATGTATGTATTTCCAAACTCACAATATTGTGCAAATTCCATTACATATGGATTATTTATTGTTAATAACGGCAACAAAGTGCTCACCATTGGAATGCGAAAAATGATAACTATTGCAACATGAGGCGTGATGAAGATATGAGCCGTCACCAATTCACGTCTTGCTGCTCAGCATGCTAGACAACACAGGCAATTTATAAGGCAGATTGGCAAGTTCTTGTAAAATAAACATGCACCCTTAATGACTCACAAGTTCCACTTTTAGGTCATTGTATCAGTCATGAAATTCATCTTGCAAATTTCCTATAATGAAGAGTGTAATCGACTGAATGCCCCCACCCTATGTCTGTGTGGACTCCATGTTTCCTCTGTATTGCTCCTGGTCAGTGTCTGGTTGTGACAGAGGGATTAAGGCAGGCACATTCCTGGGGAATGTGAGACTCATGGGTGATTTAGCTTAGAGATTTACTGTCAAGCCTGTCAAAATGACTTCAGTACTGCATGGAGGACTAAGACCCACCTCCAGTCTCTTCCTCTCTTTGCAAAGAAATGTGACTAGAATCATGGTCCAGGTCCTCCTCGTCCAAAGGTCTTGTACCCATTCCCTCAGGGGGTTTTGCCCAGTGGATCTCCTGCATCTTTTGCACTGCTCCTAAATAGATATGGGTTAGTGCAGATAATTTCTCCAGGGAAATAAAAACATGTATTATATAAAGATGTGTGTCTATGATTATAACATCTTTTTTACACCAAAATCAAATTGGGAACAACCCAGACTCCCCTCAGCAGGTGATGGATAAGCAGTTTACACCATACTGATACAAGGAATGGTAATTTTCAATGAGTGAGAATGGAAATTAATTACTGATGAATGCAATGCTATGGATAGACAACAAAATATTGTACTGAGTAAAATGAGTCAAACACAAAAAAGTACAAAATGCTTGATGTCATTAATATGGAACTCCGAAAAAGAGAACTCTTTTTTTTTTCCTTTCTTTTTTATTATTCATATGTGCATACAAGGCATACAAGAGAACTCTTATCTGTATCTACCAAAAAGAGGCTAGCTTTGCCTGCCAGGAAACTTTTAGGTTATAAAATATTTTGTGTCTTCATTGTGACAATGGCTCTTGGGCAGTATAAATTTGTCAAAACTTATTAAAATATATGAGCATTTCATTACATTTTTATATGCAAGTTATGACTACCATTATTTAACAAACTATGGAGACTCTAAATGAGACTTTGCTAAGCTATCAGGGACTATTTTCTTAGGCATTTTCATAGCTATAATTACTGAGAATACACATGCACTTTGTAAGACCACTTCTGCTATTTGTACTACTACCAGTGATAAACTGCTATTGCTTTTCTGGGCATCTCTTCCCCTGCTGAAGAAATGACACCCCTGAAATGCAATGCAATGCTTCCTCTTGGGTCCATCAACTCCAGCTCCTCCTTTTCTTGGTCTTCTTTTTTTAATTTCCATGGTTCTCATTCAGGTCCCCACCACCTTCAAATATACCATTTTATGCAATCTAAACTCTTTAAGTGAAAGTCCTTTACTGCCTCTCCATAACTGTTCCAAAGTTTATCATGGCAACAGTCTCTTTGAGACCTTGGCCTTTATTTTCCAGCCTAATTTGACATCTGTGAGCTTGTACATGGCAGAGACTTGAGATCATTCATCTCTGTCACCCTGGTACCTAGGAGACTATCTAAAAATAATGGTTATTAGAGAAGAGAACAATAAATGAATAATATAAACAAATGGGTGATAATAGGATCATTCAGATATATCTGCTTTTCCAGTCTTTATTGGAAACTGTCTCAGGAAGAATGAGCAAGCCATCTAGCTGACAGCAATAAGCCTCACCTAACCCACATTTTAATAATTTTCTGTATAGATGAACACAGTCAATTATGTAACAATCATAAATAATTTCAATAACATTAATGTTTATTATAATAGAAAACCATATTGAAGTGGTGATGAATTTCACCGTGTAGCTGCATTGTAAGTCTAACAACTTACAATAGAAACTTCTGAAATCCAAATTCCTTAACTTTACAGTCACCATGTCCCAGAAGACTATGAAGGTAAATGCTTCCTTTCCTTTTTGTCTCTATCATAAGTCATCCATAATTCTTTTCTTTTATTATTATTCATTTATTCACATGTGTGTACATTGTTTCGGTCATTTCTGCCCCCTGCCCCCTTCCCCCACCCTCTTTCCCCCTCCTCCTTTCGCTTCCAGGCAGAACCTGCTCTGCCCATATCTCTAATTTTGTTGAAGAGAAGACATAAGCATAATAAGGAAGACAAAGCATTTTTGCTAGTTGAGTTAAGGGTAGTTATACAGAGGGATTCCTAACATTGCTTGCATGCACAAATATGTTACAACTGAGGTTGATTCATCTCCAATTGATCTTTACACTGGTTCCTGATCCCTTTCTCATGTTGACCTCTGTCACTTTAAGGTTTCTGTATTAGTTCCTCTGCAGTGGAGACATCAGACGCTTTCATGTTTTGGGTTTTCTGCTTATTCCTATATCTCCCGTATGTGCTCTCCTCTTGTCATGTGTTTCAAGTCCAACCACATTGCTGTATTTGCCCTAGATCTAAAGTCTGCATATGAGGGAGAACATATGATTTTTGGTCTTCTGAGCCTGGCTGACCTCACTCGGAATGATGTTCTCCAATTCCATCCATTTACTTGCAAATGATAAGATTTCATTCTTCTTCATGGCTGAGTAAAATTCCATTGTGTATAGATACCACATTTTCTTAATACATTCATCAGTAGTGGGGCATCTTGGCTGTTTCCATAACTTGGCTATTGTGAATAGCACTGCAATAAACATGGGTGTGCAGGTGCCTCTGGAGTAACCTATGTTGCATTCCTTTGGTTATATCCCCAGGATTGGGATTACTGGATCATATGGCAGATCTATATTTAGATTTTTAAGTAGCCTCCAAATTTTTTTCCAGAGTGGTTGCACTAGCTTGCATTCCCATCAGCAGTGTAAGAGGGTTCCTTTCTCCCCATATCCTTGCCAACACCTGTTGTTGGTAGTGTTTTTGGAATCTTAGTGTGGTTTTTATTTGCATTTCCTTATGGCTAGAGATGGTGAGCATTTTTTCATGTGTTTTTGGCCATTTGAATTTTTTCTTTTAAGAAAGTTCTGTTTAGTTCAGTTGCCCATTTCTTTTTTGGTTCATTGAAATTCTTATTCAAAGCAGAAAACCAAAAGAGCAATACGTAGTTTTTCAAGTTTATGGACAACATGGACATAAAACATATTCCTCAGTTCATCAAAATTTAGGGAGCACTTTATAGATAATAAGGACTTGATGAAATCTGATAGGTTAAAAACAATTGCTCTATTAAATACTTGGCTTTAAAGCAAATGAAAAGTCTTACTAAATCTTTCTGACAAAAGGTTACATGGTGTACAAGAGATTCCTTTTAGAAAGTCATGGCCCTGATTGCATGCATTAATGTTCAAATATGTTGTAATGATAAGTGACCAGCTTGGCTCAGCTTAGCTCACTTCTTTTGCTATTTCTTTGATGATAGAAGATTTTTAGGCATTTAAAAGCTTTTTTGGATGCATTTTATATCTTAAAGATTTAGCACTATGCAATAACTACTGGAAACTTCTTTATTAATAACAGGGTGATACACTCTAAGTTGCTTCATGAGAATAAAATATCTCTGAGTTTGTGGGAGATGAGTGGGAAGTAATAATTGTGCAGTTGTCAAAAGTAACTTTTAATCCCTGAATAAGCTGCATGTGTGATACTATTCCCTAAATAAGATCAATATTTTAAAAAACCCAAATGATCAACATATGCATTACGTATTTCATCAGAACACAGCAACAATCCTACCTTTCTTCTGAGTGATTTTTTTTTTTTTAGCATCAGCACTTTGGATTTATTTTAGCCTCCTAATGGAGTTGGTGATAGCTTTGTAGAGGAGCATCGGTAAGCAGTGTGGTTCATGGAGAGTGATGGATGTCTTTAGCTCCAAGCTACAACCATGATTTACATACTGTTTTTTGAATATTATTAAAAGTAAAATACCAGTTTTTCTTTTTTATGTTCTAAGTATATGCTTTCTAAAGCTCTTTTTTAAGTTGAGGAAGGACCATACTTAGGAGTATAAATCTTCATTTTCAAAGGCAGGGAATTTTTGAAGCATGTAGGTTACTCTAGCTTAAATAATATTGAATATTGATTGCCATTGGAACATTTTCTTTTCAGGTGCTTATAGGTTTCTGAAAAATTACCCAGTTCCAAGTTAGGGAATCTGCCTCTGACTTCAATACATTCTCTTCTTAAAAGCAATTTAAGATGTTTATAGATTATGTAATTCAAAGCCAGTGGAAAGCTTCACCTTTGAAATCTTAGGAAGATATTTTCCCTGTCTCATTACAAATCATGGAAACTGCATTTTACTCAGAAGTACACTAGTTTTCAATGGTATAAACGAGCTTAAGAAAGAGATATGATACCCTCCTACAGTGTCCTAGTTTAGGAATACCCATTTTTATGTTCTCTGTAGGTCTTTAAAAAGAGCTTTGAATCATTTTTTTCCAAACTAGTTGACTCAGTTTGCACTAACCGTATCTAAATATAAGCATTAAATGCAGATATGCAAAAAAGAAAAAAAATTCCTTTGTGCATCCCTTGTATGGAAATCTCACCATGTTCATTTTGATACTTTGACTTTACACACATGGCAGGTACTGCCGAGTTTTGGAAATGTCTATCTAACTCTACTTACTGTGTGTGTGGTGTTTGAATACATTTATACCTTCTGAAAACTCAGGTTGAGTTTGATGGTCACTGTGGGGTCTTTAAGAAGTAATTGGGCCCCTAAGTGGGACTGGGTCAATTAGTTTCTCTGGGTATGAGGCCAGTAGCTCCTCACATTTTCTCTTGTGGAAATCCCACAGCTGTTCTACTTTCCACCACGAATTGAAGCCACATGGGGTCCTCACTGGAAATGAAGCAGTGCTGGCTGGCCCCTTGCTCTTGGGCTGCCCCACCTCTAGAAACATGAGCCAGAAAAAACTTTTCCTGTCCTTTCCAGTCTCAAGTATTCTAAGACTGACTGTATTGCTCTAAATAATTGAGAAAATGGGTGCCATTGACTGCAGTATTTTCCCGTAGCGTGTGTGGCTTTCCATGTGTGGTGCTGCACTATTCTGTTAGTCGGTATGATTGCTGAGAGGATATCCTGCTGTAGGTGTGTCTCATGATGCTCTTTGTTGTCTCTTTTATCTTTGCTTTAATTTCTTTCTCTATCCCCTTTCCTTTCTTTCTGCATGCTGTCCTGCCTTGTATTAGTCATTTCAGTGATAAATAAAGGAGGTTCTATTACAAAAACAAGTTAGAATATGTTCAAGGTAAATTAAGTGTCCTCTTTGTGAGCTTGGGGTAAATGTGATGAAAAAGTATAACAGATAGATAGCCTAACTTTATCTTCTAAAGTGACTCTACATTATCCATGCAAAGTTCTCACCCCCCAAATTAGTACTACTCAAAAGACTATTCAAAAAGAAAGAAAAAATGGAAGAAAGAAAGACAGACAGAAAGAAAGAAACAGAGGCTAGCATCCATGATGTGTGACATCATGGATGGCTTAACACTGGAGGGTACTACAAAGTGACCATCAGTAGTCACCTCCCACGTGATGACCTGAAATATTGTTCCTTAGCTTTCCAGCCTGTCCCAAACAACAGATAAACATTGAATAATAAAAAAATTATTTTTCCAAAGAAATAAACAGCTTTTAAGTCAAGGGAATGTTTTTCTTCAAATCTAAAAGATGAAAGTATCTTTAAATCTAAGAGAGGATTTGCTGAGTCTCTGATCCTCTGTATTTATATGACTATATACACATATATATATATGTATATATATATATATGTATACATATATACATATTTTAATCTACCAATAGCAGTTTTCGGGTCAGGATGTCACGTGTTCTTTCACTTTACCCATACAGTTCTCTTTAGCACAATAGGGAACAGAACACAGCAGTAAGAGACATGACAGCCTGTCGGCTGAAGAAAACACAGGTTGTATTTCTAAGTGGAAACACAAAATGGAAGACAACACTGGTACAATTTTGAGATAACTCTGATTTCTACATGTGAATTGCTTGTGGGATGCTTTATATGAATACGTGTTTGATGAAGGTAATTGCTCTTCTTCTCTATGAAACAACTATTAGGGGTTATATTATGTTATGAGTTTGGCCTGCCTTTTTTTGCTTGAAAAATGTTAAAAGGAGATTCATATTTCTTACTTTTACAAAATCTTTTTAAATGGTCTGTTTCATGCCTTCAATTTATTCACATATACTCCGGAATTTTGTAATTAAACTTTCTCTTTAAAACTCCTGCTGCTTCCTGAAAAACACTTTGTTTCTCTGACTTCTTTAGGAAAATTATCTTAAGGATTTCCATTAACTTTAAAATGTCAGTCTTTCATTTAAACATCATTGAACAGTCTACTCCCTTCCTGAAATGCACAGAGCCTCATTCTTTACCATGGATGATTCTGTTATCTTTATGGACATCAAGGAAACAGCAGTGGTACAAGTCCTACTGTGGCACTTAGGGCTTTTTCTGGGCATTGAGTGATTGCAAACAACAGGTTCTCATGCCTCTGTTGGGCAATTTTACTGTCTCCTTTCTTACAATCGGTTTGTTCCTGCTTGCTGTTATTACAGCCTTCCTGGCTGCTAATCTGCTCTCAGCTTGAAAATGGGGTCACCAAGATATTTCCACTGCATCAAATAAGAATAGATAGGTAGAAAGGGAGCAAATGAGGGCCTGACTTTTAGTAAAATGCATGGAATAGACGGTAGAGGGAAAAGCTAAGAAAATGTGTGGTGGCATCACAGTGCAGCTGGTGCTGAAAGTTTTAGATTTGCTTGTAGACATCATAATTTAACTCATTAGAAAGTTTGAGAAGAACTTTGGCTCACTTTAGAAGCAGTTTGACATCTACTCAAAATTGAAAACTGCAAATCTATCTATTTTATGTTGGGGACAATATGTGAAAATATCAAGTTATTAATTGGAAGAAACAGCCTTCTTCTGACTGGCCATCTGTAAGTGAGAAAAGAGGAGTGCTCAAATTTCTCTGCATGATTTTATTTCTATAATATAAAACCAGAATACTTAGATAAACAAAAAAGTAAACAAAGAAATAAATATTCTCCAATTTTGAAGAAAAGTATATATGTCATTAAGAACTCTTTCAAAATCATTTTTGTGTTTACTTTCAATCATAAATATGTACATGAGTGGCAAATGCAAAGATGACACTGAAGACATATTTCCCCACATCTTTCCCACCCCTAATTTCAGCAGTCAATTACTCTGATCGATGCAGGTGGATATATGTACACCATTTGTATATGTATGTGGTACGCACATGCCAGCTGACATGCGCGTGCACTGTGTGTGCATAACTAGATTGCTTTCAGATCCTGACGTATTGGCTTTTCAGTTTTATATACCCAGGGACTTCCTGCAGCAGAGAGATGGGTTTTGTTCCCTTAGAATTTTCGTCTGTGAGCACATGTCCGTGACCACAGCCACACCCACTAACTTTCATCAAGTTTCACTAAAAAAATCAACATTTTACTCTTATGATCATGGAAACAGCATTTACTGCTGAGCCATATATTATAATTCTTTTCATTTATTTTACACATTTTTGCTCGACTAATCCATAATTTGTTTCCTTCCTACCCAGCCATTTCTCTCTCTCTCTCTCTCTCTGGCCTCTCAGTAGCTTCCCTACTAGTGGCCCACCTGAAGGGATAAATGGGTGATATATTTTATCTTATACATTCTTGATAATTTATTGCGGTATAAAACTCTGGATGGCAAGTCATTTTTACACAGATTTTGGGGTCTTTCTCCATTTTTTTACATGTGGTCTTTTTAAAAGCAATGCCATATTTTGTTTAGAAAAGCCCGTATCTTATTATCGATATATGTGGATATGCAAATCGTGTAAGTTCATCTACTGTAACATCCATAATGCCTACTTACCCAAATAGCATGCAAATTATGGCCAATATGGACAGAATTGAGTGTCCACCATTGTAATGTAATAGGTCATGTTGAAAAAAATCACACTGAAACCAAACTTATAAGTAAAAATAGACAGAAAGCAGATATCATCATTTCTTATAGCTTCATGGATCCACAATTGAAAACTGTGAACTTGTACCTCTTGATCTCTTTCTGAGTTGCTGTGCAGGTTTTAATGTGTAGGAATTACAATAACCCACTTTTGCCAGGCAATTGTTTAGATAAAAAGTGTAAATTTAAACAAAATCTGACACCAATGCCCACCATGAAAGTGTTCAAAAGTGTTAGCAATTATTGTTGCTTTCATCGGGTTGATCAAGTGAACAATTCCAATAAAGCTAACGACAACCTCTTCATTCTTCATTATCATAAGTGTTGACATTGGACCATCAATATTGATATTGGACTGATAAATCACTATCAATACCGGACTGCTAAAGCTTGCCAAATTCAAAATTTTAACAATAGCCTCATTGAGTCAGAGTTGCATGCCAGGCAGCTCACCTGGTGAATAGGTGTCATTCAGGTGTTTTCACTCTAGTCACAGAATCGCAAAACCATTACCATAGTCAATTTTAGACATTTCATGTCAAAAAGAAACCTTCCACTTCACCTTTTCCCCCAGCCCTAAGCAACCACATCTTTTTTTGCCTCTACAGGTTCTCTGTGCTGAATATTTCACATAAATAAAAGAATTATAATATATGGTCTTTTATTACTGACTTCTGTCACAACATAGTGTTTTCAGTGTTAAAATATCTTGCAGCATGTTTCAGGACATTATTCCTCCTTAGGGCCAAAATAATATTCTACTGCAAGAGATCCTGCATATTGTTGAGCCATTCACCATTTCCTGAGGGTCTGGGTGTTTCTGCTGTTTGGCTACTGGGAAGAAGGCTGCTGTGCATCCACATGTCAGCTTTTGGGCTGACTTAGGGTTTCATTTGCTTTTAGTATAGGCACAGGAGTTGGATTAATGGGTTGTAGGTTGACTCTTGCTTAGTCATTTGACTAAATATTGAATGCGTCCTGAGGGACTGCACCATTTTTCATCCTGCCAGCTGTGTGTGAGTATTGAAGTGTCCACATCTTTGTGATCCCTTGGTATTACCTGACTTTCTGATTTTAGCCCTGCTAGTTCATGGAAAGAGCTACTCCATTATGGATTCCATTGATGTGCATTTACCCATGACTAGTTGCCTATATCTTGTTCAAGTGCTTGTTTGGAGCTTGTGTGTCTTTTGAAGGAAAGATCTATTCAGATCCTTCACCCACTTTTAAATTGGGTTATTTGTCTTCTATTAGTGAGTTACAAGTTTACTTTATACATTCTAAATCTTTATTCACTTTCTTTTTGCAGTCTTTATACCTTTTAAATTTATATAATAAATTGCAGATTCTTCCTCCTCTTCTGCAGGTTTTCTTTTCATTTCTGATGTGGATCTTTTGGAACATTAAAGTTTTAGTTTTAATAAACTGTGATTCACTTTTTTAAAATGTTATTGCTGTATCTTTTTGATTCCATAGCTAAGAATCTGCAGAATCAGTGAAATAATTTAAGTAAATGAATGCATATTACTTTTTAAAAATTTATTTACTGTTCTACATAATTCATCCCATCAGTCGTCATATTTCTCTGAGAAATAATATTGATAATTGGGTGTGAAGTAGTGTCCATGAAGGAATCCTTTCCTTTAGAGAATTCCTCAGACCAGAAAGGTAACTCTACATAGAATAATTACACTAAAGTGCCTTTTATGTGACGATTTCATATTTGAAATATGCTATTTAGGTGATATTACTGCATATAAAACAGGAGGAAATCATTTCTTATTTTCTTTTGCATTTGGAACATATAGTTGTTCTTTGAGCATACATTTTCCATGTTTTAAAAAAACATGCTCTTCTTGTGTTTACTGACTATCAAATACAAACAAACCTCTGGGCTTTATATTCCATTTAAGGAGGCTTCCTTCTGCATTTGTTTTCCTCAAGCACAGCTGTGGTCACCTATTTTTATTTATTATCTATTATCTATCAAGTGATCTTTACTTCAATCTCCTGCTGCAATATAATGGAACTTTGCCTGAAAGTTGCAAATCAATTATGTTGCAATGAATGATGTTGTATGTTTCACTTAAGGGCAAGTGCTGAAATGAAAAGCCAAAACCAAAAACTGTGGGTATACACACATGGGGAGGTAGACATGCACAAAACTTATGGCTAGGGGTATTTCAAAGGAAAGAAAAGAAAAGCTGAGAGATGATGGAGAGCTGCGCCTTGGATACAGGCCCAGCAATCATGGGCCCACATCATGGAAGCAGTGTCAAGGTCAACAAGGAAAAGGGTCATGAGCGAGAGCTCAGCCTTGGCTGAGAGGAGCAAGACCCATGCAGAGAAAGGTGGGTGGAGGACAGTTCTATGGGTATGTGTGTCATGGCCTTTCTGGGATGAAATGTTGAACAAAATAATATATCTATGCTCACTGCATCTTTTTTTGTTTTTAGCATCATGATGTAAACCTATCCTACCTATGAACTGGAAAAACAAATATCACACCTAAGAATGGATCCTGAGGAAAAGTGCAATTGATAATATGAAAAATAAAAAAAAAAAAAAACAGTGAAAGGAAAAGATGGTATTCCTTGTTAATGGGTTAGATGAGCAGGAAGGTCCTGTAGGGTGAGGCCTGGGTTTCCACCTGGCATTCAAAATCTGTTGTATTTACTCTCTCACCTGCCAGCCATATGACAGGGGCGACTGCATCACTCACTGGGCCTTAGTTTCCTCAGCTGTGAGACATGAGGGGAATGCCTTTCTCCTAAGAGTCTTCAGAGATGGACCAAGAAAATAATGCACCAATCACAAGAAATGTTGGTGAAGCCTTAATAAACATTTAGAGTGAGTCCCCAAACCAGGGCCACAGCCTTCATTGGCATATCAGGGAGACTGTGTGAGGACCTTTGTGATTTCTCACAGTACGATAGGGGCAGTTGCAACAATTCTACGATGCTAGTCCTCAAAACAGAACAAGATATTGGAGTCAGGAAAAATGTTCTTCAGGAACATAAAGTGTTCTTTAAAGGTGGGTTTGCAACCGTACTGAGTCAATACTTGGTATGTATTCTGAATACACATCCTTATTTCCTGCCTTCACATCTTAGGTTTTATGATTTTACTGATGCTCTATCACTCTCTTTTCCTTTCCCTCTTTCCCCGAGTTCCATACACTAATTACACTGTTAAAAACATGTTCTATAGCTGTTTGTGTTTGTGTGTATGTTTATCTTTGGGTCTACCTTCCATGTATGAGAGAAAACATGTAGCTTTTGTGTTTCTGATCCTAGCTAACTTCACTTAGCATGATTTCCTCCAATTGCATCCATTTATCTTCAAACCTCATGTCATTATTCCTTGCAGCTGAATAAACTCCATTGTGTATATGTACCACAATTTCATAATCCATTCGTTGGTTGTAGGGCATCTGGCTTTTTCTAGCGCTTAGCTGTTGTAAACAGTGCTGTGATGAACATCAGTGTACAGGTGTCTCTCCTGTATTCTGTTCTACATTCTTTTGGGTAGATGTCCAGGAGCAGAATCACTGGATCATATGGCAGCTCTATGTCCAGTGTTTTGAGGAATTTCCATACTGCTTTCCACAGTGGTTGTACTAATTTTCATTCCCACCAGCAGTGTTTAAGAGTTCCTGTTTCTCTACATCTTTGCCCTTGATTATGGCCATTCTAACTGGGGTGAGATGAAATCTAAGTGTTGTTTTGATTTGCATCTCTTTTACAACCAGGGAATTTGAACACTCTTCTTCATGCATTTACTGGCCATTTGCACCTCTTCCTTTGAAAATTCTCTGTTAAATTTATGTACCCATTTCTTCACTGGGGTGTTGATTCTTTAGGGGCTGAGTTTATTGGGTTTCCTGAAGATTCTGGATATTAGTCCCTTACTGGAAGAGGAGCTGGCAAAGATTTTCTCCCATTCTGTGGGTTGTCTCTTGAGTCTGGTGACTGCTTCCTTTGCTGTGCAGAAGCTCTTTAGTTTGATGCAATCCCATTTGTTCATTGTTTCTCTTAGATGCTGATCCTTTGGAGTTCTATTTTCGAAGTCATTCCCTCTATCTATTTGTTCCAAGGTATTTCCTACTGCTTCTTGGAGTAGTTTCAAAGCTTCAGGCCTTATATTAAGTCTTTAATCCACATTGAGTTGATTTTGGTACAGAGTGAGAGACAGGGATCTAGTTTAGCTTTTTACCTGTGGATACTCAGTTTTCTCAGTAGCATTTGATGAAGAGGCTGTCTTTTCTCCATCTTGAGAAGAGGCAGTCACAGTCACTGCTGTAAAATATGTTGGTCATGTTTTAACTATTAAAACATCTTTTACCTGTTATTTCTTCCCACAGGGACTTGTAGACTCTTTTGTTCATGGATTGTCTCATTTTAAATGGATGTCTAGCCATGTCAAGATCAAAGAAAATAATCAGTGACTGTGGACTTGTCTTAGTGAGGTTACTAGGAAGACAAGATGGCTAACTGCTGCACTGTATCTGGGATTAGGTTTGAATGAAAAATGGTGCATGGGGGTAAATTCAGATAGAGCCTATGGCTAGTGTTGGTTATGTATATTTGGTTAATGCTAACTTCATGGCACAGAAAATGCACTCTGGTATGATATGTCAGCATTAGGAAAAGCTAGGTGAAGGTGATGCTTCATTAAAATACTTATCTACTAAGTAACATGTCTGTGAGTTTGCTGTTGCATCCTACTAAGGAAGTGGAGTCATTCCATACAGTTTGGTTATTTTAAAGGAAAAACAATGCTTTGGGGGACAATGTCCTGGTGTGGAGGTATCTGTTTTCACATTAGTTGTTAATGTGGATTTTTCTATAGTATTCTTCTCTCTTATTTGAATTCAGTATATTAGAGTTTCTCATGCATACAGTTTCAGAAATCCTCTCACGTAAGTTACCAGGCATTTTATTCTATTAATGCTTTCTTTTCATGATAGTTTCAAGAATATTTTTATTGAAGTATAAAATTCAGTTTTTGAAAGATATTTTATTCATGAAGTCATGTGTTCTAAAATTCTTTGCTAACATTCTTAAATAGCAAATGAATTCATTAATGATTAATAATGATTAACAAAAGAAAAAAATTTCCTCCCTAAAACTCAATATAAAACAAAAACTCTATTACATGTATCAGTGTTTCTTTTCTTTTAATTTTGGAATAGTATTTGAATGTGGCACAATATGTTTATGCATTCCCCAGTGGATGGACATGTGAATTTCTACTAGTTGGCCACTATGAATAGTGTGACTAGAAACATTTTTGTGCAAGTCTTTGTAGGGTATAATAGATATTTTATTGAATAACACCTGCTGAAAATTTTTCTTAATTTAATGAGTGTCATAAAATACCCTGAATAGTTTTTATTTTCTTATTTATATGTTTTGAAAACTTTGCTTGCATTTCTTCTCAAAAGGGTGCCATCCCCACCAAGCCCAGTGTTAAGATAAAGTAACTTTTATAAATTAAACTCATACATTTATATTTTGTTTTATTTCCTAATTGAATTTTAATAAGAAGCTCTATTATTAACAAGATCTTTCTGTGAAACAAGAAACATTTTCAGAAAGATAAAAGTAAAAAATTTCAAGTATAAAGTTTTAAAAGTTTATTTGAGAATAGT
The DNA here is from genome assembly GCF_047511655.1 of Castor canadensis. Lineage (NCBI taxonomy): Eukaryota > Metazoa > Chordata > Mammalia > Rodentia > Castoridae > Castor > Castor canadensis. The sequence continues at coordinate 111,484,844 of NC_133399.1, forward strand.
TACAGATAGTGCTGGCTTTTTCTTTTTGAAACACCATGGGTAATTTTGTCTGGTTTAGATTTTAAAATATGGAATAAAAACTAATTTTTACTAGATAAAAAATAAACAGTTCAAGATGGAGTATTTATTTTTGAATCATGACATTACATTTTAAAAATGTTATATAGTAACTTCCTTACATTGTTTACGACATACATACCATATTCCTATGCACTTTTCTGTATTTGCAAATTAGTGATAGTTTGTAAAACCTTAATCATAGCATCTGCTTTCCCTTCAAAAGTCATATTTGCCCTGTCATTTTACTAGTAGTGCTAATAATTGCAAAAAAAAATTTCTGATATATCAAAAATAAAAAAAATCCTTCTAATCCAAAAAAAATGTTTAGCAAATGACTTTTGTCTTATTCTTTATCATGCTATTTTCCATTTGTGTATTCAGTGAAATATTGCCTTGGTTCTTCCTTTTGAAGAAAGAAATGGCCGCCTGATGTGTTTTCATACTATTCCTGAATTTTCTATCTCAATCATTTGTTTTCACAAAAGGAAGAAAGAGAGCTGGTTTCACTAAGCACCGTTCACAGTTTACAATTATCTTAACAATGCTGTAAGGTCAATATACCAGTATGTTTGTTCTGATCTATGTGACTTGAACACAACAGAGTTTTACTTCTCAGTGTTCTAATGGCTAGGAAGATCAAGGTCTAGATGGCTGGGTGAGCATCTGGTGAAGACCCGCTACCTGGATGATGTATTCACACAATGGGGGGAGCAGACAGCTATTCTCTCTCTTTCTCTCTGTCTGTCTGGTGTTTCTGGGGTTTGAACTCAGGGCTGTGTACTTGCTAGCAAGTATTCTACCGCACCGCCATCCTTTCTGTGTTTTCTGTACAAGAGCACTAATTCCCACTCAGAGGAGTCCACTCTCAGGACCTCATTGCCACACAAAGGCTCATCCTCCACACACCATGACATGGGTGATTATGCTTCAACATATGAATTTGGAGGAACATACACCTTCAGACTTTAGCAATATGCAAATAAGAATGTCTGATTCAGAGAAACTGAAATAAAATCTCAAGGACACACACATGTCAAAATGAAAGGATGGTATTTAGATATTTTACTGCCTAACTCTAGAGGCCGTGGTTAGATTCTGTTCATCTAGTTATTCATAGCAAATATTTTGTTTAATATTTGGACATTTAAAAATTAAAATTCATGGTACATAAAGACAATAAAACAAGTAAACTTTGTATTAAGTTAATACACAGGTAATTCAGAGGAATAATCCCAGAACAGATTTAAGTCACAATTAATTATTTACATGATCTGAATTTTGAGAAGCCAGATGACTTCTCAACAATTATTACTCTTGCCAGCATAAACTGCTACTATTTTTTAACTTTCACTTTTATTTACTGCCTATTAAATACTTAATCTCATAAATAATTATACATACTAACAAATTTCTGCTAATAAGAAATACCTTCTTTTCCAAAATATGGGGATTTTTTTTTATTTAAAGAAAAGGAAAATAAGTGAAAATTTCTTGAAAGTCATGTGAACTTTGAATATTATATATACATGTATAATACATATATGCATAAATCCATGATAGTTTCTTTCCATGATTTGTATCTCTTTGTGAGGTTGGTAAGAAATTGCAGAGCAATTTAATTGCAGAAGAAGTACTTCAGGATACACTTAGGAGAAGATCTGTCCCTACATTACAGGTGTGATGCATGGCAAGCTATTTGATAAATTCCTCAATTCTCCATCTCTAAGGAGTGGTAATAATCCTTTGGTGAAGGAGGCAATCAGCTATCATGGAATTACTCCAATGTCTGTACTGTGTTCAATGGTTAATTTTTCTTTAGTTTTTACCTTTCCCCCTGGCTTTTCACTCTTTTTTTTTCCCATCACAGAAAAGTGTAGTCATCTATTTTTCTTTTTTTTCAGCTATTGTTCATGAATCCCAGGACATTTTTCTAGCCATAGATTCTTTAATTTCTAAAGAAATTATTCAATCTCCCAAACATATCTAACTTAAATGACAACCAGTTATTAAAACAGCGTTCATCTTTTCATTAAATGGAAAATGGCTTTCATCATGTGACACAGGTTGATAGTACCTTAGCTGTTGCAGACAGGAATAACAGAAAGTGACTAGGGTACAAATCAATGCCACCATCTTCTTCCTCATCACCCTCATATCAGTCTTTTAATACACAATACATTAGTATTCAATAGATGTCTTACAACATCAGTCATCAGATCTGCCAAAATCCCTGGAGTTAAGCAGGGTGGCTGTTATCGTGCTTATTTAATGGACAAATTGGGCATATAGCACTTAGCATCATTTATCCTGTAAGTGTTGGTGATGGAAATCTAGCATGCCCAAAATCTTTTCACTTCAAATATAATGCTTGGTTTCAACCAAAAACAATCTTTAGGGACAAGATGGAGGAATAAAGTCAAAGATTTCCAAGCAAAATTGAGCACAAAATATGAAATAACTTTTTTTAAGCTCTGGATATCAAACAGTTGAGTCCCAGGAGATCAGGAAAATAATAATAACAAGGTGTGCTCTACAATCTTCTTAATTTCCATGTTTCTGTTTTCAGACTATAGTGTAGGTATGGGGGCTGAACTGAGTCTGGCAAAGCTTCTGAGCGGAGGAGATGTATCTGAAGGCTTAGGGAGAGCTAACTGAAAAGAATTTGCAGGACAGAATAACAAAAACAGGGGATGTATGGGAAATAACTCCTGATTTTGGCAGATGGACCCCTTGAGTACACAGCAGAGTTTGATCAGTGTCCAATGTGAGGAAGCCACCCCATCCCTGGGATAGTACCACCTATAAGACCAGAGGTAACACTGCCATTCAGAATACTCAGTACTGTTGAGAGATCAGAGCTACAGAATCAACAACATCAATGTAAGGACCACCAAATGTCAGAAATTCTTAAAGTACAGTGGTAGAGTGCTAGCCTAGCATGAGCAAGGCCCTTGATTCCACTGCACGACCACACAAAGAAAAGTAATTATGGTAAGTTGAAATAACATATAAAAGTGTAATATGAGTTATAAGGAAACTGATGTATGGAATGTAATATGGAGTCCAGGAGTAGACCTGCACACAAATAAGCAACTGATGTCTGACAAAGGCACAATAACAAACTGGACAGAACACCTGGTGATTTCAGAAGTGACTGTGGAGTAATACACGAAATAGAACTATGGCTGTCTACATGAAACATGGTGAATTATGGTGAGCACCTCTCCCATATGTAAAGAAAGTAAGAGATGGATCACAAATCTAAAAGTGAAGCTTAAAATACATGACTTTAGAATAACACAAAAGTTACATATTTGTGAACATCATTTGGGAAATATTCTTTTTTAATGACACCCAAACATTATCCTGGTTAAATGTGTTTGATATTCAGAAGACAACTGCTAAAACTAAAACTCAAGCCAAAGTTAGGAAATATTTTGAAATGATATATCTGATTAAGGATATGTTTTAAAAATCTCAAAACACCAATGGTAAGAAAAGAAACAAGCTCTTTAATAAAAGGTTAAATATTTTAACATATTTTTCATCAGAGATCACATATAGATGGCAATGAACACATTGGTAATTACCAGATTTGGGAAAAGATGAAAATGAAGAGGGGTGGTTTTGCATCAGAGGGTGTATTAGAAAATGGCTCTTAGCATTTCTTCTTCTAAGATCGGAAGCAAGATTTCTGTTCTCACCATTTCTTTGCAACGTAGTTCTGGAAGTCTTAACCAAATATTTTAGACAAGAGAAAGAAACAAAAACATCCATATAGAAATTGAGAAAATGAACTTCTCTCTGCTGATACAATGGTCTTTTATAGAGAAAGTTCTAAATAGTCTAAAAGTACTATTAGAATTGATAAATAAATTCAGTAAAATTGAAAAGTAAAAATTAACATACAAAAATCAGTAATGTTTCTATATAAAAAAATCCAAAAAAATTAAACCAATCCCAGTTACAATAGCATCAAACAATAAAATAAAATGAAATGAAGAGAAGTAATTTAACCAAGGAGGTGAAAGATCTGCACAGTACAAGCTACAAAACACCAATGAAATAAGTTTAGCAAGAAATACTGGATGAACAGATATTCCACATTTATGGATTTGAAGAATAAACATTGTTAAAATGTTCACCCCACAAAAACAACTTGAAGATTCAATGCAATTCCCTTAGAAATGTCAATGTTATTTTCCATAGAAATGAGAAAACAATCCTAAAATTTGTACGGAACAAGAAAATAATCTGAACAGCCAAATTAAGCTTGAGAAAAATAAAGCTGGAGGCATCCCTGTCCCTAATTTCAAAATATATTGCAAATACATTTTAATCGAAATAGCATAGCACTGGCCTAAGAAACAGAGAGCACGTGAAGTAATGGAACAGAGTTGAAATCTTAGACATAGATGCGTGTGTTTATGGCCAATTGAACTCTGACAAATGTGCCAAGAATAAATAATGATGGAAGGACAGTCTCTTCCATAAATCATGTCGAGAAAAGTGAATATCAAACATGTAGAGATAAATATCTACTCTTAATTGTATACTTATTTCATACTATATACAAAAATGTCATAAGGGGTAAAACACTTAAACATAAGGCTACTAGAACGAGCTAGAAGGAAAGTTCCACACCATTGGTACGGGTACTGGTTTATTTGACAGGACTTCAAAAACAGCAAAACAGAGAAATGGTATTGCATCAAACTACACAAACATCTGCACAGCAGAGGAATAATTGGGAAAGTGATGAGCTAACTCACAAATTGGGAGAAAATATCAGATGACAGACTAAAATCCAAACTATATCAAAACTCAATTTGATTGCAAGAAAACAAATATTCCAATTTTTACAATAATAAAGGATTTGTACAGACACTTCTCAAAAGAGCAGATATAAATGACCAACGACCAGCATCTCTAATCGTTCAGGAACTGCATATTAAAATTCCTGTGAAAGATCACCTTTCACATGTTAGAATGACTATTACAAAGATGATGAACAATCACGGGTGCTGGTGAACAGGAGGAGAAAAGGGGAACTTTGTACACTGAAGTTGGGCATTAAATTCATACATCCATTTTGAAAGCTGGTACAGTACTTCCTTAAAAAGTAAAATCAAAGTCATTATATGATCCTTAAATCCCATTTCCTGTGGATTTGCATGTATGCCTAGGAACTGAAGCCATTGTATCAAAGAATTGTCCTTCTATCTTCATTTCAACATTATTCATAATAACCAAGGTATGGAATCGTAAATATCCAACAAAGTGTGAATACATAGAGAAAATCTGTGACATGTACACAATGATACTATAAAGACTTTCAAAATAAGAAAATTCTGTCATCAAGACAGAACTGGAGGATGTTATATTAATTGAAATACTCCAGGTACAAAACCACAAACATTGTATGTTTTTCACTTATATATCAAACCTAAATAAGTCAATCAGTATCATAAATGGTGGTGACAACATGCAGGGGACATGAGACTAGGTAAAGGAAAGATTCTGTTTAAAGGGTACAGAGTTTCAGCTAGGCTGGATGAATAAGTTTCAGTGACTGCTGCCTTGCCTGGTGACTGCAGTTAATAACAATGGGTTCTTTTCCAAAGTTATTTCCTCTGGTCTTTCCTACAATGCAAAAGACCACCTTTTATGTAACTTATGATCCCCCAAAGCCTAGCAGTCTATAATGACCTTGGTTACTCTTGTTGGGAATATTCTATTAGATAAACTATTCTTACTCTCATCTTACATGAAAATCAGAGGAAATTAGGTGGGTAGATTAAAATGTGACTTGTTGAAATATTTTTATGACATTATTTAAAAAATTAACCATATTAGTCATTTATATATTAGGGACTATATAACTAATTTTGTAAGAAATTGCCAATTTTGCATTGGACAAGCAGGGCAGCCACAGAAAATGGATCTTCTCTGAGAAATTAGTGGTTGGTCTTTGCTCCATAGGGCATGCAGCATTGTTTGCTGAAAACCATGACCCAAATGTATTGGGGTCCTCAAGAAATATTTGGTTAATGAGATACTTTCATGTGACCTCATGGTCTGCTGTACTGGATATTCTCTTAAGCAATACACTTCTAACAAAAAGGCCAGAACATGATTTGATGTTTACATTGGTGCACGGTGTTCCATATATTACATATTGATTGCCACTAAGTTGACATTTCTGAAGACATGCTTTCAATCGCAAAATCAAATCAATCGTGCTGGGTTCATAAAGAGCATGAAACAGAAAATGCCAGAAGAGGGCCTGTGTCCAGCCAAGCAGAGAAGCTTCAGAAGTTATGACACTCGCCATCAGTGAGTCTGTATGTTCAACAGGACTTGAAATACCAGATTATTGTTTTTCTAACATTTTGCCTTATTTGCCACTTCCAATTACTTCTAGATTTCCTAAAAACAAGAGCCAGTGAGACCACGATGTCATTGTCACCTTCAAGTAAACACACATTCAACAAGACTTTCATAATTATATACTATCCATATAGAAATTTTCCAATTTTTCTAAATATTTAAATAAAACTATAATTATGGTGTGATACAATGTCATGTATTGTCATGGAAGTTTTGATGCTGTCAGACTCCCTTTTAAGATTCAAAGGTTCTTAGCTCCAGGTGCCAGAAATATTCCAAGCCCAGAGAAATGTCCCTGGCTGAAAGTCTGTCGGTAGTTATCTGCAACCAGCAACCCCTTCAAACCAGCTTGCAAGTACTCCAACCTGCAGAGAGCTGGCATTGCATTTATGACTCGTAGGGTGTTCTTCCTGCTTCTAATAGCATTGGCATTTTTGAAAACCCCAGAAATTTACTTAATAGAAGGTGTTATCTATGTATTTTATGTCACACATGGGCTCAGCCTTACCATTCTAGGGAAGTTTCCTGCTGAGTTAATGCCATGCACTTCCTTTGCACCACATCAGAAGGTGCCTGATGCCAGACCAGCCATCAACTATTGATATTCAATAGTTTCAGGTGGGGTAGATGCTGGCCTTCTGATCTTTCCTCTTTAAACTTGTGTTTTGTACTGAATGCTTGTGTCTCTCCAAAAGTTACGTGGCGAAGACTTAAATTCCAGGTGGCTGTAATCTGGACATGAGCCTTCTAAGGAAAGAAGGGAGGTTAAATGAGGTAATAAGGATAGACCCTGGAGGGATAGGATTATTGTTCTCATGGGAAAAGACACCAGAGAAGATACTACTCTGTGCCATGTGAGGATCCAGTGGGAAGAAAATCATCTATAAGTCAGGAATAGACTCCGACCAAAACCCAGTCAAGCTGCAACTCTGCATCTTGGATTTCCAGCCTCCTGAATTATAAGAAAATGAATCCAATCCACCCAGACTATATTGAGACTGGGTTTTGCTGAATAGCCCAGGGTTACCTGTAACTCATGATGTAGCCTGGGCTGATCTTGCAGTCATCTTGCTTCAGCCTCCCGAAGGCTGTGATGAGGGGCATGAACCATCACTTACAGCTACTTATATATTAAATATATTTTAATTTCATATATTATCTATCAATATCATAATGCTTTATGTGTCAGCAGTCATTGTGTATCATCTACATATGTCTATGTTTTGATAGGTAACCTTATTATTATATAGAAAGCTTTTATTTCCTGCAGCAATAACTCCAGGAGGACACCTGTATTTATTGTATCTTGCATTACTACTCTTTCCTTTTTCCAGAATATACAGGGACTTTACAAATCTTTTGGCTATACTTCCCTAGTCATTTATGGGTTTTACCACTTGGGTTTTCATAGTCTATTGAAATAATATCTTTTAGCAAATATGTTAAGCACTACAGACACTGTTTTATTGCTTTATATATTTAGAGGTTTGTTGTATTTCTCTGGTCCACTTATCCAGCATTTATCATTCCTTCATACATTCCCATGCTGACAATGAGGAGTATTTTAAATTCCCTGTGGTATTTTGTCTACATTGCTTCTGCTCATGACGAATTCCCTCTATATTTTGTTTTTCCTGAAACCTTCTCTAGTTAGCCTTCACTTGCAAATGATATTTTCCTCATGTATAGAATGCTAAAATATCAGTATTTCCTTCTAGCACTTGAAGTTTTCCTTCCATTTTTTTCTGGTTTTCATTGATTCTGTTGAAAAAATCAGCTACACTTGATGGTCACAAGTCTCTTCTTTCCCAGTTGGCGTCTTTATTGCAGAAGAAAGACACCACAGAATTTAAAAATGTTTATGATTGGAGCTGCAAAAGCAGTTGGGAAAAGATGCAGAAGAGGCAGACTGGGAGGACATATAGCCAAAATTATTTCAAAGAAAGAAAGAGATTCCAGAAACTTCAGGAACAAAGAGGATAAGAGAGAAAATGTAATAACCATAGTTCCACCAGACAGCTTGGCTGCGAGTGGTTCATTAATAAACCCTCTTGATGTGACAGGTCTAAGCCTCACCCAGCCTCATAAGGATGGCATTTCCAGCACCATGAGACAGATTGGAGATGCTCCCCATTTGGAAACAAAGCACCTGATCTTATGGCCATTTCCTTAACTCACACCCTGCACAAGATTCCAACCCTCCACCACAGTTACTCCTCCACATCTGAATCTGGCTGTGCCTGCAATTTTGCCCACAGCTTTCTCCATTATCACCATTGTGATCTCACCGCACCCAGACTTGTCCTTTCAGATCTGTTCATCATTCTGTAGTCTATGCAAACTTACCAGATGTAAAAAAGATTATTTAAATCTTTTATTTAAATCAGCATTAAATATGCTTATTCCTAATGACAGAGGAAGCCACTGAAATACTTCGATTACCTGTGATGCTTTGGTTAGGTCCCTCCATTCTCATACTTAAATTTTTTAAGCTTAATTAAGGCAGGAAGCATCTCTGGACTGTTGTGGCTGTAGCCCTTGCCCATAGCACCTTATCCTGAAAGAGACAATGAGATGTGAGTGGATAAATGAACAATAGGTAGATAGTATCATTAAGAAATTTTCAATGCAGGTTTGGAGCATTATTTTTTGTTTCCTTGTTGATTCTCAGTTTTGGGGGCAAAACTGGCTCATGCATGCTCTGAACCAGTTGCTGTTATAAGCATTGTATTAATGTCTGCTGTGATCAGCAGAATATGGCTTTCCCTTTAGCACAGAACTATCTGGGGCAAGATATACCTTCTCTCCAGCCCACCCCAGATTGCACATTACTCATGCGCCTTACATATTACTCACTACGCTTTACTTTGACAAAGGCTTTATGACTTCAAACAGTTGTTTTGAGGAACAACGCTGATGTCACAATGGGACCAATTATTCCTTTGCAAATATTCGCAGGTGAAGCGCTATGTTAGTCACTTCTCTAAATTGAACTTTATTCTAGAGTAAAGTTCTTGCTAACTCTAAACTTGCAGATACTTCTGACAAAGTTTGAATCATGATTTTGAGGCTCTACTCTTCAGTCTAGGACTGGTTATTAATAATGATGTTACTGAATTCAAAAATTTAAGGTAACTTTTTACTTTGTAAGCTGGATTTGGTTTTCTCAACCTAGGTGTTTATAATCCATTTTAAAACAATTTCAATTTAGGATTGCCTGAAAATTTGTATCAACTTAGCATTGCCATGTGGCATCATGGAAGTCAGACCAATTAACATGAATGTCTTTTCCACCCCTAAAGTTCTGAATTTATGAATTTCACAGTAACTACAACTCCTTTTTCTGACTAAAATGCTGGGTCCTATTTCTATGGACTAATTAAATTTTATGTGTCATATAATATCTGTTTTGAATCTATCAAAAGTTGAATAGGGACTGTCACTTTGAGTTTCTTGATTTCTGTAAAATGAAAATCATAGCACAAATAACCCTAGCTGTTATGTTATAATCCCAATGCAGGAATAAGGACTTTGTAACTTCTGTTTAGTGTCAATGTTTTGGCGGATTATCTTCAGGCACAGCTGTTTCTTAAATAGTGAAATCATATCGTTCATTCAGTAAAGATTTGGAGAAAATGAATTATTTGGGGAGAGATCGCATCATAAAGAAACATTACCTTTACATATTGCATATTTTTTCATTAGCATGCTAGCTACACATCTAGTAATTATATCGTAGAATTCAAGTAGGTCAATGTGAGCAAACTTGTGAGTTACATACACCTGTGTGCACTGATCTAAGTTGGGACCACTGCATTGTTTTATAATAAACTAAGGAATTTACTTTAAAATAGCTTAAATTGTCTTTCTAGATTATAGAAACTACAATGCAACTGTTCATAGGCAGACATAGGACTCTGTAGTGCTATTCCCTTTTCACTGAAGCCCAGAAACCCCCAGAGCTTCACTTTGACTGTTCTTGGCCAAACCAATTCAAATGCAAGCTCCAGCACAACCTGTGGCACTTAGTGCTTGGACTGGTAGGCTTTTAAGTGGAAAAGGGACTTTGGCTGTCATCTCCAAAGACTGCTGAAGTATGAAAAAAACAAACACTATGAGGATGAAAATATAAGACTATTTACTAACCAGGAAAAGGAATTTGTGAGTAAAGAATATTTAATAATAGAATGCAATTTATTAAAGATGATTCATGAGTGCAATACTTACACTCAAGTGTTTCCATTTCAAACATCAATGTGTGACTTGTTCAGTTCGATAGGACACTCAAGGACATGCCTGGTTGCTAGTTGTATTGGGCAGAAAGCTGCTAGCAGTTGGTGTCTTGAGGAAAATGCTTGTGCTGGAGAAAATGTCTCTGCAGAAGACCTGGCCCCTCCTTTTAAAGAAAGACAGTGTTAAGGATGACCTCAGATGCAAATCTACTCCACGTATGGCTGGAGCCTGCCACAACCCTCTGCACTTCTCTCTGCCCAATCTGCTGTCATAGAGGAGTCTTCCGCTATTCCCCATGACGTCCACGGAGGTTGCAGGAGACTGCTTCTGGGGTCAGTTCTTCTCTTGGCTCAAATTAGATTTTGTTTTGTCCCCTCCATTTCCCAAGAGAACTCTACAAAGCCTCACATTGGTCTCTGTATCTGAAGTTGCCTCCTGGGAAATCCAACCTGCCACAAAAGCTGCTGAGAAAGCTAATGATGGAATTATATGTATTTGTTTGTCTTTACTCAAATAAAGTGATAAGTTTTTCAGAAATAGTTCTCTCTCTAAGCAAAAATGAGAGCCAGAGCATTGACTTTTCCTTGTCTAAAATAAAACCTGTAGTCTATGACTATGGATCTATTACCTGGCAGTTAGTTTGTGGAGTGTCAGGAGAAGAAAATTAGATAACCCATATGAAGTTCTTGACATTGTATTCCAGTGGGGGGAAAGGAGAGATGAGTTCCTTAAGAGGAAAGCTGTAAGAATTTGCCAATCACATCCTAAGCCAATAAAACTCTGCAAAACCATACCTAGGCACTGTTCCATCTCAGCAGGTATTGTGTACTGTCATCAATGCTCTATTGTATATTTTATGCGTCTGTTATGAATTTAATATGCAAATATGAAAAGTTACAGGCTTCAAGGAAGATAATGTAGTACATTGTAACATGTACTATGATAGAAACGACCAGTCTCCTGTGGTTGATCATGTAGGATGTTGCACATGTTTCAACTTTATGGACTTAGCTGCAGTCATCCTATGTATTCACAAGACTTTACCTGTCTTAAGATAGAGTGTGAAAAATATACCCATTGATTGAAAATCATGCTTGTTGTAAGACTGTTGATACAAGATGTCAAATTGTCTATGGATGAAGACTCCTGTTCCATCGGCCCTGACTGCATCACGAGTGTACACACATACTCTCAACCAATTGCTACTGTTACTATCGTAGCTTCCCCACGCATTTATGTGAAGCGGTTTTGCTATCATTTTGCCTGACTTAGATGGCAAGTATCAATCATGTTTTGTAATTAGGAGAGTTACAAGGCAATCTTAAAAGTAAAATCTTCCAACCTGTATTTCTGTGCTTGGTTTTTATTTATTTATTTATTTATTTATTTTTCATTTTTCTTTTATTATTCATATGTGCATACAAGGCTTGGGTCATTTCTCCCCCCTGCCCCCACCCCCCCCTTACCACCCACTCCGCCCCCTCCCTCTCCCCCTCCCTCAATACCCAGCAGAAACTATTTTGCCCTTATTTCTAATTTTGTTGTAGAGAGAGTATAAGCAATAATAGGAAGGAACAAGGGTTTTTGCTGGTTGAGATAAGGATAGCTATACAGGGCATTGACTCACATTGATTTCCTGTGCGTGGGTGTTACCTTCTAGGTTAATTCTTTTTGATCTAACCTTTTCTCTAGTTCCTGGTCCCCTTTTCCTATTGGCCTCAGTTGCTTTAAGGTATCTGCTTTAGTTTCTCTGCATTAAGGGCAACAAATGCTAGCTAGTTTTTTAGGTGTCTTACCTATCCTCACCCCTCCCTTGTGTGCTCTCGCTTTTATCATGTGCTCATAGTCCAATCCCATTGTTGTGTTTGCCGTTGATCTAGTGTCCGCATATGAGGGAGAACATACGATTTTTGGTCTTTTGGGCCAGGCTAACCTCACTCAGAATGATGTTCTCCAATTCCATCCATTTACGAGCAAAGGATAACATTTTGTTCTTCTTCATGGCTGCATAAAATTCCATTGTGTATAGATACCACATTTTCTTAATCCATTCGTCAGTGCTGGGGCATCTTGGCTGTTTCCATAACTTGGCTATTGTGAATAGTGCCGCAATAAACATGGGTGTGCAGGTGCCTCTGGAGTAACCTGTGTCACAGTCTTTTGGGTATATCCCCAAGAGTGGTATTGCTGGATCAAATGGTAGATCGATGTCCAGCTTTTTAAGTAGCCTCCAAACTTTTTTCCAGAGTGGTTGTACTAGTCTACATTCCCACCAACAGTGTAAGAGGGTTCCTTTTTCCCCGCATCCTCGCCAACACCTGTTGTTGGTGGTGTTGCTGATGATGGCTATTCTAACAGGGGTGAAGTGGAATCTTAGCGTGGTTTTAATTTGCATTTCCTTTATTACTAGAGATGGTGAGCATTTTTTCATGTGTTTTTTGGCCATTTGAATTTCTTCTTTTGAGAAAGTTCTGTTGAGTTCACATGCCCATTTCTTTATTGGTTCATTAGTTTTCAGAGAATTTAGTTTTTTAAGTTCCCTGTATATTCTGGTTATCAGTCCTTTGTCTGATGTATAGTTGTCAAATATTTTCTCCCACTCTGTGGGTGTTCTCTTCAGTTTAGAGACCATTTCTTTTGATGAACAGAAGCTTTTTAGTTTTATGAGGTCCCATTTATCTATGCTATCTCTTAGTTGCTGTGCTGCTGGGGTTTCGTTGAGAAAGTTCTTACCTATACCTACTAACTCCAGAGTATTTCCTACTCTTTCTTGTATCAACTTAAGAGTTTGGGGTCTGATATTAAGATCCTTGATCCATTTTGAGTTAATCTTGGTATAGGGTGATATACATGGATCTAGTTTCAGGTTTTTGCAGACTGCTAACCAGTTTTCCCAGCAGTTTTTGTTGAAGAGGCTGCTATTTCTCCATTTTATATTTTTAGCTCCTTTGTGAAAGATAAGTTGCTTATAGTTGTGTGGCTTCATATCTGGATCCTCTATTCTGTTCCACTGGTCTTCATGTCTGTTTTTGTGCCAGTACCATGCTGTTTTTATCATTATTGTTTTGTAATATAGTTTGAAGTCAGGTATTGTGATACCTCCTGCATTGCTCTTTTGACTGAGTATTGCCTTGGCTATTCGTGGCCTCTTGTGTTTCCATATAAACTTAACAGTAGATTTTTCAATCTCTTTAATGAATGTCATTGTGATTTTGATGGGAATTGCATTAAACATGTAGATTACTTTGGGGAGTATTGACATTTTTACTATGTTGATTCTACCAATCCATGAGCTTGGGAGATCTCTCCACTTTCTGTAGTCTTCCTCAATCTCTTTCTGCAGAAGTGTATAGTTTTCCTTGTAGAGGTCGTTCACATCTTTTGTTAGGTTTACATCTAGGTATTTGATTTTGTTTGAGGCTATTGTAAATGGAATTGTTTTCATACATTCTTTTTCCATTTGCTCATTGTTAGTGTATAGAAATGCTAATGATTTTTCTATGTTGATTTTATATCCTGCTACGTTGCTATAGCTATTGATGATATCTAGAAGCTTCTGAGTAGAGTTTTTTGGGTCTTTAAGGTATAGGATCATGTCGTCTGCAAATAGGGATATTTTGACAGTTTCTTTACCTATTTGTATTCCTTTTATTCCTTCTTCTTGCCTAATTGCTCTGGCTAGGAATTCCAGTACTATGTTGAATAGGAGTGGAGATAGTGGGCATCCTTGTCTGGTTCCTGATTTTAGAGGGAATGGTTTTAATTTTTCTCCATTAAGTGTAATGCTGGCTGTAGGTTTGTCATATATAGCTTTTATAATGTTGAGGAACTTTCCTTCTATTCCTAGTTTTCTTAGAGCTTTTATCATGAAATGATGTTGGATCTTATCAAAGGCTTTTTCTGCATCTATTGAGATGATCAAGTGGTTTTTGTCTTTGCTTCTGTTAATGTGGTTTATTACGTTTATTGATTTTCGTATGTTGAACCACCCCTGCATCCCTGGGATGAAGCCTACTTGGTCATGGTGAATAATCTTTTTGATGTGTTGTTGAATTCGGTTTGCCATTATTTTGTTGAGGATTTTTGCATCAATGTTCATTAAGGAGATTGGCCTATAGTTCTCCTTTTTGGAGGTGTCTTTGCCTGGTTTTAGGATAAGTGTAATACTGGCTTCATAAAATGTGTTTGGCAGTTTTCCTTCCCTTTCTATTTCGTGGAACAGTTTAAGGAGGGTTGGTATCAGTTCTTCTTTAAAGGTCTGATAGAATTCAGCAGAGAATCCATCAGGTCCTGGACTTTTCTTTTTGGGGAGACTCTTGATTGCTGCTTCAATTTCATTTTGTGTTATAGGTCTATTCAGGTGATTAATTTCCTCTTGGTTCAGTTTTGGATGATCATATGTATCTAGAAATCTGTCCCTTTCTTTTAGATTTTCAAATTTATTTGAATATAGGTTCTCAAAGTAGTCTCTGATGATTTCCTGGACTTCCATGGTGTTTGTTGTTATCTTCCCTTTTGCATTCCTAATTCTACTAATTTGGGTTTTTTCTCTCCTCATTTTAGTCAGGTTTGCCAGGGGTCTATCGATCTTGTTTATTTTTTCAAAGAACCAACTTTTTGTTTCATTAATTCTTTGTATGGTTTTTTTGGTTTCTATTTCGTTGATTTCAGCTCTAATTTTTATTATTTCTCTCCTTCTATTTGTTTTGGGATTTGCTTGTTCTTGTTTTTCTAGGAGTTTGAGATGTATCATTAGGTCATTGATTTGGGATCTTTCAATCTTTTTAATATATGCACTCATGGCTATAAACTTTCCTCTCAAGACTGCCTTAGCTGTGTCCCATAGGTTCCGGTCGGTTGTGTTTTCATTTTCATTGACTTCCAGGAACTTTTTAATTTCCTCTTTTATTGCATCGATGATCCACTCTTCATTAAGTAATGAGTTATTTAGTTTCCAGCTGTTTGCCTGTTTTTTGTCTTTACTTTTGTTGTTGAGTTCTACTTTTGCTGTATTGTGGTCAGATAGTATGCACGGTATTATTTCTATTTTCTTATATTTGCTGAGGCTTGCTTTGTGCCCTAGGATATGATCTATTTTGAAGAAGGTTCCATGGGCTGCTGAGAAGAATGTGTATTTTGTAGAGGTTGGATGAAATGTTCTGTAGACATCTACTAGGTCCACTTGATCTATTGCATATTTTAGATCTTGGATTTCTTTATTGAGTTTTTGTTTGGATGACCTATCTATTGATGATAATGGAGTGTTAAAGTCTCCCACAACCACCGTGTTGGCGTTTATATATGCTTTTAGGTCTTTCAGGGTATGTTTGATGAAATTGGGTGCGTTGACATTTGGTGCGTACAGATTGATGATTATTATTTCCTTTTGGTCTATTTCCCCTTTTATTAGTATGGAATGTCCTTCTTTATCTCGTTTGATCAATGTAGGTTTGAAGTCTTCTTTGTCAGATATAAGTATTGCTACTCCTGCTTGTTTTCAGGGGCCATTGGCTTGGTAAATCTTCTTCCAGCCTTTCATCCTAAGCATATGCTTATTTCTGTAGGTGAGATGAGTCTGCTGTAAGCAACAAATTGTTGGATCTTCTTTTTTAATCCATTTTGTCAAATGGTGTCTTTTGATGGGTGAATTAAGTCCATTAACATTAAGCGTTAGTACTGATAGGTATGTGGTGATTCCTGCCATTTAGTTGTCTTAGTTGTTTGAAGGTTTGATTGTGTGTACCTAACTTGATGTTACTCTCTACTGTCTTGTTTTTTCTTATCCTGTGGTTTGGTGCTGCCTGCCTTTTCATGGTTAAGTTGGGTGTCACTTTCTGTGTGCAGGATCCCTTGCAGAATCTTTTGTAATGGTGGCTTTGTGGTCACATATTGTTTTAGTTTCTGCTTATCATGGAAGACTTTTATTGCTCCATCTATTTTGAATGATAGCTTTGCTGGGTAGAGTATCCTGGGGTTGATGTTATTTTCATTCAGTGCCCGGAAGATCTCACCCCACACTCTTCTTGTTTTTAATGTTTCTGTTGAGAAGTCTGCTGTGATTTTGATGGTTTTACTTTTGTATGTTACTTGTTTTTTCTCTCTTACAGCCTTCAATATTCTTTCCTTAGTTTCTGAACTTGTTGTTTTAATGATGATATGTCGTGGAGTAGTTCTATTTTGATGTGGTCTGTTTGGTGTCCTGGAGGCCTCTTGCATTTGTATGGGAATATCTTTCTCTAGATTTGGGAAATTTTCCGTTATTATTTTGTTGAATATATTACGCATTCCCTTCGCTTGCACCTCTTCTCCTTCTTCGATGCCCATGATTCTCAAGTTTGGTCTTTTGATGGAGTCGGTGAGTTCTTGCATTTTCTTTTCACAGGCCTTGAGTTGTTTAATTAATAGTTCTTCGGTTTTTCCTTTAATAACCATTTCATCTTCAGGTTCTGAGATTCTGTCTTCTGTTTGTTCTGTTCTGCTGGATTGGCCTCCCGTTTTGTTTTGCAGTTCTGTTTCATTCTTTTTTCTGAGGTTTTCTATATCCTGGCAATTTTCTTCTTTATTGTTGTCTATTTTTGTCCTGAGTTCATTTATCCATTTATTCATTGTGTTCTCTTTTTCACTTTGGTGTTTATACAGTGTTTCTATGGTTTCCTTTATTTCTTCTTTTGCTTTTTCAAATTCTCTATTTTTATTGTCTTGGAATTTCTTGAGTGTCTCCTGTACATTTTGTTTGACCCTATCCAGTATCATCTCTATAAAATTCTCATTGAGTACTTGTAGTATGTCTTCTTTTAAATTATTCTTGTGGGCTTCATTGGGTCCTTTGGCATAGTTTATCTTCATTTTGTTGGAGTCTGGATCTGAGTTTCTGTTCTCTTCATTCCCCTCTGGTTCCTGTGCTAATTTTTTCTGTGGGGAAACTGGTTTCCGTGTTTTTTCTGTCTTCCTGTCATTGTCCTTGGTGTTGTTACTGTCCCTGTACTGTGTGTAATTAAGTATTTTCTAGCTTGTAATAATAACAATAGTAATATTTAGAATGGAAGAGTGAGCTGAGATGGAAAGCAAGAAGTTAAAGAAAAGGGGAAAACAAATATACAGACAAGAGGGAGAAAGCAGAACAAGGTATCAGACAAGAGAGTTTCAAAGGTATAAACAGGGAGTATTAGTGTACTAATCGACAGTAAGCTGAACAGACATTAGAGAGACAGAGAGAGGATCAAAGATAAAAAAATAAAAAATAAGTAAATGAAAGTAATATCTCTATATAAAAATGAATTAAAATAAAATGGAAAATAGAAAATTAAAAAAAAAAGAAAAAAAAAAACCCAAAAAACTTCCAAGTTTATATGCAATGCAGTTTCAGTCTTAATAATTTGGGTGTCCATCTCATTCTTCAGTCCTGGAGTTGGTGCCTCAGATGTTGTTCTGTAGTTGTCTCATCAAAGGGGATGCATAAAGTAGAACAAAACTACACTCACACACACACAGAAGAAAGAAAAAAAAAAAAGCCCCACCAAGTGTCCCCAGTTCAAATGCAATACACTTTCAGTAAGTTTTTCGGCTTGCAGGTGTAATTCGGTTGTTCTCTCATCAAAGGTAGGGAGAAAAAGAAAAAAAAGCATCTGGAGACAGTTCTGAGAGTGGTATCTGCAACTGTGGCTTGCCTGCCTGCCGCTGTCAGCCTGTAGCTGGCGGCATTATTTATGCAGATCTCTGGGGTGAGCTTAGCACTCACCTGGCCCTGCAGGCTTTGTTTGCTCAGAGTTCTCCTGTGCGGGAGCCTCTGCTACAGGCTTTCCCCTTTCCAAGCACTGGGAAAGGTGACACTGCCCCCACGTTGTCAGGCCTGCGTGTTTATTTACAGTTCATGTGGGAGGTGGGTCTTCCCCCCTATCCTGTGGAGTTTTCCTCCCACTACCACTTTCACAGCTTTCCTGCTCCTGATTACTGGGCGGTGTTGCTGCTCCTGCCAGCCGCCATGTTTGTTTACAGCTCACATGGGAAGTGGGTCTTCCCTCCTCTCCTTGGAGTTTTCCTCCCTCCACCACTCTCACAAGTTTCCCCGCTCCTGGTTGCTGGGTGCACACCCAGCTCCTGCCAGAGCCTCTCCGGACCCCCCGGCTTGTTTATTTACAGTCCCAGGAAGGATTCCCTTCCCCCAATCTTCAGTGCTCAGAGTGCCCCACCCTCTTTCCAGCGTGTCTTAACTCTTCTTATTGCTTATTACTCAGTTTCTCTTTTTTTTTTTCCTGGGTGGAGGTCAGTCTGTCCAGGGGGCTATGCTGCTCTGGCCCAGGCTTGTCTGTGGGGCTTCCGCGAAGCTCACCTGGTCCGCGTCTTCCCAAGCCATATGGGCACCGGCCACTGGCAGCCCCGGGGGCCTCCTCGTTTCTCTGTTTAACATGAAGTGGAGATGCTCTGCGCCGGCTGGAGATGTGGAGGGGTCAAAGTTATGCCTTTTCTCGGTGATTATGCCTGCAAAGTGTGTCTCCAGCGTCTCCCCAAGATTTCACTATAGGAGGGTCGCTTTCTGCTTCCTACCTCTAGCCGCCATCTTGGAATCCTCCGTGCTTGGTTTTTAAAGCTTTATGTTGATGTGGCATGCTTTCATCAATGCATTTTCCCTAGGTGATAATTCTTACAAAAACTTTGTCTTTCATGACACATTTATCCTTTAAGGGGTAAACATCTTCCAATCGCTCAGCTCAGGGTTTGCTACTGGAATGACATGACTATTTTTTGGTTGCCTGTGGGCAAGGCTCATCTCAAAATGTGCTTGGTTCTTTTCTAAATAATAGGTACCTATTGAATAAATAGCTTGTCCAGAAAACAAACAAACAAACAAAAAAACTAGTGATTTCTCATATGGAAAGGAATATAAAGATATAGAGTTGAGTGTGCTATGAATTAGGGTTTCAGATTCCAGGACATTCAATTAGATTCTGTCTATGTTGAGATCATGATCTCTTGTAAAAATTTGTTTATGTATTGATTTTGGATTTTTGAGACAAGGTCTCCATATGAAGCTGGCCTCCTTTTTCAGTCTCCCAAGTGCTGGGATTATAGACATGTATGATCATGCCCAGCTGAGACCACAATTTCTATGTTGAATTACATATGTCCTGCGTTTATGAGCTTATCATGGCTGTGTAATAATTGTAAATTAGTCCCGACACTGTGGGAATCAAGAATGGGAGTTCCTCAATAAATTAAAAACAGAACTCCTTATGATCCAGACATAACACTTCTGAGTATATACCCAAAAGAAGAAAACTCAGCTTACTATAGAGATTCCAGTGTATTTATGTTTATCATGGCTCCATATACAATAGTCAAGGTATAGAATCAGCCTAGATGCCCATCAACAAATGAATAGATGAAAATGTAGTGTATGTACACAATGGAGTTGTACTCAGCCATTAAGAACAATGAAATTATGTCATTTCCTGGAAAATGAATGGAAGAAGAGCTTGTCATGTCAAGTGAAATAAGCCAGTCCCACAAAGACAAGTATCATGTTCTCTCTTATTTGTGGAAGCTAGGGGAAAACAGAACTGAACAAAAGCAACTAAGTTCATGAAAGTAAAAGGGGGGTACTATGTATATATAAAGAGAAGGAAAAAGGGGGGAGAGAGGAATGATAAGAAAGAGCAATAGATTTCCTGGCACAGTAGCTCACATCTATAATCCCAACTACTCAGGAGGAAGAGATCAAAAGGATTGCAGTTGTAGGCCAGTCCAAGAAAAAATTTGGTAAGACCCCATCTCAACAGACAAGTTTGGCATGGTGGTGTGCACTCGTCTGAAAAATAATCTAAAGCAAAACACGTTCCTCTTGTTTCAAGTGGTAAAGGACCTGCTTAGCAAGCATTAGACCCTGAGGTCAAACCCCAGGAAAACAACCAAAAAAACAAAGAGTATGGAAATGTCATGATGAAACTCCTTGATTTGTACAATTTAATACACACCAATGAAAATAAAATAAAACAATAGACAACAAATAAATAAATAAAACTGTCTAAATAAACACATGTCCTTCATCTACCACAGGAAAGTGTTCTTGTCATCTAATCTTTTTATTGTTAATAATTGTCATAAATCCATCTGTCCACTGGACAACTGTAGAAGGTGTAGACCATTCTCTTTTTGTCTTTATTAAAAATAAATAATTAATCAAGCATCTGCAACCAAAGAAAGTGATGCAGGTTGGTAGATGAGCTTTGCTCAATAGTTTACTATTCTGTAGATTGAATGGCCTCATCTATCTCAGTGTGAGCTTACATAATGCAATCTGGGTGGAGGAAATGCATTTGGGTGCTATTTGCAGAGAGATGTCTTTATTGAAGTCATAAAACCGAGAGAGGTTATTCAGAGTATTCCTATTGCAATGTCCACAGACATAAACTAAGAGACATTGTTAAGTGAGGAATGGAGGAAAGAAGAGACTATGAATACAATTGGAAATGAGTTGAAATGGAAGAGAGGAGGAAAACAGGACTGTGTTATGGATGCCAAAAGAAGAGGAATTTCTGTCAAGGAAGTTGATAATGAAGAGTGGTACTGAGAAGTCAAATATAATGAGCTCTGGCAAGTTTTCACCTGCTTCTGTAGCAGGGAAGTTGTTAGTTTCAGTGAATCCATTTTAGTGGGAGTTGTAGGGAGTATCCTGAAAAAGAGCTGAGAAGTCAAGGTGTATGAATTGCAGAGCACCACCTTAGAAGGTCTTTGAGTGAAACTACACACAAGGTTCAGAGCTACTTAAATACACCTACTTAGAGCTATTTCACTAAGGATATGTGGAGTCAAATGAGGGTTTCTTAAGCTTGAGAGAAATCTGAATATCTTTGAATGTGATGTAAAAGAGAACACATGAGAGATGTTGAAAATGTAGTGGACAGACAGGAAGACCATTAGTGTGAACCCCTGAAAGGGGAAAGGGGACAGGGCGCTGCTCTTTGGATGGTAATTAGCTCCAGATAAGAAGTAACAAAACAGTAGATGTGTTAATAGGGAGGTCATTGGTAGAGTGTGGTCTGTTTTATGTGCCCAACTGGAGGGCCAAAAAACGATTTTGTGACTGTCAGAGAAATGGTCTGTAAGTCCAAGGTGGGTAAAGAGAGAAAAATACTTGAATTAGTTCTCTAAGGAAAAGGAGGGTCATCTCAGAAGTGTAGAAGACTGTTCATGCAATGTATTTGTTCTTCACCAAAGTTGCATCTTTTTCCTAGTAAAATCAAAGCCTGGCTCTCCAGTTGGAACCAACACTTATTTTATTCCTTCAGGATTTTGCTTTCCATGTGTGAATGGAGAAGGACAGCCAGAAACTGGAGATAAATAGATGAGTAGTTAGATAGGCAGGAGAGTTCATGAACTCCAGTATGAGCACAAAAGGGAGCTAGACTGTAAGGAGCTGATGCCCAAAGCAAAATGTACATGGATCTGCCAGAGAAATCTCACTGAGATTACAGATAAGGTAAGAAACAAATGGTTGAAAACACAAATGACAGATAGCATGAGAAGAACTGAGAGGAGGTTGAAAGGATCAGAGATTTCTATCTTCCAGCCAAAGCTGTGCTCTCCACAGTTCACAATAATCAAATCTGTCTCACCTGTTCTGAGTACCCCATAAAGAAATTAGGTCTTTGTACTGCTACCATTTCATTTTTGTAAAGCATAAATATGTTCTACATATTACATTACATTATATCTGTAAACTAGAACTCTTCTTATTAAAATTATTTGAAAATCATCATCACCTTCTTACTTTTCAGAGTAGAGGCATTGCTAACCAGCTGTGAAGCTCAGTAGATTAGTCAATTCTCACCATTCCCCCATAAGCCTTTTGACATTTGTCTCCAGCAGCTCCATGTTCTGGAGGTGTCCATCAAGTGATTCTTGCCCATTAAATGAATTCCCAAGGCTATGTATTTTTGTTTTCCCTATTAATTGAAATTTGTTATTTTGAATAAGAATTGTATTCATACTGGGAAATACCAGTATTAAGAGAAAAGTTGTTTTCTTGAGTATTAAGTTGAAACTTGAAAGAGTGTTTGATAAACACTAGTGTGCTTCTGCACAGACACAAGCACACACCCCAGGCCATTTGCACAGTGGGCGGGTCTATCTTCAGAAACTCACTTTCTGGCTGGGCATGCTTCTGTGAATCCTCCTGACATCAATCTTAAACTTTACTTATAGAAAATTATTACTGTGCCAACTTTTCCAGGGAATATGGCATTTGAACTGAAAGAAAGCCCAGTGACTTTACGGTCCTTGGAGACACAGTCTTAAAAGCACATTTTGAAGAGATACCTCAACTCACCACTGGCCACACATTTCACATGAAGGAATCATTTTGCAGTCTGTAAAGGAAAAAAAGTCTACTGCTCTAGCATCCTACAATTTTCTTATAATAGAATAAATACATGAGAATTGCTAAAAAAAATAGTAAAAGGCTCACATAATCCTTTCACAAATGAATGGTAGTAGGTAAGTAATTTGGGAAAGATAGATCCAGGAGTGATTTTTGTTTTACTACATTGTAGAAATACAACAGAATTTTCTTTTTTTTTTCTTTCTGGTACTGGGGCTTGAACTCAGAACCTTCACCTTGAGCCACTCCACCAGTCCTATTTTTGTGAATGGTTTTTCACCACGGGGTTTGGTGAACTATTCGCCCAGGCTGGCTTCTAGCCGTGATCCTCCTTATCTTTGCCTCCTGAGTAGCTGGGATTACAGGCATGAGCCAATGGCTCCTGGCATGTAATATTCTTTTTAACTAATTTTGTTTTGAAAAATACTGGAAGTTTCAGTGAGTAAATTCCAATTAAAGTAAACATTAGAGAAAAGTGAAACTGCTCTGAGTTTAGGGAGAAAAGGTATCACCATTCTCCATTCTTCTGGAGTTCTTTCGTTTGGTCACATGGGAAATCATACTGTCCTGAAATTGTGCATTACCAGACTGACAAAGACCTTGGTGGAAGACAATTACATCCTCTCTCTGGAGTCCATCACGGAGTGATAATGAGGTGTGAACACATTCCTCAGAAACCACAGACACGCCAAAAGGGCAATTTAACACCTCTTGAAGAGATAGATGGGATATGAATTATTCATAACCTGCTCAGGCCAGTCTCCATGCACAGCCCAGTTCAGAACCTTGACTGGAGGGAGAGGAGCGGTCTAGCCTGGACTTCGTGTGTCTTCTTCCCAGGAAAGGGCATAGTGTTTACTTAAAACTTTTACAGCAGGGCTGTTGAGAGAACTCTCTCAATTTTATGGTTGCCTTATTTCATCTTGGAATTTTCCTTGTGCTCTGTGTGTGTGTGTGTTACATGCCCTGTGCACTTCTTTTATATGTATACTGATTTGACCCCAATGATTAAAAAACACTCTCCTTTCCCTTTCACTCTTAAGGTTGGCCTGTTGTATGCCTTTGGGTCACGATGTCTCTCTAAGAAGGCTATGCTGCTGAGCTAAATCACAAGTCTTCCCCTTTGCTCCATGTGAGGACTTGTCAGAGCCTGCCCCAGGTCTGCACAGCACTGGGGGTGTCTGTGAACCACACTGCTATTGCGGCTGCTCTGAGAATGGGAAACATTTTCATGTTTGGGCCTCTGCTCTAAACCAGAATCTGACCAAATGTAAGTTCCTAAGGT
The DNA here is from genome assembly GCF_047511655.1 of Castor canadensis. Lineage (NCBI taxonomy): Eukaryota > Metazoa > Chordata > Mammalia > Rodentia > Castoridae > Castor > Castor canadensis. Next base: position 111,509,188 of record NC_133399.1, read on the forward strand.
TTTCTCACACATGAAGATCAATTTTCAATAATTCCGTGCCATTCGTTTGCTTCATTGGTAACTTTGTGAATGATTATTATTTATGAGTTAAATTCTACTCTGCTACCCCTCCATATTATACACCCATCTTACTCAACAGTCTTTCTGTTGAGAAATTGGTAGATAGGCTAGGACTACATGAGGAAAACACATCACCCACACTACAGAGACACTCATGACATTCCTCTTACTCAAATTCAGTGATTCCGAGGAATTCTGAAATGTGCACTGAAGAAAACATTTTTCTGAAATAGTGTGTAAAATCAAAGCTGTATTGTCCTCTTTAAAGACCTTATTATTTTAATGCTATTATATTTTACCAAATTTAGGTTCATAAAATGCTCCAAATTTAAATTCTGATTGGTAATCTGGATAGAAATAGATTTGGACAGAAGGCATGAGAGAATGGCTTTGGGAGTAATGCAGGGCTAGCTCCAATTATTAGGTAGCTGTTAGCCAAGAGAGGTGGGTGAGGCAGGATGGAAATTACTGCTCAAAACATAGGGACAATGGGAGTAACATTTAGGACATTCACCAATCACCAGAATCTCCTTTTTTCTCAGATTTCCTTGTTGATTCAAGGAGATAGCAACTTAGTAAACATTTAAAAGGAAGGAGAGGAATGGAAGGAATGCTTGCTGCTTTTAGGTATTTTCAGCTCTATTTCCTGGTTTTCTGAATTTCCAGACTCTTTCTAACTTACTATTATTATTCCTGTTCTAATTTTCCTGATGCCTCATTCTATGTATCCTGCCTCCAGATAATTTCTGGCTCTTGGGGGTGATCTCATCATGGGACCATCTGTCTACAAGTCTCTGCTAATCCTGGGATCCAAGGTAAGGGCTGGTTTAGGATGACAACTGAAGACTTTCAGGTGCATTTTTAGGGATGTAGAACAGGACCTCATAAAATCTGGTAATAAGATAGTTGATCTTATCTTTGTGCTTTAAAACTTAAAGGGACTGGGATAGATTCAATATCATCAGTTTTTAGGCAGACACCCTTGAATGACTAACACACCTTTGTATTAAACTGGAGCATCGCAAGAATCTGACAGACACAAACAAAATATGAAGGCCAAGATCTTGGCTTCTATCCTGCTTTTTGTTATCTTCTGGGCCCAGGTGAGGAGTCAGAAGTTTATAAAAAAAAACCCAAAAAACAAAAAATGCAGTTTCTAAGTAGCTGTTATACTCCTATTTGAATAGTAAATTAAGGAAAGAAAAATAAAACATTACCAGTGAAATATGTGAATCGATTTCAGAAAACACCCAGCAATCTCAAAAAGAATTTTTTAGTGAGAAAATAGGTATCTCCAAATCAGAATATCAAGAAGCCATGTTAGATGTTTAATTATTTTAGTGATTTTAGATTTTTTAAAGGAGTAGATTTTGTGATATATTTTCAATTTTTTCCCTTTAATTTTTAAATGTTTTTAAGATACTAATTTTTTACTTTTCCTTGGCTTACGGTTGGATTATCTGTTTATCTTCTTACCTGGTGGAAATGTTAATTGCTTATTTTCACCTACTTTTTATTTAGTTAAGAAAGCTGCTAAAGATAAATGTTTCTAAGAAAAATATTTTCTGTTTTTAAAAAGTTTTGAATGAAGTGCCCCAGTCTTCCCCTCTACCCAGTTTACTTTGATGATTTATATGGCTGATAGGAGGAACTAGTTAGCATAGCGTTCTCTACTTAGCTTTCATTTTCTTTTTTTTTTTTGTCTTGTGTAGACATATGCTGGCTTTTACTATTAATGAATAGCAGTGCAACCAGAAAAAAGGGGCTTCTGGAAAATTCTACTGTGACCTGAGCTGCCAACAATGCATGAAAATTGACAGCATCCCCACTTGCTTATTTTGCAAAACACTGTTACCATAGAGAGAAGCAACCCCCTTCCCTAGTGACATTCCTGTGACTCTGAAGTGTGGGAAAAGGGAAAGCTGGAAGGACCTGAATGAGGACCACAATGACCATGGTCTGGATTGGACAAATTTCAAACCCCAGTGGCTAAAAGGGCCCAAACACGCAGAATGTTACAGGTACAACCAAATAACCTAATTATCATAAAGTTTAGGCAACATCCCGGAGTAGATAGATAAAAGCTTTTAAACCCCAATACTGTGCCATCAATCCTCTATCAGGACCTTCATGCTTAGCGAGAGCTTTGTTTCTTTACTTCTTCTTGCATTAATAAACTCCATACTTTCATGCACACCCTTCATTGTCCATGGATTTCATTCTTCAAGTTCTTGAGACAAGGACCCAAGATGAAAAAGCAATGGAAGCTGCCCCCAGAGGAGCTGTTACACCAACAGGCACTGTTGAGAATTAACTAAAAAAGCTGTAATACTAGCAGATATTGCTCCATGCTCAGAAAATCTGGTGTCATCACTACTGTTATTTCCTTTGGATGCATTTTAAGAATAAGATGCTGAGTTGTGTGGTGACTATGTTTAGCCTTTTGAGGAACTGCCTCTTTACCCAGGACTGAGGCACCAATTGACAGTCCAATTATCAGTGCATGGGGAGGGGTCCCAATTTCTCCATATATTTGTAAACACTCTGTCATTTTAAATTATACTCACACTATGAGGTTTTCGCATTATGGCTCTGATTTGTATTTCCCTACAGTAAAATGATGTTGAGTAGACTTTCACAGGCTCATTGTGAATTTCTACACCTTTCTTGAGGAGATGCCTATTTGATTCTGTATGCATTTCTTAACTGACATACTTAGCATTTTATTGTTTAGTTGTAAGTGTTCTTTATATATATTAGCTGTTAATTCCTTCTTAAATATTTAATTTGAAAATATTTCTTCCATTCTTTGTGCTGTCTTTTCACTTTCTTAACAATACTATTCATAGTACCAAAGTTATTAATTTAGAATAAATCTAAATTTCTATTTTGTTTTCTTTAGTTGATTGTGCCTTTGTTTAGATCTAAGATTTCACCTACACCAAGGCCATGTATATTTACTTCTAAGATTTTAGCCCCACGTAGAGGCTAAAATTCTGATCCATTTTGAATTAATATTGTACATGGTAGGAGAAAGGCTATTTCTGCTTTTTTTCAAGTGTACTCTTTTTCTCTGGAGCTTCTCAGGTTGGAGATGAGGGGATAAGAGGTGGGTTATCCTCTCTGGGAGAGCCTTAGCACCAGCTTGTCATAGGGTTGAGTAGGAGATCTTTCCCTTTTCTACTCAGAGTGGAACTTCCATTGCCCTGGTGTGGGGAGGGAGTGAGCCATGGTTCAAATGACACACAGATCCATGCTGCTCTTATCAAAGCTTAGCAGATATTCCATTTGCTGAATCCCCTAAAGTCAATCCAGAGACATTAAGGGGTTGGATTTCTAAAAATAATGCTCACAACATATGAATATTTCAGTAGGAAGAGGGTTCTCAGAGCACGTCACACCATCATTTCATTTCAGTAATTCTTCCTTGGTTTTTTTTTCCTGTTTTCCCTTTTGATCCATAATTATTTGGAGATAAAGAGCATTGATCTGAAGATCATTAATTGAGCTCTTCTAATTGTGTTTATGTATTTGGATAAGTGCATATATATACATAGACACAAACGTACATATGTATACACATGCATACATAAGCATACATGTATACATATATATACAAATCAAATGCCAAACATTATATCTATTTTTATGAAATATACCTAATTTTCAAGTGCCGTCTCGATTTCTGTTGACCATTTGACTTTCTTTCCAACTATATTCATTATTTCTGTACCCGTTTAATATGGCTTACTATAAGTTTATTCCCATGGCTCTTATTTTTCAAAATTACTATAGTTGTTTGTGACCTTTTAAGCTTCATATGATTACGAGTATACGCTTCAATCCACACGAATGGGATGCTTTGATCAAAAGAACACTGGAGTGATGGATTAATGTGAGCATGATTAAAACTGTCATGTTTCTGTTGTCAAGCTTCCCTCTTCATGAGAATTGTGCACATATAATTTAAATGTTATCTTTTTCCTTTAGTAAATTTTAAACTGCTATTATAAAAAGCCCTCTAGGAATGTTCTTTAGCTTTCTGACTCTGTGTTATGAAATAAACAGCCCCCCATAAACTTTTATAAACTGAACCTGCATTCTTCAGATTTGCTGAACTCTTTTGTTGGCTTGGGGACTCTTCTTGACTGCTAAACTTTTGCAAATGGTGAGGTCATATTCAAATGGATTTTCTCTTCTTCCTTTCATACCTCTTCTGTTTATTATATTTTCCTTCAAATTACATTGGAAAATACACCGTGCTTTTGTTTTCAAAAGATACGAGTTATTCTAATGTATTTGTGTGAGGTCTGTATTTATAACTTCTTTGTATAAATTCTTTATTGAGTAAGCTGCCTCTATTCATATTTTATTATTTTTAATAATAAAAATGTTGAAATTTATCACAAATTTCCCTGTGTCAATTGAGATAGTCATGTGATTTATTAATTCATTAATATTTTAAATTTAATTGACAGATTTCCTGACATTACACTATTCTTGAATTTTTTCAATATACTTAGACATTTGTTTCATCATCCACTTCAAATGAAAATATTCTAAATAGAATGTTTATGATTTAAATTAAAATTCAAAAAGGAAGTGGCTCTATGGTTTTCCTTTTCATACTTTTAAAACTTAGTAAGTCTAACCAAAGTATAAAGAAATAGGATAAAGTTCATAACTAATTGTAACATTTTTGTAGTGAGATACATTTTATAGAGGTTAATATTTCTTTGTAAATTCTTTGTAAATTTGAAAGCAATGACCTTTAAGAAGACATTGTAGGTGTATATCTTTGCAAAATAAGATTTTTATCATATTAATTGCTTTGGGTTCTTTCTGCTAATGTGTATCTGGTTACATTGATATGTATGTACTTTTATTATTTTGTGCAAGTCTATTTTCTTTGTGGCTCTTACATTTCTAATGATTTATAATTTCTAGATTTTCTCGTTTTTTTTCGTTCCAGGTGAGATTTTTCTCTCTCATTGGTGCACTTTTCACAATATTTCTTTGTTTTTTGGCACCTCTCTTGTGTTGACACTTGGTTATAACTACACCCTTTGTACCAATCTTCTCTCAGCTCATTCTCAGTTCGTCTTTGTGCTGTTGTCTGGGATGATGGTTAATTTCTATTCCAGTGTTTGTGAGGAATGGTTTGCCCATTTCCATCTTGTTTTAACTTTTCTGAAAAATCTATTTAATATAATAAATTTCCATTTCAATGCTCTTTTAAAATCATGTTTTATGTGCACTCTTACAGTCTTTCAGACTTAGGTGTTTTACAAGGTTTCATATGATGTTTTCCTATGGGTTATTCAGTAATAATTAATTTGCTTCTACATGTGTCTTTACAAACTCATTCATTACTGACTTCAATCATGAGACAACATATTCCACCTGACAAACTTTCTTTAGAATTAGAGAAGTTTTTATATTTGACAAATGTTTCAGAAGCAGTGAAAGATAATCTCATTCTCTGTTGAACTAAAAATTATCTGTGTGCATGCACTTATATGTGTGTATGTGTATGTTTACACATATAAAATACATAATATATAAAGTGTAAAAACCAAAATCATTTTGTTACTGATATCTTTTATGCTCATTTGATATTTTTGTTTGAAATATCAAACTCATAGAAAATACTCTAATAACCAATAATGATCATTGCTAATTCCTTTAGTGTTTCGTTTCCTGAAAATCAAGAAACTGTCTTTCTTTGAGTGCTGTCTTGATTTCTGTGTGATTTGGCGAGTCGTCCCCCTTACACTCAGTCTGCATCTGTCTCAAGACCAGTCGGGAGGCAGTCAGTCCCCATGTTTATTCATCACCTTATTGGGAAACAAAACCTCTTCCTCCAGGTATTCAAGTGACATTTTCCAAAACACTTCATGCATCTTAATACTTTCCTGACTTTAATATTACTGCCATTTTATGTACAACTTTAATGTTTGATAGCTTAGCTTTATTTTTATGAACTTAACCATCTAAGTACTATTTTATGAGAATAACATGTGAATAGATTTTCCGAGCACTTGCTTATTTAACCATATATTTTCATTGCCTTAAAGGAAAGCCAACCTTACACACACACACACACACACACACACACACACACCATTAGTACCCTTTTCCCATTTTTCTCTTTCATATCCAAAATGGACTTTAAAAATATTTCTTGCCATTTTTTCTAAAGAGAATGTGGAAATAAATGATTTTGTGTTACTTTTAGTTAGCAATTTGGTTACAACTTCATATTTTTTGAGTTATTACTGTTTTGTTTTATTTATTTATTTACTTTTGGTTGGACTAGGGTTTGAACTCAGGGTTTTACACTTGTCAAGCAGGCGCTCTACCACTGGAGCCATGCTTCCAGTTCCATTTGCTCTGGCTGTTTTGGAGAAATGAACTATTTGCCTCAACTGGCCTTGAATACAAACCTCCTGATCTCAGCCTCCCAAGTATCTAAGATTATAAGCATGGGCCACCGACACCGGCCTAGCATTTTGTTTTAAATAAAGTATTATGCTGATGTCTTATTTCCTTACTTATTTTACTTACTATTGTCCTTTAGGGATTTGAGTTCACTGCTGAACTGATTTCTCATTCACAGTAACAAGGCTTTTCCCCAGTCTCAGTGATAGGCCAAGATTCTAATTGAGATTCCTTACATCTACAAGTGGTAAAGGGGCGATGTGTGTCAACTCTAGGATAAGTCTCTCCTCCAGAAGTGCCCTCCACATTTCCACCTGACTGCCTGCTTTTTATTACCCTTGTTCTTACCTTCATCTTCTCTTGTAATTTGTACCATGTATTTGCATATGCAGAGACGCTGTCATGGAGTTTGACACACAGTTCAAACACCAGCAGACGTGCAAAGGAGGGATGAATGGACACCTTTCTGTTTAGTACAGAACCTGGATCTCAGAGGTGAGGAGCACATGCAAAACAGGAAGAGACAGGAAGTTTTCATGCTTTTGGTACTGAACATGGCTTCCCTCTCATGAGTTAAAGCCACTGGTGCAATTTTTAGTTCTCTAAACTATAAGAAGTTACCTTGTCTTGTGATTGTTTGTCGATATCCATGCTCAGCCACGTCCATTCTATCATGAATTCCATGCCTGTTCTAGGATCTCCCTGGCATTCTTAACCCTGAGATATGAAGACACAAACTTATTCCACAAAGTGGTATATATTCTTTGAGGGGAAAAGTCTCACCCACAGTTTCACATCTCTCTTGAAATAGGTGTTTTTAGCTAAACTTTTCAGAGAAATGTTTTCTAAAATAACTGACCCCTTTGAAGACTAGCCATCATTTGAATTCCACATTTTAATGCTAGAACCTCACCAGTGCTTAGGAATATTGGAGAGCAACCTTGATGGCAGAGGAGCTAGTGAGAATCAGAAAGCAAGCATGTCTGTGTGGATAAGGATCTGTGGAGCACGTGGAGATGACCCTTGAAGGTGTCTTGTCAGGAACTACTGGCAAAGCATTAGTGTGCCTGGTTTTCTCGACTCCACCCAGGATGAGAGGTCCAGATATCATTCTTTGAACTTTTTATCCTACCCAGCCATCTTCTGTGGGTTCTCTCAACTTCCACGGTTTCTGTTGTCAAGATAATATTATGCTTTGAATTGCAGAAGAAGATAAAGAAGACATCAAAGACATGATATTAGAAGACTGAACTGGGGTCATAAGTAAATGCAAGAGTCTGAGTGGAGGGGCAATTTCTCTTTGTAACAAAGATCAGTTCTGACCTAATCACACACTCTACTAACAACTTGTATTTTAACCACAAGAAAGAGGACCATCCATTTTCATGGCACAGTGGCCAGTTATTCTCTGTCCTTGGAAACCTCAGGCTGTAATTTAATGTCATCACAGCAGGAAGTTTGTAAGGGAGGAAGCACCTTTATTTCAGTATTCAGGGCATGTGTGGCAATTCTTTGGAGGAGAAGGAGGAAACAACTGACTCCAGAAGTAACTTCAGCAAAGCTTTCAATGCTCGGATTCAGATTGCTGGAAAGTCACCAAAGCTGCACTGGGAAACCACAGAGGAAACTCATGGAGCTGAATCCATGCAGCGTGAGCAGTCACTGTGACTTATCCAAAACATTTTGGAACAAAATCAAAGTGAGGAGTTAGTGAGGAAGAAGACAAAGTGGGATTTGGCATTTTACCATCTGTAAAGACTTGTGCCAAGCCCTTAGTTGATCTTAAGCAAGGATCAATTTAAAACTTCCTTTAAAAATTTTTAACGTCAGCAAGACTTCACAAAAGCTTTATTTTAAATCAGAATCTCTGTTGACATTAACTTTGGACAGATACATACCTTTTTGCAAAAAGGAATTTTCAATTGGTTTTCATTATAGATTCAATACTGATTATTACAAATAAAATGCAGTAATAATAAATGAATGAATCCTGCTGTATGCTCTTAGCGGTAAAAGCACTGTACAGTAGAGTAAGAGGAATACCACATATTTTCTTTTATTTCTCTTTATTTAAGATGTGCCAAGGAAAAAAATATTAATATTCTTTTATTATTTGTGCTATTTATTTTTCATAAAATGGCCAGGAAGACTGTGATTAGGTTGAAATGTGAAATATATCTCATGACTGCCAGAAGGCATAGGAATTAGATTGCTTTGTATACATTTGCATTTAAAGGAACCTTTTCCTCAAGTTCTGCTGGGAATTTAGAGTCTCTTTTAACCAATTAAGTAGTGCCACCACATTTGGATGTTGTCATTTCTCTTTTAAATGTTCTAGGTCCCTACTCATCTATTCTCTTCCTTCTCCATGATCTGTGACACAGTACAAATGAGATTACTCAGGTACGGGAGAAGATGGAGCTAATGATCTGTAATGCTTTTCAAATTTTAATATTCTATGAATCTATTATTTTATATTTCTCAATTTTAAATGAAAACATAGTTCTAGGTGTTAGAGATCATGCCTATAATCCCTGACACTTGGAAAGCAGAGATAGGAAGATAGTAGTCTGAGACCAGCCTCAGACAAAAGTGCAAGAACCTACCCAAAGAACAAACTAAAGCAAAAAAAAAAAGAAGAAGAAGAAAAGACTTGGGTATGACTCAAGTTGAAGAGCAATGCCCTGAGGTCAAATTCCAGTACTACTAAAAATAAGTAAGTAAAACATTCAGTTATGTGGGCATAGACATTTTTATTTGAAATATAGTCACATTATGACTTAATAGATAGCATGCTCATAAAATGTGAATGAAACAATGAGTGTGCTGAAAAGGGATCCTGCTCTATTTCCGTAAAAACCCCAGTCCTACATTATAACCAGTGGCCAGTGGCAGGCAGCCTGCAGATGAATGACTGAGCTGAATTCTTGCCAAAAAAGTGTCTTGCACAGGTGGAGAAAAAGAATGAGAGAAAAAGTGGAAAGAGCAGTGAGGATCTATCAGAAGAACCGGTTCTGAGCAGGTTTACCTTTAGACGGCTGAATGGGTCAGTGTTGGCACTTGATTGTTCCCTCTTATATCCAGGAAGGTGAATTAGATGGTTTCTGATTTCTTCTCTCTCTCCCTATTTCTGAGCTTCTATTTAATAGTCACTGTTGGAAAACTTACTCACCTACTGAGAATGAGTAACTGCAAACCAATGTCGTCAAGATTTCTATCCATGGAAGTAAATGCAACAAAAAACCAGTTTAATCTTCATGTAAAGGGGAAGAGGAAATCAAGTGGAAAGTGTGATCTACATACCAAATCAGGTTAAAATACAATGTAAACCTGGATTTTACTCTATGAGATGTATTAGCTTGACTGTCTTACTACATCTGTAGTAATACTACAGATTTGAAGTTACCAATCGGTAGTTAATTAAAATGGCATTAGGATTAGCTAAGTGACGTGCCATGTTTCTGTTACAGTGATCTCTGAAGAGCTCAAGAAGAAAAGACGTGAAGGAAACAATGGTTATCATTTCAAACAAGAGGAGCGCGGTACCTCCAAATGTGCATGTGTTTATATAGAGGGTGACTCCAAACAAGAGAAGGAATATATGCAGCCACAACCCAAAGACTTATTATAATGCAGTCTCACAAAAACACACAGTATTCAAGATTTTAACAGCTGGGAGTCTTACAAGCCAAGACAGGTAGTGATGACTCCAGACAGGACTGTGAGAAGGAGAAGATAGGATTTAATTAGACTTTGATGACAATGAGTGGACATTTATTCTTTGTCTGGTAGATATTTTTCTACGTATTACAATGTAAGAGTTAACTTAAGACTAACACTACTTATCCTCCCGCTTGTCTCAGATGCAAAATGAGGACACTGTGTCTGACAACTGATTCTATACCCTTAACCATTCCTTTCTTCTGCTCTTTCAAGTACAGAAACCAGGAGGGGTAAGCAGCTGGGGGATAAATAGTAAGGAGCTGCATAACACTATCCAGGTCATAGTTTGTGTCATGAATGGCACATTGAGCAAAGCACGAAAACTCCTAACAATCTTCTGACTTGTGATTGTACACAGACACACACAACTAGATAGACAAGCACACAGAGCCACACACATACACACATGCAAATATCACATTTTATCATTCTCAATGCTGTTTCATAAGCAACTCAACAATGCTTCAAAAACTCTCATGAGAAGCTTATGAATACACTGTGCTCTTCAGAAATTGTCTGAGATAAAAGTCAAATAGGTTCAACTCTCTGCTTTGCAGTCACAAACAATAGTTTTTCATTATAGGCTAAGAAAGATTCAGAAAGAAAACAAATTCAGTTTTTCTGGCTCTGTTGACTTATTTATTTTGCCAAAAACAAAACAAGAGAGATTTTCTTGAATTTTTTTCTAGTGTTCATGCTTTACACTCGTGAAGACATTGATCATATGGATCATTTTAGTTAATTATTGGAGTTCAAAGATGAGCATTTTAAAAAAAAATTATTAGGGTATATTCATTATGTGGGGGGGATTTGAAGTGACAATTCCAATCAGACATATTGCATATTATTTACATTTTCCCCATTGTCCAAAGAGGAGCATTTTAAACTCTCCGGAGAGTGCTCTGGTAATATGGACAATACACTTGATTATTTGACTACTATGAAAATTGATTTTTCTCCTGCTGTTGAAAGTGGTTGGTTCTACCTGGAGTTCTTCATGCAAAGATAGAATTCAGAACTAGGAGTATGATTGATCTTTTTTGTTTGCCTCTGGAAAGAATGAGATGGAACAGTCTCCATCAATCCATTAGGCTTCAGTAACGGGTGCAGAATGTCCTGTCATTTGTTTAAATGGGGAAAAATGTCTGAAAAAGTAAATAGCAAAATGGAATAAATGCATTAAAGTTATGGGAAAGAACAATATGACTCAGTATCATAGATAAGTATGCTTTTAGCACTTAAATTCAAAAGCCATGGAAGCTAAATAATTTAAGCTGTTTTTTTTAATCCAGATTTTTCTCCTTTAATGTAGCAATAACGATCCTTTTGGCTCTATACTAATTAGTAAGAAAAAAGAATTGAAACTTAGGTTCTTTGTGTCTTTTGATTGTTTTTCCTTAATACAAATAGTGTCTTGAGTCTCCTGGGATTTCAGCTGAGTTCACTACATCTGTGAAATGAAGAGTGTATATTCAGTTCTGAGGAGTGAGCTGAGGACAAAGAAATGTCTAGGACCTAATGGATCTTGGGATAGGTTTTGTTGGCATGCGTGTGAGAGCAAGAAAATTGTTGGAGAGGGCTGGGAAAGATGGATTTCAAAATAATCACAATTTGAGCAAGCTTGGTTAGTTTAGTGCTAGATTGAGAGGTGGACTTCTTTGATATTCTGATAAGCAGCACTTTTATTTCCTGCTTTCTCTGAATTACAAGCAGCCATACTCCAATGTCGTCAGTTGTCTCTGAGTACTGAATGTTTTCCCTGGACCTGAAGTATCTGATCACTTGTTCATCAGTTAGCAATGTGATTCAGAGAGACTAAGACTGTTACATTAGTCAGAATGGGATTTTATGAAATTCATAAAATCCAACTGAATCAGAGGTAAAGTATCAGACATTTCATGAAGCTGAATGCTGGGTCATAGTTTCAGCTGTGAGTTTTGTGCCGAATAGCCTTAGAAAGGAGATTTCCTCATCATCAAAGAGGAGAAAATCAAATGGATCCAGACTGGCTACAGCCATTTGGTCATAACTTCTGTTTTGACCCTGGTATGCATTCTAAGTCTTAGAAAATAAACAAAGTTAACAAAGTCATTAAAATAATCCAAAAAGCAAGTGTTTTGTGCTAGCCGCTGACACCCAGACTATTGGGTGTGTTGACATGTTACAGGTTTTTGAGAAAGCCTGATATACTCAGGTTGGCCCTGGACCACTTTTGTCTAACTTAGCATAAGAACGTCTTTCTCTGGCCTTTAGCTGAGAGTATCCTCCAGTCTTTCTGCTACCCAGGAAAGAAAGGGTAGGACGTTAGGTCTGTGAGACCCTAATAGGACGTATTTGGTGCAGTCCTGGATTTGCCTCCTCTTTCATCTCTGGTGTTTCTTTCATTCTTCAGCTTTTCTGTTGCACGTTGGCAACCAGTTCTCATACACGGGGATTTTATAAAACATGACCAAGAAGGCAGAAGAGCTAGTCCGTCATTATTTCTCACTGCGTGGATGCAGGGATCTGGTCCCTCCATGTGCAAGAATGAAGCTCTTGGACTTGCAAATGGGCATGGTTAGTAGTCATATGACCCTGGAATTCTGGTTACTTCAAGGCTAAAGTGAGGTTTATGATCCGTAGCTGAGTCGACCTTGTATGTGATCAAGGCATGACAAGAAAAAGAAGTCCCAGGAATGAGTTCCGGCAGCAGAGTAAGGAGGAGTGGGCAGGGGAAAGGAGAAAGTTGTACACTCTGTTAAACAGAGCTTTGCATCCTGTAGGCCAAAGGCACAGGGTTTCAAAATGAAGAGGGCAAGTCATTGTGACAGAAGCTTAGATAGCTGCCAAGAAGTCTGAGAATGGGCCTTGGCAATGTAGAGTTTGTTGATGACTTGACAGCACAGGTGAGGAAGAAGTCTCAGAGGGAGGGGAGTGTGCCTGATGGAAACTGAGACAGGGCTAGAGTCAATATTTCCTAAAATTTTTATTTTTGGAATAGAGAGCTGAGAAGTGGAGTTGAGGAGCAAAGGAAGACATGGATCAAAGAGGGGGTTTTTGTGATTGAATTAAGTATTTGTTAAGACAGGATATGTTATTACATGTTGATTTACTGGCAAAAATGATCCATTAAAGAGGGGGAAATGATGATAAAAAAGATAAGAAGAGAAAATTGCTGCAGTGAATTACTTGAGAAAGGATCTTATCCAGAATGTAAGTGGAATATTGACATCAGATACAATTTACAGAGCAATAAAACCAACACTAGGGGATTGTGGTGCTTAATGTAAGTGATTTCCTCAAGAAGTAAGTCCACCTCTATCATTCACAGTTATTATTTATAGGGTTTTGTAGTCAAATCCTTCTAAAAGTGATTATGGATACTATCGCCTAATTTATTTTTGCTCTTAAATGATTCAGGCTCCCTGATATGAGTGTAATACACTACCCATGATGCAGAGGGTAGGCTGATGGCTGTTTTACTCTTCAGGTTATCTTTGCAATAATATTAGCCATTGTTTTATATTCATAGATAGAAGAAATTTTCACTTTGTACAAAGTACACTGATCATTGTAGTCAGCAATGAAAGCTGTAATATAATTTTTTTACCTGTTTTCCTGTAATACTTTTAATGTTCCCAGGAAAATGGATGGAACAGAAGATCAGCATGTTGAATGAGACAAGCCAAGCACCAAAGACCAATATAGTCTCACACGTGCAAAATCTAGACCTAAAAAAAATAGTGTGGCATGACTGTAAAGGGAGACTGTTTGTGGGGAATCAGGGACTAAGGGAGAGAGGGAGATGAAGGGCAAATATGAGTGGATTACATTTTAAGTGTGTGTGTGTGTGTGTGTGTGTGTATGTGCAAACAGCATAATGAAACTAAATTTGCTAAAACACAGGGAGTAATAGAGGAGGCAGATTTGATCAAAGTACATTACATGCATGTAAGGAAATATCACAACGAAACTGCTTTGTATAGTTAATTTATGCTAATAAAATGTAAAAAAATGTTTTTTACAGGGGATTACATCCTCAGAAGAGATAGGACAAAACAATAAAGGACTGAGAGGAATACCCAAGTGTGAAAGAAGCTTGGAAGGTGGCCCACCTACCTCATGTTGGGATCCATACCTCAATGGGCAAGGAAGGATGCAGTCTGGTGGATGGCAGGAAGCTCACTGGGGTCCCTGAGGCTGGTCCGTACACACCTTATAGGGTTTATCCTACACTGTTCTCAGAGGACAGGGAGGACACTGGAAAGCTGGAATTCTTGTACTAGAACACAAGAGGGCTGAGCCTGGTTGAATTCAATCCATGGGCTGGATGGGCAAGGAGGAAACTGTCTCAAGATAAAGCAGGCGGAGATTGGCAAGTTGATAGCCAAAGTCAGGAAAATCTGCCCTGGTGGAAGACTGTGGGCTAGGACTGGCAGCTGTCACATGAGGAAGTGCTGCTTTGTGCCCTCAACAGCAGAGGCAGCAAATATGTCACAAGGAAGGCTGAGGAGAAGCTCTAAAAGTGAGAGCACACAAGGGAGGGGTGAGGATAGGTAAGACACCTAAAAACTTAGCTAGCATTTGTTGCCCTCAACACAGAGAAACTAAAGCAGATACCTTAAAAGCAACTGACCAATAGGAAAAGGGGACCAGGAACTAGAGAAAAGTTTAGATCAAAAAGAATTAACCTAGAAGGTAACACACATGCACAGGAAATTAATGTGAGTCAACTCCCTGTATAGCTATCCTTATCTCAACCAGCAAAAACCGTGTTCCTTCCTATTATTGCTTATACTCTCTCTACAACAAAATTAGAAATAAGGGCAAAATAGTTTCTGCTGGGTATTGAGGGGGTGGGGGGAGGGAGGGGGTGGAGTGGGTGGTAAGGGAGGGGGTGGGGGCAGGGGGGAGAAATGACCCAAGCCTTGTATGCACATATGAATAATAAAAGAAAAAAAAAAAAGAAGCTCTATCCACGTGCAGTGTCCCACTCCCAGTGCCCACTCCTGGCCATCTCCAATGCCACAGCAGGACATTAATGTGAATGCTTGTACCTGACAATGCCATCACCTGACAACTGACACAAACACTATTTTTATTTTCCATTTTGATGTTGAACTTTTCTTAATATCCTGTGTCAGTTATAGATTATCAGATCAATACTAAACTTGTTTGGTCAAATAAATATTTTGGAAGTTTTTTAAACTATATTTTAAACAAGGGAGATCAAAATGATAATATTGCAAAGACTCAAATAAATAATTTAATACACAACCTGCTGTGGTACGCTACCTTAAATTATTTCTGCAAATAAGTTTTCATAACTATAGTATTGCAACATATTTCTCAAGTGAAAGAATTTTTCCATGATTTTAGTACATGCACCATATTTAAGCAGTTCGCCCAGGTAAATAATCAAATTAAACCACTTCTTCAGGAAGAGAATATCTGTTACCAATTTCATCATAGACAGATCATTTGAATAACTGTCAACACTATTACATAATCTGCTGAATTTCATACCTGACCAACTTCTGTCATGAGTCTATAATAATCAAATGCCTTAGAATAGAAGAAGATGAAGCAGTTTTCAGAGACATTACTGCCATTGTGTAATATATCAACATTTCCTTCTTAGAAAACTCTTTTCTGGGATGCTTGAACACCTGGGTGGAGGCTACTATAATCTGCCAGCACTGACTATTATGATGTAAGGCAAAAAGAGTCAGTGGCAGGCCTAAAATCTGTTCTCTATCTCTTGTTGGTTGAGCTATAAAAGTATATATATATATATACTTGAATCCATGAGTTCATGGGACGTATTTCCAAAGAAACTTTAGTGTAGTCTCCAGAATATGACAGGGAGAAGTTTGAAGACTGGAGTAGCTTCCTTTTCACTAATGATTCATGTTCATTGCTTACACAAGAGACTGTATGTTAAATCCGACCAAAAACATATCTTGCAAATAATTTTTGATGTGTGTGATAAGTGAGGTGCTGATTTAGAAAAGGCACTGATGATTGGTTGACATTTCTTTGTTAACATAAAGATTTATATGAAGTGTCTGAGAAAATGTATGCTAACTCTACAAGTTATTCTGGTCCCCCACAGCTGGATCACTGCTTTTTTGCTTGCCCTTGTATATTATAAAGTGGCAAGTAATCAATTCTCATGGCAAAGTGTCAAGTAATTTTGGGAAAAGTAGAAAACACAACCCTGGGTTCACCTACTAAGAACAGAAGTTGTTGGCAGGTTGGTATTCCATTGGTCTTGAGGTTCTTCTTGGCATTTGGGTATTTATCTCCAGTGACACTTTTAAGTGTTTATTCTGGAAAATGCGAATATCTACAGGGTTCTCAGATTACATGGGCTATGTTTGCCTCAAGAGTTCTGTCATTTATAAAAAGACATAATGTGACAAGGAAAAGAATAGCCAGACCATAAATGTTCTCTTCAGTTTGTGTGCCCTCAACCCACAAACCCATACCCACAGTATTCCCCAACACCCACAGTGTTCTCCGACACCCATAGTGTTCCCCAACTCCTACAATGCTTTCCAACACCCACCATGCTCACACAAGGCACTGTTAACAGTTTGTGGTTGGGACTTAAAACTAAGAATATCTAGAATCTGTACTGATTTTGATTTTAAATATAGCAATGTATTTCTGATAAATGTATGATACTTTTTTGGCCTATTATTATTTTTCAATTTCTGTTTTGTCATACTTTCTGTTTCAGTAATTCTAATTTTAATGCTTTTGTGAAATATCACTATTAGGCAATATTGAACTCTAGAATTAATAGCATCATTAATCTTCTTCAAAATACTTTTAAGCATTTCACTATTAAGTAGTCACATCGAAAAATCTCAACAGAGTTTCTGAGCCAACTTATTTCAGCAACTATCATACTTTGACTAAAAACATCTCATTTTATTTGATCACTTACATAATTAAGACTTAGCTTTGGGCCAGGCTTGGTGATTCATGCCTGTAATACAAACTACATGAGAGGAAGAAGTAGGAAGATCATGGTCTGAGATGGTAAAAAAGTGACCCATTCTGAAAAACAAAGCAAGAAGGACTTGCAGCATGATTCAAGTGGTAGAGTTCCTGGCTAGCAATTACGAAACCCTGGGTTTAAACCCTAGTAATGTCACAAAAATCTTATCTTTAATAAAAGAATCAAACCTTCTAGAAACATTCATTCATTAATTCCATTCATTAACTACTAAAATAATTGCACAATGAAGTCTAGGCTCTGTATTCATTTGACAGGTATTGAGAGCTAACTATATAATATGAGCCAGAGAGCCAGATTAAGTGGGCTATAGAGAAAACTTCCCAGTGCTTTTGCACGGCGTTGCATTTGTCATCAATAACGCCATCTTCCCAAAGTCATTATTTCCTGCAAACTACAAAATACACAATATTTTCACAAATGGTCTTTGAAAAGCTTTACATTGGGCTTTCCCCTCCATGATGCATGCACCTCACCTTCTGATGAACTCCTAGTGTTTTCTCATCTCTATGTTTGCTCCCTTTGCTGCAAGTAACCTCCAAGGGTTCAGTAAGTTTGAGCTGAACAGAAAAAAACAAATGAAGGCTATGTCACCATCTGTAATGATCCCAGAAGCACAAGCATGATAATGAGATGCTGCTCTTTTTAAACCTTTATTTTATTTTTAATAGACAAATTTTATATATTTTTGAGGTAAAATGTGATATTTTAATGTGTGTATAAATCACAGAATAAGCAAATTAGGCCAAGTATTTTATTTATCATTTTCCATGCTCATCATTTATTTATAGGAATAACATTCAAAACGTACTCTTCCAGCTATTTTGAAATACTCAACACATTATCATTAACTGTAGTCACCATGGCATGCAATAGAACATGGGAACTTATTATCCTGTTCAAATGAAGTCCTGTGCCCTTTGTTTACCTTGTCACCAACACCCCACACGCAGCCTCTAGTGACCCATACTATAATCTGTCCCTGTGTGAGTTCAACTTTTTAAAGTTCTACCTATAAGTGAGATCATGCAGCATTTGTCACTGCTATGGTTTTGATTTGAGATGTCCCTCAAAGGATTGCATCTTAACAGTTTGGTTAACAGCTAGTGGTTGTCACTTTCTGGGAGATGATTGGATCATGAAAGCTGTAATCTCATCAGTGGATTGATTCCTGGGTGGATTTGTAATGTGATAGCATTATAGCAGGTGGTAGAACCTAGAAGTTGGGTCTAACTGGAGGTAGAAGGTGACTGAATATATGCTCTGGATGGTTGCATCAAGTCCCCGGTCTTTTTGCTTTTTCTGCTTCCTGGCCACCATGAGATGAGTAGTTTACCTCCATCACAGCCTTCTACCATGTTGTACCTCATCACAGGCCCAAGAACACAAAACCAAATGACTATGACTGAAACCTCCAAAACCATGAGTGAAAATAAACTTTCCTTCTTCCAATTGTTTATCTCAAGTATTTTCAGTATTTTGTCATAGTGAGAGAAGGTTACTAACATATTCACTTAACATAATATCCTCTGGGTTCGTCCATTTGTTGCAAATGTTAGAATTTCCTGGTTTTTGAAGACTGAGTAGTACTTCTTTTGTGTAGGTTATTGTTTTTGAGGATGGGGGATGGGACTAGGGTTTGAACTCAGGGCTTCTGGTTTGCAAAGCAGGTGCTTTACTTGAGCCACACTTCCAATCCATTTTGCTCTGGTTATTTTGGAAATGGGGTCTTACAAACTCTTTGCCTCCACTGATGTTGAAATGTGATCTGCCTGAGCTCACCCTCCTATCTTGCTAGGATTACAGGTGTGAGCTGCCAGTTCCTGGCTTACTTTTGTGTAGTTTTTTTAAGAGCTTTCAAGTGCAATCACTTGCAAATGTTGACGGTAAATCTAATTGAATTCAATTTTCTGGATCTTACAGTCACACGAGCATGAGTATTAATATCTAATATTCTATTTTAACATTTTCTAAGGCAACAGAAATATTTTAGAAGGAAAGTGGTCATGAACGCTAGAGACTTGTTTACCTTCAAATATATTAACTTCATTTATCTATATATTTGTTACTTCAAGTAATAGTGATTTCCTCAGTGCCTAGTATGGTATAAAATGTACAGATTGTGGTAAAGAAAGACATTTTTCTTACCATCTTAAAACTGGGATACCATAAAGTGAGATAGGTATTAATAAGATAATCAAAACATCCAGAAGAAAGTATAACCACAACTGTGCTAATTAGTATGAAGAATGGTGCATTGAGTATGTACTTTACATATAATGTATGAGATCTGACCTAATTCAAGCATTAAACATGGCTTCTTTAACCATATTGTGATCAAATTAAGGTTCATATCAGAGCAGCTGGATGTGTCCATGTATATTTGTAATCCTAACACTTGGGGGTTGAGGCGGTGAGAGAATTTAGAGTTCGGGACCACCCTGTACTACATAGTGAGGCCTTATCTCATAAAAGCAAGCACTGGTGGGGTAGCTCAAAGACAGAACACTTGTCTAGCATACACAGGCTCTGGGTTTGATCCCCAGCACCAGAAAAACAAAGAAATAAAATCCTACATTTAGAACATTCCTAGCGCACATTAAGTGACTGAGTGCTATGAGTGGATTTGCATCTAAGTGATGATTCTAGCTGTGGGTATTTGGGGTCTGTCAGAGGAAAATTACAGACTGCAGTTAGAAGTGGAATTTGGGCTAACCCTTAAAGGACATCATTATCTAATGACTAACAGAGGAGGGTAAATTTCAAATGAGAGTAAGATGGAGGCACAAGAGAAAGAGGTGGTGATAGTGATGATTGTGATAGATGTCATGTAGAATAATTGTTGGGCTTTATCCAAGAATCTTCTTAGAGGGAGTAAATGCACAACCTTCAAAGACAACAGACATAGAAGCCAAATTGGATGAGCTGAGAGTTGAGCATGGGGTGTGAAAGTGGAGAGAGTGTACTGCAGGGAAGTGTGGCTATAGAGGAAGGGGTAGAGGATAACTGCTGAGAGATAAGAGAATAAAAGGAGCAGAAGAACACTGAGCTATTGCAAAAATAATTAGAGACAGCAGACTTAACACCTCGCCAGAAGAGAGCCTGGATGAAGACGTTGTGTATTTGAGGAAGAAATAAATATCTGATAGGGTGGATATTTCAGAAAAAATAGAGTGGAAATATTTTATGGACAGTGAGAAATATGTTATTTCATGTAAATTATTAAACTTTAGCAAGAAGAAAACAAATTTCGGAATCTTTATTTGCTATTTTACTTTTTAAAAGCTGAATTAAGTGTGTGTGTGAGAGAGACACTGTGTGTGCAAATATTAAATATTGAGACCATCGTAAATTTCCATCCTACCAGTAAGAGGCTGGAATTTGCTATTTTTCCTCTACCGTTTTCTTCCATTTCTGCTTTGTTGATTAAAATGCTTTGAGAAGTATGTTTTCTTTTCCTAACTAACTTCAGCATCAAGGCATTAAAATTCCTCCATTTTCCACCCTGAAATATATGCGTACATTTGCTATATATGGCAAAGTTGTATAAACAGCTCTAAGCTTACTGAGCTCTCAGATCCTCCCTGGAGGCTTCTAGGAACTCTTCTGTAATTACTTTTGGGTATCAAGGGACCTATAAAAACCAAAGAAATTGTTGCTTATTTCAGGCATTCTTTGGGTGTTAAAAATGTTTTCTTTCTCTTTGGCTCACATAGGAATTTAAGTCATAATGATATTCTAAAGATTTTGATGACTTACAAAATGTGTCCCATGTTTGACTATGTCCAACTGGTAAAACAGGATGTGATGAGTCCGGGTTCTCCACTCTCCAACCCTGCCCTTTGATGACTTTGTATGCTTAACTGGGTGGGGAGCACACTATTTTGTGTCCATGGGTACATAGATCATCAGGGTGACAAAGGAGATACCAGAGAATGAAGTGAGAAGTGGTTGTGATTAAAATTCCTTTTAGCTGTGAAAGTGAGGGTCTCCTGTTGAAGTTCAATATAATTTTGCAAAAAGGTTTTGATTCTGATGATTCTTTGAAAATTGTAGATTAATCAAAACTAGTGAAATAAAAGTAAGTTTTCCAAACCCAAAATCTAAAGCATAAGAACTTTCTGTTGGACTGCTTTCCAAACTAAAACTGAATAGCCCAATTTAGAACACTCAATTCTCTGATCAACTCTACTTTTCACTTTTCTTTTGAAAAAATTTTTAGACTCACAGAATATTATCAAAAGAGATGCAGAGTTCACAGGTACCTTTCATCTAGGTTTTTGCTAATGTTAAACATTTTAAATAACTATAGAACAATGATTAAAAACCAAGACATTTTCATTGCTGCAGTTTATTCAAATTTTACCCCTATTTTCCTCCAATCTACATTTTCTGTCCCAGAATCTAACTCAGATCCCACATTATGTCTGAGGCCAAAACTTCTCCTCAAACTTCTGCAAACCACAGGGTCTTTCTTTCTTTTCTATCATTCTCTTCCTTCTTTCCTTCCTTCCTTCCTTCCTTCTCTCCCTCCCTCCTTCCTTCCTTCCTTCCTTCTCTCCCTCCCTCCTTCCTTCCTTCCTTCCTTCTCTCCCTCTCTCCTTCCTTCCATTCATTCTTCTCTTCATCTTCCTTCTATCCTTCCCTTCCTCCCTCCTGCCCTCTTTCCCTCCCTCCTTCCCTTTTCCCTCCTTCCTTACCTTCCTCCCTTTCTTCTCTCCCTCTCTCTCTCCCTCTCTCCTTCCTTCCTTCCTTCCTTCCTCACTTCTTTCTTTCTCCTCTTTCTTTCTTCCTTTCCTTCCCTCCCTTCCTGCTCTCTTTCTCCACTTTCTTCCATCCTTTTTCCCTCAGTCTCTCAGTCCCACTCTCCCTTTTCTCCCTTCCTTCCTTCCTCCCTCCTTTTCCCCCTGCTTTCCTTCCTTCTTTTTTCTCTGGCCAGGGTGTTTGAGGAAGGAGATCTTTCACAATCTGCTCACTTGTCCTGTGCAGAGCCACTTATTTTAATCTTGTGTGATATTTACTAATGATTCTGTTGAAGTTGTTACTTTCTAAACTCACTGTGTAGTCTAAGCTGGCCTTCATCTCAGGATCCTCCTATCCAATCCTGCTGGAATTATACACACAGACTGAACTGTGCTCTTTTGACATGACTGTCACAGCCATGACCTGCTCTTCTTGGAGCAACATCTCAAGATACACAATGTAAAGAAATGCTATTATTGGTGATGCCATTGCTCCCTTGGTTAAGAAGCTGTCCCCATGTTTCTCCACTCTAAAGTTACCGTACTTCTTTTTGTACCTAATGAGTGTCTTTGGAGAAATATCTGGTTATCTATAGACTTTCCTCACAATATCAGCAGCCATCAGTGGATCTAGCCTGTATCAGTTATCACTGTGCTTTTCTAATGATATTAATGATTTCCCTAATTTTTGAGTAATATTCTTTGCAATGATTAAATCATTTTTCTTATCAGGGGTATATGGCTGTTTATCTTAATCTGTGGATTACAATTGAACATTTTTGTCATTCAGTTTGTTACTCAAGTTGTCCCGTTTTGTGAAGGATATTTGAAGTTGTTCCCAATGTTTTTTACTTTTAACAATCTTTAGATTTCTTATAATACCTAATACAATGCAAATGACATACATAGTTGTCATACTACTTTATTTAGAGAATAACGACAAGGAAAATTGTCTCTCTATATCTGTCTATCCATATTTACTGCAGATACAATTTTTTCAAATATTTTCCAATTATGATTGAAAATACATTGATGTGGAATCCACAAATTTTCCCCCAAAGAAGAAGACTATCCTTTTTAAGAGTTTATGTTTTTTAATCTGCCAATAGGTGCTATGTCTTCAAGCAAGTAGCAACAGAAATTCATATGTTGACTGAAGGCTAATTAGTAATCCAAAGCTAGATAGGCCAGCCTGTATTCTAGAAAAAGTATATTACAAAACAATCAATGCAGCAATGAACAATGAAACTGCTTTTTACCATGTGTTAGTCCAAGTTTTCCAGGGAAGCAGAGCAAACAGGATATACACTACATATTCGTTCTTCTGTTTTCTTATAGCCAAATAGAATATGTACTATGATTCCACATGTATGAATTCAAATAAGAGCAGATGGAAAATATGTAGAACAATATTACATTTTTACTAAAAATGAGAAGATTTTTCTGTCATTATTCCCTAAACAATACTGTATTGTATAGCACTTATGATACATTAAATATTAAAAGTATTCTGGCAATGATTTAAAGAGTAGAGGAGGATGTACTTCAGTCACATCATACCATGCCATTGCATCTGGTGGTCACTTGAGCATCTGCAGATTTTAGTATCTGTAGGAGGTCCTGGGACCGAGACCTCTCAGAAACATAGGGATGACTTTATCCATTTATCTAATTATGTATCTAGTCATCTGTTTATCTACATAATCTCTGTCTATGTATGTATCTATGAATCTATATATTTATCTTTATCATCAATGTGGAGAGAGAGAGACAGAGAGAGAGAGAGAGAGAGAGAAAGAGCGAGAGGGAGATTTTAAGGAATTAACCCATGCATGGACACTGACTGAGTCTGAAATCCATAGGATAAGTCAGCTGGGGAGAGGTAATAGTGCAGTTTTGAATCAGGCAGAACATCTGTGATGTTTCTTTCTTTGGGAAAACCTCAGTCTTTGACATAAGGACTTCAGTTGATGAGATGTGGCTGGCTCCACCATGAAAGGCCATTTGACTTACTTTAAGCCAACTACTGTATGTGTTAATCCCATGCACAAGTATTTTCACAGCAACACATAAACTGATCTTTGGTCAAAAAGTCTAGCATCACATCATAGCCAATTTGATGGACAAATTTAACCATCACAAATACAACCAACAAATTGAGCTCATAAATTCTTAACTAGTCAAATATTGATTAAAAATTCAGGGTGAGGATTGCTGGCATAAATGAGTAGCTTTGTTGAGAATTTCAATAATAGCACATAACAAAAAATAACGATTGCTCATTCCAGAGGGATTATAGAGATTCCAAAGCTCTTGAAATGGTAATAGTGTTAATAAAATTAAAATAGCACTCATTTTGGAATTTTATGTGAAAAGAAAAATCTTGTACTTTGTACTTGAGACAGTTTTTCTTCCAAATGAATGTTCTGTGTGAAGCTCTTCTGTTTATCATGTTTTCATATGTAACTGTCAGCATACAGCAAAATAAAGGATTCACTTATTTAGTATAAATCCTTATTTAATCAGCCAATAAGAAAGGTAATTGAGCTTCACAGATTAATTGACATTTTATTATGATAAGATTCGGTTTGTATCCATCTCAGTCCACCACTAACTGTGGCAGGTTGTGAGTTTTGTGTGCTCAAAATCTTCATTAGAATTAAGCTGATGTGGCTTCTTATTTATAATGGAAACTTGAGCACTTTAGTTGTCCTAAAAAGTAAAAGAGTAAGTTGAGTATATAGTCACTCCATTTATATGTAATACCTGTGTTTATGTTCTTTTTATTAAAACATTTTACCCTTGGGTCTTTAGTTAAGCCAGTTAGTATAATATAATTAGAAAAATTGTAAAGTGCCCATATGAGACATTTGTCAAACATATATGACACAAGAGTATTTTTCCTCCCATCCTCAGTCTAATTAAAGATCTTAGAAACATTTCCCTTTCAGAGATAACCAAACTTCTTCCTACACTGTTTAAAGTTTTGTGTGGATCCTTCAACTGAGTTCATGTTATGGGTGGAATTAAATTCACTGGTTGAATTCATAACATTAAGCACCTCAGAATGTGAGGTGGAGTCTTTATAAGGGTGATTAAGTTACAATGAAGTCATCAGGAAGACCCTTAATCCAATGTGATTGGTATCCTTATCAGAAGGGAGGTTAGGGCACAGACACACAAAGGACCATATGAAGACAGAGGGTGAAGGGCATCTGCAAGCCCAGGAGAGAGGCCCCAGCCCACACTAGCATGGCTGTTGGTCAAGAGGACGCACTGAGAACTGCCTTCCTGTACTATTTTCATTTCTTTTTGATTTTTTACTAATACTATACAACATTATTTTCTCCTTTCCACATTACAGCTTTTCATATTTGCAACTGTAATAGGCAGGCAGCTGTTAAATCTTTGTCATAATGCAAACATCCTCTCTAATGGATGCAGTGATTTTGTCTTCACCCAACTGTGCTCCAAGGGCTTCTTGATATGGAGAGTCCTCTACTGTCTATCCATCTGTTGAACACAACACATTTGGCTCTCATTTCACCATCTTATGGGAAGGACATGAGTGCAAACAAGCAATGTAATATGATTGCCACAGGAGCTTGTCAATGGTATAACATAAGCAGGGAAGTAAAGGATACAACCTTTTGAAGTTCAAAGGCTAGGCAGGATTTGAAATTAGGCTTAGAGAATGGAGGATATTGAGAACAAAATGCTCAAGATATAATATTGTGGTACAATTCACTTACACTTTCATGTGTTTTATCCAATCATTGTATGTCTAATCATTAGGAAGAAACCCTAAGGTGTGAGAGATGGAGAATTAGTGAGCTTACATTTTTCCTCACAGTGGATGCATGGTCTATTGGGCAGACAGGCGAATAAATGAAAAGCATTTCACCAGGTTTCTCACAGCACTCTTTGGAGGACTTTCACCCTGAGCCAGTCAGAAAATTTTCACATGGGGTAAATTTAGGTGGAGATGAAGGACTCTATTATGTCAGGTTTCAAATTATTAATTATATTTGCAATCAGAACCTAGTAGCTAAGGCATGCTAACAAGCTGAAAACTGTAGTGCCCAAGGGCTCAAGCACAGACTCACAGCCTTCTGACGGATTCTGTCTTAATGACCAGTGGTTCCATGTGACTCAGCCACAGCTCTGACATCATTGAAGACTTGCACTCCGTTGTGTGCAGACAGCAGGGATGGGAAATATCAACACAGAGTGCTTATAGTAGATACACTTGAGGTGTCTAGTCCTACTGCTCATAATACATTATCCAGAAGTCAGTCGTGTGCCTCCATCTCGCTTTAAGGAAGGATAAAGAAGACAGTCTAACTTGTCCTAGAAGAAATGAACTATACTGAGTAGCTGGCTGTTCCCATCACAATGTGCTTAAAAGACTTTACAATTTGTCTGCTGGGGGTTTATACAAGGGGTAGAGAGGATAGAGATGGACCCTCCTTACAAATGGAGGTGCAACTGCATGGAGTTAGAATGAATACTACACAACTTTTCTTAATTACAATGCAGCAGTTCATTGAGCAAGCCGTGGATCAATCAATTAAGTTATCAAGAGTTGCAGATAAGTTTAGTGATTTAGGCTGTGTGTTTCAGATTAACTCTAGGAGTAAGGAACATTTATCAACACATGGTAGGTTAATGAGTTATGGGTGGTCTGGGTAGAAAGCTCGGGAATAAAATTGTATTTCATGACCAACCTTAGTTACTTATTATTTTATGGAGCTGAAACTCTGGTCCAGATTCTGGATGTATCCACCCTGCCTACTTTTGTGTGTTCATGGGCAAGCAGAGTAAAGCATGCTAGGCATCATTTCCAATGTCACATAACCAGGTAGCCACAGATTTGAGATTTAATGTGCATTCTTTGCACGTAGGTGGTTTTCCTTCTACCATGTTGGAAACTGCAGAAAAACAGACCTCAAAGATCTCCCAAAATGCTAAATGGACTCTATCTCTCCAGCTCCTCATGGGAATTAGACTAGTAGGTCCCAAGTTTTGCTGTAGAATCTGGGCTATCTGGTATCTGTAAAACCTTCCTGAAATATGCATACATGCACTATTCATGGAAGTTGTTGCAGATAAGTGATGAAAGCTCTATGTGTGGAAGAAAGTGATGAGAACTAGGTTTTAACAGTCGGCAAGACTCTACTGTAGACCACACCTTCATACCTGCAGATGAATCAGGGCCTCAATGTGTCCAAGAAAAGCCACTTACTGTCACCTGCTCCATTCTTGGGGTGAAATTGCTATTTCCTGTCCAATTATGTAGAGTTAGCATATGCAATTATTGTGTGAATATAAATAAAATTATGTTCTATAGGTACATTCATTAAAATGCTTCCAAATGTAGCAATCTGTGTCTATATTAAGCTGTATAAGAGTTTCTACCAATATCAGCAACTTTAATCTATTATCCTATGCATCATTAGGGAATTCTCCCACTACCATTTATAACCCAAATCCAATAGTAGGCAACAAAACTTCCTTCTTCCACCATCAATTGGCTTAATTGTTCAATTCTAGGATTCGTAGAAGACTTTCTCCAGCTTTCCATGGTTTGACTTTGGAATTGTTTTGCTTCCATTGGTACCAATGTGAAGCTATACATAGAAATTGAATTTTGATCTTTTTCCATCAAATATGCAATATGATGCTGTCTTCCTGTTCTGGACAATGGTGTCCAGCACAGAACTCATCAACCACCTGGTCACAATGGGAAATGACCAATGGTCTACAGTGTCCCGTGCTGCTAAGCTAGGATATTTGGTAGCTGTACTGAATGCACTTTTTATTTACTATGTTTTCAATTTATAACATATTTTATTGTAATCCTGTTGTAAATGCTGGAAGCATCGGAATAGTGGTTTTAGAACTTTCCATCTATATTCCCATGAGAAAAATGATTATAATTTTAAATCCATTTACAAATCATTTGAGCAAATGCTATAGAATGCAATTGCTCTATTTTGTTGGGGAGAGTGTGTAAGAATTTGAGTTGAGTTTTGTAAGAAACTGCCAAGTCAATCTGCACAAGGTCGGTACCGTTTTGCATTCTCACCATCAATGAGTGAGAATTTCTGTTGCTCTGTCCTTGCTAGCAATTGGTATTTTTAGCTTTGATTTTAAGATTTTAATCGCTGTCTAACAGCATCTTAGTCACACAAATTGTCATGCTAATTTGCATTTTCATGATAAAAATAATGCTGAGGTGCTTTTAATGTTTATTCCCTATGTTTCTATCTTCCTTAGAAAGGAGTGCATTTAAATCACTTGCCACTTTTAATCGAGTTTATTTTCTTCTTATTTCAGTGTGTTTTGATCATTTAGATACAATTCTTTTGTAAAATATGCTTTCAAAACATTTTTGTCAGTCTGTAGTTTATCTTTTAATGTTCCTGACAGTGTTTTGGTAAATCAGAAGTTTTTATTTTAAAAATATGCAGCACAATCATTTTTTCTTTTATTGATTGTCTTTTATTTTTAAAAATCATTGACCATAAGGCCTCTTATATTTCATCATTTTTTTTCTTTAAATGTTTTATAACTTTTCATTTTATGGATTTGTCTATGGGATACTCATGGTAGTTTTTTGGAAAAGCTTAGGGTCTCTGTTTTGGTTCATTTTTAAACTCTAGATCCCCTGTTTTCCCAGCACCTTGTACTGAAATGACTATCCTTTCTTCATTGGATCTTTGTTGTTCTTCTTTGCAATGGTCATTTGTGAATCTATTTTTGGGTTGCCTTTTGTGTTCCATTGATGCATGTCTCTATTCTTTCATCAATACCGTGCTGTCTTGATTAACAGAGCTGTAGAGTAAGTCTTGAAATTCAGTATTGTCACTCCCTCAACTTGTTCTTCTTCACTCTCATGCTTGTTTGAGAGTCCTTACCTTCTGATAAACTGTACTGCTGCTGGGCTGGTATCTAACAAATAGCATCCTGAGATTTAGATGGGGATTACATTTATTCTATTTATTAGAAAAATATTGAATTCTCAATCCATGATAATGAAATATCTCTATTTACTGAGATCTTCTTTACTTCGTTGTTGTTTTATATTGCTTACTTTAAAAATTCTAGTCCCTCATTATTAGCTAAATTTTAAGTAATTTTCACAAGCTTTCCTGAATAAATGAAGATTATACTGATATAACTACACTATTGCTCCACTTACTGATGAGGACCTTAAATATAAATTTTCAAGTTTCATTTTAGTATTAACTTATTGCAAATTTTCTAACTGTGCAAGTTTAGTTCTCCTGGAAAGTAGCGCTCAAGTCAGTGGCTGGTTATTTATTTAAGGGATGCCAAATGAGAGAGTGAGAACAAAGGCAAAACACAGCAGGCAAAGAAAGATGCAGATGAATTTTCCCTATTTCCGGCTAGGTGTTGTTTCAAATGAACCCTTGAGGAAATCCAGAGGAACATAACATAGAATTTATGATCAAGACCACAGTGATGACCCCCGCCACACAAACACCCAGCGACTCACAGAAGAGAAAGCTGAAGGTGTTATTTGCCTAAGGTTTCCCTAGGTCTTGGTTCACCCTGGGCAGGGTCTACACTATTGGAAGTAAACACTTGTGCACTTTAAATCTGTGTCACCCAGCCTATGGGTAGATGCTCAGGAAGGCAATGGCACTCCTGAAGTTGAAGTATTTCCTCAAAACCCTGACGTGGAAAAGTTGCTCTGTAGACTTTAGATACTGACCACAAGAGAGAGAAAAGATTTTAGAGAACCTGAACCTGAGCCTGAGCCCAAGGGCTGCATCCCAATACATCACCTGCAGGCTGAGACACTTGATGTCTGTCTCAGGCTTCATAGGAGCTTTTGGGAGCCCTGCTTCTCACTCACATCTATCTTCATCGCCTCCATCCAGAAGCACCCTGTTGGTTCTCCTTGTGTCCCACTGCCTGTTAAACTCATGGACTCAAATTGCAAAATGCGGTCAACTGTCCTGCCCCAGTAGCGATGCACAGGGCTGCCCTTGTTATTTTTCTTTTCAAATGTACAGGACATAATTTTCTTCATATTTCTACCAGAAAAGAACTTTCTATTTAAATGAGTTTAGGTCAAATAAATAGAGAAAAGTGAAATCTTATTAAAAGGTTGATAGTTAAAAATGAAGATTTAACTGTCATAGTACATTCTTCCCCAACGTGGGTAATTTATTTCAGAGGAAATGTAAAATGATTTTCCCATTATATTGTAAGGCATATGGCACTATCTTCCCTTCACTATATAACTAGAAATACACAATGGGAAGAAATTGAAGAAGAGTGGTGAGCTGCAAAAAGATCTCTGAATGTGGAGGAAGACTGGTGGGAATGGACTGTGGATATGTTGAACTGATATGAAGCCTAAGTGATGGAACCACTTTTTCTTTCCTTCTGTTTTTTTTTCTTCTGGCTTTCAATTCTGTTCAAAGTCTAAGAACAAAGCACTATGAGTTTAAAAGATTGTAAATGGTTCATGCATACTTAGTAAAAGTAGTATTGTACGCATTGTGCTTCATAAAAGACCATTAGGACAGACAGATACTGATAGGATTTTTGCATGAACGTTGTTCATAAGTTTAGTTCAAACCAGTAGGAATGAATTTTGATTGTGTCTTTCTGAAAACCAGTGTTTTATGCCTCTTCTTTATTTGCTTAAACCTCTTACACAGCCTATGAAATATACTATGCTATTTTTATGAATTATAAAATTAAAATATTTTATCTTAAAAATGGAAGATACTTTTATCACCTTTAAAGTATTACCAATTGAGCTTTCAATTGTGTCTCGGCATTTTGTAGGGAAAATAGTATAATTTGACTGTCCAAATGAAGACGCTAGTATTTTGAGATGTGGAAAGAATAGCTAGTAAAAGGTAATGATCAAACTACAATCTTGACCTAAATATGTGTATTTCAAGGCATTTGTGTGCTATAACATGACTTAAAATTTCTGCTATTATTGTTTCTTCTATTATCATTTCAGTTATATTGATCAAAAACTTCATTAAAAAATTTTTTTCATTGTGGTAAAACAAACAAAACAAGAAGTATCATTTTAATCATTTTAAGGATACAGTTCTCTGGCTCTGGCTGCATTCATAATGCTGTACAATCACCCAACGTATTGATCCCCAAACCGTTTTCATCACCCCAACTCAAATGTCTACCCACAAGCAGTAAGTCTTAGTGTGCCTTAACTTCCACTCCCACTATGACTTGGTTCATTTTCTGACTCTAAGCTTTTGCCTATTGTAGAATCCACTGCTTCATCGAAGATTATGGGTACTTACCCCTAAGATCGCTTCTAAGATTTTTATGGTTTTAGATCTAATATTTATGTTGTTGGTCAATTCTCAGTTAATTCATCTATATGGTGTGAAGTCCAACTTCGGTTCTTTTCATATGTGAGTTCAGTTGTTTGAGCATGATATGTCAAAAAGACAATTCTTCTCCCACTGTCAAAACTCAAGCATCCATTAAGGTACACGTTCACGTCTGAAATCTCAGTTCTCGTCACACTGTGTTGAGTACTTCAGATTTGTATCAAGTTTTGAAACTAGAAAGTGTGAGTCCTCCAACTTTCTTCTTTTTTTAAAATGAAATTGTTTTAGCTATTCAGATCCTTTGCAATTCCATATGATTTTGTGGATTGGATTCTTTTATACAGAAAATACCCTGTTGCAATTCTGAGAGAAATTTCACTAAATCTGTAGATTTCTTTGAGTAACATTGATATCTCAGCAAATGTTCACCAATTCAAGAACATGAGATCTTCCCATTTATTTAGGTTTTCATTAATCTTTATTCTTTCCACCAACTCTTTGAAATTTTCATGGGAATCAAATTTAATCTCCTAAATTTATATGAGTCTAGTTTAATTTGTTACAAATTAACCCTAATGATGCATTAAAATTGCACATACAGCTGCATTTCCTTTCTAATATTGTTTTAGTCACAGATAACATCTTTATATATTAGTGCCTGACACTATACCACAAATACTTATCAACTGAATTTTATAGAAAATAAAAAATTGGGTATACACAGCAATTTTTACACTTAATGTTTTTCCATGTAGTTTCCTATAAAAGAGACCTTATTTCTACATATGCTTTTGAGTTAATGGCTAATGTCCTTTTCCTTTACCCTGAAGATTCAGTTTACCAATTCTTGTTAAATAGATTTAGTGGTGACAAATTCCATAAAGTTTCTTCATCAATAAGTGTCCCAATTTCTCCTTTACTTTGGGATGATAATTTGTTTGATACTAAATTATTAGTTGACTAACACTTTTTCTTTGCTAGCTTTAAACAGAACAAACCATTGACCTCTGCTTCTAAGAATTCTGGTGAGAAATCAAGCACTCACAATACTGAGAATTTCTTATCCACACTAAGTCATGTCCATCTTATTAGTTTCAAGATTGTATCTGGCTGTTCATAGATTGATTGCAAAGTGTCTCGGGTGTAGTGGATCTCTGAATTTATCCCACTTTGTGACTTTCTAGTTTCCTGAATTTTTATATTCATGCATTTCACCAAACATGGAAGTTATTGAAAATGACTATTAATTTTGGAAATGTTGGATGCTCTTTCTTCAAGTGTTCTTTCTGCCTCTCTCTCTTTGTCCATATCTGTCTCCGTAATACAGCTGTGTGTACAAGTGGTGGTATCCATGCTCTTCTTAGACACATCATTCACTTGCTTTTTTCTTTTTTCCCCCTAACATTTGCACTGAATAATTTCAGTAATTTTACTTTCATCTTATGTTTCAATAATTTTATCTTCAGTGCTCTGAATTCCTACTGCTTGAATTGTTGTTGATTTATGCTAGGAAGTTTTCATTTCAGTTACTAGACATCTCACCTCCAAGATTTCTGTATGGTGCCTTCTTATAATTTCTGTCACAGGCTGCTATTATCATTATTTTCGTGTTTTCCCAGCTTATCTTAGATCTTGAGCTTTGTTAATTTTTGGCTCTTGAAACCTGTTTGAGATAACTATTTTAAAGTCTTGGTCCAGTAAGTCCAAAGTCTAGGCTTCATCAGTTATGGTATCTATCAGCTTAATTTGTTCTTTTGCACAGCCATATTTGCATACTCCTATAGATTCCTTTTCATTTGGTTGACTGATAACTGGACATTTGGATATAATAATGTAGCAACCTCAGAAACAAGATTATCCCCTTTTGCCAGGGTTCGATTGTACTTTCTTTTAATGCTTAATATTCTGTTTGTCTAGTAACTTTTCTCAACTATGTGAGGTCCTGTTTCTTTTGTTCAGCTAATGTGTCCATTAATGACAGAAGAAAAACAAATAAACAAATAGCCTCACTGAGTTTTGCAAATTGGTTCTGCACTGGGCCCTCCCAGACTTGTACTGAACCTCGGATTACAGCCTGAGGTAAAGCTGAGGGTATTCCGAGGGCTTTTTTGAACATGCGTCTTCCCCAGTGTATGTGTGTGGCTTTTTATTTTTATTTATTTATTCATATATTCATATGTGCATACATTCTTTGGGTCATTTCTCCCCTCTACCTCCCGCCCCCTCCCTCTCCCCCAACCCCTCTGGCTTCCAGGCAGAACCTGTTCTGCCCTTTTCTCTAATTTTTTTGAAGAGAAGACATAAGCAATAATAAGACAAAGCGTTTTTGCTAGTTCAGATAAGATTAGCTATACAGAGAGATTCCTAGCATTGCTTTCATGCACAAGTGTGTTACAACCTGAATTGATTCATCTCTACCTGATCTTTTCACTACTTCCCAGTCACCTTCCCATATTGACCTCTGCTGCTGTAAGGTTTCTGTATTACCTTGTCTGCAGTGGGGACACCAAACACTTTCAAGTTTTGAGTTTCCTACCTATCCCTATTCTTCCTGTATGTGCTCTCCCCTTAGCGTGTGACCAAGTCCAACAACATTACTGCCTTGGCCCTAGATCTAAAGTCCACATATGAGGGAGAACATACAGTTTTTGGTCTTCTGAGCCTGGCTGACCTCACACAGGATGATGTTCTCCAGTTCCATCCATTTACTTGTGAATTATAGGATTTCATTCTTCTTCATGGATGAGTAAAAATTCCATTGTGTATAGATACCACATTTTCTTAATCCATTCGTCAGTGCTGGGGCATCTTGGCTGTTTCCATAACTTGGCTATTGTGAATAGTGCCGCAATAAACGTGGGTGTGCAGGTGCCTCTGGAGTAACCTGTGTCACAGTCTTTTGGGTATATCCCCAAGAGTGGTATTGCTGGATCAAATGGTAGATCAATGTCTAGCTTTTTAAGTAGCCTCCAAATTTTTTTCCAGAATGGTTGCACTAGTTTACATTTCCACCAACAGTGTAAGAGGGTTCCTTTTTCCTCGCATCCTTGCCAACACCTGTTGTTAGTGGTGTTGCTGATGATGGCTATTCTAACAGGGGTGAGGTAGAATCTTAGTGTGGTTTTAATTTGCATTTCCTTTATGTTCAGAGATCTGAGCATTTTTTCATGTGTTTTTTGGCCATTTGAATTTCTTCTTTTGAAAAAGTTGTTTAGTTCAGTTGCCTATTTCTATATTGGTTCATTGATTTGGGGAGAGTTTAGTTTTTTGCATTCCCTGTATATTCTGGTTATCAGTCCTTTGTCTGATGTGTAGCTGGCAAATATTTTCTCCCACTCTGTGGGTGTTCTCTTCAGTTTAGAGACCATTTCTTTTGTTGTGCAGAAGCTTTTTAATTTAATGTAGTCCTATTTGTCCATCCTTTCTCTTAGTTGCTGGGCTGACAGGTTCTATTGGGAAAGTCCTTGCCTATACCTATTACTTCCAGAGTGTTTCCTATTCTTTCCTGTAATAAATTCAGAGTTTTGGGTCTTATCCATTTTGAGTTGATACTACTACAGGGTATAGACATGGATCTAGTTTCACTTTCTTGCAGATGGATGACCACTTTTCCAAGCAACATTTGTTGAAGAGGCTGTCTTTTCTCCATCATATGTTTTTGGCAACTTTGTCAAAAATAAGCTGGACATAGCTGTGTGGATTCATATCCATGTCCTCTTTTCTGTTCCACTGGTCATCATGTCTGTTTCTGTGCCAGTACCATGCTGTTTTTATTGCTATTGCTTTGTAATATAGTTTGAAGTCAGGTATTGTGACACCTCCAGCATTGCTCTTTTTGCTGAGTATTGGCTTGGCTATTTGTGGTCTCTTGTGTTTCCAAAAAACTTTAGGGTAGATTTTCCAATCTCTGTGATGAATGTTATTGGGATTTTGATGAGCATTGCTTTAAACATGTGGATTGCTTTTGGCAGTATAGCCATTTTTGCTATGTTGATTCTACCAATCCATGAGCATGGGAGATCTTTCCACCTTCTTTAGTCTTCCTTGATCTGTTTCTTCAGGGGTTTGTAGTTCTCCTTGTAGAGTTCGTTCACATCCTTTGTTAAGTTACTCCTAGGTATTTAATTTTTTTGAAGTTATTGTACATGGAATTGTTTCCATATTTTTTTTCTCAGTTTATTCATTGTTGGTGTATAGATAAGCTAATGATTTTTGTAAGTTGATTTTCTATCCTGCCACCTTGCTGTAGCTGTTAATGGTGTCTAGAAGTTTTTCGGTAGAGTTTTTTGGGTCTTTAAGATATAGGATCATTTTGTCTGCAAATAGGCAGTTTCTTTACCTATTTGTATTCCCTTTATTTCATCTTCTTGCCTAATTGTTCTGGATAGGAATTCCACGACTATGTTGAGTAGGAGTGGGGATAGTGGGCACCCTGATTTTAGGGGAAATTGTTTCAGTTTTTCTCCATTAAGTATTGTGTTGGCTGTAGGTTTGCTATATATATCCTTTACAAAGTTGAGGTACTTTCCTTCTATTTCTAGTTTTCTTAGAGCTTTTATCATGAAGTGATGTTAGATCTTATCAAAGGCTTTTTCTGCATCTATTGAGATGATCAGGTGGTTTTTGTCTTTGCTTCTGTTAATGTGGTTTATTACGTTTATTGATTTTTGTATGCTGAACCACCCCTGCATCCCTGGGATGAAGCCAATACAGGCATGGTGAATGATCTTTCTGATATGTTGTTGTATTCTGATTGCCATTATTTTATTGAGGAGTTTTGCATCGATGTTCATTAAGGAGATTGGCCTATAGCCTTATTTTTATTATTTTTCTCCTTCTGCTTGTTTTTGGTTTTAGCTTGTTCTTGTTTTTCTAAGAGTTTGAGATGTATCATTAGGTCATTGATTTTGGATCTTTCAGTCTTTTTAATATATGTACTCATGGCTATAAAATTTCTTCTTAGGACTGCCTTTGCTGTGTCCCCTAGGTTCTTGTAGGTTGTGCTTTCATTTTCATTAACTTCCAGGAACCTGTTAATTTCCTCTTTTATTTTTTGATGACCCACTGATCATTGAGCAATGTGTTGTTCAGCTTCCAATTATTTGCATGTTTTGTACTGTTGTTTTTGTTGTTGATTTCTAGTTTTAATACATTGTGATCAGATAGAATGCATGGGATTATTTCTACTTTCTTGTATTTGCTGAGGCTTGCTTTGTGCTCTAAGATAAGATCAATTTTGGAGAAAGTTCCATGGATTTCTAAGAAGAATGTATATTGTGCAGAAGTTGGATGAAATATTCTGTAGACATCAACTAGGTCCATTTGATCTATGGTATGATTTAGATCTAGGATTTCTTCATTGATTTTTTGTTTGGATGACCTATCTATTGGTGATGGGTGTATTAAAGTCTCCCACTACCACTGTGTTGGAGTTAATATATGTTTTTAGGTCCTTCAGAGTATGTTTGATGAAATTGGGTGCACTGACGTTGGGTGCATATAGGTTGATAATTGTTATTTCCTTTTGGTGTGTTCCCCTTTTATTTGTATGAAGTATCCTTCTTTATCTCGTATGATCAATGTAAGTTTGAAGTCTACTTCATCTGAGATAAGTATTGCTACTCCTGCCTCTTTTTGTGGACCATTGTCTTAGTTAATCTTCTTCCAGCCTTTCACCCTAAGCCACTGCTTGTTTCTATCAATGAGATGGGTCTCCTGTAAACAACAGACTATTTGGATCTTCCTTTTTAATCCACTTTTCCAAACAGTGTCTTTTGATGGGGGAGTTAAGTCCATTAACATTCAGTGTTAATATTGATAGTTATGTGGTGCTTCCTGTCATTTAGTTGTTTTTCTTGTTTAAGGGTTTGATCATGTGCAGATGAATCCATGTTTCTCTCTGATTCCTTGACTTTTCTTCTGTGGTTTGGTGTTGCCTGTGTTCCCATGGTTTTGTTTACTTTCATTTTCTATGTGCAGAATTCCTTGAAGAATCTTTTGTAGTGGTGACTTTGTGGTCATATATTGTTTTAGTTTATGCTCATTGTGGAAGACTTTATTGCTCCACCTATTTTCAATGATTGTTTTGCTGGGTTGAATATCCTAGGATTGAAGTTATTTTCATTCAGTGCCCAGAAGACCTCACTCCATGTCCTTTTTGCTTTTAAGGTTTCCATTGAGAAATCTGTTATGATTTTGATGGGTTTACCTTTGTATGTCATTTGTTTTTGCTCTCTTACAGCCTTAAATATTCTTTCTGTATTTTCTGTGCTTGTTGTTCTAATGATAATACGTTGTAGGGTAATTCTATTTTGGTCAAGTCTGTTTGGTGTCCTGCAGGCCTCCTGTACCTGAATGGGCATAGCTTTCTCTAGGTTTGGAAAATTTTTCTGTTATTATTTTGTTGAATATGTTACGAATCCCTTTTGCTTGCACCTCTTCTCCTTCTTCAATACCCATGATTCTTAGGTTTGGTCTTTTGATTGAATTGGTGAGTTCTTGCATATTCCTTTCTCAGGTCTTGAGTTGTTTGACTAATAGCTCGTCATTATTTCCTTTAATTTCCATTTTATCTTCAAGTTCTGTCTTCCAATTGTTCTAGTCTGCTGGAGTGGGCTTCCATTGTGTTTTGTATTTCTGTTTCATTCTTCCTTCTGAGGTTTTCCATAGCATGGGTCATTTCCTCTTTAATATTGTCTATTTTCATCTTTAATTCATTTATCTCTCTATTTATAGTGTTCTCTGTTTCACTTTGGTGTTTATTCAGGGCCCCTATGAGTGCATTTATTTGTTTCTGTGTCTTCTCATAGTCTTTATTTTTGGTGTCTTGAAATTTCTTGAGTGCTTCTTATACATTTTGGTTAACCACATCCAGTAACATCTCCATGAAATTCTCAGTGATTACTTGCAGGATTTCTTGTTTGAAGATGTTCTTGTGGGTATCATTGGGTTCCTTGGTGTCACTTATCTTTGCTTTGTTGGAGTCTGGCACTGGGTACCCATTTTCTTCATTTCCCTCTGAATCCTATATTAAATTATTTTGGTGGGGGAGAATGGTTTACATCCTTTTTTTGTCTTCCCATCACTCCACTTGGTACTGTGCAACTATATTCTTGATAGACTGTTTGGTGGTTTCAGACACCTGTTTTCTTTCCCATGGTTTAATTTTGTTTTGTGGCTGTATTGGGTTTTTAACTAAGTGTGTGTGTGTTATTTCTGTCCCTGGTATGGGTGTAATTTAGTATTTGCTAATTCACAATAGTAAAACTAACAACAGCAAAAAGAAAAAAAAAACAACAAAGAAATCAATGTGAAGAGATGAACAAACACAAACAAACAGGAAACAGAAGAAACAAACAAAATATCCAGGTCAGGAGCAATAGAATTTCAGTCTCAGTTGAAGTTCTGGTCTTACTCCTGTAGCATCCAGTCCTGGTATTTAAGCAGAAACTCTCTGTAGTCTTTCCAGGTGGTTGGATAGTGTTTGTTTGTTTGTTTGTTTTCTTCTCTCTTTCAGAGGCAGCTGCTTGGTCAGCTCCTCCCTCAGTGGGGTGTGGAAGTTTAAGTTTGTATGCTGTCCTCATGTACTGGAATCAGCTTGGTAGCCCACTAGCTGTCCTGCTTTGGAGTTGAGTTTTCACTGTACTTGATTCTTTGCTTCACCCCCTTTCTCTGGGGCAAGGTCAGTGACCCATCAGCTGGCCCCCTGCTATGAGCCTGTTGTGATGGTTTCCTGATTGTTTTTCAACTTTGCAGTGTTGTTTGACTCTTTTTTTATTTATTTATTTATTTTATTTATTTTTTTTTCATTTTTCTTTTATTATTCATATGTGCATACAAGGCTTGGTTCATTTCTCCCCCCTGCCCCCACCCCCTCCCTTACCACCCACTCCACCCCCTCCCGCTCCCCCCCCTCAATACCCAGCAGAAACTATTTTGCCCTTATTTCTAATTTTGTTGAAGAGAGAGTATAAGCAATAATAGGAAGGAACAAGGGGTTTTGCTGGTTGAGATAAGGATAGCTATACAGGGCATTGACTCACATTGATTTCCTGTGCGTGGGTGTTACCTTCTAGGTTAATTCTTTTTAATCTAACCTTTTCTCTAGTTCCTGGTCCCCTTTTCCTATTGGCCTCAGTTGCTTTAAGGTATCTGTTGCTCACTGGCTCAGGAGATGAGCTTTGTGATCAGCTACCTGCTCTATTTCAGGCAGTGGCTTATTACCTGCCCACTGTCGGCCTTCCTGCCTTTCCAGTCTTTTGTTTATTTCCAGTCATTTGTTTACTGAAAGTTCACAAGGAGATCAGCTCCTTGCTTCTCCCCCTTTCTCCGGTGCACTTTCAGAGTTCCTCCTCCCTCTGCTGTGTGTTAGTTTTCAGTTTGTTGTTTATTCAGTTTTTTTTTTTTTTTTTTTTTTTTTTTGCAGCAGGGGGGATCAGTCTGGCCAGGGACTATGCTGGCTTATCCTAGGGCTGGCTGAAGGAGTACTGCATGATGCTTGGTGCTCATCTGTTTGGTCTGCTGAATGTCTCCAGAGCAGGTTTGGAGCCAGCAGCGGGTGGCTG
This sequence comes from Castor canadensis, assembly GCF_047511655.1. Taxonomy (NCBI): domain Eukaryota; kingdom Metazoa; phylum Chordata; class Mammalia; order Rodentia; family Castoridae; genus Castor; species Castor canadensis. The sequence continues at coordinate 111,549,077 of NC_133399.1, forward strand.
TGGGAGTTCCCCTGTTTTCTCAGTGTAACATGGCGTGGAGAAGCTTTCTACAGCCTAGGGGTTCAGGGTTAAAAGTTTTGATTCCCCTTTGTGCTTTATTTCTGGCTCTAGCGTCTCAGCAAGGTTTTTGATTCATGAAGCCCAGGCTGTCTGCTTCTGTATCCTAGTCACCATCTTGGATCCTCTCTCCCGAGGTCAGTCTTTTTAAATCCCCCTTCAGGATATACTGCTTCTGAATCTCTAATTTCCCAGAGAAGTTCTCTCCCTGGTTCTTTATCCAGGCTTTAGATGGTCCTTGCAGATCCCAGCTGTAATATTTTGCCTCAGGTGTCTGTAGTTTGTCTATTTCACACTGTTTCCATTCAATGTCCTCTACTTTTCTGATGTAGCTGTTTGATTAAGTAAACAGACAAGAACACTTTTCATTAGACCTTAGGATAGTCCCAGAAAGAATAGTAGAGATTGCATGATAATTTGTGAGTAATTTCTGCTTTCCCTATTTTGGAGACATCACCCTGATCCCAACTTCTGTCCTGGAGCCTGCAGCTGAGCCCTGAAGGGCAGGAGAAGGACAAAGGGAGGGGCAGGCAGAGGGGCCTCCTCCAGCTCTGCTTTTCTGACCTAGGAAGGGCTACTGCTGTAAACCTCCAACTGCTTTCAGAGCTCTGGCAAAGTGAGTTCTGAAAGCGTCTGCTTATTTTCAATTGATTTTGTGGGGACAAGATCTTAGAGGTAACACTACTCCTCATTTATAATTCATTCTAAAATCTGGAAAATTTTAATGAAAACTAAAAATGCTATGTAGACAAAACACAAGAATATTAAGAAAAAATGATATTTCTCTTAGACTGAAATTAAAATTGAGCAAATTGGATAATCATACAAATGTTTACAATAGAATTCTACTTACTTCCATTCTTAGTTTTTACGCAATCTTTTGATAAGTTCTTTATAGGCACCTCATGTGAAATTTCTAGTACCTCATTTCAGGTAAGGGCTTTTACTTAATGTAATATTTTATAATTACAAATGTATGACTATATTATAGAACATATAACCTTATATGAATAAAATTATAAATTTGTTATTAACAGTTTCTTTTTCAATATTCTATTTTTCGAGGAGCTTTAGTGGTAGCATTTTCAATAATTTTCTTTGGTGAAAAATTATTGACAAATATAATGGTATTAGGAATAAGAAAAATGTCTTTAAAATACCTATATATTAAGGATATGATAGATACATTACAGGAAAGAACTATTCATACCTTTCTTCTCTCAGGGTATTTATTTTATTTTGTTTTATTGTTTTATTTTATTTTAATGATCACAAGGTAATGATGTCATGATAAAACTTTCTTAAATATAGAAAAATATAAAATAGACTCACATTATAACATGAAGGCCTAACTAGTAAAATATTTTTCCTGTTTCTTCTCTTGAAAGCCAAGGGCAGGGAATGACGGCACTCAGGGAGGCTGAAGTGCTCTTTCTCAGACACAGAAGAAGAAGGGATTTTAAAGCAGTGATATCCCAGGCAGCACTTGAGTAGATCCTTCCCACAGGCTGTCTACAAACATAGACAAATCCAGCTGTTGACTGTGTCCAAAATGCATGAAGCATGGGTACAGGTGCAACTTCTCTCTTCCCAATGCAGTGGGAAAAATGGGCCACAGGGGAATCTTATTGGACTCAGTGTGCCACTCTTTCTAGGAAATCTGGTCAACTCCACATTTTCAGTACTGTGTACAAGTCAGGAGAGAAAGCAGAGGTGAGGAAGTCCAAGCATAGCAAACTAGCTATGTTTAATTCTGCCAAGAAGAATTCATATTTAAAGTAGAACTTTAAAATTTTAGGAAGGCTAAGTACCAAAAAACATAGAATTGTCATAAAGCATACAAAGAGGGCGTTTAGGATAAATACATGGGAAGTCATTAGTTGATAAGTGGGGATTGGAGAGCTTCAGGCATGTATCCTGCAACATGGTCATTTAGGCAAAGTCTTATTGGAGCCCAAGCAGGTCTTTTTAGGATAAGGAGAGCAGAGATTCATGGAATCTATGAGACTGGAGGGTCCAGTGAGCCTGACACTCAACGTGCTGTAGAAAAGTGGTCGGACGACCCTGATTTGGAAGACTTAGCATGATAGTCAAAATAGGAAAAAAATTAAATAATAAAATGAACATTGGAAATTATTATTCCATTAATCACATTTTTATCCATGAACATTTTAAAACCAAGAAAATGTATCATTTATCAGAGTTCAACTGAAATTTCCAGAAAAATCAACTGTATTTAAGCCTATGAAGTTAAAAAAAATAGATTTCAGAAGGCAATTCAATAAGCTGAACATATTAGCATAATCATAAAATAAAACAATGCTACTATCTGGAAATTTAAATTATTTTCTTTAAGTAGCACTGGAGTATAAAGAAAAAATTGAATTGAATGTTATTAAATATCTACAGTACAGTGAAAATGAAACAACTATTTGTTAGAACTTGTGGATGTAGCTACAACATTATCCAAAAGAAACTATCTGGCCTCACAGAGTACTAGGAACAGAGTAAAAGTAAAACTACCCGAGGTGTAAGGGAAGTAATTAAAGGGAAAGAAAATTTAAATAATTCTGTAGGATACCCTCCCACTGCTCCAGCAGTATTTGTGACCATCTGGTAATGTGGAGGCACACTGAATGAAATACAGTGACTTCTGGTGAGCTTTATTTACTTCTTTTAATAGATTTTCCAATGGAGTATAGATGTGATTGTAAAAGCAAAAGCAACAAAGGAAAACATTGAGTTGGACTTTATAAAAAATAGATTAACAGATTTCAAGAGACACCATCAAGAACTTTAGAAAGAAAACATAGAAGGGGGAGAAAATGTTTCCATAGCATATATATATGATGAGGATTTTTGTCTAGAATTCTTACAATTCACATAAATAGTTCTTACAACTTAAGAGTAAAAAGAAAATAATCTAATTAAAAATGATCAAAGGAGAGGAGCAGGTATTTCTCACAAATAGACAACTGATGGATGATGATGTTCAACGTTGTCAGTCATGGAAGAATGAAGTCAAAAGTACAGAGAGAGACCACTCCACAGCCCTCACGCGTGGCTAGTGGGACTGGAACACACAGCAGCCGCTTTGAAACAGTCTAGCAGTTCTCAAGAAGCTGGACATTGAACCAACCTGCTTCCCAAGAAATTGAGGGCTAAGTGGTCTATGTTCACATGAAAAATTGTCCACAAACATTCATCACAAGTTATTCCTAACAAAGGTGGAACAACCCAAATGTCTGTCAGTTGAACTGGTGGACACAGGGTCATCTAAAAATACAAAGAGTACTGAGGTACTGACAAATTTAACATGGACAAAGTTAAAAAGCAAATTCTGAGTGACAGTAATGGGTCACAAATGGCCACATACAGAGTGACTCCATTTATATGACAGGTCCAGCATGCTATGAAACTAAGAGGATGGGACATGTATCCATGGTAACTGAGGGCTGGCAGATGTGGGGATTGTAGGGATTGCTAGAGGTCAGGGTTCTTTTGGGAGGGTGGTAAAAGGAGCATGAAACTATGCTAAAATTGATTTCGGAACTGATTGCAGAACTCTGTGGATATAGTAAAACCACTGATTTAGGGGGAATGATATGGTGTGGTATGGTAAAATCTATCTAAATAAGCCTCTTATCAAGTAAGAACTGTGTTAGAAATGAAGAATGTAGAAGTGTCTCTGCGTATCTAACACTTGCTTAAAATATTTAACATTTGCTTAAAATATTACAGGAAAAGTAACCAGGGCTTCATTATACTATGTTCTATAATTCTGTGGATGCTTAAAAATAATAAAAGTCACAAAGAAGTTATTAGGACAATAATAATAGCAAACTTTAAAATATTTTATTATTTTCTAAAAATGGTAATCCCCAGTTGTGTCAGGCTCTTCTGCTTTGTCTTCTGAAGCATCAAATAGAAGTTCATTTTCAACTGATGTCAAGAGAGCAGCAGGGACCACTTTTGTCCAGTTTAGTCAGGAGAGGAGCCTGTTGATGGTGGTGCGATTGCCAATTGTTTTCCTTGCCTTCCCCTCTGGAGAGAGCCAATCAATTTCAAGGGCTAGCTTCTGTTCCTGTTCTTACACATTTGGTGATGGTGAGAGAAACTCATCCACTCATTCCCACCAATGGAAGGTTTGTGCACACTTGGAAGTATCCCAATTATATCCTGTACAGCTCTGTTTTCTGAGGCTTTGTTTATTTAAGCAAATATTCCATTTCTTGTATTCACTTGAAAATAGCTTTTCCTTAAACATTGAGTATAGAGTTATGGCAATGGAGTGTTTGAAGTAACAAAAGTACCTCAAATTTCATTTGAATCTTAGAAGTCATTATGTTTCCATCAACTGCAACATCTCCTGTGCAATAAAATGATGTAACGGTTTTTCTAGTACCTGTCATAGGGAACTGTGCTCCTGGTGTGTACTCATTCTGTCTGACTTGGTTTCCCACAAGAGTGACTTCTTTCTAAGTCATTCAAATGAGGTTTGAGGCATTTGTTTGCCTTGTTGCTCACTGAATTAATGTCACTGCTCACTTATCTTAAGTAGATAAAATTCCTTATATACAATGCAACTTTCTCTGAAGGAATAAAGCTTATGAAGCTGAGAACTAAAATATGAAAATCATTTTACTGTGACACCAAAAGATAGAAAGGAAACTTGGAAAGAGAGATTGCTAAACAAACTGGCAATCAGAAAGAAAACTAATGCAATGCAATATTGACTAAATTTGCATTGAATTGGCAAGGTTGTTTGTCACCACCAAGTAGAGATGATGACCTAAAATTTAACCATTATTGACCATGGTTATAAAGAAATACACCAGTGATATTTTTGTATACTTAAATCTGGCATAAATTTTACTTCTGCCATATAAATTTAATATATTTAAAACACCTGCTTTGTGCTAAGGTCTATTTTAAACATATACATAGAAAAAACTTGACTATTTTATTCCCCATTGAAAATAAGTTATATAACACAAAAATAGGAGATTAGGGTAAATATGACCCTAATCCTTTTTTCTGGAAAAAACAGATTCAAACCATTAGTGAGTCTTTAGTACCAGTGCTGCTTTCACAAGCTTCTCCCTCAGCACCACCATTGTTCTCCCAGCTTCTACCTTTCCCTCCTCTTTCTTCCTCCTCCTTTACCAGCCATCACTGTTACTTTCTTCAGGCACAGCTCCGCCTATCTTCAGTCACCTTGACTACAGCCCTGGCCATTGTCACCCGGTTCTTACTGACCAGAACCAAGATACTTAGAAGATATTATGTGTTCTGTACTCAACATGTGTGGAACCAAACATGCGCTTCTGTGTACACACAGACACACACACACACAAACACATAGACACAAACACAGACACACACACACAAACACACACACATACACACACAAACACACACACACACACACAAACACACACACACACACACACACACACACACACATATATATGCAATCACTCCCAGGGGAATTAAGACCCAAAGCTTTATTAAATTAAGGAAATTGGTTACTAAGCAGCAAAGAATGTACACTGCATTTTCATCACCCGTATCCAGGTGTTTTGTGTTGGATTGATTTATTTTGGCATTGATTCCACAATCACGGTGCATGGTGATTCTGTGTCCAGTTGTGTTTTCTGAATTTCTCATCCATGACTGTCCCGTTTCCTTGATAATCAGATCACAAGTATCAGCATTCTATGACCAATGCAGGCTCTCAATGGCTATTCCTAGGAAAACTTACCACCACTGTGTGGGGTATCATCATTTCAAAATAACCAGCTGTCCTAAATTAGCAGGGATACCTTCCTTGGCATATTACTGCTTTTGGAATACAGAATAATTCATCCAACAGCCTTAGATCCAGTGTCTGAAGTTCTGATTTGTGCTATGAGCAAAATGTTCTCAAGTAAAGAATAGCCAAACCTGGTTTTGTGAAAATAGAAGAAACAGTTTCTGTGAGCTTAGTAGAGAATGAGAAAGCCTCTGTGATGCAGTACGTGTGGTTCCAGGTTCCTGGACACCAAACCTTGTCATTTCCACCATCTCTCACCTGGACTGCTATAAGACCTGTCACCCACTTTCCAACTGCATTCATTCTGGCACTGCTCTACCCCGTTTTCCATATTGTTGTCAGGTCTGTCATGTATCACTTCTAGTTTCTCATGGTGTGCCAATAGAGCTTTAACTTTGGGCTGCAAAGCCTGACCTGCGTTGTCCTTACCACCCTGCTCTGTCTTCATCCTAGTCCTCTCCTCTCTGCTGCAGTGCCATCCGAGAGTCTAACTCCATGGTATGTCCTTGGGAAGATCACACAAATTCTGTACCCATGCTGACCCTCTGCTTGGAACGCTCTGTTTCCCCAGTTCTCATTGGTAAATTCTTTATATTCTGTGGACCTTGGATCACGCATCTATTGCTCACACAAGTCTTTCCTCAATCCCATGGGCAAGCAGAAAAGGGAACAGAACAAGCAAGTCTCAGTGAGTCACAGCCCTCATAATTGTTGTGATTCAATGGTTTGATTTATGTATATTTTAGTTCACTTGATTAATGAATGAGTCCTCACTAGACTGTAAAACCCCTGGAGGCAAGAATCATATTTTTCTTTTCAAATCTGTTACTTAATATCCTCTGGAATAAAGTAGGCACTCAGTGATATTTTTGAGATGGTGAAAGAAGCATTTTAAAGCTGCTTGGAGATCTACATGGTTCCATGAGTTCTTTTATTTGAACAGGGAAATTTGTCCCATATTGCAGTGGTAGAAATCCTTCTGCTAAAGATAAAAGTCTAACAAACCCTCCTCCAAGATATGGTTTTGCTCTGGACTATACTGTAGACCCACCTCCATCACATACATGCAGCACAGAAACCCACTCCCCAAAACAAACAGCTTGCTCAGGAATACGAGGGGACTGAAACCCAGGATATAGGTGCGTGACAGAGTGCGAAAGTAAAGGAAGGTCAGGTTTATTTTTTTGTTAAATGGAAAAATGAGACCTGTTAAAACTATTCTAGGAATGGGGGGGAGGGAGGATTAAAGAGAATGATAGAAGGGGTGAATTCAACTATGTTATATTGTAAGCACTTTTGTAAATGTCACAATGTATCACCAATACAACAATAATATGATAATGAAAAGTAAATGAATAAAAAAGAAGAGGTGAGAAAAGTTACATATGTTGTTTATATATAATCATCTTTGGCCACAAACTCTGGCAAAGAGCGTTGGTCTAGGTTGACAGGTGCTGGGCAAATGTCATCACACAGGCTTTTGGGCAAGGTTGTGGGTCTTTGTGGATTTGATTTGGTGGAGACTCTTGGAATAGTTTTGGTGACAAGGAAAATGTGCATGAGGAATCTCTCTTCCTGGCTGGTTATGTTAGTGTTGGACTTAAGTGATTGTTTTAATTTTGACACCTTTCACACTTCTACTGTCTTTTAATCTATGGACTGTATGCTTATTTTTCTTCTTGCATCTGATTTTACAAAGACCAAGGACTGTGGCATTAACTGTGCTCAGCTTCCCAACAGATACCATCTTTCCTATATATAATGCAAATACAAAGACTGTGTGTTGACTCAGAATCTGATCCATGTTATACACTAATTATTGCAACTAGATTCTTTACATACGTCTTTCAGTGCTGCAGAAAATCATCATAGTTAACATCCCATAATGTGGGGGGGAGGGACTCTGGACAAAGAGAAGTGGGGAAAGTACTTCCTCTAAATTTGAAAACTAATTTAAAGTAGAAAATATATTTATGTTAAGGGGAGAACATGCACAGGAGTAATAGGGAAGGGGAAGGAAACCTAAAACTTGAATGTGGTTGATGTGCTAACTCTAGAGCATCAAAAAAAGTAATCTTCAATTACCAGAGGCCACTATGGGAAGGGGACTAGGAAGTTGTGACGAGGTCTGATAGTGAGGAACCAATGTGGGTTATAATACACAAGTGCATGGAAGCAACACTAGGAATCTCTCTGTACAGCTATCTTTATCTCTAACTAGCAAAAATGCTACATCTTTCTTATTATCTCCTATGTTTCCTATTCAACAAAATCAGAGAACAAGAGAGCAGAACAGGCTCTGACTGGAAGCAGGAGGATGGGGATATGGCCCAAACAATGTATACACATGTGACTAAATTTAAAAATACTAAAAAAAGAAAAAGAAAATATACTTATGTGACAGTCATTAGATGGCAACAGATGGCTACTGGGCCAAAATTGTGTAAAGCAACCTCTCTGTTTAATTTCCTCACCTGGAAATTTGAAGGTGATGAAAACAGAGTGTACCTTTTTTTAGATACAAAACTATATGAACTTGATTCATGCCCATCTTTGCCAGGAGTAGACTGGGCAGGCTATTGAGTCTTGTGAGTATTAGTTGTGCCCACTATACTTTGAGGTAATCTGTGACTTGAAAACTTGATCTGTAAATTATAACTACAAGGAGCTTAGCCTTATCCTTGAAGTATATACGAGATTCCATAGGTTATGACAGCAAAATGAAATACTCAATTGCTAATGAAACTTATGGAATAAATGATCTTATGCAAAAACAATCATGGTGTTTGATAGAAGAAGAAATCTATTGCCTCTTAGAGACGACTGAGTACTACAGCTTACACATGTGGGAAGGAACAAGTTCTGCTGGAGGTAATTATCAGTGTGAAAGTGAGCTGTTCACAAGTACAGAGTCTCCCATGACAAGGCAGAGACATCAGCCACACTTATATGATAGCTCTGTCATGTGTGAAGACAAAAATCAACAAAATTCTAACATTTCTAGAATTCCTCGAGGTATTAAATGTTCAGTTCCCCTTCTGCCTATTAAAAACACAAAACCACACATTATGAGGCCGTCTCATAAAGAGAAAAAGACTTTATCAAGTGGAATTTTAAAAAACAATCTCAGGCATCCTGTCTACATATTTGTGAGAGTGGTATGCATTCAATCTCACCCAGGCTGAAGTTGTGTATGAACTGGCATGGATGAGTAAGTACTCTCTATTCCAAATACGTAGAAATATTTGGAAAAATATGAAATAGCTGAGTTCTAGCTGAGAGAAAATAATGGTTCATGTGTATTTCTCAAGTGTGTAATCAGAAGTAAAATCAGAGGTAAAAAAACTCTGTATTTACTGATTTAGGTTCTGGACTCAGATAAGAGTGAAGAGTGAGGAGTTCTATTAGTACTGAAGTGGGAACAGGAAATGAGAACTCTGGCTTGCATGAAGCAAGGAGCAGGAACAGATGAGAGGCATCTAGCATAAAACCTATAACACCTGCACTGTTTTTGAAGCTAGAGATAGAGAAAAATGATGGGGAAGGTGGATTGAAGGCAAACCTAAGTCACATCTAGAAATAGAAACAGTGGTGAGAAGTGAGTGATCTCAGGAAGGGTCAGGATATAGAGACTTTGTGCAGCTTAGTTGCCTTAAAATGTCAGAATGTGTCTATGACTGATAAAATTCCTTCCGCTTTAGAAGGCTTAAACTCAAAGGTACAACCATAGAATATCTCCACGATGCAATTTCATAGAAAATAACTCCACTAATAGTGAACGTTCTCTCTCTCTCTTTCATACAGAGAGAGAGAGAGAGAGAGAGAGAGAGAAAAGAGAAGTTAAGATTCATGAAAAGTAGAGTCAGTCACCTTTAGCAGGAAAACAGCAATTTAAAGATAAGATTGCAGGGTGTGCAAATTTTCCAGACTTAAGTAAATACTGAGATTCTCAGATGGAAAGAATATTGTGTCACAGATAGGAGAATGTAAACAGTAATCAATAGTTTAAATTCTGAGACAAACCAAATCCTCAAAGTCAAAGAGTAAAAGATCACATCTCAGTGGATAAGGGAGAAATCTAGGACCCACTTTCTATTACTTTCTGACCATTTCCACCTATCCTTGAACTGCTAAGAACTCCTCACTCAGGTTGACCTTATAGACTGCACTGTGGTTTGCTCCCAGGTTTCTGGTTGGTGTCAATAGCACACCTTCAGAATCCCAGGTTGTTGACCCTTCTTGCAATGTCAATACTAATTCCAACAGATTACCTGCAGATAAAAAGAAAATTAGACATTATAAATAACAGAGAACTCCTCTCCCAAATTAAGGGACTCCAGGGTAGAGACTCAAGATAAAAACATATTTGTAATGGAATAGTGCTCATGAGTAAGTAAAAATCAAAAAGACTAACCAAACACCAGAATGTGAACTAGTGATCCTTAAATATTCTTAAAGATTAATAAATGATGTGCTTCTATTAAAAAGAAAAGTGATCTCACGTATGACTCGGTATGAAAAGTTTCCACCATGGAATTTCCATATGTTTTGACATAAACAAAGTCCAAGGCAGATATGGTAAATAACAAATTTGCATTAAAATGCTGACTCAACAGTGTGGGAAACCGGAGTCATATTTTTCTAAATTTATTGAATCCTTTAAAGAGGATTATAGTATTAGTTGGTACCTATTCGAAATCCAGTAAGTGTGTTAAAATGTTTTGGAAAAACATTGGGGAATCTAAACAGAATTCATATATTCCACACCAATACAGGAAGTGAAGGGGATAATATTTTTAAACACAGAAAGAATGATGGGGAATAAAACATTTAAGAACTTCCATTAAGATATTGCACTTATGCACTGTTTATTCCCAAGTAAGAGGGAATATTTTATTTGCTTTTATATTTTGTCTAATTTTGCCACTGATTCTCAGCCTAAAATCACTGTCATTACTTCCCGCTCATCTGCCCCATCAGAATATGTCTGCCCTCACAGTGGTTTCAGAAGTTTCCCACAGAGACCAGGTAAAAACTGATGAAAGGATGGAGCTGATGTGAGGAACAACACTCAGTTTGCACTTAGCTTCAATCTAAGGCAGTATAAGCATCACTTGATAATAGTCACCATTTTTAAGGAAGGCTACATGGTGCTAAAAGGAATTCTTAGGAAGCAAGGGTTTATGGATTTAAATCTTGTAATGTAAGTAAGACATAATCAATGTCTGCAAACAGAAATTTTAAAAACAGTGTTTATCAGAATTACAAGTTTTAGAATACATTTGATAATCTCTAAAATCTCTGAGCTTCTAACTTTGTAATTTTCACATTTGTCCTTTGATGTTATCATTGGTAAAAAACATGTTGTATTTCCATTTTATACAGAAATATTATCCAAAAGAGAAGTAAATGTTAGATAAATAAGCAATACTGGTTGCCTAATTTGCATCTAGAAAAATGAGATTGGTTGGCTTCTTATCTTCTAAAACACTGCAAATTTATTTTAGTACTTAAGCACTCTTAACAAGAGTTCTCCTTCAGTGAGTTTTGAGGTTTTTTTTTATGAAATAAAAGAAAATCTGATCATAAACAATGTTCCATTATTGTAAGGCATGAAGAGTGTGGAGGGGAAATTTTGAGGGACATGTTTATATTATGGAACGAATGTATGGCATTAATATTTTCCTGATGACTAGACTTGATTTATTAGTTTAGCCAAGTTTTCTTTACCCTATGGGAAGTCTTTTTCGATGAAAAGAAAGTACACTGATTTACCCTGCAGTACAAGCTCCTTAATACAGGAAACTACGCTATCGGAACATACTCTAAAAAAAGACTTCAGGCTACCTTTGTGACAACATAATTCTTTGTAGTTTTATATGGTTCAGAGTTGGAAGTGTTTTTCAGCAATAAATTTGCAACTGAAGAATTCTCTGTTCTCCATTGGATTCAGATCTTTAGACACTGAAATAATGCTTTGTAATAGTTTTGCATTTATTGGGCTGAAATAATAAAAATTGCCTTATATTTTTGATGTATTCTTCCATTAACATCCAATGCCTAAGTAAGCTGAGTTATGGCATCTTGGAAAAACAGTTGTTAAACTACTATATTTTTGGCATATCCATTCATCATTTACAAGCATCCTTAATATAGATCTTCGCAAATGCAGCAACAATCCGATGTGATTTCTCATACTTAGAAACACAAAACACAACTATACAAAAGCATGAAAGCACCAATGCAAAATAATGGAACTTTTTTATGATGGGATTTTAATTAAATGCTTTGTTTTCTATGAATGTCTTAGTTTAGAGCTTATTTTTATTTTTAAATGTAGTTTATAGCTTCAATGCTTGACTATTCAATGAATCGTGAAAGTAACAGGGTAATTATAGGATACATTATTAATTACGATCACAAAACTGAACTTACTAAATGTCACTGATTATAAATCTGAGTAAAAGTAGAGCACAGATTTCTTCAGAAGCACTTCTATAATATATTTTTGTGACTATTATTCATTTTAAAAAGAAGCAGCTTTACTTGACAAAAATTCCAGTAAAGCTTGATTCAGAATCTGTATATTAAAATTGAGAAAGAAAAATGATTTTACATACTGTGATTAAATAATTTTTAGCTATAAATTGAACAGAACTGTGAGATTAAATGTGAAAATGATAGTAAAAACAACAAGCTGGAAGCTAGTCCCAGATATTTATACCCTCTTAGGTTATTATGAACAAAGCCATCTTAAAAAAGCTCATATTTTAATGTAATGTAATTGTATATCAGCAAAATTCAACTAATGCCCTATGGAATTTACCAGTGGACTTTGATGACTTCTGGACTAATTTATATCTTAATTTATACATGGGTCAATGAAACAAGTTAATAATTCATGCATTCATATGATACAGAAATTTCAAATTCCTTTAAAACTTTCTAAATTCCCCTTCGGGATGCTTGCCTTCATCTTATTGTGTACCACAAGCACAGCCCCTGGAAAAGAACCACTTTTCAAACCAAGCTTCAAGCAACAGTTATTCAGTCCACGTGGAGCTGTATCAGAAAGTGCTCTCAGGGATGAAGGTGAAGCCATGGTGTCACCTTCATACCTTTGATAGCAACACAAGGAACATCACTTCAGCTGGGAGTGGGGACCTCTTGAGCAGGGAATGGCTTGATCACTGTCACAGAGATTACCAGGGCCACAGTGTTTCAGATGGTGCAAATGACTGAGGGCAAGACAAGGAAGTATGACCAATCCAAAGACTGAGGTAGAATGGTGAAATTGAATTGGAAGTAGAGCAAGAGTGTATTTTTTTTTTTAAGTACTGGGGATGGAACTCAGGGCCTCACACTTGCTAAGCAAGCAATCTATCACTTGAACCACATCCCAAATCCTTTTGCTTTTTAGTTGGTTTTGCAGATTGGGTCTGTCTCTAACTTTGCCTAGGCTGGTTTGGACCATACTTCTCTTACCTCTGCCTCCTGGATTTCTGGAACCACAGATGTGCATCACTATCCCATCTTGTTTTGCAGGAGATGGAGTCTTCTTAAGTTATGTCCTGGCTGGACTGATCCTTGATCCTATTGTCTGTGCCTTTAGAGCTGCAGGGACTACAAGTGTGTACCACCTTGCCTGGCAGGAACAGGAATCCTGAAGAATCAGAGGAAAATGAAGTTTAATATTATCTTCCCTGTTTCTTCTGCCACATTTGAAATTTGCAATAATGTATTATATTTACCAGGTCTTAATAAGACCAAATATATTCTTAAATATTTAAAATATGTTTTATTATCATCCAAAATTAAATAAGCATTGTGATGGCTCTCTCATTCATAAAAAATAAATAGTGTGAGGGGAAAATTTATGAAAAAAATCAACATTTCCCTAACTATGAAAATTAACCAATGGCCAGAAACAATCCAGAGGGCATTTAATACATACGAACAAATGAACAACCCTCCCCCAAACAAATAAACAAATAAAACATACTTCTACAACTCAGTAAGAGCTGTGAGTTTTGTAGCATTTTAATTTACCCTAAGTTTTTCCCTTCCTTCCCCAGCTTGGTAAGAGTTCAAGACAAAAGCCTCAGCATCTCAATGAGAACTAGAATGGTATATGCACAGGAGAGGAAGGGGGAGGCCAAGTTTAGCTCTTCCAAAGCCCTGTCTCCAAAGAATTGCTATTATTGATGTTTAGGAGCACCCCTGGCTCTGACATGTATCTGATTCCATCAGTGGAAACAACTTTTGGTCCTCAGGAAAATTTGTTAAAAGTAATCAGTAATCAGAGCTCAACATTACAAATCCCTGAGAACAATGGAAGAAAATAAAAATGAACATAAAAGGGAAGGCAGAAAAGTGACAAGATGAGGAGTACAAGAGAGTTTTAAAAATCTTTGATCTATCTCAAAAAAGTGAAATCAGAAACATATGTATTTTTCTGTATATTTCTAGGAATATACAAAAGCTCTGTATATTTCTAGGAAAGAGCTAAGGCGGTCTCTCACCTTTGCTTGACCTTAAAGCTCTGGAAGTAAGAAGTGAAGTTTTAAGTAGATTCATCAACTGAGTGTTAAGTGTGTTCAAAAATTTACTCACAGCTGATAAATAATCCTTGGAGATTGCTGGTTGTAGACATTTATGGAATTATGAATCCTCACAAAGACAGCTGAGCAGAGACTTTGATGACAGCAAATAACAAAGAATAGACACTTTAAATAATTAGTCCACATAACTAGACACACAGCAAAAACACCCACAAAAAATCTTGGAAGCAGACTGATCTGCTCTCCAGAGTTGTCAAATTATATAATCTAAAAATGAGATCTACAAAAAAGGAAGATATGGCAATGTGAAAGAAGTAAGGAGTTTGGCAAAAAAAAAAAAAAGAGAAAAATCAAATAACTTTCCCTCAGATGGTAAAGCTGTTGGGTTTACTTGACAAAGACTTTATATAACATATTTTGATGTTTCAAAAGTAAAAGTGATTATTTATATGTACTCAAGGAAAGATCAGAATGATGTCTACCTAGATAGAGAGTAACAAAAAAGATGTAGAAATTATATTTAAAAACACTTAGCAATTATAAGGTTGAGAAGTAGAAAAACCAAAATGAAACATTTTGTAGTGAACCTCATCAGATTTGAGCTGATGTGAAAAGTATGAATGGGTCAGTTGAAGTTACCTTTTGAGGAAGTTAAGAAGAAAGCATAAGAGACCTTTGGGACATGGTAAAAGGAGCAATATGCACACAGCCAGAGTTCCAAAAGGAAAGGAGGGAGAAAAATGCACAGAATATTTGAGGAGTTGGTGGTTTAGCTCCAGGGTAGGAGACTTACCGAGAATGCACAGGGCCTTGGGTTTGATCACCAGCATTTTTCCCCACTCACATGCAAAAGAACATTTGAATAGTTAATGAATTAAAATTTTTTCACTTAGATAAAGACATGAAAATAGACATCCAAAAAATGAAGCAATCTACAGGTAGAAACATTCAGACATGTATTATGAGACACATAACCAAATTATCAAAAGGCAAAGACACAGACAATATTGAAGAAACTCATCACTTCAAGACATTTTCAATAACATTAACAATTGCTTCCTAAAACCATGTGTCTAGAAGACCACAGAACTGCAAATGCAAAGTGATGAAGGAAATAACAGTCAACCAAGAATTTTTTTAAACTTGGGTTAGAAATGTTTCTGAGCCAGGAACTTCCCTACGTGTTTTTTACAGACTACAGTGTCCAGAAATCTTTTAATTTTTTCCTTTTAATTTTCTCCTTTTCTTTGGAGTATTTTGAAGCATGTTATAGTCCATCCCAGAAATTTAAAGAGAACGAAGAAAAAAAACCTATGTCACTTCATTTTGCAATTACTGACTTCTCTTGGAACTATTTCCCCTGTTGTTAATTGTACTTCTTTCTTTCTTTCTCTTTATTTTTTTATTTCTGATTATGTCTGTCTTGTGTATGATATTCAGAAAAAAATTCTTTAGCACATGCAACATCTGCCATTGTAGATCAAGTGTTAGGACAAAAAATTTTAAAAATACATCGCTTTGTGTATCTTAATGCACTAAAACTAAAAGTCAACAAGAGAAACTTTAGAAATTGTAAAAGTACTTGGCAATTAAATGAATGAATAAAAAAGAAATTAAAACTTCTCTTGAAGTAGATGACTAACAATCAAACACAGGATTTAGAAAAGCATGAATAATCCAAATTCAAATTTGGTAGAATTAAAAAAACAACAAAGATCAGAAGAGAAATACAAATTAGAGGCTAAAAAGCACACAAAATCAAATAGCTGATTGAAAAGATGAATAAAATTAACAAATATTTGGCTAGTTTAACCAAAAGAACAAAGAAAGTTCCCAAAACATAAAATCAGAGACAAAAAATGAGACATTGCAATTGACACCACAGAAATACAAATGATTGTTAAGGACCATTACAAAAAATTATATGTCAAGAATTGGAAACTTGTAAGAAATGAATACATTTCTGTACACATAAAATCTACCAAAATTGAACCAGGAAGACAAAAAACAAAGCAAAACAAACCCTGAACAGACCAATAGTGAGTAAAGACATTGAATCAGCAATAAAACATCTTCCCAAAAGAAAAGCACAGATTGGATGCCCTCATTGATTAATCAACTAAACTTCTAAAGAAAAACTAAACCAAATTATTGTAAACAATTTAAAAAAATTGAAAAGCGGGGAAACTTTACATACTCATTTGATGAGACCAGCCTTAACCTGGAATCCTAAATAACATGTCAGGGTGTCCTGAAAGTTTATGGAAACCAGACAAGAAATTCTAGGCCACCCAGTGAGTGGCAAAGGTCTGTAAGTTAATAACATAAGCAAATGCAGAAGACAGTATAACTGTGTTCATTTCTGATTATTTTTCTCCTTTTTATAGCACACAATGAGTAAAGATGTACAAAGTATGAAAATGACAGCATGAATGAGAGACAGAAATTTTTCTGTAATATTAAAATTTCTTTGAAATTGATCTTAACTAGATTCTTGTAATTGTAATCTCCAGGACAACCTGTAAGAAAAGAACTACAGATGTAGTAAGATCAGTGGGAAGAAGACTTCAGCTTTAAATGTCTAACATGCAAGAAAGAAGTAATCGAGGAATATAGCAATGGGAAATATACATACTCTATAGAAAATAAATCCAGTATCAGATGCGAATGCTATCTTAATGACTACATCAAAGTAAATTGATTAAATATTCTTATCAAAGGGAGGTGGTTGACTGGATGGAGTTTTGTAAAGCTGATAATATTATACCAAAACATTAAGAAATGAAGAAACTCTAGCCAAAAGATAGCATGAAAATTGAAACCCAAATTGATTATTCTGTTATGAGCAAAAATAGTCTTTAAGAAAAAATATTTAGTAGGTAATAAAGAGAAAATTACCGGTGGTAAATGAAAAATGATTAATAAATCATAAAGATATAACATTTAGACAAATATATGAACCTAACAACAGAGCCAAAATAATTATAAGGCAAAAACTGACATAACTGAAGAGAGAAGTAGAAATGTGACATTCACAGCTGGAGAGGAGTGTCACCAGCATCGGAAGTGAACACACCAGCTAGACAAGAGCGATAAGAAACGGAGCCCTCGGTAGACATAAAAGCACCAGGTTTACAGATTGCACAGAACACTCGCTCCCACATCTTCAGGGACTGTGGTGCCTTCTCCAGCACAAACTATGAGCTGGCCTAATACAAAATTCAACAAATCAAAAAACATCCTTGCTCCACAAAGAAGTCGTATTCTCTGACCATAAGATCAAAGGAATAAGAGGGGGAAAGCCTCACAAATGTGAGGCCAGCAATTACAAATAAGAATAAATCCTGAGAAACAGTTTGAAAGTACTTTGGAATTAATAAAATTAAATTGTAGGCTACTAAAACTTGTAAAAGAAAGATAAAGCAATTTATTGAAAAATTATACTAAATTCACCTATTAATAGCAAAGAAATAAATTAATAAATTAACTTTCAGCACCAAGAAATAGAAAGAAGACCAAATTATCTTAAAGCAGAAAGCAAAAAAAGAAAAAAAGATCAAACTGAAAATAAGCAGAACCACATTAAAAAATACAGAAAGCTAACCAAAAGTTATTTTGACAAACTTCAACAAAATTGAGAAATCTTTAGCAATCTGACCAAAAAAAAAGAAAGCTCAAATTAGTATAATCATGAAACAGGAGGTGACATTACTGTATCAGTATTTGACCAAATAATTATTATGAATAGTATGAACAACTATAGATTAAGAACAAATATCCCAGATAAATATACTAGTTACTTGAAAAATAGAAAACAATGAACATTCAAAAGTAGAAAAGCTGAGCAACAAGAGATTAAAATAGTAAAATCTATCACCAAATCCAATCTTTGATCACTTCATTGGTGAATTATATCAAACACTAAAAGCAGAATTCACATCATTCCTTCAAAACTGTAAAAAAATATATACTGGAAGAGAAGAAAATCTTTCAGATGAATTTTATTAGGTTAGCATTACCTTGATAACCAAATCAGACAAAAGTTACCAGAAAACATGTTATCAGTATCCCATCAATATAGAAAACACTAGCAAAGTGAACTGGGGAAAATATAGACTAAAAGTGAATAGAATTTATTCCAGTCATCTATAGTTGGTTCAGCATATGAAATCAATAAATACAATAAATAATAACATTCTAGTGATATTCATCTTACCATACAGGATAAGAATTTTGTAAAATGCAATCATCTTTTGTGATTAAAAAACCAGTCCCCAACTCTTACGAGAAGGGAACTTCCTTTATCATGTCTAACCAGAAAGGCTGAGAACCTCACCTTAATTTCAGTGATAAGACAAGAGTGTTTGCTCTTGGAACTTCTGTTTGTATTTTACTGGGGGTTCTAGCAAGGTGTAATTAAGTGACTATATATATAAAATTCTGATCAGAATGGAAGAAATAAAAACATATCTAGTTGTATGACATGAAGTCACAAATAGAGAAGTATATATATACACAAAGGAAATAAACAAATCTAGCAGAATTCAAAGGCTGTTGTACTTCTGTACACTAGCTCTGAGCAGTAAAAATGAAATTAAGAATACAGTTCCATCTATAATTGCATCAAAAATTTAAATATTTAGAGAAAAATTAGTAAAAGCAACTTTAAGGTATAAATAGATGGACAGACTTCACATCAAAGTTTATCAAATAACTAAACACAGAGCTTGCATTATCGAAATCTTAGTAGAAATCAGAGGCGTCTATATGACCTTGGGTTTGCCAATAATTTGAAAGCATAGGCAATCAAAGAAAACTATAAGTTGAACTTTATCAAATAAAATTAAACTTTTTTGTTTCAAAGGAATGAGACAATCTACAGAAAGGGGGATATTTGAAAGTGATATGCCTGAAAATGGTATAGGATTCATTATATATAAAAGTTCTTGCAATCTAGTAAAGTAATCCAATAATAATGGAAAACACATTTTATGGACATTTTCATAAAATGATACTCAAATAATATGTGGAAAAGTCGTTGAATCCATGCACAAAGGGCACAGACCACATGAGTCACGCACATATCCAGAAGCAAATCTGTAGACAGGAGGTGTCTTTTATGAGTTTCAGCCTGGGGCAGGTTTGTCAGTGTGAGCTGATATAGGCAGGGTTTCTTTTGGGGGTGAGAAAAATATTTTGGAATGAGACAGTGGTGTTTGTTGCACAACTTTGTGAACTCAACTTATTTTCAAGTAATGTTTTTCTGATTAGGTCCATTGACCATTGTGCAATTTAATATTAGCTTTTTAAATGACTGTATATAGTTATAAACATGCATACTAAAATACACATGCATATTTACATACTTTGAACCCTTGACATACTAATGTAATCATTGAGGTACATGGAATCACAGTACCTCAGAAGCCAGGCAATATTTAAAATATCATTGTTTTCTAAAACGTGAAGTAATTTTGCTTCTTTATTTGGAATTAAAATATGTTCTGCCATTACTGCAGTGCAATAGTAATGATCCTAATAGATATTAATATAACCTCAAATAATTAACATAATTTTGGAAAGTTTACTGTATGTTTAGCATATTCTTGCAATTAATCTTTAACTTCCTTAATAAAACCATGAAATGCATTTTCAATTATAACAAGGCATAATCTACATATCATTGTGCAAAGCATAATCAAACAAAAACTAACAACTAGAGTCTAAAGAGCTTGGGTCATTTCATCCAAGATTTTCACAAGAAAGATTTAGCTAGAAGAAGCACAAAGGAAGAATTGTTTCATATTTAAAGGGGAAATTTGAGAATTTATAGTCTCTTGACTCTTTAGTGCAAGATGAATGCAAAAGAAAGTTGAAAACAAACAAACACAACACGAGCAATGGATGCCAAGCAAACCTCCTTGGCCACTCCTTCTGAGTGAGATGCCACTTCTGAGAAAAAAAATAGTAGGCAGGATTTTGCTATCTGAGTTGAAAAAGCCAAATCCTACCTAGCAAACGATCATTGCTGGCACAATTTTTCAAAAAGCTTTATTAGTTAAAAACTCAATGAGAGTTGAATGAAAATATGTATAGGACTCAGTCAATTAAGTGAGCAGTTTAGTATAAGTAGACAGCATGGAATGCCATGCAACCAATCAGAAATTGATGAACCGAATTTTTCAAGACAAGAGGAACAATATAAAGTATACAACGTCAAGAATCATTTCATGGATGAACAAAGCTGAGTTCAATAGATTCCTAACGAGGAGAAGCTGTGCAGAGACATCAGTGTGCTATGGAAGAACAGCTGACAGTCAGTTGGCAATTTGCAGAAGATAACCATATCATCAGCGGTATAGTGGTCAATCTCAATGTAAGAGGTCAGGCTTTGTCATGTCACCCATCTGGGTGTTTTCGTAAACCTGATGGTGCCCAGCCTCCAGGCATGAGCCATGGAACTTAAGTTTCAGAGAGACTGTTTAGAAGGGGAGTCTCTCATTTCAAGTGTGAGTTGACAAAACAGCGGACAAAACAGATGAGAGCTGTGCATCATAGACCAGCTACTGACAAACTGTACCTCTGACCAGGGACTTGTGCTGAATTGCAAGCTGTTTGGGTATTCTGATGTGAAGATATTCATGCAATCCACTTGACAGGTGCTTAATAACCATGGATGTATATTCTTATAATCCCTGAATGAAAACTCAAAAATAAACTATGTTGCCAGGAAAAGTAAGTGATTATTAATATCTGTTTCTAAATGATGAAAGATTTCAGTATCTCTAGGTTAGAGATTGTTTTTTACTTAATAACAGAAGAGCTCACTGCTTGCCTTCCAATCTTGTAAGTGTCTTGTTTGGAAGTAAATGCTTTCTTTAATACATGATTAATAAATCTGTATGTCAAACATAAGGCACACATTTCTCTATAGAATATTGAAAGTCAGAATGACCTATAGTGCTACAGAAAATAGGAAAATAAACAGTAAAACTCTTCTGATAAAGACAAATACTAATATTGAGGAACACGTTTTTATTCTTTAAATTATAAGCCTGCCTTACAAGGAAGAAAAACAGTGTTTGGTTTCGTTTTCCAATGTATTAGGAAAACTGGAAAAGTTTAAAGACATTTGCTTTCTTGAATATTTTTCCTTATTACTACAATTGTCGTCTTTATTGCTAATGTTTGGAAGTACAGGCAGTGCAGAAAATAAATGAAATCACCCTAATCTTGGCACTTTAAGACATTTACCTTAGCTTTTTATAGATTTTTAACCTATCTCCTTTTTCTTTTAAAAATGACTACAAAATTATCAAATAATTTTAAATACTCAGAGAATATGTAAGTAGTGACAATGCCTATAGACTAATAAGGTCATTGGATCCCCACAGAGACTACAGCGTTGACTTCCCTTCCGTTATCTGTTTGAATAATGTTTGGCCAAATGTAACTTCAAAAACATGCTACTGGAATGTCTTTTGCAACCCTGGCTCATCCCATCACAGCTTCCTCCTCAAAAGGTTGGTGGGTACTGTTCCGTCCTGTCTTTATTCTTTTACTGTAAATTTGCTTTTTAAAATTAAATATATATATGTGTGTGTGCGCATTCTTGCTTTTTGTTACTTTGAAGACTACAATAAATGACAACACACCAGAGCTATCTTTTTGTGGCAGCTTGATTTTTGTTCAATTAACATAAAATAAAGCATAATAGTGTTGTAGATTTCTATTATTGTTTTGAAAGTTTTACATTTATCGTTTAGTTTTTCCCTTCAGGAATGCATTTATTGAGTCTTGTGATCAAGGTCTACTCCTGGCAGACCAACTAACACATACTAGTTAATTTCATTCATTCCTCAGGAGGATTGGCTCTCCACTTCTATAATCTAAATGTCAAAAGATGAATTTCTCCTTTGGCATTCCACTGAATGACCTGACTCATTCAGTACGGGCAGGGCCTTACAGGGAGGGCACAGGGAAGGGCAGCATGCTTCAGCAAAAGGCTGCAGGTGTTAGAGGCCTAGTGCCCATGCAGAGCTGCGACCAGAATTCAATTACAGCTGCAGGTGTGCAAGGACCTTGCAGATCAGACAGGGCTACTTCAAGTCACAGGCTGCTGCAGTTCCATTTTACAATCATAGCTTGTCAAATGCAGGCATGAATGAGACCAGTATTTCATTACAGGGAAAAGAGATTTTCTAGGCCATAAGTTAGTGGTGTGGGAACAATATTCACTTCTGCTGAGTCACAAAGAGGCTGAGTTCTGATAACATCAAGAGCATAATAAGGTGCTGCATCTCTCTTGAGAACCAATGTCAGATCAGCTGAGTGATCACTGTACATGGTTAAGCAGAGGATAGAAGAGATTAATCTCGCCCTCCTGCAGCTTGTTCTTATGTGGTCTACCAGAGTCACTTGGGGAGCTTTCAAAATACTGATGCCTAGGTCTCACCCTTGACCAATTAATCCAGAGTCCAAGGGTGGGATCTCTGTAAGAGTAACTGCCTGGATCCCCAGATGTTTCTAATTTGCAGACAATTCCAGAATGGCTTTAGTGTCTCATGGGCTCGGTCTTGTTTGGAGTGAGTTATATAAGGAAAAACATCAAGAACCACTCCAGAGGAACTAATACAGAAACCTTAAAGCAACAGAAGTTGACATGAGACAGGGATCAGGAACCAGAGTAAAGATCAGTTAGAGATGAATCAACATGGGTTGTAACACCTTTGTATATGGAAGCAATGCTAGGAATCCCTCTGTATAGCTGTCCTTAACTCAACTAGCAAAAACGCTTTGTCTTCCTTATTATGCTTATGTCTTGTCTTCAATAAAATTAGAGATAAAGGCAGAACAGGTTCTGCCTGGAAGTGAGGGGGAGAAGGGGTAGAAAGTGGAGGAGGGGAGCAGGGGTGAGAAATGACCCAAACAATGTACACACATGTGAATAAATGAATAATTTTAAAAAAAGAACTGTTCAGAAGTCCAAACACACTGGTGCTGGGAGTCTGAAATAGGAGCAACTTGCCACTGGACTAAAAATGGCATCCCACAGCTAGTGTGCACATCTGATTATTAGGCAGAGCTTAGTTCTAATGTAGCGTTGGAGTGCAAGGAACCTGGAGAAAATTAGTTAAGGTGATGAAGTCAGTTGGTGAATTGCAGGAGAGATTACTGCTGCTTACCTCTGAGCTCATGCACAGGGGGCAGGCAAGGCAGGTTTGTGCTGCTACCCACTGATGCTCTTTCCATTTTGTTGTTCTGCCAGGGCTGAGATGTCAGGCCATCAAGAAGGTGCTCTTCCTTTTCTATACTGAGGCCAGCAAGGAGCAGAAACAGGACAATTCCGTTCATATCCTCCTGGCAACAAACCAGTTACATGTTCTTGTCCATAGGCAAGGGAGGCTGAAAAATAAAGTCAGAGTCTAACTAAAAGGAAGAAGAAATATAGAGTAGATGTTAGAAGCAAACAGTCAGTCTCTCGCTGATCACTTTCAGAATCACATTTGAATGGGGCTTCCTATAGTCATTGCCACCATTGCAAACTTCTATCTTGGTGAGAAGTGAAGAGTATTTCAAATGCCACCACGAACAATAATATTTTAGTCATTTTTTTCTAAAGACATTGCCAGTACAAAGCCTAAAATACATCTTTTGCCTTATGATATCTCTCATCTGAGTTTCCTCTTGGTTAAATGGCTGATTGAAATACTGAAGCAGGAAATAAAAATTAAGTGCTGAAGAACTCATCAAAAGAAAACGCTAACAAACACACATGCAGATGATGGGTTTGCAGATGGGACACATGGGCTAAGTGAAAGTTAATCATCAAAGCTGAGAAAACATGAGCAATGCAATAAATAAACTACTAATAGTAACTCAACGTTATAATATACATATTGTTTACTTCATACTGATATAACTGAATAAAAATTATAACTACATAAATAAGGGAAAACAAATCTCATGTGCAGAAGAGTTAGAAATCATTTCTGGAGATATTTTACTATAAAGGAGGTGGACCAGAATTACCTGGTTTTAAAGTTTGACTTCCCTCCCAAGTGTACAGGATGTTAGTAGGAAAAAGTAGAGCCTCAAGATGGAGAACTCAGTGCTGTCTCAGACAGCTGTCAAGGTGAAGCGAGTGGCAAGATTCACACTGACTGTGACAAATCCAGTTGATTCTTTTGCAACACGAATGCATGAGGTTTTTTATGTGAGCATGGTTCTCGTTAGTCAATTTTACTAGAAGGATTTTTAGTGAGAGTCCCACTGGATCAATATTTTGCTGTAGCATGATGAAAATGATTGTCTCTCGGTCTTCCCTCCTAAACTCATAATGTAATGGAAAAACCATGAGACATATCCCAATTAGACAAAACATCAGATAAGTACCAACATTCTAAAAAAGAAATGACCAGTTCTCCCTCAAATTGCCAAGGTCAATCAAGGTCAAGTAGACTGAGAAACTGTCAGCATCCAGGAGCGGGCCAAGGAGATAGTGATTCTGAAGATGCAATCTCTGACTAATTGTATAGCTGAAAAAAGGACATTAGTATAAACTTAAGGAAAAGTTAATAATGCATTTTTCTAATAAAAATTAAAAGTTATGTGATTATTGAGAGAAACCAAGCATACTAAAACAATAGAAATAAAATTAGAAGGAAGGATATTTGAGTCTATTGGGTCCATATAACTCTCAGACAAGGGAAGAAGCTAACTTGAAGTAATACTCGTCTTTACTTTGGAAAGCAAAAATTTTTAAATATATATGTTTTATGTTCATAATTTCAGCAATCTGAAATCTGTTATATAGAATAATTTTCATAATTTCAGCAATCTGAAATCTGTTATATAGAATAACTGTACTCCTTGGAAGAGACTGAATGAAAGAGGTGTTTGTAAATTTTAGTAACTTTCATCTCTTTTGCCTTTCTTTTCAAAACACTATGCACCATGTGTCTATGAAAGCAAATTTTTTTCCTGATTTGAAGTGTATTGATGGCTATTGTCAAACTCTCTTAGATGAATACCTTTTCAAGTGGAAGAACAAGTTGTCTGCTGCAGTCTTACCCTCCTTCTAAGAGACAGAATAAACTCTACTTCACCATGGAGCAGGTTTCTCCTTTCTCAGCCTGGCTTAATGATAGCATTGATCAAAATGCTAATTTATGTTGATTTATCAAGGCATGATAAACTTTCATGATTGGTATTTCCAAAGTAAATGTACTGAAATGATGAATGTGTGTTTCCCTCACGCAGAAGTGCATCTTGCTCTGCAGTTAATGTTTCACACAACCCAACTTCATTAGGCAGAACTCGGCTAATGACATCATGAATTTGTTTCATTTTATCAAATTGCATTAATTAGGGAAATGTGCTGAATGTTGATTGTGAAGAAACATGCTCTTTTTTCCTTGGAATAACGGAAAAAAAACCAAGGTAATTGGATTAATTTGCCCTTCTTTATCTTCTCTTTTTTTTAACCTTCATTAACTAGGAATGTAAAGATTCTCTCTCAACATAAAAGCATAAGCAACTTTGTGCTAACACTATTCTTATTAGCCTATTTAAATGTGAGAATTTTAAATGAGAGTTCTGGATTTGTGCCAAACTCTGCCACCCATGTTAAATATTGTATCGCAATATTTGGTAATGAAAGCCCAAGGTTTCCTATAATGGTTAAAAAAGGAAAAACAAGCACTATGTTCTTTTCTTCTGATTCTATAAATTATTTTTGTCTGATGTGTTTATCACCCCTGTCCCCAAGGCTGAGAATAATATCATCTGTGACCCACAAGTTTCATTTGGGATAATTGTGTGCCACAGCAGACCTGTGATTCAGGATTATCTATACAACTTGTTTAAAATATTGTTTGTACTGCACTTAATTACAGGAATAGATTATCCCAACATTTGAAAATCACATCATTTGCATGTAATTATGGGTCTTCTCTGTATTAGAGGGGGATAGGTAGCTTTCTACCTATCAAAGCATGGCTCTTTGAGTCTTATCTCCTCAAGGACTTTTTTCCAGTTCATGCTGGAAACTTTTGTGAATTCTGTCCCATACAGCCAAGTGACTGCTCCAGTTTCATTCCCTATAAGCAGGACCCTAATAGGCATGAAACAAATGGCACCCTTAGAAGTTGGCCCAGGTGGAACCCAACAAAGGGGACTTTCTATGTTCAATTTGATAACCAAGGAATATCATTTATTCTAAACTTGAGGTGTAGGGGCTTCATACACATGGTGCTATCATCAGATGTAAGATGAGCAGATACACAACTGCTTTATGTAAAAATACTCAGAAGCATATACACACATGCATACAAACACAACCATCAAAATGAAATGGCTCATCAGCCTCTTGTTATTCTACAATTTTTAGAAGAGTTTAATGGGCATATAATAGAATATCCTTTAAAGAAGAATTTAATGCCTGATTTTCAATTTAAAATTTCAGAGCACATCAGGTGATTAAGGATT
Organism: Castor canadensis; assembly: GCF_047511655.1. NCBI lineage: Eukaryota > Metazoa > Chordata > Mammalia > Rodentia > Castoridae > Castor > Castor canadensis. The sequence goes on from NC_133399.1 coordinate 111,575,999, forward strand.
TCTACAGCTAATTTAATTAATTCATAATCTCTTCTCTTTTTAGGCTACAGACTACCCATCTCTAAAATAGCTCTTTCCTACCCTAATGTCCTAAGTCTGCATTTTTTAAAAAAGTCACATTCTACTATTTTGGTCATGGTTGATTAGCTGTGTAACCATGTTTATTATATTAGTAATGTCAGTTAATAAGGAAGGTGTCTTTTAAAGAAAGATATTATCATTGCCGTCTTAATTTCTGTAAAGATTAATTGAAATAATTGATGTGAAAGTTCTATTCACTTTCATAGATGAATGCTATTAACATCAACATTCATTTGTTATTGATAATTCATTGTCCGAAATATTTCCTCTAAAATCTATCATCTTATGTGAAAATGAATCTTTAGGCTAAAGGATAAACTACTAAAATTGGAGGAGGGGATATCACAGGTCAGTCATTGATGTTTCCCAGGCACCTTTCACATTGTGCATGGCTAGAGAGAAGACGCAGTCCAAGTAGGTTCATGTGTAAGTCCTAGAGATGAATGGGGTGAAAAAACTCAGCCCAAGGACACAAAAGGGCACTCTGGTCTTCTTTACAAATTGTCTTTCCTGGACTCTTTGCTCCTGGCATTTTCTATCTCACCAATGTGTCCTCCTTAAAATCAACACTAAGTTTGCCCATCCTGGAGTGAAAACAAAGAGCTGGCATCACCCGTGCACTCCCCTGGGCATCCTAGCCATTGCAGGAAATTCCTGTTCATACTGAAAGGCATGAAACATCATAGTGCAGCCTACATGAGGTCAATCTGGGTGATCTTTCTAGGGTATTCTTTTTTCATGCCTTTGTGACATACATGGATCCTTGTTATTCTATTATGGTTTGCCTTTGAGCCAGAAACTCAGTACAGTAGAAGTTAGGTCTCCTATTGTGCCCATCAAATAGCAGCACGCAACTGGTAGGGCATGTACCTTGTGCAAATCTCCAGAGATGTGACGCAGCTGCTGGAGAAAGGCTGCCCAGTGGCTTCCCTAAAAGACTGCAGAGGCAGAAGTGTGAGACATGTGCATTCTCCCATCTAAAGGTCTAAGCAGGAAGAATTCTGAGTCTCCAAAATATCCAGCCACTTACAAAAGAACAGTCCTGTGAATTCACAGTAGCCACATGCATTTTCTAAGTGCATTTTAATTTAGATACACAGTGCACAACTTTTCAGCTTTATTATGTTAGGAAAGTCATACATACTTGATAAAAGCCGTATTTCAAATATTGGATCTTGATCTTTTCCCAGGTTAGTGCCATGCAGTGTGATAAGCTGGACAGTAACAGTGAACCTCTGTCACAAGGGGACACAAGGGGTAATCTGCAGCATATTGTGCTGCAAATGTATGATATTCCCAGCATGAAGGACATGCTTTAAATACAAGTAGTGAAACCTTTTCTTGGTATGAGAAAAAAAAAAGAGAACGAATGAAGCTGAAGTTGAAGATACTGAAAGAGACAGATAGAGAGGCAGCACTGATAAGGTGAGCAAGGTTTGTTGATTGCAATATTTTAGCTATACTGATGGATGAGGTCACGGGTGAGATTGAGTGGGGAAACTACTTTTTCCTCTAAAAGGGGAAGAAGTCATTTGTAGGAGTGGAAATGGGAGAAGAGGACCAGACAGCAGAGCTGACATAGACTTGGAGCCTGCATCAGGTACATTTACTTAACACTTCACTACTATGCTTTTAGTCAAGTTGATTATCTTTTCTGACATTTAGTTCCTCTTCCTGTAAAATGAAAACATTTGATGAGATGGTCTGTAAAATACTTTACATTTCTAAAATTATTTCCCAGATTTGCATTCAACTAAAGAAAATTCAAGACTGAAAGTGATCCATCCCGTTTTATCAAGTATAAAACACTTTTATCTCATTACTGTTTTGAAGACACCGTCCACACTACACAGGGGCTAGAGAGCCACACTATCAGGTCACTCCTTTGCTTTCAAACTGTCTCCAACTCGCACTGCTCCCCAGGAGAGTTGAGCATGGGGACCTCCTAGAGTATGAAACGGTATCCACACTGTTAAGATATGAGGACTGTAGGGAATTTTTTGTCACCTAGATGATTTCTATCTAGACCTGTCATGAGCCCCTGAAGCCAGAATACGAAAAACGAACCTATGTCCTGGAGCATCGACCCTGCATAGTAAATGGAGGTAAAGTCTGCATTGTGTAACTTGTGGTTGATTTTTGCACACACACTAGCTATTAACTTCTTTTACTGTTTACTACTTTTCTAGTCTGTGGCTAACTAGTTTTCCCTATTTCCTTATCCCTCACTCTTGCAGCATTCTGTTTTATGACGATCTAGTCATATTTAATTTGGAGAGTTATTGGGAAAATGTACCTGTTCCCTTTGTCTTTTTCTTCAGAGGGTGACTAATAATGTGAATAATTTACCAGCATGCAGCTCTCTACCGAGCACAAAGCTATCAGCCATCAAGGGCTAATGCAATGAAGTGACTGTCATCCTCAGAGGTCTATCTGCTCTGTAGGACAATATTTAACCTGATCCTTCTTCAGAAAAAATGAGGAGATGTAAGCTATATTGACACATGCTTCACTACAGGGAAGTATTCGTGTTTTACAATAAATTCAGATTATAATTTCATTGAGAATATATCTGTCCTTATGAAATACTGTTACTAAACGTTTATGTAGGTAATGTATGAAGTTGAAGGTCAATGTATCCTCCAGCTCAGTGGACTGTGGTCTATTTATTCTACTTTCTGTTGACCTGGGCAGCTAAGGGCATCTCAGTCCTTCTATCTGAGAAGCCTTAAAGTAGTATACAATGGCCCAGCCCATAAGGGAACATCCTACAATAGGAAGAAACACAGAATGGACTCTTACCACTCCTGACAGTGCACAGAGCTGTTCTTGGAGCACTAAGCCAATCTTAGACGAGTCCTTGCAATACTTCAGCTCCTAAGTAGGAAGATTTGCTGCTGCTTTGCAGGGTACAAACAGTGCAATTTAGAATAGTTAAAATGTGTGGCCCTGCTAATCGGAGCTTATCATGGAAACACCACATCACAATAGATGCTATTAGCACTCCGATAATTCTCAGAATTCTGTAGTGCTTGGGCATATTTCACCCGGCTGTCCAGAGAATCCGCCCACGAAGTGGCGAGGATGTCAGACTCACTGGAAGCTGTTCCGTTGAGCCTATAAAACCCTATGAGGAAGCACTTGTAAACGGTGTGAGTATATAAATTATGTATGGTAGTAATTAAATTAAAAATTACGAAAGGAAAGGATCTGGCCAAGTCTTTTCAACGATGGAGAACCTTAGCTGAGCTTATTGGAAAACCTCCTCAGCATTTTAGATTTTCATAAATTTAATACTTATTACTCTGTGAAGCTTGGGTTAGACACATTTTCTTTCTCTGTGCAGAAAATAATATGTGAAGGTATAATGAATCACAGCAACTCTTAATTTATGGGAGTAAAACAGCTTTTAAATATTATGATGTATTACAAAGCAACCTGGGATGAATAAAATGGCAGAATGTACTGCAAGTTATTTGTTTTACAGCAGTCAGTAGATTTCTTTAAAGGGTTCTAAAAAGTGCCCAAGCTCAAGGTCCTTAAAAAACTTTAACCAAAACTCAGGCATGTATGATACAGCTAATAGATATTAAGATAATTATGAATGCTTTTACAAAGTTTATCATTGATTTGAGAATCAAGAGACATAGATTAAAGTGAAAATGTTATTAACTGAGCAAAACTGAACTAACTGATAAAATGAGGGCTGTAGCAATCATTGAAAGTCTTGTGTCTATGCATTTTTGTTAACTATAATTTACTGATATAAAAAGCAAAATTCTGTATTTTTTAACCTAGATTAAAGGTCTCACACTTGCCAAGAAGTGCTCTACCACTTGAGCTATGCTCCATGTCGCACATCTTCTTAAATAGATGAACAAATTTAAAAGATCCAAATAATATTATATAGAGAATTTAACTGTTTAGTACATCCACATAGAATTCAGCATAATAAAGTGGAAATTATTTCAATCCTGGAAAAGAGGTCTGGCCAACTGCAGGATTACAAAAAACATATAAATTACAATGAATATTTCAAGCTTCCTAAAGTATTATCATCAAGAAAATTAGGATGTTTAATTTTTTCACCATAAAATGCATGCCAACCATTTTAATAAGAATAAATATAATGTTTACAATTTAAAATTTCTGTGTATAATAGACAAGTCCTTAAAAGGGCATGATTTTCATAAAAAACCCTAAAGGAGCATAGATTTTACAAAAGAGATCAGAACTCCCCTCTGGTGTTTACTAAGGTTATGCTTGAAGCCCTGTGCTATATCATCAATACTTTATATCTAGCTTTCTTGTAACATATAAAAACAGCTAAAACAGCATAATGGGATTGTTGTGACAGCTACGCATATCACTTCTAAAAATCTTAAAATATTGAAAGTAGCTATTACTCTAAAAGTTTGGGATTTTTCCCACTCCACAGGAGTCACAGGGTAGCTTTGGTTAACTTCTATTAAGAATTAATATGGTTGATTTCATCTATTACAAATAGAGCTTTATTTTCAATGTATTATTCATCTGCAAAAGATGAGAAAACTGGAAATATTTCGTTGCCCCGGAAACAATGGTATTATTTTCAAGTAATATAAAGCTGAAGTGCTTCTTTTAGAGAATCAATTTCAGAATTTTCAAGTTGTAATCTGTAGTTAGATGTCAATGTCAATAGGAAAGTGACATCATAATGTGACTACCATCTCTTTTATTTATATGAGAAAGTTTGAGTGTCACTTATATTGCTTGAAGAAGAGAGAGGGGAAGGGAGGGAGAAAGAGAGAGAGAGAGTGCCTGTACCTGTCACACTTTCTGCAAACTGGAACCAAGTCTTTGAGTCACAGGACAGACAAGGCAAGACATCAGTAAAGGGTGAAGGAGTTTGGGTTGATGGACAGTGTGAATGCCTTTGTGTTTTAAAACATTTTTATTTGCTAATTCACCTTAAAACTATGTGCTTATGTGCTTTTACCATACTTTAATTACTTAATCTATTAATGTCCTAAGGTGGACATTGCAATGAATAATAATTTTGAAAAAGGAAATACTGATTTTATGATTACAAATTTGTAATTCAGTGAGTTGGCTCAGTCTCTGCTTTCAAACAGTGCAATATTGATAATTTGTTTCCTTACTTCAGGAAATATCAGAGACTTATAAAGTACAACATATTCTGTGACACATAATTAATGGCCCAGTTTTACCTTGAAAAACTCTTTTCACTTATTATGTATGAGCTGAGGCAAGCATAAGGTTCTGAGTTTAACCTTCCAGTCCTAAAAAAAAAAATCTATTAAATATTTTCATGGAAAGGAAATAGAAAATTCTCAAGGATTTTAAGAGATAAAGATAAGATTAGAATAATTAATAACACTGTTTTAAATGGTAAGTGAAACTTGTAGAGTAAAAAATATAGTTGCTTAAATTGAAATATAGTACCAGGAAAAAATGGTTGATTAGCCCCTATCATTGAGAGGAAGTGAAAAGAAACAGCTGAAGAAAGTCTCAGTGTAGCAGCATGGTGGGCCACAGGGAGTAAAGACATGAAAGAGAAGTAGAGTTCAAATTTGTCACATAGATCTATGAAGACTTCCAGAATGAAACAAGCAATGCTGAAGAGCATTTTGAGAATAGCTGAAAACAATTAAATGATCAGGAAAAACTCAGTGTAGACAAAGGAAGAATTCAGTGAATGCACATAGAATTTACAGTAGTAAATTCTAGACAGTGGAGAGGAGGAATCACACAGAGCAGACACTGTGTCCACAGGAACAATCTTAAGCAAATCCTGGGTTTTTCAAAACAACTGTATTTTCAGCAGTGAAGTTATGTTTTTATTGTGTTGAGAATGATCGATTCATCATGCTGAGAGAAGAAACGACAGGTAGCAACACGGGTAAAACTAAATTTAGCACAATTATTTCTTCAAAATGAGACAAAATAAAAGTATTTTCTCATTAGAAAACATTACACTCAATGAATTTACTCTGATATTGTAATGGAAACACTATAATACATGTATCCATTATTCAAACCTTCGGAGAAGAGGATTCCACAGACTAAAAGTTAGATAAAAGGAAGAGTACCCTAAAAAAAGTCCTGGAAGAAATAATGAGCAACATAAATTGAAAAATATGTAATCAAATCCAAAAAGCAGCCTATAATAGAATTAAATAATAATGACCTATAATCTGGGAGGATGTTGATTGTTTTTCTAAAGGTCTTGCGAAATTTGAAGGGAATTTATGGTAAAGAAAAAATTCAGCCTTTATTAAGTTAAATATGTATTTCAACATTTCAAGGATAGCTAATAAATGAGTAGAAATAGAACTGTTAAGTCTGAATCATGTTGGGAAAATGGGTCTAATTAATACAAAGAAGTTAATAAATTAAGTTGTAAAAGTGCATATGAAGTGATTAAAAAATACATAACACTATTTTTATGAAAATAAAAAATCAATAATAATTATATGGAATTGATACATATCAAATGGACCAGTTTAATGTCAATAACATCACATGGATATAGAATCCACTGGCTGATTGCAAAAATATTATCCAAACTGGAACAGAAAAAAATGGCCAGAGTAAAAGCACATATATTGTAGTTAAATATTGAAAATGGACGTGGACATAGCTCCATGAATTGAGAACAACAGACATTCGGCAAAGTACCTGTGATAGTTGGCACCAGTTCCTACAGTGAAGATGTTTGAGTGGCAGGAGTACAGTGCAATTCTAGGACTTCATGAACAAGTACTATAACCCCAAAATCTATGGAGCCAAAAGAAATTGACGGACACTGAGGCAAAACTGGCAAATCCAACATTTAAGTAGGCAAAAGTTGATATATCTCTCTGATGATGGATTCATTAATTATGCAGAGAATATATAAGAATATATAGTGTTGAAAAAATCAAGGAATTTGAATTGATAGAATTAATGTAAACACCGCATGTAGCATTTGAAACATACTTCTTTTCTGAACACACTAAAAGTAATTTGCAAAACCTGACTGCGTTCAAAGTTAGTCTCAAAAATTTTCATAATGCATCGAAATGATTACATTTTCTCCAGTAACAAAATATATGATACAACATGCATTTATTTGGTGATTCAACAATGTCATAACTAATATATCAGAAAAGATTTGATTTCTATTCATCTATAGCTTAAAATCTATTTCAAATTATAGCAATCAATACAAAATATAATTTTAGCCAAATGTAAAACAAAAATTGTGTCATATTTTTAAGAAAAACTTAAAAACTTTAATAGTGGATACTGAGAGAGACATAGTAAAGAAATACGTATCACATTCACCAAACAAATAACACAGTATTGTAAGTGTGGATTACCGAATGGAACAGTGCTCCTCAAAAATTCATGTCCCCTGGAACCTATGAATATGGCCTGGTTTGGAAAGATGCAGTCAAGTTAAGATGTGTGGGATTGGACTGGGGTGAGCTCTAAATCACAGTCCAGTGTCCTGATACAAAACCCAGAGGAAGACACACAGGTGAACTCACGTGCAAAAACTGGAGTGGTATGTGAAGGAAGCAAGGAACACCCAGCAATGGCAGCAACCCCCAAATCTATGAAGACCTGAGGAAGCATTCTTATTTTAGGGTCTTCCCAGAGATCACTGCCCTGCTGACACTTCACTTGCAGACTTCCATCCTCCACAACTGTGGGAGGTCCCACTTCTGATGTCTGTGCCACCCAGAGGGTAGTCATTTATTAGGACAACTCTAGAGAATGAATGCAGGTGACTGCTCTCTGACATTGAGCTTTAGATCTAACAAAGTTCCAATTCATAGCCAAACTTTGTGGCTGTGCCTTAGAAGTACATACACTGATCCTAAAATTTACGTGGTTGCTCAGTGGGCCAAGGGTCATTGAGGTACTCCTGAGTAAGATGGTGTTGAGGGGACTGACCTATCACAGATTATGACATATTTTTTTAAATAACAATGTGCTTTGGTGTTGGAACTAAAAAATCGGCTGATGAAACTTAGAGTTAATTATAGTACACCATTCTTAATATGATATCCAGCTGGACAAAGGCATGTTTTCTCAGAAGCGAAGAAATAAATACATAAATATATGAATGATTCCGTGACAAGCAGTTACTCATTTTGTAGTCGGGGAGAAATTGAATCTCAAATACACAACACATGCTATCCCCATTATCCAGGGTCAATTAAATCGTGACACTGAAAAGCAAAATTTTTTAAACTTAGAATATAAAAGAAATATCTTCATAATCTCATGATGGGGAGATAGCATAAGTTAAATCAGACATAAAATTTCCAACCATGAGTAAAAAAGTGCTGTAAAATGAAGAACTTCTTTTCATCAAAATCTTTGATAAAATTTGTAGTGAAGTCACCACCTGCGGATAATTAGTTACCAAACATAATTATAAATGAATTTACATCCAGTATAAACAAATGTGTGTATATCTATAACTCACTTTGTAGCAATACAGCCCAGGAAGGCACGGGTTTCAGAAGACAAGAGCAAGCACACCCATAATCACCAAGTGTGTAAATACAAATCATGGAAATAACATGCTGTTCATCAATGGTGCAGAAGGTACATGAGGTCTGGTCCACACAACACAAATGAACAAAACTCTGCAGGTGGTAATGCAGAGGAGTTTCCAGACCATAAAAGTGAATAGTATGAATTCACTTAAGAAATATTATATAGAAAGATCAACTATAGAAATGTCATAATACTAACATATTAGCCAGTACGGGGGAAATGAAGCCTTCATTGCAGTGATTCCCTGTGATAGGCAGGAAAGGGATGAGATTTAGGTGCTGTGTGTGTTAAAGGCTTGCTCTGTGTCTTCAGTAGAAGAGAGGAGGTCACCTCGCCAGGTAGGGGCATAGGGGAAACAGAGAGCTCATTCCTGTGGGGCCAACTGGAGGGTTGACTTACGGAAAGCCTGTTTAGAACAGCATGGACATAGAGAGGACAGAACACCAGGTGCTGGCAAGAGGGAGCTTGCAGCAGCTAAGCTGTTGCTGTCTCTGGGCTGAAGAACAAGGTGAGGGAACAGAGTAGACACTGGAATCTGGAGAGTCACAACTCTGAGAGGTGTTACTGCTTTAGTCAAGGGACACAGGCACCGCTATGTGGGAGGGATCAGTGGGGTAAGCAAACTGCCTTCAAGTTTCTTTCTGTAATATTTCATGGAACTTCCAAGAGGTAGGGCACAACCAGAAGCTCCAGAAGCTCCAGGAGGTGGATCTGGGCTGGACGCCATAAATACCAGTTTCCTGGGGCAGGAAGTAGATGAAGGGAAGAGAAGACCATGAGGAAAAAGCAGGAGGTACTTGCACAGTTCTAAATGTCCACTTGCAAAAATTCAAGGTGCAATGTGTTTTCTAAAGTAATTTGACTCTCTAAAAAGGGATAAAGACAGGCTGGATGAGTGTTTGAATAGTAAGTAGGGGAGTTGAGTGAAAAAAGCATAGAAGACATCACAACAAGATGGCAGGAGGAGGTCACTGGGTAAGGAGGACAGCACAGAGGATGTTTTCAGAAGAGGTAATTTCAGTCATTTAACTCTGCTTTCCCTGGGTTATTTCCACTAAAGGTGCTCATGCTTTAAGATCTCTTTATGTCTCTTGTGCTAATTTTCATTTCAAACACTTTTCTCTGAAGAAGTTTAGTTCTCCTTGAATTGTAACTCACAGATGTGCACATACTTTTCCCTTCACACCATGTTGTTTCTGTAGGACACAAGAAACTAGGCTTGTAATAAGTTTCTGTGTGGCCAAAGCTCATGGAATTTTACTCTGAATCAGCTGCATAGCCATTTTTATGGAGGTGTTGATTATAGGCAAATTTTACTCTCTGATCTACAAAGGGATCTACATGAATTTGGGAGGAACTACTTGCATTTAAAATGCTTATTGTTATTTCATATTTGATGAGGAGAAGGGGGCAAGGAATTTTCTTTTTTTTTTTTTAGTTGATATTTGTAGAGGTTCTTGGTTCACAGTAACACAGAGAGGAAAACGCAGAGATTATTTTACAGCATATGCCACCCCATCCTCTTCCTTTCTCAGCGTTCCCACAAGAGTGGTACCTTTGGTATAAGTCAGGGACTTACATTGAAACATCTTTATCACCTAGAGGCCAGCATACGTGGGATTCACTCTTGGTGCTTGGTTTCGACAAACTCTGCTCGTCTTCTTTCCCACAACCTCTGCGAACCACAGATTAATCATTTTACTCTCTCTCTAGTTTTGCTTTCCTGGAGTGTCACAGAGTTCGAATCATATAGTATGTTTCCTGTACAGATTGGCTTTTTCTTCTTCTTTTTAGTAAAATTTATTAGGAAAGGAATTTGGCATAACAGGATAAGAGGAGGGAGAAATGGGGAAAAAAGGGAGAATCATTACTTACCTCCCATATAGGAAATGGGAATAGAGACTTCCAGATTAGCTTCTTTGACTTTGAAATTTGCATTTAAAGTTTCTACAAGTTTTCAAAGTGTGAAATTTCATTCTTTTTAGCACTTGATAATATTCAATCACAGTTTAGTTAGTCATTTCCTGACTGAAAGGCATCTCAGTTGCTTCCAGGCTTTGGCAATTATGAGCAAAACTGCTCATAATTGTATGTCATATGCAGAGTTCCCGGCATCACAAGCTTTCAAATCCTTTGTAATGCTGGATTGTATAGTTTTTTTATAAAGCCAAAAACCTGTTTTTTTAAAGTGAATACAACACTTTGCATTCATACTGCAGTGACTGAGAGTTCCTTTTGCTCCAGGTCCTCACCAGCATGAGGCGTTGTTTGTGTTCTGGACTTGGTCCATTTGAACAAGTACATGAGAGCGTCTTGTTGCTGTGTTGATCCAAACGCACCCGATCACGTATGGCGTGGACCATGCCTTCACATCCTTATTTACATGTGTGTGTCTTCTGATGAGGTGTCTATTAAGATCTTTGTCTCATGTTTAATTGGCTTATTTTATTATTGTTGAATTTTAGAAATCCTTGTAGAGTTTGAATGACAGTGCTCTTATCAGTCATAGCTGGAAAACACCCCCTTGCCAGTATGTGACTTACTTTCTCATTGCTTGAAGAAAGTTTTAATTTTAAGGAGATTCATCATTTCTGTTTCTTTAAGTACTGTGTCTTTGGACTGATTCTTATAAATCATTGCACTGCCCACTCGGATTTTCTCCTGTGTGATCTTGCAGGTGTTTTATACTTTCCCTTTACATTTAGGTCTGTGGTGCAGTTTGAGCTAACTGGGATTAAATATTTAATGTCTGTGTAGACTGCCAGGTGTTCTGTCAACTGATAAGGTTTATTGATAAGGTTATTTACTGATAAGATATACTGGTAAGACTATCTTTGCACACTTGTCAAAAATGTGTTGACTGTAATTACTTGTGTCTATTTCTGGTTTCCTTATTCTGTTCCATTGATTTACTTATCAGATCTATTTGTCTATTCAATCAAGACAGAAAACACACACCGTTTTAATTATTGAAGCTTTATAACAAGCTGAAGATGGGTAGTTAGTCTCCAACTTTGTTGTCCTTTGATATTTCATTCGCTTTTCTGAATTTTGCCTCTCCATATAAATGATAGAGTCATATTAGTGATAAACGCAGAATAATTCAGAGATTTTTCTTTATTTTTATATCCCAAACATATTCAATTAGAGATTTATATGACTCAAATGTATTAGCATCCATGATGTATTAAACTAATACATCAAAATTCTTGTAAGAAAGAGTACAGTTGTTTTGCTAATACATGCATAAAGTTAAATGATTTTAATCCTGGTAGCAGCAGCCCAAATGAAAGAGCATAATCCCTTCACCAGGACCTGGCTGGCCTGGATGGTTGAGTCAACATTTCCTTCATCCTTCCAAGAAAGGAGCAAAGGATTAAGACCCTAAGATGCTTGAACAGCTCAGGGGACCTTGTCATGTCAACTCAATGTTTCTTCAAAAACTTAAATTACCTACTTCCTGTAAACTGCCCTGTAGGATAGATTGAAAATATGTAGACAGTTAAGAATGACACAAGGAAGAAAGGGAGGATGAGAGGATGCTTAAAGGGTAGGAGATAAATAAAAATACACAGCAATGAATATGACAATAAGAAGTGGGGATTCTAGCAATACCCTACCTTACATCTCTTGCACATCTGTATTACACATTTGTTTCAATTCAGGAATCTTTTTTTTTTTTGGTGGTATTAGGGTTTGAACTCAAGGTCTCACTTTTGCTAGGCAGGCACTCCATCACTTGAATCACTCTTTCAGCCCTGGTTCAAGAGCAATGATTCAAAATAATGAATATAAGACATATCTGCAAGTTCCTGTGGTGACAGACAAAGCAATGAAGAGGTCATAATTCATTTGCAAGGATCAAAATGAACTTGAGCGCATGCACTGAAGACAAGGGGATTGAAATGCAGAAAACTAACTACAAACAAGCAAGAAAAATGACGATTTTAATCAAGTAGTTATTCACTGACTTATTCAACTCTTTGCACCTTGATATTTATTCTATATCTTTGAAAGAAGTCACTTGGAATCATTAATCATTTTTTGTTTAATGTTTAGCACATGATAATTATAAAGATTTAGGGGTATAATTTGATGTTTTTACACATGATAGTGTGTAATGATTCTAATCAGGATAATAACTAGAATATCCACACCCCTAAATGATTATTATTTCTTTGTGGTGAAAGCTTCAAATCCTCTTTCTACCTATTTTGAAATATGCAATGTATTATGACTAAATCTAACCTGTCACAAGAGTGATACAAAAGGACACCGGTTCTCCTTTTTACTATCTGACCATGGTTTTGTGCCCATTGACCAACCTTTCTCCATCCTCTGTTTGTCCTCCCCTTCCCTTCCCTGTCTCTAGTAACCACCATTTTAGCCTAACTTCTGAGATCGACTTTTATCGGTTCTGCCTGTGATGAGAGCATGGGGCATGTGACTTATGTGCATGTCATATTTCACTTAAAGCAGTGTCCTCTAGTCCTGTCCACATTGCTGCATGTGACAGGATTCCATTGTTTCATGACTGCATAGTACTCCACATGTATACCTACCACATTTTCCTAATCCATTCTTCAGTCAATGGGCACCAAGGTTATTTTAATTTCTTGGTTATTGTGACTAGTACAGTTAAAGTGGAGTGTCCATGTTTCTTTAGCATATTGATGTCACAGATTTTTATTGTAGCTCTTCCATTTGCTTCATAAAAAGGAAAACATGATACTAACAGATATTTTTTGATATTTTTATATTTATAGGATAGTTCTTTCAATTAAAGTTTGAATATCCTTTAACTTGGGATCATTAACTACTTTTTTAATATGCTTTCCTCTCTGCCCCATCCTTTGCTAAGACCTGGGCACTTGCAATGGTGCAACATTTCTTACTACGCTGATTACTGAATCCAGAAATCCTTATCAACAGTCAGTGCATGCGCTAATGCGATTTTCCCAGACAATTTCATTGAAAGATATCTAGGCAATTTAGACTTTGTATCCTTTCCTAAAACGTATTTGTAAAACAATTAGAAAAAGTAAGTTTACCTGGGTATATCTGAGGAAAGAACAGTTCTAAAATTCAGCAACTCTCAGAACCAAGACCAGTTCAAGGACTTTACCAGCAGTGTGCACAGGCAGTGTGTGTGGACAGAGAGTTAGTCACAGGTTGTAGTCCACGGTTGGTCACCTCCATTGCTTGTAGGATGGCCATACCAAGAGAGAACACCATGAGGAAGGGAGACAGTGGAGACGTGTTTAACTTATGGCAATCACAGCAAGGATAAGTGTAGGAAGGGGCCAAGGCCAAAACACAACCTTCAAAGGCATGATCCCCAAGCAGCTGCTCCTAGCGAGGCCCTGACTTCCAAGGTTCTACTATCTCACCAACTTTCAATATTCTATTCAAATCCCAAGTCCACAAATAGACTCCACCATGGATTACCTCAGAGCCTGCAAGATCTAATCATCTCTGAAGACACCCTCACAGACACCCAGTCTCATAGGAGTCTTTCAGTCCAATAAAGTTGAGTATCAAGATGAACTGTCACAGTCAGAAAGGCAGTGAATACAGAAAGTTATCCTGGTGACACCTGGGCATTTGCCTTGTTTGGGTGTGTTATGATAAACACCTGATGCAGACGGACGTGGTTGCCACTCAGCAGCCTGTGATTGAAGCTTGTCTACTGTGGTTGGCTGGGACTCGGCTGCTTGTTGCAATGGTATTCTCAAGCTAGGGTGAAATTTGTTTGCATTAGTTAAGTTAGAGTTTGTCAGGAAAGGACTCAAAGTACAGAGGCAGCATTGTGTCATATATAATTTAATTTATAAATGTTATAATTTAACATTTGACTATAACTTGTAGTTCTCCAGCGCAGTGTATGAAGAACAGGCAATTTCATGTGTGTTCATACAATGACAGCTATATCCCTTCAGCCACCTGGCTGACCATGTTAATAAGATGCCTTAGAGATTTCAGAGGATATTATAAAAGAAAAAAATCACACATGACTTAAGATGGTAATTGACAAAGCTAGTTCAATTGTAAGAATTGCTAGCTAAACCAGACTTATTTTCTGGCCATAAGACAATCTGGCTTTAAGATTAATTATCAGACACTTACATATGCTTATCAGTACAGAGAAATACTGTAAACATTTACCTGGGGTAACCATGTGATCTGGTTTATAGCCATTTTCCTAGTGCCTGGCCAAGTGCAGAATTTCCTTAGGATTTCTCAATTTTAATGAAGAAAGTTATCAACACTTTCAGTAGAGTAAATTAGGGTGACAATAAGGGGACTCCATTTTATGCCCCCAGCTTCAGAAGTAGGTAATTTCTTTAAGAAGACTGGATCCAGCCAGACATGATGGTTCACAACTGTGCTAGGAAGTGGAGACAGGAGGATTGGGAGTTTGGGAAAGCCTGAGTAAAGTTAGGGAGACCTGACCTCAGAAACAAAATAGGAACTAAAGGCCTTGGGCGTAGTTTAAGTGTGAGAGAGAGTTTGCCTGGCATTCACGAGACCCCAGGTTCAAACCACATTAGTACAAAAAAAAAAAAGGAGATTATATCTAAAGATGATTGTACGACCCAGGCAGCTGACAGAGGTGTACTTACCAACCACTCCAGAAAGGGTAATATTTTATTTAGATAAAAGATTGTTCTTCTAAATTAATGTCGCTCATCTCAGATGCTGTGATTTCTAAAGTCTCAACTGCTTATATGCTGACTCTGTTAGTAGAAGAATTTCACAAGCAGTTAAATGATGGCAGTTTTATAGATATTCATTGTAACTACTTTCCTCTTTCTCCTCTAATTTAACAAATAAAATGATGCTTTGGGATTTCACTTTGTTGAAAGCAAAAAAACATTCTAGATGCGCTCATAAATTAAGGTAAAAATGTTTAGCAAAGAAAATGAAATTATTTGTTCTGTTTTAGCAGTGATAATAATACAAAATTTGGGGGGAGTATACTCTCACAGTATAAACTATCTTCTTCCTGAAATAAGATATTTATTAAATAAACATGTGTTTTAATTGGTTGTAATACATATACAATTTATATTCCCCTCCACATACCTGAAATATATTTACTGAGAGACTGGAAATTTGGGGGCCAAACATAGCAGTAAATAAATGAGTAAACAAATAAATAAAAACAAGATATCTTGTCTAGAATAGAGACTGGTTTATGGTAGAAGCAAAAGATGTGTTGACAGGTTTAAAAATGCTACATTTATTTTTGTATAGAAAGTATGCAAACCACATTCACCTTCTTAACTTCCTTCTTTTACCCTCCATCTCTGGTTAGTGACCTCCCCTTAGTGTGACATGTTTTTCATGATGTGCTTGAATTTGTATTGGGCCTATATTCCACATATGAAAGAAACTAAGGTAGAAAGGAGAAAAATAGAGGGGATATATCAATTTGTGTTATAATACATACATACACAGAATTGTCACAATAAAACTCCCTGTATATTTATCTTTAAAATATAAAAAATTCTTTTCTTAAAAATGGCAAACAGGAGGGTAAAACAGGCTCTGCCTGGTGGTTGGTACCAGTGGGAGGTAAGAGGATTTAAAGAAAGGGTGTAGGATGGTGAATATGTTGAAAATACTATGTATTCATGTATGAAAATGGAAAAATAAGACCTGTTGAAATTATTCCCAGAATGGGGGAAGGGGAAATACAGGAGAATATGGAGGGAGTGAACTCAACTATACGTTGTAAGAACTTTTGGAAATATCACAATGTACCCCCAGTAGAACAATGATAAAAAAGCATGTGTTGAATGACTGGATCTGTGATTGGGTAACTGGATGTCTGAGCCTTGAGCTGTTTTAGCCCTACCTTTAATTATCCACCCTTCTCATGAGGACATCTCTATACCTACCTGAAGCTTTGTTTGTTCTTGATGGGAGCAAATGAGGGGATATATGGCTTCCACATGTGTTTTTCAACCCTATGCAGTGAATCATAATAAGAATCCAGGCTGTGAAATGGCCCCCCAAAAACAGGCAGGAGTAGCAATACTTACCTCTGACAAAGTAGACTTCAAACCTACATTGATCAAACGAGATAAAGAAGGACATTCCACACTAATAAAAGGGGAAATAGACCAAAAGGAAATAATACTCATCAACCTGTATGCACCCAATGTCAATGCACCCAATTTCATCAAACATACCTTGAAAGACCTAAAAGCATATATAAATGCCAACACAGTGGTTGTGGGAGACTTTAACACTCCATTATCATCAATAGATAGGTCATCCAAACAAAAAATCAATAAAGAAATCCAAGACCTAAAATATGCAATAGATCAAATGGACCTAGTTGATGTCTACAGAACATTTCATCCAACTTCTACACAATATACATTCTTCTCAGCAGCCCATGGAACCTTCTCCAAAATAAATCATATCCTAGGGCACAAAGCAAGCCTCAGCAAATATAAGAAAATAGAAATTATACCATGCATACTATCTGATTACATCAACATTATAAAAGCTATATATGACAAACCTACAGCCAGCATTATACTTAATGGAGAAAAACTGACACCATTCCCTCTAAAATCAAGAATTAGACAAGGATGCCCACTATCTCCACTCCTATTCAACATAGTACTGGAATTCCTAGCCAGAGCAATTAGGCAAGAAGAAGGAATAAAAGGAATACAAGTAGGTAAAGAAACTGTCAAAATATCCCTATTTGCAGACAGCATGATCCTATACCTTAAAGACCCAAAAAACTCAACTCAGAAGCTCCTAGACATCATCAATAGCTATAGCAAGGCAGCAGGATGTAAAATCAACATAGAAAAATCATTAGCATTTCTATACACTAATAATGAGCAAACTGAAAAAGAATGTAGGAAAACAATTCCATTTACAATAGCCTCAAAAAAAATCAAATACCTAGGTGTAAACCTAACAAAAGATGTGAAAGACCTCTACAAGGAAAACTATACACTTCTGAAGTAAGAGATTGAGGAAGACTATAGAAAGTGGAGAGATCTTCTATGCTCATGGATTGGTAGAATCATCACAGTAAAAATGTCTATGCTCCCAAAAGTAATCTACATGTTTAATGCAATTCCCATCAAAATCACAATGACATTCATTAAAGAGATTGAAAAATCTACTGTGAAATTTATATGGAAACACAAGAGGCCACAAATAGCCAAGGCAATACTCAGTCACAAGAACAATGCTGGAGCTATCACGATACCTGACTTCAACTAAATTACAGAGCAATAACAATAAAAACAGCATGGTACTGGCACAAAAACAGACATGAAGACCAGTGGAACAGAATAGAGGACCCAGACATGAAGCCAGACAACTATAACCAACTTGTCTTTGACAAAGAAGCTAAAAATATACGATGGAGAAATAGCAGCCTCTTCAACAAAAACTGCTGGGAAAACTGGTTAGCAGTCTTCAAAAAGCTGAAATTAGATCCATGTATATCACTCTATACCAATATTAACTCAAAACGGATCAAGCATCTCAGTATCAGAATACAAACTCTAACGTTGATGCAGGAAAGAGTAGGAAATA
Organism: Castor canadensis; assembly: GCF_047511655.1. NCBI lineage: Eukaryota > Metazoa > Chordata > Mammalia > Rodentia > Castoridae > Castor > Castor canadensis. The sequence goes on from NC_133399.1 coordinate 111,594,212, forward strand.
CTCTGGAGTTAGTAGGTATAGGTAAGAACTTTCTCAACGAAACCCCAGCAGCACAGCAACTAAGAGATAGCATAGATAAATGGGACCTCATAAAACTAAAAAGCTTCTGTTCATCAAAAGAAATGGTCTCTAAATTGAAGAGAACACCCACAGAGTGGGAGAAAATATTTGCCAGCTATACATCAGACAAAGGACTGATAACCAGAATATATAGGGAACTTAAAAAACTAAATTCTCCCAAAACTAATGAACCAATAAAGAAATGGGCAAGTGAACTAGACAGAACTTTCTCAAAAGAAGAAATTCAAATGGCCAAAAAACACATGAAAAAATGCTCACCATCCCTAGCAATAAAGGAAATGCAAATTAAAACCACACTAAGATTCCACCTCACCCCTGTTAGAATAGCCATCATTAGCAACACCACCAACAACAGGTGTTGGCGAGGATGCAGGGAAAAAGGAACCCTCTTACACTGTTGGTGGGAATGTAAACTAGTACAACCACTCTGGAAAAAAATTTGGAGGCTACTTAAAAAGCTGGACATCGATCTACCATTTGATCCAGCTATACCACTCTTGGGGATATACCCAAAAGACTGTGACACAGGTTACTCCAGAGGCACCTGCACACCCATGTTTATTGCGGCACATTCACAATAGCCAAGTTATGGAAACAGCCAAGATGCCCCACCACTGACGAATGGATTAAGAAAATGTGGTATCTATACACAATGGAATTTTATGCAGCCATGAAGAAGAACGAAATGTTATCATTTGCTGGTAAATGGATGGAATTGGAGAACATCATTCTGAGTGAGGTTAGCCTGGCCCAAAAGACCAAAAATCGTATGTTCTCCCTCATATGTGGACATCAGATCAAGGGCAAACACAACAATGGGATTGGACTTTGATCACATGATAAAAGCGATAGCACACAAGGGAGGGGTGAGGATAGGTAAGACACCTGAAAAATTAGCTAGCATTTGTTGCCCTTAATGCAGAGAAACTAAAGCAGATACCTTAAAAGCATCTGAGGCCAATAGGAAAAGGGGACCAGGAAGGAGAGAAAAGGTGAGATCAAAAAGAATTAACCTAGAAGGTAACACCCATGCACAGGAAATTAATGTGAGTCAACTCCCTGTATAGCTATCCTTATCTCAACCAGCAAAAACCCTTGGTCCTTCCTATTATTGCTTATACTCTCTCTTCAACAAAATTAGAAATAAGGGCAAAATAGTTTCTGCTGGGTATTGAGGGGCTGAGGGGGAGAAGAAGAGGGCGGAGAGGGTGGTAAGGGAGGGAGTGGGGGCAGGGGGGAGAAATGACCCAAGCCTTGTATGCACATATGAATAATAAAAGAAAAAAATAATTAACCTAGAAGGTAACACACACGCACAGGCAGGAAATTAATATGAGTAACTCCCTGTATACCTATCCTTATCTCAACTAGCAAAAACCCTGTTCCTTCCTATTATTGCTTATACTCTCTCTATAACAAAATTAGAAATAAGGGCAATGTAGTTTCTACAGGGTATTGAGGGGGTGGGGGCAGGGGGGAGAAATGACCCAAGAATTGTATATACATATGAATAATAAAACAATTAAAAAAATAAAATAAAATAGAAAAAAAAAAGAATCCCAGCTGTGGAGAAGAGTTTTTATCTTTTGAAAGATAATGCAAAAAGGAGCCGTTAGGAGAGGAAGAACCGGAAAATTGCAGATCTTCTTCTTCCAGAGCAAAGTTGCAAAAGAGAATCTATACAAATCCAGGCTCTGTGAAATAATTGCCTTTACTTCCCCATCCCCAGACCCCGAGCAAGGCTTTGCGTGCCCTGTGTGTAGGGACTCCACCTCCTGATTGAATTTTGAGATGAAACAAAGTTGAAGCTGGTGAGGGCACAGCAATGTCACCCTCAGAAGTACCCTGGGGAAATTCACATTCCAAGGAAGGCTTTTAAGTTCAGAATTTTCTAAGGAGTTTTCTCTTCAGTTTGTAGGTTTGAGAGTTTAACGATTCACTACAGCCCCCGATCATCCTGTTCTAGAGTCTGATTTGTGATAACCAAACAAGCAGTATAGTAATGCTAACATGCAAAAGTTGCTACTTAATGGTTAACAGTAATAATTATCAAATGAGAAAGGCCTATTCACAGATGGAAACTCTCTGTGTAGAAGCTTACCGGATAATTCTATTTATAGTCAAGATTTGTTGGTAGTCACCAAGGCTGCTGCCTGTTAGGTGATCCACTAATCTACAGTTCACACACAAAACCCTCTGTAATGACTGCATGAGGTGCACACATGGCTAGCACACTTGCCCCTGGAGACAACTTGCCTACATCTGGCATTTTCATATTGGGCCCTTGGGCGCATATCTTTTACCAGTTCATAATTTCTAGACGCAGATTATATTGAAAATATATATGAGCTTTTCTGGTAAAGATTCCAATGTGGTTTCCTTAGATTAAATTTAAGGATAACATAAATAAAATACAGGGCTTACTTCTTAAAGATCACTGATCTCATCCTGCATGTTTGATTATATCTAGTTTCATTCAGAGAGAGAAGTTAATTTAATTCAGATGATATTGCTTCTTAGTTTCAGCTACATGTATGGTACCATGTAAACAAAGAGCAGAGCCCAGAGACTCAACAGTGTGCACCCTGAATGTGAGCTGACTGTGACTTGAATGAAACTTTGTCATGTCCTCATGTGCTTTTTGTCTCTGGCCAGTGGAGTTTAGCACTACAACATTATCATGAGAAGTATATGTGGAGCTTCAAGCCAGAGGGAGAAACCTTTCAGAAGATGAATTGAGAAAAAAATCATAATCCATCCAGGTCATTGATCTGTCCTTGCTCAGAGTGTATATCTAATTTTGTTCCATTTGAAATATATCACATTAAAAATAATGAACACTTTGGTTTGAACATACTACTTTAAGCATATGGTTTTTATGACATCTTTATACATGTTAAAATAATTTATTTTTGTAAAATGCATTCAGTATCACACATGCTGAGTTCCATTAGATAACTCCAATTTTTCCCTGAGAGAAAAAATTTTACAAAGCAATAGTACATGGAAATGTCACAAGGAAACTCCCTGTATAGTTATCTTAAACAAACAAAAGTGTCGTTTATTTTTTTCTTTTCCAAAAATCAGAGAATAGGAGGGCAGAACAGGTCCTATCTGGGAGATTGATATCAGTGGGAGGGGGCAGGAGGTGGGGAGGACAAGCAAATACTGCGTATACATGTATGTAAATGAAAAGTGACACCTGTTGAAACTATTCCAGGAATGAAGGAATGGGGAGAGAGGGCAGAGGAGAATGGTGGAAGGGGTGAATTCAAGTATGATATATTTGATATATTGTGAGAACTTTTGTAAATGCCATAATGTAACCCCAGCACAATAAAAAGAGACAAAAAAACAATAGTTACACAAAATAGACCATAAATAACAGACTTTATAGAGGTGGCCCAATTCTGAAAGTTCACCAAAAATCACTGAAATGAACTTCTGAATCTCATGGTGTATAATTTATATATGTGCGCATACATCCACACAGAGAGAGAAGAAATAGCAACAAACGTCAGAGACTATTTAATCCTAAAACTAAGTAAGAGGAAGCAGCTGTGCTGTGAGTTCAGCAAGCAGCATTTCAATAGAGAAGCATTCACCGCTAACAGGCCCTGAATGCCCAGTCGAGGAAGGTGAGCAACTGACAGCGAGGGATTGTTGGTAAGTTTACCTTTGCTATTATCTTGCTTTTAATAAACAAAAAAAAAAGATTAACTTGTGAAGAGTTATGAGTTACTAGTGAGAACTGATACAGTAAAAAATATTTTAAGCTATTGTAATGAGTTAACTTCAGAAATGCTCAGCATGAATCTCAATACACCACTTGATATTTAGTGGGAATAGAAGCCTCCACTTTTTTTCTTGTGCCCTCTCTCCTCCCCTCATAACACTGGACCTGGTCTTCTATTTTCTTCCACAGAAAATGGTCTGCACACACAAGGTCTTCACTTGGAGAGTGTCTAGCTGTGCAGGTAGTGAAGAAGTTCTGTGAAGGTGGAAGAAGTTTGGTTGGAATAAGTGAGAGAGCAAATCAAACCACTTCTGCAATGTTTCATGTTACACCACAAGCAGAAATTTATGTGAAAATTCAAGAGTCCAAGAGTAGAAGAAAACAAAAAGCTCTTTTGTGGCCTTTCTATGACCTTTCTATATTATGAAATACACCCTTTCTGGTTCCATCTACATTCTTCATCTGTGTAGTTGAGAGAGATTGGAAAGACCACAGGTCAGCGAGTAGTCCAATAGTGATAATAGGCAGAGGCAAAGACTGGGGCTCATTTTTGCTGAGATTCTGCACACCAGAGATTGACTGAAATTGCAGCAGAGCGAATCTAAATTAGACATTACAAAGAACATTCTCCTATCAAGAGACCAAACCACTGAACTGTGAGGCAAAGAAAACTAATAAAAGTGCAAGGGCACAAAATAAGACAGTTTCTAACTCCTAGTACTACAGATATAAAGATGTGGTCTTCTTATATTTGAGTGTATGAATTCAACATGGGCTTTCTTTTACTTTTCCACTTGCCTTCTTAGTATACACTGATAGCTTTGCAGTGCTAATTTGCCAGTCATTTCTGATTATGTGGCTTGCATTCCGAATGCAGTTAAGCACAATTTATTTCTAGTAAACCACTCATTAGCATTAGCAAGATCAGCATTTACAACTTAATTACCTTTACTGGAGACATAAACTACAACTCTATTTGGGATTTCAGTATTTTAAACCTGTTAGAAGAACAAACATGTGAGTGCATGGTATGGTCTCATTTATCCTTTAAACATTCACCCATCTATCCATCCATCTTTCTATCCACCCACATATCCATCCATCCATCCATCCATCCATCCATTCATTCACCCACCCACCCATCCATCCATCTAGACATCCAGACATATATATGCATGTAATATATTTTTTCTTTCCCTCTCTTTTTTTTGCTTTTTTTGTAAAGCACAATTGAAATATCAAAAAGCTTTGCATAGCATTTATTCATAATAACACCCGTCAATGTTTTATGAAGCAATAACACACCTCTCTAGTGAATTAACTATGGGGTTGATGGGTGATTTCACCACTAGGTAGCCAGATTATTGTCCCATAAAATATTGTTATTGGCAATGTACAGTGTCCTTCGAATCCATTCTAGCTTGAATGTTTGAAAATAAGTTACAGGTGAAAGTGATGACATTTCTGAAAAAGAAATGTAGAGAAATATTAAATCAATTTTATCTCAAAGTAGAATGTGCATTAAAAAACTTGAAGTAGATTTTTCAATTCACTTTTCCTGACTGCCTAGGAGTCTCACAAAACTAAGCATATCCAACCCCAGTCTACTTAGGTCTGGTAGTTCCTACAAAAGATAGGATTTGACCAGTAAATTTCAAACACACATGTTATTATTTATCCATTGTATGCGATATGTGACAAGCAGACAGACATGTCATAAATTGCTGTAGCCTTCTTTGTAGACTTGGTTGAGTTCTTGTGCAGACAGAACACAAGAGGTCTCTAGCTTCTATGCTGATGTGCCTACTTCTTGTCAGTGCCATCTTCCTCCCCTCTGACAAGCCCAGTTCATCTTGCACATACATTCTCTTCTGTAGAATCTTATGTATGTAAATGGAATAATTCTTCCAGGACAAATATGGGGATTTGGGGCTTCTAAATAATTGTGAGTAGCATACGTTGAATGGTGATCATTGGGCAGTCATCAAGTTAGACACTTTACCTAAACTGCCATTTTACCACACACTGCCACCCCGCAAGAGAGGTGTCGTCATGTTATATTTTCCTCTTGGAAGAAAGCACAAGTAAGGAGGAAATGCTCCAAGCACTCACCCCAAATTCTACCTCTAGTACATGGCACAGTGAGATTTGGATCCAGGTGGTTGTCTGGATTTTTGAAGTTTGACTATGAAGAGAGATGTGGTACTGGCTCACTTGTGATTTGTTACCACAGTGCCTAGTCTCATGACTGATGAAGTACTGCTCTCTCACAAGAAATAGGAGCGAACTGATGAGATGGAGATTGTGTTTGGTTCTGGTGGACTTACCCACTCACCTGGGTATGGCTAAAGAACCAGGGAAGCTTGCTGTTGGTAAGGCCACAGCTGAAAAGTGAGTGATGCTATGTGGACAGGAACCCCATCACCGCCACTCTAGAACTCTGTCCTCAGTATCTTGGCTAAAGAAAAAAAAAGTGAAAAAGGGTACCACAAATGCCTGTCTACATGAGAAATGGAATAGCCTAAGGCCCTCAGGCTTCAAAACTCACTCACACTCTGGGGATCTTCAGTCACGATTCTGTCATTTTTAATAGCTGTTTTATATTTTTAAATTCATATTTCTTTGTTTCAATGATCTACACTGTTGTTAGTTTTAACAACATACTAGCATTTTTGAAATTATGGTTATGTAGCTTTTACCAAGCCAATACTATACAGCAGGCCCTGAGCAAATAGGAACTTCACACTCACCATCACTTCAGTCAGGTCTTTTCTCTTTCTGCAAATCACCTGCTTATGAAGTGAACCAGGGTTGTAATTTTGAGTGATGTAAGCACAGCCCATATGAGGAAGGGTGCTAGGCATTTGGCACTTTCTTTTCATCACTGTGCTCCTCTTTCAGAGTGAATATATGTTCTTTATGAACACCTTTTCAAAATGGAAGCTAGATGAGCACAGATCTTCCCAGACACTGGATGTGAATCTTTGTAATCATTGTTCATGACCCCATAGTTCAAAGTCCTGAATTCTCCCTAAAGAGAGGTCTGCTTCCATCTCAAACACTCCAACAAGTGTCACCATACATTGGAGACAGTTAATGGAAAAGGTAAACAAAGCTTACTATAATTTAGCCCAGATATTTAGTGTAAATTCTCCAGGGTGAATACTCAGACTCAAATACTTACCCTGCAGTCTACTTGCTTTATGATTTATTGGAAATACTTACCAATGAAGAAAAGAGATGTGTCGAGGAAAATACTCATACATAGAACCACTAGCAAAAGTTTTCAGCAGAAATATTCCATTTTACCCTTGTGATGACATGAGGAGATCTATGGATGAATAAACGGTGGCAAAGCAATGTTACATTGGACCAAGATAAGTCAAAGTAAGGGGACTAACAGGTACCAATGCAATGCTGATGGTGAAGTGCAAAATATTCTCCACATATCAACCTGAAGCTATGAGATGTTTTCACTAGCATGCTTAACCTGGCATAGCTTTGTGGAGGTACTAGTTTCACCCTAAATATCATCCCCAGCAATGTTTTTCTTCCAAGCACCAGGACACAATTACCAGCTATTGTCAATATCTGGTATGTATTTGAAAACATCACATCTCATTAGTATATTTACAGTTTAATTAATGAATACAAAAGTTTCCAACTCTCAGTACTGTATTTATTATAAGCATTAATGTATGTTGAGTTTTTTGACATCCCATAGATCCAGATTCTTCCCTGAAATATGTGTCTGCAAGGAAATTTCCACACATTACAAAATGAACTTTTCTTTTTGTTCTAATCAGATTCTAAATTGAAATAAATATACCTTAATGAAAGGAGTAATTTACCACCATTGTCATGCCAGGTGCTGAGTGCTCTGCCACCAACCTTTGTGATAGCTGATACTTTACATCCATTTACAGTAGATGATGCATTGCTAGTTGGCCAAACTAGCAAGGGGTTGAGCTGTGACTCAGGTCAGGCATTCAGATTCTGGTTTGATGTAGATGATTCTAAGAGGAAGTGAAAGAGCTTGGTTGCTCTTCAAGGGGAGTTACTAAAATAGCAGAGAAGCTAAGCAAAGCTGGGCTCCCAGGCAAACTCCCAGGGCACTGTTTCAATCCGATCCCATGGGGGCTCTGGACTAGGAGCTACATTTTAGAGTTATCCTAAACCAGCCTTTCTCACATGCCATGAAAAAAAATAAGAAAGATTTTCCATATGTGAAAAAAAAGTCTTGATATTCTTTCTTACTACATCAACATTGTATCAACTAGACATTGCAGTAAGTTGCATGGACATACATAGCATAATCCATAAGTGAACAAATCACTTCATTTGCATAACATTATAACATGTCTGGAGTTTGGCTGCCCATCCCAGAGGCAGTGGCTCTCTTAGGGCATCCATACTGGTAAACGTTGGATCACATTCCTTCTCTTCTTGTGCTCTGTGGTCCTCAGTGAGTTCTCCAAGTTTTCAATGTCACTTCCTATTTAGTCTCTAGCTCACTGTGTTTCTTTCAGGCAGAAAAAGAATGATGTTTCACTGAGAAAGGAACAATTACTGTATTAAGAAATGTTACCTAACTACCCAACAGGTTTCTACTGACGTATCATTTTCTAGGTGTGTGCCCTACTAATTAGCAGCTGTGAAGTATGCATTCTCTGTTCAGACTATTTCTATCCTTACATCTTAAAACATGTCTGTTGGGAAGGTGTTGCTGCTTTGGGTCCCCAGAAGCAAACCATAATTCTATCTGGCAAAAATAATTGATTTGGAAGAATTCCCAGTGGAGAGAAAAACCAGTAAGGAAGTGAAGAAGTGAGGCTGTCAAGGGGTGACAGGTAAACAAGGGTGTAGCATCACTTTAAGTCCCCAGGACATAACCTTTGACTTTATCCTGCCAAGGTACTCTGGGGACATTGTGAGCAACACCTCACCATTGTTACCATCACTAAGAAAGAAAAATGGAATATTTATAGCAGTGTTTGGATAACTGGAGAGCAAGCATTCCCAGCGGTGCCAACTCTCCTTACAGCTTTAGGAGATAGTCAAGGAAGTTTCAGAAATCTGAGTTCAATGTGCAGCCAAGACTCTTGTGCAAAGCCTGGGCAGGAAGCTTCTGAGCCAACCAAGGGTTACAGGCTAAGTGTTGGTCTTCATTCACTGCACAGGGCTACATGACTGCCTGATCTCACAAGTCATGCTGCCTGAATCTAAAACAGCTGAAGATCTGACCCTGAGGTTCAAGAAATCAACATGAAAGTCCCATGATTCCGTTACTATTATTTATCTTTATTTTTGTCAATTTTGAGCATATATCTTATTTCCCCAATTAGAGCTGGCTCCTTTGCAGGCTAGTAATTGTGTATGAGTCTCAAAGGGCACCAAGACCAGGGGCTTCATCTGTCTTCTTAGAAACTTAGTCATAATAGCTCAAACATTTGATGGATTAAACAACAAATTCATCACTCTAGGTGAAAAGGTCATGCAAACTCTCTGCAACTGCAGCATGATTTGTGTGTTTTTGTAGTTTTTTTAAAAAAGATATTAAACTATTTTAACTCTTTTCCAATCAAGTGGATCTTCCAGCAACATTTTTTCACTCCCAAGTGCATTTCTTATGTTAACACCATCACGATCATAACTTCCACATGTTCCTAGCCTAAATCTTTCATTATATTTATAGTTTATGAACCTGGAAGGAAGCTAACTGTGACCTTATTATAACCTCTGTTGTTTCTTTCTCTGTCTCTCTGTATCTGTTCTCTTCTTTTTCCCTCTTTGTCCTGTTTATTTATCATTAAAATTTCCAAGTTACAAGTAATATAAATCAATTGGTATCCCAAAGAACCTGTTTCAATGTAAGGATTATAGCATTTGTATCACCATTATACATACTAACATTGCTTTTCTGATGCTGTAACTGAACACCATGGGTTCTTGGTAAGTATAAATCCAATAAGAACAACCAGAAGGTAAAAGAATGGAGCAGCAGGTAAGGAAAGCACTAGCGCTATTTCTGAAATAGTGCTCCCCTTAAACAAAGGAAGTGTGGAATTTTAATCACGGAACCTATAAATATGCATATAGGAAGACATTTGGGGGATGGCACATTCCTAAGCATGCTCAGTTTAAGGTCAAGAAAGAAAGACGGTGAACAGATTCCAGGGTGTGCTCAGCTCAAGGTCATGGAGCACATGCTCAAAGTTTAAAATGGTAGACAGAAGCCCTTCTGGGCGTATTCAGCGTATGTCATAGAAGGTAAGAGTGAATGGTGGTTCTGCAGTGGAGTGGAGAAATCAAGGGAGAAGGAGATGGTGTGTGCTGATCAGTGGGTTCTAAGTTACAATGAGATAGGTGTGACTAGCTCTGATGTGCTATTGTACAGTAGGGTGACCAAGCATATTAAGCATGTGGTATTCACTTCAGAAAGCTAAAAGAAAGGATTTTGAAAGGTTTGACTTATAACAAATGAAGAGTGGTCAAGAAGATAGGTACGTGTAACCTTTTTAAAACATTTCACAACATGTACCCAAACATCACATGGCCTCCCCATTGTTATATTTATCAGTTAAAAAGAGTAATTTTTAAACACATAGTTTTGTTTTAAAATTTACTAAAATGTTGTTTCAATGATAATGATACCCATCTCTACAGGGTGTCTGAACAAGGTTGTGGCTATTGTGTGATACGGACTACTGTTTGTTTACACTTTTTTCTTCCTTTCCTTTCTCAGCTGTGTCTCCACATGGATGGATAACATTTGTCCCCTATGACTGAGTGCCATGGCTTGGCTGTGAGATTTTGAGTCCATGTAGTAGAAGCAGAAGTGAGCAAATCCCAATGCTGAGCTGAAGCTTCCAAAAGCGTCATGAGCAGCTCTCAGCCTGATTATTCCTCTGCCATCAACATGAGAAGAGGAGACCTTGCATCTACTCACTTGCAGGCCACGTCCCAGATCAGAGACACATGGAGAGGACATGAGCTCACACATGGCCTTGTCTTGCTGAAGCACACACTTGTGAATGTGAAGTAAGTGTTTTCACCTTAGCCATGGAAAGCCTGGGGTTGTGAGCAATGCAGCAATATCACAGGAACAACCTAATTCATAAATATTCACAGTAACAGATGTCATGACTTAGGAGTAGGGGCAGTGTATACTCGCTAAAGAATTGTACTTACCAGCTAATTGTGTGTTGTGTTGTGAACAAGGCAAGCTTCTAAATTTGCAACTAACACTTTAAAGTACTAGTTTCAGAAACCATGCAATTATGGATCAGCATTGAGGATAGTTTTCAAATCAACATCTAATTCTTATTGTATTAGGTTTCTCATGTTTTCCTGAATTGCAGATAGTAATAACAGTATAATATCCATCAACATCTTAGACATGTATGCATTTTGATGCACACACATTTTACAGCATGTGTATGCAAAAGAAAAGTTACTGAGTACATGTCTTGAAATTCACTGAAAGGTCTATTAGAGACCATTACAAATATTAGTGATTGAACATGTAAATCAATCAATTTCCTCACTGAAATTAGGAATAGTGATCTTGATACTACTCCATAAAAAATTTAAAAACATATGCATACAGAAACCAACAACCTCAATGTTCCTGACTCTCCATTTGTATTGTTTTACATTTTGATGAAAATATGCTGAACCGAACGTGATTTTAGATGTTATTGTTTTGAAAGGATTTCATTTGCAAATAGCAAAAATATAGTTGATTGGAATTTTGTTAGATTGCTCTGGCAGAATGGATTTATATTTGTCTTTGCAATGTTTCAGGAGACCAAACTCCACCTTCCTATCAGATTTGCTAATAGATTGCTCCCTGTTATTGTTTATGAATGTGCTGGTCCTCACAGTTCTGTGGCAGGGGAACTGTCAAAGCATACACTCCTGACAAATGAGCAACAATGTATTTCTGTTTCTCTTTGTGTTAAAGATGTGAATGTGATTTTCAAGAAACAGACAATTATTTCTTGCAATGCCTTGCTGTGACTGTAAAAAAAAAAATAGATCGCACAGGAACTTTTCCCTTCAATCTTTTCTTAAAGCACCAACTGACCAGGAAGCAATTATATTGGCTGATCCAAATGTTCTTATGGTTTGAATTTGAGGCTATTTCTTTTCCCTCCTCTTGAGTTCTCATTTGTGCCAGTCAGAAGTAGACATTTTGCTTCATCTTGAATTCCTGCAGGCTCTAATGTAAAAGTGAAACCTAAGCCTAGCCTATAGCAAAAAGAAAATGATAAGGACAAAAGAAACCTATAAAGTCTCAAAATCCCATCAGGTGTTAAAAATTCCCAGTCACCATACTCTTCCTCAATATTAGTTTCTTCATTCATTTGTTCACTCCATTCAGGCATTTATTCAGTGAGTTAGTGAGTCAGCTATTCATTTACTTCCTCAATGGGAGAGGCTGTGGAAGGAAATGTGACTTTGAAATATAACTGGTCTTGAAACCAATTTTTACTGCTTAATACTCTTCAAACCTTAAGCATTATATGTAATACTTGTAGATGCCAGGGTTCTCCTCACAATGGAGATGATACATTCTTCATCACATCAAAAATCCAAATAGACCATGTAACAGGTCTGTAATGTGGTATTTCAGTTTGATATCTTGAGTATATTCCTTCTTCTCTGTTTTGTTTGCATGCATTGTTTTCTTTTTTTTACATTTTATTTATATTGTTATTATTTTTTATTTTTATTTTTTTCATTGTCCCAACATCTGAAGACAGTTTTTCTTTTACATTTTTGTTATCATATCATTGTTGGAGTGGGGGGTACATTGTGACATTTTGAAAGTTCTTACAATAAATTTGTCATACTTGAATTCACCTCCTCTATCATTCTCCCTCATTCCTGGAGTAGTTTCAGCAGGTCTCATTTTCCTATTTTCATACACGAGTACATAATATTTTCAATACATTCATCCTCCTTCACCCTTTCTTATATCCCCCTCCTCCCTCTGGTACCAGATAAGAGCACATGATAGTTATCAATTATTAGATTCAACATTAAGAAGAAATTTCACCAGTACAAGAGATAGAAGGTTCAATCACATGAGATGCATGTATGTCCATTAAAAATGAAATATTGTATTTCCGTCACCCAGCGGTACCAGAGCATCCAAAGCAGGGTAGACTAGCAATAGGTAATTGAACCTGATGTCGTGTCGTGACGTGTAGTGGAGGGTCAGTTTTGTTCTAGTCTGCAATTCCACAATGATGTCGAGAAGAAACAACAGCAACTCTGGACTGTTCATATCATTAAGCAACCTGCATTTCTAAATCATATTTTCTACCTTACAGATACTTTGCCTTCCTTTTTTAAGCAAATTATTTGTGACACAAAAATTTTTGTGTTTTACGGTTTTTCAGAAATCCTGTGTGTGTGTGGAAGAGCACTAAACACTGCAGCATCCAGCTCTTCTAAAGACAAACTTCCCCACTAATGTTTTAGTAGAAAAAACATAGCATGCTTCCACAATGGTAATGGGACATATGGCACCTAAACCTTTTCCACAAAACAATGCAGAACAAAACAGTTTATTTAGTGGTTACATGAATATGCAGATGCTTTCATACATGTGTACATACACAGATATGTGCTGAATGTGGTACAACAGCAGTTAAAGTAGAGCCCATGTGGGCTGAGCCTGGTGATGCAGGCTTACAATCCCAGCTACTTGGAAGGCAGAGATAGAAGGATCACCATCCAATGACGGCCCTGACAAAGTTAGCAAGTTTTTCAGTATCTGAAAAATGAAGTAAAAGCAAGTGAGTGGCATTGAGTTCAAGTGATGGAGTGCTTGCCTGGCAAGTGAGAGGCCCTGAGTTCAATTTGCCCAAATAGAAATCTTTTGAAAAAATAAAACAACAGAAATGATAGCTGGTATAAGTAACAGTTAGCTCTGTGTTAATTAGGAACCCCTGTAATCTATTTGTTTCACAGTTTTATGTTTGCATCAAGAGTCCACAAATCATACCTTCAAGTAATAAAAGACGTCTTTAGGGGAAATGTGTCTGAATGACTTGCATAAGGAATGAAAAAGTATTTTTAGACAATCTTCTTTAGAGTTTACTCTTTGTGTATTGGAAAGGAGCAAATAAAAAGCTTTCTTGGGCTCTCTCTGCTCAAGAGGGCAGTGGTTCTTGTGTTAATGGTATATAGTTAAATATATATGAATAGTTAACATATACTTCTGTGGAAGCACGATATAATTTAATACATTATCACTATGTGTCTTGGTGGATTTTCGCACCATGAACACACCTCTGTGACCATCACCAGACTGGAATAAATTGTCACAGGACCTGCTTTCCACAAGATTGTGTCGGCTTCATGTCAATTTTTCATCTGTCTCCCAAAGAATTACAGTGTCGTGGACTTCTCACGTGTAGATTGTTAGAACGTGGCTTTGTGGTTTTCTGTTTTGGATTTTTAAAAGCCAACATTTTTAAATTTTCTTTTACAAATTTTGGCTTCATTCTATCAACATTATAATGTGAGAATCACGTTATATAGCACAGTTTATTTTCTTCCTAGAATGACAAAGAGCACTCTAGTTCACGGGCACCTAATGTACTGCTGTGCACATTCACATAGACACGTCTCCCAGATTGCTTTCAGCTGAGCTGCAGCCCTAGGTGAGGACGTGTTCAGAGGGCAGGCAACCTCAGGAACGTTCCCTGTAGAGCTTTACCGAGTTACACACCAGCGTTACAGGAGGGTCCCTCTGCCTTCATTCACACCACTAGCCAAGGTCATTTTATGTTTCTCAGCTCCAGTCAGTTTATAGTGATCTCTAATTTTGATTGCAATCGTGTTTCCAGAACAGAACTAATTTTAAGTGCCTTGTGTACATTTCAATGACTTTTGGATATGCAGTGTGTGTTTACACACATGCACCTGACACCTTTCCAAGCCTAAGTCCACTCTCCTTTAGGTTCACTGTTCTATGAACTGACTGCTGTTTTGTGAGTGCACAGTGTGTATTCCAGAGACTCTGCTTTGCTCCTTATGCATGTTACAGGTTTCTTCTATTTCCAGCTCCCTTTTCACTCTTTCAATAGTGTCCTCCATTCTGTGACTGGAACTCACTTAGCAGTAAAAATTTCTTTATTTATATGTAGACTTCTATGCCTTCCATATCTACATTCAGAAGGAAACTTTTTGCAATTTCACTTCTATAATATAATTGACAAGTTTTGGCATCAAGAATAAGATGCTCTGATAACGTGGGCTGAAGAGTGTTTTCTACTTTCCCGTATTCTAGAAACGCTTGTGAAAGTAGTCTTGTGTTCTCCTTAAATCTTTGAAGAGTTCAGCAGTAAAGTCACAGCCCTGGAGAAAACAGTTAAAATGCATTCAGTCAAGTAATAATAAACCATTAGCTATTTTCTTCCTTTCATTGTTCTTCTGTTTTGTGGAATTTGTGCTATGGATATATCTAAAACTAAATCTGAAACATTAAGCATAAATGATATTTAGTGTGTATTTTCTTTGAACACATGTAAACTATTTTATGGTAACCCACTTAAACTTAGAGGTGTTTTTATATGTTTTCTTATATTGTCCTAATTTTAAGGAATTATACTTGTGTATGTTATTACTCTCTTCACATTTGTTTTCTCTTCAGTGTCTTCTCATACTTCTTATTCATTCATCTGTTTTGAACTTAAGTTACCATTTTTTCCAAATGCTTGAGATTATATGTATCCTGTAAGTTATGTTAGCTATATGGTACCACTAACACTAGACCACTATGTAATTAAAATTTTTCTCTATGTTTATTTTGATTTCTTTGTTAGCTACTGTATTTTATGGAGCACATGACTTAATTTCTAAAGACTTGATGCTTTACTAGTCATAATTTTGTTACTGATTTCTAGTTATTTTGCACTGCTGGCAAAGAGTATAGTATATTTATCTCAAATATTTGGAAATTTCTGAGACATGATTTATTGTCTAGTATATATTCAGTTTGGAAAATGTTTCATAACTATTTCAAAGCAAGGTATATTATACTTGTTTTGGGTGTCTAACCTTGCACCCAATAAATAAATCAGCTGTGTGATTTATTCCACCTTTCTAAACATCTATGTATTTTCTAGCTTTTCTGCAACTTGCAAAGGGAGATATTCATTCTCTCCACTCTCATTACAGCTTTGTCGTTTTCTAATTTTGTGGTTCTTTTCTTTTTGCTTTATTTGTTATGACATTGTATCACAGGTGCACATCAAGGGAGAAAAAAATATTTCCTGGTGTATTTCACTCTTACTGTTATAAAATATATGTTTGTTTCTGAGAAAACAAATTAGACCTTATAGTCTAATTTGTGTATTACTCTTACTGCACAAGGTTTACGTTGATTGGAGTTTCTTTTCATGTCAGCATTTCTGTATCCTTAGAGTTAAGATGTGTTACTGTCATTGTTCTTCTACTGGGTTTGAGTTCAAGGCCCAAACCTTGCTAGGCAGGTGCTCTATCACCAGAGCCAGGCCCCCTCCCTCCTACCTTGTTTTTGCTTTAGTTATTTCTCAGTTAGGGCTCCATGCTTTTGGCCTGGGCTCAGTTTCTGACCTTGTTCCTCCTGCACATGACTCCCACATGGCTGGGTTTACAGAAATGTACCTATTTTTTGAAATAGGGTCTTGCTAACTTTTTGCACAGGCTGGCCTAAACCTTGATCCTCTCATGTTCTGCTTCCTGAATAGCTGGGATTATAGCTGTGAACCATCAAGCCCAGCCCTTGAAGTATCTTACTTAAGCAACATAAAGTGAAAAATTTTCTTATTAAACCAGCACTAAAGTCTTTAACATAAATGTAAATCAAGTTCATTTCCTTGATTGAAATTATTGATACATTTGGTTTAACCATACCATCCATGTTTGTTTTGTGTTAGTTCTACCTGTCTTTCTTTCTTCATATTATTGATTCTTCTTGTGTTATTTTCTTCCTACTTTTTGTTAAGTATGAACTCCTTTATTGTACTTTTTGTGATTGAACTCAAGATTATACAGGGGACCTTGATATCTTAAATCCAGTCTAAGATAACACTGTTTCACTTCCTGATCACGAGAATTGGTTTCCAATCTGTAGGAAGGACACATCATCAAGGAAGCAGACTGATTTTCTCATTAATTCGTCTTCACAGTCACTTTTCACATAGAACCTAACAGTTGGGTTGAATATGTTTTAGAACAGAATCAATGCTTAAAAAATAACAATGTGCAAACACAAAGAAGAAATAAATAGGTAAAGCCAATCAAATTTCTACCCTAATTCCAGTCTAGTTAAGCATTTGTAAAGCTGGAAAATAATTAAATATAAGCCCTCATTAAAGAATAATCCACAAGCTAGATAGATCTGTAAAGACACTAAATTCCAAATTGTTCCTATCAAAATTTTTTCAAACACTCAAAAAAAGATGTTTTGTGTGACCATTTTATTGTTTTGTAAATCCAAAATGCTTTTAACAAATACTTTCTTTGTTTCTCTCAGAAATATCTGTTTTTAAGATCAACTGAGAGCTCTTTTGGGGTTTTTATCCTTTAACATAAATACCTAATTTCAGAGTTTTCTTCTGTTCCTTAAATTGTTTATGATTATTTCCATGGCACAGGATGAATATTGTGTGTGTCACACAAGCTACTTTTGAACTTACAAACATTCCTGAAAATTCTGTTCAGTAATCGTTTTGCATGCTCGATCAGCTCTATTGATTTCCTCATTGCGTACAGATTTTCCTGAAGGCAATGCATGTGTGAAGTCAGTTTAATTGCTTATCACTGATGTTTTCAAAAGTATTGAGCCATGTGAATACTGAATTGTTACATTTATAAAAATTTTCTTTGCTTTTTATTTTAACAAATGTCATCCAACAGGGTGATATTTTTATGTGAAAATGTTGAAAATGAAATTTTAAAGAGTTAAAATAAATACACATACAATATGGAGAGATGAATGCCTTTCAATAAAGGCTGAAATTAATTCTCAGGTAAAAGGAACTGTTTTGCTGAAACTCAGGGAAACCAGGGATAGATTAAACCCCACATAAATATTTGAAAGGAACACACTCAGAGCCACACAAATCCATCTGATCTTGACATCTGAAGAGCTTCCCAAGTTTCAAATGGGAACACAACAATGAGCCAACCAGTGACAGTTTCCTTGTATCTCTGGGAAGGCAGGTTAAACAATTACATGACGAAAGTCTCTACTTAGGCACCATGGAACAAAGAGGTAGGGGAGGGTCTCACTGATGACTCAGGACATACCTCAGCAATTAGTGATCATAGCTTGAATTTTTTACAACTACCTACCTCACTAAGACTCAATTCTCTTAATGTGCTTTTTCCAGTCAGAGTCCTTTTTAAAGAAAATGGTTTACTTGGATCAAGAGTTAACTCCTTGAAATAGCTTTAGGTTTGTTTTCAGTCTGGAATCCAGCTGAGCTTGCGGTCTTATTTGTCATTCCTTCCCCTGAAGCTCTCTGCACTCCTGTTTCATAATCTCCCCCACATCCTGTGGACGTAGCAAGTTCAAGTTCATCCCTATGGCTGTGCTTTGCTTTGAGCCATTCTGCTTCTTTGGGTCTCTTCTGACATCTAGCTATGTATACACTCAGCCTTCCTCACAGCCCCATTATAACCACAAAGTAATCCCCTAAACCAAAGTGTTTTCTCTCAAGTCCAAGTCTAGAACAGAAATCACTACAAGAATGATAGAGCGATAAACCATGCTGTGACATCTGACACCTTTTTTTTTATATTGAAGAGGCTGAGTCCTTAGTCATGTGAATTTATCAGAGTAGAGATATTTGTCATAGCCAAGGCCCTGTGACCATAAGATGAACTGTCAATATTTGTAAGGAAGAATATCCAATAAAATCAAGCGTCTACAATTTTATCACAATCATAAGCTTGTGTAGCCCATCTGACAGAAGGCAGGAAGAACCTGAGTCAAGAACAGTGTAGGCTTAGTCACTTTTTAAACTGTCTCAAGTATAGTTATTACAGGGAGCTTCCTTGTTAAAGAATTTTTTAAATCAATGCAATGCCTATAGGTGGAGAAGCTGACCTGCCCTGACATATATAATCTTATGTCCTCTAGTGTTGACAGCTCCTGGTCCCACACAGGCACATTTCCTCCCAGTCACCCTGGACAATTCCTGCATTTGATCTGCTAGCACTGCCTCCACTCCAGGTGATCAGCCAGATTGTTCCACTCCTGACCCCATTATCTTTCACTGACACCCTGTTATGGCCACTCACACTCTCTCATTATCCAACACATAATTTACAAGGCTTCATATTCTTTAGGGAGGTAAATCCGTCCTGACAGTGACTTTTAAGGCCACCATAATCTGGATTTGAATAAGCTTTCTTTTTCATCTAGTCTCTCTTTCCTGCCTACATACATGTACTGATCCATTTCCACTTCAAATCAACTCTCTCACAGCCAAGAAACCATCCATCCTGTACTCATCAAGAATGTCACCAACAGCAATTATTACAGGAACTTTCCTTAAGTCGCCACTGGACACTGCCCATGTTTAGGGCTCCAGGGTTTGAACAATGGGTTGTTTAGGAACCTGGTTTTCTATTTTTTTGTTATAGCTTTCTCTTGGTAAGCACTTGACAAATATTCAAGATATCTAGTGTTTTCACCACTGTTTTAGTCATATAAATAGCTTATTTTGTTTAGATCAAAATTCCAATTACAACATGAATTTAAAATAACCAGAGTTTGAATTTTCTTTTAAAATGTTATGTCATAATTGGAGTCCACAACTGAACTTGTACATACCATCTGTATTTGAATGTTAATATAACTGTTTCCCTTTGGAATTGCTTATGTTTCAGTATATAAAAAGCACTAAAATATTTAAGAATTTTATATATTATAGTCAATAAGTATCTTCTGTTAAACAGTATTTTTCAGTTGAAATACAACACTCATCACTTAGCACTTAAGAAGTATTTACGCCATAATATGTACATACTCCTGCATTTATATCACACTTTTGATATTTTTATATAATGTTAGTAGATTTATTAAAATATTCTGAAGATTAGAGGATACTACACAGAGTATTTAAATCTTTAAAGTTTTCAATTAATAGTGAGTGGAGGATGGCAAATTCCATCAGTGAGACTCTTCCTATGTATTGCCCTGAACTGGGGTATTCCATAGCGCATACAAGACTGTGACTCTTCCATGGATACAATGAGTTAAAAGAAGTACTTACTGTAATTCCCTGAGCACTAATGACCATGATGAAGAACTGGCACTTGTCTGAAGGTCCTTGATGTAATGAGTATCTCCTTAAAGCTTTGGCGTATGGCTGTCTGTAAAATTTAACCCACTCCTTTGAATAAACAGGGAACCAGTCTCAGGAAAGCTTACATTAGTGACTGCCTTCTTCACAAGGGCAATGCAATAACATCTCACATAGGGTCAGGGTGTGTTTCACTCTCATATATTTGTAAAGTGCTGCTCAGATGCATATGTTGAGTTGAAACAATGCCATGCATATAAATAAATAATACATCACTAGCTAATCTAGCTGTTTATAATTACAGTCATTTCTCCCCAAAGAGAAATGTGTCAAAATTTTACTCTTACTGCAAATGATTACAACAATGTGCAAACAGAAAATTGAAGATTGCTTATAACCTATCTTAACAGTGAGTTTTCTGCAAGCTCAGAGAGATGAGAATCTTATGTTTGTACTCATATATGGAATCAAGACTGAAAATGTAATATGGCAGGATTGCAAAAGGGGGAAGGCTCTTTTGGGGGTGAGCCAGCAGGTGGGAGGAGAGGAAAGAGAGGGTAATGAGGGTGAGTATTATAAAGTATGTTATGTATTTATGTATGTGTGAAAACAGCACAATGAAACCCACCACAACGTGTTAAAAATGAATGAAAAGTGAGTTTCCCAGAAAAAATAAAGATTATATCCAAGTATATATCTTAAATAGGGTATTTTATGTAAAAGTAAATATCCCATACAGGAGAAATATATTCAAAGTAATAATCTAAATTTTTTTAACTCAACCTTTCATGAGTAAGAAACTCTTTTGTTAAAACTTCAACCACGCCAGGAGCTGGCGGATTATTCCTGCAATCCTAGCTACTCTGGAGGTAGAGTTCAGGATTTTGGTTCAAAGACTGCCCAGAAAACAGTTTGTGAGACCCTATCTCAAAAAAATACCCAAACAAAAAAGGGCTGGTGGAGTGGTTCAAGTGGCAGAGCAACAGCCCAGCAAGTGTGAGGCCCTGAGTTCAAACCCCAGTACCACTGAAAAAACTCAAAAAACCAAAACAACAATAACAACAAAAAACTTCAACCACTCCAAGACAAGAGTTCTGTGTTAGTATCTATAGTCCAGATCTTTCGATTGGAATTAGATCAGCATTACTTTTCTAATGTCTCGTGCTCAAAATATATTTGATGCATTAGATAGAGCTTTCCATGCACTATCTAGGAGACAGAATCTGGTTCTAGTATTCTCACACATGCTAAAGTCAAAGCAAATTGGAAAGAACGAATTTGAGTGGGATTCAAGTCAGCCACGCAAGTGGTGTGAGAGTTCTTTTCCATAACGTTTTATAAAAGTCGTATTTAAATGCTCAGCACCCCCGCTGCATTATGCAATCCTTAAGGACACGGGTCCTATGACAGCTAGCTCAGTGTCACTATTGTATAGGGGATTTGAAGATATAGGGCTGACCAACAGAAGAAGACATGACCACTGAGTGGCAGCAGCATGCATGACCTTCTCTGAGTGATGTTTACAAGGCTGGCAGGGGCATTGCTCACGCCTGAGACTGTCCTGGCTGCTGTGCAACTGGGCAGGGAAACCATGCAGAGGTAGAGAAGACCAAGGAGAGGGGACTGGAGGGTGGCACACGTGTCTGTGAGAGGGGCACGTGTGTCCAGTTAACGTCACTTAGCACCGAGGCAGGGTGACTTAGAGAGCTCTGCAGGTTAGCAGTGGCTGGGGAGCTCCATGTCCAGAGTCTATCTCACCTGCGCCTAGTGGAAGTCAGGTGCAGGTTTTCAAGGTGGGTAACACACAAGTTCTAACTGGTTAAATATCTGCTTATTTGTAGCGTGTTTAAGCCACTTGGATATGTGAAAACTGGATTCAGTAAGATATTGAGATAAACTTACCTTTTGTGAAGACATGAAGAACCAAGGGGCCAACATTCAGAGGGCCCTCTGGCTCAGTTATCGAAGACAATGACCCACACGTGTACACCACAGAGAGGGACTAGAGGCACCCCTGCTGAGACAATGCAATGAAATCATTTTATACAATGAAATAACTCAGTCTCTCATGACCACCCCTTTTATTTCATTTATACATGAGAACAGAAACAAGCTGGGCTCATAGACTTTGTTCTTGACCATCCAGGCATGTTAGAGAAAAGTCTCTAAGGAAACCAACCTTTACAGAAATCATAACCAATGTGTAAAATGTACATATCAGGAACAAGATAGATGGTAGGAGACAGATCAAAGTATTTAATTTTAAAAGATGTGCTAGGGTATAGGAAAGTGCTATAGAGCGATGACACTCTCTAATAGGTCATTTAGAAATGTATGGATCTATAGCATCAATGTTCATCTCAGGTGCCTTTAGTTTTCTCTATGCTTGTAGCACATTTTTAAAGCTATGAGATTAGCCTAAAATGGACCTCATCAATGTACATTAGCATCCCCGGATATCTCTGCCCTGAGAAAGGAAATATCCTCTTTAAATGTAAATACTCTCCTGTTCATAAAGCCTCCAGTGCAGTAGGATTGCACTGGAAAGGAGTATCTTTCTCATTGCTCTTCAGACTGCGTACACATTTATTTCACTATGATCAGTAGGACTGAAATGGCCTTACTTGAGGAATTTGTGTTTTCTCTACATTTCATCAGCAATAATAAAGATACATATATATGCATATGTATACCTACATACATACACACATATATACATACATATATATATATACATACACACATATATATACACATGTATCCTTTTACACTTAAGTACTTGTTCCAAATATATTAGCTCAGTTGGTCCTCATCATAGCTATAAGAATAAATTGCATCTGAATGGCTTTAGACCTGTGCTGTCTTTAGAACTGGATAACTCGGTATCTGACAGGGCTTTGTGAATGGCAGTGCTGAGGCTGAAAATCAGACCACAGTGAAACATTGGGTAAAATTTCCAGACATCAAATTCTGAGGAACCTCTTTAACTTGCAAACCTTTGGTTTGGGGAAATCAATTAAAAATTTGATGTAGAGATGGAGAAATTGACATGTGGTGCTGCTCTACCGCTCTTTTCAGCAAAGAAAACATTGAAGTTAAGCAAATATTATCACGTTTTTGGATTTAGGCAAAAGAAACCATTTTTTTTTAGCAATTTTATATTCCATTCCTTTCCTGCTCTCAATGTAGAATGTATAAGTGCTCAAACTTAGGGCTAACCAGGATTAGGAAAACAAACTGAGTTCTTCACATCAAGCAACAGGAGATAACAGGAGATCCGAAGTGGCTGAATTTCTTTTCCCCTTGGACAATGACCTCTCCAGGTTCTCCTCCCACCAATCTTGGCTACCGTTCTCCTGAATTTGCTGCTTAGAAGAGCAACACATTCCTGGGAGTCCTCTGACGCTTCAGCTCCTGTCTGCCCACATCTTTGCAAGTCTCTTAGAGTCATCAGGTACACTACAGACCAACAGTTTCCATCCAGAACCCTGAAACCAAGCACTCCACGTATGATACAGAAAGGGAAAGACGGGCCTGTGATCTGGCCCAAGACAGGAGAGGTCGTAGACTGAACTACTATAGTCAAGCAGTCTTTGTTCCTGCTCTTTACTGTTTCTGATTTCTTGGCTTATTTTGTATTGTTTGAATATTTTTGAGATTTCAATTTTGTTTAAAATATCTTTTTAACTGTAAGTCTTTGTATGTTTCTGCAGTCATACTGATCAACATATATTCTTAATTTCCATAGGTGATTTAGTGTTAAGATTTTAACTCTGTACATACATGATTGCTTGCCCCTGCCCAAGTCAAAACTATACTTATTATATGCAATAGTGATAACTAGATATCTACTTTTACCATCATTCTCATGACACAGTGCCAGGGTGTTTGCTTTTAACAATCATTTGTATGTTAAGAAGGGGGAATTACCTTCTACTTTCTCTCATATTTACTATTTCCTGTGTTCTTCACTTCTACCTGAAGATCACAGTCCATCTGCCTTCCTTCCTCTCCAGCTAGGAGAGCATCCTGCAGTGTTTCTTGTGTGGTGGGGCTGCCTTGTGAGGTATTCACTTAGTTTTCATTTAGTAAAAATGCTTTCTTTTCCCTCATCCTAGAATGCTGTTTTCTATGGATATAGAACTCTGTGTGTGCAGTCTGAATTCTGCATTTCTTCTAGGACTTTATGGTGAATGTTCTGCTGTTTCTGATTCGGTAGGGCTCCTAAAATCCAGATTTGAGAGGGCTGTTCTTCCCAATCCCCTCCTCCTCACAAGAAAATATGATTCATAATGGGGGTAGGGGACTTCACTTTTGGTTTAAAATTCATAGTTTTTTAAAATTTATTTTTACTAGAACTTTGAAAAACTTTTCTTACCACAACTAAACCTGAGTGCTAACCTATGATGTAGACATTAGCATGGCCACCTGATTTGGGCAAATCTGACTCCTGCTGGTCAATTGTATGGGGTGCCAGGTATATGTCAGCTGA
Source organism: Castor canadensis (assembly GCF_047511655.1). Classification (NCBI taxonomy): domain Eukaryota; kingdom Metazoa; phylum Chordata; class Mammalia; order Rodentia; family Castoridae; genus Castor; species Castor canadensis. The sequence goes on from NC_133399.1 coordinate 111,618,837, forward strand.
CCTACTTTTTCAGCATTTTCTCCTTATATTTCATTGGCTTCTTCTGCCCCATTCAGTGCCGTTGGTCAGAGTAGGAAGGTGTGCGTGAATCCCATCACTTCCTCCCTCTTGCTTTCTGAGATTCAGTAGACCTCAGCCAATGAGGAGCAGGGGTGGAGGTCAGGTTGCAGAAGCGGGAGTTTGGGGACATTCTTTTCCCCTTCTTCCCTATGTTGTTACCATTATTCTGAGGGCTACTTTTCAACGTGCCAGCTAACCTTTGACTCAGCACAACTCTTCAGTCTACTTGACCCTTCCAGGATAGGGGAGCTCTTGTCTTCCCACAGGTACTGCTCAAAGAATCAGCAGATCACCCTGATTCTGTTTATTCTGCCTGCCCTCCTTGGGAAAGAGTCCCTCAATAATAAACTCTCTGTGAAATCTTTCCTGGGGGTGGTAATTTCTGCTTCCTAATGACCCCTTGACTTTTAATCTTGTCATTCTTTCGCTTTTTATTTTCTTAATTCACAAGGTCTCAGATATGTATATACATTTCTCTCTCTCTCTGTATATATGCATGTTTAATATATATTATATATTTATGTGTGTATGCACAAGTGTATGTTTCTGTGTGTGAAAGTATGTATATTTATATAAGTATAAATAAAGCAACAATGGAGAATTAAGTTTAGGGAACTATTTCTGTTACTGATTAATATAAGTGCATTTCAAGCTTTCCAAAACAATGACAAGGCAACTAATAAAATAGACTGTAGTTAAAAGCTGCTTTACCGTTATTTGAGCACAGCCATTACTGTACCTGTTTCCTCATATTGTGTAATGGTGTCATATTAAAATTATACTCTTGATGTCACAGCATATCTTGTCATATGAATAGATGAATATTTTAGAGGTCCAAAAGTAGAAAGGTGATAGAATTATCATAAACATTTTAAGCGAGACCACCAATACCATCAGGCTCAGATAAGAAAAGAAAGGACTTTTTTTCCAGGAGGGAACATGGTGATTGCTGTTCCTTCATGATTCTTAGAGCTGTAAACTCACTTGGGAGGCTGAGGCAGCACAGTCACTTCAATGGTGGAGCTGGTGGGTTGAATTCTAATGAGCCCCAGAGCTGCACCAAGACTCATCACATAGTCTGCAGGAGGATGGTGTGCTTGACAGCTGCACCCACTTTCTACCATGTTTTCTATTAGCAACCTGTAAATGGAGACAAACGTGAACATTTTCATATGTAAACCTTCAGTCACTTCTCATGTCCATTCCCCATTTTCTAATCTGTTTCCATTATGGTTCAGGTAGCACTGGTTTGAGCAACTTGCTTACTCTCCTTCAGCATCAGTTGTAATCTCTGTAACTGAATAAAGTTGGGAAATAAGAAAAGTGAAAGAATTTGTAGAAGGAAAACATTATCTTTCTTTCTATAGTCTCCATTATTTGGAGTAGTAATCTCTGTCTCTCAGGGTTGTGAGTACTAAGTGAGGTGACAAATATAAATGTCTAGATAGGCACTAAATGCAAACATATTTCATTAAGAAATGAAGCCAGGGCTGACGGAGTAGCTCAAGTGTTAGAGTGCCTGCCTAGCAAGTGTGAGGCCCTGAGTTCAAACCTCAGTGCCACCAAATAAATAAATAACTAAAATAAAAAAAAAGAAAACAAAATATTCTGATTCTTAATCTCAGAGTAATAAAGAAGAATTTAAATACATATACAGAAAAGCAAAATAATTCCTTATGTTATAAAGTTAGTAACATACAGCCAATATCTAAACCAAAATATGATAACCAACTATTATCCAGAATTGAGCCCTCACAAGAAAGGAACATAATCCCTGTAAAAATACCTACTACAAAATCCATCAGTGGAAATGAAAACACTTCTTATATACACAACCTGTGCCTAATATTTGGAAATGCTGACTCCATTTTTCTTTGCGTCCCCTATTTGGTATCAGTGTGCTGAAGAATGCGGGGAGCACATCTTTCTTTGAAAATATAAAGAGTAAGCCTCTGCTCTTCACTTGCATAAGTTTCTTACTGCTATTGAGATTTACATGGCAATGAAATAGGGTAATGAGGTGAGGGAAGAGATTTCCCAGAATCCTGAACCTGAGACTTCATGAATTTAAGTACAACTTAAGTAACTGGATAGGGAACCTTCATAGATTTGAGGACAGGTCCTGCTATATTGCTAGTAAAACCTGTTAACTCTGTTCAGCTTTCACTTAGAAATTTGAAATGTTGGAAGCCACTTCTTATTTTTTGGTTAAATTCAGATACCACAACTGAGTTAAGGAGTGACATGGTTGTTTATTATGTACATTGAAGGGGAAAATGAGTGCAGAATATTTTCCAAATATCTGTTTTGTATCACACACAGTAATAATCCATTTATAGACTATCATGTGATTCAAGTTTCTCCAGACTCCTTCAAGGAGAGCATCATTTCCTTCGCTTTGCAGATGAGAGAATGAGAATCACAAAGTTATTCAATGTCACACTATTAGACATGAATATTATGACATGTTATAAAACTTTCTTAATAAATTGGTCATTATTTCTGAAAGCCAGAAAGAAATCTTTAATTAGATTTTTGAAATGTGTTAGACAATTCTCAATTTTATGTACCTGTGTGAAAGAATGATCCAATTACGGATAGTCTCAGACCTATGAGTAGACGTGTAGATATTTGAATATGTAATACAACTTAAAAGTCAAATGCAAAACAGTAAAAAATACCTGTTTATTCCCTCAGTTTCATTCAGCAAGCATACTGAATATCTAACCTATGAGACATTCATCATTTATTATTTCATTAATGAAATGTGTACCTGTTGCACACAAGAGTACATCACATTATATTGGAGATGCTTTTGTTTGCTGTGCACATGGGGGTCTTGTCCAAAAACACCTTGCTGGTCCAGTGCTCTGAGGCATTTCCCTCAGGTTTTCTTCCAGTAATTTTACTTTTCAGGTCTTGTAATTAAGTCTTGAATACATTTTGAGTTGATTTTTCTTACTGGTGCAATAGAATCTATTTTTTTAAATGTAGTCATCCAGTTTTTCCAGCCCCATTTATTGAAAAGACTGTCCTTTCTCCCAGGAATGTCTTAGCACCTTTGTGGAGAATCAGTTGTCTGTAAATGCTTGTGTTTACATCTAAGCTCTCTATTCCATTTGTCCCTGGTCTGCCTGAATCTTGATATCAAGCTGTTTGTTTTCTAGAGCTTTGTAGTATATTCTGAAGCTAAGTAGTGGTATAATGCCTATGTGATTGTTCTTTTTCCTCATGGTGTTTTGGCTATTTAAGAACTGTTGGGCATCCTTACAAACTTTAGGGTTTAGTTTTTCTAGTTCTATAAAGAATGCAATTGGTATTTTAATAGTAGTGAGTCTGTAGATCACAAAGGTATTAAAAACATCTTAATGATACTGACTATTCCAATCCATGGACATTTGATGCCTCTCCATATTTTTTGTGTCTTCTTCAATGTCTTTCATGAAGGTTTTACAATTTTCATTGTTGGGATCTTTTGCCTCCTTGGTAAGTTTATTTCTAGTTGTAATTGGGGTTGTTTACTTAAACTATTTCACATAATTGGCAATGTTGATTTTGCATCTTGAAACTTTAATTCATTTGGAGTCTTGGAGTTTCCTGTATATAAACTCATGTCATCTGCAAACGGCAACTTATTCCTCACAAATTCTTACGGCTTTTATTTCTTTTATCTTGCCTGATTGCCCTGGCAGAATAAACAAACTCTGACTTCTGGGACCATGTTAAATAACAGTGGTGAAAATGGATATCCATCGTTCAGTACCATTTTAGAAGTTGGTTTACCATAGACACCTTAGTTATGTTGAGGTATATTACTTCCATAACTAATTTTATCAGTTTTATATCAAGTGAATATTGGACTTAATCAAATGTCTTTTGGTCATTTATTGAGATGAATGTGCTTTTCTTTTTTGCCCTTCATTCTGTTGATTTATTGTGTCACGATTTTGATTTGTGTGTATTGAAACATCCTTACATCCCTGGAATGAATCTCACTTGATTATTCTGCATAATCACTTTGATGTGCTGTTAAAATCAATTTGCTAGTATTTGTGGAGAATTTTTGCATCTATGCTCATCAAGGGTATTGTGTAGTAACTTTCATTTTCTTGTTATTATTGTATCCTTATCTGGTTTTGAGACCAGGGTAATGCTAGCCTAGTAGAATGAGTTCAGAAGAATTTCCTCCTCTTCAATATTTTTTAATAACTTGAGAATAATTGGTATTAATTCTTCTTTACATGTTTGGTGGAACTCAGCATTTCATAATTCTGGTCCTGGGCTTTTCTTTTATGGGAGAGCATTTGTTATGCATTCATAGGATTTCAAATTGTTCACAATTAAATCTGGTTCAGGTGGAGGTATATAGAAATTTTCCACATATGGTTAGCTGATATTTGTCAAGCATGCCCCAAACACACAAGGACATGTTGAAAGGTCACTTTCTTTAGTAAAAGGTATTGTGAAAACTGTATATGCACAGGCAGAAAAATGAAACTGTACCTATTTCAGTCATGTATAAAATCAAATCAAGAGGGAAGAAAATGTTCAGCATAGACTTGAAACTATAAATCTTCTGGAAGAAAACCAAACACCAGCAAATGTTATTGACATTTGTCTCAGAAAAAAAAAATGTTTTGGATATGACCCCAAAACATAGGCAACAAAATAATAAACATATGGGATTGCATCAAACTCAAATAAGGGATAATACTCAAAACACATAGGAAATTTAGCTAAGCAATATAAATGCAACAAAACAAATAATCCAATGGAAGAAAAATAAGACCTAGATAGATATTATCCAAATTTCCAAAAGGCATACACAAAATGAGACTTATATGAAAAGATGCTCAAAATTATAGATCATCAAGGAATTTCATATCAAAACCATAAAGAGAAAGCGTCACTTCTCTATTAGTATTGCTACAGTGAAAAAGATGAGAGACTTAGGGTTGGTGAAACTGTAGAGGAAAGAGAATGACCATGGGGAAGTAAATTACTATGGCCATTAAATAAAGCAGCTAGAGCCAACACAAGTTAATACTAGCTAAGGATATTGGATGTCCAAAGGATTTAAAACCTGTGCCATAGATTGCTGTCATATTCACTGAAGCATTTTTTACAGCAACCAAGAGATGGAATCAAGTGACTATCAAAGGATGAAGAGAGAAAGGAAATGGGACTCACACATGCACACACACACATGTGCGTGCATCCACTCAAAGCACATAATTACGTCTAGGTAATTTGTATTTCAGCTCTTTTCAGTCACTAAATATTTTGCCAACTTAGTGATGTTATTATAATGACAATGCTCAAATACTATTACAAAATTTTTTTTCCATCAGAAATAGTTAATATAACTAGTTAATAATTTCATTGCAAATTTCACTCTTGCTGCAATTTTAGATTATTCATTGTAACTAAGTTATATTGTCTCAATTTTTAAATTATTATGAGGAAAATCTAAAATTATTCATTACCTCTACTACCATCTTAAATAAGGAAATGAACTTGAAATACATTAATTCTGATCAGTGACTTTCATAATGTACTTTACTTCTGTTTAATAATTTGCTTACTGTTTACTTTTTAACTCTTTATATTTGGTATTATTCTTTCTCTGCTCTGTATGACTTTGCTTCTCCCAGCTCTTCCCAAGAATTTAATCTAACAAAAGTATGTTGATAGTAATGTCTTTCGTTTTAACCTGAATAATCTTTACTTCTGCCTTTTTTAATTTTTTCCCCTCCTTTCCTCTCTTTCTGTCTCTCCCGAGCCTGGCTTCCAATCTTGAAATCCTCGTTGCAATCCAAGAGCTTGGATTACAGGTGTGCACTGTCACACCTGGTTCATATTTCTGCCTTCTTGTATTCTTGTCCCATGGTTGACACAAATCTGATCTATGTTAAGGGGACTTCTGTTTTCCAGATTCACTAGCTTCTGCTAACAAGTCTTCTGCCAGTGAATTTTTTACACTCTGTATGCTTTTCCCATGTATATATATGTATATATGTACATTTATGTATACATGTATATATGTGTGTATATGTATAGACTTTATATTCCTTATGAATTGTGCATTCAAAGTCCAATGATTTCTGTGTTTCATTAGTCCTAAATATCTCAGTCACACTCTGCAGTCCTTCTCTCTAAGCACATATTGGTTCCTTTCATTCTTTCTTCTGCATTCAGCTATGTTTTTTTTATTATTCATATATGCATACAATACAAGGCTTGGGTCATTTCTCCCCCATGTCCCCCACCCCCTCCCTTGCCACCCATTCTGCCCCCTCTCTCTCCTCCCCACCCCTCAATACCCAGCAGAAACTATTTTGCCCTTATTTCTAATTTTGTGGTAGAAGAGTATAAGCAATAATAGGAAGGAACAAGGGTTTTTGCTGGTTGAGATAAGGATAGCTATACAGGGCATTGACTCACATTAATTTCCTGTGCATGTGTGTTGCCTTCTAGGTTAATTCTTTTTGATCTAACCTTTTCTCTAGTTCCTGGTCCCCTTTTCATATTGGCCTCAGTAGCTTTTAAGGTATCTACTTTAGTTTCACTGCGTTAAAGACAACAAATGCTAACTAGTTTTTTAGGTGTCTTACCTATCTTCACCCCTCCCTTGTGTGCTCTCGCTTTTATCATGTGCTCACAGTCCAATCCCCTTGTTGTGTTTGCCCTTGATCTGATGTCCACATATGAGGGAGAACATATGATTTTTGGTCTTTTGGGCCAGGCTAACCTCACTCAGAATGATGTTTTCCAATTCCATCCATTTACCAGCGAATGATAACATTTCGTTCTTCTTCATGGCTGCATAGAATTCCATTGTGTATAGACACCACATTTTCTTAATGCATTTGTCAGTAGTGGGGCATCTTGGCAGTTTCCATAACTTGGCTATTGTGAATAGTGCCTCAATAAACATGGGTGTGCAGGTGCCTCTGGAGTAACCTGTGTCACAGTCTTTTGGGTATATCCCCAAGAGTGGTATTGCTGGATCAAATGGTAGATCAATGTTTAGCTTTTTAAGTAGTCTCCAATTTTTTTTCCAGAGTGGTTGTACTAGTTTACATTCCCACCAACAGTGTAAGAGGGTTCCTTTTTCCCCACATCCTCACCAACACCTGTTGTTGGTGGTGTTGCTGATGATGGCTATTCTAACAGGGGTGAGGTGGAATCTTAGTGTGGTTTTAATTTGCATTTCCTTTATTGCTAGAGATGGTGAGCATTTTTTCATGTGTTTTTTGGCCATTTGAATTTCTTCCTTTGAGAAAGTTCTGTTTAGTTCACTTGCCCATTTCTTTATTGGTTCATTAGTTTTGGGAGAATTTAGTTTTTTGAGTTCCCTATATATTCTGGTTATCGGTCCTTTGTCTGATGTGTAGCTGGCAAATATTTTCTCCCACTCTGTGGGTGTTCTCTTCAGTTTAGAGACCATTTCTTTTGATGAACAGAAGCTTTTTAGTTTTATGAGGTCCCATTTGTCTATGCTATCTCTTAGTTGCTGTGCTGCTGGGGTTTCGTTGAGAAAGTTCTTACCTATACCTACTAACTCCAGAGTATTTCCTACTCTTTCCTGCATCAACGTTAGAGTTTGGGGTCTGATATTAAGATCCTTGATCCATTTTGAGTTAACCTTGGTATAGGGTGATATACATGGATCTAGTTTCAGGTCTTTGAAGACTGCTAACCAGTTTTCCCAACAATTTTTGTTGAAGAGGCTGCTATTTTTCCATCATATATTTTTAGCTCCTTTGTCAAAGACAAGTTGGTTATAGTTGTGTGGCTTCATATCTGGGTCCTCTATTCTGTTCCACTGGTCTTCATGCTGTTTTTGTGCCAGTACCATGCTGTTTTTATTGCTACTGCTTTCTAATATAGTTTGAAGTCAGGTATTGTGATACCTCCTGCATTGTTCTTTTGACTGAGTATTGCCTTGGCTATTCGTGGCCTCTTGTGTTTCCATAGAAATTTCACGGTAGATTTTTCAATCTCTTTAATGAATGTCATTGGAATTTTGATGGGAATTGCATCAAACATGTGGATTACTTTTGGGAGTATCGACATTTTTACTATGTTGATTCTACCAATCCATGAGCATGGGAGATCTCTCCACTTTCTATAGTCTTCCTCAATCTCTTCAGAAGTGTATAGTTTTCCTTGTAGAGGTCGTTCACATCTTTTGTTAGGTTTACACCTAGGTATTTGATTTTTTTTGAGGCTATTGTAAATGGAATTGTTTTCCTACATTCTTTTTCAGTTTGCTCATTATTAGTGTATAGAAATGCTAATGATTTTTCTATGTTATTTTTATATCCTGCTACCTTGCTATAGCTATTGATGATGTCTAGGAGCTTCTGAGTTGAGTTTTTTGGGTCTTTAAGGTATAGGATCATGCTGTCTGCAAATAGGGATATTTTGACAGTTTCTTTACCTATTTGTATTCCTTTTATTCCTTCTTCTTGCCTAATTGCTCTGGCTAGGAATTCCAGTACTATGTTGAATAGGAGTGGAGATAGTGGGCATCCTTGTCTGGTTCCTGATTTTAGAGGGAATGGTTTCAGTTTTTCTCCATTAAGTATAATGCTGGCTGTAGGTTTGTCATATATAGCTTTTATAATGTTGAGGAACTTTCCTTCTATTCCTAGTTTTCTTAGAGCTTTTATCATGAAACGATGTTGGATCTTATCAAAGGCTTTTTCTGCATCTATTGAGATGATCAAGTGGTTTTTGTCTTTGCTTCTGTTAATGTGGTTTATTACGTTTATTGATTTTCGTATGTTGAACCACCCCTGCATCCCTGGGATGAAGCCTACTTGGTCATGGTGAATAATATTTTTGATGTGTTGCTGAATTCGGTTTGCCATTATTTTGTTGAGGATTTTTGCATCAATGTTCATTAAGGAGATTGGCCTATAGTTCTCCTTTTTGGAGGTGTCTTTGCCTGGTTTTGGGATAAGTGTAATACTGGCTTCATAAAATGTGTTTGACAGTTTTCCTTGCCTTTCTATTTCGTGGTACAGTTTAAGGAGGGTTGGTATCAGTTCTTCTTTAAAGGTCTGATAGAATTCAGCAGAAAAGTCCTGGACTTTTCTTTTTGGGGAGACTCTTGATTGCTTCTTCAATTTCATTTTGTGTTATAGGTCTGTTCAGGTGATTAATTTCCTTTTGGTTCAGTTTTGGATGATCATATGTATCTAGAAATCTGTCCATTTCTTTAAGATTTTCAAATTTATTTTAATATAGTTTCTTGAAGTAGTCTCTGATGATTTCCTGGACTTCCATGTTGTTTGTTGTTATCTCCCCTTTTGCATTCCTGATTCTGCTAATTTGGGTTTTTTCTCTCCTCATTTTAGTCAGGTTTACCAGGGGTCTATCGATCTTGCTTATTTTTTCAAAGAACCAACTTTTTGTTTCATTAATTCTTTGTATGGTTTTTTTGGTTTCTATTTTGTTGATTTCAGCTCTTATTTTTATTATTTCTCTCCTTCTATTTGTTTTGGGATTTGCTTGTTCTTGTTTTTCTAGGAGTTTGAGATGTATCATTAGGTCATTGATTTGGGATCTTTCAATCTTTTTAATATATGCACTCATGGTTATAAACTTTCCTCTCAGGACTGCCTTAGCTGTGTCCCATAGGTTCCGGTAGGTTGTGTTTTCATTTTCATTAACTTCCAGGAACTTTTTAATTTCCTCTTTTATTTCATTGATGATCCATTCTTCATTAAGTAATGAGTTATTTAGTTTCCAGCTGTTTGCATGTTTTTTGTCTTTACTTTTGTTGTTGAGTTCTACTTTTACTGCATTGTGGTCAGATAGTATGCATGGTATAATTTCTATTTTCTTATATTTGCTGAGACTTGCTTTGTGCCCTAGGATATGATCTATTTTGGAGAAGGTTCCATGGGCTGCTGAGAAGAATGTATATTGTGTAGAGGTTGGATGAAATGTTCTGTAGACATCAACTAGGTCCATTTGCTCTATTGCATATTTTAGATCTTGGATTTCTTTATTGATTTTTTGTTTGGATGACCTATCTATTGATGATAATGGGTTGTTAAAGTCTCCCATGACCACTGTGTCGGCATTTATGCATGCTTTTAGGTCTTTCAGGGTATGTTTGATGAAATTGGATGTGTTGACATTGGGTGCATACAAATTGATTATTATTTCCTTTTGGTCTATTTTCCCTTTTATTAGTATGGAATGTCCTTCTTTATCTCATTTGATCAATGTAGGTTTGAAGTCTACTTTGTCAGAGATAAGTATTGCTACTCCTGCCTGTTTTCGGGGGCCATTGGCTTGGTAAATCTTCTTCCAGCCTTTCATCCTAAGCCTATGCTTATCTCTGTCGGTGAGATGAGTCTCCTGTAAGCAACAAGTTGTTGGATCTTCCTTTTTAATCCATTTCGTCAAGTGGTGTCTTTTGATGGGTGAATTAAGTCCGTTAACATTAAGTGTTAGTACTGATAGGTGTGTAGTGATTCCTGCCATTTAGTTATCTTAGTTGTTTGAAGGTTTGATTGTGTGTACCTAAGTTGAGGGTACTCTCTACTTTCTTGCTTTTTCTTTTCCTGTGGTTTGGTGCTGCCTGTCTTTTCATGGTTAAATTGGGTTTCACTTTCTGTGTGCAGAATCCCTTGCAGAATCTTTTGTAATGGTGGCTTTGTGGTCACATATTGTTTTACTTTCTGCTTATCATGGAAGACTTTTACTCCTTCATCTATTTTGAATGATAGTTTTGCTGGGTAGAGTATCCTGGGGTTGAAGTTATTTTCATTCAGTGCCCGGAAGATCTCACCCCAAGCTCTTCTTGCTTTTAATGTTTCTGTTGAGAAGTCTGCTGTGATTTTGATGGGTTTACCTTTGTATGTTACTTGTTTTTTCTCTCTTACAGCCTTCAATATTCTTTCCTTAGTTTCTGAACTTGTTGTTTTAATGATGATATGTCGTGGAGTAGTTCTATTTTGATCTGGTCTGTTTGCTGTCCTGGAGGCCTCTTGTATCTGTATGGGAATATCTTTCTCTAGATTTGGGAAATTTTCCGTTATTATTTTGTTGAATAGATTACACATTCCCTTTGCTTGCACCTCTTCTCCTTCTTCGATGCCCATGATTCTCAAGTTTGGTCTTTTGATGGAGTCAGTGAGTTCTTGCATTTTTTCACAGGTCTTGAGTTATTTAATTAATAGTTCTTCAGTTTTTCCTTTAATTACCATTTCATTTTCAAGTTCTGAGATTCTGTCTTCTGTTTGTTCTAGTCTGCTGGATTGGCCTTCTGTTTTGTTTTGCAGTTCTGTTTCATTCTTTTTTCTGAGGTTTTCCATATCCTGGCTGTTTTCCTCTTTAATGTTGTTTATTTTTGTCCTGAGTTCATTTATCTGTTTATTCATTGTGTTCTCTCTTTCACTTTGGTGTTTATACAGTGCTTCTATGGTTTCCTTTATTTCTTCTTTTGCTTTTTCAAATTCTCTATTTTGTTGTCTTGGAATTTCTTGAGTATCTCCTGTACATTTTGGTTGACCCTATCCAGTATCATCTCTATAAAATTCTCATTGAGTACTTGTAGTATGTCTTCTTTTAAATTCTTGTGGGCTTTATTGGGTCCTTTGGCATAGTTTATCTTCATTTTGTTGGAGTCTGGATCTGAATTTCTGTTTTCTTCATTCCCCTCTGGTTCCTGTACTAATTTTTTGCTGTGGGGAAACTGGTTTCCCTGTTTTTTCTGTCTTCCCATCATTGTCTTTGGTGTTGTTACTGTCCCTGTACTGTGTGCAATTAAGTATTTTCTAGCTTGTAATAATAACAATGGTAATATTTAGAATGGAAGGGTGAACTGAGATGGAAAGCAAGAAGTTAAAGAAAAAGAGAAAACAAATACACATACAAGAGGGAGAAAGCAGAACAAGGTTTCAGACAAGAAAGTTTCAAAGTATAAACAGGGAGTGTTAGTGTACTAATTGACAGTAAGCTGAACAGACATTAGAGGGACAGAGATAAGATTGAAAATCAAAAAAATAAATAAATAAAAAATAAAAAAAAATTAAGATAGGAATCAAAATAAAAAAATAAGTAAATGAAAGAAATATCTATATATTAAAAATGAATTAAAATAAAATGGAAAATAGAAAATTAAAAAAAAAAAACAAAAGACCCTCCAAATTCAAATGCAATGAAGTTTCTGTCTTAATAATTTGAGTGTCCGTCTCAGTCTCCAATCCTGGAGATGGTGCCTCAGATGTTGTTCTGTAGTTGTCTCATCAAAGGGGATGCATAAAGTAGAACAAAACTACACACACACACACACACACACACACACACACACACACACACACACACAAAAGCCCCACCAAGTGTCCCAAGTTCAAATATAATACAGTTTCAGTAAATTTTTCAGCATGCAGGTGTAATTCGGTTGTTCTCTCATCAAAGGTAGGGAGAAAAAGAAGAAAAAAAAAGAGTCTGGAGACAGTTCTGAGAATGGTATCTGTGGCTGTGGCTTGCCTGCCCGCTGCTGTCAGCCTGCTGTTTCTGGAGGCATTATTTATGCTGATCTCTGGGGTGAGCTTAGCACTCACCTGGCCCTGCAGGCTTTGTTTGCTCAGAGTTCTCCTGTGCAGGACCCTCTGCTACAAGCTTTCCCCTTTCCAAGCACACTGGGGAAGGTGACACTGCACCGGCATTGTCAGGCCTGCGTGTTTGTTTACAGCTCACGTGGGAAGTGGGTCTTCCCCCCTCTCTTGTGCAGTTTTCCTCCCACCACCACTTTTACAAGCTTTCCTTCTCTTGATTACTGGGCGGTGCTGCTGCTCCTACCAGCCACCATATTTGTTTACAGCTCATGTGGGAAGTGGGTCTTCTCCTCCCTCTGCCACTCTCACAAGCTTTCCTGCTCCTGGTTGCTGGGCACGCACCCATGCTCCCACCAGAGCCTCTCCGGGCCCCCCGGCTTGTTTATTTACAGTCCTGGGTGCAGGTGACTGGTGGCCCGGGGGGTTTCTCCATTTAACATGAAGTGGAGATTCTCTGCACTGGCTGGAGGTGTGGAGGGGTCAAAGTTTTGCCTCTTCTTGGTGGTTTTGCCTGCAAAGTGTGTCTCCAGCGTCTCTCCAAGATTTCACTATAGGAGGCTCAGTTTCTGCTTCCTCCCTCTAGCAGCCGTCTTGGAATCTCCTCAGCTATGTTTTAAATCTCCATCTTACTCTTTGTGAGCTGTACTCTGGATAAATTCTGCAAACCTACCCCTGGCAAACTCTTTTCTCTTTAGTGGTATCTAATCCACTGTTAACACATTCTGATTGTTTATTTCAATGAATAAAATGTCAAGCATATAATACTGAGAAATGAAATGCAAGAAGGAACAAGATATTTTTCACACTTGACCCAGGTTATTTTAGGTTAAAGTCTCCTTAGAACCTTTAGAATTAAAGAAAATGAAGAACCATTCTCTGTAGTCTGATTTTATAATTTTAATATCGGGATATTGTGGGTGTCTTACTGTACTGTTTCTTATTTCTGTTGATTCCTATTCATGTTAACTTGTTCCCTGTGTGTCTTGTAAGTTTGTATTATAAGCTTCTGTCTGGAAGGGCTTTATCTGTGGAAATCCTGAGGATGAGGTGGTGTTTTATGGTGGTACAGAGCACCATAAATCATGATGCGCTTTACATTATCTTCTGAGATGAGAATTCAACCAGGCCACACTGGAGCACACATTCAACTCATCAGTCCATGTGAGAGTGGACCCATTCATTCACTTCTTTATTGCAAGAGAGCCTGGGCCAACACATTTCATTCATATCTTTGCTTTGGTGTGCACACTTTTCTTTATTTCAAGTCTTCACTCAGATTGTTTTCAATTTCATTTTGGGATGTTCTATGGGATTCTGAGTTTGAGATCCATAACAGGAGTGAGTCCAATACCTTGTCTCTCTCTGTGCACAGCATTCTGTCTGTCACTGGTCACCATGAGCCCTTTGGCAAACATGATGCCCTGGCTCAGGACTGTTGGGACATTAGAGGCCTTGCTCCCTCAATCTTCATTTCTAGTCCTTAATGATGTTATTTTTTTTTATGTCACTTTGAGAACCATTGTTTAGTTAAAAGAAAATTTGTTGATTTAATTCATATTTTTGCTTCAAAGGTTGAGCTTCTTGGTTATATATAATTTTACATTATCAGAAAAAAATAGTGCAGTAATTTCATTTGATTAGACAAAATAACAGCTTTTTAACTTGTTGCCCTACTAGTTTCTGTGTTTCCTGACTTCATTTGCCACTTATAAATGGTAATAATTTGGAATCTCTCACAAACATGAAGTGACAATGCCCCTACTTTCTCCTTTATCATCTCCCCCCTTCAGTCCTGTGCTCCCCTGTCCAACATCACAAGACTGGTCTGTGGACCTCAGTTCTCTGATGAAGTGCGTCCAACACTGAAAGGGCAAAGCCCTTTCCTTTGACTGATGTGCACAAGGTCCTGTTTACTTCATGACTTTGGGAAAAATAGGACTTTTCTTTATGGTTTCTGAACCAGCTTTCAGTGTGGACAACTAGTGCTCCAAGCCCAAGAAAGAGTCTTTGAATCATGAACATACATTATTTTATAATCAGTTTGTTAAAAATTATTTTCATAGTCTTTTTGTTATTATTTTTATTCTAGAATGGCAGCCTGGAAATATAAGAATTGATTGTATTCTGCTTGCTGATTTGTTTTATATGACTACATAGTTTGGTATGATTTGATCAAATTTTAGCTTACTAAAAGATCTACTTAGGTAATATAATTAGTGACAGGTAATTATGCTAGAGGAAATCATTCATTTTCTGTTATTTCATTTTGCATGGATTCAGGGATACCAAGTTGTTTTTTTGAGGCATAATCTTCTCAAGAAAGTGTAATTTTCTTTGCATGAACAGTTCAACTAGATAAAAACTGACATTCTCCAATAAATGACTTTTTAAATCTATTTTTAGTCTTGGTACAAATTTCTGTTTTCTATGTCTTCCAGGCCTTAGTGTCCATTTTTAAATAGATTTTTTTCTATGACCATCTCCCCTTGATAAAAACTGACATTTTTTAAATCAGCCACAATATATTTTATATTTTTAGACTATGTCCAATTTTCTATTTTTACTATAAATAAGTCTGTCTATGTAAATTCATTAACTTTAGAACATTGTTTAGAATTGGAGGAGTACTTAAATTATTTAATAAATTAATAAATTCAGTGATTCAAATTCAAACAGAGTGGTTGAAAATAAATTCAGGTGTGGAAATATACAACAAATCAAATTGCATTCTCCCTTATTATAATAATGGTCTTAGGTGAGAAAAAATTGTATTAGTGAGTCTGTCTGAGGGGACTATGGGAGGCAGGAGAGGGAAAGATGTTAAAGAATGAAAAAAATGAAACAACCCACCTATGTGTGTACATAATGCACTGTAAGGTAAGCTGTTAAATATTAGGGGATCATGGTGATAAAGAGTAAGAATGAAGGGGAGAGGCTAATTTGATTAAATCATGATATATACAAGTCTGAAGCACCACGTGAGACCCCCTTGGACTATCAATATACACCACAAAAAAAATAAAGAATAGTAGGGGACAAAAACAGATCTTTCACAGTTGTATCAGTGGGAATAGGATGGGCACAAGGAAAAGGAAATGAAGGTGAATATGGGTGATGTATTTTGTATGCATGTGATGACTCTAATTAAGATGTATTATAAGCACATATGTAAATATCACAATGTATTCTTCTGTACAACTATTACATCCTAATAAATTGTTTTAAATATTTAAAAATATTAAAAAATGCTCAGGTTTAAATCTGGCGTATTTTTAAAAAGGATTTGTGATATTTTAAGAAGCAAATGTACATAAAGAGTAATTTAAGTCCATTTATGTGAGATTTCATGCTTAAACCAGTTAACCTAGCATTACACACATCCTTTCAATTTCACATGTAAATATCAGTGTCTACACTCATCATCTGTAGGATAGGGTCATTTTGTAAGATATGAAGATTATCCACCAGTTTTGTTCTGTTTAGCACACATTTTGCCTCTCTTAATCCCTCTTTCACTTTCATCTGCATTCACTGTGAGATGCCTGCCCAACACCATTGACCTTGGCTTTCCCAAGGCTTCAGTGTTGCACACAGGTTGTCACAGTGCAAGTCATAAAACAAAATAAAGGAAAGCTAAATTACTGTGTTCACTTTGATAAATGTCAGGTCAGATGACCCAGAAGGAGACCTAAGTCACTGCGTGTCTCCTTGTGGAGCAAAACTGACCCCACACTGCTTGTCCCCACAGGGAAGAGGGAAAGATGACTCCAAGAAACGTGCAAACAGGGATGGTCTCTCAGCCACCAGGGATTTCTCTACATTTCTGTAGCTCAAATTATTTCTGATTCAATTCAAATCTGGGTATCTACAATTTCTCTAAAACTTGCTGTGATTTCCCTTTTTTTCTTCTGATGTGTTATGTCATGTGATGTTAATTGCTTATTAATCCATTTTGTCTCACAAAAATAAATGGACATAAAATTGCTTTGTATGCCTTTCAGCAGGGGCTAGTTAATATTATGGAAGACAATAACCTAGATATCCAAGGAGTGTTATAAAACTATGTATTACTTATGCTACCCTCCTGATGCAGGTGGGGGCAAAAGGTGACAGAATGTTCTGCTTTTGATTGAAACCAATTGGGACTTCATTACTTTCACAGTGGGACCCATAGTTATCACAGAAGGAGGTCATAGGAGTGGGGAGGAATCACAGGGCAAAGGTAAATGCCCTGACCACATCTGTTCTACTCAGGACTCATAACTGATTGGCCAGAATTGGTTTCATGTCTCTGTCCATTTGCAACAAAATAAATGAGATTGTATCAGACTAAATTAATGGATGAAAATCCCCAACACATGAGGAATTCAACCATGTCATTCTCCTGTGATTATCCTCAAGACACAAGAAAGAGGTGTGGGTGAACCTCTAACCTGACAGAGCTTTCACCTCTATTGCATTTTTATTTATAGGGCCAAAACAGATGCTTCTCTTTCATTGTGATGTATTTCTTAGTTGCTTTCTCTTATTTTAAGGTGCTTCGAAATATACCACCCAGAAAAAAAACAGGCAGTTACCATTTTGAGTGCATGAAAAACTTTATGGGAGATTCTGAGACTCTGCTCCTCTTAGGAGAACTCTGTCCCTCCCCTCAGAGGGTGGGTTCAGCGGGGACATTCCTCTGGGCAACGTGAGCTGGACTCACAGGAGTCTTGATCTACGTCCTAGATGTAACTGTGGATGCAGAGTGTGAATTTAGAGTTTGGGAATACTTGTGCATGATATTTGATATTTGTAGAGGACATGTCTTTCTACATACACAATGCCATTTGATGGATCAATCACCCACATCTGGGTGGGAATCCTTTACTTCATATCATTATTGAAGTTCAAAGGCACAAGCACAGTTATAATTTTAAAACCAACTTAAAATAGACACAATGCTAAGTGATGTAACGAATATGGAATATATACATATACACACATATATTTAACATATAATAACTAGCTTTGGTTAAGCCCTGAGTCTCACAGCTGCTGATACTCATATACATGGGTGACCTACTCTGTACTAAGCTAGTGTTTAATACTAAAGATAAAATTGTGTGAAAGACATCCCCCTGAAGATATTACAATGTCCTGCTACACAAAAACAGTGACAAATGTACTAATATCACTACTACATATTTAAGCTTCACCCATACAGTACATTTTGCTAGGGGAGAAATAGACATCACTCAGTCATGCAGCTTTACTGGAAACAGAACATAGTGTATGTTCTCCAATGCCCTTTGGGGATTAAAAATATGAAATAAAGGAATAATAAATAATTTTAGAATGTTTACAGAATATCTTGGTTTGTTTATAACAAGTGGACTTCCTATACACTGATGATAAAATTAAGGATACATATCTTTTATATAAAAAATGGAAAGCAACAGTAGGTACAAAAAGTCAATAACAAGACAACAATCATGATAACATCTTAGATCAAGATTTCCAAGAAATTAGTGCTAAGTGAAGACAAGCCAAGAAACTGTGCATGTCTCAAAAGACAATTTGTCAGTAGAAATTATCTTGAGTGTTTAAAATGTTTCTCGCAATTTTAGGTGAAAAAAATCTATATTTATAAAAAACTAACAAGCTCATTTTAATTAAATCATTGACCTCCAACTCCTTATTCACATTTCTTTCACAACTTCTTCAATATATTCACATATAAATTCCAGATATTGTTAACGCAAACCCAGAATTTTTCAATAAAACACTGAAATAAAATAAAAAGAATTAATCAGAATACAGCCAGGTTTTTTTGGTGGATGTAACCATAAGTTATGCTTCTCAACAGGCCATGTCTCTCCTCCTTGGTTCCTGATAGTGATCTAGTCACCACACAGAACATGAATAGACTCAGTGGGGCATTCAGGAGTTCGGTGGATGGGACCCAATGACATCTTCTGTACAGGGTGTGGCTTTACCAAAATTCAGTGTCAACCAGCAGTGGGTCTTGTTGCCTGGGCTTAGCTGGTCCACATCCGATCATGTCTGGTCTCTGAGCACCTACAGCCTTTTGTTCAAATGACTTATCCTTCATTCCCTTTAAAACAAAAGGTGAGAACTCATACATTTTTATGATTTATTGCCTAACCTCCTACTTCTTGAGATACATGTTTCAAAATAATTTCCATTAAATTCACTAATTCTTTTAATTATTTTAGAGAAACAAGGTTTGTTTGGCAGCTAGATGAAAAATCATTCAACATATTTTTAAAATATTATTTGTAGATACTCTCTTCTGGAAAATTGTTTCACTTCCTTAGCTAGGTTCCCATATGAAACTGTTCACAAGGATTAATCCTGGGTTTTCTTTTCCTTTCCAACCCTGATAACTATTTCTAAAATATAAACATCTATCATTCTCTTCCAAAGAAAGGTAGTGGAAGCTATGAAAAGTCTTTGGCTAGTCTTAAATATTTACTGATGATCTTACCTACAGATTAGGAAACAGTATTATTTCCACTTACATTACTTAAAGTGGTACAAATAACAATTTTATAAATTATTATAGATACTAATTAAGCATAAATATTAAGTGCCTAATTGAATTAATAATTATTGGTTGAATGATGTTTTAATTTTGTAAAATATGTTGAAGAGTTTTACAAAAATTAGTTAGGGATGCCAACTACTAATTAATTTAAAGTACATGTAACTTACAACATGAAATGTCCATTAAAAATGCCCAGACACTAAATAGGAAAATTAGACCAGGATATCAACAGAAGTGACATTTCTCCTAGGAATTCAAGTGGTTTAATTGTCTAGAAATATCGAGGTGTTCTTCCCAGCACAGACTTGTTTATTTCCCTGTATCTACTCAGCGTACTAATTCATTACACTTGAAAGCTTCTTTCCAAATGCATACAGTTTCACAGCTGTTAACAGACTACTCATTTACAAATAAAGGATCAGAGTTTCACCATCCATAAATAATCTCACTTGTTCAACTCTAATTGCTACTGCAATTAAGTGCTATTTGAGTATAAGTTCCCATTTAGTCTGACCAGTTTGTGGGTGTTTAATTTTCATATGCAGTTTCAGAACACAGCACTGTCTCTTCCTGTGTGTCATCTCAAAGAACATCACATTGCACAAGTATCTCTAACACATTTGTACTAATTATAAATTATTAGAAGTTTTGTGGAGACATGCTTCTGTATAAAGCCTGAATGATATTTGAAATGTTGAGATGAAGAATTTATTAAGCATAATCCATGACAAAATGGGCAAAAAATAAAGTCATCATTTATTGATGTAAATATTTTACCCAAGGTGAACATTCTCAGGATTTTCCATTCTGTGAGGTTTATTTAGAGTGTAGACCATTTAACTAGAGTTCTACCCTTTCAGGTCATTTTGACTGTTGTCCATTTTTTTTCAGGGACACATATCTTTCAAACCTTTTAACTTTAAAAGGTGAATTGTGTTATAAATAGACTTTTTGGAACCTTTGACAAGATCCAACACCACTTCATGTTAAAAGCTCTAAGAAAACTAGGAACAGAAGGAAAGTACCTCAACATTGTAAAGACAATATATGACAAACCTATAGCCAACATCATACTTACTGGTGAAAACCTGAAACCATTTCCATTAAAATCAGGAACGAGACAAGGGTGCCAGCTCTCCCCACTTTTATTCAACATAGTACTCGAATTCCTAGCGAGAGCAATTAGGCAAGAAGAAGGAATAAAAGGAATACAAATAGGTAAAGAAACTGTCAAAATATCCCTATTTGCAGATGATATGATCCTATCACTTAAATACCCCAAAAACTCTACCCCAAAACTCCCAGATACCAAAAACATCTACAGCAAGGTGGCAGGATACAAACTCAACTTACTGAGAAAGAATATATAGAAACAATTCCATTTACAATAGCCTCAAAAAAAATCAAATACCTAGGAGTAAACTTAACAAAGGATGTGAATGACCTCTACAAGGAGAATTACAAACTCTTGAAGAAAGAGATCAAGGAAGACTGCAGAAGGTGGAAAGATCTCCTGTGCTCATGGATTGGTAGAATCAACATAGTAAAAATGTCTATACTACCAAAGCAATCTACATGTTTAACGCAATTCCCATCAAAATCCCAATGACTTTCATTACAGAGATTGAAAAATCTACCCTAAAGTTCATTTGGAAACACAAGAGACCGCAAATAGCCACGGCAATACTCAGCAAAAAAAGTAATGCAGGAGGTATCACAATACCTGACTTCAAACTATATTACAAAGCAATAGCAATAAAAACAGCATGGTACTGGCACAAAAACAGACATGAAGACCAGTGGAACAGAATAGAGGACCTGGATATGAATCCACACAACTATGCTCACCTTATTTTTGACAAAGGCACTAAAAATTTATGAAGGAGAAAGATAGCCTCTTCAACAAATGTTGTTGGAAAAACTGGTTAGCAGTCTGCAAAAAGCTGAAACTAGGTCCATGTATATCACCCTATACTAGTATCAACTCAAAATGTATCAAGAACCTTAATATGAGACCCAAAACTCTGAAGTTGTTACAGGAAAGAGCAGGAAACACTCAAATTAGTAGGTACAGGCAAGGACTTCCTCAATAGAACCCCAGCAGCTCAGCGACTAAGAAAAAGGATGGACAAATGGGACTTCATAAAACTAAAAAGCTTCTGCTCAACAAAAGAAATGGTCTCTAAACTGAAGAGACCACCCACAGAGTGGGAGAAAATATCTGCCAGCTACACATCAGTCAAAGGATTCATAACCAGAAAATACAGGGAACTTAAAAAACTAAACTCTCCCAAAATTAATGAACCAATAAAGAAATGAGCAAGTGAACTAAACAGAATTTTCTCAAAAGAAGAAATTCAAATTAGCAAAAAACACACGAAAAAATGCTCACCATCTCTAACCATTAAGGAAAAGCAAATCAAAACCACACTAAGATTCCACCTCACCCCTGTTAGAATAGCCATCATCAAAAACACCACTAACAGGTGTTGGCAAGGATGAGGGGAAAAAGGAACTCTGGTACACTGCTGGTGGGAATGCAAGCTGGTGCAACCACTCTGGAAAAAAATATGGAGGCTTCTTAAAAATCTAAACAGATCTGCCATATGTTCCAGCAATCCCACTCCTGGGGATATACCCAAAGGAATGTGACACAGGTTACTCCAAAGGCACCTGCACACCCATGTTTATTGCAGCACTACTCACAATGACCAAGTTAAGGAAACAGCCAAGATGCCCCATTACTGACAATTGAATTAAGAAAATGTGGTATTTATATACACTGGAATTTTACTCAGTCATGAAGAAGAATGAAATCTTATCATTCGCAAATAAATGGATGGAACTGGGGAACATCATCCTGTGCGAGGTTAACCAGGCTCAGAAGAGCAAAAATCATATGTTCTCCCTCATACGCGGACTTTAGATCTAGGGCAAATACAGCAATGTGGTTGGACTTGGGTCACATGACAAGGGAAAAGCACATATGGGAGGTATGGGACTAGGTAAGAAACCCAGAACATGAAAGCGTCTGATGTCCCCACTGAAGAGGAACTAATACAGAAACATTAAAGTGACAGAGGTTAATATGGGAAGGAGATCAGGAACTAGTGAAAAGGTCAGTTAGAGATGAATCAACTTGGGTTATAACACATTTGTACATGGATGCAATACTAGGAATCTCTCTCTATAGCTATCCTCATCTCAACTAGCAAAAATGCTTTGTTTTTCTTATTATGCTTATGTCTTCTCTTCAACAAAATTAGAGATAAGGGCAGAACTGGTTCTTCCTGGAAGTGAGGGGCAGGGGGGCAGGGGGGAGAGGGATTGGACAGGTGGGGGGATGAGGGAGAAATAGCACAAACAACATATGCACATGTGAATAAATTAATTAAAAAATAGATTTTTTGGTGAAATTTTTATCCTTTTGTGTTACAACACAGTCCTGTAAAGTTTTAGTGGCACAAATGATGTCACAGAGGTACCTGAACCTTAATGGAAGAATGGCAGGTAGTAAGAGTCTCAATTTTTAATGAGATGCAGTGACATCACTCCCGAGGACTTGTGCTGCAATGATAATTTGGGAAAATTCTCACTATGGGGGAGTCCTGTGTTTCTCCCACTGTAATTGTCATAATTTTTTTTTTCTTTCATTAAGCATATTGGACACTGTGGAAGTTGTACTCCTGGGTCTAGACTCCTGCACTGTTTCAGGGTCTTGCTCTTTCTCCAACTCCAGACTATGTAAAAATCTCTAGTTTTTCTGAACAAAAAGATGCATCTCTCAGGTATTTTATTTCAACTATCCTTGGGCCTTTAATTACCTCTTCACTTTAGCTATCTCTACTGTGGAAACTGGTTTTCCAATCTGGAAAAGTTTTGGAATGTGAGATGTCTTAGAAAAATTTGTGAGAACTTTTATACATGAGGACAGTTTAAAATAACTTACCTGGGTAGACTGAGTCCAGCTCCAGGAATATGAGACATTAACACTGGACACAGCTTAATCCTTTGTTTATACTGAATCATTAAATTCATGGGGGTAGTTATTTACTATTTGAAATAATATATTATGTTTAATAATATTCTTCTAGAATTTTCACTTGAGATAATAGTTCATATATATTTTTAGATTTTTTTTTTTTAAATTTGCCGGTTTATTGGTGCTGAGACATTCTTATTTGACTGTATTGCGGAAAGAAGTCTCATGCCTTCATCTTAATTACAATTTACAGCTTAAAAAACATGAAACATCAGTTACGTTAAGGAATCCGGGTATGTGCTTATCCATGTTTGGTGGTCTTATGAGGGCGTTAGGATTCTTCCCTAACCTGGAGATTATCCTAGGTCTGATATCTAACTTTTCACATGACCCAAAATGAGAGAAAAACATCCCCTTTCTTAAGAGGAAAGAAAAAACAGTTTATTACATTTAACACAAATAGAACAAGAAGAACGATTCTGGAGTCAGGAGACCCCGTGGATACCTGTGACTTCTCTTCCTTGTCTCTGCATCCAAATCCTACCTTTATAACCTAAGTACACACAGTGACACCACATAAAACCAGGACATTTGTGGGGTTTGCAGCTCATTCAGAGTTAGTAGAAGTATTGGTAAATTTGGAGCAAAAGGCTTTGCTGTTAGTGAGTGGAAGGCAGATTCCATTCTCCTCTTCCAGATAAATGAAATCTTTTGCTTGGTTGTTGGAAGAAAATGTTTATTCTCATTCAAATGTATTGATTTTATTTTTCTGCTATGTCAGCTGGGATCTGAAGCAAAGCCAGTTTGAGAGGTCTTCAGAAGTTCAGTCTTCTTTTAAAATTCATAATATTTATTTATGTCATACATTTGAACATTTTAAAATTCTGCTTGACTTATTCTTTTCTATATGGACAAGAGAACGAAAAGAAAGTAAGACGTTTGCTAATTTCCAATGTCTGTTCACTACAGTTACCATCTCAAATTTCATCCTTTTATCTCTGTCTGAATTCTGAACAGTGGAGCCGAACATTTCCTCTCATAGGAACCAGCTGTGCTACTTTGATTTTCTTTTCTGCATATTCCATTCCATGTGCTTGGTTGACTCTTCTCCCTAAAACTTTTGTACACTCATTTTTAAATGATGAAGAATGTTGTATTCCCTATTAGGGTCTGTTCTTTAATTGTATAAAATATTATTCCACTTCAAAGTGCACTAAGACTCTTGCTTATGAGCTGGAGTAAATGGATTAAGGTTTTCGGTGGATTTTTTGTTTTGTTTTGGGGCACTGAGTCTTAACGTCAGGACCTACACCTTAAGCCACTCAGCCACCTCTTTTTTTGTGAATATTTTTTCTAGCTAAGATCTTGCAAACTATTTGCTTGGGCTGGCTTCGAACCGCTATCTTCCTGATCTCAATCTCCTGACTACCCAGGAGTCGCTCCACATGTTTGTTTGTGTTTGATGGCATGAACACTTTCTTCTTGCTCCAAGGGATCAAAAATTGATTTAAATAATGCAGTCTGTATTTTTTCTACAGAAAAAATTTTATCTTCTCCCTGTAAGTTTCATCTATCTGGATAAAAAAATCCTTACCACACTATAGTAGATCTCTATCATGAAAAACGTCAAAGTAAATCTATGAAAAAGGGATCAACTATGTCCACTGGTGTGGAGAGCAGCCACAGAGGCAGTGAGACCATTCTCCTCCCAGTGCGATCTGTGCTTGCAGGCTTCCAAACCCCAAATGGATACTGGTGGTGGCATTTGCTGTGGTTTTCTCTAGTAATTTTCTACGGCAATGAATTTCCTTTCTGGAAAGGAATTGTGTATTCACTTTCAAGTTCCGACCAATCATTAATTTGTCCAAAATTCATCAAAGTATGTTGCTGAGAACATTTTTAAGCTTCAGTAATTATAAAGTTTTTTTTAACTTTTTGGGACTTGTGATCATTTCATCATTTTGGCAAAATATTTCTTAGAAATTTCTTTCTTTATTAGAAGCATTGTCACAACCCCAAGTGGCTTAAAACCTTCACTGAAAAAATCTAGTATTCTATCTGCTTCAGGTCAAAAGCCCTGAATAGTTTCAATCACTATCCTTGTTACTAAAAGGATTCTTGCTTATTTAATAAGCTTTATTTTTTAGAACAGTAGTAGTTTTACAGAAAAATGGCAAGATAGCAAGTACAGAGTTTCTACAAATGATATAACAGTTGCCACTATTATTAGTATAATGTATTTGCATGATATATTTACCACATTTAATGAAAGACTGTTGACACACTATTATTAACTAAAATGCACACTTTCTTCCCATTCTCTTAGTTTTACAGAGTTTCCTTTTTCTGTTTCATGATACCATCATGACTCCAGATTGAACTGGTCCCTCAGGGCTGCTCAGGCTGCTCTCGGCTGTGACAGTGCTATCAGTACTAAGATGACCTTCCTCACCTGTTCAAGTAGTTTCTGTCAGGCTTCTGCACTGCAAAATTCTGCCTCTCTTAGCCTGGCCCAAAAGACCAAAAATCGTATGTTCTCCCTCATATGTGGACATTAGATCAAGGTCAAACACAACAAGGGAACTGGACTATGAGCACATGATAAAAGCGAGAGCACACAAGGGAGGGGTGAGGATAGGTAAGACACCTGAAAAACTAGCTAGCATTTGTTGCCCTTAACGCAGAGAAACTAAAGCAGATACCTTAAAGCAACTGAGGCCAATAGGAAAAGGGGACCAGGAAGGAGAGAAAAGGTGAGATCAAAAAGAATTAACCTAGAAGGTAACACCCACGCACAGGAAATCAATGTGAGTCAACTCCCTGTATAGCTATCCTTATCTCAACCAGCAAAAACCCTTGTTCCTTCCTATTGTTGCTTATACTCTCTCTACAACAAAATTAGAAATAAGGGCAAAATAGTTTCTGCTGGGTATTGAGGGGGTGGGGAGGAGAGGGAGGGGGCGGAGTGGGTGGTAAGGGAGGGGGTGGGGGCAGGGGGGAGAAATGAACCAAGCCTTGTATGCACATATGAATAATAAAAGAAAAATGAAAAAAAAAAGAAAAAAAGAAAAGAGCAGTGATTGCCAGGAGTTCCAAGTTCGGTAGAGCAAAAGACATTCTCAGGGGAGTGAAGTTTCTCTGTATGATGCGACAGTTATGGATTCATGGCATTATACATTTGTCAAAAACCATAGAGCTGGGTGATACAAAGAGTGAACTCTAATGTAAACTACGGACTTTATTTAATAATAATGTGTCAATATGCATTCATTCAAAAAAAAAAATTCTGCCTCTTTCCCATTGCCTCAAGTCACATTTGGAAAGAAGTCAATCTTCTAGCTTTCACAAAAGGACTAGGGTTCATGCTCCATCATTCAAAGGAGGAGTAGCTGCATGAATTGTTTTGGGTAATTCTGCAAACAGGAAATGGAGACTTGTATCTAAGCTTACGTTTCACTTACTGCACAGTTTATTTATATTTGGTATGAGTCATGGGCAGTTCTATGCATTTTCTCACTCAATTGTTCCAGCTTTGTGACTGGGAGCTTTACAAGTTTGATCTATGTCCTTCTGTGTACCCACATTGTGGTTAAAATTAAGAGATTCTTCATTAGAAATCCAGACTCTAGAGATTAAGGTAAAGTTGTGGGTGGAAATGATTTTGTTCATTCAGAAGAAAGATTCAAGGTGCAGAGAATCCAGTTGTGCAGAGGACCTTGAGTGGATGTTACATTTGACTCATAGGTTCCTCAGTATTTTCAGCAAAAGTCAAAATAAAGAAGTGGCCATCTAACGTCATCTGGAGAAGAAACGATGCCTAATGAAGTAAATCCCCATGACATACACAGCAGATTCCCATAGCTTTGAGAGTTTTATATTAGCAGAAAGTGTGCCAGACATCATGGAAAGGACAGAGAGAAGCAAAAGAAAGAAGGATGAAGGAGCATAACATTTTACAGACAGGAAATGGGGTGTTGTCTTCTTCATCACTTTCAAACAAGCACTGCCTGTCCTGAAAAATGAAGGGACACAGGAGACACCATAGGCTCAGAAAATGGAGCTCTGAGCACAGAAGCTGGAGCTGTGAGCAATGAAGAATCCTTCCTTGCTTTGACATCCAGTGGGGTTTTCCTGACTAATCTGAAAGTTTCATAGGGTCACTGATGAATAAAATGTCTGTTTCCACCTCTACCTAACAAGGAATATGAGTTATACCACACTAGTCCCCCATTCTATTTTGGGAGCAAATAACATTCTCTGTTTTTACAGTGTGCACATGGACAGGGAACTTGCCCCTGGACATGCTACAGCAGAGAGACACTCAATATTTTCCTCTGGTGTCCATTTCTAACACTTGAGAACCGTGACTGCATTGCTACCCCTGGCAAACGTGATTAAGCTAAACTCCTTGACAAGGGAGAACCTCTTGAATGAGTTGTGTTGCTGT
This sequence comes from Castor canadensis, assembly GCF_047511655.1. NCBI lineage: Eukaryota > Metazoa > Chordata > Mammalia > Rodentia > Castoridae > Castor > Castor canadensis. Next base: position 111,646,460 of record NC_133399.1, read on the forward strand.
TGTAAACACAAGGGACCTTAAAAGGGGAGAAAGGGACAGAAGAGATGTGATCATAGTTGGAATGTCATAGAGAGATACTTTGTAGATCAAGCAGGGAGGACACAGCGAATGAAAGACTGTGGCAATTTAACAATGGAAAAAGTAACAGATTGATGTGATTTAATTCTTATCTGTCATCAGGCTGATTTGTGTGCGTCAGATCCTGATCCCATCTTCACCTCTGGATCTTTGTTTCTGGTATACTGCCTTCCATTTCCAGCATTTCCTTCGATCCCATCTCCACACGGGCATGACCTCTCTGCTCTTTCTACTTTTTCCACTGCAGCCACTGGCATTTACGCCTGTTTACTCAGGGCTGCATTCCAGGTGCTAGAGACTGCAGAGCCTCTGGTGTTCACCTTTCTATCCCCTCAGTGTCCCTTCTTAGGGTGATTCTGAGTCTTGGCCCTTGAACTCTAACAAACATATCCTTACTGATGTGCAATGCATGAGGGAAGGAAAGGGTTCTACAATCTGTGATTTCTAAGCATTGTCTGAGGACCAAGGAGAGCTTTTGACATGCTGGTATTAGAAGTCAGCTGCACTTGAATCCTGTTCTCCCGACACACAGCCTCAGCCATGTGGCAGGTTCCTCCCTGAAGCATATTTTTCCTTTCCTTGTGGCCTTGGGAACACCATCCTGCCATTCCTGCTTAAGGCCATGGGACTACTAACAAATTCCATCCCACCTGTATCTGATCTTCCTTAACCCACTCATGCTCATGTGTTCGGCCCATAATTGTTGGAGACCAGGCATGACCCTGGACTGGGAATAATGGAGTTTGCACAGCCTCATCTACCATAATTTTCCCAGTACCTGGTGTATTGACCTTTGTTCTCACATCTCCTTGAAGAATACAACCTGTTGTGTCTGCATACCAGCCCCCTGATGCAAAACTAGATAAAGTACCAGAACTCTTAGGAGACTCCGTGATGCCACATTAATCAATACCTTAGATAAGGTGTCCTGTGTGCCTTGATGATTCCAGAACTGATGTGTCCTAATTAAGCTTCAGTAGCCTTAGGAAAATTAGCCCACCAAACCTCATTCCTTTCACCTTGCATGAAGAATTGTTAAAGCTTGATTTATACCTGAGTCTTTTCCTTGTACTGACTTAATAAAATATACGCTCTGGCTTAGGTAGGCGCTCACATTTCCCGCCAGGAACGTGCAGCCCTCCCGTGCCCAGCTTTCTGTTTTATGTTGTACGTCTGTATGTCTGTGTGTGTTTTAGTTCTCGTTCCCCATCGCTCTTAGTCAGGCTCATGCAGCACACCCACGCAGGCCGGGGCACATAATAAAATTCCTAGAGCATTACTCCCTGTTTAACACATGGTTTGTACTTTACAAGGTCATTTTCCCTCAACTCAGAGGGAACTTTACTCTTGCATTTCTTTCTTTTGATTGTTGAAAATTTCTTGATAAAATCAGCAAATCACTCTCAGTATATGTGCTTGATATGGAAGTGTAAATATATTATGGGCTGTATTACATGTTTTAAAAATTAATGTGAGTGACAGCGTACTGTAGATAAGTGATCTATATCATCTTTCAGTCAAATCACTTTTCTAATAATCACTTCCAGCACTTCACAAATTCTTAAACTAAAAATTACAAAGTACTATCAATAACACAGTGAAAACAGAAAACACATCTCTAACTCACCAACATTAGAAATCTTTATTTATTTTTAACATTAAATTTTTACGATGATAAACATATAAAATTTATGCATCATTTCCAAGAATTTATAACTAATCATAGTGAAAATTTATATTGCAAGAAAATTTTCCATATTTTAAAGTGTTAATACTACTCACATCCTATTTATGCAATATTCCCTTATGTTAGGAAGGATATTTTAAATTTCTGATGTCTTTACATCCACTTTCAAATATTTACTAAACCACAACGTGGTGTTATAAAACCAAATATTACTTAATTGTTGAGAGTTTCTGAAATAGCATATCTTTGTTTCTATTTCAAAAGTGCTGATGTCAAATGAATAAACATTATGCTCTATTTGTAATGCACCTGCAATTGAAGTGAACAAATGAGCATATTTCTAACCTGTACATGTGACTCCATGTCTTAGAGTAAAACCATTGCTCTTTTGTCTTCAGTTTTAGGTGAAGTCTGAGCTGAAATCTTACCTGAACTGTCTTAAGTGGAAATGGCATAAATATTTTAAAACGAATAACAGACTGCATTCAAATTAGCACAGTTATGGAGGGTGAGAATCATTCATAATCTACTTTTAAGTAAATTCACTTAAGATAAAGTGAGTGGAGAAGAAACTTTAGTTTTAAAATCTCTGTATTGCATAACACATGAGAAACAGAGAAACACTTTCACGTATACTCCTCGGGGTTAGGACTCAAAGCAATAACAACAACAAAAAAATGGAGGCTAATGAGGAGAAGCAGAGCAGATGAATTAAGGTTAGCTATGGATGCAAGTTACAACCAGGAAGGAATTTTTTAGAGAATAGATCAATACAATGCATTTAACAGCAAAGAAGCTCTTTTAAAACTGTTTAAATATGCAGCAAAATAAAAATGCTTTCCAAAAGAAATTTATGAAAAAGATATTAAGAAAGTTTTCATTGTTCCAATGTCAAAGCCTTTTAAAAGCAAAACCTTAGGAGATATTGACTGAAAGTCAACTTTTCGGTTTTTTAGATGCTTTAAGTGAGTTAAGTACGAAATACCCACATCCGCACTTCCTTTCCAAACTTGCATTTTGTCTGCAATAATATTCTAATGCAGTCATCATGGTCTAATTTGATATTTATTTAACTCCATCTTACCATATTTTAATAAACTTTTTATCATTAAAACATGTCTTAAATGTGAAAATTTTTCAGTGATGAGGAATACTCTCAGAATTTCAAATTTAAATAAACACACCAGCTTTCTCTTTTTAAAAAGAGCAATGTACCATAACACTTTCATAATCTTTAGACTAATTAAAATTGCATATTATTTTCCTTAATGTGGTTGAGAGTTGACAATGAATTATATATGTTATTTGTCTACGTTGTCATGATGGTTTGATCTAACAGAGAAGAAATATGGTGAACAAGTTTGATGTAATAGTCTATTGATTGTACAAAGATTAAATTGTAATGTAGCCTATATACAACATATTGGATTATATACTATTTGACATTGTATAGAGACTATGCATTGTATTGTATCAAATACAGATCATAATAGTCTATGGATTACAATGGAAACATGGATGAAAGGGGCATAGCCAAGTGTGGAACCTCAAGAAATGCCTCTATAAGGAGGAAACAATGTCAGGGGACCTTGGAGCATCAGTTCGGTTGTCTCTCTGCCCAGGGTTTCAGCCAAAAACAGCATAGAGAAAGGACACAGTAGTTTCTAGGGCCCAGAGATGCATAACTTCAGAAGCTGAAAGAGTTCTCTGTGTCCAGCAACAAGAAAGTGAGCCTCCAGGGACACCTTGACTAGGGCAGTGAGAAAGAATCTTTGAAAAACCTATGCGAAGAAATCAGACATAATGGAAAGAAAATTTACATGAATTCAGGCTTATAAAAGATAGCCATTATTTTCCTGTTAACCCTTAAAAATTTGAAGCCTAAAGTTAGAAGTCCAGGATGCTTTGACCCCCACCATCTTTCTTTAATTTATACATGGTGACTGTTTAGTATTTTAGCTACATTTTAACATTTAAAACATTGTTATTAAAACATAACACATACATACATGTAACTACTACAAATAAATGCTTTTGCTGGACCTCAATTAATTAAATTTACCCATGTAATTAACATGCAGATCTAGAAACATCACCTTACTAGTACTCCCAAACCCATTCTTCTGCTTCATTCAAGAATGTAGGTCCTTTAGACAGCCTGACTGAACTCCAACAGCACAGCGAAGCCAAGCCTTGTACATGGAGGAAGCACAGTCACACAGCACATTTTGTCTTTTGTCTTTTTTACTGATTATTTTATGTGTGAGATTATCCATGTTGCTGGAATTGCAGTTCATTATTCTCTGCAGCTCTGCATCCATCCTTATGAAAACACAGGGCAATTCATTTATCTCGTGTACTCCCGATGATCATTAATGGCTTCTGTTTGTGTCTAGTCAAACTGTGCTGTGAAGAACTCGCTAGCTAGCAAGTGACCTTCAGTACACAGCACACCTGTGATTATTGAATATTCATCTGGTAGTGAGAGAAAGGTGAAGTACTAAGGAAGGAGGGTGCACTGTGGGAGTGGAGCTGAGATGGCAGAAGACAGAGCGCAGGGTCCTGGGATGTCATTCTTGTCCTTGCAACCTAAGGCAGTTTTTTCAGCTGCATTTCAAAACTTCTTTGAGGCACAAATCCTTCGAATGTCTATGCTTCAGAAGCACAGGACTACAACTTGTCCCGTGTCTGGGCTGTCACCATAGTTGGCAGTGCTGGAGGCAGAATGTTTGCCTCCTTTGCCCCGCACATCCACACTGAAGCAAAGAGGCTCTCTGAGATTTCATATCCGGCCTCTTCATCTGCACCTGACTTTGACTATGAGATTTTACACTTTCACCTGAAGCTGTAACAGGGTGAAGTTAGTGAGGGCTGTGGGATGATGTGAATATTTGTTGTTATTGTTGTTTCATTTTTGCCTTTAGAAGAAATGTGCAACGTTAGGGGCAGAGGCTACAGTCTAATAGCTAAATATTTAAATAGCTACTTCTTCAAATATTCTTGTTCATTTTCCCCATCTGGAATCAAAAATCAATGACATAAGTTTATGCTGGCTACAAGGACAAAAGAAATAGCTGTCTCTGAACCACTGATGGAGAGAGGCAACTAGAGAAGTAGTGTGGCCATGTCTGAAGCCAAGGCTGAAGCCAAGGCTCTCAGGTCTGAACTAGGGAAAAACAAATTGGACAAAGATGGGTAATTTAGGAAGACACCTGCCAAGAACTGAACAGATTGTCTGACCAAACTGTCCTTCATTTGCTGATCCACAAAAGCTGTGAAATAATAAATGTGTATTTTTTTGTGACCTGAGGAGTGAAGTAATGGTTAAAGCATCAGAAAACTAAAACATGAAAAAAATCACCCATTATTCTCTGTGATGAACACCATTGGAAAAACCCATAAAAGTTGAAAAATTAATTCAATAGTTCAAATAATGAAAAATACATCACTGCTAAGCATGGTAAAAACTAGGGGAGTAAGATTATCGTAAAATTTACTTATTTATTTATTTATTTATTTTTAATTGTTTTATTATTCATGTGTGCATACAAGGCTTGGTTCATTTCTCCCCCCTGCCCCCCACCCCCTCCCTTACCACCCACTCCACCCCCTCCCTCTCCCCCCTACCCCCTCAATACCTGGCAGAAACTATTTTGCCCTTATCTCTAATTTTGTTGAAGAGAGAGTATAAGCAATAATAGGAAGGAACAAGTGCTTTTGCTGGTTGAGATAAGGATAGCTATACAGGGCATTGACTCACATTGATTTCCTGTGCGTGGGTGTTACCTTCAAGGTTAATTCTTTTTGATCTCACCTTTTCTCTAGTTCCTGTTCCCCTTCTCCTATTGGCCTCAGTTGCTTTTAAGGTATCTGCTTTAGTTTCTCTGCATTAAGGGCAACAAATGCTATCTAGTTTTTTAGGTGTCTTACCTATCTTCACCCCTCCCTTGTGTGCTCTCGCTTTTGTCATGTGCTCAAAGTCCAATCCCATTGTTGTGTTTGCCCTTGATCTAAAATCACTCTAAATAATTTGACATATTAATTAAACAATTTTAATATTTTTAACCATAATAAAGCACATATAATTTAAGAAAATTTAATCTGAATTTATTAAGCATAAAGATAGAAAGGAACATTCTTATTAAATAAAGAACAAGAAAAATATATAAACAAATGAACAATTAAAATAAAATATTGGTGGGATCTTACTGAAATCTCTCTCAGTAGTCAGAGAAGATGCAAAGTTTCCTGCTCTCACCATCACAAGGATTATTTAATATGTCCAAAGATTTATACATTAAACTACTCAAAATAAATATTTATTAATGACACCACTACCTGTGTGTTGAAATAAAGAGTACATTGTACTTCCATTCAGCAACAAAATAGCAAATGGAAATTTAAAAATATACAATTTAAAATATCCACAATTTATATGCTGTCTTTAATTTCATACAATAATGGCTATCATTTCAGCATATATGTCTTTCCCCTCCTTAGTTAAGTTTAAATCCTAATATTTATTTCTTTCTGATGCTATTGCAAATGTAATTCATTAATTTTCTTCTTGGATTGTGCTTTATTTGAGGATAGCATTGCAGCTGTCTTTGTGTATGATTTTGTTTCCTGCAACATACCTCAATTCATCTATCTGTTCTAACAGCTCTTATTTTAATCTTTAGGATCTTCTTCGTGTAAGATTATAGCAGTTTGGAAAGTGGTAACTTAATGTCTTCCTCCTGTCTAATATGGATACTTTTCACTTTTTCTCCCTATTTTCTCTAGAAGGGACTTCTGGTACCATATTGAATTGAAAGGAACACTGGGCAACTCAGCCTTCTTCTGGATCCTGGATGAAAAACTGCAGTTGTTCATAAATGAGTAAGATGTTAACTGTGAGATTTTCATGTGCAGTCTTAATTATGGTATGGAAGCTTCCTCCTTGCCATACTTTACTGATGTAGAATTTTTAAAAAAACCTTTTGCAGCATCAGTTGAGATTTTCATGTGGTTTTAGTGGTTATTGTGGTATATTATATTGATTAATTTTCATATACTGCCTCATCTCTATATTCTAGGATTAGTCTCACTTTGGTCATTGCCAAGGTGTATGATCTGATTAATGTGCTATTGAATTCAGTTCACTAGTATTTTGTTGAAAATTTTTATAACAGTATTTATCAGGGATATTGATCTTTGTGTTTTTTTTTTTATTTATTTCTGTGGTGGTAGTGTCTGGTTTTGCTATCAGGATACATCTGACCTCATCATAAAGTGAGTGCACAAGTATCCCCTCCCTTTGGTATTTCTGGAAGGACTTAAAGATATTTGGTGTTGATTCTTTAGCTTCATTAACTTTGGAAGGATTCTCCAGTGAAGCAATCTAACTTTGGGCTTTTGTTTGTCATGAGGCTTTTTATACTGAAGAGTTTCCTAAATTCATAGATTAAAATATTCAATTTTGTGAAAATGTTCAAATTGCCTGCAGCAGTGTACAGGCTCCATAAACACTTTGGAAGGATTGGGAATGCAGAGGTCGACAAGAGAGGCTGCTACACTTCAGGGGACCCACCCAGAACTCCTAACCAGACCTACAGAGTAGAGAGCTAGGGTTGAGAAATCTGGCTTTCAATTGACTTTAAACTTGTGAATTACCATACTGCAAGGATATGTTAAATCTGGGATTCAACCCATGTAGATATAGACCTATGTGGATAAACTCCTAAGGAAATAAGTTTCATTTCTTGGTTCACCCAGAATTGACCCAGAACAGGATGATAACCTACTTTCACAAAGCCATGCTTCCCTTTAATTTTACATTCAGAAAGTTTACCCTACTTTCCTTACAACTGACTCCACTTTCCAATTTTGTCTCCATTTTTTAATTCAAACAAGAACATGTAAGAGGATGCTCTGAGTGAGGCGTTTGCCCTCAGTTTCTATCTATGCCCACATTTATACTTTATCTGTATTCATGGATCAATATCACACCCCTAACTAACTCTACCTATCTGTCTTATCTAAGTGGTGATTAATTGACACTAGATACTTTTGAAAGCTTGTGGATTAGCAAGATGACATAGCATAGTGTTTCTCATGCTTTAAGATTTGTACCTGCCATGATGTAGAGCATGTTAATTTGACAAGTTCATTTCTCTCCCCCTTCTTTTGTTGTATCATCAATAAAATGAGGATGATGATATCTCCTGCCAAATTCCTGGGATTTTACTGAACTTTCAAAGCACTTCCATAGGTTTATCAAATGAAATTGCACACTTGAAACAGCTTTGAAAAGTCTGGTATGCAAATGCAGCATTATTATTGATTGAGGAACAACAAATGAAATTACCTTATTACCTCTAACACTGCCCTTCAATCCAAAAGCCATTTTACTTCAAGATGTTTTCATCTTTCTTTAATGGGCATTCTTCTTTCAGGGAACAAGAGTTTGAAACTTGAAACTGACAATTATTTTGCGATGAGATCTAAAATAAATGTACGTTTGAGGACTTTAGGTTAATGAACTATCAAGGGCGAAGGATCACATTTTTATCTCCTTTAATCATGCTCCTTTTATGAGTTTAATGAAAGAGTCATCATGCAGTACATAATTTACATGTTAATATCAAATATGGTCCCTCTGATTTTATTAAAAACTCTCTGTACATGCTGTTTGTGCTAATTTTCATCCTAACTGCATCATTTTTCACCCAATCATACCCAAATAAATTATAGTGGAGACTGCAATTCCCTCTCACTATCGTTTATAGCGATTTAAATTTTAGAGAGGGTTTTTAAGTGTCTACAATATAGAATATTTTATGAAAGTGTTGAAAATACGCACATTTAACACTGAAAGATGCAACTCATAACATTTTCCTAGCTCACTGTGTAATCACTAATTAAATTGTCTTTTCTAGCTCAGACTTCTGATCTGCGAACAGCAAGAAATTTTCACTCAGAAATTGGGGGAGTGGTCCAAGACTTGTGTGGAGTATCCTAGTCCCATATGTAGAACTGGCAGTAAATGTTATACCTGTAAATCAATGTATTCTGGAACAATATCTGAGAGCACTGTTGATTCCTTGAAGTTTATGACATCAACCAGTTGTGGGGGTCTTTCCTCCTTTCCTTGGTGCTTAATTTCTAGTTGAAATAAATTTAGATGCAAAAATCTTGTTACAAAACTCTTGTAACCTCAATCAGCTTTCCCAAAATTTATTACATTTACAACATATTTGCTTTATTCCCTCATTTTTCATTATTATCTCACCTATCATATGTCTATCTTCTTATCTACCTATTTCCTTAACCTATCTGTCTCTTCATCTATCTATAATCTATCTCCCTGAATAATCTAATTCTTTTCTGAAACATTTGGGAGTTGCAGAAGAGTCACTGTTTTATTCTAAATATTTCAGTAAAGTTACCTAGAGACAGTGATATTCTCTTATGCAACCATAGAATGGTTATTAAAATCGAAATATTAACAGACATTCAATTCCTCAGACTTTACTCAAATCTCTGACTTCTCTGACTCACACCCTCAATCTGCTCCAGAGTCCAGGACAGGATCCCACATTCTGCTGAACCACTTTGTTTTTCTTCAATCTGGAAAGGGTCCTCAGCTTCTCTTTGTCTTTTATCCCGAGACGCAGCTTTCTGTTTTATTGCATGTCCCAGATCTAGGACTACTAAATGTGCATGGAGTATTTGTTGCATATGAGCATGGAGTATGGAGTCTCAAAACCAAGCTCTTTCATCTTCATAGCTTCTCTCTGGTACAATGTCAATAAATCTTGAAGACACCCATTAGGTTAAATGAAATAAGCCCGTCACAGAGGGAGATACTGCATGATCTTATGTCTGTAAGGGATCTAAACAAACCACAGACGCAGAAGCAGAAGTAAAAATGGAGGTTTCTGGAGGCAGCAGGAGAGGGGGAAACGGGACTTTCCATTTTACAGATGTGGAATATGATGAAGATATTCTTGATTACATTCTTGTGCATTTTGTGCATCTGTGCAAGAATTTGCAAATAAGACTGGATGTGGAGGTGCACAACTGTAATCCCAGACACTTGGGAGGCAGCAATAGGAAGAGTGCTATTTGTGTTCAGCCAGGCAAAAGTCAGTGAGCTTCCATTTTAAAGTAAACTAGAGCAAAAGGACTGGGGACATGGCTCAAGTGGTAGAGCACCTGCCTGGTAAGTGCAAGGCCCTGAGTTCAACCTGTAGTGCTGCAAAAAATGTGCAACTAGTTCATTGTTTTATTGAAATACATATTTAAAATTTTAAGAGGGTAGATGTCATGTTATGCACTTTTGTCTGCCAAAAATTTAATTTAGTTTGAATTTCCACCTAACTAGGAAGCATCAAGGCTTGAAATAGATACAATTGCATTTCAAGGAATGAAAAATATCTGACTTGTATCCTATTGTTTTGAAGTAAACTTTTAAACCTAAAGCACACTTTTTAAAAAATTTCTTTTATTGTGCTGGGGGTACCTTGTGGCCATTACAAAAGTTCTTATCATGTATCAAATGTATCAAGTTAATTTCAGCTATGATGACATGGTGACAGGAGGGGTTTTTTTGCTAAGGAAATACAATACTCTTTCCCAAAGTTAACATAAATGTAGATGACTGAACTAAATAGACAAAATAAAGTACATGTCTATGTGTCTATATGCACATATCTACATACACACATACAATGCATATGTGAACTTCTCAATAGAGAAAATCCAGCATTGCATTGTCAACTATAAATGAGTTCAATATTCTCTCACAAATCTTTCTACATGCTTCCTGCTTTCATTCCTATATGGCTGTTCACTTCTGTGTTTTCTTTTATTTGTCTAATTGTATGAGTGTATCGATAAATCTTTTAGTTAACCTCTTTTTTTCTCTTCCTTCCTTCCTTCCTTCCTTCCTTCCTTTCTTTCTTTCTTTCTCTCTCCCTTCCTTCCTTTCTCCCTCTCTCTTTGTTTCTTTCTTCCTCCCTTCTTCTCCTTCTCCTTCTTCTCATCCTTCTTTCTTCATCCATGTATCTATTGCTATTTGTCTTGATCTTCTGATGCTACAAAGAATATTTCTCAAACCTGATTTGTAATTTGCCATCTAATTAGTAAACCTTGGTCCTTTTAATAGTCAATATTTTCATTGATTTTAATTTTTCATATATCCTTAATGATATTTTTCAACTGTAGAAAGCTCCTCCTATTATCAGGTTGACCTGTCTTCTGACAAGTTCAGGCTGGTTCTGATGGTACATTCTTTTGCTTGCAACCAAGAAAATGGAATTGAAATATTCTGCTATCTATTCCCAAAGTGACTCTGCCTCCAGTGTGCAAGTTTGAATGTTACGACCTGGACTTTGTTCTTCATTTCAATAGTCTGGAGATTTCACTCTTTTAATTATATTATAGGTTACACCATACAAGACAGCCATGTACTAAATATTAAGTCTCAATGAGGAGATTAAAAAAAGAGAGAATTTCATTCTGGCCCCATGGCTGCCCTGGCTATCTGATAGTTGTGACTGAGAGAGACAGGAGGGAGCTTTGGGTAGAAGCAGCACCTGCACCTGAAGGACAACCTGACTCACACGGCAGTGACTTTTCTCCCCACTGCTGGAATATCTGGACGTGTTCTGTGTGACCTGTGACCTGTGTTCTGTGATGGCTGTGATGACCTGCAAGTCTCATAGCCTCATCTCTGCCCACGTTGATGGGAACAGGGTTGCAGGCTGGGCGAATCCTGTCACATGCTCTGCTCCTCAGTTTCGTCAGCCCAAGTGCTGAGGTTTCCTTAGGGGTTCTGGGATGTAACTAACACCCCAGCCTAGATTTCTGTTCATAGCACTGTTCCTTTAACATAAAAATGGTGTTCCTTTATTGACACTGATAGAGAATTGAGAGAAAAAAATAAAACATGAGTTAATATCACCTGGATCTACAAAGCTTTCCTGTGTTTTATAAGATGAGTTTAATTACTTTACATTCCATATTAATTATGTCATTATTACACTCAAATTTGTGAAAAATCTGAATATTTAGGAAAGCATTCCGGGCTCTAGCAACACTAGTTACTTTTCTGTATGCTGTATCTCTCTTCATCCCTTGTCTCCCAGATATGACCTTGCCTTCACATGCAATTCTAGCTCTTCTTCATTTTTAGGTACAATTTCAAAGACCTTCTCTCATTTGCCCTCTCTTACTGACCTGTGTGTAATTTCTTAACTCCAGTGCATTTTTTAAAAGCAGGAAAGTTTATTGAGATAAAATGCATAAAATTTGGGGAGGGGGTCCCAAGAGAGGAAACCCCAGTGCAAATTTATTACTTTCATTCTTTTTATTTAGCTCACTTTTATCTTTAATTTTCTGTCAGGCATGTCCTTTTCAACCCAGTCTCTCATCTTCTCATTTACTTTTCCTATATTGTTGGATAATGTGTAAAATATTTCCAGTTTTGAGAGTAGATTAACTCTTAAATCCATTTCATTATAAATTTGTTAAGACAATGTACCTGATTTGCTTTGCAAAGCCTTCTATGCTGCGTTTATAATTTCACAATGTCTGTGCTTTATTTTTGTTGATACTTGTACACTTGCCCTACTTTTGTTTGTTTTTTTGTGACCAGGTCTCGCTCTACAACCCAGGCTGCCCTGCAACTCATTATCTTTCTGGCTCAGCTTCCCACTGGAATTACAGGCATGTACCAACCATCCCGGCTCTACTTCCCCTTTAGTGATGGGTCAGAAGGTTTTATTTATTTATTTTTTTATTTCCACACTATCTTCCTATTTTCTGTCTGATCAGGGGTACACTTGGGGTATCCTCTGTTTTTGGTGTGCCCATTGTTGCTGTTTCCTGTATCAGAGTTTTCACCAAAAATTGGGGCAACATAGCCTAACCAAGTTGACATAAATTTAACCACCACAGCACTGTATTACAAAAACAGTAATATCCATATGTTCAAATTTTCCTTTTTGAAAATTGACATAATTTTGAGCCTCCTGTGGCATTATGGTCTTGTCCAGGTAGAGATGCTCCCTAATCCTAATTAGAAAATACTTTATTTGTCTTTTGCTAATTGGAATATGGGAAGAGAAAAGCTTAGGTAGTTTCCGCTGTCTGCACTCCGAGCCTGACATGTATCAGATTATGAAGGCTCTTAGTCTCCAGTGGCACTCATCTTTCAAGAATAAATGGTCCCCTTTGCCCACAGCTCATTATTCTTCCTCTGAAGTAGGCAGGTTAGTAGGAATTTACCTGTACATACTCTGCTTGTTTGATATATCTTGGGATGAATTCTCAGGAAGAAAGAATTTAGTATGACACTGGTATATTTTTCAGATTCTTAAGTTTGGATTACATTTTTTTCAGAATTTAAGACATATACATGTGTCTTTTGAAGTTCAGAAAAGGGTGTAAGTTATTTTCTATTTTTGTTTCAATTTGTACTTGGACTTGGAAAGATATATCCTCAAGTCACCATTTTGCAGTAAAAAGCTAAATCATTTGCTCTGTGGAAGAATTGAAATATTTCCATAAATTTAAGTGGCTTGAAATTTAGGAAGTACAGATGCCTCAAAGGTTATAAGCATGTGATGTTCACTTTCTAGACTTACATCTAATGTGTGTTAATAAATGGTGTCTATCTAAACAGAACCAATAGGGGAGAGAGAGAGAGAGAGAGAGAGAGAGAGAGAGAGAGAGAGAGAAGACTTTTTCAAGGAATTGGATTGCACTGGCTTGACAAGTCCAAAATTTACAGGGCCAACTGACAGACTGAAAATTCCAACAGGAGTTAGCATCCAAAGGCATCCTGGTACAGAAAGTTTCCTTCTTAGGAGCCTCTCAATCTTTCCTCTTAATGACTGGATGAGTCTCAGCCATGCTGGGGATGGTCAGTTGCTTCACTCCAAGACTAATGATGTATTTGTTACTCTCAACTTAAACTTTCACCTTCACAGCAACATGTAGGCAGATGTTTCACCAAGTCTTGGCATGGTAGCCTACCCAAGGTGACATATCAATTAACCATCACAGCTCTGAGTCATGAAGTCAATAACATTGGTATGCACAAGTTTTCCATCGTGAAAATTTTTGAGCCTCTTGTGCCTACTAGACTTGTTCAGATAAGCATGCTTCCTAATTCCAATTAGAAAGTACTTTACTTGTCTTGTTGCTAGGAAGAGAAATCTGCACCCGTGAATCTGGTTAGTTTTGAAACAGAGTTGTTTTCCAAATTTGTACCATAGCATTGGCCTTGAAATCCTACCTCTGTGCACAAACCCAAAGGAGAAACGAGTAGAGATGCCATAGAAACCATAAGCCACCAGCATTAACTTTCTGAGAAGTTTCTGTAACATTGCACAAGTCTTGAATCATTTCATACAAAGTTAAATTTTGGTCATATGGATGCAGTTACACTTATTTAATGTGTTTTTTTCTGCAATGAGTGTTTCTCTACTCACATTTCAAGAGGGAAAATTGATACAGCACTTATTCCATCCATATACCTGTGAAGAAGTCATAAACACCTCATCTCCCAATAGTATTGTTCTCATTTGGAGTCTGTGGGCATGCAGTAGGATGGATAAATGACACAATGCCGTCAAAATGCCCCCTATTGCTCAGAGGGTGAATGACTACTTTACAGATATACAGTTAACTTTTCAAAACCAAGTTGTCATTGAAGCAGATGCTCCTGAGTGAGTTAATTTTTAAATTCCATAAATACTGTTTACAGCATTCGGCTTTCTCAGCCCTAGGCATTAGTGGATTTGGGCAACGCTGAGGATGACTGTTCCTTAATATGCTGTGTCTGCTCTGATATAAATAGTAAAGTGATTAAAAAGGATTTTGGAAGTGTAAAGTGCTAAGCAGCGTAACGAGCTTCCACACGTCAGAAGTTGGTGCTACTCAGAGCACTGTGTATGTGCTCATGCCTACCAGGAGGGCATTCGGTGCTCCATAAATATTGTGACATATTGTGTGTCTTCCTTGATCCATTAGAGATTTTCCAATGTAAAAAGCTCCATCAATCCCTAACGCCCACCCCCATGTTTGCATAAATTTTATTTCTTGGACTCACACAAATCAATGCAAGGTATATCTCTGGGAAGCTGTGAAGTAAGATCACTTTGTGACCTTGTCTCTGTGTGGTGAATCTCTCTACCCACTCATTGTCCACAGGTGGTATGAGCAAACATGGAGCACCGACCAAGGGCTGGCACCATTGATCCACGAATATCACCCTGAGAGAAAGAGAAATCATAGAGGATGTGATGATTTTCACATGGTTTCTGAGAATGTACCCAAAATCAGAGTTTTGAACATGGCCTTAAAGGATGCAAGGTAAACTCCAGTACGGTCATGTGTTCACAGTGAGCTCTTGGACAGGTTAGCAAGGATCAGTACACACATCGGAACACTGCAGTGATGATACCTTCCTCGTAGGGATGTGCAAATTAAGGTTAATTTCTGAAGCTAGTGGGTGATATGTGTAGCAATTAATAATTGTTAGTCTCTTTCCCGTCTCATAGTAAGTAATGATTGCAATTTACAATTGACAATTTGAAAGTATCTAAAAAGATTATCCAGTATAGTCTCTATACAAGAACGAATATAAAAATGTTAAACCAACTGAATCCACTACTAGAAAGGGACTAAAGTAACACGTAGATATTTAGAGAAGATAAGCCATTTGAGGGTATAACATATATATACATGGAAATACCACAGGGAAACTCTCTGTACAGCTATCTTTATCTGAAACAAGCAAAAATATTATGTTTTTCTTTTTCTCTTTTCTCTTCTGCAAAATCAAAGAACAGGAGGGCGAAGTAGGTCCTGTCCAGGGGGCAGAGAAGACACCAGTGGGAGGAGGGAGGTGTAGGGGAAAGGGGGTAGGATGGTGAATACAGTGTAAAAAATGTATACACATGCATGTGATTGCAATTATGATATCTTCTGTAACTATTCCATAAATGTGGGAGGGGTAAAAGGGACAGTGTAGGGGGTGAATTCAAGTACCATACAGTGGATACATTGTAAGAACCTTTGGAAATGCCACAATGTACCCCCCACCTGGCACAACAATAAAGGAAAAAAAAAACAGAAATACTATCAGAAAAATGGACAGATCCATAATTACACACATGCTAAGTCCAAGTACACCTGCATCAGATGCTGAGGGTGTGTTACAGGGTGCACAGGGCAGTAGGGGCGATCAGCAAAGAGACCACAAGAAGAATAACAAAAATGATTTTTCTGTCTTCTGTTTTTTTCTCTTTGTATGTATTTTGTGACATTTTATTTTTATTAATACAGATCAGATCTCCCCACGATAAATCCCACAACCCTGCTAATAGTTTTGGATTCTTATTTAAGCTACTACAAGGCAGCAGAAGTCAGGTGAAATCCAGGGCTAGTGGAGATGTCTTTAGGGCATAAGAATTGATTTTTCTCATCTTTCATCTTGTCGTAGAAAGAGCTTCAGAGTG
Source organism: Castor canadensis (assembly GCF_047511655.1). Classification (NCBI taxonomy): domain Eukaryota; kingdom Metazoa; phylum Chordata; class Mammalia; order Rodentia; family Castoridae; genus Castor; species Castor canadensis. Next base: position 111,662,738 of record NC_133399.1, read on the forward strand.
CTCTCTGGACCACAACCTAAGGCCCTACTGTAATATTGGCAAAACTAGAGTAAGAATTCAGGCGTCATGCTGAGAATCTGGGGAATAAAGGAGCCACTATTCTTTGGACTTTTATAAATGGCAGGTTTAATATGTGGCCTCTAATTAGAAAACAAAAAGGATGCTGCATTTGTTTTGCAAATTAAACTGGGTGCTAAGATCTGTGTGTTTAAAATATACAGTTATTTTGTAAGCAATGTGTCAACTTGTCTAAAGGTCTATTTTGATCTGTTTATTTCTCTGAAAGCAGCAGTGACTTTATTAAGGAAGTTCCAAATGACACACAGATGACATGCACAGGAATTTCAGGTGCTCAGGGTTCTTGAGCCCACTCTGAGAATGAAAACACAGGTGGACTCCAGCAGCAGAGGTTGGAAAGAATTTATTTGTAGAGAAGAGAAGAGAAAGACTGCATGGTGGGGCGTGCAGGGCAACCTGGAAACCTGTGGTCCTGTGGATCAGGGTGGGGACTGGGTTTTATAGTCTTTTTCTTTGTGTATTGACTGAGGGCAGAGATGCCTTTCAGATGCAGATGGACATTTCCTGGGAAGGAGAATTGTCTCCTTGACCTCCTGTGGTCCGTCCTTCAAGTCCTCCCACTCAGTGACTGCCCTAACTGCTGTTAGGAATAGGGACAATGAAGTCTATACAGTAACTGCCTCCCTGCTGACAGGGGGCAATGAAGGGGCCCTCAGCATCAGGGCTGACCTCCAGAAGGATTAAAGAGGGGACCGCCATAGTAGGTCGTTTTCATCTCCATAAGAGGCATTTGTAGTCTGATGAATTCTAGGAGAGAAGAAACAAACTTGACAAGTAAGTTTAAAATGCAAGGCCCAAACACAAGTAAGAGAATAATAACAATTGTAGGCCCAGAAAGGATAGAAACCAAGTCCGGCAGGGGAGCCAGGATTTTATTTGTTCCCATACCTGTGTAGAAACCTGAGTTTCAAGAGATTGCTCCCGGAGCCACTTAGCCTGTTGGAGAACGTCATCTGCACCTTTCTCTACAATGCCTGAAGTGTTTATATATGTGCCACAGGAGGTATTGGCAACGAAAATCTAGGGCCAGGCAGTGATCCATTACCATACAGGAAAGGGACAAAGACCTTTGCATGTCCTCAATGGCAAGGCCTACCTGGTCTGAGGTGTCCTCTACCACTTTGGTTAGGTTTTGGGCAGTTACATGATTGGCAATTACGCCATAGCTGATTCCAGCAAGGGCTGCAACTAATGCTGTTATCTCTAAAACTATTAAAGTAACCTCTTTTTTATCCCTGTGGGAAGCTGTTCCTGTTGCAGTTAGCTTTCCCCTTTCCTTCCTGATGCTGCATGAGCATGCAGGATCAGGAAGGCATACTTAGAATCTGGATAGATGTTGACTCTCTGTTCTTTTGAGAGTCTTAGGGCTTCTATTAGGGCCACTAATTCTTCCAATTGAGCACTTGTATTAAAAGGAAGAGGACCTGATTTGAGGGACGCCAACTTCTGTTACAACCGCAAACCCTGCATGTTTGTCACCATTTTTGAAAAAGGAACTGTTGTCAGTGTATAATTCTAGATCTGTGTTTTTTAAGGGCTGATCAGTTAAGTCAGGTCAGGCAGCATAATTTTCCATAAGTACCTCCTCACATGAGTGTTCAAGATTTCCCTATGCTTCTGGTAGAAGGGATGAAGGACAGGTCCTTGAAATCATTTCTGTCTCTCCCAGAATCTGGGCCTGGTATTTAAGAAGATGCCTGTCAGATAACCAAAGTTCTCCTTTTGAGTGTAAAATTCCTCTTAGGTCATGTGGGGTATAAACCGTTAGGAGATGGTTTAGGGTAAGTTTCTGAGCTTCAAGCACTACAAGGCTTACTGAGGCCATTGCTGTAAGACATCCTAGCCATCCTTTGGCTACCTGATCTAATTCTTTGCTTAAGCAGCCTACTGGCTGGGCAGTGATGCCCTGGAGCTAAGTCACCACTCCCAAGGCCAGTCCTCCCTTTTCATAGACATATAATTGAAACTTGTCTTGTACTGGGAGATCCAGTGCTGGGACTGTCATAAGGGCCTTCTTTAACTGTGGAATGCATTTTCTGACTTGTCTTCCCATTCAATAAAGGGCTGGGAATCCTTCTGTACTTCCTTAAGGATTTGATATAAGGGCCTGGCTAGGTCTGCAAATCTCAGAATCCAAATTCTACCATATCCTGTAACCCCTAAAAAGGCCCTCAATTGCTTTAGAATTTTAGATAAAGGAAATATCAGGATTGGATGGATTATATCTTCTCCTAGAGCCTTCATTTCTTTCTCCAGGATAAGACCTAAATATGTAACCCTAGACTGACACAATTGGGCTTTTTCTTTAGAGATTTTATAATCTTTACCTGCTAAGAAGTTTAGGAAGGACTCAGTGGCTCGTGAAATGACAGGCTCATTTGGTCCACAGAGCAGGAGGTCATCTACATATTGTAGCAGAGTAGCTTGTGGATATTGCCATTCTGCCAAGTCTTGGGGTAGAGCTAACTCAAAGAGGTGAGGGCTGTTTCTGAATCCCTGGGGAAGGACAATCCAGGTGACCTGTCCAGACTTTCTTGTGGGGTCCTCAAAGGCAAAGATAGGTGGACTTTTAAGGTATAAGGGAATGCAAAAGAAGGCATCATTTAAGTCTAGGACAGAGTAGTAAGCAGTACCTGGAGGTATTTCAGCTAAAAGCCTATAGAGATTGGGAACTACAGGATGGAGAAGCACTACTGCTTCATTGATCAGGCAGAGATCCTGGACTAGCTTCCATTTGTTAGGTCCCTTCCTGACACCAAGAATAAGAGTATTATATGGGCTGGAGCATTCTATTAGCAGTCCCTGTCTCTTTAAGTCTTTGATTATGGGAATTAGCCCCTCCTTAACTTCTGGCTTTAAAGGATATTGTTTTTGATGGGGAAACCAGGAGGGGTCCTTGAGATGAATTAGGAATAGGACCAGTGTTTGTGCCCATCCCATGGTATGTCCATCCGTCCATACCATGGGGTTTACTTGTTCCTCTATTAGGGGCAAGCAAAAGTACTCTCCTGGGGGTAAAAGTAGCTGTACCCCCAATTTATATAGAAGGTCTTTCCTTAGCAGAGGAGTAGGGCTTTCTGGGACAATTAAAAAGGAGTGACAGAAATGGAAATCTCCCCAGGAGCAGGCTAAAGGCTGAGTGAAATAATGCTCTAGAGGCTGGCCTGATATGACTCGAACAGTAATTTTCTTGGAGGACCTGGGTCGGGGAAAGAAAGGAATAGCTGAGATGCTGGCTCCAGTATCGATAAGGATGCTGACCTTGTGCTTTTCAATTGTGAGTATAACCCTTGCTTTTATGGTGGTCACAGGAGCCTGAATGGGAGGCCCTGGGACCCATCTTTGGGTAGGAGGCTCTGACCTCGGTTCCCCTGAGAACCGGGGGCAGTGTGCCTTCCAATAGTTTCCCTGACAAATGGGGCAGGGTCCTGGAGGTAGTTTTCTCTGGGGGCACTCCCTCCTAAAATGGCCTGCCTGTCCCCATTGAAAGCATGTCTTTGGGTTTGGACTTTGCCCTGGAAAAGCCTCTCTGAGCACTATGATCAGAGCCTCCTGCTTTTTGTCCTTTCTATTTTCCTTCTCCAAGTTCTTCTTTTCTTTTTCTAAGTCCCTGTTACAATATACAGATGTGGGTACATGGACCAATTGGTCCAAATCTCTGCTCCCTTCAGCCACCAATTTCTGAAGATTTTTATGGATATCTGTTGCTGACTGTGTTAGAAATTTATCTTTTAGGATGATTTCCTCTTCCTGTGACTCTGGTACAATGTTGGTATGCTTTTGTAAAGCATCCTTAGGTCTGTAAGAAAGCTACTGGGGTTTCTAAGGGTCCTTGCTGTACAGCTGTGACTTGGGAGTAATTAAGAGGTTTTACCTTGGCTCTCCTTAGACCCTCAAGAATGCAGTGAATGAAATGGGTATGACTCCATTCATCCTTGTCATTTTCAGGGTCCCACTTAGGGTGATACCTAAGTACTGCCTGATCTCCTGTTGGAATTGGGAATAGAGGTTCCTTTTTAAGTATCCAGTGTCTTTGTCTTTCTTCTCCCTCCCCCTCCTCCTCCTGTAAGGGCCCAGTCAAAGACAGGACTGTAGGGCCACTTTTATCTAAGTGATAATTGTCCCCGGCTTTAGCTGCCTGATCTAGTACCCACTGTTTCTCTGGAGCAGTAAGTGTCTGAGACAGCAATAGCATTACATCTTTCCAGCTCAGTTAAAAGTTTTGGCTGACTTCTCTAAATGCCTGGATTTACTGATCTGGGTTTTCTGTGTAGTTTCCTAAATCCTTTTTTATTTCTTTAAGTTCACTCATTCTAAAAGGAATGTGAGCCCTATCCTCTCTAGGAATTAATTGGAGGGGGTAGAGTTCTATGGGATGATGTCTGATGTGTGAGATAGCTCAGTAAGGGGGGTGAGGGGGAGCTGATGGAGCATCAGATGGGTTCCTTGGTTCCTCAGGGGAGTTTGGGGGTTTTGGGCAAAGGCTTACCATGTATCTAGCTTGAATTTGTTCAGCAGTTCTGGGTTGTCTCTTAGGAAAAAGAACAGTTGAACATATGGAACTGCAGTCTACTTTCCCTCCTTTTTACAGAACATATCTAATTGAAGAATGGTATTGTAATTAATGCTCCCTCCTTCTGACCATCTTTCCTCATCTCCCAGAGGATACTGTGGCCAAGCCTGGGTGCAGTAAAACTTGAGTTGCTTTTGCTGAAGACTTTCTGGATCAAGATCTTTCCAATGTTTTAATAAGCAGGAAAGGGGGGATTCTTCCTGGGTCCTTGAGGCTTGATTTCCCATCTAAAAAGGGAAGCAAGGGAAAATTGGTCACCTTACAGAGGTTTCTCCTTTTACCTAGGCGTCCCCAGATGAGGAGAAACTCTACGTGGGAGAGGGCATCCTGCTCTCCCTTGCTCTTCTGCCATGGCCACCTGTGGGTAAGGTCAGGGAGGACTTTTAGGTTTTCCAGGTGTAGCCACCCCTCTGGAAAGCCCCTGACCAATTTCTTATCTATTTATTTTAACTCATCTGTTTGCCCTGTGACCCAGGTACCTGGTTCTCCTCTATCAGCTGAAGGCTTGCAATTTAAAAATAACTCTATCAAAGTAAACAAGAGGGCTTGCATGGCCAGAGGGAGGACCCCTGCAGAGGCATAGATGGGGACTCCTGATGAAGTAGATTTCTGTCCCCTTATATATCCTGTGACACATGTATTTTCTGTGAAAAGAGAGGGAGCACCTGAAGGCTTTTGCTGCTGTAAGGGACAAAACTGGAGAAGACCCTGAGGTTGCTGCCTTTTAATTTTACCTGTTTAGCTAGCCAGATGCCTGGCAAAGGCAGTTAAGCCCAATTTAGATACTTTCTGGTGCCTGCAGGGATTTTTCCCAAACTCACTAAAGAAGGAAGTCCACTGCTGTTTAGAGCAAAGGTGGGGGGGGGGAGGAGAACACTCATCCTGAACTACTTGAGAAAGGGGAAGGAGAGTCTGAGGATTAGGGGAAAAGAGAGTTTCCAGCCTAATGCATGAGGGATTATTGGTCATCACTGTTACCCAGGTCAATCCTGCCCAAGGGCAGTACTGGAGCACTGGAAGCAAGGGGTGACCTCCACTCTTGGGCCACAGAAACCATGAAGGAAGTGTAAGAGATCTGATTATCTGTTTGCTCTGGACATTTCTGGAGGAGTCCAAGGCTTAGCCTCCTTTGGAGCCTCAGGGCAGGTCAGAAAGTTGCATCCCTAGCTTTCAGGTGACACCAGGGAGTTCTCTGGCCAGAACACCCTTATAGATTGAAAAGAAACTTTCCTTTCCATGGGCTGTTTTTGGACCTCCTCCTAAGTGTGTCACATCTTGAAAGAGATGGAGAGTTTAAGGAGAAGGAAAAAAAGCCTTTGTGCACTGAAGTCTGGCTCTGCCCATATAGCATTGGCAGTCTGGTATGAGCCTCCAGCCACCCCTGAGTTCTCTTGGTTGCCTGCATTACAGCTGTAATGGGCTTGGAGCTTTTCCTCAGTTTCCTAAGAGAAAGAGAGAAGGTCAGCCTGAGAGGTCCACTATAGCTAGGCCATGGTGGGAGGCTCTCTTGGAGAGCAGATTCCACCTGAGTGCCAGACAGTTATAGTCACATTCCCAGGCAGCCTTTCCCAGTTTGGCACAACCTATACCAACCTCAGGTGAAGACTGGTCCCTTGGTGGTTGCCAAATATGGTATACAGATGACATGCACAGGAATTTCAGGACCTCAGCATTCTTGAGCCCACTCTGAGAATGAAAGCACAGGTGGACTCCAGCAGTAGAGGTTGGAAAGATTTTATTTGTAGAGAAGAGAAGAGAAAGACTGCATGGTGGGGCGTGCAGGGCAACTGGGAAAACAATGATCCCCTGTGTCAGGGTGAGTATTGGGTTTTATAGCCCTTTTGTGCTTTGCCTGAGGACGGAGATGTCTTTCAAATGCAGACAGGAGTTTCCTGGGAAGGAGAAGTGTCTACTTTACCTCCTGTGATCTGTCCTTCACAAAGTTTTTCAGCTTTGTCACTGGGATTAGTTAGCATTGTCTTAGAGTAGTCTCCACGTGGGATGTTCATACTGTGTGCATGTTGCATGGCAGGTTGTAGGCAATAAGAAGCATGACTCTAAATGTTTCCATGACTCTGAAATTCATAAGGAGCAGAGTTCACCACAGAGCACATTTTTGTCTCATGAAATTCAGGCAGGATTTCTTCCCTAAATTAAAGTGAGTTTTAAGAAAATCTGCATTCAGAGAAACATCAGAGTTTGCTAAATTAGTCATGGTTCAATTTTTGTTCAGAACTCTCTCTTGGATTGCAGCCATCCCTGCACAGCATCCTTGCCCAGTAGTAAGTACGGGAAAACCTGAGCCTTCCTTTCTTGCAGAATATGTTCACAACATTTCTCTCTGGGTTTTTTAAGTCATTAGACCACACCCATGCATGTAAATGCAAAAATGTTACCTGTTGAAACTGTTCCATGAATTGCAGGAAGGGAGAGAAAGGGGAGCAGTGGAGGGGGTGAATTCAAGTGTGATATAGTGAATTCAAGTGTGATATAGTTGATACACTATAAGAACCTTTGCAAATGCCACAATGTGCCCCTATCCAGAACAACAATAAAGAAAAAATAAAATAAAATCCTTAGACCTAGAGCACTTTACTTCCCATTAATATGATCTCTGGCATTAGTCTACTACTATTTCAAGCAGATAATACAAATTTGACTTCAGATTTTCTCACATCCCGCATCCTGATCCATCTGATGGACACAACTCCAGATTCCATTCAACCATTCATAAAATTTGCAATACCTATTGAGTAGTTTAAAATGGGATATAATTACAAATGATAGTGGATCCCATAAATATGGAGTTTGGACTTTATTCTTTTAAATTTATATTTCTTTCAATTCATGTTACAAAATAGTCCCATTTGTATGTATAAATTAACAGGTGCATAAGGGTTTAAAATATTCAGACAGCTTCCATTTTATGAAATCAAATAGAGGAATTTCTTATCTCTCTATATAATGCTCCATGATACTGGGGAAATTGAGTCAGTAAAGCAACATTCTTATAACTAATACATGAATTTTCTACCATAGTGTGAGAGAGAATGGTTTTAGTGAGATTTTGTTTCTGTTGTTGTTTTGTTTTGTTTGTGCTCCTTGGGATAAACTCCAAATGCATGCTAGGCAAGTGCTCTAATCCTGATCCACATCCCCAGGCCAGCTGAGCCTAGGTTTTTCTGTTTGTTTGTTTTGTTTTGCTTTGTTTTATGGGAAGCCTGATTTTATAAAGACAAATGTATTAGCTTATTGTGAATTTGTTAATATGGAAAAGCCATTTTTATAAAACTAAAACTAAATATTTCCAAGTAAAGAATAACTGACTTTAAATGATAAATTCATTTGGAAAAGGTGAGAGAATGTATGGAATATAAGTTCTCAATAAAAATTGTACATGTGTGTGTTTGTGTGTGTATGTGTGCATGTGTGCATGTATGTCTATCTACCTATCTACATACAGTGGGGGTGGCATTGGTCATTGGGTAGGCATTGGTCATTGAACCCAGAGCTCACCCATGCTGGTCTTGTGCTCTGCCAATGAGTCATGCAGCCAGCTTAAGTTTATGCATTTCAAAGCAAATTTCTTTATTTCAGGTTGAAGGGAATAATCACACCTAACTTCATGTTTTCCTTGCTGTTTGCTAAACCATAATAGTACCACAAGCCCTTAGTATTTGTAGATGCTATGAAAACGTAGTAACTTTATGATTCAAAAATCACAGGCTCATAACTGCCCAATATATGCAACACAACAGCAAAGCAAAAACTGATATTGAGAGTTCATTTCTTTCCTCTTTTACATAGAAAAAAACCAAACTTAGAAAAGTCAGCTTTGTTGTCTAAGATCACGGTGCAGACAGATTGCTTAATCCAGACTTTTCTATTCATGTTTGAGTCCATCCTGCTATGCTACTATGTTTCTTACTTATATTGCTATTTATGTGAGCAGTAATAGCTAAATGTAAATTTCTTCATTTGTGTGTAGCACTAGGTATCTTTTCACTTTACTGCTTCAGGAAGAATGTGAATGCATTGATAAAATCAGACTTCCATGTTAAATTTGATTTCCTATGACTTAATGTTATAGCATAGTCTTTTATTTTTGAAAAATTGTGTAATACCTACAGAATATAATTTTTAAGTATAGACTTTTATATGAAAAAGTGAGCCAATTCTTTGATGCGAGTTATGATTTTTACAAATGCAACACTCAGATCATTGATAAAATAATTCCTTTCTCATTCTCCTACAGAAAATATCAGTGTAGATATTCATAGTGAACCACTGAGTTAAGTTTATGATCTTAAGTGACTGAAAGACATTTTCAATCACTAATCCTAGAAATCTATGCAACAGTAATCTTTGAAATCACAGAAAATGTAAAAATTTATTGAAATGACTCCTTTATATGAGTTTCTGTGTACTGACAGGTCAAAAAATGATCTAGAAACTCAAGTTGTATTGACGCTGTTATGAAACATTAAACATTGTTTTTCATGGCCACTGGAAGACCTATTCATTAAAGTCAATCTGCCCATATTTCCCCACAAAAGAGTGATTCCAGAGTGAGAATCTTTCCTCGACTTGTCCTGTTAGATGTTGTCTCTCAGATTTTCAGGAGTTGTGCTCTGGAGATTTTTTTTTTAGCCACGCATCTTCAAAGCTTCACCTGCACTGGCTCCAAGGTCCACACAGAGTTGCTCAGATCTCCTCCTGCCAGGATGCAACTAACTAGCTGCATCATTCTGGAAACCCACCTTACCTGCTCCAAGTTCATACTTTTACTTGGCTGCCCTGATCAACATCTGTAGTGTCTGGCACCAGTGAAAACTCATTCCTACCAAACATGGCACTCCCCAATGGAGGACTCTCTCATGGTTGGTTTGAACATGGCACTGCATTATAGTCTGGGGTGCTCTTACCCCAACATCCTACCTTCCCTATATTGCCAGAAGTTAGACCTACATCACCATCTGATTGATCTCCCATCACTGCTAGCTTTTCCCCCACCCAAGTCTCTATACTTTGCTTCCCCCTCCCTTTTCTTTTTCTTGTCCTTACTCCTTCCATTATGACTCTCGTGAAACCCACCATTGACTTCCTTGTACAATTAAATACTTACACTGCCTGTAACACCTATGTGCTCTTAAAACATTTTATCTTTGATATTTATATTTCTCTAGTCACACGATTTCATTTTTCTCCTGGACTTTCCCTGCTACTCTTGTTAGTGAGCTCTTTCTATCTTAAATATGACTTTTCTTTTTCATTCTATTTTAGGACCTTGCTTTTTCTCACTCTATATTGTTCTTAAAATCATTTCATTTCCTGAATAACCCCATGTATGGGGTCATTGCATATTTATCTTAGTCTGAATTCCTTTTCTGACCTTTTACTGATACTTTCAATTATACTTTGGAGACATACTTAGACATTTGTGTGGTCTCTACAACTCAGTCTTCTATACAGACAAACTAGAACTCACCATCCTAGTAGAAACCAAACCATCCAAACTCTGACCTTCTTTTCTTATTCCACAAGTGGCACCATCAGCCAAGCTTAGGCGCTAATCCCATTGGATTTCTGCCCTTCCCATGCAACAAGAATGAAGATCTATAACCTCTCTTCCTAATTGCTCACAAATCTAACCTCTTCACATTATTCATTGGCATACCTTAAAGGAAGAGGAACTTCACACTTTGCCTGATTTACTCTAACAGCCTCCTAAATATTCTATGTGCCTGTAATTTTAAAGCTTTTGAATCAATTCCCCACTCCCACTCCTAAGGATCATTTTAACTTTCAGATCTGATCCTGTTGATGTTTTGATAAAAGCTCATAAGTGGATTTTCCAGGTTAAAAACATCTATCATATATAGGGAAACCATGTATCGTAGGGTGAGCTGTCCAGAAAAAGCACACTGATACTCTTACCATCTATGACACAATCTTTAGTAGGTGGTCTATGACCTTCGTTTATGAAGAGGTAACTGCAGGAACACCGCCTGCAAAAATGGAAGGCAGCATGATTGTCAGAGAGAGAGATGCTTTAAGAAGGGCACCGTGAATCCTACAGGGAATTCTGGCCTCAGAGCTGTCCAAATTAAAATAAGACCACCAGACTTTGGATTTCAGCATAGTTCAATGGCTGAGTAATACTGAAAGGGAACATCGCATGTGGAACTTCATTTCCTGTGGCTGGGAAAGGACCCAGCATAGGTAATCAGCAGTTAAGACTCTACCAGCTGAGGGAATGAGAGTCTCACTATGAAGAGATGGTTTAAGTGAAAGGGCCATAGCAGCCACTTCCTGTACACTCTCGCTTGATGGGGAAATTACCAGTTTAGACCTCTCGGTCCAGCACAATTATTAAATACTTCCCGCTAACTCTTATAAGCATTCTCAATTTAACAACAAATGATATGGTGACTCTGTTGTTTTGCTAGGGTGATCACAACCGCATAACACAGGTTGATTTGCTTAAATATAAGAAATTCATTTTTTAAATTCTGGGACATGAAAATACGAGATCAAGACGTCTGACTGGTTTTCTCTCCGTAGGTCTCCTTCCTTGGCTTGCAGATGGCATCTCTTCACTGTGTCTCCTCATCTTTCCTCTCTGCACACACATGCTATATGTCTCTGTATGTCCTCATTTCCTCTTTTTTTATAATGACATCAATCAAGTAGGATGAGCGTTCACCAATTTTAACTTACTCGCCTCTGTAAAGGCTCTATCTCCTACCACAGCTGTATTCTGAGGCCACAGAATTCAACATGAATTTCAAGGTGACTCAGTCAAACCCACGACAGTCATCTTAGTAGCAGCCCAATATGCATTTGTCCATATTCACCTTTCTAGTTGTATCTCTTGCCAGGTTTTATTCACACCTCCTTTTTTCAAGGCACAATTACCCAGTGATTTCTTCCTTTGGATCCTGCATGCTCTTGGATGAGAGCTGTGAACACCCTGCTCCCTGTGCCTCAGGTACAAGTCAGTTGTAATTTCCTCTGGACCTGATGAACTTGTGACAAGACTAACCTCCATTGCTGCAGATGTGTTTCTATCCTCACACAGGTCATATTTTTTCTTCAGGCTGCTTATCTGTTGATCCCACTGCCTTAATTTCTATGAAAAGGAGAATGTGGTTTTGTTAATGTCCTCTAGAACACAGATCATATGAAACTTACAATGGTTCAACTGAAGATTTTTCATCTTTATGGTAGTCTGAAAGCAATTTGCCTTCAGTATGAACAGTGCTTTGAACTTCATATCCTAATCTTTTCCTGAGTTACTGTTCTGTGATCTAGCCCTCTGTGGTGATGACAACTCCAGTAAGTTGCATGATCTGAGCATGGTTAAGGTAGGCTAGGCTCACCTGCAATGTTTAGCAGGTTAGGTGACTGAAAGCATTTTTGACTTAACATGGGTTTCCTGGGATGAAAGCCCATCATAAATTGAAGGGCATATCTTTGGACATCTCAGGACTTTGTGCAGCATAATTACCAAGTATGTATTACCAAGATGCTTATTTTAAGGGAAATAGTGTTTTTAAAAATCTGTATGCACTTAAAGGAACATAGGACAGGTTCAGATGAGATACTTCATAAGACTGTAGCCTCAAGGTCTTAGTGTCCCCTACTTTCATCTCCAAATCTTGTCCAAGTGCATTGCAGAGACAAGTGGCCCCAGGGACAGAAGGTGCAGAGTTTGTACCAAGAGGTCAGCTATATGACTGAAGATCATATCTATTCTCATTCAAGGAACACAGAAATTGTACCTGAGCCATAAACAATTATCCAAGAAAATAGTAACAGTAAAAACCCAACAACTCCATCATAAGCCTATTATCTACCAAAAACAATGATTACATAATTCAGAACATGTCCTTTACAAAATGGGCTCCTATAAAGAGATGAGACAGATGAACAACACAAATTAAAATAAGAAAATTAAGGATATTCAAGACATCTCTTTGGAACTGACAGCACTGTAAGTTAGAGGGAAGGTTCATTGCCTGTGGGATATAAAGAGTTGCCCCATTTCCACATCAAATGGAAATGCTTTGGAAAACAGCTAGCCTATAAGCAGGTATAAAATGAGAGAAATTTATAGCTATTTAGAAATTAAATCCAGAACAATCAGCATCTCATGTATAAGTATTCAAAGGGAAAGAAATAACTAATGGATGAGTATTTCATTGATAACATTAAACAAATAATAGAAAAATTTGTTGAGAAGAAGAATCTGAAGTCCAGTATAGTTCAGAGAAGAATAATAGCCTATTATGACAATCACTTTCAAACTATCATAGGATGATTTTTCTCTTTCTTGAAGATATACTACAATGAAAGAAGAGCTAGAGACCAATAAAATAAGAATGAATGCCATGCGAGAATTCTATTCTCAGCCAAGACTCTCCTCCATAAGGATTAAAGCTCTGTGTTAATTTGCTAGCATACAGGTGTTATACCATGGTAACCTGCTTGAAGAATTTTAAACAAATGCAAATAAAGCTCACAGAGATCAAAAAGAGGGTATAACTGGAAGAAATTGCTAGGATGCTGTAATTCTTCTGGAGAAAGGTACACACTAAGTGTCTGACCTTCCAGAAAATCTTGTGAGTGTAAATTCTAGAGAAATCACAAAGCTTTGTGGACCTGGGCCATATTACACCTCAGGTCACTCATCTGTAAGCTAGACTTGTGGCGTCCACAAAGTAGGAAGTCACTGAATAGTTATAAAGTTCTTAGATCATTAGCTGTGCAATATTAATTATTATAAGTGATTATTAAAAAATAAATGATTAATGAATAAACCATGAAGAGACAAGAAATGAGTCCTTGAAATTATAGTTACACATGTAAATAATGATGCAAAATAACCTGATCAAAGTTAAAGTATTTCAAGAAAGCACATCACGGAGAAACAGACATTAAAACAAAAAGGCAATAGAGTCCTCATGTCTAAGGTGGAAGAAAGTGATTATGGTAAGGCCAGGATGTTCACATGTTCTAAAGGCCTCACATTTTGGGGAAAGTGTGTGAAGTAAAATAAGGATGAAAGCTACCATGTAGCTGGACTTTTAATCTGACATTCTTTATCCTCAGTTAAACCATGAAGAGTTAACTATACATGCTTGATGAGCATCAAAAAAGTTTAATACACATCACACATACAGGTACGTGTACACAGAATATGGTAGAGAGAAAATAGTTGCTATTGAGTTTTATATGATAGACAAATTTTGTTTGATCATCAAACAAGGAAGACAGTTAATGATGAATTAGCTTTCAGTAGAATTTTTAAATGAACAATGAGAAAAAAGTAAATTTCACTGTCAACAGCAAAGGCCAACAAAATGAGAAGAAAGAAAAAAATGGGAACAAATGATTAGCATAAGCTAAAAGATAAATTATAAAACTGAATATAGAAATGTCCACGGTGTAACGAACTGAATGCCCCTTTTAAGAGGTAAAGTCTCACAGATTAAGTTCAAATAAACAATATTACTGCATCATTTTTAATAATTCATCCAGTGGGTAGAGGATATATTTTTAAAATAAGCGTTTTATTTAACATTAGAAAATTAATGAACAGGAAATCAATGCCTGACAAGAGAAAACAGAAAAGACAATATTAGTTTAAGAGAAGGTGGAAATTAAGGTTAATATTACAAAAGATTAATAATTGCATAATAAGGTAAACCAAACAGAATAATAGTTGAAATGTATGAAATAAATAACAGTTTAAAAAAAAAGGAAAGGGAAGTGTGACATAAATGCAGTGTTATTGACATTTTTTAACATCACTTTTTCAGAATCAGGGAATCTATGAACCTGTGCGCTGGAGCTGGTTATCATTACCCCCAGCAACAATCATGGAAGAATAAGCTGCAGATACAGTAAAAACTGATTTGAAATTTTTAATATTGAATTCAGGGCAGATAAATCATATAACTGAAATTAAAATTTTCAACTCTTACTTGCCTTTCTGTACTTCCCTCATAATGGATGAGGAATGAACAGAGCACAGAATGACCCTCACCACACACCATCCTTTCTTTATGTCGGGCATGGAAGATAAAACAGAGGGAAGATAGGGAAGACTCCAGAAAGTGATCTGCAGCCTTGACTTATTATCATATAAAGAAGTCAACATATCTCTACACAGGGAAAATATTTTCTGACATGTCATGGAACATTTAATACTAATCCCAAACCGTATCTGAGGTTTAAACTTCATAAATTGGCAGAGTACTGTCTCCAGTCATAATCTCAGGGGCTCAGGAATAAATCTAGGCTTCTTGGACAGAGGAAATGCTGTCAGATAAATTTCTTCAAGAATTCAAAACTGAAATGGGTGTTGCAAAATGAGAAATATAACAGAACATGATCCATGAGTCATGGCAAAACATATATTCAGATGAAAATTATAGCTTTAAAATGTCTATATTAACATAAAGGAAGATTACCAAATAATAGAGGGCCTTAGGTCTCACTTTTTATAAATTAGAAACATGCTGAAGTATAACAGGAGAACATTGAATGGAGAAATTAATAGAGAAGAAACTTAAAGTTATAAAATAAAAAGAAAATGGTAAAGAACATAAAAAATAATTTTCTGAAGAGCTGACTAAAATGAACTATTTTGATCCTATCTTTGAAATACAGGAAGAAAATAAAATATATTTGAGAACAATCATGAGATACAGAAGACATTTAATAAAAAATAAGATGAATAAAAACAGATAATATCCTAGCAAAATTAAAATGTCCATACTAACACAGGAATGATTGCAATATATAAAATATAAAAATATTTTAAAAAATAGAAAAAAACAGTAACTTCCTCCTTTATGTTTTCAAACTTCCCCGCCTCATGGAAAAACTGTGGAGCTATACCATTCACTTTATGAGCAGCATGAAATCCAAAGTCAAAAAGCACATATGTGTCTCTGTCCCCAGTAAAGAAAAAAAAAAATACAGGAGTTTAACTTATCTGTAAAGATACAGCTATCTATAAAATATTACCAAATACAAAAACAAAGATTAAAATGAGACACAAAGATGTTCTGTACACAGCCTTACGCAAGTGAGTATGAATGCTTCGAGGGAAGAAGCAGCAGGTTGGTAATGATGGTGAAATAGTTGATGCCTGTGAGAGTCTCCCTGAGTGTCTACTTAAAGATGTAGCACATTCCCAGTTGCGAAGTGCTTGTGGAGCTGGGGATGTTGAGTGCAGAGTGTGCTGAGAGTCAAGGTTTTCCTGAGACAGCTTCCTTGGCGGGTGTCCAGTTGATGACATAGTTAACCCCACAGAGTTTCAATGACTTATTTCTACTAGTAATACTTCCTCTTAAAGTGTGTAATAAATATCTTCTCAGTGATCAAGTTTCTGACTTAAACTTTTTCATTTCTCTCTTTGGATTCTATCCCAGGAAGGAACATAGGAATTTGAGCTTCCAAAACTGAGAGACATAAGGAGTGGTTGAACCACGATGAAGCAGTCTTAGGGTCTCCCTTTATAACTAGACTCTCCTGACCCAACACAAGAGGCAAGACCTGGGAGTCTCTGGGAAGTGGAGGCCAAGAGGCAGAGAGCCTGGGGGATGGGAGCTGGGATGTCAGGAACATCACTTTCACACTGGGCCCCTTAGCCACAGGGAAAGCCACAGGGAAATCCTGTTCTACTCCAACCAAACAACCCAAGAGAAAGCACCACACAGCTAGCTCTCACTTCCCACTACCAATTCAGCATCAACATGGGGCAAATAAAGGAAAGTATGCTGACTACCTTACTTCTTATTAGTTACTTACATTTCAGGTCCGGAAAGACTTGTATAAAAATGGTTTAAAGTGGTAAAGATGACATCAGGAAACTGTGATGAGTTGTGTATTACATTATAATTCCTGGTACTACCCTAGGAAAGCAACACAAAATGTAAATCCAGATGAAATGCTCTAAACATCCCCAAAAATTAGATGTTAAAAGAGAAAAGAATGATGAATTGGAAATAAATATAGAATAAAAAATTAGTAATTATAGTATTTGAATGAAAGTCTTCAGCTAACAAGTTGTTAATCTCCTCCTTAAGAGTAAAGGGGAGCTAATCTAATCACATTAAACAAAATGACAGGTTGATATCATGAATCTTAAAAACTGTGCACTCTGCACTCTTTATAAAACTATTTTTAAGTATAGTATGTGTAGTTCGAACACAATAAAAATCATATATAATGCAAATACTCCCCAAGGAAGGCAAGAGTGGGTATATTAACATTGAATAAAGAAGACTTGATATGAAGATGGCAGAAAAGATATTCCCCAAGAAAACCCAAAGATCCTAAATGTGTATGCACCAAAGAAAAGAGGTTCAAAAGTCAGGATGCAAAACTGATAGGAGAAAGAGAAATCCTCAGTAAGATGAAGAACTACACACTCCAATCCTAACAAGACATAAAACCAGTGATGCAAGATACCCGAGCAACAGCACCAAACGCTCAATCATGAACATGAGCTTTCAGCCCAGTAACAGCAGAAGAGTTTTTGAACACACTGAAACATTGCTAAGACAGACTGGCCGCTAGACAACCTCAAATAATGTAAGACTCAAAATCATTCAGAATAGGGTTCTCTATAAAGGAATCAAACTGGAAATCAATAACAGAAAAAAATCCTCTAAAACCTGGGAAATTAGACATGCATTTAAATAACCCATTGGTAGAAGGGGAAGAGAGGTCTGTGTGGGCAGCTGTAATAAAATTCCATGAACTACATTACTTAAACAGCAGACGTTTCTTTTCATGGTTTTGGAGGTTGGACACCTGAGATTAGAGTACAGCAGAGCAGGGCTGCCAGTGAAAGCTCCTGTTCTGCTGTGCAGATGACTGTCTTCATGCATCCTTACACAAGTTCCATTCACGAGGGCTCCTAACTCATGACTTAATTACCTCCAAAAGTTCCTCTTTCCTAATCCCATCACACTAGGGGTTAGAACTTCAATATATGAATTTGTAAGGACACAGACATGCCACCACTGGAAGACTCAAAGGAATTTTTTTTAAAAATACACAGAACTAAATAAAAGTAAAAGTACAACACATTATATTACACTAGTGGGATGCAGTTATTCAGTGTAGACAATAAAAATTATACCAAAGTTGCTCACATTAGAAATGAGAGAGCAAATCAAATCAATGAAGTCACCACATCAAGAAGCTAAAAAATGAGAAATCAAAATGAACTCAAAACAAAGAGAGGAACAAGAAATGAAGAGAAAGATAGAAATCAGTGACACTTGTAGGAAAGCAATACATCCACTGACAAAAATCCATGTTTTCTAATAAATCAATAGACTCAATAAAGTCCACAAACCTCCAGAGGAGAGTAGCAGAAAAGAGTAGGAGGCATTTCTGTACATCCTTCTGCCATTAACAAAATATTACGAAACCTAGCACTTGCAAGAATTGGACCAGTTCTTCAAAATCTGTGAACTACCAAAAATCTACCAAGAAGAAGTAGGTGATTCCAATAGCCCATTAATTTTTAAGACAATTGGATCTATAAATTAAATAAGACAGTTTGGGAGTTTTTATTAGAAAACGCTCTATGTAAAATAATCATCTGATCCAGCCACTACATTCCTGGGCACTGAACCCTAAGAAATGAATACTCATGAATATACTTGTGTGTACACAAATATTTGAAGCATAAACCTATAGAATTCTTAAACAATAAACAAAGACTAAAAACCAGATATCATTTACCAAGTGAACTTATTTTTAAAAATTTTATTAGCATATTATAGTTGTACAGGGGGATACCTTGCTATATTTACATATGTGCTTGTAATGTGCCTTAGATTTGCCCCTTCAGCATTCTCCCTCTTTCCCCCAATCATTTCCTTAGAAAAATTTCAACAGCTTATGTTCACCTATTTTCTTATATGAATGCAAAATACATCTACCATATTCACCCTCATTCACCCTTTCATGATGCCCAGCACCCCCCCCCCGATACCTACTCCTGAAAAAGACCTATTTTATCCTCCTGCCCTTCATATTTTTAGTGTATATTGATGGTCCAAATGGGTTTCACCTTGGTACTTCAGGCCTGTATATTTCATGCTTTAATCAGATCAACTCCCAACCTCCCTTACTTGCTCTTTCTCTATCAGCATGTCTCCTGTGTTCAACACTTTACAGTACAGTGCATTATATTATATTCAGGTATAGATGGAATGTTTGAATATATGTCATTCTCTAATAGTTTCACTTTACCACTTCCCATAAACCCCTCAGACTCACTAATAAAATTTTGCTTTCCTTCTCTCTCTCTCTCTCTATATGTGTGTGTGTGTGTGTGTATAATATATATACACACATCATATATATATGTGTGTATATATATATATATATGATCTTAAATGTTTCTTGTAACTGCACATGAATCTACAACCATCTCAAAGCAAGGTTTTGTTAAAAAATAGAAAAAATAAAGCTCACAGAAACTCGGGGACTTGTTCAAAGCAAACTGTATACAAAATCTCAATGTGTAATAATAAAAGAGGTATGTCCACAATTAGTAATGACTGAACTTATAAAACCGTTTCACAGGCAATGGCATACAAATGTTAAATTGAGATGAGCAAGTAGGACAAATGAAAATTAAAGATTCTTAAATCACTTATGGTCCAGGTTGTTTTCCTACACAACTAAGACAATTGCTTCTTGAACAAAAAAATAATTTCTTAAGCAAAATACGTGGGTGAAAGAATCAGCAACTGAGGACAATGGAGGAGTAAAAATGATGCAAAGAAAACAAAAACAAAACATTTCCAACCCTGGAATCATTGTGTTGTCTCTGGTCCATTAAAGTCATGGTCGTCCTCCTTCCAAAAATATTGATGATACTCTGCTTTGACCCTTGGATTAATGTGTTAACATTAAAAGAAACACAGATTACAGACACATTGTGGGCTCTCTTCTCCGTGAACAAATTATTGCTATGAAATATTGATAACTGTGAGTTCCAGGAGTGGCCACTTGGCCCTGAAAGATTGCATTACAACTGGTGATAAACGCCCAAAATGAGGGAATGGAGACTGGGTACAAGGAACCAATATTGCTGAGAAATCAATATAAAAGAGTTTGGCAACCACCCACTCACACTAAATAATTTATAGATGCAAAAACAAGAGCTGGCAAAGATGGACAAACAAGGAGTCCTTTCTTCTCAGTGTTCTTTAAACAACACTGCAGATAGGAGTGAGTGGGATTATTTTCCATTTTAACTTTGTGTTTTCATAGGTTTGTTTAGGTCAACTGCAAACACAATTCGCAAACCTTTGTCCCATCATCTGAGGTTATTCTGTGAGCACCATGAGAAAGCCTGGTAAAAACACAATGAAAATTTGAGAAACAGCTTAATTTTGAAATATCTCCTCTGAATCATATAGTTTACTTATCACTCTAGGCAAGACTTCCCATTTGTCTCCTGCATATTTCTGGACAACCTTAAATATATTTAAATAATTACATATCACTAGCCTGCAAGAAAAAAAGTAGTAGAAAAAGGTGGAATATCTAATATTTGTTATACTTGCTTTAGCAGAATTGCATTTTCTTTGTTTTCTTTTATAGGTCATTTTTAGTTGCTTTTCTTGTCTACATCTCCATGCTTCTTATTTCCCTGTAATTAAAGTGTGCACAAAATACAGCCTAAGTAATCCAGAAATAATAAATGGAATGTTCTATGATCTGAAGAGATCTGGCCAACAATAAATTCCGATGTTATCAGTCTGTTAATAATCTTAGATCTTAAACAAGGTAACTTAATAACCATGGTGTCCCTCTGTGCCTCGCCACTGTAGTTGGTTAAATTTCTAACTACCAGAGCTATTACCACGGGTTTATGTAGCTTGAAGTTAACAGGTCTGTTTGCACTGCTTCCTTCCTGGACATCTTCAGATGATAAACTGAAAGTTATTCACTATAGTTCATACTTTAAACTGACCTCAAAAGAAAAAAACTGCAAGTTTTAAGATGCACAACCCTACTAATGACAAGACAAGACAAAGGAGCAAAGGCTGGAAGACAGGTTTCCCAGTCATGCAAGAGCTCCCTCTCGAGGTCCAATGACACATGTTTTTGTCTACAACTAATAGAATCGCTAAGCCAAGATACACAAATGCACATTGCTTGTCTTTTAATTAATATATACTTACGTATGCATTAATTTCAAGTGAAAAAGATTTTATAGTAGTTATTTATCTGAATCAAATTGAATTATAATGTGTAATCTATGTTGCATTTGTTTAAATCAAGTGAAAGGTCAGAGTGTCTCAATTAAGAAAACAAATCAGGACCTTAAAAAATGAAAAAGGGTAAGATCTAATTACAAAAATCCCTTAGGAGAATGTCTTGAAGATGAATTATACTCACCATTTGAGAAATGACACATATAAATTAAACAATCTCTCTCATTTTGCCTATGCAGGTGTTTTTCATGCACAGCAGCTAGATATGCACAGGAAAATGTGTTCCTATTCCCTTCTGCACTACGCTATCTGCTCCATGAGCCAGGCAAAGTCAGAGAGCAGAGGAAGTCCTCCATCTGAGGATGCAAGCCATGGTGCATAAAAAAAGCAACAAGCAATCAGCATGCATGCATATGTAATCATAAGCAGATTTTCTAATAGAAATATGGAGAAACGTCTCCTGGCAGCTGTGTTTAGGATGTTTAATATGTAAACATAGGAGGCAAGACTTGTAAAATGAACTATCCATTTACTCTCCTCCAAATTCTGTTGATCGATTCACTGTCCTCCATATTCTGGTTGCTTATGTGATTAGCCCTTGGTACTTGGGAATTTTGCATGTATAGATTCAACTAATTGTTTATGGAAAATATTTGGAAAAATGCAAATGCATTGAATATGTACAAACGTTTTTGTTATTCATTATTCCCTAAACAATACATTACAATTATTGAAAGAGTCTTTGTGTTGTGTTGGGTATTATAAGAAATTCCACAACTACTTAACCTATACAGGAGGAGGAGTTTGGATGCCATGGAAGTGCTGAGTCATTTTACATGAAGAATTTGTGCTTCTTAAGATTTCAGTCTCCCCTGAAGTCCTGCAAACCAACCCCAGAGAATACCAAAGGGATGACTATAAATATTTCTTAGTTCTGATAGGTAACTTTTTCCTTATTGCACTTGTTACATTTCAAAAGAAAATCAACCTTTTGCATGTGGCTAACAGGAGATGACCCACACCTGGAGGTGTTCTCACAGCTTTTGATGGACATTCAAAGCCACTGGAGCTAAAGAGTGCTCCATCACCATCCCAGGAGGAAAGGCCAACCTAACCTTTCAGATCCAAGGAGAATGCTTCAAAGTCCCTAAAAACTTCCATAATAAAGTATATTATTTTCAATTTTGGTTTGTATTGTAATGTCTATTTCCAACAATGTTCTTGTGAAGTACAGTGATGGAAACTAAATATTTTCTGAATTTAGACAGAAAAATGGTTCCAAAATTGTTAAAATATATATGTATGTATATGCATGTGTATATCTTTCAATAAAATAGCATCAGTGTTTTGAAGTATATTTTCAAGTTGGAAATGGTTTAATATTTAGTAGTTTAAAAGGACAAGGAAAATTATTTCTCATGATCTCAGTTTTATAGACTAACATTCTGAGGATTAATGAATGGCTCAGTTTTACAATTTCAAAGTAGCATAGCTAACTTAGAATTTCACCAATGCCTAATTGTCACTGGCAAAAGTTCCTGCTGTCGCAGAATACTTTATTTCTTGGTAAAGCATTGGTAATATTTGAAGACTTATTTCAAGGCATTAGCAGTCCTAAAACTGTAATCTAACTCGCATCATTACTTATATTTCTTGTTGAAGTCAGGGATTTTCTGGTTAAATTCCACTGGCCTTCATTTGTTTACAAGGGCAAAGGTTTATAGTGTTAGTTTTGTGGAATATAGTAGTTTATTTCATTTAGTTATAACTTTACTTTTTTCATGATGACAGTCTATTGTTAGGGCTATTTTTTATTTTTGAATGTTTTTGTTATTATATATTAGTTGTACAGGGGGGTTCATTCTGACATTTCCATATATGCTTACAATGTTCCCCAGGTTGGTTCATTCCCTCCATTATTCTTCCTCTTTCCCCCTTCTTAAAATGACTTCCACAGTTTTCAATGTTTTATACTCATACTTGTGTAGAAAATACATCAACCATATTCACCCTTAACAGCTAACAAAGTTTTGTGTTGTTTTTCTTCCACTCACTAATATGACAAATGAAAAGGATATAGGACACTGAAAAAAAGGAGAAGAATCAGAATTTGGGGGATGAAAGAGGACTTCAGAGAAGGAAGGGCACTTGTGAAGGACTTAGCATACCTAGGCCCTGCCTCTCTGCAGATGAAGAAAAACGGGGGAGAGAAGAAACTAGCCAAGAATTCCCCATCAGTCATGTGAGGTGACTAGCACCTCCAGGGAACAAAACTGATGGGTCACTCACAAAGGAATGAGGCCCCTGTGGATCAATTGCCACTTCACGTGTCACCATCAACATATCTGCACTTGGCATGAAGGGGCTATCATGAAGGTTTCTTCTCCAAACATCTGATCATTGTTAACTCAAACTTTTTATGAAACAGGAGAGAATGGCACCCAGAGCTCTGGACTCAATGATGCACCAACAGGAATGAGTGTTTGGGCTTGTATCACTTTGGAGGTGTCTGGGTTTCCAGACAATATCAAATCCTGTCCCTTGAGTTCTCAGTCCTGCACAGTACCTCAGAATCCTTCTGGAGAGAGCCATGCAACCATCAAAGCAAAGGAAATGCTGTGAGGATCCCAAGGCATGGGTGAGAGAAAATTGTGTTTGACATTAAAATCAGACTTTATTTCAGAACAAATGGAAGAAAAGTGGTTCTTAAATAACTTTAAGGTAGATGTGAAATAAGATCCCACAGTTTCCCTACTCAGCGTGGCCATAAAATGCATACACAGCCTCTAAAGTAAGCAAATTGAATTTAATGTTTAATGTCTCATGATTTTTATTAATTTAAAATATATTGACAACTTCTAAAAATACTAACAAATGAAAGAGCAGGACTCAACTTCTTCATGACAACACATGGCTAAATTGACAGTCCACAATATGTTCAAACAAGAACCAGCTGGATGCCTTTACCATCGAAATGGAAAACAAAAACCACTCCATTTAATAGGAAAGAGTTGGGTTAGGAGTTGGAATTGGAGTGAGACAGAAAACACTCTACAAGTAAGATTCTCATTATTTCTAGCTGAAAATCCACCCACCAAGAATTCTCTCTCCATTCCCCTAACTATTGGGACTATGTAGGGGAAGAGAAGCCAGTACCAGACAGTAATTTATGAATCCAAAAACCATATATTAAGAATTTAACATGTATGTTCAATGAAGTTTAATGTAGGACAGAATTTGATGAGTAAAATCATAGACGTGCCCAGCTCTTGGCTGGAAGTACAAAAGCCATACCCAAATCTGTCTCTGTTGTGGCCTCAAAATAAATTTCAGAAAAATGAAATAAGTACTTGTTTGAGAACGTCCTTGGAAGCTAGTAGAGTTCTTATTTAAAAATATGGTAAAAATCAATTTGGAAAGTGTTTTTCTCCTGGATATATGGAATTTCCTCTTTTCTGTTCGCTCCTTTCCAGTTCTGAGATGCCAATATGGAGATGTTATGCCTGCAGCCATGGAGACACCTTGTGACTGAGAGACAAAAGTCCAAATTAGTGCAGATTTTCTGCTAACTTCTCCAGCATAATTTAGATTTGTGCCAACAGTGAAACTGATTAACCCTGTTTTATGCAAGAGAAAGAATGTCATTATTGTTCAAGACAGTATCACTCAGATACTCTGTTATTTGGAAGTTCAATCAGTTAGCCATTATTTTGAAGGACTTTTTAAGACCTGATCTTTATTTTCTCCCTCCCTCGCACTGACAGTATCCATGATAGAGCTGTGTGACAGTCTCTGTATTCCCTGTGGCTATTATTTTTCCCATTTATATTCTCTCTACTGACAACACAGGGTAATTTCTACTGTTCTAACTCCAAGTTCTGTTATTCTTTTCACTATTACCTCCATTTTGCTTCTGAAATCATCTGAGTGTTTTTAAATTTCAGTTATCATATTTCTAGTGTAAAAGTTTCCATTTGGTTATGTTTTATATTTTCTATTTTTGCTGGAACATTCTGGATTTTTCTTGAGAACCTAATTTTTCTATTTGCTTTAAGGAAAAAAAAATCATTGAAAGCACTGAGAGTACAAATGAGAGTGGATTTCTTATCAGGCACCTGGGAAGCTGCAGGAAAGTGGTACAATATTCCTGAAGTAATTATTAAAGAAAATAGTAGTCAATCCAGAATCCTGTGTCCCAGGAAAATATCTTCAGGGGTGAAGCAAAACTAAGAGAGTCTTAGCTGAAGAAAAGTGAAAAGATTTGTCACCTGAAGACTCACTTCAAGAAAATAACTACTGGAACTTTTTTGAACAGAAAGGAAACAAAGAAAGGGCTTTGCAATGCCTGGAAAGAATGACACTTTCACCACAGCTGTGTGGAAACAATGTTGCTTCTTCTCTTTTTATGTTTCCTAAACTTTATTAGATGTTATAAGCAACAATTATCATACTGCATATGGAAAAAAGAAATGGCTAATAGAAGGGTTACATAGAAATGACTAATAGAGGAAGGGTTTCATATTTTAGGACCAAAAAAGATATGTTTTCTATAATTACTTAAACTGGTAAAATGATTCCAAAAGACAATGAAAAGTTACATATTTGTAATGCTATACCTAAAGGAGCCACTACAAATCTCTTCAAAGGGCCAAATATAAAAACACTACATTTAAATCAAATTAAAATCCTAAAATATATCAAACTAACAAGAAATCAGGAAAATTAAATGGATGATCAAAAAGAGAGAACAAACAGAAAACCAAAATGAAATGTTGAAAAATCCTACAACATAATGATAATTATACTAAATATAAGTGGTATGAATACACCAAGTAAAAACAGAGATTGTAGATGGAATTGAAAAGCACTCCAGGATAAACTTATTGAAATAACATAATATTTGCAGGCTGAAAGTAAAAAGATAGAAAAATGCAACATTAATAAAAGGAAGCCAAGAAGCTCTGTATAAATATCCAATAAAGCAGACCTCATGAGAAAGGACATCAGATTCAAAGAGAAACACCACGTGTAGGTTAAATGGCCAAATCAGGAATCAGACATAGCCTTCCCCAATGCATAGGCACTCAACAACAGAACTACAAATTTTGTGGCACAAGTAAACTCAAATGAAATAAGTGAAGAAAGGAATAAAGATACAAACAAATAAATGAACATGAAATAGATAGAAAATTACACATGAAATGAATGAAACCAAGATATTAAAAAAAATAAGATTAGCAAGTGTTCAGCAGAATTGACAAAAGACAGATCACTACTGAGTCTGTCAACATTTAGAAGATGAAAAGTGAGAACCGTAAATTAAATGACATTCTATGGAGTGGGAGATAATCTTTGCTGTGTACATCCATAATAGAGAGTTAACATACTCCTAAAATCCCATAGTAAAAAAAAAAAATCTAAACAGAAAACGTGCAAAATGTATGAACATGCATTTCACCAAAAGCAGATATGCAGATGAAAAATAAGCACATGAAAAAAAATGTTCCAAGATGGGAGAAATGACCCAAACATTGTATGCACATATGAATAAAAGAAAAAAAATATTCCTTGTCTCTATCGTTAGGTTAATGTAATTAATACCACAGGCAATGCTACTACACACCTATCGGAATGACCAAATATTTTAAAAATTGTGACGGTACAAAATGCTGGTGAAAATGCAGCAAAACTATAGCACTCAGAAACGACTGGTAAGAATGAAAAATGCTATAAACAAACTAGAAAACAGTTTGGCATACTGGAAAACGGTTTATACTCTTACTTATTGGTCCCAGGGAAACAGATACACAAGTTCACACAAAAACATTACACAAATATTCCTTCCAGATCTACCTGCCACAAGCACATTTAGGATCAGTCCATATGTTCTTCAATAAGTGAACAGTTACACCATATTTCCATGCTATGACATATTAGAAAGCAATAAAGAGGAGTGAATGACTGATCCAACAGCAGTCTCTCGCACAGAAATCATCTCTCACAGAAAACCCAACCACCAAAGATAACTACATCACGTGATGTTATTTTTATCAAAGATTCTTGAAGTGACAAAACTGTAAACACAGACAGCGTATTAGTAGTTACCAGAGTCATGGAGAGTTGGGGGCAGGGAGAAGACCCACTCTTGGATAAACTGGGGAAGGGGCATACAGGAGCTATCTTTTATTTTTTAATAAAAATATGTAAAATCTGTAATTATCTCACCATAAAAGTTTAATTGAAACATGCACACATACGTCCATAATAGTAAACAAGGCTTTGTGTGTAATATGTGAAAAAGAATAAACCCCAAAGAGCAGGGTTTATTCAAGAATTGAAGCTGCTTTTACATGACCAATTGCAAGAGAACATGGAAGTCTGAAAGAAGATAGAGGGTGAGTTTCAGTTAAGTCCAGTCTAACCTGAAGCTATATTTACCCTGAATTTTTATGGTTTATGTACCTAACCAAACACATGCCTCTTATATTTTGCTTTAGCAAGTCTTAGAAGATGGAACTTGGTGGTCTGCAGTCACATAAGCTTGCCTAACACATGCAGAACACCTATAAGGCTGGCCTCCAGGTCTCAGGAGAGTTGGCAGCCTCTGCTGGTGTGAGCATTTCGGTAGTAGCAGGGGAGTCAGCCCAGGTGTCAGAGGATGTATCCTATCCCAGCATTGTGTTTTACTAAACTGTGACTGATGGCAAGAGGCTGAACCCAATAGCTTAGAGAATCATGTCTGTTCCATGGTTGTTAGAAACCTTCAAAGGAAAAATGATACAGGCTGAGCATACCAAATCCAAAAATCTGAAATCTGAAATGCTCCAAAATATGAGAACTGACATGATGCTCTAGTGGAAATTTCCACACAATAAAACTTTGTTTCATGCACAAAATTATCAATTTTTTTGTTTGAAATTATCTTCTGGCTATGCACACAAGATGTGTATGATATAAAAAATTTTTCATTTTTAGACTTGGACTCTATCTCCCAATATATCTCATTTCTTAGAAGAAAAATCTCTAAAGTCCAAAAAATTCCAGACAAAAACCTCTAGTTACATATATTTTGTTTTAGGGATCCCAACCTGTAACTCCAACCTAGTGTGGACTTGGCAGTGTAGCTGATATATTACTGGAGTAGGGTTTCTATAACAAATTACCTCTAGTTGGGTGGCTTAAAACAACAGAAATTTATTCTCCCACAATTCTGGAGGCCACAAGACTGCAACTGGAGTGTTAGAAGAGCCATGCTACCTCCAAGGTCTATAAGGAGAGCCACCCTTGCCTCTTTCAGCCTCTTGTCTGCAGATGTTCTTTACCTATGCAACCCAACTCCAGTGTCTCATCTTTACATGTCTTCTGCCTGTGTGTCTCTGAGACTCATTATATTCCAAAGTTTGTGTAAATTGTGTTTTTGTTTGCATTTGTCTCAGGTTATTTTCTAATTTCTCTTGGGATGTCATTTTAACCTATTTAAGACTATGTTGTTTAATTTTCACATTGTTGGTAAACTACTCAGCTTTCCCTTTGAGTTTTAGTCACGTGCCAATATAATTAGAATAGATACTTTGTATGATTTCAACATTTTAAGAGTTTTCAGACATGTACTGTGGCTTGAAATATGTTCTCTCCTGTACAATGTGTCATGTACACTGAGAACATGAGTTTAGTCTTCTTGCTTCTGAAAACATTGGCCAGGTGTTGGTGGCCCATGGTGTTTGTCCTATCCTCTATCTCCTTGCTTTGCTTCTGTTTATTATTGCATTGATTACTTAACATCAGTGATGAAGTCTTGAATCATTCTAGCCGAAGTCTTCTGTCTCCTTGGATTCTTTTGATTTAGCCTTCACACAATGTGAGTGTGTGTTGTTAGGGGAGTAGCACTATGGATATTAGATCTTCCTACTGTAAGGAACATTTATGTGCATATGACATCCTTCTTTGTCTTTAATACCCTGTCTGATTTAAAGACTATTTCATTTTTGATGAGCTTTTATTCTTTCGGTACTGTCACTTTTCCTACTCAGGCTTCCAGTTCCAAAGAGAGAAGAGCACCTTGTACCTATGCTCAGTGCACTCCCCAGGCCAGTCAAACAAGGCACAGAATAATCTGAGGTCTGCACTGCCCCTCAGGCTAAAGGGAGGGACTTGGGAAATGGATTGCTTTCCCTTCAACAAAAATATCACATCATCCCAAGGAGAAGTGGGTTTAGGGCAAGTCAAAATGCCACTTATCTTTCTACCATTTGGAAGGTTTTGTTTTGTTTCTCTTGACTGAGATTTTCTTTTACTATTATAAACTTTTGATGGTTTTCAGAGCTCCTGCCATGTTGGTCCTATTTATCAGTTTCTGAAGGGGAACAAACTTGGAGCTGCCTTATTCTGCCGTTTTGCTGATATCACTCCAACAACTTCTTTTTTGAGACAAAATGTGTAAAAGACGCTGTAAAAAGGCAAAAGGAAGCAGATGTGCTCAAATCATGTGTTTGTAATCACAAAAAATGTATTATGTTACAAAAATTTTTGGAAAATATTCTTTAATCATTGTCCCAGAAGAAAACTAAAAATGACAAAAAAGATCTTAGAGAAAAGAAAAAAAACATAAAGAGTGAGATGGAGGAAGAAAGCTTGATGTAAAATTTTCCAGGAAAATTCTCATGCATGAAGATAATGATGTCTCACACACAAGTGGGTTTGCAAATGGTAAATGTTCAGTTCAATTCTGTCATCTCATCTACAAATCATGCTGTAAGAGAGATACAGAAATAGGTTTAATTTTAATTCAAAGCAAATGTAAAGATTTGCAGAAGACTAAGTGTCTTCAGTCTGCTGCCAAAACACTGTGTGCATGTTGTTAGGATTTCTTGAGTATATCTGAATGAGAGAGAAATGGCAGAGTATGAGGCTGTTTGAGAAGAAAGGATGGAACCAGTCTTCACATGTGTCTAGATGTGATACTCCGTGTTGGCATGAAAGTGACTTGAGCTTTCCTCTACACTGTCATGGGACCAAAAGCTGATATGGCTCCTCAGTAACAACTACCAGTTATGGAAGACTGTAATGATGGACGCCTGGAGCCATCTCACTTCTTAGTGTTAATTTCAGAAAATCAATGTAAGACACAGAAGAACCAAAGATATAAAGAAACCTGAGATGTAGCCTGTTAAGAGGTATGCTTGTGAATGATCCATACGAGTTGTGTGTGTGTGTGTGTGTGTGTGTGTGTGCATGTATGTGTGTGTGAATATGTGTGTGTAAGGGTAAAAATTGGAAAGAACTCAATAATATAGCACTGTTAAATTGTGCTAAACTTATACAACAGAATGCTATTTAATAGTAAAATAATGACATAGATTATACTTGACATACAAGTAAACTAACACAAAATTAAATGATAAACACTCTTCATTAAAACAGAAATCATAATTTTATGTCTATTAAAAAAACATGTAGGGGTGGCCTTCAAGCATGTGGAGTAAAATGAGGAAGCTGTGAAAATCTTTAGGAAGAGGCTTTTTCATTCTTTTTGCCTAGAGTGTTGATTTTATTAATAAAATGTTAAACATTAGACAAAAATATTTGTTGAAAACACAAAATTTGGATGCTTAGAATGGGTAAAATGAAGATGAGAAAAAATTATCATGGGTGAATGGCTGCATAGGGGATGAAATTTGTTATTTTTCATGTGTGTTGTTTTGTTTACTTTTTCATTAATTTTTATAGGATATGTTCATTGTACAGGGGGCATCACTGTGATGATTCCAAATAGGCTTACATTGAACATTGGTTAGATCAAACCCCTCTGAAATCCCTTCCCTGCCCCACTTAAAGCAATTGTAAGACACTTCTTTTTTTATTTCGTATATGAAGCCCATCAACCATATTCCCTCACCTAAATCTCCTGCCTTCACTCCCCCCCCACACACTGTACCTATTTTATAGTTCTGTTTTTCATTTTTAATATCTAAGTCAAGATTCAAAGGGGTTCCTCAATGTACCCACAGCGAGTGCACTTTACTTTGATCCATTCCACCCTTTCCAATACTCTCCCTTACCCATTTTCAACAGCTTTCAATACATATCCTTATATCCTCTACCTTCCACAGATGTTATGTTTTATGATATTGTTGATGGTCATTCTTTTTTTCTTTTCCTCCTTCACTGAGTTCCATAGAGAAGTTCCACCATTACAACTCATTTACATATGAGTTTGTATATGATCCTGCTAGTTTTTGCATATGTTTATCTTTTGGATCTATCTTTGAAGTCTATTTCTGAGGAAAAACTAAGAACTCCAGAGGTGCACAATTAATGATAAATAATGGTAAAGTGTTAATTCAGTAACCCCAAAACAGGAGCAGAGAGCAAGCCTAGGCTGGACATGACCAGAGAACCCTCCCACTTGAGATCATAAAGTCCTTCTGATGTGGCCAGGCCAGTAGTGAGCCAGAGGGAAATCAACGGAAGAGAGAAGGATGAGAACTGAAGCTTGACAGAGCAGCAAACACTAGCACAGTGCTAATCACAGGTCAGGCTCCGCCCCAAACACCTTATAATATTGACTCATTAAATTTTGACAATAACCAAAAAAGAGAGTCTGCCTGGTTTTTTTTTTTTTTTTTTCACACACAGAAAACGCAGAGAGATTTAAGAACTTGTTCAAGGTTCAGTGTCAGAGCCAGGACTGTATTCCAAGCAAGGTGCGCTTTTGGCAGCCAAGGTTAGCCACGGCCCTGCACGATCCTTCTAATGGCAGTCTCCTCTGATAGTCATCAGTTCAGGAAACAGGAATGATGCCGAGCTGGCTGTTGGAAGACAGCAGAGGGCCTGAATGCTAAGACTGGGGGCATCTTTAAGTGTGGCTAACGTACAGTAATGATGGAAAATTTTCACATATACCGACAATTTTATGCACTTTTTTTTTTTTTTTGCAAAAAGAGAAATCAGTGTACGTTTTAGACCATCCTGAACTACATAGTGAAATGCTGTCTAAAAAAAATCACTTAGGGATTTTATAATGTTGAACGTTAATACCTCTGTCTCGGCAAATGGAGTTACACAGACACTTTAAATAGTTGGTTTGTTTTATTTGCTTGTATTGCAAATAAAAATCCACTCTAGTTATGTCTGAGGTCAATGGCCTTTAATTTTGAATGCAAAATCTCTTTTCCAACATCTACTGTTAGAATTTAAAAACAAAAATAACACCTGAGGCATTAAAGAAAGTGAATATTGTATTTTTGTTACAGAGTTACATATAAAAGCATAACATTTAGCTACATAAAAATTCAAGCTTGCGAGTATCCATGGAGAATCACTCTAAAAGATAGAATTTGAGTTTCTAAAATTGCATACCTCCCTGTGAAAGTCTGGTAGGCAGAATTCCCCGATGGTTCCCTTGGTTCTGACCCTGGGGGGGTGGATGTTCTGCTATTCCTTTCCCTAGAGAATGGGAAGAAGCTCTGAATAGGAATTAACTGGATTTTGTCTCCCTTGATTCTATTACTTCACATGTAGAATGGTGATTCAGGTCCACTACACAGGGGTCAGTCTCTCTCTGGGGGATGGGTGATTAGCTGCTGGGATAAGGAAGAGTTTGATGTATACAGGTGTGGGATTGCTGAAAGACTCCATGTGTGGCTTCAAAGCCCTAAACATTCTCTCCAACAGACAGCGAAGGTGGAAACAACACCCTAAGTCACACCACCTCCAGGACCAAGTTTTGCACTCCTCCTGAATGAACTTGCAGGAAAACCAAGGCTCCCACAAAAGCAGCACAGTCCAGCGAGCAGTGAGAGGGCCACCTGGAGTACCCAGTAGGTATCCATGGAAGCCCGGCTCAGTCTCTAGACTCAGGCACAGGGTACAATAAACTTGGCTGGTTTCAGTTGCTAAATTTGTGGTGATTTGTTATCTGCAATAGCAAAACACACTACAAGTATGTAGAAAAAGTGGACCATATTAGAAAATGAAAGCAAATGGCACAAAACAATTGCTTCAGTTTTTAAAATATTGTGACAGAGCCTGACAGGTTGTTCAGGTAACTTTGGTGTAAAGTGGCAAGTGTCGAAGTTCACCTCTCAAAACTTGGAGCCATAATCACGACGTTGCTTGTCCAGTGTACCAACTCACACTCAGTTAACCACTAAATGTCACTAGACATTCACAGACACCTGATGCCTTGCGGGGCACTGTATCAACATTAGAGACAAAACTGGAACGCTGTATTCTAGGACAGAGAAAATGTTGCATTTCTATCTGGGCAGGGTTACTTTTTTTAAGAGGCTTCTTCCTCCACCCTTGCTTTTAAGGTAAAGTTGAATCTAGATGAATAAAACAAATCTCTAAAGTCAGTTGTTGGTCCTGACTCTGCACTCAAGTTACAAGGAAAGTGTTTTCAGCAGGTATTTCAGATGGGACTTCACACATGGAACAGAAATGCCTTGGAAGTGTTGGGACATTTGTGTTTTTTGAAGCTCTCTAGAAATTTCTGTAATGATTAGGTAGTCTGGTAGCAATTTTTTCAATTATTTAGCAAATATTTGTTAGCACACTGGTAACTCAAAGAAGAAAAACAGTGCCCGTCAATATTTTTACAGTTAAGGACAATAGCCAAGATACCTTGCACTAAGTGTGATGTCATACCACGAGTGCTCTGGGAATGACAAAGAAGGTCTGGTTCTGCTTGTTTGAAATAGGAGAGTGATGTTTAAGCAAATTCCTAATTTTCATCAATCAATCAACCAAGACAACCAAGAACAATTCACTTCTGTCTTTGTTCATTCAGCACATGTTCATGCAAGCCTGGAAGACAGCTCCGTACAGTGGCAGAGTTCCTGCCACACAGATCGGGATTAATTGTTAGCTCTGTGACTCCCAGTATTTGTGTTGAGTAGGACAATAGTCAATACCTCACCGAAGCCAATTTACCTGAACACAGTATTCAGGTAAACACTCCACATGCTTGCTGACACATAGGAAGAGCTTGATTCACATGCATGGGTGTCCTGAAAATTGGCAATGTCTCTGCTGCTATTCCCACTCCTAAAACTATGGGCTCTCTCATCAGACTGCAGTTATGAAAATGAGAGAAAGACCCTGCTCTTTGGAGATCATAACCTGGTCTGGAAAGAGGAGGTTGAGACACATAAACTTCTGGAGTGCACAAGTTTTGTACCAGAGAGAAATAAGGCAAAGCACAGTACAAATCACAAAGAAAAGGGTATATAATTTTGCCTGGAAAAGTTAATCACAGCTTTCCAAAAAAGATGGCATTTTGAGCAAATATAAGGATGAATTAGTAGTTTTACAAGCAGAGAAGAAGAGATATGGAAGCCAGGTATAGCAGGTAAAGGCAAAGAGAAGCTGTGCTTCAGCTTCTCTTAACATATTGTTTTAGCAAAGTTATTTTCACAGACCGACTTTTTAACACAAGATTTTTTTTTTTGTTCTTTATGGAAGTGATTATTTCTTGAACAGAATTTGCCAATAATTTTTTCTATATTCTTGGGAACGTGTTTTAGCAACATTGAATGGCAACTGTGGGGTAGGCCCTGATGACCGATAGCAAAAGATGCATTATAAAAAATTACTAAAATCTAAATCATATTATAAGCATATAAGATACTTTGTGAATTGTGTAAAGGTGCATGGATTGATGGTGGGAATCAGTGCTATGGAGTGCCACGTGAGGAATGAAAGTGTCTCACCTTTCCATTTGCCATAGATTGTGGGTTTGTTTGCTTGTTTGACTCTTTACAAAGAGTCCTGAAGGGCCTCAGTATGCAATGATTACATGAAGGAACATTACACTTTCTCTTGCTTCCATCCTATAAGATTCAGGTGCCTACTGATTGAAACTCATCTATGTGTCACAATATATTATCTCCAACAAGATTAATGAACCAGAAATAATAAAACAAACTATACTCAAAAGAACGTTGACTTCTAATCAAAAAAGTGATTACATCAAGGTACTGTGAGCCTGAGAAGCCAGTGGCTCTATGAGTCTGAGGTCTTATATCATAAAATGGACGATGCTTCTCTTCCTTTCTATGGTGACCATCAGGGATTAATGTCAAGGAAATGACAGGCTGTATGGCAATTATTGCATATAGATTATAAAACTCAGACTGAGGGCACATTTAAAAGACTCACACATATGCTGGTGAGTGTGAGACATTTTGGGAGAAACGACTCTTGGTCTGAGTTATGAATCAGGAACACTGGGGAAGAAAATTCTGCCTATTGAAGAAAACATGCCATCTTGGCATAGTTAGGGGTTCTTGTCACAACTAAACACCTCATTTTGAATGAGAGTGTTATATTGAAATTTGAATGTATTCTTCTATGCATTGGATTGTTAGTTCAGACAAAATAAGGACTTGATTTTTCCAGTAACTAAATTACTAGTGACTAGTCCACAAACTAGAAAATATAAGGCACTTTAAGTGGAAGTATAATCATGTGTCACCTGAGCTGGTGACAAAATAGTGGGAAAATGGCCACTTACAAAGAAATTAGTCTAGAGAAAACCTGAAATCCTCTATCACTATATGAAGTGGCAGACTGAGGGTGTTCTTCTGATTAGATGCAGCATTTTCTGTCTTTCTGCTGGATGTCTTCTGTAGTTCATTTTCATGGGGCAGAGGGCCATGCGTGAACCTTTTCAGACCTCATTTAGGAAACTGTCTGCAATATAATGTAACCACCCTTGCCTTCCAAAACACAGTGCATTAAAAAAAACTGCACAGCTATTCACACTTTTAAAATAAAATATGAACATAACTCATTATATTTCACAGTTTAATTCTTTTATACTTGCAGAATTATACTTTCACAGTTGTCATAGGAGAATAATTTTAAAATGTCATCTTTAAATAGAAATGTGTAATTTACGTGCTGGCTCAAAAAATGAAGAATGCTTTTTAAATGAGGGCGGTATGTTTTTCTCCCCAAAATATTCATAAATGTTAAACTGAGTCTATTGAACTGTGTTGGCCATGATTGATGGTTTATGAGTAAGCTGGTTTGATCAGGCATTAGACACAAACTTTGACATACTTGTGAAATTGTATCTAAAATGAATTTATTCCACAGTGATAAAATGTCACATACACCGCTATTAAAGTAAGTAAACACATTTTAAAACTGTTACCTTATTTTTACTCCACAAAACACATTATAAATAATCCTTCAGGTAGGAGTAATTAATTCTTGAGTCAGCCTATAGGCTTTAGTTATGTACAAGTCTGAAAAACTAAAGGACTCAATTATTACTATGTAACAATGACCACAAACCTCTGACCCTGCATTATGAGTGTACTCCATTTTGTATTTCTCAATTGAAAAAAATAGAGATTTAAAATCACAATGAGAAAATTATCTCACCATGTTCTTTTTAGTCCTAATATGCGGCACAAAATTTTGAAGTTGTAGACACTATATTGTATCCCAAACCTTTGTACTTCAATACTAAAGATGTATTTTAAGTAGTTATCTTGTCAAAATTGCAAAGAAATTTTGACTCATTTACAGAAGAATATTGTTTTCTTAAGAAGAAGTAGATGGGAGAAATAGAGGCACCCTTGGGTTTCTGTTCAGACTCTGAGGTGAAGAAGAGTCTATTCAGGCATTTTAGTGAAAAATGTTTGGTCACTGTCCAGCACTGGCCCTATTCTCTTCAATAATGGCTCATTTCCAAGATAAGACAATGCATTTCCTGTCTAGACTATAACCCTGACCAGTGTGGATTTCTGCATCCTGAGTTTTGCCTGACAAACATCTTCAAACTCACTTTCCTCAAGGATTTATGAAATCAGTTTGATGGTGGAGCCCCAGAATGTCCTTCAAAGGTGTCCTTCTCCATTAAATAGTCATTTTTCTCTTCTTCAGAAACTACAGATTCTTCAGAGTTCTCAGTTATCAGCACTGACATAGCTCTTTGGAGGTGACAGCTACCCAAAAGAAGACAGTTCCCCTCTCACTCATCGGGGGTGGGTATAACGAGAAAGGGAGACAGGAGAAGCTGAAGTTAGCACGTTGTCCTAGCACGTCTCAGAGTCATGTTATTTTATGTGCACGTTTCAAACTAGGAGTGTTATATGAATTTTATCACAAATAAGGGACACCAATTGTGGTGAAAATGCTAAAAGCAATTTTGCAGAAAGTTGAAAAGTATTTAACCTCAAGTATCTCTCAATATTTCAAACTACTTCGTTGAAATGAAGGAAACCAGTCAAATAGGAAAACAAGTCTTCATATGGTAACTACACCTTTCATGTTATTTCTAGCCAATGCATCGTTATAACTGTTACATTTCACACCTTTTAGGGAGAAGGATCCTTACTTCTGG
Organism: Castor canadensis; assembly: GCF_047511655.1. Taxonomy (NCBI): domain Eukaryota; kingdom Metazoa; phylum Chordata; class Mammalia; order Rodentia; family Castoridae; genus Castor; species Castor canadensis. Next base: position 111,700,011 of record NC_133399.1, read on the forward strand.
AACACCTCAAATTTTGGCAGGATGCATTGACACAGAAAGAAGCAGAGAGTAAAGAATGTGTGTGTGTGTGTATGTGTTTATTAAATTACTGAAAAGTGCTTCAGAATAAATTAGAAACAATCTCTAAAATATTAATCATTTTAGTAAAATATTAAGCATAAGAATCATATATTTGGATTTAATTTAACATGCTTAAATAATTTTTTTAAATAGATGTTTACTTCTACACCTAGAGGAAGTTTTTTTTATATTGATTTTAAATCCAAGAAAGAATTAAAGAAGTTTGCTTTGTTTCAAGCAGGAGCAATCTAATTAATTAGATTAGAAGTAAACTTCACTTAATGGAGTGAGATGAGGATAGAAATCACAGTGTTGGATATTTTGGATTGCATTTCTCTGCATTTTTAATTAATGACAATTTATTAGAGCAAAGCTTTAGGGTGAGTGGTACAAATTCATAAGAATCTAAGGGAATCAGCCATTAAGTTCAAGGTGAAACATATGGAAGCAGTTCTGTTGCCCTTTGGTGAGTCCTGAGTAATGGAAACAGCCAAGTCCCTGGCATTTTCTTAAAACTTGATCAACTGCAATTCTGCCTAAAAGGAAAATGGAGATCATGTCCAATCACAGACCACTGCATATGAATTGCCTTGCAGTACGGTTTGCCAACCTTCCCTGACTTTTCAGTGCACAACGCACAGACATGAACGAATTAAATGATATCTGCATAAGGACCCTGTGGGAAGAGCTGCATTGCTGTAAAGGAGCTGGATAGTGTTTGGGGTCAGATCCGAGCTCAAGACACTGGCGGAAGACCTTACACAATGGGTTCACCATGGCAGTTTCTCATCTACATTTAAAATGAGAGAAAAGGACAGATATTTGTCTCCCTTCACATTTCCTAGACAGTTACTATTCTAGACCAAACAAAAGGGAAAAAAGAGCTGAGAGCTCAGGTGTTCTTCAGACAATGAGAAGTGCAGTAGTGGTTTTATCATTGTGGTTGATGGTTAATAATCTAAAATCTTACTTGCACAAAGCCTAGAAACTCAGTAAATACAGCAATCACTTTGGAGGCACATTACTTCAATAAGCAAACATCTTTATTTGACCTAATCTGAAGTTTTCCATTTGCACTTATATTAATATCTATTCCTTGCATTTTGAGGTCAAAATTGCACAATTATAGATGACACTTTATAGGAGTACATCAACACTGGACAGAATAAAATTAGAAACAAAAGAGGAATAAGGAGACTCTGAAAGTCCTGACTCACCAATAGAGTTGACTCCCAAGAAAAAATAATCCCACATTTAGACTCCAAGGAAGAATTTTTGATGTTGATTTATTATGGTCATTGGGGGAGGTGAGAATGCAAATAGCAGACCAGACTCTGAACGGAATGAAGGAGTTAGTAGCTATATGGGAAAACTGTGAACAAATAAGTACCACATGTTAAATCCCAAGAAAAGACTGGTTCAAGGTCACCAATGACTGCCTGAGACAGAGCAGACAGCAATGCTCACTGAAATGCTCAGTGCTTAAAAATTAAGAATCAAGAAATAAATAAAAGTTTCTGCTCTTATTACAGAAACTATGGGCATCGAGTAATCCTGGGAAGGCATATGAAATTGGGCTTTAGTGATGGGTGTACACAAATGGACATCATTATAAAGCTTGAGAAAAAAGTCAACACCAGATGAAGTGAAAAATAATGATGCATTCATATATTTAATCAGTTTTTAAGTTTTAGGTCAACTATATAAGAAGGAAATACAAGCCAAAATTGTGAGAGACATTGCCTATAAACTGGTTTAAAGCATTGGAAGGAGACAGAATAGAACCAAATTGATCAATTCAGTTGTAATTAAGCAGAGTCTGAAAAGCAGGCTGTAATTGCCAAGATGCTCTTCAGCACGTTTACTTTCTGTAGTAACTAAAAAAGGAGATATAAACATGGCAATTAAAGGGTTAGTTTTTGTCCTGCATAGTCAGGGATGTTATTACTCAAGTTCAACCTGATTTGTAGGTGATCAGAGCAAAGTACTGAAAATTTTGATTTTCTGCTGCAATAGATGGGATCATTGGTGTGGGTCATTGATCAGTGCACGTAATTGACACCACAGGAGCAGGAACCATAGACCCCCATAGCTCAGGCGTGCCCTGTGCACTGGAGCTCACCTTTGCTTCCTTACACTTACTCTATGTAGCTTCAAAACCTCAAAGACAAAAGCTAATAGTTCTGCATCATGAAATGTGTTCAGACTAAAAGAAAACTAGGAAAGTACCCTTTGATATCAGTTTTTCTCCTTGATAATATTGTGGTTGATTGTCTCTAGGTGACTGTGTGACATCTAACATTTATGTATTAGAACTTAAAGCCCAATGTGGTAGTATTAAGAGGAGGGGCACTTGGGAAATGATTAGGTCTTAAGAGCCTCACCATCACAAATGAGATCAGCAACTTTGTAAAAGAGACTGGAGGAAGCTTTTTTCATCATTCCTCTGTGTAAGGACCCAGAAAGAAGGTTCCATCTTTGAAGAAGAAAGTGTATCTTCTCAGACACTGGATTCCTTGGCCTTGGATTTCCAGCCAACAGGAGTAGAAGCAATAAATTTGCATTGTGTCTGAGTTTCCAGGCCTATAGTACCTTGTTAGCAACCTGGACAAACTTGAAGAGTCTAATCTTTAGGAGGACAGAAGATAACATAAAGAATTAAATGTACATGGTGCAGTTGATATGCATTCTTTCAGTCTACTTATATCTAAATAAATACAATAGAAATTTTATACATAGGTATAACTGAATATTCAGGTAGGTTGGTACATAGATAGATAGACTAGAAAGGCTGTATAATTTTGAAAATGATGCAATTTGTTTAACCTAGCTGAGGAGTCAGCCCTCACCAGAAGCAAAAGGACCTGGACAGGAGACAGGAAGGAGTGTCCACCAAGATCCAGGTCTAGAGAGGAAAAATGCCTTTCTGAGAGTGCAGAGAAAGACCATCCTACCTAAGTCCTTCTTCCCTTTCTCTTCTGGGAATCAAAAGCTTTATGTTGCTGTAAGAAATGAAAAGCTCTTTCCCCATCAGAGCAGCTTAACCACCAGACAGAGCTGGGCAAAAGAAGTTTAGAAACCTAAGAAGAGAATGACCCTCTGACTTAGGAGAGTCATACCCTCCCCTTCTTCCATGAGAGATAGTTAGGATCCTCTGTTACAACTAAGGGGCAGGGTCACTGAGAAGGTCCCTTACTGAGACCCAAAGATACATCATCACCTGCCTAAATCTGAGAATGAGTCATCTATAGAGAGAACTCCCCCCCCTACTCTAGCACTGGGTAGGAGAAGACCATGCCCCTTACAGAACAGTACTGAGGGAACTCAAGCCCTGGTGAGGGATTCTCTGAGCAATGCCAAAGACATTCCTAGAGCCAAGGGTACAACAGAACTTTTGGGGTCAAACTCAAACACAAGAGTTTTGGAGTCTGGTGCACTGAAAGATGACCACAGCAACATGGAGGAAACCTAGCTCAACTCCTGGATAGATTCCCACCACCTCACACTATGGGTCTATCAGAAATAAATGCCCCATTCCAGACAAACATATCGTCACCTCAGAGTACATTGTCTTTCACCAAAGGGCTGATTTTAGCCAAAACTTACATGAAGTACAAAGAAGGAGAAAGAAGAGGGAGAAGAGGAGGGAGAGGAGGAGGGAGAGGAAGAGAAATAGTCTAGAGGAAAAATGATCTATAAAACTACACCCAGATATGACCCAAATATTTAGACAATTCTACTGAAATTCAAAATAGCAATGGTTGATGTGTTAAAGGCTCTAGTGCAAAAGCTAGACCACATGCAGAAATGTAAATTTTCACCAGAGAGATAGAATTTAAAATATTGAACTGGGAATGTGATCCATGGAGGAACAATAACAGATAAAAAAAACTTTCTGAAAATCTCATTACTAGACTTGATGCTGCTGAAGAACCATTGAACTTGAAGATAGGTTAATTTACATTAACCAGATGAAAGCATATATGTAAAAAAATGAAAAATGCATCTTTAGATTATCATCCATATAAGAAACAATTAAAAATATGAGCAAAATTTAAATAATGGTCGCTTAAGTTTGTAGAATCTATGCATCAGAAGTTATAAAAGATGGAAAAGAAGCAAAGTCTTTTGGGTACACCACATAAATTCACTCACATACTTATGGACATATATATAATTAGGGGTGATCTAGCAAACTCATAAATGTACAAACTTCTTTGCTACTATTTAATTAATATCATGTGTTACATTTTATCTATATGTGACAATATTGAAATTTTTGTCTGGCATATGCTAGTCTACTTCAATTTTCTTTTTCTTCTGTTTAAATAATTCTGGCCCATGAATTGCTATAAGGTCATCATTATATATTCCTAAATGCTTTGGTAAATCTTCCCATTGAAAACAGTAATTTTAGCCTGGCATGTACTTTCAAGGGGAATACTTAAATTATTTAAATATAACCTTGTTTGCTATTTCTTTTTAGGTTGATTTTGGTAATTTAAACTTTGCTATGAAAATGTCTACATTGAAGTTTGATAACTCAAGTTTTTTCATAGAATTATCAACATTACTACTGGTATTATTATTATTACTATTTTTGTCTCCCCATGTCAGCTTCTAATTTAGTCTTTATGAGTTTATACTTATACTCTTTTTAAAAATTTTATTTTATTGTTTTCACACTTACTTACATGTGTATACATTATCTGGGCCCCTGCCCCACACTTCCCTCCCCCCTCCCACTTTTGGGCAGAACCTTTTCCACCCTCTTTTTCTCCAATTTTGTTGAAAAGAAAACATAAAAGATTATAAGAGAAAAATAGCGTTTTTGCTAGTCTGAGATAAAGATAGCTATATAGAGAGATTCCTTGTGTTGTTTCCACGCATATGTGTATTACAACCCACATTGGTTCATCTCTACCTGACCTCTTCACTACTTCCTAGTCCCCTTCCTGTAGTGGCCTCTGCCAGTTTAAGATTACTATATTTGCTCCTCTATAGTGAGCACATCAACCACATTCAAGCTTTCCCTTTTCCTCTAGTGTATGTTCTCCTCTTAGTGTGTGACCAGGTCCAATAATATTATTGGATTTGTTTTAGGTCTATAATCCACATATGAAGAAGAACATGCAATTTTTGGTCTTCAGAGCCTGGTTAACTTCATTTAAGATGATGTTCTCCAGTTCTATCAGTTTACTAGCGAGTGACAAAATTTCATTCTTCTTTGTGGCTGAGTAAAATTCCATTGTGTATAAATACCACATTTTCTTAATCCATTTGTCAGTATTGGGTCCTCTCAGCTGTTTCCATAGTTTGGCTATTGTGACTAGTGCTGCAATAAACATGGGTGTGCAGGTGCCTCTGGAATAACCTGAGTCGCATTCCTTTGGGTATATTCTTAAGAATGATATTGCTGGATCATATGGCATATGTATGCTTAGTTTTTTAAGAAGCCTCCATATCGTTTCCAGAAGTGGTTGTACTAGCTTGCATTCCCAACAGCAGTGTATGAGGGTTCCTTTTTCCCACATCCTCGCCAACACTTGTTATTGGTGGTATTCTTGATGATAGTTATTCTAACAAGAGTGAGGTGGAATCTTAGCGTGGCTTTGATTTGCATTTCCTTTATGGCCAGGGATGGTGAGATTTTTTTCATGTTTTTTTTTTTTTTTTTTAGAAATTTAGACTTCTTCCTTTGAAAAGGATCTGTTTAGTTCAGTTGCTCACTTCTTTATTGGTTCACAAATTTGGAGGGAGTTTAGTTTTTTGAGCTCCCTGTAAATTCTGGTTATCAGTCCCTTGTCTGATGTATAACTAGCAAAGATTTTCTCCCATTCTGAGGGTGGTCTCTTCAATTTAGAGATGATTTCTTTTGTTGTGCAGAAGCTTTTTAATTTCATGTAGTCCCTCCCATTTCTCAATACTTTCTCTGAGTTGCTGGGCTGCTTGAGTTCTACTGAGGAAGTCCTTGCCTATACCAATTGTTTCCAATGTATTCCCTACTCTTTCCTGTACTAACCTCAAGGCTTCAGGTCTGATATTAAGGTCCTTAATCCACTTTGAGTTGATACTAGTACAGATGACAGATGACAGGCAGATAACCACTTTTCTGAGCAACATTTGTTTAAGAGACTGTCTTTTCTCCATCGTATCTTTTTTGATGACTTTTTCAAAAATAAGGTGGGCATAGATGCATGGATTCATATCTGGGTCCTCTATTCTGTTCCACTGGTCATCATGTCTGTTTTTGTGCCAGTACCATGCTGTTTTTATTGCTATTGCTTTGTAATATAGTTTGAAGTCAGGTATTGTGATACCTCCAGCATTGCTCTTTTTGCTGGGTATTGCCTTGGCTATTCGTAATCTCTTGTTTCCAAATGAACTTGGGGGTAGATTTTCCAATCTCTGCGATGAATATCATTGGGATTTTGATGGAACTTGTGTTGAACAGGTAGATTGCTTTGGCAATGAAGCCATTTTTACTAAGTGGATTCTACCAATCCATGAGCATGGGAGATCTTTCCACCTTCTGTAGTTTTCTCCTATCCCTTTCTTCAGGGGTTTGTAGTTCTCCTTATAATGGTCACTCATAATCTTTGTTCAGTTTATTTCTAAGTATTTGATTTTTTTGAGGCTATTGTAATCGAAATTGTTTTCCTGTATTCTTTCTCAATTTGTTCATTATTGGTGTAGAGAAAAGCTAATGATTTTTATAAGTTGATTTTTTATTCTGCTACATTGCTGAAGCTGTTTATGGTGTCTAGTTTTTCAGTGGAGTTTTTTGGGTCTTTAATATGTAAGGTAATGTCATCTACAAATATGGATTTTTCAACTACTTCTTTACCCATTTGTATTCCCTTTATTTCTTCTTGTTGCCATATTGCTCTGGCTAGGAGTTGCAGGACTATGTTGAATAGGAGAGGGGAGAATGGACACCCTTATCTCTCTCCTGACTTCAGAGGAAATGGTTCCAGTTTTTCCCCATTAATTATGATGTTGGCTATAGGTTTGTCATATATAGCCTTAATAATGTTTAGGTACATTCATTCTATTCCTAGCTTTCTTAGAGCTTTTATCATGAAGTGGTATTTTTTCTTACCAAAGACTTTTTTTTCCTGTGTCTATTGAGAAGATCAAGTGGTTTTTGTCTTTGCTTCTGTTAATATGGTTTATTACGTTTATTGATTTTCATATGTTGAAACATCCTTGCATCCCAGGGATGAAGCACACTTGGTCATGGTAAATGATCTTTTTGATATGTTGTTGTACTCAGTTTGCCATTATTTTATTGAGGACTTTTGCATCAATGCTCATTAAGGAGACTGGCCTATAGTGAATATGTTAAAGGAACAGAAAGATCTCAAATAAATGTTCTAATGCTACATCTGAAACTCCTAGAAGAACAAGAACAAACAGAACCAAAACAAGCAGAAGGAAAGAAATAATAAAAATGAGGGCCAAAATTAATGAAATGGAGATCAAAAACAAAAACAAAAACAAAGAATTAAATAAACATAAAGCTGGTTCTTTGAAAAAATAAACAAGATTGACAAGCCTGGAACATCTGACTAAAATAAGGAGGAAAAAATCCAAATTAGCAAAATTAGAAATGAAATAGGGGAGAAAACAACAAGCACCAAGGAAATGCAGGGAATCATTGAAACTATTTTGAGAACCTATATACCAATAACTTGGAAAATCTTGAAGAAATGGGCAGATTTCTAGATACTTATGACCACTCAAAACTGAACCAAAGGAATATTAACAACCTAAAAAGATCTATAACAATTGAAACAGCAATCAAGAGTCTCCCCAAAATGAAAAGTTCAGGACTTGACAGATTCTCTACTGAATTCTATCAGGCCTTTAAAGAAGAACTAATAACAATACTCCTTAAACTTTTCCATGAAATGGAAAGGGAAAAGACACTGCCTAACTCATTCTATGAAGCCAGCATTACACTCATCCCAAATCTGGATAAGGATACATCCAAATAGATATAGTCTTGCTTATTGTAATTCAACTAAATATTAAGCATCCATACTAAATTGAGCCTCTGTGAAGCTGCACTTTAAAGCAGATCTTATCCTGGCCACGTGTGCATTCTTTTATGCTTAGACACTGGTGATAAATCAGAGCCAGGTACAGTCGGGAGGAGAGTTACGACCAGCCCTGGGTTTCTGGATCTCTCTATATTTGCATAGTTCCTACAGTCTTCTTTCTCAGGAGGGTTGATCCTACACACAGGATCCAACTTCCTGATGTGACTCTGAATTCTCTCCAAACCTTACACCAAACACACTATGGTTCAAAACACACTAGTCTGCCTGTTCGTGCTCTGTTTCAGAACCTGGAATATGCATGTCTGAATCACCATTCTTATGTCTGTTTTTCTGTATATGGTTATATTTTGTGTGTATGGTCCATAACTCTGAATTACTTTAAAATTAATAATTTTTTTTCTATTAGCTTACTATGTATTAGAGTTGCTATAAAATTGCTGTAACTATACAAAGAGATGGTGTATTTATTTTCCAGAAATTAATATTTTTGCACTTTTCTTTCCATTTTATTCATATGTGACTCTTACGAATATAAATCCCCAAAGGAAACATTAATTATTGTTATTTGCTAAGCTCTTAGTCAGTACCTAGAAAAGTCTCCAGAATGTTAAGTGTACATTCACACTATCTAAATGAAGGGCATTTTTATCTTCATATCTATCCTGGCTCAGATGAGGAGTAGTTTATGATTTGATTCACAGAATTAAGCAGTAGAGGAACTTTTATAAGATAAGATTATCCTAGAGAACTAGGAATGCGATTTAGTGTAGGGCAATTGTTCAGCATGTGTGAGACCCTGGGTGTGATTCCCAGCACCTTAAAAAAGAAAACCATCCTAGAGTTAAAACATTTTGCTATTTTAGTGATAATATCTCATTTGATTATATCAGAATTTATTTTAAAATCAATGCAGCCATCCCTGCTACCCTTTGCACCAGTACAAATCCAGATGGTATATGGAGTGTATTCAAATTTGTTTCTCATTTAATCCTGACATCTTTGGCAAGTGTGTGTGTATATGATGTATACACATATTGTCTAGAGTATATTCTATATGTGTGCTTGGCACATATCTATAAAATATACCAACTGTACATTTTAACTATATGTTATATACATTATATGTAGTTCATTTGTATTATCCTGTACATATGTACACATGGAATGACTACTCCCTATATACTTGATCCCAATTTTACAAATAAGTAATGTGCTAACAGCAGTAATGCTAGTTTTGCTATCATCAGAGCCTCCATCTCCCAACACCCCTGCATTCTGAGCTTCTCTGAAGTTTATATTTAACTTGCTTTCTTCAACATTTGTCATTTCTCATACTTATCTCTCCCTTGGAATTAATGATATTAATTTCATCTCTTGAACTTTAGAGACCAGAAAATTCTTTGATTGACCTAAGCATTGTTGATTTGTGCCAGGTTTGCAGCTATTTGCTTGAGTGACTAAGAGAAAATGCCATGCATGGAAGACCCTCAGGTGGAGGTGCACTTGAGATGGCTGAGATGTTTGGGGAGGTGTGGGTCAGTCTCACTCACTTTGTGGGGAAGTATAAACAGCAAACCTGACAACAGCTCCTGCCAATTTTAATGTCGAAGAACATATACAAATCATGGGTTTATGTTGTAACTCTCTGTCAATAAAAGAAAAGAAGAAAGACTGATATGGATGAGATTTGTTCACATAGATAAAAGAACCAGAGAACTAACTGTAGAGATAACTCCTCTATGGGGCTGCTGGTACTCAATAGTGCATTGTAGAGACACTTTACCTTCCACAGAACATTTCTGTAGGGCGGGCTTCACAATTTTAGCCTGAATGCATCACAATTTCAGAACCACCTGATCCATTCCAAGAACCATCAAGACCTGAGGTAGCAGGCATGGCCCAGGATAAAATCATCCCACAGCAATATGCACAGCAGACAGCAGGCATGCTTAACTGCATTGGATGTTTAGCTACTTGCAAATTCTGGGCGATACCATTAACTTTACTTACTACCTTAAATTACATTACTTGATTATAAGTGTTTTCCCTTTCTCAGTGATCACTGCTTCCAAATTTAACCTCAGTTTTACAAGTTCAAATGAAAACCCTACAGTATTTTGTTTCATTTGAATTTGTGCTAGGACATACTTGTTTCCATAGACTAGTTCATGAGTAACTAATCTGAACAAAAAATTAAATAAGGCTCAATTCCCAGAGTTTTAGCATACATGTCAGAAATCATGTAATTATTATATTTGAGAACTCATCTATATTTTTAATGAAATAAGTATAGGTACAGGCACATATTATTAGTAGCAACCATCTCTTTTATTCCTATTCACTCACCTTCCAAAGATGAATCACTATATTCTCTTCTAATGGCTGATGTTAATTTGTTTTGACTGTTTCTCCCACAACTGCATATAGATATGATTCAAAATATACCCATCATTGACCGTTAAGCTATAGGGTCATTTAGCATTCTACTTTTCTTACTAGAAAACAAGACATCTTTTTTATTGAAAAAATATTTTAGCTTATTTTAATTTTCATTTTAAAATGAAAATAATGTAAATTTAACACAAGGAGAAATAAAGCAGAACTACATGGCACCATGGAAAAGTATTCAGTCCTGGTAGGAAATACTAGAAATAGTTTACCCATGAACTCTTATGTCAATATGAGCATCAATAAATAATCACTCAATATTTTGTGTGATTTGTTCCAAGATTTTACTGTGTATGTAGACATTTACTACACTAAGCAGCACATGACCCACAATTCTACTTCCTCAATTCCCTAAACATTTTAGTCAGTTCTGCTACAAGGCAAAATGAGCCTAAACTGTCCTTGCAATGTGAAAAAAATCATGTAAAGAAAACACATAGGGACAACTGAAATGAGAGAGACACTATACAGCAACTTTATTAGGGGCATGTTATAAAAATAGTAATGTAATAAAAATAGTGACTATGTATCTAAAACTGCTCTAAAAATGTAAAAGTTTGTTTTGAAAAGAGAACTTTGGGTGGATGAGGTGCAACTGTTCCCACTGCATATCCCGGGCACCACACTTCAGCCAGAGACAGTGGTTCACTGCAAATGATATCAAGCATAACAAATGCAAGCCATATCAGTAATATCGCATACCATAAGATGTGAAGGTACAGGATATAAGGATATGTGTTGAAAACAGTTGAAAAACATGGGGTGGGAGGTAAAGGGGTAAGGAAGAGTATTTGAAGGGATTGAACAGACCAAAGTAAAGCTCACCCACAGAGGCATACATTGAGACACACTTTGATGTCAACTTAAATATTAATAATGAAAACCAGGACTGAAAAAGAGCCACAGTGTGTGGGGTATGTGTGTAACTAGTGGGAGGGGAGAGGTAAAGAAAGGAGATTAAGGTGACAGTATATGGTTGATGGACTTCATATACCTATATGAAACAGAACTAGAAAACCTTTTCCAATTACTTTAAGTGGGGATGGAGAGGGCTAAAGGGGAGAGAAAATGGGAGCAATGCAAATAACATACAGCATAAGTCTAATCAGAACTGTCACTACAAATCCCCCCATAATGAATATTTCCTAATAAAAAACTTCTAACAAAAATCAAACACCAAAACAATAATAAATGCAAGCCCTGTTACCCTCAAATTCTTCCTTAATATGTCAATTACTCTGGAACAAATACATGTTGTCAAAACAATCATTGAAACAGAATCAATGTATCATGAACATTGTATTATTTTAGGTGTTTTTACTTGAGACTTATTTTTAAACTTTTAGTAATACTCCAAAAATGCATTTGTAGTCAACTGTTATCAAACATTCTCTAATTTAGTGTTGTTATGAATGCTTTTGGAATATCTTCATATTTATTCACGTATCAGTAGCCCTTTAATATAAAGTAGCATGCTCATTTAAATGCAATAATAATATCTATATAACTATTCCATGAATCAGGGGAGAGGAAGAAAGGGGAAATGGTGGAGGGGTGAATTCAAGTATGACATAGTTCATACATGGTAAGAACCTGAGTAAATGCCACAATGCACCCCACCCAGCCCAACAGTGAAGGAAAAGAAAAGACAAAGTATATATAGTGGTGTAGTGAAAATGCAACCTTGATATCAATACTGACACTGTAGCTTACACTTGATTTGAATTTATACAAATTATTAAAAATCAACAAGCTTAAGTTCTTTTATCAATAGAATAAATAACCTTCCTTTTAGTCAGGTTAGAGAATTGAAATTTAAAACATTTACAGAACAATCACTGAGCACATGCCATGCACTCAATAAAGACTACCTATAGATAGAGTCCTAGGAGTTGAATAATCTGAATCAAATATTAAATAATTTAAAGTTTCTAAACAAATTTTACCAAATGACTCTCCAAAAATCAAAGAAAGAGAATCTGTGCTTATAGCTAAACTTCATCAGATTTATTATTTTGCTATTTTTACTCCCTTTCCATTACGCTGTATATGGTCCCTTTTTTGTAGCAAAAGTAGTTTCTATTCCAGCCAATAACTATAATGGACTTTTTTTCTTTTCCTATCATTCTTTGTTTTCTTCCATTTTTTGTACACAGAGACAAAAGAGGAAAATTGGATCTCTTCTCTTGTTGATACAGTAGAGAAGGTGGGCAGGGGTCTCCTAGAGAGAGGATTTCCCATTCAAGCTGCATTATACAAGTGGTGACAGAAAAGGGTGATGTTGCTGTGGTATAACAGGAAGTTGTGTCACCATTGGGGCAAAAGCAGGAAGAATCTGTCCCCTCCCCTTCCCCAGGATGCTGGGACAGGAAGGCCTGGACAGACAGACCCCCAATCAGGGCTCCTCTCCACAGCGTGGGTACAGGATCCCTGTGAACTGCCTGGTGTTTTGTTCACTTTGACCATCAATCAATCACTCTGTTGATCAATAATCAGTCCTTTGATTTTTGTCACCAATTAAGCTAAAGCATTCACTGAATTAAAAAGCTGCTATCTTTGAAGACATATCCTTTCCTGTTTTTGGTTACAAATGATGCTGGATATATTTTCATAGGCTATTTCTCCTGTCCCCTGAAGTTTTTCCCCCCATTGTACCACATGTCTCTTTTGCATTTCCATACGCTGTATTTCCCTGTGGCTGTTTTTAGGTTTAGCTTTGGATACTTAATGAATTCTTTGCATTTCTTTTCTCTCAGATGTCTGACTTTTGAATCTCTTGTGCTCACTGTTCCTCTTCCCATGTTTATTTCTTCTTTTTTACAATCTTTCATCCTTTTGCAACTGAGCAAAGTCTGTTTAAATAGTTCATGTAGGGTCCTTCTGGTTACAACCAGCAAGAAGAACTTTTGCTCTGCCACATTTTCTGCCTTCTTTGGCTATGCAAACATAGGCATAAACTTCATGAAAGACAATTCAAGGAGTGAGAGGATCTAATGGGGTTTATATCAAAATGTCTTCCAAACATCTGTTTGAAAATTTCAAGGTTGAACTTAAAGTGAGACAAAATATCTTGGGTTTTGAAGAGGGTGTATATTTCTCTTTTCTAATACTTGCCTGGTAACCTGTCTTTAATTTTTAATTATTTCCCTTGCTTGAAGTTTGACTAGGGATTCTTAATATAATATTCATCCTGTCACCTTTGCCCTTGACATTTATGAGAGGTCCATGGAAAACAGGGATGGGCCAGCTCCTTCTCTCCCACAGAAACTTCCTGCCCAGCATGCAAATGTCCTTCCCACCTCCAAGTCTATAGTCATTGTTAGTTGATTCACTAGTGACAGCTGCTGCTCAGACAGTGCCATAGAAAATAGAAGCATTACACTGGTCTCATTGCACACTACCTCCAAACACAATGATGGGAACTTTTTGTTGCATGTAACCTAGCAATGTTGGGGTTTTCCGTATGTCTATGTCCCAACAGAACTCCAGTGTTGAAGGAAACACTACCATCATATACTGTAGATTTCAGAGGCCTGGTGATTTTTCAGAAGGAGGTGAGTTTCCTTTACAGATGCTTCTTTGGTGCTTTTAAACATAAGCTGACAACCATTCTTTCAATGAGTTCCACTGCTTAAAAGAGGTGCACAGATTTTCCCTTGGTTTGCATGCTCAATGATGATACTTAGTCCTAGAAAGTATTCAGTTTAGCTTTTGGGTTGGGGATGGAAAGGTGGAATAGCCACCACTGTATGCCCTCTGCACAACATGTTGGCCCATATCTGCCTCTATTCTAATTCCAATCACTGCTGTGTAAAGTGATTTCAATGTCACACACCAATGAAATATGATGGTGACTTTCCATATGCCTCCAGCTCCTTTCCAAGGGTTGCCTATTTGTCAATGTGACATGAACACCTTGGGAGTCATTTAGTGCTGGTGTCTGGGAAAACTGAGGTGTGGAGGAGACCATGTAGAATAAACTTTTGGCCAGATACAGATAGATTTGCTTCCTTTTCTCCTTCAGCCTACTCTACCTCCTGAACCATCTAAAGCACAGTATCTGTACATCTTCCTGGATGATGGCCTAATCAGATAGAACAACCAGTGTCAGTTGTGCCTTCACTTCTACTCACTCTATTCTGAGTCCCACTCCTCTTCCTCACTCCCAAGTAACAGATTACACAAAAATGAGGTTATCATACATATGTCCTTGGTGAGGGCTAGGCTTTTAGGAGAATATTAATAGAAAGAGAATTGGACCAAGAAAAATGTAGTTTTGACACTGAGTACAAAATTGTTTGATTATACAGAGATGCAGTAAAGCCAGAAACAAAAGGTTACACTAGCTGAAGCCAAGAATAAAAGCAATTAAATAGGGAGAAGAATGATAAGTTGTGTGTAAGGAGTTGCTAGGTGAGTTCACTTATAGCATTGTTGCAAAAAAAAAAAAGTTAAGGTGATTCTACAGTAGAAGTTTGGGCAGTTTCTATTGGAGGACTTTGTAGCCCCACCACAGGACCTACTCAGTAGAAAGGAACAGAGACAGCAACACCAGAACAATTATTTTAGAATAATTGTCCACAAGGGTAAAACTCACAACCTTGAGATTCAAGATGTTAGATACAATTGTGGCTAACACATTTTTCAAAATGGTCTCCTCTACCACAAGTGAGTTGCCAACTAGCAGGAATATGATATACAGCAAAACCTCTATATCTCATACAGGACCATTATTCTGTGTCCAGTGTAAATGGAGAATAGGACCTTTTGCTCAGTATGATGACAGACACAGGCCTCACTGGTGGCCTTCTAGCAACACAACCGCCATCAACATTGTAAGTCTAGTTGGCATCTCAGAGAATAAGCCCTTGCCAGGCATTGACATACATTGCCTAGACTGTTTAATCAGTGTGGCTTGTCTGGACAGTCATTGTCCCAGGGGAGAAAGAATATAATCTGCTCTGCGGTTTTTTAAATGATCCTCCAAATGGTTGGGCCACTGGCAATAATCTACCACAGTATACAGGGGAGACATTCTCCAGAGCTGTGTCAGTGCATTAGTTCTGCCAACTCAGCAGTGAACAAATCCACTCAGGGTTCCATTTGTGCATGGCTGATATTGAGGCTGCAGTGATAGCAGCCTGTTTTCAGTGTGGGTGAAATATCAACCAGCAGGCTCTGTAGTAGGAGAAATGTGTTAACAAGGACCTAGCAGAGAACATGGATTTGCCTCAGCTGCCCAGAAGGGTTTATTGAAGGTAAACACGGCCATACAATAAAGTGAAAAGGAAAGACTTCACCCAGTGAAGAGAGCCCAGTATGAGCTGACGATGACTTCAGTTTATGCAGAGGTGATGGGTGCAAGCCCAGTTAAGGAAGGGAAAATGTCAAAAATCAGGAGGGAATTGGTTAATATGAACATCTTATTCTACAGCAGAAATGGGAGTGGCATTATCTCCTTGAATATTTTCACTTCAAATAGATAATCTCAAGTCTTGAGAAGAGCTGCTGGGTGGTAGAAAATCTTCATCTCAGAGGGTCAGAGAAAGGGTCTATAATTGCCAGCTTCGTGAAGTAAGAGCTTTAGGAGGGAATCTAAGCCCCTTTTTGTCTGTCATCAGGTTTTGCCTGGAACACAGAGTGAATTCTCCTGGCAGCTTTGACTTTCTCAGACAGGAACTGCAAAGGGCTGTGGTCACCAACCTGATCTTGAGCTCTTAGAAACTGTATTAGTGTTTGGTGTAGGGAGAGTGGATAGCTGGCCATTCTCGTTGGTCTCAATTGAGGCTTCATGGAGACAGGACTTCAGAACAGCCTGGTTGGAGTTTCGTTGAGAAGAGAGTCTGTCACACTTTGGAACACATGGTTTCCATCTGACAAATGAGATCATTGGGTTCTTCCCACATCATTAGTCCTTGAACCTGAGGTGACCACCTCAAAAGGGACTGATCAGCCACAAAGCCTTCCTGTGTCAAGCATTGGGTTGGAACAAAAACCTACTAATCCATTAATAAGATGATGGCTGTTTTTTCAAACAGGGCGTGACTGGTTGCTGTCTCATAGGGTGACAAGTCCAGAAGCCGAAAGGATGATTAAGTGGAGGCTGCCTCCCTTGCCAGATGCTCCATTTGGCAAAAGAATCCCTCAGAGACACTTGCAGGTCAAAGGATGCTGGGTTCCAAAGGTATCAGCACTTCTGTACGTTGTAGATAATTGTGTCTAATGGGAAGAAGCACTCTGGAGTTTATGTCTCAGGGAACTACAAGCACAGGGCATTTCAGTTCCTTCTGCACACTTGGAGATAAACAACTAAAGTACATTGTAATGGTCTACCTGTTCTCCCCACTCAAAGTCAAGGCCAACTTTCCTCCCCTTGTCTGTAAGAACCCAGCGAGGTGAGTCCAGATGTCCCTTCTCCCTATAGAATCGGGTAAATGACTGATGAGGTCACTTGGGCTATCATGTCCATTGGAGCCATACATGTGGGACCCTCTTCCATTCCTAAAGTTTGTGATCCTCTCTATACCATAATCAAGTTTTTTCTTAGGCTTTGGAGTTATGAGTGCAAAGGAGAGAGTGTCAGGGTTCAACATTCATGCTTAGGACACACTGACATCTTTTTATTCTGAGTGGCCTGGCTCCTGATTGCAGCTCCATCATTCTCAACTCTTATGCTTTGGGTCCATCACATATTGGGTAGCACAGGCATCATTGCTGAGACTGTCCAGCACCCCAGCTCCAAAGGCTCTCTCACTTAATGTCCCCGTCATCCTTACCAACATGGGCTAGATTAACACAGGGGTTTCATGTAAATGCAAAAACTATACCTGTTGAAACTACTCCAGGAATTGGGGGGAAGATAAAGAACAGTAGAGGGGGTAAATTCAAGTATGATATATTTGATACACTGTAGGAGCCTGTGTAAATGCCACAATGTACCCTCACCCAGCACAACAATAAAGAAAAATATAAAATGAATATTAAAAAAAAAGAAATCCATCTCAATGCCATTTTTTCTCACAACACTTCTTAAGTTCTTACCTATTTTCAATAGAATTGTCTTCCACAATAACTATTGAAATAACTCATCTAAAATTCCTTTGTTCAGGCTCCCATTTGGAAAGGGCTTATTTGCATCCATACTGTAAACCCAGTTCAAGGACATAAGAGCCTTAATGCTTGTCTCATCTTCTTCCAGGGAAATCTTCCCGAAGGGGCCAAGGCTTCTTTACAGCAGCCAGCATCCATCCAAAACATTTCCAGCACCATCAACTATTATCTCTGCAAGGTTCTTAGGTTGGCATGATGGATTGTGGTAGACCCATAAAATATCCTTCCTGCTTCTCACACCCTCATCTCCTGAGGCAGCCAGTGTTCCCACAATATATCTGGTTGTTGCCCACAGTGGCTGCAAATCTCCCCTGCTTTTGCCCTTAGTGAAAAAATACCCTGCAAACCCCTGTTGTGAGTGAAGTGGAAAGTTCTGCCCATCCAAGAAGAATATTAGTGTTAATATTTACAATAGAGTGAACCTGAGGCTGATGGTTAGATGGGTAAAGAAGCACTCCTTCCCAAGGAGAGCTATTGCCACAGCTAGGCACATCTTTTAACCTACTTTGTGTGCTCAGCTTGCAGCTACATCCCCATTCCTGCTCAGGAAGAGCAATGGCCTGAGGAGCCTCCTATGGCCCACTTGACAGCATTTTGGTCAATGTGGTTACTGCCTATGACCAAGGACTTGAAATCCTGTCAATCAATCCAGGTCTGCATTCTTCTTATTCTTTTCACTTCTAGAAAGTCATGCCACTGTCAGCGTCCTGTGCTTATAGGCAAAACTATCATCACCAAGACTGAGATTGTGACATTTTAGTTAGTTTGCCAGTTTCAGAATGCTGGCAGGACTGAAGACAGGACAGTAGGAATCTTAAATACCTTGAAGGAGTAAAAAGTATCAGCTTCTCTTGCCTCAGTTTCCCAAGTCCCATCGAACCTAGGAGAACTCTGAGAGACCCATGTGAACTTCATTGCAGATGAGGTACTCACTCAGCGTTTAGAAAGTAAACACATTTTACAGTAATCAACTATGCAAAATGACTTTTGGCTCCTGAGAGATACTTTTTGTATCTTCTATGGTTGCACTCAGACTTGCTCTTTGTTTCAGAGTAGGGTCATATTTCTCCCTGTCAGGATTATTTTTGTCAAGATAGTCCAGAAGAAAGACAACCTCAGCTTTCAACAATGCAGAAACAGGAGACTTGGGGGTGGAGCTCATCTCTACAAAACATAATTATTCCTCAAATATTTTTATTTGAGTTTATCTCTTGCAGAAGGAATTGTTTAACTTTGTTTTGTGGTCATCTTAAGAATCATTTATAATTTTATGCATGTTCTTCCCAGAAAACAAAAATGCAAATGTTGACACCAAAAAAAAAAATCTAAGTGTTCAAAAGCTGTGTGAAGTCCACATACAGATTCATGACTCCCCAGGGGGGAATCTTGACATAAAGGACTTTCCCCAGCTGTAACCGCATGCTGCTCTAAGATTAAACATCCAAGGGTTTTGATGCGCCAGAGAGAATTATAAACATGGACGATGGAAAGAAGTCTCAGAACAATCATCACTTATCGTTTTTCCTCCTTCTATTTTGTACAAGAGCTGCACGGTGCTCTGAAACAATCCCATTTCTTTCCAGTAGGTTCGCTGGTACATTAGGCTCCCCCAGACATAGTGATGTTTGATGTTGACAGAGCAGAGGGAAATGAGTGGTTTTGAGGAGGCTGGGAATGGATTTCATTGCTATCTCAGGCCTCTAATTTTAAATTCAGTTTTTAATGTGTTTATGTATTTGCTTTTTCCTTTCCACTGTGCTTGTTTGTAAAAGTTGGAGTCCAGAGCACCTCAAATATGCAGGTTTGGAATAGGTTTATAAGTGCTTAGTTTTAATAGTTAATTGCTTTTCACTCAGTACTCCTTCCTTAAAAGTTAATCTAAGTACTAAGGTGTTTTTGACTCTCTCATAAATGTACATCTTGCTATCAATACATTAATTCTTTCACCATAAATATAATAATGTTTTCATACGGGTCTTTTCCAGTAACACTTGTCAAATTTCAAGGAAGCCACTTCCATGATATCAATATTTTACAAAGCCATCAGAAGCACTTAAGATCTTACACTCCTAGTATTCATGCATAATTTGCGATTGTTCTGGATGATGACAGTGTTATTTGTGGATTGCTGCTCAGTTGTCTTCAGTATTAAATTTTTATGAATGGTTGATTATATTGGAAGTTTGTCTTAACTTATAACAAGGAACATTGAAGGATTGGTCCACCTTTTGGACATTATTTTAGCTCTAAAAGATCATGGCAACCTACAGGAAAATTTAAATGAATAGACAACATAATAAATAAAAGTGAAGAATAAAAAGGTCTGAATATGAGTTAAGTATATGTAATGCTTGGTGAGCCTGCTTATTCAAATATAAAATCATTTGGGACCATTCAGAGTGAATAAGGCATTAAAAAAACCAAACTTTTCTGACATCAATTACTTAATTCAATATTCTCTTGAGGATCAATTGAGTTACTTTGAAAAGATTTAGTTTAATATAATTATATACATATCCAAAAGTGGGGGACAATATTCTGACAACAATGCATCAAGCTGTGTTATTTTAATTAAATTATTTAACTCAATCAATAAAAGGAGAGGAAAATGGATTAAAATGTAAAAGTGAGAGTGGCATGGTATTTTCTTAGCTGAAAATTCTGTAGGAACTATGAGTCTGTTGGAGGAGGGGCAGTAGCACTTGAGTTGAAAACCCAAAATTCTCTGGCCTAGACTCTGCTGTTTTCTGTAGCCAAAGCATGACACAGCTCTTTCCTTGTAGTCACAAGCTAGTTTGGAAATCAGTAAGGTAAGAATGAACAAAGTCTGGTATAAAAACTAGTATACTCCATTTTCAAAAGCCTAAATCTCAATTTCTTTTAGCTTATTTTTTTTGCTACCTCAATAAGAAATTTAATTCCAGGTGGTTACTCTTTCCAAATTGCTTTATTCAATTAATCAGTTCAAGCAAGCCATGTGCTAATACAGAAATGGTAAAAAAAACAGTGTAGGAACAAACGTGTAGACATAATTTTCATTGTCATCCATCTTGCTTCCAGCTTTTGTGTAAAGATGGATTCCCCTCTCTCTCATCTGCAAGGCATCTCATGGCTATAGACTTAATGTTCCTATCTCCCTTGAATTCATTTGTTGAAATATTAATCCCAAATGTGATTAATTAGGAGGTGGGGTCTGTCGAAGGTTCTTAGTTCATAAGTCTGGAGTTTTCATATATGGGATTATTCTCTTATAAAAGGAACCCTGGAGAGCTCTCTCCTCCCTTCCTCCATGTATGGGGTCAGTAAGAAGCGCACCCTGTGAAAACGAAAACAAACTCTCATCAGACACCAAATCTTCCAGTCATTTGATCTTATATATCTCAGCCTCCAGAAATTGTGAGAAATTGATATTTGTTAATCATTCAGTCCACGATATTATGTTCTAGCAAGTAGACAGACGAAGACAATCTCTTGCCACCATTCTCCTATGCCCAGTTACTTGTCCCGTGAGGCTCACTTGATCAAGGAAGATCAGAGTCTTCCGTTTGGGAATAAGAGAGGTGGCTGTGGTTGCTTTTGAGACCCTAAGCTCAAAGGACCAGGTAAACTCAGGGGATAGGGGCAGATGGTCCCCTGAGTCCTGCAGGAGCTCTACCAGAGTGTATGGCCTCACATTGAAAGTGATTACAAACTCAAGAGAGACCTAGAGGCATTTCACAGGATGCTTTTGACTGCTTAAATATTTCAGTTGAGAGCTAAAATGTATTTATGTGTTTCTAAAATAAGTTTGAGTTGTCTCTCTCTCTCTTTCTCTCTGTGTCCCCATCCTCACCCTCCTCCCCTCATATTGTCACCTCATAATTTCTAGTTTCACCAATAACTGTAACCTCTGTGGTTCTGGCTACTGTCTAGTGGCTCCTTCATCATGATTCCAGGGCTGGACAGATGCCCCATTTCCTGAACTCTGAAAGGAAAGCCATTTCTCTTTGCCCCTCTATAGCAAGGCATTTCTTGCATCTAAATTTCAGGACCACTTCACATTTTATTGCATTTAGTTCTTCCACTAAACCTACAGTTTTGTGTTGGAATGGGTTTTACTCTCTGGTATTGATTCTAACTGATCCCAATAGAAGCCATCTATGGCAAAGTGGACCTCAGTTAACAGGAAACGTAGCTCTGTGGACACTTTTGCAGCAGATTTAGAAGTACTATACATTTACTAAGAGGTCATTTCACCCAAATCAGATATATAAAGAAAGCACTCATTTCAATTTTGACCATGTGGGTATGGCTTGCACTCCTGATGTTTGAACAAGGTCTTAGATTCATATATTGTGACTGCTGAAGAAAAAGCACAAAACTAATGATAAGATTTAATGCCTCATGAAATGAAAATGTGGAAAATTTGATTCACTCAGAGCATGAAAGAAAAATATCTTAAATTAATACTTTCAACAAGAAAGGTAGTACAAAACTGAGCTGGAAATTGGATTTACTTATATTAGAGTTAGCCCAATTTTTCCATTATTTGGCATGACATGTGAGAAAATGAAACACTGAAATTCAGAGAAGTTGTCATTGCTATTTTTAAATTGTTTTATTGCTGCATAATATTTATATAATACATATAAAGCAGGGGGAAAACATTAATACTGTAACACTTTATGTTAAAGGTATTGTCCTATTGCTTTCTCCTCATTTAAAAATGCCACTAATTTCCAGTATATAAATTTGAGTGAGGTTTAATAAATTTAGCTTCATTCTCATTTTCATCTTTCCAATTATTTTTCTCTTCCATTAATAAGTCTCCAGTCACTTAGGAAATAAAAGACAGGACAAGGGAACCTGAACTATTACATCTGAACGCTGAAACACCTGGAAACTTGGCCCAGAGTTCTAATTGCTTCTTGTTCTTCCATGAGTCTACTTCTTCTTGTTTATAGCTATTCTGTCCATACATTTCACTCAGATGGGACATATTTGGTCTCCTTCTTCATATAGCTGTCTGAAAACTTTAGTCCCTAACTTCATAGAAACCAAGTTGTCAAATTAATCTTGCAGATAAATTCCACAATTGGATTCTGAAATCAGAAAAAACACCCTTAAGAATGTAGAAGGACCCACTAATTCACATGGAAAAATCATAGGAGAGTTAAGACTAGGATTTTCTTGTTCCATGACTTTTGTATCATTCAGAAAGAATACTTAAAAACCTCATCTACTTTTCTCTTCCTCCTCCCACCAACTTTAAAATATGTCAAATTTAAGAATTGACATTTCATGCTTAGTTTAGGAGGCATTCCAAATTTCATTGTTTTGTGAAATACATACACAATCAACTATGATGTAGCTATGAAAATAACAAAGCAATATCATTTGCCAGAGAGCGGATGAAGCTATAGGACATTTTGTTAAGTTAAATAAGCCAACAGAGAAAGACAAATACTGAATGTTTTCAGTCATATGTGGGAGCTAAGAAAGTAGACCTGATAGAAGTAGAGAGAACACTGGTGACAGAGGCAAGGAAGTGACAATGGGAGGGCCAATGAGAAATACGCAGACACAGTTAGTGAGGAAGGAGGAATAAGTGGTAGTGTTCACAGCAGGTGACTAGCTCCTAATAATTTGTTATCTATTTTATGAAGAAATAGAAAAGGAATTTGAAGGCTCCTAACACAAAGAAACATAAATGGCTAAAGAGATGAAAATACTCTTACCCTGATATAATCTTACACCTCATATACCTGTGCTGAATTATTACACTAAGTCCTATAAATATGCACTGTTTAAAAAATTTAAAATAAACAATAGAAATTTATTTTGAACTTGGAAACTTGGGAAGACCTCTCCTTTTGTTAAAGAAAAATGCAAACCACTTGTGATGTTTCCTAGCATTGCCAAATTGTTGAATGTCTCTAATTACGTTCATAGATCTAGAAAACTGCATTGCAGAGTAGAAACTTAATAAATATTCATTAAATAAATATAATGATTATTGTGTGCGATTGAGTTCTTTGGCAATAGATACAGAGCCTATTTGTAGGCTTGTTGGGAATGCTTTTAGAGAGACTTCTTGACAGTGGTGAGGGAGATAAGGTTGTCTGGATAGATTTGCCTGCTGCGTGGTTACAGTTGAGGCTGCAGTCATATAGGAATCTGAAGCTAGGATGATTCATCCCAAGTGACTCAAATAAAAGCAGGGGTTCAGGTCACTTGGCCCTTTTGATTATTTGGCCCTTAGGAGGAAACAAGCTTGGGTGTGACGGAGGGCAATTTCTACAGAGGATGCAGCTAGAATCCATCAATAGCTGATATTGCCCTTCTCAAGGATGAGTAAGCCAGCCCTCAGAGGAACCTGGATGTATGTCCATAAATACACTCTGACTTAACTCTACTGTTGCTGTATTTGGGAAGTTTTTAAATAAAGAAAATGCTAAACAAAATACAGAGAATCAGGGTGAAATCATGGGAGACAGAAGCTGTCCTTAAGGGAATGCTATGAGAAGAGTAATTTGCAGTCATACCCTGACCTAGCCACGCACTCCCTAGATCTTTCTGCTACCCGGATACTTTCACAAGTACATGTAAATAAATCCCTGCAAAGAATAACTCCTTATAAAGGCTCTGAGAAGAATCTGCATTATAATTCTCATTGTGTAGATGATGAAACTCAGTTTCAGTTTATAGAAAGTATCAAAGAATCAGTCAGCAAGGTCCAAATAAGCAATGCAGGCTTCACACCTGAATTCTATTGCATTATGTTACCTTTCTTCACTCCAGAATCACTTCCATTCTAAGATGCTTCTCACTGCTGTGGGTAAAAAACACCCCCTGAAAATGTAGGCGTATATTCTAAATATTTGATATTTAGAGGGGAATTTCTAAGGAAATGAAATAAGTGCAATTATTTGACATTTCAATTTTATGATTCATTTTTGTTGACTTCCTGGCAGTGGAGTGTATTGTCATTTTCAGTTTGATGTTCAAGGTTGACTTAGCGATTTTGTTATTGGCTAGTGGCTTTCTGAGCAAAACATTTGTTTATATCGACAGAATGTTATATTTAGTTTCAGATAGGGTTGAGCTGGTAGTTATCTCAAAAGTGTTTTCATTTTCTTAAACAATTTTGTAATTAAAGCAGAATATGTATATATATACATATACATATGCATGCATATATACAAGGACCATTTTTGAGAATACCATGGTACAGTGGATATGTTTTAGGTTTTAACATCATTTAAGACCATTCATTAGGTCAATCTCTCTCTCTCTCTCTCTCTCTCTCTCTCTCTCTCTCTCTCTCTCTCTCTCTCTCTCTTTCTCTCCCTCTCCTCTTTCTCTCTATGTCTCTGTGATCTCTATTATCTTCTTTCTCTTTCTTTTGATGTTCTAAAAATTGAAAAAGGATGGAAAAATGAATGATGCAGAGCTAAAACTAACCCCTCATGTTCTGGAAATTCAATAAAGCCTCTCTTCTCTGGGCTTTACATGGTGGTATATTAAAGAATTTTGTTTGATCTGGTGGAGTGGTGACTCAAGTGGTAGAGTGCCTGCCTAGTAAGTGTGAGATCCTGAGTTCAAATTCCAGTACAGCTTAAAAAAAAATTTACTTCAAGTAACATAAAGTGAGTTGAAATGTCACTGAGCTACAAATGTTTCAAAGACAATTTATGTGAAATAGGCATGTGGATTAAAGGCTTCCGTAAGTTAACTTACCACTTCTTTGTTGCACAGCCAAAGAGTAAACCTTGAAGTTCTTTAAAAAATAAGTTTATCACTGACAAAGTCAGTTATAGATTTATTACCCATTGAACTTTGGTACTGTACAAAAAGTTGAATAGAATGTAAGTAAATAGAAAGTGCTGTCCTTGCAACCATTCTCTTCAGTTCCCTGGAAACCTAATTCCACCCTAGGCTAATACATAGGTGTCTTTATTTTCCTAATTTCAACAACTGGCAAAACTCCAAAGAGGAAAGGACATTGGGCAAACATACACTGACAAACACAAATGTGGTCTTGTGTAAGTGATTGTGACATATGTGGGGTTTTCCACAGTTTCTTGTGTTAGTGATAGCAGAATACCATGCATGCTCTGTTAAACCCACAGGAGTCATACTGACAAGAACCACACAGGGAGCCCTGGCTGCATCAGGAAGAAGTAAATAAGCAGCCATTACAAAAAATGGTTCACAAGGGGGCTACACTGAAAGCTGCCTTGGGAATCTGGATGTGGGTAAGTCATGCTAGAAACCTGGGCTTTCTTAAATGACAGAAAATATTCTTGCCTTGGAATGCCTTCTACCAGCACCATATATAAAATTCATCGTGTGAAAGGATTTAGATGGGAGGCAGGACAGATGGCAGCAGCTAACACAGCGGCCAACAGTCGTGTGCTCCTGTATCCAGCCAGGCATCCTATATCTTGGCAGTAGGAGGACTTGGCAATGACTAAAACTTGGCCTACTGCCGCTCTAGCTTGATATTCCTAAGCTAATGGCTGCTTCTTCAAATTGTGAGTAAATTAATGCTAATCGGGCAGTGAAATCTGGCTGGAATCATTTTTCTAACCTCCTGTCAGGAACCAGTGCTAAACAGTGATGCTTACTTTCTGGTGTCTTTTTACGAATACATCACCCACAGGACATTTTCCCCCAGTTTCAGCTCCCATATCTAAAAAGCTTAGACCCTCTCACTTACACCTCTGCAACACAACAACACATAGCATATTAAAATCGATATCTATTTCTGGGCAGATCAGAGAAGTGTTTCTGAGAGGAGCCAAAACCTGAAATCCGAAGACACAGGTGAATCCAGAGTTGGATCTTAGTGCTCTGCACCAGGGATAGAAGCCCTGGAGCCAAATTCTGGTAGAAACACTGAAAAATTACTCAGACACAGTCTTGTGGGATGACGTAGACCTTTATGGGTTTCCTTCTAAGAACACCAAAAATTCTTACGGCACAGAGCCAAGAAAGATGTATAAGTGACCCTAATGCAATGTGAGCATCACTTCTGTGAAAAGCAGCAGGAGGAATCTCTGTTGTAAAACTTACTCTCCAGGGATAGAAAAGTAACCAGAACCTCATCCCAAGTGGAGAAAGGACTTTGTTCCCACCGTGGTCACTGTGTCTGTCCACCCCCTCCACCGCCCCTGCCTAAGCGTTCCTTTTTCACCAGAGTACTGAGGAAGCAACTCTGATGCTGGGGAACGATTGTGAAGTGACAGCCATTCAATTATAAGATCAGAATACTCTCCTTCTCCCAAGTTGCCACATACCAAAACGGATCCTGGATCATGGTGGTGGATTATAGCCCAAACAACCACAAGACACAGACTGTCTCTGTGAGAGCTATAAAGTCAACAGGGAAGCCAGAAGCACAGACCCTGGAGGAATGTCAAGTCTTTCTATCAAACATAAGCAAATTCCAACTTCCTGCCACTTTACCATGAAGCCATATAACATAAGCCAAGTGACACTTATGGTGAATTTACCTCAGGTCCTAACACCTATACGTTGTTTCCAGCTCTCAAACAAACACTACAAAACCTGGAGAAATGAGAAAGCATCTGGAGGGAGCAAACAGTGTCAGAAGCAAACTCAAATGAAACACAGCCCATTCATTGGCGTCATCAGACAGGGTGCTCAAAATAAAGATGACTGATACCTTAAGTTACCGTGAAAAATTGCAGACAACAGGAAGAAGTGAAGATTCAATAGGCACGGTGCTGGGCCCTTTGCAAAAGGGACCAAGGTGATGTATTGGCTCCACAGCCCTGCAACATTCATGAGCAGTGCTCATGCTAGTCTCTCACAGCCAAGGTGGGAGTCAGAAACTCGGAGAGGCGAAAATAGAAATTTCTTGTGCTTAAACACAGAGAGATCAAAGAATCAAGACAGAACACAATATCTGAGAACAGCAGCATGGTTTTAAAGGTGAAAATGGACGTAATCGGAATACCAAGAGGAGACATAGCAGTGAGTGGAGCAGGAAAAGTCCATGGAATAATCTTGATGAGATATTCTACTACAAACCTCAAACCAGATTCAGGAAGCTGGGAACACACAAAGCAGGAAAAGATCAGAAATCTTCCCCGGGCGTATCACATTCAATTTGCATAAACTTTGTCAGTCTTTGCCAAGAGAAAAAGAGTAAAACTTAAGAAGAAACTATTTTTTTTTATTTTAATTTTTTTCTTGTTGTGCTGGATGGGGGTCCATTGCAGCATTGCAGTCTATCCCTAGGGTTCTTGCAAAACTGAAGTTCTGTACAGATTCAAGATCAACACTTTACTTTCCATGGACAGTGATGCCACAAAGTTTTGTTAAGCACTAAATGCAACTCATAAGTGGAGTTAACAGTTATTGTACTAGGAATACTAAGAAAGCCACTATTGCATTTTTAGAAAGAAATATTATTCATGTGTTAATACATGACAGAAAATAATAGTAAAAATATTTCAACAAATACCAGATATGTTACAAAATTTTGAAAAATAAGAAACAGAACAAATGTAAGAAACAGGAAAGAATTGCAGATAAGGTAGATACTGATTCAACTATCTCAATTATCAACTTCAATGTCAAAATTGAAATATGCTCACTAACAGGTGATCAGTATTAACAAAAATAAGGCCTAGCAATACATCCTCTATAATAAACTCACTTTAAATATAAAGAAAACCGTGGGACTGGAAGTGTGGTTCAAGGTGTAGACAAGCTGTGTAGAAAGAACAAGACCATAATTTCAAACGCGAATACCACCTAGAAAAAAATTATAAAGAATACTAGGCTAGAAGTGTTCCATGTTGATAATAACCGAAGTAAGATCGAGTACCTATATTAATTTGGAGCAACACAAATTAAGAGAGTAAGGACTATTGTCAGGAAAGAGGAAGGACACTACTAATGATAAGAGTCCATCCTGTAAGAAGACAGAACAGTTTAAATGTCTTCACCTACCATCAAAATATGTGTGACAAACTGATAGCTTCAAAAGGAGGAATTGATAAATGATGTATTGCTGGAGACTTCAACCCTCATAGTTCAATAGTTGATAGATTAAGCATGTAGAAGATTAGTGAGGATGGAGAGGAACTGAAAATGCATGTAGACAGTATGCGTTTATGGAATAAATGTCCTTCAGCAGAAGAATGACAGATCTCACCTTCTTCTCAATTCACACAGGCCATTCCCAAGACAGTCCACATTCTGGGTTGTAAAACATACTCTTTAAAAGTTATAGAAATTGGGACAGGCTGAGTGGTTCAAGTGGTAGAATGACTGGCTGGCAAACAGGAGGCCCTGAGTTCAAACCTCAGAACCACAAAAAAATTTATACAAATCAAGGGCTGCAAGTGTATCTCAGCAGTAGAGAATGTGTCACAGTTGAAATGAGGCCCATGGCATCTCTGACATCCCAAGAGAAAGATGTAGACATCCAAGGCATGTTCTACTTCTAGAATGCAATTAATGTGTAAATCAATAATGGAGTTAGTTGGAAAAATCTCCAAACATTTAGAAAGAAAATAATATACTTCTAGATATCATGAAGACCAAATTGGAAATTTTATGTTTTAAGAGTTATTGAAATAATTTTGAACATCTGAAAATGAGAATACAGTTTTTTAAATTTATAGAACGTGAAAGAAAATGTATAGCATTAAAGTATATATTAGTGAATAACAAATATCTGAAAGCAATGCCATAGGTTCTACATTGAGAAATTAGAGAAAAAAAATCAATCGAAGACTAAATTAGCAAACAGCAGAAAAATACTGCATAAACCAGGAAATTGCAGATAGGTGAACAATAGAAAAAAATCAACAAATTCGAAGTTTAGATCTTTGAACTGATTGAGGACATTGGTCAAATACTAGACAATCTAACCTGGAATAAGTAAGAAATTAAGACACATTAATATCAGAAATATAGGTGGAATCATTACCTATCCATGGCTAGCAAAATAATCAAAAAATATTTATTTATTATTGCAGATATATATGATAATCTGGATGATTACAGCCTGAAAGATATAAATTACTAAAACTCTCTCTCTCACACACACACACACACACACACACAGACACACAAAAGAAATCCGAATAGTCTTATAACTATTTAAGGAAATAAATCATCAATATTTATTGTCTTTCTAAAATAATGTTTGGCCCAGATGATTTTACTGGTCAATTTCCCAACCACTTAAGAAAAAAAAATTATCAATTTTCCACATTTATTCCAGAAAACAGAAAGGCAAGGATTATATCCTCATTCATTGTGAAGTGAGCCTGATGTGATGGCAAAGTGATATAGAGATCATTACAAGGAAAGGGCAGACAAATGTATATCATAAATATTCATGAAAAAACCTCAGCAAAGTATTAACAGAATAAATTCAGAAGTGCATACAGAACACTTTTGCACTCTGTGCACCAAAACTCCTTGGGCATCTATTCCATGCATGTATGACTCAATCACATTTGAAAATCTATTCTTGTAATCTTCATCTTCTTGCAGGATGAAATGCAGACACAATTCTATTAGAAAAGCAAGAAAACACTTCACTGAATGTAGTAGGAGAAAGATGCCTACTTAAGTAACTGTATATGAATATGGTGTGCAGACGAAAGGCAAAAGAAACTATATATAAACACAGTACTCTAGTTGATGAAGTAATCTCCCAGGCATGAAAGATTGGAATTCTAACACTCGTTTACAAAGTATATTGAAGTCAAACAGTTGAGTACAGCACTGGTTTCTCACTGTTGCAATGAGCCGATAACCAAAGTCAGGAGCTAGAATCATTCACACGGCTGTAGATTAGCCTTATGCACATCAATGAACTCATGTTTAATGTTATATATATGCAAATGATTACATAGACAAGTATGTACAGATGTGAAGGTGTATGTGGTCAATGCACACAGCTGTTCTGTTAGCTGAGAGAACCTGGAAACAATGGCACTCCACTAATGAGAGCCATCAGATCTTTATTTTTAATATTGTTCTCCAATGAAATAAAAAATTCTCATTTGTTAAGTAACTGATTACAAGACCAGGAATAATGTATACCAGATGAGCCTTCTAGGGCTAGAAAGCAAGTGACTATTACAAGTAAAATAACATAAAAACAAAAAAAAAATGATGGGAGTGTGTCAGAAGGTGGGAATCAGCCTACTGAGTTCCAAATAGCCCAAACTGAGCCAGTTAGAATGGTCGTGAGATTGGATTGCTAGCTCAAATATAGATTAAATAGCTATGTTTCCATACACTTAGACATTGGGGGTCAAATATTATGTAAATAGATGAATGGAGAGTACTGTGCAGAAGAATTCTAAATAATATGTACATGTTCTGTCTGTAGGGAGGCGAAGATAACACCTTACTTCTTGCATTTCAGTGGTAAATAGTGACTTTTTTTTTGGTGAGTACAGTGTGGAAGGTAGTGGAGGGGGTGAAGTAACTACAGGATCTTGACAAACACGTCCTTAGTTATAGGATCAAGTTCACTGGCGACTGTGACAGTTGCTGTTAATGTTGCATGTCCTGATGTCACACAATGGAAATGACAAGTGAAGAATCCAGGTGGATGAAGGCAGAGGAAAAGAGTTTCCATGAGCCTCTCAGTCAAGAGAATGACCAGTGTTTGCATATACACCTGCAAGGCTCAGCCTCATAGTCCATGAAACTGTTGCAAATTATTCCAATTAATCTTAAAATTAGTGCTCAAGATCATGGCTATTTCCAGACAATTTACTTAGCAATTGATTTTATATACATTTGAAACAAACCTTTATTCTAATCCACAAGTATCCATCTTTAGGAAAACAAAGTGGACATGTGTCCTACACTTGTGTATAATTTTACAGTCATCATGTTGGAATATGCTAGAGATGCTCACATCTTAAGAAATTGTATTATTCTTAAAATTTATTTACTAATATACCCACATTTGCAATTGTGTCCTCAATATCTGTCTATTACCAATCTGCCATTAATTTTTTGGCCTTCCTTTTTGCTTTCAGGAATCTCACCAGATTATTTCTATAAACATTTACTTGAATAAAAGCAACACTGATTTAGGCTCTGTTGTGCTAATGTAAATTTTTGAAATAGTACTTGGTTTATGAAAATGAACCAAAGGCCATCTATTAAAGGGACTCACGGACTTCCAACTATACTTTTATGGTAGTCACGTTATTTGTTTTTATCATAAAACATGATTTGTATTCATTGCCTTTGTTCACGCATCAAAAAAGTATTTATTCTTAGGTTTAGTATTACAGCTACTCTTCAAGGTTTAGTTTAACTTTATTTTTATGTGATGAATGCTTCAGGAAATGCAACCCACAGCAATAGTTCATTTCTGTTATTTTCTACTTTTCTGTCTTGGTCATTTATTTGGAATTCACACTATTTTACCATTCTTGGTTATTTTTATTTTTATAAATACTCTTTTGTAGCCCTGTGTATAGATCATGACAAACCCATTTTACCATCATCACTCAGACCGGATTTCAGTATCATTCAGAGAAAGTCCAATTTTAGAAAACACTTTAGGAAGATGATTGTTGTAACTCAGTGTGTGTAGGGTGGCAAGTGTACTGTCAAAACATGAACATTGGTGGAAAAATATGTGATAAACTTGAATTGAATATTTAATAATTGATGTCATATGTCATTGTTTTATATATTTAAGATGTCCTGAGCATTGGTTAGCAATTTCAACAGAGTTCTTAAAAAATGCCAGACATCACTTAGAAACTTTTATCCGGGATTATTCAACGAATAATGAAGAATTATTCATGAAATCAGAATTTATCACCCACCTTTAATCAGGACGAGGGCATTTCCCCTACATCGCACTTCTCACCTTGCCGTCCTTCTGCACTGGAATGGCAAAGGCGCTAAGCACACAAGCTCCTCAACACTGCAAAGGAGATCATCAGTTTGTATTTTGTGGGCAATTGTGCTTAAAACAAAACTCTGTAAACTGACGAAATTGAGTTGTAGAAACTGTCTCGGAATTTTGAAGAATGCATTTCACCTTAACTGACGCTCTATGAAAATTAGAAGGGAGAGGCGACGGGTCCTTTATTCTTGGTTGCCAGTAGAATAGCAGGTCAGCAAAGAATACTGTGCAGCGAGCCATAGGCAACTATATCAAAATGCAATGAGAAAAGATGCAAGTGCATTCTTTTAAAGCATGTTGCTAACTCTGTGAGTGCAGTATGCCACTGCTAAATGCCCTAGAACTCAAACTGGCTTCCTCCGTGAGGCCCTCCAACCTTCCTCTTTCGTCTGAAGCCACACTACCAATCCCTACTTACAACTGAGACTTATAAGGTGAAGAAGCAAAGTCAAAGTTGTCAGAAGCACATTAGTAATTTAAGGAATTGTGTGAAGTACATGGATGGTTCAGTGTCCCAAGTTTACACTTAGGGGAACGATTCCTGAAATACAGAGTTGTTATGGCCAGAATGACAACATTATCTGCTAGAGTTTCAATTGCAAAGCACGCATGAGCACGCACACGTGAACCTCGGCAGTCAACTTATCACTTAAATTTAAACGTCTGGTTTTGAGAACTGTGTATTCAGGGTTATTTGTTTCCTTCTTAGGAAATGGCTTCATTTCATTATAAATTTTGGATATTTACCCCATATCAGATATACTTTGCAAATATTTCCTCCCCCTCAGTAGCTGTGTCCTCACTTTAATGTTATATGATCCAGCAATCTCACCATTGGATCTGTAGCTAAAGGAAGTGAAATCAGAATGTCAGAGAGACATATGTGTTCCCATGATTACTGCAGCACAAGTCATGTGAGCCAAGGTCTGGGATAAACGTAAGTGTCCTTCAGGGCATGAGTGGATAAAGAGTATGGTTTGTGCAGATGAATGCCATTCAGCCATAATAAAAGTCCTGCCACTTGTGGCCATGTAGTTGAACCTGGAGAAGTGCCTTATGTTAAACGAATTGAAGTAGGTTCAGAAAAATGCTGCATGATTTCAGCCATATGAAGAATAAATAAAAGGTGATCCCACAGAAGCATGGAGTAGAG
This sequence comes from Castor canadensis, assembly GCF_047511655.1. Lineage (NCBI taxonomy): Eukaryota > Metazoa > Chordata > Mammalia > Rodentia > Castoridae > Castor > Castor canadensis. The sequence continues at coordinate 111,733,765 of NC_133399.1, forward strand.
TGGTGGTAATTAGGGGAAGGGAAATGGGGACATGTTGGTAAAAGAACATACAATTACAGTTAGTAAGGAGATATGCTAATATAATGCCGGATTAGGGATACAGGGAGAAACAGAAAGTAGATGGATGAATGAATTCCTGAGCCAGGGATGAAGGAAGGGAAGAAGGAAAAGGAGATGAGAAAGGAAGTAGAAATGAAAAATGACTATTAGTGGTTGTGGAGTTTCTTTTAAGAGTGTGGAAAACATTCTTAAATGTCATGGTTACACCACTCTCAGCTTGCTTAAAAACCATTGAATTATAAATTTTTAATAGGTGAAATGTATGCTGTGAAAATTATAGGGCAGTAAAGATATTTCAATAAAAAGAATGAAATGGGTTAATATTACAAATCCAGCTTATTTGTATATTGTTCACAGATACTACCCAAGACCAAGAAATGGATGGAAAGCAAATAATCTTTATTTTAGTATGGTTTAGCTTTATTGTTTATTGTAATAATAAAATTTATTTAAAATCATATTTGAGAAGATAATGCATTATTTAACCTAATTTTTCGTGAATACAAGAAATTCATTCTTCCCAAAACATAATCCTTAGTTCAAACAAGCACCTAGAAATTACGAGTAACATTTTGTGCTTATTACTTTTCGTAATGTATGAATAAAACGTTATTTAGTTCTAATTATTTTTCAAATATGCAATATTATAATCTGTAGAGATTTCTGCAATATTTTCACTCAATGTTTTTATCTAATATTCAATCATTTTTGTTAATCTGATGTACTTTCCTAGATATGATATTGTTTATTTTATGAGAGGCTATGAATAATATAGCACATTCACAAATCAATAGCACAATATCTGTGAAGATTGTCATAAATATGTTCCATTTGGGGAGGTATTATTCTCAAGTCTCTATGATGCCACTTTCATGTCAATGTAAGTGTGTCATTGTCAAGACCTGGTAACATTTAAGAGCTAGTTTTCTCCCCTACATTTGTAGAAATATTTGCCTATATTATATATACATTTTTAATTTTAAAATTTCTTTATAATATTGAAATCTTTAATACAATCTATTTTTAGTTATGACACGATTTAAGAATCCAGATTAATTCTTTTCCCATGATAACGACTATAATATAATTGTTCCAGGACCATTATTTAATGGATATTTTGTCATTGACATGCTGCAACTATTATGTTTTCATATGGTGTAGACCTGTTTTTGAAGCTCTCTCTTCTCTTTTATCCTTAATATTCACTATACCATGTTGACAAGCAATTTATTTTTATTTTTCCTGTAACTGTTTGGTTACATAAAACCATTTTCCCTTACTGCTTTCTGGAAGATAGGCTGAGAAGTAGTCTTGCTTCATACATGCTAACTATCTCTGGCTTTGAGTAAGGCTCTTTCTGTAGAAGCAGATTTTTATAGAGAGGTACATAGAGAACTGAGTTTACCCATTCTTTAAATGAACACGTGCCATCCTGAGTGGCCCCCTTCTGCGCAGGCACCATTCCAGCTGACGCTGTAATAGATGGTACGTACATCTTCATCTCAATTCCAGTAGTCCTGGTGCACCAGTAAGGGTTCAGAGGTTCTATCATATTATTAGTATTGTAAGTTAGCTTTGAGCTCTGAGAACTTCCCTGGTACTCAATTCCCTCAGCCACCCTATCAGGTAGGAGCTGTCATTCTCCGTGGGGTCCATTACATCATCAAAACCAAGCATAATGCAGTACTACCATTTTTAAGTATCTTTGGACACATAGCCAGGGGATTTAAGTTTTACCCAGAATTCTTCCAGAAACAAACTGGCTAACTTTTGAGCCTGCTTTTTCCCTTTTCTGCGCTGGAATTTCATTTCTATAAAACAGAAGACACAAACTACAGGAAAGTCAGGACCTTTCCAGGTGTGAAAATTTTAGAGAGGTTTACAACAGAAACACTTGGGAGGACATGACATTTGCAGATTAGATTAAATCTAGATACTATGCAAACATGGGAAACCTGATCTCTGCTCCCGTCTCTGCATGTGTGTGCATGTGTGTGTGTGTGTGTGTGTGTGTGTGTGTGTGTGCGTCCTAATCTGTCCTTCTGAATTTGAGCTGCCTAATACAAAAATTGAAACTGAACAATGAAGCTTTAAAATTTTGGCAGAGGGCACCCATGGCACAGAAAGAGTTACTTTCCACTAGGCTCCCTGGGATACCCAAACCCTTCAGGGGCATTTGATGGAATTTATAGAGAGCTGTTGTTCCAGTGTATCCTTGGGTTTACAGTTCAGGGGGATAAAATAAAAACAGAAAATCAGACAGGCAGAGATCAAAAGCCAGGATGCAAAGAGCTCGCCATTGCTCTGTTCCTCATCAAAAGTCTGTGTCATGCCCCGAAACCTGGGTTGACCATTTCAGGTCCGGGAGGCCCAAGAATCAAAGCTTCAAGAATTGGAGCCTTGAATTTTAACCAATTAAATAGAATTCAGTATGTGCGGTCAAATGCCATCTCACTCTATTCCATCCTCCAGAGTACTGTTTATGAATGTGACATAGTGTTGTCATCTTGATGCTGAGATGTGACAACTAACTGGCAGATTAACAAGCAAGCCAATTTATTGCAGGCTAAAGGCTACCAGTCTAAATGATCATTTGGTCTCATAAAACCATTCAGTGAAACACAACCCACGGCTGAGTCAAGTGACGGCAGTCATCATCTAGATTGCCTATAGCTATAATATGGTAACTTATTTCACATTGTTTTTTAAACAAATATACAAAATTTCAAATTCCTACATATGGAACCTGGTTTGATAAACCATGATATAAAAGCATGTAAATATAGCTCTTGTCCTATGTTACTAAACAAAATTTGAACAATGAAATGTTTTGCTATGAACCCGTATCACAACATTTGCTTTCATAGTAATAATTGGGTTTTTTTTTTACGTTGACAAATTCTCTCCTCTGGCCCAAGGAAGACCAACCTTCCTGAACTTCTTCAAACTCACTGAAGCCAGGTGATTAGTTCTGGTCTGTCTCATGCTGAGCATAATTTATTTGTAGGAAAAAAAACCTTTTTTTGTTTTTTTTTTTTTACATTGTGATATGGTAATTTAAGTGCTTCTTTTTTTTTTCTTTTATTTTTCATATGTGCATACAAGGCTTGGTACATTTCTCCCCACTGACCCCACCCCCTCCCTTACCACCCACTCCAACCCCTCCCTCTCCCCCCACCCCCTCAATACCCAGAAGAAACTATTTTGCCCTTATTTCTAATTTTGTTGAAGAGAGAGTATAGGCAATAATAGGAAGGAACAAGGGGTTTTGCTGGTTGAGATAAGGATAGCTATACAGGGCATTGACTCACATTGATTTCCTGTGCGTGGGTGTTACCTTCTAGGTTAATTCTTTTTGATCTAACCTTTTCTCTAGTACCTGTCCTCCTTTTCCTATTGGCCTCAGTTGCATTTAAGGTATCTGCTTTAGTTTCTCTGTGTTAAGGGCAACAAATGCTAGCAGAATATATAGGGACCTTAAAAAACTAAATTCTCCCAAAACTAATGAACCAATAAAGAAATGGGCATGTGAACTAAACAGAACTTTCTCAAAAGAAGAAATTCAAATGCCCAAAAAACACATGAAAAAATGCTCACCATCTCTAGCAATAAAGGAAATGCAAATTAAAACCACCTCACCCCTGTTAGAATAGCCACCATCAGCAACACCACCAACAACAGGTGTTGGAAAGGATGTGGGGAAAAAGGAACCCTCTTACACTGTTGGTGGGAATGTAGACTAGTACAACCACTCTGGAAAAAAATTTGGAGGCTACTTAAAAAGCTAGACATAGATCTACCATTTGATCCAGCAACACTACTCTTGGGGATATACCCAAAAGACTGTGACACAGGTTACTCCAGAGGCACCTGCACACCCATGTTTATTCACAATAGCCAAGTTATGGAAACAGCCAAGATGCCCCACCACTGACGAATGGATTAAGAAAATGTGGTATCTATACACAATGGAATTTTATGCAGCCATGAAGAAGAACGAAATGTTATCATTCGCTGGTAAATGGATGGAATTGGAGAACATCATTCTGAGTGAGGTTAGCCTGGCCCAAAAGACCAAAAATCATATGTTCTCCCTCATATGTGGACATTAGATCAAGGGCAAACACAACAATGGGATTAGACTATGAGCACATGATAAAAGCAAGAGCACACAAGGGAGGGGTGAGGATAGGAAAAAAAACCTTGAACTCTCTATTGTCTTTCTATTAGCCTATGTGGCTCAGACTCTCATTATTCATTTATTCACTAATAACTGAGTATCAATTACTAATTTCACTATTCAATCAAATTTACACACAGATACTTCCATTTCTATTGGTAATGCATTACACACTGTAGCTTAGGAAATCTTATCTTTCCCTTTAAGGAATTACAATAACAAATGTGAGCCTTGTGCAATGATATGGAAAGGCAGCATCAAATACACCTTTGATAAATATTGGTAGGGCGAATGAAGGTCTGAAGTGGTGACCCACTTAAATTTCAGAAAGATGGAGAGAAAAAAAAGGATTAAAGACAGTGGGGATTAGGGCAGACAGGAATATAAGGATCAGTCCATATAGAAGATTCAGTGAACATTATCACATGATAACCTTATAGTGATGCATGCACAGAATGTACAATATTATATTATGCAACAATGGATACTATTATATAAGAAATGATACAATTCTTGTGCATTGCATACAATGCATATTATTGTATAATAACATTGTAATAGCATCATTCTGGTATAACTATTGCTATATACATGCAATTGCAAACAATAAATATAGGATGTATCAGCATAGTCTATGAATTGTTACACAGAACCCACTACATAAAAGCATTCTTAATCCTTACAAATCTCCCAGTCAGGAAGGGGAAGTCAGCAAGTGCCTTTAGGATGAAGGACTCTGCTCCACACAGCTTTTCAGGGAATTTCTGTCACATGGAAAGACAGACAAAGAAACCATGGATAGGAAAGGGTTACTGACTGAGGAAGTCATGTTGAGCCAAGAATTACTGGTGCTGTGATGCACTCCTTTTTCCTAATTGCCTTAACTCTTTAAACCACTTGGTACTTGGAACAAGCTTTGGGGTTTGGCAAAAATGATAATTGCTCTCTTTTCACAGACAAAACTGGTCAGGCAGAGCTGAGATCTAATCCCATACTCTGATTCTAGAGCTTTCTAATCACTTCACAGTACAACTACTTTAAATACTTATCAGTTTTGGAATATGATGACTTTTATTGCAAAAGGGGATAAAGTTTGGGAAAGATGCTGGCCCCTGATATTTCTATAATAACACACAACCCATATGAATGTCTTTTTTTGTAAATTGTTAATAATTTATCTTTATGCTTGGAATAATTACTGAGTAAGCAGCCTTTTGCTAAGATATAAACAGGTGACAAAAAAGACTCCAATCTAAATTATATTTTAAAAGTCTGAGATTAAAATTACCAAGTATTTATTTCATAGGTAACTTTGAAGAAATAGATTCTCTTCCCTTTTTGTCTTTAGGTACAAATAAAGTGATTTCAAATTAGAAAATAAGAAAGAGTTTTAACTACAAATAGGGGATTCTCATTATGTATGAACATTATCTTTGTAGCCAAAAAGTGATTATTTTCATATGATAATTTTTCATATACGATGCTAATTTTATTAATAACAAATTAGTATTTTAAAATTATATTAGCAGGCAACTAAGGAACATATAAATTTTCCCACTTGAAATGTTGATTAAGCATTCTGTTGTTTCCTAAGTGACTACATTTTATATCCTTCAATATTTCCAGTAGAGTTTGATACTTATGGGCCAAGTGGTAATTTAGTCATAACTGTAATTTCTTCTATGACAAATACATAGAAGTTTCTTCCATTTTATAATTATCATAAAGAACTAATCAGTAATACTCTACTTATTTTATGATATTGTTTAAATTTCAAAACATTTACAATAGTTGAGAGAAGCAAAATAGAAGATTCAGAAAAAGATATAAAGACTTCCAGCTGGGCTTTGACAATGGAGCCATCACACTGAGGTTAAGACTAAATTTTCCAAAATGTGGTGTCTCGGCATTTACTGCACATCCACAGGCAAAACATCATCGGAACGAAACTTACATATTTCAACATATTAAGTCAAAATGGGTCACAAACTAAAGTGTGAAACAATAAGAATTTTAGAGGAGAAAAAAGGGAGAAAGTCTTCAAGACCAAAGGTTATGAAAGAATTCACAAACACCAAAAAGTTTAATCCATGACAAGAAAAAAATGAGTAAGCTGACTTTACCAAATCTTAAAACTTTTATTCACAAGGTCACATTTAAGAGGGTGAAAGGATTAGCTACAGACCTGAAGAAAATATTTACAAATAACAGCATTTCTAGCACTGTAACAATATACAGCATATATCAATAACTCTCAAAACTCAATAGTAAAAATAATACAATGAGAAAACAGGCAAACGAGATAGAGTAGAAAAAAGAGAAAATATAGTATACTTTTGTCATTGTGGTAAGGTTCATGGCTAAGGTCTCTGTAACCTACAATAGATTTACAAGAAGAAAAAAATTTACTTTCAATAGAAAAATGAATGGGTTTTTTTTGGTGCTTGTTTTTATTTTGCGGAACTGGAGTTTGAACTCAGGCTTCACCCTTGTTAGGTAGGCACTCTGCTGCTTGGGTCACTTCCCCAGCAATTTATTTGTTTTCAATAAAAGTTTACTCAATGTAAATTTTATGTGATACACAGACTTCAGAGATGACCATAAGAAACCAGGAAGCCTGTGTGTCTTCAGGTGAAGGCTGATAGCAGAATGTTGTGTGGCAGTGTGATTGGGCGAGCAGGGGTCACAGGAGTTCCTGTGACTAAATTCAGGAGAAAAGTCAGGGAATTCTCCACAGTGGAGACGGAGAAGATAGTGAAAACTCTCCTACCCAGGCAAGTGTCTCCAGTGACGCTGCATGTTGGTGTGGTGTGTTCTGAATGCCATCAAGGCGTGAGGCAGCATTTCAATGAAGAGGAAGCATGAATTGTAAGTGAGCACATAAAATGATAGTCAATATCAATGACCTACCAAAGTGACGGCCTCTGAACCCTAACTGAGGCATCACAGTTCTTCTACAAGCATGAGAAAACAGTTTTTAAAAAGTAACATCAAATTCAGGCAAGAATTCAGTGAAACTGAGTCACTCCCAGTGACATGGAGCAGCTCTCTGGAAAACAGTTTGCATGTTCCTATAAAGCAAATTGCTGATTCCGCAACTTGGCAAAAATGAATAGTGCCAAGATAAACATGGTGTGTGGGTGTTTCTACAGGAAGTTCATGCTGATTCTTTGGAGTATATACCCAGAAGTGGGAGCTGGATCACATGGAATTTCTATTTTTAAATGTTAAGGAACCAACCAGACTGATTTCCATAGTGACTAGACAACTTTACATTTAGCCAAAGTGCCCATCAATGGAAGAACTGATAAAGAAAATTATACACACATACACATACAGTGGAATTATACTCATCCATAAGGAAGAATGAAGCCACACTATTTTCAGAAAAATGGGTAGAACAGGAGATCATCCTGTAAGTGATACAAGCCTTTCTCACAAAAGCAAACATCACATGCTTTCTCTCATATCTGGAAGCTAGGGGAAACAAACCAATGTAAAGTCATGAAAGTAAACCAGGCACCAGTAGAGCAGAGGGGAAAAGAGGGAGGGGACAAATGTAACATGGTAATAGAGGGTGGTGGATATGTATCAAAATACATGATATGAGAGTATGGAAATGGACAATTACTTGGAACAATTAATATATGCTAATGAAAAATAGCAAGCATGCAACTAGCAGAAGGCCCACCCTCTGGACTCCAGGCACTTATCCTACTGAGATGCAAGCTTCCTCACTCCCAAATCCTGCAGGTGAATACAGACAGCCACTTTCCTCACAAGTGTATAAAATGTAAAGACTCTGATGTCCTTTTACAATAAGTATTTAAACAAACCATGGCACAACCATCCCAGAAAGTGAAAAAAAAACACAACATATTGACAAACTCAACAACCTGGTCATGTTCAGAGAATAATAATTGAGTTAATCTGCGTTATACAGAATATCTACTGTATAACACATTTCAATATCAGACTAGAAATGACAATGGCAAATAGACAACAGAGAAGCAGTGTCTGTGGTGAAGAAACAGAGGATGGGGATAGAAAAGTGGAAGGGAAGAGGGTGTGATTTTAAAAGTTCACCAGCAATTCTTGTGGGGACAGAGAGGACAGCACCAGGGCCACATGGATGTCAATACCTTGTTGTGATGCAGTTTTATAGGATGGTACCACTGGGCAAAGGATAAATAGAGCCTGTTTGTATCATTTCTAACTGCATGATAGCCAACAATTATCTTGAATTAATCAGTTTATTAACATTATTGCTTTACTTGAGAAAAATAACAGTTTTTAAAGTATGCCCATATTTTGACATCACTCATGTTTAAAGTCAATATTCTATGATTAGCTGTCAAACATTCTCCATTTTGGACTTGCATGTATTATATCTTTAGTCTTAATTAGACACATGTTAAGTCTGATCTTTCAAATTCTGTTTTGGAAACAGTAACATAAATGCTTTTCATCTGATAATTATTTGCATTTTTGTATATCCATTAAAATCTCAGTTTAAATACAACCTGTGAAACCTAAGCAATTCAACATTCAATATCTCAGTTATCTAAGTGAAAGAAGGCACATACGTACTCGTTCTTTGAATTGAAGTAATAAGCACTTTATTTCCTGAAACCCATTCAAAAACATGACAAAATCTGAGTGGATAATGTCATAGATGTGTATCTATGGCTTCTTTGCTATGTAAAACTATTGGTGTAAAAGTATTAGCTCCTTATTGTCCTAATTTTACAATAGAATGCTTTCTCTGTTCATTATATAATTTCAGAAAGCAGAATGCCAAATTTCAGCACCCACTGAAGCGACTTGGAAGCTGGACCTATATTTACTAGATTTGTGTTTCCATACTCATTTCACAAACAAAATATCATCTTCTCTTCTGACTTCAAAAATAATTGTATTTTGTCACATCAGAAAGGGTCACATTTGCTTTTCATTATCAGATAAGATTCACATTCTGTCAGAAGAAAAATTACTTTGAAAATCAGAAGTGTGTACTCCCAAATATCTTTAGCAGTACTTTCCTTTAAAATAAATGACTTTTGAATCTTAGGATTGAGTTGGATTGATTCATTATATTTTTTCCTCAAAAATTAATTGGGTTGTATTTAGTTTCTTCATTTCCTTATACTAAAATTGCTCTTGGTTTATCTCTCTTGCTTACGATTTTTTCCTAAAATAAGGGCAGGAAAATAAATTTGTACCCTTTAGTTAATTGCACTGAATGTTTGCATCCTGAAGGCCTCCATAAGGCACAGAGAAGGAGTGGAAGCAGTGAGCCCTCCAGTAGAAACACGCACAAGCAAAAACCTTCGGTGAGTTGTTCAAGGTTGGTAAAAGCTTGCTTAGGTATGGAAGTTTGACAGAAGTTGCAGAAGCCAATGAGAACCCAGATGGCAACAGGGAGCTCAACTGGCAAGTGGGGAGTAAGATAGGAAAGAGAATTAGAACGAGAAAAGAAGGAGGAGGTGGGAGAGGGAGAGGTAGAGGAGAGAGTTGTGGGTTATGGAGGTCTTAGACGCTATCAGTCAGGCTCTCCCAAGTGGGTCGCGGAGAGCTTAGCGTAAGAACAAACAAACAACAAACAAACCAACAAGCAAAAACATTAAGAGGGAACTAATTTACACCACTAGAGTTTTTATAGTTAGCAGCTGCGGGGGTGACAGATTTAGGGTAATTGAGTTGGGCTCTATTTTGAATATCCACACAGATATAGAAAGTTTTATCTAGGTCAAAGATATATCTGGGTTTGAAATAACTGATGTCAGATCTAAAAATGAATGCTAAGGCAGCAACCATACCAAACAAATTTTGTGGCACATCCAAAGACTGGAAGGGCTTTCGAAGTCTAACTTCCATATGCACACATTTTTGTCTTCTACTTACACACTTACAATGTCACATTGTCATGTGATTCCCGTGTTCACACAGTGATTCAACTCTTGCCCTGCTAATTCATCATGATACTGTTTACATTAACACCAAGAGCTAAAGAAGTACTTCTGGAAACCATTTTATACACTGTGACAGTTGTTCACAGAATGACTGCAAGTCACATAATCAGACAAAATGTGTTTTCAGCTCAATTTGTCCCTAGCTGGATCCTAAAATTATCTTGTAGCTGATTGTTCTTATGCTAAAAATATAAACATAGCCCCAGCATGTCACTCAACCTAACTCAAGGCTTTACTAATAAACTACTGTCTGCTAAGTACCAGTTGAGGACACAGAGGAGAACCAGTCATGGGAACAGGGCACAAAGAATTCACAGAATTAGACAGTTTTAGACAGTCTTGAAAAATGGTCCACACACAGGAGACAATGCTGAAAAGGAATATGTTGTTTGGGTGTAACAAATGTCGGAAAAATTAGGAAGACAGGTAAGGCAGTGTTTTCAGAGGATGGCTATGTAGGTAGTGGTGTGCTGGGCGCTCACCATTTGTTTTATAATTTGTATATTTGCGGCCACCTCACAACCATTTTGAGCTAAAATTTAATTCTCCCAATATTAAAATGACCTCCTCTCCTTGGGAAATATCTTATTTGATTGCAGAAAGTTATAAATTTTAGGACACTAGCGGCAGTCACGATTGAGAAGGTTTAACTGACATGATTCCTTATTAAACATAACATTAAGCAGCCAAGAGCAGTGACTCATGCCTGTAGCTGCAGCTGTTCAGGAGGCTGATAGGGTGTGTATGTGTGTTGGGGGGAGCTGTAGTATGAGACCAGCTAGGGCAAAAGTTAGCATGACCTCGTCTCTGTCAATAAGCCAGTGTGATGACTCGTGCCTGCTATCCCAGCTACAGAAGAAGTTATAGGTAGGAGAGCCGTGGTCCAAGGCTGGCTCCAGGTGAAAATACAAGACAGAATAGAGCTGGAAGCATGGCAATTCCCAGGCTTTGGTCCAAAGGTGGGGTTCTTGGTCCAATGAACAGTCATGCATTAGAGTTGGCATGGAGCATCCACTGTGCTTGGGGAAAACAGAGGAGGTCATTTCCTAACCATTTTGTTTTACAGTCTTGAAGTCACAAACATTTTTCAACTTAGTATGCAACATGCAATGGTTTTATCTAATTTTTATAGAAAAATATTAAAGCAAAAGTCATATCCAAGAAAGACAAAGATGTGCTCCATTCCCCTCCTCTTCATGTCTTATCTGTGAAAATGGGCATCAGTTTTTAAGCATGATTCCCTTGAGAGCACTGTGCAATACTCATTTCATATCTGCTTTCAATGAAAAGGATCTCTCTTCACACAGTAAGGCCACCCCTTCCATTGCCAGGTCAGGAATTCCCAAGAGCTTCACCTATTATTTGTGTAGAGTATGAAGAACCCTGGAGCTTCTGTAACTCATTCAAAGATATACATCGTATATGATGGTCAGAATCTAATTTAAGCTGAATTGTCTCAAATATTAAAAAGGAACAGACACTTCTGCAGGGAACCCAGGAGATATTTTTGAGAAGCAACAATTACGAGGGAACTTGAAGAAAAGAAAAACATACGTAGAGGAAGAAGAGATTGGAAAAGTTGCTTGTGAGTGAAACCTAAGAGATGCAACGTCTATTTCCAGGAAGAGGAGGAGTTCATTGCTACTGTATAAGACAGTGAGTTGTGCAAAAAGTCAATAAAAGGAAGTTAGGACACAAAATGGAGAGTGCCACACACAGGAAGGCAGAGTTTCACACTCCGGGTGATGACGATTGAAGTCACTGCAGGAATGTTTACTTGAATTTATCTGGGTTGAAGGAAGGATTATTCTTATAGTAAGGTGACATATCTAGTTAAAAATTTGGGACAAAAGAAACAAGGTAACACACACGCACAGGAAATCAATGTGAGTCAATGCCCTGTATAGCTATCCTTATCTCAACCAGCAAAAACCCTTGTTCCTTCCTATTATTGCTTATACTCTCTCTACAACAAAATTAGAGATAAGGGCAAAATAGTTTCTGCTGGGTATTGAGGGGGTGGGGGGGGAGAAGGAGGGGGCAGAGTGGGTGGTAAGGGAGGGGTTGGGGGCAGGGGGTAGAAATGATCCAAGCCTTGTATGCACTTATGAATAATAAAACAATAAAAAAAATTTTTAAATAAATAAATAAATAAAGCACATCCACTCCTTAGGAAAAAAAAAAAAGAAAACTTTAGAAAGAAAAAATAAGTGCAAGAAATTAAGGTAAAGTGATACAGTTCAGACAGATGCGATGCAAAAAAAAAAATCACAAATAAAAATCAAATTGAAGAGTTTTCTGATCAGTCCCATTATCTCTTCCCTAATATTGACAGACATTGTTCAGCATTTTAGATTATTCCTTAGCTTTTAACTTAAAAAATAAACACACCTGGATTCCTAAATTGTATTTTAATAAACAAGATTTATATTTTAAACATTAAAAAAATCAATAGAAAAACAAGTACCAACTCACAGCAGATAGGAAGCCAGTGCAGTTCCATCTCCCTGAGACCTGAGGCCTGAGCCTGGAAGCAGGCCGTCATGAGGACCACAGTCAGCAGTTGGACTGAATGACTGGTGATTCCTCCCCCTTGTACCTTAAGAATCTGCAACATTTTTCTGCTTCATCTCTCCTTTATTTTCTGTAAAATTGGTACAATAAGACTATGTAATTCCTGGAGACATTACAATAATCCAAACAAAACATAGGGTATGCTGAGAATAGTCCCTGGAACATACATAAATATTATTTGAGAGTTTGGTGAAAATAAAGTATGGGCACACCCATCACAAGGATCACAGATGAGATTCCTGTAATAATATCGTTTCAAAAGACAAAAGCACAACAAATTTTATGTGACATGGAAACTCAGAAATAAACACTATTTTTACACTTAGGTTGGGTAAGAACAGCCATGAATATAGAAACATGATCGGACAGAAAAAGCCCCTGGTGTACTGGCAGTAGAGGGAGGGGACCCAGCAGACCATCAGCTCAGATTCTTCTAAGTCTTCCTGTGCAGCCTTTTTCCTCCTCCTGGCACAGGGCAGGATCATCTAAAATGAGGGTCTGCAGGGGAAAGGGAGAAAGTGCCTTACCAGATCTTATAGATGGTTTTGGGAGAAGGATTTTGGCTTCTCTGGCCCACCTTGGGGAAGAAGAACCCTGGTTTCTATAACTGACCTCAGATTAGGCAAAGGGGAATGAGACAGGGGACTGGAGAAGGTCACAGTGTCCTTGTTTCTGAGGCCTTCCACACTCCTTCAGTTCACCCTACATAGCACAAGCTGTTGCCTTGTGGGCTTTCATGTCACATGACCTGACAGTAGTATGCAACACAATTTTTTTCAAAGAATGGGCCTCATTGCTGTCTCACAGCCAAGTCCTTTCATTTCCAAAGTGTGCTGGTCAGATGACCCTAAGAATCCATGTAGCATGAGGTCAAGCATCATATGAGCCCACAGGACAATCTCAGTCCTCTTTGCTGTTCATCTCTGTTTGTGAGTTACCTGCACTTACCATGAAAACCACTATTGCATGTGCGTTGTGACCACAGAATTTGAACATCAACTATCACTATCAGAAATGAATGAAAATGGTTTCATGTTACTTAACGTGTGGTAACTGAGGTGGAGAAAAGTTAAATTCCTGTCCAAAGTCATCTAGTTAGTAAGTCCTGGAGCTGCTGAAGCAAGCTCTGTGCCCAGATCTGTTTGGCTCTGTGCCCCTGCTCCTTTCTGGTGATCCATGCTTGCTGGCAGGGCCAGTCGGAGCTGTGTTTGGCTGGGATGTTCTCCCAGCATTCATTCACTTTGTGATCCATTAAGCTTCTTACCCTAAAATTTTGAAACATGATGTATTGGTTGTTTGGGGGTTGTTTTTTGTTTCATTCCCTATTTTATTTCTTCTTGGGGGTTGTTTTCTAAATTAAGTGCACTCATTTCATAGTGGAAGCAGAACAGATTGTCAATACTTTCTACATAAATTTTTCCTTCTTCAGTGGAAAAGCAGAATAGTCTAAAATCAACCTTTCTAGAATGTACTCTACCTTTTAAACCATCCTCTGTCAATTAACTGAGAAAACTGATCAACATTCTTCTAGTTTACTCACTGAAAGCTTTGCTTAGAAAATCCATCATATGCAAAGGTACATTCATCTTGTCCAGGTGTTCACCAATGTCACAGGCATCCTGTCAACTGGCCAAGCAGAGACAAACTGGAAAACAGTCATGGACACTCTTTGTGTCAGAGAAGATGGGCACTTTCTTGCCTGTCCTGGAATTCAAACTTCACAGTTTGAAACTTTGTGCCCTTTGTTCTCAAATGAAATGACAATGGCTGCCTGAACATTCTGCTCTTCTTGCCAGCATTTAATTAGTTGGATTTTAGTCATTGTTTTATGTCAACTAAAAATCCCATCAGTCATGTGGCCCATAGAAAAATGTTCTTATATGCAATTGTGTTAGTGAGCAGATGTGTATCTGGGAGACTAAATACTACTTCCTGAACCATGAACCTTAAACATTTGCAAGACTTCTTACCATTTGCAGGAATCAAGGAAAAATATTTGGAGATCTGAAAGCTTGTTCCTAAGTAGACACAAATTATAGGATGTGACTCTCTTACTAACCATAAAAGTGAGGTTATAAGGAGGAAAAAAAATGCAAACAACAAGACTCAGTGACGAAGAATATGCTTTCCTTTACTCAAGGGAATCATTTGGAAAGTGAAATTCTTGTCTTCATGCTTATCTTTATTTTTTAATTTCCTAGTAGGTTTTAAAGATACATTACTGAACTTAATGCAGGCTTTTTTTTTTTCAAATGCTACACACTTTCCCCTCACTAATGAGGACACTGCTAAACACTGGTGAGGATTTTTAGTTGTCTTAGAAACAAGCAAGGTGTGACAAGGAAGTGTGATTTTCCTCGAATTCTCTTGCCTCTGGTGCCAGACGCCAGTTAAAAGTCAGTGGGAAAATGGTTGGATGTGAAAGAAAATACACCTCCAAAAGAAAATGGCAGCCAGAAGTTGTTAGAATGAGCCTTTCCAGATGGTAAGAATAAGAACACTGCACTCATTGTACAGTGGAGTGGCCTGAATGGGTTCAAGTTTGTTAAGTGTTTACAGCTTCAGTGTGCGGTCACACTGAGCCATCTGTAATGCTTCCATCACAGGTAGCCATTCCTACTGACCCACCTCCTCCTTCTCCCCATCCTCACCCAACTGTGGGAGCTGGTTTCTCAGCATGACTTACCACACCCACAACTGTGGACACACCTGGAGGTAGGATGGTCAGGGATTATGTTCTTATCTGATATTGTTGAGGCTCAATTCACATCACCCCAATGACTGCAGGAGTCACCTGTCCTTTACCTCCCTTTACCTGCCTAAAAGAAGGTATAATACTTCTTTGAAAAAAGGAAAATTACATCTATTATGAGAATTGCCATTAGTGAAGATACGTATCAGGAAAGGAAAAAAAAAGTGCTCCAAGACCATTTTTACCATGAAAGAGTTTCTCAGCTGCACCAAAAGTCAACCTTTATCACATTTTCTCCTCTTCCTTCGCCCGTACTTTGTTGACACTTCACTAAGACTTGATTCCTTCCTGAAGTTCAGGATGCTATATAAGTTTGAGTCATCTGGTCCTTCTTGGGTCCTTTGCTGGACATTCTGCTTACACACATAATTAGAACTATTTTCATTCTGTAAATCTATGTTAATGCTGAATTCATCATGATCTAGCCAAAGAGCTTTGGCAGGTAGAGGGGAGTGACTGTTTCCTCTCCTACATTCTCCACTTTTACAAACACAGAAATCACATCACACAGTGTTTACCAGTTTACTCATTTTTCACACAGGACCAGTCAGATTCAGCACAGCAAAGAGACTTCCAAGGGGTCTCCTAACACCCCACCATGAGGAAGCACATTCACACAAAAAAAAGACGGTGCAGCTCCCATCTCTGGGACTCTCTGTCAGGCTTTATGCCTGCAGTGACAAATGCCTGATATTGTCACACAAGGTCCCATTGTATTTGCAATTTGGATTTCCCCCAGCTGACCAACACGGGAGAAAAGTGTGAAAATGGCTTCTGCTGCTTGAGCTTTGAGGGCAAGAGAGCAGTGACTTTGATCCATTCTGTCCCTTGCAGACTGCCAGGTTCTTCTTTAATTTTTAAACTGCAGAATGAGTTCTCAAAGCAGAATGGTGCCATATCAAACACTCTGGTCATGGTTTGCACACAAACCATCTCATCCCCATTGGCCAACAAGCAGGGTTCTCACCACTTTATATCACACTAATCCAGACCCTGAACTGTGTTTCCCTCTCTTGCCACCTTTTAAATTTCAGGAGACTCACTTGACTCCCATTATGCAGAAATACAAACGTGTAGTGTGTGAGTTCCCAAAAGGACCTAAATACCTCAATTCAGGTATTACAGATAAATTTGCATTTGTTAATAGGGCATGATCAAATAAACTGTTACTTCATAAAACATGTATTTGAAATATGTGTATCCAATGTTAGATTATTAATTTTAGACTCTGTTACCACTCATCACACCTGGCATTGAGGATACTTCATAAAATATGTATTTGAAATATGTGTGTCCAATGTCAGATTATTAATTTTAGACTCTGTTACCACTCATCACACCTGGCATTGAGGATAGCTATGAAGCCACATTAGCCAAGAAGCCAAAATGTCTTGGTTATAGAGAAAATAGAAATGACAATCTTTAAAAATGTTGCTTCAACAGCAAAGATCTTTGAGTAGGTCATTTTAGGCATGAATAAATACTTTCATGCTTCTCAAATATCCAGTATAGTTTTCTGTCTTTTGAAAGTCTGATGATTGAATGATAACTCTTCATTTTGTATCATTAACCAAGTTTACTTTAATTAATATTACTGGGAATATGTCTTCTTTTCAGAATCACTTTCAAGTTAATTAGCAATTGGTCATCTTGTCCCTGACAAAGTCACTGAACTGAAATTTATTTAAAAGGTTTATCTGATGTGTTTTCTTTAAGAATGAGTTTAACCTCTATAAATAATGCTGATTATTGATTCTCTTCCTTTGTAACCTGGGATCCCCAGGAAGCAGCATGCAAGGCAACTTCACCTAGCAATTGTTGATGCCACAAAAATCTTCCTGCCCAGCTAAATTTCCCCTCCAGAACTCTCCCCTATATCTACTCCAAGTCTGTAAGTAAGAGACAGGGTGGGGGTTCTGGCTTTGGCTAGAAACGCCCCTCAGCAGAACTTCTTCTCAAATAAATCCTGTGCTGGCATTTGAGCCATTCCCTCTGTCCATTCTGTGACTCTTCCAGTGTAACATAAATCTTTCTTGGTTCTTTGTCCAGGCTACAAACTAAATGAATGTAAGACAGATGAACAAGAGGAAGCCATATTTAATTACATACATATGTATGTATGCATATTTAATTACATACATACATACACCCAAAACAGGATGTAACATGAGGAAGGAATGGGTTCCTGGGTGTTCTCGGGAAGACAAGCCAGCCATCAGTGAAGGAGGGGGAGGAAACTTGGTGAATAGAGGGTACCTTGTTGTGACTCTGGTGATAAATGCGTCCCTGAACTGTTCTCTTCCTGGCAGAGAAGTGTACCCTAAAGAAAATTTCTTCACAGATATGCATCTCTTTTACAAAAGGGCAACCATCCAGAGCCAGTCCTGTGCCTGCCATTGCACAAAGTAGCAAGAATATGCCAAAGAGGAATATTTGGTGTGTATGCCCTGGACCCAACACCTCAACTGAAGACAAGTTTACACTGAGGGGCGTTTGACCTCAGAGCTCTCCACAGTTTATCTCTCTGGGTAGTGCTGATGCTCAGAGAACCACACCCCAAAGTGTAGACTTTGGTTTCCTGAACACCTGAGCTATAGGAAATTAAAAAGGCTCTTGAAATACTCTCCAATGTCAGGACTTTCTGACCTTCTCCTGTTTCTCCTAGCAGTGCAAGGTGGATCTCTCTCTCTCTCTCTCTCTCTCTCTCTCACACACACACACACACACACACACACACACACACACACACACACACACAAGTCCCTACAGATAGAGCACAATTGCCTTCAATTCCCTCCCTGAAGTCTCACTCACCAGGGAAAATGGAGTGATGTTATGGGAAGGAAGACTGAAGGATGTCACCTCACCTAGACAGATTTTTGTCCCAAGCATAAACTACTGCCTGTTCTTGGACTCCCTCACTTCGCAAAAGCCATGTACTCCCCTCTAAAAGAACCTGCTACCTCCACTCTTTTATAAGCCTCACCCATAGGGTCCTTCTTTGAGTTTCATGTATGATTCCCATGAATATGTGAATCTGACTTTTACTAGCTTATTTCACCAGATCAAGGACTTAACATTTGGGAGTAAGGATTGCTGGGAGGGGAGAAACACCCTTCAGTCTTATCCCAGCAAGTAAATGTTAACGGCATGACCCTATACATCATCTGCAAAGTTACCCACTGCTCTCAGCAAATCATAAAGGGTTCTTCTATCAGCTAGTGGCTTCAGGAAAGCCTCAGGATTCAAGATCCCCAGGTATTCCTATCCTTGGAGTCGGTTGGTGATCTAGTGTAGTGAAAATCCCTAGCCTTCAAGCAGATCAATAGGTTCACAAAGGCAGTCTACTACAGCAGCAATCAGATGCCATATGTGACCCAGCTCTTCTCCCAGGAACCCTCCTGAACTACTGTGCTAGTCAAATGGCGAAGTGCTACTTTGAGATTAGAATACCTTTTGGTATTTGCTCATTTTCAATAATGCCACTGCAGATCTTCCTTTTAACAACCATCTTCATCTTCATCCCAACATTGTGTAGTGCACCTCCCTCCAGTTTCCATCTCTTTAGTCCAAAGACCAAGAGTTAGAGTAGCTTTCAAGACGTAGGGCCAAGGGAAGGCACTTGCCCAGGTCATTGATGCAACTGAAGACATTAAAAAAGCCAGGATTCTCCAGGCGCTGGTCGGTCACATCTGTAATCCTAGCTACTCAGGAGGCAGAGATCAGGAGTATTGTGATTTTAAGTGAGCCCAGGCAAATAGTTCTGCGAGGACCTCTCTCAAAAAAGTCTTCACAAAAATAGGGCTGGTGGAATGACTCAAGGGGAAGGTCCTGGGTTCAAGCCCTAGTACCACAAAAAACAAAAACAAAAACAAAAAACGGTCAGGGTTCAATTATGGATGGATTCCAACACCTATGACTGAAAATTCTTTCTGTTAAGGGTGAGAGAAGATGATTTTGAATGTTACAGGAAATTCTGCAGTTTAACCTCAAAGAAGAAAATTAGCTGTTTTTGAAACCTGACAAATGTGCAATGACTTTCTTTTAGAACAACAACAAAAAAAACCCATTAAACTGCAGTCTTACTAAACTATGAAGATGATTCATTTAATAAAGATTGTGGTTAAAATAGTTCATTATGTCATCCAAAAAAATCCAAAACTCTGTAGAATTCAAATTCCACAACCACACACCATACACAGAGAGACATATTCTAACTAAAATAAGATTTTGTTTGTAATGAGACTGATGTTGAAAGCAAAACCAGCTCATTTGTATATTTTCTTGCTCTGCAGTATGTCCAGCTGTATTTCAGAAATAGTCATGCCTTTCACTCCTACTTTGTAAAGCAGCTCTTGTTTCCTAGACTAATATTTGAAACTCTGTACAAATAAATTCTCTAGATTTTGTTTCTAGTTCATCAAAAAGCATTTAAAAATAGTTTAATAAATAATTTCAACTTATGGTGCTTTTTCTAAAAGAGTTGTATCTATGAAAATAAATCCAGCAAAGAGCAAAGAGAGGCAAACCAATTAGAACATTTGAGTTTTTGAGCTCGCAATTACTCTTTGGAATGTCTTAATTTGCTTAATGAAGCCTCTAGCTGTAGTTGTGTGCACTGATATTCTGTACTTTAATAGCATGAAAATGAGAACGTGAAGGCCTTTTGGTTTTTTGTTTGTTTGTTTTGGTGGAACTGGGGTTGGAACTCAGGACTTTGCACTTGCAAAGCAAGCACTCTACCATGTGAGCCATGTCTCTAGTACATTTCGCTCTGGTTATTTTGGAGATGAAGTCTCACAAACTATTCACTGGGCTGGCCTGCAACCACCATCCTGATTCTCAGCCTCCTAAGTAGCTGGGTTATATGAGTCACTGGTGCCCAGGCTAGGTTTAAAGTCTGATAGTATTGAAATTTGATGAAAAAATTGAAAGAATAGAAACTATTTAATAAAAGTATTTCTTAGTGGGAGAAAAGAGGAAATACTGGTCAAAATATTATTTCTTAAATTTTTGCAAATTACTCTACAGAAGTATCAGAAAATTTCTGGGGATGTGATGTAGCTCAGTGGTGGAGGAATTGCTTGGTAGAATGTATGGGACTCCAGGTTCAAGCCTCAGCACAGAGGGCAGGGAGAACAGTAACAACAAAACCCATCTCTGTAGTACAAAAGGAAAGTGAACATACTTTACTTAGGATGACACTCTCTGAGATTACCATGTTCTAAAGTGTAGTGTAGAGCACATTTTTCTAATTTACAAATACAAAATTATCAAATGAAAGTGTCAACATTTTAACTTTACTGATGATAAAAATGTAGTCAGTTTGAAGATTGAAGATAGTTTCATGAGAAAAGGAGGACCATCAATTTAAAAATCTCAGAAAGACAACAGTTTCAGAGTGTTTAGATAATTATAACTGAGCATAAGACACTCATAAAGTATGCAAATATGCACCAAGGTCACTTACTCTGATCATGCTTTTGTAATGATGGACTGATTCAATGTGCAAATCACTTTATTATTTATGTGTATATGTGACATTTAGATTCTACTAAAGAATTGTTTTTAAAATAATATTTTATGGAGTCGATTTTAGGTCTACCATTGCAATGTTTTTCAAGACTATAATTTTGATCCTTACTTAGTTTATCCTTTCACTATCTAAACTTTAATTTTAAAGAAGTTATAACTTTGAATAAAAATGAAAAGATAGTAAAGGTCATATAGTGTACAGTTAACTTCCTCTGTTTTCATAGTCCATGCCTGGGTGTTTGTTACAAGTCAGGAGCCAACACCCATATCTCCATAAGCTGCTTTTGGCTTTTTCACTTTACGGATGTTCCTTGTTTCTGACACCCTCTGCAATTTTGAGGAGAAATGGTAAGGTGGTATTTAGAAAAAGCCTTTGTTGGGACAGTTTGGTACCTTTTTCATAGTCACACTGGGTCTGTGAGTTTGGGGCAGAAGAGTTAAAATGATGAACTCAGTTTCCATCACTCATTGACTTGTCGTTATTGATGTTTGTTATCACTTGGGCTGAGTTAGTATCTGTTAGAATGGTTCACTGTAAAGTTATGTTTTTCCTCTTTCCAAATTGCAGTTTTTGTGAAGAAATCATGGGACACAATGAAGGACAGGGATTACACTCCAAATAATTTCAGAGTGGGTTATAAATCATTTACAAGTTTTTTAATTTATTTTTTGTGGTCCTGGGGATCAAACCATGGTCTTCACATATGCTAGGCAAGTGCTTTACCACTAAGTTATAATCCCCACCCTACAATCCTTTCACATGAGAATTTTGTCTGTGTCCTGCATTTATTCATGCAGTTATTTATAGCATTATGGATTTGTTAATATTTATTGTATACTGTGCTTATTATAATTCAATATAACTTTAATTATTTTGCCATCAAATATGTCAACACTGGAATTAATTCAGTTGCTTCCTATCTCCTTGATATAATCTCCAATGATGATAAGACTTGTATTTTTCAGATTGAAGAAATTATGCATATATAATTATATACATAGGATATTTGTACATATCAATAATTTTTTTAAATCAATGAATGTCCTTTATCATCTCATACCTCAAATTGAGAATACAGACAGTCAAATTTTCTGTTATTGATTAAAATTTTCTTTACATTTCTTTTCCTAAATAATTTTCTTTGGTATTTTTATTCCCAATGACCCTCATTCCTTCTAGAAGATTCAATATTCCCTGTCTTTTTCATTCCTCTTCAGTTTAAAGACTTCTTTTACCATTCCTCTTGATACAACTCTGCTTCAATTAAAATGGATTCTCATATCCCCTTGATTGGTGATGTGTTTTTGTTTAAATATGACCTTCATTCTTAAAGGACATTTTCGCTGGATGTATAAATATGAGTTGACATTCTTTTTCCTTAATTTAAATATGATAGTTCTAAAGTTTGTGATGGGAGCTCTTAATGTCCTCCAAAGAAAGGTCATGTGCTGAAGGTCAATGCAGCAATGCTTAGAATTGGGGCTTGTGGGAAAGTGATTGCATCAGTGGGGTGCTAATTTCATCAATGGATTAATCCCTCAATGGTTTCATAATTACATGAACTATTGGGAGGTGTTAGAAACTTATGGTCTCCTTGTAGAATGTCTGCCTCTCTGTCTGTCAGTCTCCCTCCTTTCCTTCTCCCAACTCTCTCTCTCCTTCCACTATGAGTAAGCAGCTCTGCTTCAATATGCCTCTCAACCATGATTACCTGTCAGGAACACACAGCTCTAAGGACAAGTGACCATGGGCTGAAACCTCCAAAGCAAGAGGACCAACATAAGCCTTCCTCCATTACATTGTTTTTCTTACATATTATGTCAGAGTGACAAGAAGCTAGCATAGGAACTCAGCAGTAATTCATATGGTTTTTCCACTGAGTGTGCTCCAATGATTTTCCTCTGGGAAAATTAATGCAGTTAAAGTCCAGGTACAAAACACAAAACTGGGAGAGTTTGGATAGCTATCTAGAGCCACACCAGGTCAAGATTCAGAAAAACTTCACCAACTGTATAAGTGTCCTAATTCTTTCTTCAAGAAAATTTCCAGTGCATTAAGCACCATACTTCTATCTCTACCACCAAAGGTCAGCTTTGTTCATTCTGAGTTTCATACAAATATTCTTCTTGTGTAAATGACGTGTGTTTAAAACAAAGCAATCTGAAATTTATCTCTGCGTTTTCATATAAGCAGTTTGGCTTTTAATTGGTGATAGTTCCTTAGTAAGATACCTGACTAAACTGCAAGTATCTGATGGATGCTAGGTTGTTTCTATCTTATGACTTTTGTCATATTGACATAGTCTTGTGGGTCCAAATACTGCAAACTCTACTGCTAAAATCAGTACAATACTATCTTTCAGGTCTATACTTCGGAATTCCAGCACTGTTTTATTGTGGCAAAATTAAAAGTTGGTGGGCTGCATTCCCTAATGGAATCAGCACCCTTGTTTTGCCAGCTTCTAGATCTCACTCCTTCCCAGAGCATATCTTCTTCATCTTCAACAGCACTCACAGAGTCCTTCTTCTGGGATCACCTTGCTCCCTCAACCTCAGCTCAGAAAAGCTTCTTTTAACAAGTCAGATGATGGTGGTGACCTCTTGCAAACAATCTGAAAATAATCTATCTTAAAATCCTTTTATTTAGTCACACTTGGGAAGTTGCTTTTTCTGTGGATATTAATGTATTCACATAGTGCAATGGTTAGGACTTCGACAAATTTGGGGGGCCATTTTTTTGTTTTTCACAACTGTTATTAATGAGCCTGCCAGCCTGGAGTTGGGCCTATCTGTAATCCCAGCTTCTTGGAAAGTTGAGGGAGGAGAATCAAGAGTTTGAGGACAATGGAATTCCTGTCTCAGAAACAAAATACAAACAAAAGAATTGGAGGTGTAGCTCAAAGGTGAAGCAACTTTCCCAGCATGTGTAAGTCCCTGGGTTCAGTCCCAAAAGGAAGAAGGAAGGAAGGAAGGAAGGGAGGGAGGGAAGGAGAGAGGGAGGAAGGAAGGAAGGAAGGAAGGAAGGAAGGAAGGAAGGAAGGAAGGAAGGAAGGAAGGAAGGAAGGAAGGAAGGAAGGAGGAGTTGTCACAATAGTCTAATACATTTTGTGAACTTGTATTTTCTTTCCTGAAGAAAGAGGAAGGTACGGCTAAACAACAATACATACAGCTAGCTAGTGGACACAAAGCCCTGCCAAACATTTTTGTCCTCCACCAGGACTGCAGGAGTGTTTTCATTGTTCTGTATCTTCATAGGTTTTTGATAGAGTCCATCTTTTGAAAAAATTAGCCTTTTAATGAATGTGAAACTTATCTTACTGTAGTTTTATTGTGTTTACCCAATCATTCATAATGTTGAATGCATTTTTTCTTTTACTGTTCAATTTAATTGGATTGTTTATCTTTTGTGTTTGTATTGATTTATAGGGCTCTATATATGATTTGAAAGGAAAACTATGTAATACAAGTATTTTGAGATCATTTTCTTCCAATTCAAGATTTAATTTTTCATTTTAATTGTGTTTGTTGATGAATGAGGTTTTTAATTTTATTTAAGCCCAATTACTCAGTTGTTTTCCTCCCTATGGTTAGTATTTTTCTGACATCTGCAAGAAATCGTCATCTGTTTTGATTGTTTCCCCACGAATTGCCTGGATTCCAAGTGGTTGTGGATGATTGGCAGGCTCTCTTCTCGTCTATTGATCAGTATGGCTGTGTTTATGCCAATGCTACACTGCTTTGACCACTAAAGTTTTACACTGTTGTTGTTTCTGCAGCACTGGCCATCAATTCTAGAACCTAGAGCATGTGACACAAGCACCCTACTGTTGAGCCCCATCTCCAGCTCTTGTGCTGTGTTTTTGTTTTGGAATACCACATATTATAACTTTAAGGATTGAAACATATCCTTTCAAGGTTGTTTTGAAAATTGTACATTCATTTTTTTCTTGAGACAGGGTCTTTCTATGTAGCTCAAGCTGACTTCAAACTCACAAATCTACCTCAGCCTTTGAAGTGTCAGGGTTATAAGCATGAGCTACCATGCATGGTTCAATGTTCTTTAAAGTTACAAATGGACTTTTCAATTTCTAGAGAAAACTCTTTTCTCTAGAAAAATGACATTGCATTCAATCTATAGACACATTTGAAAATAATTGATATTTCACAATGCCAAACTTTCTCTTTTTTTTTTCTGTTTTGGCTATGCCAGGGTTTGAACTCAAAGCCTTGCACTTGCTGAGCAGGCACTCTACCACTTGAGTCATGTCCCCACCCTTTTGGCTTTAGTTTATTTTTCAGAAAGGGTCTTGTGCTTTTACCCAGAACTGTCCTCAGACCATTATCCTCCTACTCTGCCTTTGCATAGCTAGGAATACAGGTGTGCACTACCAGGCCTGGCTTAATCTTAGAGACTGGATCTCGTGAACATTTCACCCCATTGTCCTCAACCTGTTCTCCTCCCATCTCCCTCAAGGTGGGATCACAGACCATGCATCACCATTCAATGTTGAGCTTTGCCATCAAGGAACTTAGTTTATGTCAGCAAGAGTCTAGGTGTTTTAATACCCTCTCAGCAATGCTGCGTTACAGTTTAGGTCTTACATGTTTTGGATGGATCGCTCTTTATTATTTTACTATATTATATTGATTTTAATGTTTGTATTTTCATTTTGCTTTAACTCCTAAACTGTTGAAATAAAATTGATTGATATATTGAGCATTTAAAAGCGTCAATACCCTTACGTAGGCTGTAGAATTCCACATTAACATGCACACTACTTCTGCTTCAGGGAGGTTACCTGCCCCACCATTTCCAAACTGCCTGCAAATAATCTCACTTTATTGCATGGATCCCATCCTGTGAACTCCAGTGCCACTTCAAATAGGACTGAGAGCAACATCTTTGTCTTGTTACCTCATCTTCAATATTTCAACATTGTTTACAATAAGATTTTTAGAACTGTTTTATTAAATTACAGCTGCCGCCTCCAAGTCTACTGTGACACGATGACATTTTTTTCATTAACTTGGTTTGAATAGAGACAATTTTAGTGCATCCAGTAATATCATATTGTCTTCATAGTTGTTGTGTTTACAGGGCAAATTATGTTAAATTGCAGGCTTCCATTTTTATTATTTTATTGGTTATTTCTATGACTCTTTTTATAAGCATTGGCCAATACTTTCCATTTTCTGAGGCTCCTTTGCTTTGCTTTAAATTACTGACTTAACAATCTTCTTTACTACTATAAATATAACAAAACCATTTTCCCTAAGCACTAAACTTAGCTTCATTCTGAAATCTGACAGATCATGTTTTTGTCATCATTCAATTAAAACATTCTCCAGTTATCTTTGTGACATCTTATTTGACTCATAACATTTTTACAAGTGTGCAAACAACTATCCTTAATCATGTTTTGGTCTATATAAAATTTAGTCCAGGTGGTCAAAGATATAAATAAAAAAGATATTAGAAGAAAGAGCAGAAAAGAATCTTTGGGATGTTAAGTAAGTCAACAATATTTTTAGGTATGTCCAAAAAAAATATTTCTACAAAAATGTAATGCCACCAAAACTATAAAACTGCATTTTGAAAATTAATGTCAAAACAATAAAAAGAGGAACCATGTTTGCAAAATACATACTGACAGAGGACAGTGTTTAGGATACAAAAAGTCTCTCAAAATTCAATTATATGTAAACAAGTTGAGGTAATAAAGAGGTTAGCAAAAATTTTTAATGACTTTTCACCAAAAATGATAATATATGCTAAACAAAATTAAGTCATTAGGGAAATTAAAATTAAAACTATAGTAAGAAACTACCATGTGTATGTTAAAATAGTTTTAAAAAGTCACAATACCAATAAAGTGCATGCAGCATCTGGAACTCTCAAATATATTCCTAGAATGAAAAAGATATTACAGTTTCTTCTGAGGTTAGAAATATGTAACCTAATGGTCCACCTCAGCTGTTTATCCAAGTGAAATTAGTAATTATTTTCACAATCAGCTCTGGAAATGAATGCTCATAGAGTTATGTTCAATGTCATGGAATTTTGAGGGTCTGTGTTTAGGAAACACTGGCATGAAAGAGCGTGAGTTCTTGCCCACGAGGTCTGCACCTGAAATCTTCAGTAGCTACATTGTTTGTTTGGGTTTGGTTTTTTTTTTTTTTTTTTGAGTTATAAAAAAAAGGGGTTTATTTTGGTTCTAGAGATACAGGGTAGAGGGCCTGCATCTGATAATGGCCTTCGGGCTGACAGAGGCCTGAGGTGGTGCAGAGTATCTCGAGCAAGAGACAGGGTGCTGACATGCGACGCCTATGTCTCTCTGTCTCTTTCCCCACACTGGCTACATTGTGTACAACTGAAAATCGCTTTCTTTTTATGAAGAGCTCCAGTTACCCTGTTTCTGAGGCTGCCGTATCCAGCCATCATTGCACAATCTCGTCCACCCACGCTCACAAACTAAGGCTGCCCTGCCTGGACACAGCTCTTGGTACCCAGCTGGAATACTTTCACTCTGACCTATGATGTA
The DNA here is from genome assembly GCF_047511655.1 of Castor canadensis. NCBI lineage: Eukaryota > Metazoa > Chordata > Mammalia > Rodentia > Castoridae > Castor > Castor canadensis. The sequence goes on from NC_133399.1 coordinate 111,761,380, forward strand.
GTTTTCATCAACCTCAAGCCTAGAGATACTGCCTAGTCATTTTTTGCCCCTTCCTGTAGTGGACTACCAAGCAAAGGTGAGAAAAACCATTTTAACACCTTAATAATACTGCGTGCCTTCTCTTGACCGATTTGCAAGAGTTCTTTAAATACTTGCCTCTTGATCAAAGATGGGGTTGTAACTATAAACCTGTCATAAGTTGAAAATATGTCATATCACATTTGAAACATCCATCCTACTGAGCATCCTAGACCAGCAGCACAGTGCACTGCAGTGTTGGTTGCTTACCTGTGACACATGACAGAATGGGAGCTGTGTTTGTCTCATTACCATTGCCCAGCATTTGAACAGTGCATCTACTGTAATACAAATCCCTAGCCTGGGAAAAGACCAAACTTCAAACCTGAAAGAACATCTTCTATGTATCCTTTTTGCACCATTGTAAAGTCAAAAGTCATAACTGTAGTCATCAAAAGTCAGGATCATCTGTAGAATCTAGATGCAAGTCACTCATCAGAAACTTCTTAGAAAGACTGGGGTGATACAGGGATCTCTTTGGACACTCTCAAAGAGTGTTTGATCTGGCAAATGAAGGGATTACTGCAACCTTGCAACCCAGAAGCCTCAGCTTTACTTAGCATTGTCTGGGTTTTACTTTTCAACTGTTACATCCTTATGGGGAAAGACAGTGCTTGAGTACAGCATATACTTACAGTATGGTTTTTATGCAGTCTGGTAATTGCCAAACTTTTTTATTGCTGGCTTAAATGTGTTATAGTTCATGAGCTGATTCATATAAGTAGATTAACTCTACTGTATTGGTATTTCTTTTCTCTCTTTTCTAAATTTTCTTTATCACTGACATTTTGGTAGATTGAGAAATTTTAGTTCCCCTTTTTCCTTCTGAGTTGATTAACTAGCTATGTTTTTGTGTGCCATTTTCTTGTATGTTTTATGTCACTGTTATAATTCTTAATACATATCAATCAGTACTTATACATACATAGTCCAAATACAAGAACCTTACAAAAGCATGTTTTCATTGACCCAGTCTCACCCGTGCGCCCTTATGGCCAAACTCTGCCTCATTGTTACATGTCATTTAATCCCCAATTATGCTAGTTTTATTTTGTCATTAAAAAATCAATTATATTTTAGGAACTTAAAAGTTTTGGAAGGGATATCTCTATGTTTAGCCAGGTCTGTGATGTGTTTCATATTCTGTTTACTTGTAACTTCCCGTCTGTTATACTTTAGGTTTCTGTAGCTTGATATTCTTTTAGTTAATTTGTTGCTAATTAATTCTTTCAGCTTCATTTTGCTTAAGATATCTTTACTTTAGTTTACGTATTTTTACTTAGCATAAACATTAATGCTGACAGCTTTAGCTTTTATTACTTTGGCAATATTAATCCACTATTCTCCAGTTTGCAGATTTCCTGTTGAGAAGTCTGCGATGATCCTGCCACTGTCTAAAAGTGAAGTGAGTTCACTCTTCTGAGGGGTGATAAGATTTGCATCTTTCTTACTTTCCATCAATAACCTGATTATGATGTCTTTATGTAATTGTTTTATGCTTCTTGTGATGAGAGCTTTTTGAAAGTCTCGATCTTGAGGATGGAGCATTTATCAAGAAAGAAAATTCTCACCCATCAATTCTTTAAATATACTTTCCTTGTCTTAAGTTACTTCTCTCCTTTGGGGACTCAAATTGCATATATTTATGGCTGATCAATATTTTCTGATAGGTTAATGATTCTATCATCATTTTCCTTCATTATTTTCTTATTTCTGATGTTTTATTTGAGTGTTTTACTGCTATTTCTAAAGTTCATTTATGCTGTATTCTGTGCTTCTAAACTGCTGATAATCACAGTCATTGTATTTTTATTGTAATTATTAAACTCTCATCTCTAGAAGTTCTGTTTACATCTGTTAGAATTTTCTAATGTTTTTCTTCCTCAGACTGTTTCTGTATTTACTCTCATCTCTATGATACATTCTTACAATGGCTGTATTAACTACTATGTCTAATGATATAATCAGCTGTCATTTTGTATCTTTTTATTTCTACTTTATGTCCTAGTCATTGATCACATATTTCTGTTTGTTCTCATACCATGTAACGTCTCATTGATGAAAGACATTGTTATTTTACTTTTCTGAAATCTCATCTTTTCTTATTAATCATGCTGAGCTTTGTTTTAAAATTCTATTAAGTTACTGATAATCAGTTTGATCCATTCACTGTGTGTTTAAAGAATTCCCTTTCTTAATAATTGCAATCCTAATTAATCTACTGTGCAATTTATGCCAATAGTCACTTCATATATTCTGTCTAGCTTTGTAGTTGTTTACAGTAGGGGAGAATTTCCCATAATACTTGACTGTTTATAGGGGACCATTGTTTTGAATTTTGACTTGGTATGTGTGGTAAACTCCAGATAGAAATTGCTGTGTTATACTTCAGTATGCATTGAATACTTTGGAAATTATTTTAGAGATTTCATTGTTTTAAAGAAATTGGTAAAGTCAAGAAATATTGTTATGACAAAAGACCTGATTGGAAATTTTACTTGCTATTTGTGTATAACCATTCAGTCTAAAAATTTGCCACTGGACAGTAGTTATTTTACTGTTTTAAATATATATATATATATACATATATATATATATACATATATATATATACACACATATGTATGCATTTTGCTATAGTTTAATGAAAAATAAATGTGGGAGTGTCACATCTTTTTGTTTATTAATTCTTGTTTTTTTTATTCTTAAGATTTTTAGATTTGCACATTTTTTCTCAAGGAGCACTCTTTGGACTCAGGAGAATTTAGACTCCAAATGTTCTCTGAGAAAGCACAGGAAGAAATGTGAATTCTGGGACACCAAAGACATGAACAAGAGTTCAGTAGTGCCAGGATACCACAGGGGAAATCCCTTCTTGCTGCAGACACTTTTTAAAATGGAAATAAGTGCTAAAAATGAAGTTCAGGTATCATCCATGTACCTATATCTCACTCTCTCCACCATAAACTTCCATACCATGGGCAAATATTCTCATAAATTCTGTGATTTTCTTTTCAAGAGCAAAGCAAAGTGCTAAGAGCTATGTTGGTTACACAGTAAAAATGCGTAGCAGCTGTTCTTTGAATATCTGGTATATACACAGAAATTCACAATATTGCTTGATAGTGTTTCAGAAATATATGAATTTTATTTTTCTCTGAAGCTCATTTTTTCTTACTCCATGTTATATGTTTGAAATTACCAGTGCTGACATAGTAATTTGTATTTTATAGCATGTGACATGTGTTCACTAGAATTTTGTATAAAATGTCAATTGATTTATACATTACCCTATGGAAGGACATTGGATTGCTTCTTATTTCTGATATCAGAAACCATATTGAAACGAACACTTTTGTATATTTCTCCTGGTCAATCTTCCTGAAAGTTACTCTTAATAACGTAACTTATAAGTGGAATAGCCTGGCTGTGGGAATAATCATTTTCAACTTTACTCAAAATTGCCAAATTTCTCTCCAAAATGCATGTCTTAAGTCAGGTTCACACTGGCAGAGACCGAAATTTCCTGTTGTTCTAAATCCATGCCAACATCTCAGGTGTTGTTATTCTAAAGTTATGTACAAGTGTGCCTGGGGCACAGAGAATGGAGAGATTACCTCTATAGGTTGGCATGCCTCAGGAAGACTGAATAGAGATGGAAGTAATGAACACCTGAAGACAGGCAGGAGCAGTGGGGAAGGGGGAGGAACAGAGCGGCTGATAGTGTACAATCCACCATTCTACTAATGAGTGTAGGAGGGAGAAGGCAGTTGCTTTCAAGAGTGAAAATGCAAGGATTACACAAATTTTTGTGATTAAGGAGCTTAGGTGAATGGTAGGGTCACCAATTCAGATGAAGAACAAAGGGAGGAGACAAAGTGTGACCCAAATCAGAATGAAAGTGTTTCATTGAATGAATATGTTCACACTGAGTATCTCTAATTCTACAATCTTGGAACCGGAAATCTTTAGGATTGCAGATTTTTCGGATTTTGGAATATTTGCATATACATAATGAGATTATTTAGAACCAGAAGGAGCTCAAGTCTAAACAAAGTCTACTGATCCTTCACACATACCTTGCACACTTATCCTGAAGGTAACACCTGTGTGTTGACTATGACTCATTGCATAGGGTCAGAAGTGGAATTTTCAGTTTGTGGCATCATGTTTATTCTAGTAGGTTTTGGATTTTGGAGCATTTTGAATTTCATACTAGCAATGTTCAACTTGTATTATGCATGAAAACTTGAAGCCAGATATGTGCAAGTGTGTTAAGGGCCATGACCCTCTTTTCATACTATAAAATGTAACATGAGTGTTTTAGTCATCCTCGGGCTTCTAGAATTAGCCAATGGTCTGAATAGATCTTTTCTCAATTTGGCCAGGGACAATATTTTAAAAGAAACCAGGTTGTGTTTGTTGAGATGACAACCAATCTATAGATAGCATCTGAAACTTTAAACCTACTCACCAAGAGTTTCCCTTACTAGGGAAGTGATTCATTTGGGAAAATAAATGGAACAGTGATCGCTCTATGCTAATTGTGTGAGTTCTCACTATAATTACCATAAAATTATAAGTTATAGTAATTTTCAGTGCTCCACCAGGGAAAAATGAAGTTACTTTGAATTATAATGGCAAATTAGATGGTGTCTTACAAAAACATGAAATAGCATAAGCAATTTGGGTCACTGTAATATGTGGTATATCCCAAAGTGCATCCTCTTCATTATCTGATTAAATAAAAGTCATACAGTCATGCCTGTATTTAGGCTTACTCTGCCCAAAACACAGTAGAGGGTGATACTCAGGGAACAACTGAGGTAAGAGTAATTAAGAGCTCACCGCTTCAAAAGGAAAATGACACCCAAGGGGATTATGAAGAAAGAGGGTGACTTTGCTTTCTCTGCTGGCATATTTGTCACCAGCAAGGACATAGCTAGTAATTTCTGTGTTCCTAATCTCTTTGTGATGAGTCTGGAAGGCTGTAATCACAGATCTCAGAAGGTAGAACAAGACAGTATGTGCATCTGGATGCCAACCATGGTGCCACAGTAACTGCTAAAGGCCAACCCGCCAGATGTTAGCATCAGCACACATCAGAATGAGCGTGCTTTCAGGAGAGGTGTGTGGCTGGACAGGAAGAGGACAGTGCTTACACCCAGAGAAACAACCATTTCAATCCTGGGAATGTCTTTTCCTCTTGAGTTAAAGTTCTTTATGGAGAACTTGAGGGTGGCATTTCTGTTTCACAGAACTGTTTGTGCAATTTAATTTCATCTTACAGAAGATCAACCAACTAGCAATTTTTATTAATAATTATCACGTCTTGTGACTCCTCAAAATATTTGTCTAAAAGAGCCAGGATTGCATAACACTTTTCTCCTTAACAAAATCACAAGGAGGATCAGCATGCTGACTACATATGGCTTCTTTACCTAGTGGCTGAACAACAGTTTATTACCTACTTTCTCAGCAAGCACTCACAAGCATCAGAGGAGCGAATTAGACAGTGACCGTCCAGTATTCTGTCCATGCTGTGGTCCTAGTGGGCTGTCATCGGCCTTATGCCCCTTGCAGGAATTCATGTGGAAAATACTCCTTTCCTGCAGAATCACTTGTTCAGATTTTAAAGACTTCTCTTGAGATAAAACTAGACTTTCTATCCGAGTCCTGTAAGACTTTTGTCATACACCACCTTACTTCTATGACTGTAGTAGAGCACAGAACACTTTTATTCCTCTGCATGGAGTAGGATTTGGAAACAAGAATGATTAGTGATCTGGCCAAATGCAATGAGATGTTGACATAGCAATAAAGAGCAGATGGCAAAAACATGAGCACTTCTCTTTCAGAAAATGGTATTGTCAGAAAATATTTGGGGGCATATTTCTTCAGCAGCCTGTGTCTATTTGTAGTTGTGTGACTAGTTCTTCAAAAACGAATGTGCGATTGAAATCCATGTGTGTCTCTTCTGGGTGAAGGCTTTTAAGAAACCCTTTCTTTTCTTCACTCTGTCCTCCCCTGCTCTTCAATTCTCTCTCTTCCTCTTCCAGAGGCGGCCTGTGAGGGCAATAAGAACCAAAGGGATTTCAGAACTCCACATGGAAAGAATCTGGAACCCTGGCCACCATATCTGTGAAAGCCACCTAAGAGGAGGATCTCCAAACACTATGTAGCAGTCCTTCTTGAACAAAAGTTAGTCCCTATTTTCGTACACACCTAATTTTGAGAATTACTTTTTACATTAGTATTGCTTCCCCAACTAATACATCTGAGTTTCATCAGGACAAGGACTCCTAAGCTAAGCGGTTGACACAAACATGGAACAATGCCACAGTGCTTATGAGCTGCAGGCACTTGGTATTTAGGGATTTAAGATTTGAAAAGGATTATAACTGTGCAGGATCATCTTAGTCTCAGTCAAACCACAGCTGACACTTGGTAAGGATATTCGAATGTACTTTATTTTACGTTTAAGCAGGAGATTTAGTCACTGGTCCATAAGAAAATTCTAATTGTGTTACATTTTGCTCAAGAACAGAAATGCTACATGGTAAAAAGAGCACTGTAAGAATGCTCCTCTTTCTGTACAAGGGCAAAAAAAAAAACCCTCAAGCCTAATCTCTGACCTTGGCACTTTCCAAACATGAAGTCTTAAAGTATCATTCAATTTCAACCTCACTTTTTTCATTTCTGAAATACTAGTCAAGAGAAGGTTAAGACTTATCATCTCAAAGAAATAAGAAACATGAAAATTAGTACATCAGAGCCACGCTTGATAGATCACACCTGTAATCCCAGTTACCTGGGCAGAAAAGATAGGAGGTTCATGTGTTCGAGGACAGCTTGGATGAAAAGTAGCAACACCCTATCTCAAAAGAAAAAATACGAACAAAAGAAAAATCTAGTATGTACGCTCTATTTCACATGGTGCTAAAACATTCTCACTGTTAAGTGTTATCACCAGTGAACATTCTGATTTATAGCAATCTGAATATGATGAAAACAAACCTGAAAGAGATGCATGTGCCAGGAGATGCTATAGACACCACGGAACCTGTGGAGTGACATCAGAACAACGCTGCAAAACGTGTCACATAACTATTGTCATATTAGTTCCACATTAGTCCTCAGTCAGAGAATACATGGTGTAAGCAGAAAACTATTTCTCATGCCGTTCCTTTTAGTAGTCTTCGTGGATTTCTTTTAAAACAATGGAGATCTCTCATTTGTTATTTTTTATACTTTTAAGTTTCTGTGGAATCATCATTAAATCATCTTTATGCCAATAATCACCAGATATTTGTGTAAAGTCAGGGACAGAGAGACAGAAAGAGGAAAAGAGGGAGAAAGGGGAGAGAAAGAGCCCATAAATCATATCAAGACCCAATTTCAAGAGTCTGTGCCTGGTCACAGACAGCGGGCTGCTCTCTCTGTGGAACAATCCTACTAGGGATCACTGGCTAGTTAGTGACACTACCTCCCCATTGATGGATCTGAGTGGTTTTGCCAGGCTTTTCGGTAGTGGGACACTTCAGATTCACTGGCAGTCAGCATCAGCACAAAGGCAGTTTATATCACCCAAGTGCTCGTTTCTGTAGGTTACTGAGTAACAGATCTGAGCTGAGGGTGCTAGTCATGTTTGCAGAAAGACAGTTTAGCCTTAAAACCTGGGAATCCATGGTAATAAAGCCTGAAATGCTTCATCTGTTCCCTGCAGCCTCCTACCCACAGGTGCAGTGAGAGAGCCTCACGCACACACGCACACGCACACACACGCACCATTGGACAGTTGTACGTGTGGAACTACGTATATCATTTGTATGTAGTATTTCAGGGCCTTATATTGAGTCTAACCCATATAACCCATTTATACTGTAGATTTTCCCTCACCCTTCCTAGAACTCCTAGTTACTGCAAAACTTGATGATCTCTAGGCTGGCATTTCTCAGCCCTTCTATCCCAAAGACAGCCAAGTGTCAGTCTGTCTCTTCTCAACTCTCTGTGGCTGAGGGTGGGCCTTGTTGAAGGTATAAAGGAATCCTGGAATTATGAATTCACTCTGCATTTCTACTTAGCTTTGTACTCGATGAGGACAATTATTCCGAAGTAATAAATTCAGGTCAGTAGCATGGATAAAATATATGACTTAGAGTTGCTTTCATCCTAATGTTTCCCTGAGCCCTAATATTAGATCCCATTAATACAAGGGATTCATATAGCTGCATAATGACTTAAAATGGGAGTACCTGGGAGTATCTGCTTTATTCCAGCAGCAGTGAAGATACTAACATTTTTTAAGAACCCTAGATTTTACCTTATGCACCAGAGAGAGAGAGAGAGAGAGAGAGAAAGCGAGAGAGAGAGAGAGAGAGAGAGAGAGAGAAAGAAACAGAGATAAACTCTCTCTAATTCAGAGCTTTCAAGAAAGCAAAGTCCAGTCACCCTCAATGCTTTCACCCGCAGAATTAAGACTACGATAATTGCTGTTGCTGGCATAGAATAGGTTAGACTAAAATTATAAACATCTTAAAGAAAACCAAACTGTTGGCTGCATTATTGTTGATATATATTTAGTTACTGTTAAGGTTTTAAAATTATATATATACCTATAATTATATAGATGAAATGTTTGTAGCTTTGGTAGCTAAACAAGTGTTTCTATCCGTAACAGCAGGAAGGACAGTATTTTCTGCCCCCAGAGTAACAGTGTGTCTGCAGGCAGCATGGCAAACTTCCAATACACATTTGAAAGTTTTTAGACTGCATGTTAAATCTCACATTTTGAAATGACAGATCTTCCTGTGTGGCCGAGCCCTCTCTGTGGAAATGATTTTCTTGAAGGCTCATCTCAGAAAATGCTATAATTTTCTCCCAGGTTTGCTATTTCCCATCATCTTTGTGCACACTTCTCTTTGATGGAAAAGCTCCCCTCTGTGGCACAGCCTTGGAGATTTAGAAGTTCAAATCCTGAACAATTGTTTCTCAAAAATATTCAAAGTGGATTTAAAGATGATGGAATTGTCTGTGTTTTTTGTCCTTCTCCAGATCCTAGACAGTGAGGCAGCCGAGGGTGACCCAGGCCTCAGCTGCTTCCCTGCTCAGTGGCTGTTGTTGGCAGTGAGGTTGGGGCTAGTGGTAGAGACCAGAGCCTGGCCAGCCTCTCAGCAAAGGGTGCAGTAATGAGCACTTGTCACTTCACTGAGCCCTCTTGGGTACACATCAGGATCAGGTTTGTTTGTATTCTAATTGCTCTGTTTGTGACTCAGGCTTTCTTCTATCAGGATTTATGAAGTGCCTGACCTTTCCTGGAAGATTCCTGTGCAATACTACACTAAGATACATTTATTTCTTAGAAGTAGCTGGTGGGTAGACAGACTGGAAAGTATATTTTAGACCTTTGCTTGCTCCTGGATTCTGTCACATTGAAGGGCATGATGTAAATTGCTTTCAATCTGTACCTCTATTTCCATATGGGAAAATGAAGATTTTTAACAAGGTACCTCTAAGACCCTTGCCATCTCTAAAATCACAGCCCTTAGAGAATTAGAGTCACTGCATTCCCCACCCCATTAGATACTTTCTCCACACTATAAATGTGTAATATCACACTACATTCATGGATCTTAAAGAGCTACAAGACCAAATCTATAAAGTATGGAATTGTATGGAGGTGAAAAATTGGAATTAAGTTATATGTGTGTATGTGTATACATATGATTGTGCTGAGTACACAAAGTTCTGTATTATGTTGAGAGAAGTATAAGATGTGCATTTAATGCTAAATTAAGAATAAAATTACCACAGTTAAAAAGTTGTCTTAGTGTCACACACAAAAAATAATCAATAAAACAGAAAAGACAGACTGAAAAACAATATATGATAGTTTTGCAAATAATAACATTATCACACATCCATGGAGAGTCACTCCCGTGTTATGCTAAAACAATCATTTGGAGAAGCCTGAAATGAGAAACTTGGGTCACATCACACACAGAGTTTAATTGTGGATTTAAAAATGCAAAAACTGAAGTCATAAGATTTAGAAGCAATTAAAGGACTATTTAGCTACAGAAAGAAAGAGAAAGAACTTCTACAGATGGAATTGGTAAGTTTGTAAATATAAAATACACTCCATCATGTTACCATGAAAAATGAAACAAGCCATGAACAATTGCTATCATCCATGTTTACAGGTATCAGATACGTTCTTCTACTACTGATTCCTACAGCCCCGGATGGACACAAACAGAGTGCTCCAGCCCCTATTCATGATGACTTGGGTCAAATTTTTGTGAATAATTTTAAGCTAATTATGCATATGTCATTGTGTATTTTCTTTCTCACGTATAAATATTTAAGAGTTAAATTTCAACATAGGTTAGTTGTGTATTTGTGAAAAAACTGCCAAGCCTTTTACACAGTGTTGCACACACCCCCAGCGTGCATTAGTGTTCCATTTGCTATGTGTTCCTGGGAGCTTTTCGGTTACAAGTAGCTATGCTTTTAGGGATTTCATTGGTCAATATTTATCGTGGTTTTGATGTGCATGTCTGTGATCTTAATGATATAGGCCAGGTGTCTTATGTATTTTAGTGAGCATTCATTTTCTTTCTGCAAAGTTTCAGTCCAATTATTTCACATACTTTTATTGACTTGTGTATATTTTTTAAATAACATGTTGCAAAATTTTGTGTAATATATGTGTGTAGATATACATATAAAATATATTTTAAAAGATTGGAATTCAAATTTCATCCATTCTCTAGCCTAAGGAAAATAATAACATTTAATCCCATGTGTTCTTTGTGACTTAAGTTTCAGAAAAAATTAGCCTCAAATCTGAGGATATTACCAATTTTCTCTCCTCAAGAGAATTGGATTCCCATTTTTTTGTCTCTGTGACTTGAAAAGAATCATAAAAACTGTCAATGATTCATAGTATTGGTAAGAATATATTTTAAGGGTTAATAAGAGCATATTTTAAGAAGAGAGTGAAAACAACACATTCTAAAGCAGGAATGTTATCCACAGCTGTGGGGAGGAAGACCATTTTAAATGGGTTTTGGGATGCCACCTTTTCTTGCTATTTTTGTACATCACTGATTTCAGTAGCTATGCCTCACAATGCAGTCAGAAAAGCTACAATTCAGAGGCTGTTGCTCTCACTGAGCTGGTGAGGTGAGGGAAGATGGATTCTTCTATCATCTCACAAAGAATTGCTTATTTTATCCAGACTTACAGTGCTTGCAGAACAAGAATGCTGTCACTCAAAATGACTCTAGCCATTAGTTATTTACTAGTCCAGGTAGACGTCATAGTTCACAGTACCTCAGGCAGCTGCTGTTCTTGCCTGTTTATCAGTCATTCCTTCTTTATTTTTTAACATAGCCAATTTTTTTTATGAATAGCAACTTTCAGCCTGCATGGTGTGCCTGTGTTTGATACTTCCTGCAGTTGCAGAAGGGACCATCTGACCTGGACATTCATCACAGGATTGACCAAACATGGATTGTGTGGTCAGCTTAAGTTCTGGAGACATAACTATAATTTCACTTGAACTATTAAGAAAGGTCTTTCTGCTCTGGTAGCTCAAGGATACAACACAAGCATAGAGCTACAGAGGGCAGTAGGGAGTCTGCCCAAAGGTAAACCCATACCAAGAAATATGACAAAGATGGAGAGAAAGGAAGACCTAATTTTTTAGGCCCTTGTATTTCATTCATTTTTATCTAAAGCCAATGTAAATAGGGTGACTTTGTCTTGCAACTGAAAGTGTTCTGAGGAAAATAACAATCAGTCCTTCTCCTGATGAAACAGGAAAGGATAATACAGAAAACAAGTCAGGAGAGCAGACAGCAGAAAGTCTGGGATTAGCGTTCGATGTCACTAACGGTGGTTGTTAGCATGTTCGGACACAAGTAGCCTAAACTCAGGTAGTCACATTCTTTAGCACAGTCGTGTCTATTTCTGGAACAGCCCTGGATAGTGAATGCTGAGTGGCACTTGGTATCCTCCTTACATAGCCAGGGAGGGGGAAATTTTGGTGTAGCCTTGGTCAGGCTCTTGTGACTTCCAGAAAGAAGTCCTCACATGGAACAGAACAAAATTTACATACAGAAAAATTGCTTTATATGCTCCCCAAATCAGACACAGAGAACAGAGTCAAATTTTAAAACCAAATAGGCCTGACATGAGTGGACATGTGCAGCTAGTATCAAATCACTAACGATATTAATTACATGGCTATTTTACTAACTTGAAATGTTTATTTTCTTGGGAGATTAAGTAAACTTGATCAATATGACCTTACCCCTACCATCCACAGTGCCAATCATCTTTATTGTCAGGGTTCCTTTAAATTCAGACATATTTAATTGGTGTGTTCTCAGACACAGTGCTTAAAGTATGTCAAAATATGTACTGGATGCACAGTTCAAGTCAAAACGACATTTTAATCAACAATAAATTATTTAATGTAGTTCACGGCTGTACATTGAAGTAGAGTTCTTTAGTTTACATTTAATATTTTTTATACTATTAACTATGAACCTTACCAGGATCCCTTTGGGGGCAAGGAGGACCCCATTTGCATGGGAGAAGGTGAGTACATGGAAAATCCAATGTAATTTGAGAGTAGCAGGGTTGTCTTTGTTGAAATGAGACAGGGCAGGGAACACATATAAGGTCACGCCCCTGTGCAGGAGACATAAGACATCACTTTAACTGCACCCATGAGGAAAATGGAATTTACCAAACCGATAAAAACCGTGATTAGTTGTAGCATGACTAAGCAGACTGTACTTAGAGAGAATTACAGGATACAAAATGTAAAAAGAAAGCTTATAAATTCACCAAGATTGTGAAGCAGTTTCTAAGATGTACTCTAGAAGCGACATATTGTAAAAGGAAAGTATCAGATTAACTGCGATCAAGAGACAGGACCCAAGGTGGGCGAACCCTAGTTAGCTTGCATGACAAGTGTGAGAGCTTTGCAAATTAGGCTGTTAAATGTGGCAATGACACAGAAGACAATGGGTCTGCAGAGTTTGTGAGATCCTGGACACAGCAAGGCCACCGTGCTTCGTGCACTGTGGGTCCTACAGGGGAAGCTAGGCCAGGCTCACACTGTTTGATATTTGAAGGTCTCCAGAAAAATGCACTTTTGAAATTAAATGAGAATCAAAATCACCTGGTGGGATTGCTAAAAAGAAACAGATTGCTGGAGTCCAGGCAGGATAGTCAGAAAACCTAGATTGGGACAAGAGAAGCTGCATTTGAACAGATGTTCAGGGGACACAAAGGCTCTGGTCCACAAAGCCCAAGTAAGAAGCAACAGGAATAATGAGAGCCACCATTGGACACTGCACGGTTGGGCTGCTGTGTAGAGTCCTGCCGCCTTGTTAGCAGTATATCAACTGCATCTTCCTTAATGGGCAGGTCAGCTTGAGGCAGCAAGTCCTGTCCTCAGTATTTCTGATAGATTTCTTCTTGATGGCTGTGTGGCTTGGCATACATACACTCATTCCTTTTGCCAGGCTGGCCTTGCACGTCTCATGTTTTCTACTGAAGTTAGTTTTCTTAACTTCAGTAAAGTGGAAATTGCTTGAAAGAGTTCAAACAGAAAACACATTTGTCAAAGGCTATTTAATGGACCACAGAGATTTCAGGATGGCCACAGGAGAGCATGAGAGGAAAGGTTCACAGGGTGAATGCTCAAAACTGGAAGCTAACCTGGTATCCTGCTGACCTGGCTCCAGGAGCACATCACTGTAGTCTGGAGCCATGGTGCATTACCAGTCTGCCCCCAAAGTCTTCAGCATGTCTACAGCCACCATCCCAACACTGAGCAGACCCCCACGCAGAGCCTTTTTCTTAAAATTGCTCAGCTGTGTGACTTGATTTTTGTGTATGATGTAAGATATATCTACATATTTATATATACATAGATATGTATATTCTTTCAACAGTGTTGAAAAAAATTGACAAAGATACAAATAAATAAAGATGTCCTATGTTCTCAGATTAGAGACTTAACTTTTAGTGTCTATATACCTGCAGGGATCTACAGATTCAATGAAATCCCCATAAAAGTTCCAATGATTTTTTTTTTTACAGAAACAAAACAAATAATCCTTACATTTGTATGGAACCTCAGAATATACTAAAAAGCTTTAGTCATCAAAACAGCACAGTACTGTCATCAAAACAGATTTCTTGGCCAATGAAACAGGATTAAAAAATCCAGGAACAAACCCAAGTATTTGTCATCAATTGATTTTTGACCAAGGCATCAAGATCACAGTCAGGAAAGGATAGTCATTTCGTCAGTGGAGTTGAGAAGCTATTTATCTACATGTAGAAGAAGGAAATTAGACCTGATCTTTCATCATGCACAAAAGTCAAGTCACAATTCATTAACTACTTAAATATAAAATATAATACTATAAAACTACTACAGGAAAACATAGGGATAAAAACTCCATGGTATTATAGGGGACAAGTGAGATTATGTGGAAATGAACCCCAATACTCAGGCCCAAAACGCCAATACAGATCAACTGAGATGAAACTTTAAAAAAAATTCTGCATAGTAAATAATTAACAAAGTGAAGAAAAAAATTTGCAAAGTTTCCACCCAAAAAGGAGCTAATATCCAAAATGTGTAAGGAATTCAAACAATACAATAGCAAGACACAAAATCCTATTAAAAAAAACTCCTCAAAGGAACTAAAGCAACACCTCTCAAGGGAAGACACACAGGTAACCAACAGATGCATGAGAAAATGCGCACCATGACTAAGCCTTGGAGAAACTCCAATTAAAACCACAGTGAGTGTTGGTGGGGATGGAGAGAAAAGGGAACCATGGTGGCTTGAGTGCAGATGAGTTCAGCCATTGTGAGAAACAGAAATTCCTCAGGAAAGTACAAGTTGAACTATTATTACCACCCAGCCATCCCACTTTTAGGGACACAGCCAAAGGAACTGAAGTCACTAAAGTGAAGGAAAATTAGTATTTCTATATTTATTGCAGCAGTGCTCACAACAGCTCAAATGCAAAATTAACCTTAGTGTCCATCCACAGATGAATAAATAAAGAAAATGTAGTACATATACACCACGAAATGCTATTTAGACCTGAGAAAGAGTGAAATTCTGGTGTTTCTGATAACATAGATGAACCTACAGGAAATTAAATTAAAAGAAATAAGGCAGATGCAGGAAGCCAAATGTCCTAGTACCTCATTTACTTGTGACACATATAAAACAAAAGTGGAGATCATAGAAGTGGACAGAGTAGAACAATGGCTGCCACACGCTGGGCCCCAACAGAGGAAGGAATGGGTCATTTCTGTCCAAGAGAAATAAAGTTTTAGGTGAAGAGAAGAATAGTGTTGAAATCGATAGCAAAGCAGGGTGTCAATAGTCAACACTGTGTATTGTATATTTCAAAATAACCAGGAGAGAAAACTTTGAATGAATGTCTTCCCACAAAAACATTAACTAAGTGAGGTGGTGAGCACGTAAAGTACCTTGATTTTATTATTGCATATTGTGTACACACACATACACATCACATTGTACTCCATCAATATAATTAGGACATTTCATCTTAAAATGCTATTAATTATTTTTTTTTGTAAAAGCAATAAGGAAGAGTTCAGGGTGAAGGTACAAGTTGGAACTTCCTTCTTAGATTGCAGGTGAAGACATGGGTTCCAACACAGTTTCCATGGAGACACTGGCTCTTGCTGTACCTGATTACTTTCTTTTTGTCTTAAGCAATTTTCAGAAAACAGCTACAAACATGTCACAAGCCTGGACTGTCACACTTGAGGCGCTACTGTTTCAAGTTCAAACATTTCAAATGACCGTCTGCATGAAGCAGTGGCTGTCATAGCTGGTAAGTTGTATATTAGAATTGGTAATAACTGGCAGTCCCATTCACTCAAAAAATGTGTTTCTCTAATAATTGGCTATTTATATTCAGAAAGTATGTCATGCACAATATCACCAACACGATATTCTTGTTGACTTTCCATCAGATAAGAGGCTAGTGATCCTTGAGACTTCACTGAATCTGAAAACCAGGGACAAGCAGGTACAGTCACAGGCTGTCCTGCTGAGAAAGTTTATGAAGCAGCTTTACTGTGGAGCCTCTAGAAGGCTGGATGAATTCTAGACAACACTCGGAATTTCTTCATACTTGATTACAGCAAGCATCCCAGACACCCACTATGGGTATTGCCAAGCTCTCGCGGAGACCATTTGGAACTCAGTCCCCAAGAGCTCCACTAGTCCTTGGAAGCTGCTTCCAAATTGAGTTGATTCACTCAAGTACTGGCCAAATCACTTAGCACAGTTGAGAGAAAAAATGCAGAACAACACATTGAGTGCTACCAAACGAAACCCATCTATCTTGAATTAAATTAAAGAAAACAAAGTTAAGATTTGCATTTTCTATCTTCCTCATGACAGTTTATCACTTAATGTGAATAAAAAACTACTAATTTTAAACCAACAATTTGAAAAACATAACTGTCAAATTTTAGGATCCTGTTGGGAAAATAAATTTGGATATCATTTCATTTGGATGTTTCCTGTCACTTAACTCTTCTACTTTATATTTTTCTTTTAAAATATTAGGCTTTCACTCTAATTTATTTATTTATTTACTTATTCACTCATTTACTTAGTTTTCATTTTTATTAGCATATATTCATTTGTAGAGGGCACGATTCACTGTTTCAATTCCCAATAGCCTTACAGTGGGCATTGGTTAGATCATACCTACCTTCTCCACCCCCAGCAACCCTCACTCCTCCCCACTAAACTAATTGCAAGAGCTTTCTTCATTCTAGTTCAATATGTATATGAATCTGTTAACCTTATTCCCTCACCTTCACCTCCTCCATTTACACTCTCTCTCGCACATAACCCTCTACACACTGTACCGATTTTACAGTCAGTCCCATTTTTAATTCCAAAATTGATGTTCAAGGGGGTTTCTTGATGAATTGACCAAAGTAAAGTACATTCACAGCTGGGATACATTGAGAAACCCCTTTGAACACCTACTTTCTTTATTTTTGAAGGAAAAGTAACAACGATGTTTGTTAGGAAAAAGAATTTGGTATAAAAGGATAAAAGTGGGAAGAAATGGGTAAAAAGGAGAACCATTTCCTGGTCCCAGTGGAAGTGGGAGTAGACACTCAACCTTTCCTTTCAAAATGAAAGCACAGACCTTCCATAAGGCCTGGTTTGAAGTCTGGGGATCCTGAGGTTCTAGTTACCCAGAAAATAATTATCTGGTCTTCTCCAAATAAGGAGGGAAGAGATTGACAGCACAAGCAGGGTCTGCCCACTTTGTAAACTTCCATTCACTTGCTTGTTTTCTAGTTTACAGAAAACAGGGAGCCCTTCAGAAAAAACACAGATGCTCCCAGCTTCTCTGCTGGCATTTTAAGATTTGGCTTCCTAGGATTTGATGAATCAGTTACCATCTTTCCATATTACTTTCTCTTCTTGCTACTATGTCCTCTTTTTATACGTCTTTGTTGAGTTTAGGCTTTAAAAGAGTCACTTAATACATTTTAAGGGATTTAGGAAGTGACAAACACAGAAGCTTGCAGTCAATTCTCCACTTTAACCCTTCTATAAGGTCTCATTGCTTGGCATACTTACAGAAAATTTAGGGTTTTCAATGAAATAGGCTATGAGACTTCTTAGAAAAGATAGTTATTTGGGTAAAAACTATCAAAACAATAAATCATGTTTGTAATCAGTCAAAATTCACTGAATTGATACACATAAAGCATGAGTCTAATTTGTGTGACTGCTTCAATGATAGATTTATCATAAAAATATAAACTTTCCACAGTATAAATATACATGTGGCACATAAAAAATAATTGTTAGTAATGAATAAGTGAGAGGCTAGGTGTGGTACTCGTACCTATAATTCCAGCTACCTGGGAAGCATTGATTAGGAGGATTACAGTTTGAGACCAGCCTAAGGATAAAAAGTCACTGAGATCCCATCTCAACAAAATAAGCTGGGCCTCGTTGCACATGCCTGTGGTCCCAGCTGTGCAGGAGGCATGGGGAAGAGGATCCTTTTTAAGGCCCACCTGGGGCAAAAAGAAGTGAGATCCTAACTGAGAAATAACTAAAGCAAAAAAAAGGCGAGGTAGAAGAGTGACTGCTTAGCAAGTGCAAGACTCTGAATTGAAACCCCAAAACTGAAAAAAGAAAAAGAGAATAAGTAAGAATTGTTACATATTTCCTGGTTGTGGGAGGCGGAAAAGAGAAGCCTGGATGGTGAGGGAGTTCAAGGGGCACTTTCAACATTGCCCACTGTGTGACCTGGACTGAATCCCTTTTTCCCTTCATGCCTCAAGGTCTGGGATACATCACCTCCAGATGGCTCGGAGTTATGCCATGAAGAGTGAAGAGGTGTGCTGAAATGGGTGGGGGTCAGGGAAAACATCCCCAGGCTACACCTGCCCACAAACTCCAGCTCTTGTGCCAAATTCTGAGACCATGAGTTCTTCCACGAACATTCAACTCTCCAGACTTGGTCAAGTTTCCTTTGTCAGAATATGGCAAGGGCTGTGGGACCACTAAGGTCATCAGTCTCACATTCTGGTTTTAGTAGATGTCAGGAGCTTTGACATCCTCTCCTCTCTCCCGCTCTGGAAACCTGCCCTGGGGGAATGATGACAGTCCACAGTATCACCTTCTCCCTGTGTTTCCATTCCACCCTTTGTCGTTTAAGTCACATTCAGTGCCTAAGTCCTGCCCCCATCCTTGGTCTGGATTCTACTGGAAGAGCCCCCACAGGGGCAGTTAGACTTCCTTCCTCCACCCCTTAGTCAAGTGCCTTTGTACGACACATAGGGCCTCAGTGACCTGAATGCTGTTTTTGTCCTCATCTACAAATGACTTGCTACCTACAAGCTCTGCGTAGACTATGAGGGACCACAGCAGAAAACTTTGATTAAACTATGTCTTTACTTGACCGCTCACCCCACGGGGTGTGGCCTACCTAATCCCTACTCAGCTGCCTTTAAGGGACTTGGCTCTGGAGTCATATTCAGAAATTATTCCCTTACCTCTCACATCTCCATGGGAAGCAGGTGCTCTTCTGCTCTTTGCTCACATTAAACCCTGGTCATCTCTCGAACAGTGTCCCCAGAATATTTTATCACCTCCTGCTCGATCTGTCCATGTGACAGATCGAAGGCCCTCAGCAGGCAAATTATATATCCCATGTTTATTCTTGTATTCATAGCCCTCAGCAGAAATAATAAATACTTGTTGAATAAATAAACAATCATGCCTCTTTTGATCATTTGAAAGGAATGTCATATTCTTAATAGGATGTTTAATATCCTTTGTAAGTGTTCTAGCAAACAAGTTAAGGTACTTTGCTTCCACCAAATCCCCAAATTTCTGAGTTTCATCCTCACATATATAAAAGTAAATGGAAGCAAAAATAATAAAGGAAGGAAAACAGGCATCCATGGTGCCACAAACTTGTTGGTGCTTGCTCATTTGTTACTGCAATGTACAATAAAGTCTTTGTCAAAAGACCTTGCTTCTCCCATGGAAGTGGTGGCCCTGGTTATATATAAACTCTGAATTGGTTAGTCTTTCTTCAACACTATAAAAATGAATTCTACCAAAAACAATATGATTGAGATACACTGTTCCAGAAGGAGTTTTTTAATCCAGGAATGATAATCATTTGCCAAAGCCAGTGATTTCCAGTCTCCTGGGTTCTTTTAGAGGCTATTTTCCTCATCTCTGCAATAAATAGAATGTATTCAAGGAAAAAAACGACAAAGTACATGTATTTGAGAAGGAGTTGGCAAGACCAATTTGAAATTTCTAAGTATTAGCAGTGTGCACCACAGCCTTTCTTGTTATAGGCTGCTCTCTCAATATAATCTGTGGAATAAACCAGACGTCAAGAACCACTAGAAGATTGTAAACATAAAGGCAAATCATAGTCGATTATTCAAATAAAAACACCTGCAAATCACTAGTTAAAAGTAATTCATGTAAGTTTAACAGAGAAAAAGCGATTACAGGTCTTATTCAATTGCACTCACTGAGTTTTTCTTCCACAATAACTGTTCTTAAACACCATGTGTGAAAAAGAAGGCAACAGGTGATACACTCTTAGACCAATGCTCAGCCTCTAAGGAGCACAAGCACAATGGCAGAGAGAGTCTGGCAAGAGATGAGCAATAACCTAACTTTAATTTTGTGCCCCTGTTCCTGAGTGCCCAGCTGGGGCATGTGGCAGATTATACATTCATGAAAATATTCCACTGTTCTGTGAGCACGCCAATGTAATTGATTTGGACAATGCCATAGCTGGACTCTGATAGACAGCACTCCAAATTTAAAAAGTACCAGGACATACAAAATTGAGACAAAGTATTTTTGTGATAATTGAATTTCATTCAGTTTGGGCCATAAAAATGAACAATAAAACCACAGCGTGCAATTGCAATTCCAAGAAATGACTGACATAACAAAATCAGAAATATACAATCACTGTTCACTTTCAGAAATCATCTGTGTCACCAGTTTCTCACAGATGACTAAAAAATATGTGTTCCCTTAATTTAAGGAGCAGAAATCTCTTCATAGCTAAAAAAATGAAGCCTGTGAAATCAAAAGATTGTGGAGAAAAGCAACAGCTTTCCAATGTTTTATGTGTCCAGGGTAACAAATGCCCTGAGGAACAATTTTAACATATGCCACTCTGAGAGTTTATGCAAATCAGCACCTTTTCTAGAGCCAATGTTAAGTAAATATTTCCTGAGTAAGATTGTTGTCTCAAGACATAAAACTTCACGCAGCCAATGGGAAGAGCACACAGGTCTTTTGCAGCGTTGGAAGTAGTTGTACCTGCAGATTTCAACAACAGTCTTCCCAGAGTCTGCCTTTAGCAGTACAGGCTAAGTAGAGGTGTGGTTCTCTACTGAGGTAGTTAAGATTCAAGATGCATTTGATATCATTGGCTTTCAGGTACCTAATGCAATCAGAAATAATAACACAGAATTTTTGTGAGGAAAATCTGAGAGGGGCTGTTTCTGAGGTTATTTTTCCCCCATTAATTAACTATATCTTCCCATTGTCAGCCCCCGTTTCCACCTTTACTGGTCAATAAGATATGTAGAATAATTCCTGGATTGCACTAGACAGAAGGTTCCAAAGACTCCCAGATTTTACAAGAGTTGTTTGGACATGGAGTGGTGGCTTTTGCAGATCTGTGGAATGTACAGAAATCATCTTGTTCTAGAATTCAGGGTCGTCTTTTTCTTTACTCACTCCCCCAGGAAAGATGCACAGTTCTTCAGAGGTGTACTGAAGAAAAGGTCAAATGCCAGATAAATGCAAAACTAGCAGATATTTTCTGAAATTTCATTTTGTTTTGCTTTATATTTTCCCATTATATTTTCTGAGCACAGTGTTAACTTAAGGAGAGCCCTGGCATGAATTAAGAACGAATTCACAATATATGACTTGGGGAGCACTGAATGATCCAGTGCAGATATAGATATTCATTGTGAGCATCTCATGGTCCATTTTGGCCATTTGGTGAAGAGAGAAAACAAACCCTGAGTTGCTCAGAGATCTGTGCCAGCAGTAACATGCACAAAAGCTGTGAGGAAATTGGCACCTTTTGATTCCTTTAGGAAAGTTTGATACAAGATACAAGGTGACTAGGGAGCAACACACATAAAGGGAAATCCCAGGTCTGCTTATTTATGCAGTGAAATGAAGCAAGGTGTTAGTGATGGAGTGAGGCACAAACCTTCATAAAGAGTTTGAGAAATAAATAGTGCCAGAGGTGTTACAATCAATTTGGCAACAATTCGAATGGTTTATTAATAAACTATAGCTGTTGATCCTGTGTATTGAACACTGATTTCATGAGGTGTTAGCAACCAGGATTCTAGTTTCTGGTGACCCTGTGATAGCCACTCAATATTGTTCATTTAGTGAATAAATGTTGTCAATATAAGAAGTAGATTAGAGTTTGTGAAGAGCTATTTCCTAGGAACAATTTAAACTATGTAGATAAATTCACAACTATTACCATTTTTTCTTTGGAGCTTTGTTGGATAGAGTCCTGCCAAAAGCAAAGAAGTTCTGTTTCAGCTTTAATTTTATTTGTTAAATAAATTAATTAACCAGTTAATTAATTAATTAATTTTCAGACAAGATTCATTATGCTGTTCAAGTTGGCCTCAAATTCCTGGGATCAAGTAGTTCAGTCTTCTGGGTAGCTGGGACTTAAGGTGTGCACCACCACACCTGGCTCAGCCTTAACTTCTAAAACAGATTTTAAAATATTCCAAAGAGACTTGAGAGAGAAGAACTCTCCTTGCTTAACTTTAAATATCAAGAGAAAAGTTTGGTAAAATCATCATAATATTTTTACTACAATCCACAGCATTACTAAGATGAAAAACTTACCTGCCTTCTTACACCGTCTCCAGAGAAACCCTTTCTGGATCTTGGGCTAAGGTAGGAGGTGTGAAGAGGTCTCACAAAAGAAAGTACCGAGATTGGAGTGAGACCTGACCCTCTAGCTCGCCTTCTGTTGAAAGCCACTGCCCCATGGATTTTATAGGGTTAGAAAGTCCAAGTCAGTGTTGTGTGTTTGTAATTAAATGCACTGGATTCACATGTTGGTGAGTGCAAAGCCAAAACAAGTATGGCCAAGAAATAAAAGAAAAAAGAAACATTTATTACCTGCAGCAGGTTGTAGAACATGGGAGTTACATCCGCAGCAATGGCCCCCTGGAACAAAGGAGGCATGAGACTGACTTGGGAACCTTAGAAATATCTATGTAGGAAAGCCCTTTAGGATTTGGCACATTCCTGAACATGCTTAACTTAGCATCATACTTCAAGAAGGAAAGGTGGCAGACACATTTTTGGATTAGCCCCCAATCATGGAGCTCATATTTGAGAGGTTAAAATGGTGGGCATACTCAACTTGCATCAAAGATAGCAGATGTGAGGGTGTTGGGGCCATACTCAGTGTTGTCCTAAAATTTTAGCTAAGAAACAGACATATTGATGGTGTTAAAATAGGATTTTATCCCTAAAGGTGCCTGCCTGCCATGCTTGTAAGTTAAGTTCATTGCCAGAAGAAACTTGCTGCCACTTTCTGTTTGCACTTCTGGGAAGAGACCACCCACAGAAGGAAAGATGGCCTTGTGAGGTTTACAGACAATGATTCTGAGAGGCCTAGTACATGCAGTTCAGGCATTAAGTCTCCGTCTCTCCAAAACACAGGAGGCAGACCCATGCCAGGAAAGGTCCCATGGCCCTTAAAGAGTCACAAATATTGAGCAAGAATGGGGAATTAGCTCATGACTCAGTAGATGCAATAATGGAGATATAGTTGACTCCAGAAACAAGAGTGGAAGGGCATCCAGTGCTATGACCTAGAAGATGCCCTGGTTTCTGACACCGCCATGTCTCAGTGTTGGCCACAGAGTGAAGCAGTAGAGGTGGCTATGGTGTCTCTATCAAGGAGCAGAGACCATGAGTTACTACATCCAGGGACCCTTACTAGTGGGCCTGTGAGGACTGGGAAAAATGTTCAGAGGATCCATAGGAAAATACATTCACCAAGGTCCAGAAGAGACCATGCACAAGCTCCAGGTGCCCAGGTCTAGGCTAGCATATAGAGATGAACCCCCAGTTTCACTTCATGAAAGAAAAATCATGAAGGTAGAGGGAGAGAAGGACACAAGAAGAGTTGTGAAGTCACTGAATTTAAATCATCAGTCTAGCTAAGTACCTTTTCTTATTATAAACCATAAATGATGAAATTACACTAAAACAGCAAAAATAAGTTTTCAATCTTTGGTGGAATTGGAGTTTCCAAGACTGAACTGAATTCAGGTATAAAGACATCCACCTGGATACAAAACTGTTCAACTGTGATATGAGAAATTTCAAAGCTGGCACAGCAAGGCTGAGAAAGCAAACCATCTCTTCAATAATTGTGTTCTAGGAATAAGGAATTATAAAATGATGGATTGGAAGTCATTTTCCAATCCAGGACTGGTGGTTCATGCCTGTAATCCCAGTTACATGGGATGAGGACAAGGGAGAGTTGCAACTCAAGGCCAGCCTGAGGAAAAAAGTTAGAACACCCAATCTCGAAGAATGAGCCAGGCATCATGGCTATGAGCAAGGGGAACACAGGAGGACTGTGGTCTGAGGGTAGACCAGGTAAAAAGTTGGAGCCCCTATCTGAAAAATAAGGAAAGGGAAAAGAGCTAGAGGTGGGCTCAAGTGATAAAGCCTCTGCCTAGCAATCATGAGGCCTTAAATTCAAATCCAAACACTGCAATTTTCAAAAACAAAAAGTAATAGTCACTTTCCACTTCCAAGGAGGCTACAATCCGGGAGATATACACATAGTGATGTCTATGTACATGTGTGTATGTGGAGGGGGTGCAGACAGAGGGGAGAGAAAGAGAAAGAGAAAGAGGGGGTAAAGGAGGAGCAGAAAATACTCTTGAGGGAATGTTGAAAAAGAGTCAGATATATAATTACAATAACCCTTAGTTGAAAATTGGAAATTATAGGGCATAGTACAGTTTTTCAATCTCTTTTATAGATTTGCACCCCATAGTAGTCATATGATGTGTTTTGGTGGGGAAGAATGTGGTTGTTTCAATCTATTTAAGGGCAGAGCTAGAATTTGATGATCATGAGGGTGTCATTAAATCATTAAATCATTTAAAACTCTTTTAGGCAATATTTTGTGAAATGAGACTACTACCATGTATCAAATACTTTCCACATTGTTTACCAAATGTTTACTAAATACTTTGCATATTGCTCGTATTTGGACTAATAACCAGACTTGGAACCTCATGGATTTCAGATTATTAAATTTTGAGACATTTCTATCCAAGATCATCATAAAGTGTCAACTGGAATCACATGATTTTGGATTGTGTTAGCTTTCTATCACTGTGACAAAACACCTAAGACTGCTAGCTCATCTCAGCTCACAGTTTTGAGGATTCAGCCATGGTCAGTTGGCCCTATTGCTTTTGGACTGGCATGATGGTCAGAGTGTGTGGCAGGGCAAGCTGTCCACTTCCTGATGGCCAGGAAACAGAAAGAGGGAAGAGCACGGAGTCATGCTGCCCTCTAGAAAACAGACGAGGAGCTGACTTTTAAGGAGTGTGTGATGCAAAATATATGACTGTAATATAAAATTTCAATATCTGAGGAAGTGAAAATAAGCAGTGTTACAAATAAAAATAAATACTCCCTGATGTATAAGCAAGTGCAGATGTAAACAGGAAACTCTTGGTATGCAATATTTCTTTACCAATCCTTCACTGATGTTGTCAAGGCAAATTTTGGAATGATTTGAATTTTACCCAGCATCATCGACCATTCTCTGCTAGTTGGTCAACACGGCACAGTTCTGAATGCTATATGTTTTAACCCCTGTGTCTTTCTCTACATTCTGTGGTAAATTCAATAAATATTAATTGAATCAATTAATCTCATCACTGTTCTATACATTGAAGTTGGAGCCCTGATGCAAAAAGAGAAAATGACTGGATGATCTTCAGAACGAAAGCATGTGAACCTTCTACAGAGAAGGAAACCGAGACTCCACAAGACAGGGACTTTGCAAATGCTTCCCAGCCAATTACTCCTTGAGAAAACGAGAGAGCTGGCATCTAATTCCTTGTTTATTCTATAGCTAGTTAGCACCTCCTGAGGAAAATTGATTCCTATTTGCTGCCTGGTGTGATGTGTTAAAATGGATCTCCCTGCCATAAAAACACAGCTATTGGCTTTGTTTGAATGTGAACTGTTCAATGATATATTTGATTACATGAAATTTTAGTTGACACTAAAACCATATGGCAGAGGATTGCCTATTTGAAAGCTTTACCAACCATACATATGTTGCTTATTTGGATAAGGACTAACAGTATATAGCATGAATTTTAGAAAATAGTGCAGCGCTATAAATATTTATATATTGGGAGGGGCTGTGAGTTTCTTCTTATCTCTCTTCTCCACTTACACAAATTTATGACATGTTTATGAAATAAGAAGACATATTTATGCATTTTAAAATTTTTATTAGAATCTCCTTATAAATGATTCATTCTAGCATTGATAAAGAGTCAAATGCCTTTGAAATATACTTTCAGCTCTGTGTCATATAATTCGTTTTGACTAGATGTAAGTTATAGGGAAGTTAGCTACAGTTTAATTGCTATTTATTACAATATAAATCATTTTATAAAAGTAACACCGAATACATAGTGCTCAGTATACACTATATACATTGTCATCATATAGGGTTAATTAGAAAGGAGTTAGTACTGTTCAGTAAACATACCGCTTATGGTTTGCATATAAAGTGTTCCCCCATAGGACTTGGTCTCAGCTCTTGGTACTATTGAGAAGTGATGGGATCATGAGGACACTGACCTCATCAATGAGTGGATACACTGATGGGTCCATAGCTAGACGGTCTATTTGGACATGTGGCCTCCTGGGAGAAAGGTCTCTGGGGATGTGACATTGAAGAGTACATTTTGTTTCTCCTCTTGCTCTCTCAGTTTTCTGGCCACTGTGAGGTGAGCAACTTTAGTCTCTCACATACTCCTGCTGCCATGTTGTTCTGCCTCACTGTAGGGATCAGGGACTGAGACCTCTCAAACCATAGGTCCAAATAAATCCTCCACCTTTATACTGCTTTTCTCATGCCTTTGTCACAGTGATGGAAATTGACCAATATAGTACCTTACAATAAATCAAGGGAGAGGTGTAGGGTTTGCTTGTTTCCTTTGTTCTTGGATTTGGAGTACTTTCAAATTTTGAATAATAAGCTGCTTTCTAAAAGAAACACCTTTTATTTTATTAGTTGGCTTTCCCCCCAAAAGATTTATACTCCTGTGGATTTTGACTTTCACCCCAATATTAATGAAAGTTATAAACTACAACATACATTTCACTGAAGTGGGATGGAAGGATTTTGAGTTTACAAGAAGCAGAGCATAGCATTCTTACAAAATGAGGACACTAGTAATATTTGGCCATCACAAAACTTGCAGCAAGACACTCACCTTGGAAAACAATCACCTGAAAAAAAATGTATCTGCCTGGACCACATGGCTCTGTAGTGCTGTCAAGACTACTCAAACATGACCACTTAGACCTCTGAAAACCAAACATGTCTGAAAGCCAGAATCACATTTGCCACTTCCACAAGGAACTTCTACCAATCTGTACAAAATAGAGTTCCCTCGGTCTCCCAATGAAGACCATTATTTCTTCATGCTTCCATAAGCCACAGGAATGGCACGTGCCTTCACAAAGCAGACCCCAGCAATGGAAAATCTTAAGCACTTAGATTTTATAAGTCTTTGGGAATAATCACTACTTAAGGAGTGTTAAGAAGCAGTTCCCATTGAGAATTGGGAAGGGTTTGAAGGAAGGAATGTAGAAAAACAGTCTTCCCTTACAGAGCAATTGTTCTATGATTCAAATGTGGCCATGCTATTTTAGCTGAACAGATAAGTTGTACAGTGGAACAAAGACCATGTGGATCTAGGAACTATCACACAACTCACAATGGGAAAATGTGCCCTGAAAGTATGAACGGAATCTTGAGAAATATGTGCAATAATTGCTTCATAAAGAGAAAAATCATATTTAATAACCAGGATTAGATAAGGAATTTGCCATCCCATAGAGAAAAAAATGCTTATAACTGGGATAATGGGTACAGCTTGAGTTCATACCCCAGTTCAAACTTCTCACCTGACAGAAAGTTGATGAATGTTGATGACTATACTAAGGACTGTACTGAGCTTACACCTTGGTGTAAAACTTCCTACAGGGTGGTCAGAGACTCTGTGCAGGACAGGACTTTTATGCATATTTTACTGGGCAAAAAAAAGCTTATGTGTGAGAACAAATTTTCTATCTCAGTGTGTTCAAGATGAGCAAAACTTCATAAATGGACAAAACATCAAAAACACAGTATATGAATATATTTTATGTTCTTAATACTAATAATATATAATCTTCACAGAAAACATGTATTAGTATGAAAATGAGATAGCATAGAGGCACAACTACTCATGGAATTTTGACAGATACTTTGAAATTTCAAGCATGTAGTTACATACTTGTTTTGATAGTATAACATTGTAAAAAATGGCAGTCACTTTTACCATAGTTTTAGATTTTTTTTGGTGGCACTGGAGTTTGAACTCAGGGCCTCACACTTGCTAGGCAGGTGCTCTATCACTTGAGCCACTCTTCCAGCTCTTTTTTGTGATGGAATTTTTTGAGATAGGATCTCCAGCACCATTTTCCCAGACTGGCTTCAAACCTCAATCCTCCTAATCTCTGCCCCCTCAGTAGCTAGGATTACAGTGAGCCACAGGTTCCTAGCGTAGAAGATTTCTCATAAGTGATTTACAAAAATATGCTCACATAATTTATAACTTATAGTACTTCCTGAACATCGAGTACTTGTGAGGAAATATTTGCTCCCCGATTTAATTTTTAGGCTTGTAACCAATGACTTCTATATTATCCCCAAGGAAAGAAATTTAATAATATAAGGAGAAAACCTTTAAGCTCATGTGCCTATAAATCTTGCTGATTCTCACTGGTAAGTACAGCAGTCACATTTCTTTATTAAAGGGTTAGTTCTTCTATGGGGGATAAGATCTGATAAGAGTAGATAAAAAGACTTTGACTCACTAGCACAATATTTCAATCATCAGAGAGTCCTGGCCTTGTGTTCTTTTCTTTTATATTCTGTACTAAGGAATTAAAATTTTCACATTGACAAATTGAAAGTTACAATTGCTTTAAAAAGAGACAGGTATTAACATCAATACACAATCAGTTTTAAGCTAGTATAAACCTTTTTAAAAAAATCATAGGGTAAGAAGGGTTGGAAGTCTTGTTATTTAGCACACTTTGCAAATACATATTCCAAAAGATGTATTATCTCAATGTAGTCATTCAACTATTCAAATAACACTGAGGGAAGCACATTTTTTTAAAAGATACAGGTGAGGTTTGAGAAGTTAAACAATTCGGCCAGGTATCAGAAATAGGGGTTGGCAAAATTTTATTTTTTCTTACCCAAAAACCCTCTCTGTTAGTGCTGATTAATCTGCCTGGATGGTAAACTTGATGACAAAATATTTAAAATCTTGTGAATTGCTAACAAAAATCATTCCAGTTGAGTTAGTTTTCTCAATTTGTCTCTGAAAGGGGAGGGTGAACTTATGATGTTTTTCCTTGTGTTTTCCAGAAGTGATGAATTTCTAAAACAGAAAATTGCCTTCTCTGAGGTTTAGCAAGTGATGTTATCACTTGAATTAAATGTGTGCATTTAAATAAGACAAAGGTGTCTCATTGGGTTACTACTTTTACTAACAGAAGTCAGAGAGAGTTTGGCTTCTTCCCTTTTTTCCAACTTCCATGCCTCTGAACCAAACACCAATGAGGGCACATTATTGCTGTCAGACTAATCATTAATACAATTTTAATTTTTATGATCTAAACTAGGTTATTAGCATCCTCAACGACTTGTGTGTAGCCACCTAACCATTCACTCTGGCATTCACTGAAGCATGTCTCTCCTAACACTCACACTTTCCCCTTCCCCAAGGAGCTCACTCACAGCCCTACTCTCAGCTTTGAAAACCTTCAGCCTCTGCGTTTCAGAATGCCGTGGCTAGGGGTCACATTGCTCAGAGGTAGCAGCACCTTGCGTTTTGTTTTGGGCAAGCAGTCTTGTGTCAGTTCCTGCTATTTCTTTCACAGGGGTCTGGTTTTTGCTCACTGTAGTTCTCAGCAAGTAATGTAATCATTCTGTTTCTTAGCAACTCATCTAATGAACCACTATTCATTTTGGTTAATTGTTTGGACTCCCTATGTGGACACTGATAGTAAAGATTTCAAGAAAGCCTGGTTCTATCATATATTCTTCTTTGGTTTGGCACAGTTCTGGATAAATTTTACCCATACTCTCAAATTTATATGTGGCAGCTATAACCCCCAGTACCTAAGTGAATTTGGATACAGGGTTTTTAACAAAGTGACTAAAGTAGATGAGCCTATGGCATGGGTGCCAATCCTATCTGAGAGTTATCCTTACATGAAGAGGAGGTGTGGGCACAGACACATGCAGAGAGAAGATACCAGGAGAAGATAAATCTACCAGTTAAGCACAAAAGAAGACAGAACAAGACCACCCCTCTGTCCCTTTCCTGACCCAGAACTATGAGACCATAAATTTCCATTGTCCATCTAACCAGATGGTAGCATTTCATCATGGCACCATAAGTTAACCAGCACAGCACCAGAAATTCCTTCTGGTCCAAAACAGCTTAAGTGTTAGAACTACCTGCTGACCTGGGTCCAGTAAGAACATGTCAACTTCATGCCAAGCTCCTTCCAGCTCCGGAGACCTCTTTTCTCCTTGGAGGGCAATGCATTTCTGCTCAAATTATTTTATGACTTGATCTTCAATTTTCTCTGAAAAAGATGACAGGAGCTGTAGTAGATTCTGAAGCAGTCTAACTTCCTATAAGGCAAAAGCCTGGTATTGTCTTCAAACACAGGAGTCAGAGTACAAGCCCTTCACAGATGGAAAGGAAGCCAATCTGCAGTCTCACCACATTCAGGGGCATCAAGAATAAAGTTCTCAGAGCAACCCCAACATCCCTGCCCTGGGTCTCCAGAACCCAGTCCTTCCCATCCAGGCCCTGACTTGGTATGCAGTGTTGTCATGATTAACAAGTCATTCCTCTTCCTTCTCATCTAGTTCTGGACCGTATCTTTCCAACTGCAGGATACAGAGGCATATTATGTGGTAGCAGAGACTTCTAAGTGACTGTCACCTTTCTTTACATTAGGTAGTGATGACTCCTTCCTTTCCTCAGTGCACGCACAGCACATAGCCAAAATCACCCAGTCCCATTATTTTGGGGAATAGTGCACCAATCAGTTCATTCTTTTCCCTTGTTACATCCCCATGCTCCTGACAGGGCTTTCCCAAAGTCCATTTCATACCAGTGATGGCAGAAAAATTAGCAAGGTACATTATACATCTTTAAATTTTCATTATAACATCATCTTTGTTAGGCCAGGTATGATGGGCAATATTGACTGCCAACTTGACTGGACTAAGAAACTCCTAGGAGTTTGGCACAGCATACCTCTGGGTGTGTCTATAAGGGTGTTTCATTTTTACTATGATGTCTTCTAGCAACAAATGTTTCTAATTTCGATAAAGTTCAATATATCAATTTTTTTCATTAATAATTCGTTTATTCTTTTACTCCATCCAAACAACAGTTTTTAAAATAGTGGTACAAAGCCAGGCACTGGTGGCTTACACCTGTAATCCTGGCTCCTCAGGAGACAGAGATCAGGAAGAAGGCAGTTCAAAGCCAGCCTGAGAAAACAGTTCTAGGAAACCCTATCTCAAAAACCCTATCACAAAAAATTGGGCTGGTGGAGTGGCTTACGGTGAAGGTCCTGTGTTCAAGCCCCAGTACCACAAAAAAAAAAGAAGTGGTGCAAAAATTTTTCTTCTAAGATTTCTCTTACAATAATTTTACCTTTTCGACGTAATTAAATGTAAGATCCACCTTACATTAATTTAATTTCCCACCATGTTGTTGAAAAGATTTTTCTTTCCCCAATGACTTACCTTCACTTCCTTAGCAAAAATCAATTGTCTAGTTTTTTTCATCTGTTTTTTTACTTAGTAATTTTTCCCACTAATTTGCATGTCTCTACTTACATCAGCATACCATTTTCTGGGTTATTAAAGCTTTAGAAATCATGAATGCTGGGTATTTAATCCTTTAAATTTGTACTTTAAAAATGTTTTGAGTGTTTTAGTTCATTGTCATTTCCATACCAGCTTAAGAATCATCTTAACAATTTCTACAAAGTCTGCTGGCTTTTTATTGGGATTGCTTCACAGTTTGCAGACAATGACAGCATGTCAATATTAAAGCTTTGCATTCAAGTGCATAATATTTTTCCATTTGTGAGTTTTCCGTTGACATCTCAATGGAAATGTCTTGCCCTGTGTTCTTCACATGACTTCTTTGAAAAATGTGATCTGTCTGATTCCAGTGTGAGTGGAATTATTCATTAATTTTCTTTTCCAATTATTTACTGTTAGAACACATTTTTCTACTTCTATCTTGTGGCCTTGGTAAATTTGCTTGCTAATTTTCATAGATATTTTGCATATATCTTAGGGTATACGATGTGAACAATTTGGCATCTGCAGATAAAGATACTTATTTCACATGTACATGTCATCAACATACTAAAAGTTCTCATTTCCAGGCACATACTGCATCAGGAACATAGCCAAGGGGTACGAGTGAGAGACTAACAAACTACACATCTAGATTTCAAATAGAAGCATCTCTGAGCAGGCTGACAAAATAAGTCTTTACGAGTTCCTTCACAAATGTCTGTCAGTCTCATTGTCTCAAAGCTTCCTTAGATTGGTATATTTCTTGCCATATTTTTGCCAAAAATTTTTCCCATTTTTTAATAGGCAAAAAATTTTAAAGATAAAAAGTTGTTATTAAGTCACCACTACTTCCACATCTATACACAGAACAAACAGCCGGAGCCTTCAGAAGTCACGAGGCAAGAGAAATTCTGCCTAATTTTCAGTCACTCATGGGTATTGCACACACATGCCGAGGCGTATCGTAGGAACATTGTGCTCACGGGAAAAGAACGGAAGAGAACGCACTAAAACATCAATTAAAAATTCTAATCACGAAGTAAAGAAGACTTGCTTCTTTATCAGTGTGCATTGTCTGTATTTTTCAAGTTTTCTTTGTTATAAGAAGAAACGAGGATGTTTACAACCATTGATTTTCAAACATGTAATAATTATTTCATAAAGCTGATAGACTTCTGTGTTTCAGTGGTGCTAACTGGAAGATGGCATCTCTTCTTAGTGGTTTAGGACCCTCTTGACATCATCACAATGACACTGCTGAAACTTTAGATTATTTGGATTGAAGGATTTTCAAATAATAAGTGAACTATGGTGCATGATTTACAGGTGTGCTTGCATGGAAAGATTTTGACAGAAAATCTCTTTTTTTGACATTATAAACTGAAATACTTGGCTGGACATATGACTCATTTTCAGAGCACCTATCTAACAAGTGCAAGCCCTTGAATTCAAACCCTAGGAATGTATACCCCTCCAAAGAAAAGTATAAAATAAGACAATGTGAATAAGTCAATTCCAGTTTAATTTTATTAGTCAGTAATGCTTTGCTTTAAAAAACATATTGATGTGACCATGTGGGATGAAGAAAGTGTATGGATTATATAAATTTAAACATGATAATAGCAACTTTCACTGCATTGTTTCATAAGTTCCTAAGTCACATGTATACTATGCAATTTTTCAAAACTAAAGTATTAAACATTTGTACAGATTTATAAAATTCAATTCACTGAAAAATTTGATTTTCAAGTATGAAATTCCTCATATATTTAATCCCTTCATGGAAAGGCTCTCTAATATTTTTCATTATTAGAATTATATCCCTAGATAGTGATCTGTTTGTGGTATGAGAGAGATGACTTACTGGAAGTTATGAAGATACATATAACTTATTTTTGAGGTGATGCCGTTCATCCTGGGGCATGGATTAATGGTCTCCTTTAGCTATAAATCCATTGATCTGTGCTTTCTTAACTCTCCCTTTAGCCCAAATTGACTGCATTGACGGGTCTTCATTTTTTCCACACAGCTGGTCTCACTGTGACAAACTAGATACAAGTTGCAAGAGGATAAATTTGGCTTAATGAAAGTTCACTTAAAAAAATAATCTTAGGAAGCCGTAACTGCAAACTTCACTCAACTATTTGCACTAAATGCCACCAACTTGGCTTTTATTCATTGTTGTTAGGTCTAAATTAATGTTAAAATTAGTATCTAAGAGACCAAAAGGAAATCTGAAGGCTAGGTGCACCAAAATAATGAAAGATGACCAAATGGTAATATGAGTCATAAACTCTTAGTTTTAAAAGAGATACCTTGCAAAGGACAGAGGAACTGCCTTTAAATCATGACTGACCAATGTGAAATTATTCCCGGGAGAAGACTGGGTGCCATCTGTGTACCTCAAGCAAGGACGGATGGGCTAATTCTCAGGTAAGAGTTAGGCTGAGCCAAATAATCTCACGAAAGTGGCTCTCTCCCTGGAACTGAAGGCTTCAGCCTACATATCTTGGGGTTCATTCATTTTTAACTGGAATTTGCCCCTTCTTCCTAAATTTCTATGATTTCAGTATATAAGAAAGATCTTGAAAACAATGATGTCAACCTGAAACCCACTAGCACGAAAATCATGTTACACATAAATCCACGTTTCCTTTTTGGGAAAACCAAAGAGGAGTTCCTATCAATCCGTTATTCTCCTGGTGCCTAAACCTCCACAAATCCATAAAAAGCAATGAAATTTTATTAGTTAAAAACACAGGAGGAAGTATCAGCCCTACTTGACTTTGTCCTTCTTATCCATTGCAGCAAGGTGATCCTTCTCTGTTTTATTTCTTCAAAATATACTCAGATGTGAGAAACATGGGACTCTGAGCACAAAATCTTATTTTTATTTTTATTTATTTTATTCTATTTTATTCATATATGCATACAGTGTTTGGGTCATTTCTCCCCCCTTCCTCCTGCCTCCTCCCTTACCCCTCCACCCCCTTCCTTATCCCCCCAATCCCTCGCTACCAGGCAGAAACTATTTTGCCCTTATTTCTAATTTTGTTGAAGAGAGAGTATAAGCAATAATAGGAAGGAACAAGGGTTTTTGCTGGTTGAGATAAGGATAGCTATACAGGGCATTGACTTATATTAATTTCCTGGGCATGTGTGTTACCTTCTAGGTTAATTCTTCTTAATCTAACCTTTTCTCTAGTTCCTGGTCCCTTTTTCCTATTGGCCTCAGTTGCTTTAAGGTATCTGCTTTAGTTTCTCTGCATTGAGGGCAACAAATGCTATCTAGTTTTTTAGGTGTCTTACCTATCTTCACCCCTCCCTTGTGTGCTCTCGCTTTATCATGTGCTCAAAGTCCAATCCCCTTGTTTTGTTTGCCCTTGATCTAATGTCCGCATATGAGGGAGAACATACGATTCTTGGTCTTTTGGGCCAGGCTAACCTCACTCAGAATGATGTTCTCCAATTCCATCCATTTACCAGCGAATGATAACATTTTGTTTTTCTTCATGGCTGCATAAAATTCCATTGTGTATAGATACCACATTTTCTTAATCCATTCGTCAGTGCTGGGGCATCTTGGCTGTTTCCATAACTTGGCTATTGTGAATAGTGCCACAATAAACATGGGTGTGCAGGTGCCTCTGGAGTAACCTGTGTCACAGTCTTTTGGGTATATCCCCAAGAGTGGTATTGCTGGATCAAATGGTAGATCGATGTCCAGCTTTTTAAGTAGCCTCCAAATTTTTTTCCAGAGTGGTTGTACTAGTCTACATTCCCACCAGCAGTGTAAGAGGGTTCCTTTTTCCCCGCATCCTCACCAACACCTGTTGGTGGTGGTGTTGCTGATGATGGCTGTTCTAACAGGGGGTGGAATCTTAGTGTGGTTTTAATTTGCA
Source organism: Castor canadensis (assembly GCF_047511655.1). Lineage (NCBI taxonomy): Eukaryota > Metazoa > Chordata > Mammalia > Rodentia > Castoridae > Castor > Castor canadensis. The sequence continues at coordinate 111,797,214 of NC_133399.1, forward strand.
TTTCCTTTATTGCTAGGGATGGTGAGCATTTTTTCATGTGTTTTTTGGCTATTTGAATTTCTTCTTTTGAGAAAGTTCTATTTAGTTCACTTGCCCATTTCTTTATTGGTTCATTTATTTTGGGAGAATTTAGTTTTTTGAGTTCCCTGTATATTCTGGTTATCAGTCCTTTGTCTGATGTGTAGCTGGCAAATATTTTCTCCCACTCTGTGGGTGTTCTCTTCAGTTTAGAGACCATTTCTTTTGATGAACACAAGCTTTTTAGTTTTATGAGGTCTCATTTATCTATGCTATCTCTTAGTTGCTGTGCTGCTGGGGTTCCATTGAGAAAGTTCTTACCTATACCTACTAACTCCAGAGCATTTCCTACTCTTTCCTGTACCAACGTTAGAGTCTGTGGTCTGATATTAAGATCCTCAATCCATTTTGAGTTAATCTTGATATAGAGTGATATACATGGATCTAGTTTCAGTTTTTTGCAGACTGCTAACCAGTTTTCCCAACAGTTTTAGTTGAAGAGGCTGTTTTTTCTCCATCCTATATTTTTAGCGACTTTGTCAAAGACAAGTTGGTTATAGTTGTGTGGCTTCATATCTGGGTCCTCTATTCTGTTCCACTGGTCTTCATGTCTATTTTTGTGCCAGTACCATGCTGTTTTTATCATTACTGCTTTGTAATATAGTTTGAAGTCAGGTATTGTGATACCTCCAGTATTGTTATTTTGACTGAGTATTGCCTTGGCTATTCGTGGCCTCTTGTGTTTCCATATAAATTTCACAGTAGATTTTTCAATCTCTTTAATGAATGTCATTGGGATTTTGATGGGAATTGCATTAAACATGTAGATTACTTTTGGGAGCATAGACATTTTTACTATGTTGATTCTACCAATCCATGAGGATGGGAGATCTCTCCACTTTCTGTAGTCTTCCTCAATCTCTTTCTTCAGAAGTGTATAGTGTTCCTTGTAGAGGTCTTTCACATCTTTTGTTAGGTTTACACCTAGGTATTTGATTTTTTTTGAGGTTATTGTAAATGGAATTGTTTTCATACATTCTTTTTCTGTTTGGTCATTGTTAGTGTATCGAAATGCTAATGATTTTTCTATGTTGATTTTATATCCTGCTACCTTGCTGTAGCTATTGATGATGTCTAGAAGCTTCTGAGTAGAGTTTTTTGGGTCTTTAAGTTATAGGATCGTGTCATCTGCAAATAGGGATATTTTGACAGTTTCTTTACCTATTTGTATTCCTTTTATTCCTTCTTCTTGCCTAATTGCTCTGGCTAGGAATTCCAGTACTATGTTGAATAGGAGTGGAGATAGTGGGCATCCTTATCTGGTTCCTGATTTTAGAGGGAATGGTTTCAGCTTTTCTCCATTAAATATAAAGCTGGCTGTAGGTTTGTCATACATAGCTTTTATAATGTTGAGGAACTTTCCTTCTATTCCTAGTTTTCTTAGAGCTTTTATCATGAAATGGTGTTGGATCTTATCAAAGGCTTTTTCTGCATCTACTGAGATGATCAAGTGGTTTTTGTCTTTGCTTCTGTTAATGTGGCTTATTACGTTTATTGATTTTCATATGTTGAACCACCCCTGCATCCCTGGGATGAAGCCTACTTGGTCGTGGTGAATGATCTTTTTATGTGTTGTTGAATTCAGTTTGCCATTATTTGGTTGAGGATATTTGCATCAATGTTCATTAAGGAGATCGGCCCTTTCCAAGCACACTGGGGGAGGTGGCGCTACACCCGCCTTCTCTGGCCGTCTTGTTTATTTACAGTTCCATGAGGGATTTCCCCTCTCCCTCTCTGCGGATTTAGGGCACCCTGCCCTCTTTGCTACATGTCTTTTTTTGTTGTTATTGTTTATTCAGTGTGGTTTTTTCTCTTTTTTTCCCTGAGTGGGGGTCAGTCTGTCCAGGGGGCTATGCTGATCTAGCCCAAGGTTGTTTGTGGGAGTATTGCATGCCGCTTTGCTCACCTGGTAGTCTGCTTCTCTCAAGCCAGTAGGAGCTGGTGATTGGTGGCATGGGAGCCCTCCTGGTTTCTCCATTTACCATGGAGTGGGGATGCTATGCACAGGCTGGGGGTGTGGAGGAGTCAGAGTTTTGCCTCTTCTTGGTGGTTTTTCCTGCAAAGTGTTTCTCCAGTGTCTCTCCAAGATTTTACTTTAGGAAGCATGATTTCTGCTTCCTCCCTCTCGTCGCCATCTTGGAATCTCCAAAATCTTATTTTTAGAGTAAACACCCAACATAATTTCCATGAGTACAAATTAGTGACACAAGTGAATTGTATCATTAAAAATGCCATTCAAGTAAGAGCAATGGAGGACACTGTGTACAGACATTCAGATCTAGAAATAAATTTCAGGGCAATGTTGCTGCAGTTAATAGCAAGGTTGAAGTAGAGTCTCTAGCATTAAAGAAACAATCTTATGACTGTGACTTTAGGGCCATACACTGACAGGTAGGTGATAAGAATTTACAAAACTTGATACAAGTCAGTCAAGATCTCTCCTTTCCAAGTGTTCTTTTGTTTTCACATTATTTTATGCTTCTTTGAGGTTGGCACAATTCTCAACAAATACCTTTGATACTGAGGATCAAGTCCACTAGGAAGGTGTGTTTTTGAGAAGAAGCTTTTTGAGTTTGATAAGGTTTCCCAAGACAGAAAATGGTACTTTTTTGAATTTTATCCTAAGTATGCAAATAAGTAAGGTGATACTACTTTAATAAGACATTAAAACTGGTAATTTACTTCTTTTCACAATCTTACAAAAATCATATAATGTAAAAATTCAGTTTGTAATAAAATCTGTGCAAATATGGGGTCTCTCACCCACCTTCCTTCATAACAAATAAAATTAGATGTTACATCACCACCAAATGGAAAACATTTCACAAACAAAACAGTTCCATGTTTTTAACAAAAATATTTTTTATTAATTCCACTGAAATGATCTTTTTAAAGAGAATAAAAGATCCCTCTATGTACAAGGACTGCTTAAATTTTTTGCCATTTATAGAAAGTATAAAAAATCTCTCCATTATGTGACAGCAATGAGAGTTCAGGTTTAGAAGATATTTATTTCTGGTCTCAAATCAGCTATGATCTGTTTGAGCTTTGAACACATCATTCATTTTCTATTTTGTCCTCATCTTACTTAAACATAAACCCATGGTTTCAGCTATATCCCTCATAACTTCAGTCTTCCCTCTCTCCCTAATCATGCCGATTGATTTCTTTTGTGAGACATGCCTTTGTGGTCAAAACCACCCATTCTTCCCTCTTTATGACTTGAAATCTGTACCACTTGGTTTTCCAGTTTTGTTCTTCATACCTTAAGCTTATGGACACCATGGTCCTCCATATTTCCCACTCCATCCTATTCCACATCTTCTACATGTAGCAACCTGCTCTGGGATGCTTCTCCTTAGATGCTCCCTTGCACCAATTCTCAATTTTTTACTTCTTGTCCTTTCATACAGGGGACATCAGAAAAATTCTTGTGTCCACTGAATCTAGCTTTCCCCACCCTCAACTGGAGCTTTTCAGGAGCATTTTCCTTGCCTACTTCACAGTTTATAGTGGTCAACCTCCAGGGAGTACTGGAAAGTACCACATATCCTACTCTGCCTCCTTAGCCATGCCCCTTTTTTTTCCTCCAAGCAGGTAAATGGATATTTGCACTTTCCTGTAAGCCCTGGCCCCCACAATTTCCCACCAATCTCACAAGATGATGTAAATCACAAAAAAATGAGAACTAACATATTTTAAATTCTTTCAACTTCCTGCTAAAACCAAAATATTCCCAATTCTATATTTACTTTTCCCTCTTCCATTCTGAGAGTTCTGCTTCCTGTATTTTGAAAATTTTTGCCCAGTTAAGTGTATATACCATTGATTAAGTCATTCCTGTACAAATTGTGCTGATTTTTCAAGAAGTTTAAACCGGTTTGAGAGCATGGTTCACCATTGAGAGTGATTCTATTAACTTGAGGGAGGTCCAGTGAGGTATGTGTCTCCAAAAGAATGTTACTGATGGAACAAGGATTAAGTAAATGGACTCCCACAGCCTTGAAATTCCCTTTTATTTTCACATGGCCTCACAAAACTCATGCATTTGCATAGGAAAACATCTTTACAGGACAAAGCATCAGGCTAAGTTGAAGTTAGTGGATGAGATATAGGAGAGATAAAGAATCTGGTTCCATCCAAAGCCTGTCCTGCAGAGAACATTAGACTGTCAGCCTCTTGGAAACAAGAATGAGGTCCTCTTTATCTTTGAACTAACAGGTGGTAACAGTCAAACTCTGCCTGTGAAGCATAGTCCTGCTACTCGTGACATTCTCCTTCTTCCTTTCCTCACAATTATCACTCTCTCACTCTCTCTCTTACACATACACATACACACAAACACATACACATACACATCTGGAAACCAGAGCTACCCGTTTAAAATTAACATTATTGATGGTCATTCTGAACGATGATATATGGGCTTACAAAGGAGATCTTAAGGGGTCAGGTGGGTCTCTAGATTTTCACCCATAAGCTTTATAAAAGCTTTATTTCCTGCACATATTGGATTTCTACACATGGACTGTGTGACTATGGTTTTTGTCCATATAAACACTTGTTTTGTATGTAATGGAATCAATAGGTCAAGTGGAAACCTACCTTATGTGGTTGACTTCTTATAGCTCTTATTTGCTCACAAAGGAGTTATGGCCAATCATAGAAATATCTGTGACATATAATGAAGTATGAAATCCATATGGCAATTCAAGCAAACTGAAAATAGGAGCAAGAAAATCCAAAGTGTTTGTAATGGGTATGAAGAAGCTGGCCCTTCAGACCCGCTTCCCAGTGTCTCCTTTGTCATTGTGACTGAGGTAACTGGCCCAACAGGACTCACTGAGGAAATGGTGATTTGTGACCATTGAGAACTGAACCAGAGCCAGCCCAGATTCTCCTTCATGAGCACCAAACCTCATGGAGCATTTATTTTCAGGGACTGAGTTATAAGATAAAGTTTACTGTAGGCTGTGGGTGTCATTGTAAGGAGGCCTTTAGTTTATCTCTTACTTCTTTCTGATAATGGTCTTTCAATTAATAGCACTGTTTAAAAAGGGAAGGTGTAGTTAATTTTTTAACTACTCATCAATGAAGTTGAGGTTAAAGAGGTCATGTAGACTAAATCATATATTTTATTTATGGAGACCCATTTTACTTGAAAATGGAGACAAGGAAGTAAAAGGTGGAGAGGATAATTAAATATATACTTTGCATATCAGTGATGACAGACCTTAGGTCCCACAGAAAAATGGAAAGGTTGGATGACTTGACTCCTAATGTTCCTAATGACAAATCCCAACAAAATGCGCCTGCCCTTAACTTCCTTAAGGCAACTAGTCTCCCTGCACTAAATTCTGCTTGACTTAAGCTGAGTTGAAGAATATAATTGGTTGCCTCTGACAGTCATTACTAAAATGTTGTGAGGCCTAAATTCTTGTTAGATGTTTTATACAAAGAAATGTTGGGGAGCCAAAGGAGAAGAAGAGACAGAATCAATTACATTGACACAATGATTATTTAACACATGTAAGAGAGGTGTATACCCCCTGGGTCTTTATAGAATAAATTTTATGTACTATGCTTAATCCTATCCTCAAGAACATCTATATAAGAGACAAGAGTGTTTCATGATGTTCTCTCAGTTAAAGTTCTTAATATGAAGTACTCACATAAGACCAAAGGGAAAATGAAGACACTCAGTGTGCACGGTCATGGCACACAGCCATGATGGAACTGATGTCAATGGGAGAAAACATGTCACAGAGTTCTTAGTTTAGGGCTCTTTTTTTCCTCATACATCTTCTGTGGTGGAAGCAACTGGGATGTTTACATGTGTGAGTCAGAGTCAGAGATTGACTTGGGCATGATGTTTAAATGACAATGATGGTGTTGTGAATGGGTGAAGAAAATCACACAGACAGAGGGGAAAAAGAGGGAGGGAAGGAAAGGAGGAAGAGAGAGAGAGAGAGAGAGAGAAAGAGAGCTGTCTGTACCTGGTACATGGGGAAGAAAACTAGTCTTTCTTCAATATGTAAACTGCACTGATAAATGACATGATCTATTAGCAATATGGTCATTCTTAGAGGAACTCTGAAAACCATAGCTGTATGTTATTCTCCAACCCAATTGATCATTACAGCCCAATTTCCCCACACTCCCACCCACACAACCTAGGATCAAATACATTACTCCATGGAAGACTTTAGGTTGTACTAAGCAACAAATGTGGTTTTTGTCATGTTTATCCTCCATAAAAGACTTCAGGGTGAGTGTGATCAATAGATCTGTGTAGTCAGTCACAAGACTGTAGAGGATGTAGCAGAACTGAAGTTATGGTGGACAGGATGCAGAATGGAGTTAGCAAGAAGTCATCAACATAAAGCTCCAGCCAGCAACGAGATTTTACGGCAATCCTCTTAAGTAGTAGAGGAAGATGAGGTCAGCAAGGAGACAACAAGGTAGGAAATAGTAATTGGGTAGGTGCTGTTGACCTGCTGGGTGAGTGCCGAGAGGATTTTGGACATCACTGGCCATGTACTGCCTTGGACCACCTTAAAAGTTCAACTGACCATGTGATTTCTCAATAACACCTGATTCCCATAGTGAGCTATGATTTAGAGACTCATTTCTGATCCTGACATGGAAAGAGTAAGCATTTTTGGTTTGCGTATGGAGCAAATGTGTAGGAAAGTTCATCTGTTGGTCAGAATGCACCAGATGAAAACAAGTTCTGAAAAAGACAGAAGCTCCTTACTGCTCACTTTCATGCCCAGTGTACACGGTCTGAAGATGGCTCTGCTCAGGGATGTAGGCCAAGCACCATCTGAACACACAGGCTCTGGGATGCTGATGCCAGTAAAGGAAGAGTCTGATGGTCTAGAGCTGTTCTCTCCACTTCCAGATGGATGAGAAGCAGGGTGCTTTTGTCTTCAGTCTGAAGACTTCCATGTTTCTTCACATCTTCTCCCACCATGATTCTCAAATTTCTCTGCATGAAGGGAAGTGGCAGGGGCAGCAACAGACATAAGTGGTGAGCTCAAGTATCCCTGGCCCAGAATAATGAAATTTATTGTTTTAAAATTGTACTTTGGCTTATGATTTCCAGATCTTTTTATCAGAAAACAATTGAGTCAGAATTCTTAATTTTGGATGGATGCTTGTGGAATTGGGGTTCTTCCAGAAAGTGTAAAATTTTATTGGCTTGTGAACTGTAAATTTACAAAGTTATAAAATAGACGAGAGCAAGCTTGTTATAAACTATGGAAAGCAATAGTGTTAGCACTGAAAAATTCATCTTCAGAAGCTTGGGTTTGTTCTTATAAATTGAGCAAGCTCAACTATCATCACTCCTTACCTAATCCCAGAGAGTTTTCCATTTTATAGCTGAACATATGTGTGAGCCCTGCTGAAGGGGCAATGAATTGTACCAACTCAGGGGGAGATAAATAATTTAAGTTTGTTCTCATATGAGCACTCCAGCATTTGGGCAATCCCACGATGTGCATATGAACAGCTTGTTGCAGGATTATCTCCAAAAGCATCTGAAACTGTTTTCTTATAAAATGGAATGATACTACTTTAGGATCTATAACTTCAAAGTAGAACTATGCAAGGTCTTTGACTTATAATTGAAGTCTAGCTGATAATGCTGCACAAAAAAGATGTCATGTCACATACATATAGATAGAAAGGAAATGAGATTAGTGTAAGGATGAAAAAATATGTGTCCACAAAAGAATTTGTTTCCAAGAACACATTTTGTCCTTTGCAATTCATTTTGTTTAACTTAAGTAGGTAATAGAGGATAGCCTGAGCAATTAAACAGCACAAGAAAATTAACTGTGAGGTGTCTCTTAGAAGTATTGATTCGTTGTTCTTTTTGGGAGGTGCCTGAGTTTGAACTCAGGGCTTTGTGCTTGCTAGGCAGGTGTGCTACCTCTTGATCAATGCGTCTATCGCTTTTTGCTCTGGTTGTCTTTAGAGATAAGGTCTCTCTTTTTGCGCAGGCCTGTCTATACAACAATCCTTCCATTTTGTGTTTTTGATCATCACTAGAATGACCGGTGATCACCGTGCCCAGCGTTTTCCACTGAGATGAGGTCTCATGAACTTTTTTGCACATGGGCTGGCCCAGAAACATGATCCTCCTGATCTCAATCTCCCAAGTAGCTCGGGTAACAGGCATGTGTCACCCCACACAGTTATTAGTGGAAGTGAGGTCTCCTGAAGTTTATGCCTGGGTTGACCTTGTACTGTGATCCTACAGATCTTAGCTTGCAAAGTGTGTGGAAGTACAGGTATGAGCCAGCAGAGCCTAGATCCTGAGTAGTCTTTACAGAAACCACCTGGAACATACCACGTTTTTACTCCAATCACATTCATGGTATGAGTCACACACTAAGGGAAGACTGCACAAAGGAGGATTGGGGAAAGGGAGGAAACCTAAAACTTGAATATGGTTGATATAATCATCATATAGAAGTGAATATAGTAATCTTAAACTGACAGAGGCCACTACAAGAAAGGGACTAGAAGTAGTGAAGGGGTCTGGTAGAGATGAACCAATGTGGGTTGCAATACACATATGTATAGTAACAACACTAGGAATCTCTCTGTATAGCTATCATTATTTCAAACTAGCAAAAATGTTATTTTTTTCTTATTATCTCTAATGTTTTCTCTTTAACAAAGTTGGAGAACAAGAGGGTGGAACAGGTTCTTCCTGAAAGTGGTGGTGGTGGTGGGGGGAATAACGTATATTTATGTAAGTAAATGTGAAAATGATAAAATAAAAAAAATAGTATCTCAGGTTGAAGGCTAAATAGCTAAAGTAGATGGGTATGTCTTTATCATGCTCACGACCTTCACTGGATATGCTGTTTTCTGAGATTATTTTTGAGCTCTTGGCATTCCGGAAGTCAGAATCAATATGTTAGGTGATATGAAATAAATTAATAAACTTTACTTGGCACAAAGAATAGTGAATTTTCTTTTAAAAATATTTTGGAAATATCTTAAATGGACTATAGCTTTCAATAGTCAGGAGGGAAGGAAGCAAACCATAGGCAAAGGAAAAATATGAGATGCTGAGTCACTTTACAATAAATTAAAACTTTCAACAATACCATCAAAAAACCAGGCCATACAAAGAAGGAAGAAAGCATAGCAATTTTAAAGGAACAAAATAAACGGAAAAATACCACAATAGGGAGTCTAGACATCAGACATTCTAGAAAAACTATTTTAAATTGTGTGCCTTAAAAATGCTTAAAGAGATGAGGAAAAATACAGACAAAAGTAAAGAAAATTGGTGTATTTGTATTTGTATAAAATGAGAAGATAAGCAAATACAAATCATAAACATTAAGCAAAATAATTTTCAAGCTGATAAGTACAATTCAAGAAGTGAAAAATTGGTAAAAGGTGTTCAAGAGCAAATTTGAGTGGTAGAAGAAAGTTTCAACAAATTTGAGAAAGGGAAATTGTAATGATTGGAGCTGAGGAGACGAAGGAAAAAAAATCAAAGTGTGCATGGTGTAAAGGACTTGTCATATGCCTACAAGCTAGTCAACATCAGCATCGTGATGAAGGGCTTGAGTCCCTACATCCAGAAAGCTCAGCTATCCCAAGCAGTTTGAATCAAAAGATCCTCCCAAAACAGGGAAACAGCATACTGGGGAAGACAAAGGGAGAATCATGACAGCGGCCAACGACAGGTGACTCCTCTAGAGGGTAACCTCCGTAAGTTTATCAGTGGATTTCTCAGCTAAAACCTCAGAGGAAAGAATGCAATGAAATGATACATTTATATTTCATAAAGGGAAAAAATACTGTCAAGTGATAATTCTATATCTGGCAAACTCTTTTTTTCAAAAATGAAAGACAAAGGAAGACTTTCCAAGGTAAATGTAAGCAGTTGGTATTTATTAGGGAGAGATCTGTCTTAAAAAATGCTCAACAGACTCCTCCATGTTGAAATGAAATGGCACTAAAGAGTAACTCGAAGTTGGTGAAGATGTAAGGATCTCAGTTAGAATAAATACATGGTCAGATATAACAACTGTAGTCTTAACTTGCAAGGCCACTTTTGTCTATAAGCATTAAAAGAAAATACATAGTGAAGAGTAATTATAAAACTGCTGCAAACAGGGAAGATACAATATTATAGGAGTAGAGTTTTCTATGGATTGAAGTTCAATTGCCATCAAGGTGGATATGGTAGTGCACACCTAAAGCCCCAGCACTGAGGAGGTTGAGGCTGGAGGAGGATGGCAATTTTGAGGTCTACCTTAGCTATGCAGCAAGTTCATGTACAGCCTAGGTTACTACATAGTGAGAGTCTGTTTCAAGAATGTATTAAGCTGGATGCTGGTGGCTCATGCCTATAACCCTAGCTACTTTGCGGGGCAGAGATGAGGAGCATTGAGATTCAAAACCAGCCCAGGTCAATAGTCCCTGGACACTATCTTAAAAATACTCAACACAAAGAAGGGTTGGTGGAGTGGCTCAAGTGATAGAGCACCTGCCTAGCAAGCGTGAGGGCATAAGTTAAAACCCCAGAGCTATAAAAAGAAAAACAAAAAATTAAGTTGGTATAAACTCAAGTTAACTATAATTTTAGGGAATTATGAGAGAATCCCTACCAAAACAGTAAAGAAAATACATTGCAATATAGCTAACACAAAATGAAAAGGAAACTAAAATCTCTCATTACAAAAATCAACTAAATACAAAAAAAGGAAGGAAGAAAATGAGGGACAAAATAATCTTTAATACATAGAACACACAAACAGCAAAATTTGCAGAATTCCATCCTCATTTATAATTAAGATAAATATATTAACACTTCATTGATTTGCAGAATGACTAAAAACACACAATCCACCTGCTATTCTCTTGTGCTGCTCACAAGAGATTCACTGTAGATCACAGGATGTGTGGCAGTTAAAGTAAAAGTGTGTTCCATATACACATTACCACAGAGGTCTGGTGTCACTATATGAGCATGGAAAATAGGCTTTAAGTCAACAACTGTTACAAGAAACAAAGAAGGCGCATAAATACTGACCAAGGGGTGAATTCAACAAAAATATAGAACATTGATAAACACATGCACAAAATATTACCAGAGTCCCAAAACATAGGAAGTAAACATTGGCAGAAATGAAGGGATAAATGGTCAGTTCTACAATCATAGTTTGATATTTCAGTATAGGAATTTCAAAAAGGACTAGAAGAGTTTTATGTGGGTATGGACCATTTGGGTGCAGCTGACATATGAAACTCTGCCCAGCAACAGCAGAAGACATATTTTTCTCCAGTGCATGTAGAATATTCTCCTTATGTTAGGCCACAAAACAGAGCTTTGTAAATACAAAATGATATGGAATAATTGAAACCCTAGAAAACACAATAGAATGGGAATGAAACTATAAAGCAACAAGGGAAGGTAGGAAAAACACACACACGTGTTGAAATGGAACCATGTGCTCAATTTATCCAATGTGTTAATTAAGAAAGTCACAGGGAAATTATAAAATACTTTGAAAGAAATGAAAATATAATGCACCAAAGCTGGGGGGATGCAGGCAAACAGTGCTAAGGGGAAACTTATAGCTATAAGTACATAATTCTAAAAGAACTGTATCAAACAACTAATTCAACCTTACCTTAAAATACGAGGGAGGGAAGAGAAAAGTGAACACAAATCCAGCAGAAAGAAAATAAAGATTAGAGTGGTCACTGAACCTTGAAAGTCTAGGGGAATCACAAATGAGGACTTGTAAAATCAGTGAAGCAGCCTTTTGTTGTTATTCAGCAGCCTCATGATGTGGTTTTATAAATCAACTTTAAACTAGACTATGGCTGCTTCTCCTTTGGGATTCTGAGTGTAAAAGATGGATATAATACACAATCAGTAATATAAAATTAAACTGATATTTAAACCAATATATCTCCCTAACCATAGTTACAGAACAGCCAACGATACCTTAAAACAAAACTAAATGTGATGTGTCAGAGTCAACTAACAGCTTCTTATAAAGGACAGTCTTCCAGACCATAAATATTTATGAGTGTTTGTCTAATTAACACCACCTCCTACCCCATAATACTTTAGGTTAACCCAGGTTAACCCAGGGTTTGCATATGGTCTGATGAAAAGGTCAGATGTACCTTAAATGACATCAGAACATTGAGGTAGCAGGTGACCATGGGACTGCAGAAATCCAGTGTTGATATTGTCAAAAATGGCCATGACACAATGTTCCTCTTTGTCCTGGGACCTTGATCTGGATGATTTCTTCCATGAGGCACACCTGGTATCCCTCCTCTGTGTTGTGGCTTCGAAACTCTAACAGCCATAAATAATAGCCTTTAGTTTTCTGAGTTACAGTGTTGGGAACACCATCATTTCTCATAGTTTATCTACATCTTGGCTTATTTCACATGAGGGATTATAAACACTTGAGTCTCACTGCAGACTAACATGAACCAAGCTCACAGTCAATGAGAGTAAGATTGTGCTAACTCGTGACGAGAATGTCCACTGACAAGATGCCAGCTTCAGTTCTCTCCCTGCAGTCATGTAATGTCAGGAGACAAACCTAGAAGGCCATTTGTGTAGTTTAGAATCTAAAGAAAAAGCCAGATTTGAACACCATACTAGGGACATCATAAAGGCAGCCAAAGTTCGTGTCCCTTGACAAGTCCTCACCCCATTAAGAAGTGTAGGATTCAAGAGCAGGGCACCTACACTGACCTCAGGGTGGTGTGTGTTTGGTGGACACTGATCTCTCTCTTTATGAAACTCCTGAGTCTTGGGTAACAAAGACTCCCACAGTGAACATCTGTTCTTCAGTTGCTTTGGTCTTCTGCAATAATTTTCAAAATCTTTAACTTTTTGCATTGATCTCATTTTTAACCTGTAGGAACAATTTTATTTACCTGAATTTGAAGTCACTATTAGATTTCTCTGTCAGAGTCCGAGAGTTGACAATAATTACAGTCATTCACATGTTCATAGTTACGTCCCAAAATTATCTCACTGTGTAGCAATTTCTGTATAGAGATGTTATATGTCTATGTCTACACAACACTGAGGCATCCCTAAACATTATAAAATTACTGCATGAGTGCACTTTCTTCTTGCACATACAATAAGAAGACACCCTTTTGAGCATCTCATTCATTTATCTCTGAAATCATTATATTTTGTTAAATTGACATCATTCTTTATAACTGTGTGGTCATTTCTACTCTGTGTCATTGCTCATTTTTGCTAAATTCTTTTCACTAACAGTCTGTGGGTGTACTGTGTTTAATCTTTTCACATTTTCACGTATAAATGCTCCTTTTTCTTCTGAAAGTCTAAAGTGGCTTTAACTAGCCATTTGTAGAAACAGACTCTATGATGTTTACTTTATCATTGTGTTTTACCACAGTCTCTAAAAATATTCTAAATCTTCTTATCAACTCAACTCCATTGTATATTTATAAGCCTTCCTTGAATAATGTGATTTGGTTCCCTTAAAAATTAAGATCTTGTTATTTCTGTGCTACCTTCCATCTGTTTTGAATGTACTATCTCTCCAGAAGTTCAAGTTTTCCTCCATGCTGAGGAAAGTATAACGTGAAGCTGACTGCCTCATTTCTTTTATGCTGTTTTCTTAATATGAACCACAATCTGAGACCTAAAATAACTTTATTGACCATGTCTGACCTATATTGCTGAGTAGACTTAACTGCACCTTGTTTCCTCCTGAACAAAATACCCCATTGCAGGGAGCCAGGATTCTCCTGTGCAACTCTCCATAGAGCATACGGCACTCACACTATCGTACCCAAGCTTCCTTCTGTCAAGAATGTATTTGTTTTTCCTCTTAGTTACTACATTTTTGGTTCTGTCACCTTTCATAAAAAAGTACATCAAAAGCTCTTCCTCCCCCTGCCTTCCTTTGCTCAGCATCAATACAATCTCTGTGGCAGAGCCCTCTGGTGGCCTGAGCCACCATTCTTCTTCAGTAACAGAGTACAGGCCTCTTTCCTGGTCTGAACGTGTCCAGTGAATCATCATAGCCCTTCCTAGGTCCTGAAGGGTTGATTCTAGGATACCCCCACACAGATTTGAAAATCTGTGATGTTCCAGTCCCTTATAAAAAAAAGCAAAGCATTTGCATTTAACCAGTGCACATCCTCCCATATACCTTAAATCATCTCTAGATTAGTTGTGATACTTATCACAATATAGGTGTTATATAAGTAGTTCTTATACTGAATTAGCTGGGTAATAATGACAAGGAAAGGAAATCATACATGTTTACTACACGTGCATTTTTTGTTGAGTATTTTTGATTTGCCTTTGATTGAATCTTCAGATGCACGAGACTTTAGGTACAGAGATCTGATTGTACCCTCTTTTAACAACTGTGCAATGGAATGTAAGTATATGAGTAGAATTTTGGAGAAAATTCATTAAGACTGAGAACTAATTCACATGGGCCTTTTTTGTCTTCTCTCCTTACTCTGGCTTCTGATGTACAAAAATGTGATGACTGATTAAGAACAAAAATTAGATGGTAAAGATGGTATGACAGAATTGGATGTGTATGTCTCCAAAGTCTTCAGAGAAAATCCATCAGGCATGAACTCTCCATGTTGTACTAGTAGAAAAATTAATAGGTGATACTTCCCACATTGGGTCACTTTGTCTGGTGTCTGATGTTAGTGAAATAGAGTTCTTAACCAACGATGCTGTCATTGCTATGTCTTTGGATTATACTCTCTGACCCTCCACTGCTCTGGCAATCATCACTATTACAACAACTACGACCACACATTCTCAACTCCTGTCCCACAATACACACAGATCAGAAAAGTCAGCTTCATTCCCACAGCTGTCATAAGATTTTGGGGTTGACTTTGAAAATTTTTGTCAGAACTCTTTTGAGTAGCCATTCTATTTCCATTTTCCTGGTGAAGAAATTGAGTCTTTGGGAGGCTCACTGAGTTTCCTAATGTCCATAGGAGAGTAAAATTATAATTCAAATGTGAGTCTGACTCAGAAACTCAAACTCTTCTCAAGTGCCTTACAGTCTCACTCCATTTTCTTGTACTCTAGAGTCATGCATTTCATTTGATCTAACCATGATTGCATGGAGTAACACCAGTCTCATCTTTACCCTTACCTCACTTCAATTTACTCTGCTCATCTTTAAAGTGTGATCTGAGCTGCTCCAGTCAGCCCAGTCTGCCTGATGGGTTTGCACAACAACACTGCTTTGCACAACTCTGGACACTTGTTTTCCAATAGTCACCATGCTTATATCAATGTACTTTACCCACCATCAATCTGCAATGACTTAAAAAAAAGAATGATGGCTTATGGTATACAAGTACTTTTTTTCCAAAAGTAGTATTATTTCTATCACCTTTAATTTGGGTTAAAACTTTTCTTCAGTTCAAGTTACCATTTTATTTCCCTGTCTGGTAGACTCCCCCATTTGCCTGTCATCCATGAATTCACATGCCTACATACAAACATAAGTGTGACCTGACTTTATTCATAGCAAATTCCTCCCAGCCCTACTTAAAACATCACCCTTTCTCAAGTTTGCATTCACTTTTACATTTTTCTTAACAACACTCACTCCATACTAAACCCTTGTCTGCCTGTCTCTTCCCTAGATTTTAGCTCTTCCAGCACACAGATTTTTCCTACTCATTTCTACATCCTCGGCAGGAGGGCTGTGACCAGAACGCAGGGAGTGGCAAGAATTAATGGAATCACTGCAGACACCTCCAGACTCTTTAGCGAGAGCCAGGTAGTGTGGAGACTGATATTCATTTCCAAACATGAAGCTCAGGTGAGGAGAAGTGAAAGGCTTTGTTCAGTTCCAAGCCACGAACAAGCAAAAGTTGAGAATTTGATTCTAAATTTGTTTGCCTTAAATCCCATGCTCTTTGATTTGTATAAGGAGTAGAACTCACTCCAAAGTTTCACTGTGCAGTTTTAGAGAGGTCTTTGCTTTGCCTGCCAGTTATGGTATCATTCATGTTCCATCAGTATGACATCTGGTATTAAGCAGGTTCTTTTCCTTTGGCCTAATATCTTACCAAGAGTGCCTATTCTCACTGCCTTTGTCTCTCAATCCGGAAACTGTCTTCATGCACAGAGCCCCCAGCTGCTGGCCCCTCTCAACAGGCCAGCTGCCCACAGCCAGGCTCCAGACCTGAGTTGCTGCTAGCATTGTCTCCTCATCTGGAGTTGCTATATATTTTTAGTAGCAACTTTCCACAAGCTTCTCATTTTTTATTCCTTACTCCCTTGTACCTAGCCTGTAGTCTTAATTATTTGAATTGGTAGATAATAATGGATACTTTGCTATTTAAAATTGATGGGTTAATTCTCTTCCTTTCCCATAACCAATTTTTTAAACTAACACATCACACAATCAGAGCATTTATAAAGAAAGAAAGTCTGCACTGCCATTGGCCACAGGTGCCAACTCTGAGCTGTCGTAAGAGTTGATGTAGAACATGTTTGTAACAGTGGAACTACCCTGTAGAACTTGGGGAAAGAGGGATGGAAAAGAGAATGATAGAGAATCAGGAATATTGTAAAACAACATCTGTGAAGGTAGAGGATATAAGGATGTGTATTGGAAATCTGTTGAAAATGGGGGGTGGGAGGTAAATGGGTAAGGGAAAGTAATGGAAGAGGTTGAGTGGACCAAAGTAAAGTATGCCCACAGGGGAACATTGAGAAACCCTTTTGAACACAACTTAAATATTAATAACAAAAGACAGTACTGTAAAATAGGTACAGTGTGTGGGGGTACTAGTGGAAGGAGGAGGGTGAATGAAGGAGATTAAGGTAAGGATATTTGGTTGATGGACTTCATATACCCATACAAAATAGAGCAAAGAAACCTCTTGCAATTGCTTTAAATGGGGTGGAGAGGGGGGTCGAGGGGAGAAAGAATGGGGGTGATCAACCAATGTACAATATAAACCTAGTTAGAACTGTCACTATGAATCCATCCCCCCTTGAATAATGAATATATTCTAATAAAAAATTTTATAATAAAAAAGTTTGGACAGTTACTCTAAAAACCTGTAAGGTATACATGCCTCCCCTGGTGTGTCATGGGGAGGCCCCTCTTGTCCTCAGCCAGCCCTCACGTATTTTAGATTCTGGCCTTCATCTTGGCCCCTAGACTTTCTGAAGCAGACCCTCTTCAGCGAGTGTTTCGACTTGTGAACTGCTTCTCTGATCACATCATGGAGCACTCTGCTCTTCCTTTTTCCATAATCCTATTCCAGGCCATTGGAAAGCTTGGTAAAATTATATTCTATGAAACCATGATTCTATAATTTTAAGAACAGGGTTTTTCATCTCCTAGTGTATAGAAGGGGAGAAAGATCCTATAGGAAATGTTTATCCAACAGAATGGCACATGGGCTTGGACCAGGTCTTTTCCTTCTAAAGGTGATAAGTATAGATCACCTAAATAGAATGCGGAGGCTAAAATAGCCTATAAAATTGTATAATCGCATACCTGGTTTCTCTTCAAAGAAACTGGCTGCTAAGTATCTACTTATGCCTAAATTCAATATGATACTTCTGGGACCCATTTCCTTCTCTAGTTATTTCTCACATCTTTAAGCTTTCCTTTTACGGTTTCATTTGCTCATTTTCCAGGGATGGACCCTGCTGCTCCTCCTCCCCTTCCCTCATCCCAGTTCTAACCCACTTCTTTCTCTCATCTTGGTCCCTGCCTCCTCTCTCCACTGATCATGGATGTCCCCTCATTTACTCCCTTGCAAGCTCCCTGCTCTGAGCTAGACTAGCCCTGGCCAGCAGAGGGTTATGATAGCCTTTGCTTAAAAGTGGTTCTCTGTGGCCTTCCCCAATCTAAAAAACCATGCCCATTTCCAGTTCAGCATCATTTTATCTCATGTCAGACCAAGATTAACCATCAGGGAATTCTCCATTATTTTCCCTCCCTTCCTTCTACTCCTATTTTCTTTCTTTTTCAACCTGTTTTCAGCTTGTTCTTTAAAAATGCTGGTCTAGGGCAAATGCAGCAATGTGGTTGGACTTGGATCACATGACAAGGAGAAAGCACATACAGGAGATATAGCATTTGATGTCCCCACTCCAGAGGAACTAATTCAGAAACCTGAAAGTGACAGAGGTTATCATGAGAAGGGGATCAGGAACCAGTGTAAAGATCAGTTAGAGATGAATCAACATGGGTCGTAACATGTGGGTACACGAAAGCAATGCTAGGAATCTCTCTGTATAGCTATCCTTAACTAGCAGAAACATTTTGTCTTCCTTATTATGCTTGTGTCTTTTCTTCAATAAAATTAGTGATAAAGGCAGAACAGGACCTGCCTGGAACTGAGGTAGGGGTGGGGAGAGTGCGGGGGAGGAAGGCAGGGGGCAGAAATGACCCAAACAATGTATGCGCATGTGAATAAATGAGTAATTTTAAAAAATCCCTGCACTCTCAGCCCTGCCATTTTCAGAAAAAAACAAAGCCTAGGAAAAAAGTATTTAACTTGACACCTCCAATCCCTCTAGGATTCTTCCTGTCATTTTTCATGCAGGTTCTTTCTTCATGGATCCTGAATGTTACTTGCCCCATCAAACCCCAAACCTCTCTGCCCATCTTGGCCCATTGTTCTGAAGCTCACACCCTTCCAGCCACTGCCCTTCACACCTGCCCTTTGCAAAGTGCTCTGCTCAACTTCCCAGGCTCAGCCCATCTTTTGAGCACCTGGGACACTGTGCCACTGTAAAGGTGCTAGACACAGTGGTTTTGCATTTTGTAATCTGGTTGGCATGCTGATAATTATAAGAGAACAGTCAAGCTAGCATGAAGACAAGAAATTGTTTATTTTGACATTTGTTTCAATACAAATCCCAGGATGATACAGATTTCTTCCATCTTTAAATTACTATAATGGAGTTGTTAAGTGAGCAGACTTGGTAGTAAATTCTCTAACCCTTGACAAACTTCTGTTTTATCCCTACAGCAATGGCATCAATTGGGTCAGGCCACAGCACTACCAAATGAGCATTTCATTTAAAAGAGAAAACACATGCTAGAATTTCCTCTCACATCTGTTTCCCAGCCTGATAATTCAGCAGACTGGGTTTTGATAAGGGATAACTATGTGATAATAGCTCAGAGAAGCTATTCACTCTTTGATTCAACTCTAAAATTTACCTTTCAGGGGCAAGATACAAGTACATGAAAAAACAGTTCTATTTTAAATGTCATGACAATATTTTTCTCTGATAGCCATGTTCTTTCAATCCTTTATGAATGCTCGCCTAAGAATTTAAAGATAAAATACATGTATATTTAGGAAGACAAATTTTCTAGAGTCTCCTTTTGTTACTTCATTTTTATTTGCTTACTTCTCTTTCTGGTGTCCCTTTGATGAGTTTATTTTTGAGTCTTTTCTTTCTTTAATTGTCATTGCCACTGACAAGTTTACTTAGGACTGTTGAGTGACCACTACATTCTGCCAGCTGCCCAGGCAAAAAGGTAAGTCTGAGTAGATGAACATTTAAGAAAATAACTTACCAGGGAAGAAAGTTCTTCTACCATGCCTTTGTAAGATTTTGAAGATGAAGATCAACTTATAATAATGATTATGCAGAAACAGTCCCTGTGTTCCATCGGAAATGATTTAGTGTTGAACAGAACCTCTCCACGGCCATTGTTCTTGGAGCAACTTTGTATCGGCCGTTACGTTTTATAAAAACCATACATCACCTTACTCTGCAGGACAGGTGAGAATTCCCCATAACTGATTACTGTTTGAGAAGCCACTTTTGTCACTGTACTCAACACTTGCCGATGGTCTCTTGAATAAAGTGGTGATTAATTTTGCAGTTCAGGTGGGATCTTGCTTTGGCCAAAAGGAATGAGTGATTACTGACATTTGCATCTGATGACCCTGATTGTAGCAATTGATTTTTGCACAGAAAATATAGGCTCTATAAATAACTGTACGTTAGGCATTGCAGTTTGCTTTTACTCTGAACTTGGAGAACCCCACCCTGAATTGAACCTCAGTCTGTCTTCCCTCCAGACTGGCGGTGAGTCATCCTTCCCGCTCTTTATCCTCGGTGTCCACACGCTCTGAGAAGAGCTCGTTTTCCCAGAAGGGTGCTTTAGACTCTAGTCATTAGAAAATGTGAGAATTCGTCCAACTCTGCCAGCTTCCTGGCTTAGTTTTAATCACTGTTAATGAAGGTAATGAATTAGTGCGTGGAAAAATGAGTATTGGAAAGAATCATTAAACTCTTCATGAGTTTCATAACTGATTTCCATAGATGCTTATTTTATTTCTCAGTTGATCCATTTAATTCCATGTTTGGAAATTATCCCTGGGAATAAAAGGATATTAAAAAATTCACAAACCTAGGCATACTCAGGTTTTCTTCCTTCCTTCCTCCCTCCCTAACGCCCTTCTTTCCTTGAATCCTTCTTTCCTCTCCTCCTCCTCCTCCTCTTACTCCTTCTTGCTACAAAATTTTAGCATTAATTCCCCCTGCCCCAAATTCCAAAACTATTAGTCTACTGTGAGGCTAGAAATTGCTCTTACTAATGCCACAAGTAGGAGGTTCTGAGTAATGATGTACTGTTGATTTTCTGGAGATCCTTCACAATATTTAGAAAAGCAATAAGAGGAGCAAAACTTACCAGCAAAATGCTCTCAGTTCTAATCCAGAGAGAATTTACTGCAGTTTAAATAAATAACCACTGATTCTATAAGAGAGAATAGGAGAGAAGTTTCCATTATTGCCCTTAATGGCCTCTTACAAATCTCTTGCTTACGCATTTCTCAAGTGGCAGGAGATATCTGCAAGCAGCACCGACCAGAACTGAGGAATGATAATAAACCAAACGTGCCTGATTTAACAGCTAATAAGTCAGCAAAGGAAGAATGCAGGCCACAACGGGCCAGAGTGAGCTTAATAGACTCACCATGTGGTTAGTCTTTTCACAGGGGAAGGAAAGGCATCCTTCTGCCCTAAGCAAATGTGACTAAAAGGACGAAGTGGTTGTGGACCAGTGCTTTGGTCTTTTCTGTTGTCAGAAAAGAAGTGGTAAATGGGAATGTCAGCTAGAAGGCTGAGCTGCCACCCTGGAACTGATACGGTTTGAATAAAAGAAAACATGAGTATCTGTAGGTTTTAAAACACACTAAATTTGCTTAAAGAGTTTATTTTTGTGAGTGGTACTAGAGTTTGAACTCAAGTATTCACTCTTTCGAGGCAAGTGCTTTACCACTTGAGCCATGCCTCCTCCCCTTTATTGTTTCTTTTTCTTTTTTATTCAGCTAGGGTATTGTGTTTTCACCTGGGGCTGTCCAGGTACCAGGCTTCTTCTACCTACTGCTTCCAACATTCCCAGAACATGCCTGGGAGTGCAGGCATGTTCCACCATGCCTGGTTTATCGGTTGAAATTAACTCTCACTAACATTTCTTCGCCTTGGTTGGCCTCAAATGTGATCATAGGAATTCTTCATCAATAAAATACATTTCTACAATGATAACAAAAATATTTTCATATCCATAACAATTTTAATATGTTATTCTTGAGAAAATAGTTGTAAACATTTGAGGCAAGGGAGACACAATTGTTTTTAATAGTGCATGACTGAACAAAGAAAAGCCAACTTTGAGACTTCGAGGAAAAATATTTTAAATGGAAGGTAGATCTAAGTCTGTGTTTCATTTGAAAGTAGGGAAAAGCTGCCACCTCCCCAGTTTTCAGGAAATGACAGAGCTTTGAGAAGAGGGAGATGGCAATGGGTACAGTGGTCCATGTACACTGGGGGAGGTAGATGGTGCTGGAACCTGTGTCATCATTATCTTCAAGAAAATACCTGAAGGCAAATTATTCTCTGGTGTCTATGGAGTCCAGTATGGGTGGAATGTGTAAACACTGATTTTTCCAGGTGTATTTCTTTATAGAGTTTATATTTTATTGGAAAAAATGTTAACCAAAGACATGATTCTCAATGGATAGAGGACATATGGAAGCTTACAACAAAGCCACAGAAAAGTCTCAGCTGCTGAGATACAGGTAGCAAGTCTTGTTACTTTATTTTGAAAACTACTGGCAGAGTTTTTGAATTGAATTTTACTTTTTCTTTGTCAACGGCAAAGTATAATAGTACCTATGGGTTTAATTAGTCCTATAAATGGAGTTACAATGAAAAGATTACAGATGATTGCATCTACCCAGAGGAATTATCATCTTATGTTTCTAGTTGAGTTTGTGAGAAGTTTTTATTAGTACCTTGTGTTTTTCTTCCTGGTGTCTAAGATGCAACATGGCTCTCTAATTCTTCCTTCAAGAGGATATATAGTTGGCAAATGCATAGTGTAGAGTGCAACATGGCAACTTAATGTATTCAAGATAAAACTATGTCACACATGTGGTGTAAATACATACATATGTATATGCATACTTTATTGATGAAAATCTCAGGGATAATCATAGAAGATTGGGGACTTTTAATGGTATTTCAAAAGAAAAACAGAGATACAAATAGGCATGTGATTTTTAATCAATTATAATCCAAATTAATGTAGTAAATTCATATTTTCATTTCTTGCATGTGCTTGATACCTGAGGTTTAGGGCATTGTTGTGAGGTTTGCATGAAGCAATATAATTTATACAAGCTTCATGGATTTTCATAGAGTGATCCTATGATATCTTAACTTTGTGACAACATATTTTTATGATTTTATACTTTTAAATTGAAATAATAAATAACAGTCCAGATGACATTGGTCTGGAGAATGATTTCCAAACACATTACAGCAGAAGAAGAAACAGACAAATGTGATTGCATCAAACAGCACAGCTTCTGCACAGCCAGGGAACCAATCAAATAAACTGTGCAAAGGGGAAAATATGTGCAAACCACATCTGATAAGAAGTTAATGTACACAGTGTATCAAGAGTGCAAACATCTTAATAGGAAGATAACAAATAGCTCAATGAAGAAATAAACAAAGGAGCTGTGCTGCCATTATTCAGGGATCTTGCCATTGAGTGGGTATCCAGAGGCAAAGCAATTAGTATGAAGAGACACCTATGGTTCCACATTAATTGCAGTACTACCCACAAATGGCCAAGGCATGCAATCAACCTAAGTGTCCAGCAACAGATGAATTGATGGAGTAAATGTGATAGAGTTCTTGCCTAGCAAGCACAAGGCCTTCGGTTCAAAGCAGCAGTACCACCAAAACGTAAAATAAAAAATCCTAACAAGGCATGGTGACTTTCTCCTGTAACCCTAGAATTCAAGAGATGAAGACCAGGGAAGATTGTGGTTTGAAGATATCATATGCAAAAAATTAGCAAGACCCCATATCAAGAAATAAGATGCACGTGGTGCTGTGTGTGTAATCTCAGCTTTGCAGGAAGCATAGGCAGGAGGTTTGAGGCCACCTCAAAGCAGAAATATGAGACTGTATCTGAAAGATAACCTAAAGCCAACAGAGCTGGTGGCATGGTTCAAGTGGAGGAGTGCAAGGTCCTGTGTTGAAGCCCCACTATATCCAAAGAAAGAAAAGGTGATACATGCAAACAATGGACTCTGATTCGGTCTTTGAAAAGGAGGGAATCCTGTCAATTCTGAGAATCTGGAGGACATTATATTAAAGGAAATGAGCCAGGCAAAGGAAGACAAATATTGAATGATCCAATTACATGAGGTGTGGACAGTGCATTATGGAAAGCCTCTGAGAACTGGACGTAAGCAAGGCGAGATGTGGCTTAACTGCTTTTATCTGTTGGTCAAGATAGGCACAGCATCGGCCACAGAACATCGGAAAAGCAGAACAGCTGCATCTACTAAGTTGTTTGTGTTCAGAGAAGCAGGAATGCAGGTTTCTCCTGTATACAATGTCACGCCCTCCCGGAGAGCCTCTGCTCCACCCTGTTGACCACTGTGTTTAAAAGACCCCCTAAAAGCGGACACGAGGGGTTTTGGCTTCAGCTTTTACTTTGGGCTTTTGTTTTGGGATGTGAGGCTTTTGCCTTTTTGGTGTGGGATGCCTTTGGAAGGGAAAAGATTGCTGGAGGGAAAAGAATTGCTAAAGAGGGGTTGATAGAAAGGATGTCCCGAGAACTTTAACATAGGCTTTAGAGAAGCTAAGCTACAGAAAGAACTTTATACATAGGTTTTAGAAAAGCTAAGCTAAAGAAAAGCCAAAGACAACATGGGACAGTGCAAGATAGAGGACTGAGACTTTAAGAATTATGCATATGCAGTTTTTAGGCATGGCTGTTGTTTTCAAGTCTGAGCACTGAGGCTTTAAGAAAGCTAAAAGACAGTGCAAGCCTGGGGACAAAAGACTTTAAGAATGGTTAACAGCTAAGAGAAAACCTGAGACAGAGTGAGTCTAAGGAAAGAGGTTTTAGGCAAGGAGACTTTAGAAACAAGGTTTGAAAGAACAGCAAGGAGCAAGGCCTTAAAGAATACAGATGGAGAAAAGAAGCAATGAGGGTTGGGCATCTCCACCCGAGCACCCAACACACCTGATCTCATTTTCTGTCTGTCTGTCTATCCTGTGTCTTTTCTGAGTCTCCAGTCACCCCCAGTTAAGCCCACTTAGGTTCAGTAATAACAAGGGAGCGAGAAAGCTGGCTCCAACAAAGAAGCGAGAAAGACAGCTCCCTCCAATGAGAAATACCAAAAAGTTGGGCAGCAGAATGGTTATATTCAGGTGCTGGCAGGTTGGAGACAGGGAGTAATGTTAATGATACAAAGCTTCAAATAGACAAAAGAAGTAAATTCATGAGTATTACTATGTCAGTGTCACTGGATGCCAACTGGGAATGAACTAAACCAACAGCAACCCTCGAATCTCCCAAACTACCCCTCAAAATGAAAAAGAATTACTTTATAGCATGATGAGAGACAGTGAATAAATAAACATTAGCATAAACACAAGAAAGTAAACTTTAGAGTCTAAATGGTTTCTAAAGATGGATTGTTGCTCACATTTAAAATGAAGCTGCCGTGAACTTTGCTTTGTAATGCTGCGATGATCTCCTTTGTGTCTCTCCTACATGAACAGGGTGGCAGTTTCGAAAGAAGAGAATAAAGATCAAAACAGGAATTGCAACTAGTGAATGAATGGATGGCATTGCTGAAGTGGATATGCATGAGAAGGAATCTAGTTTAGGCAAATGACTCAAATCTGAGAGAGAACTGTACAGTCTATTGATGAGGTCCTCCATCTTTCTGTCTACTGCTCTTGCACCAATGGTCTTTGCTGCAATGCTTTTAATGCTGGTCCCTTCACAACTCCCCACTCTCCACAGCAGCCCTTCTCTGAATGAATGTTCAATCTTAGGCACCCGCCCCAAGTTCCAAGGGTACATCCTAATCTATTCCTCACATGACCTCCCCAGTTTCACCTGATGGCAAATGTATCCCTTTGCTTTCTCAGTTCATAAAGTTTCATCATCCCTGGCTCTCCTGTTTCCTCCCAAATCCTATTCGCTAGGCAATCCTGTGTTTCCACTTTCTTGGACAAGGATGGCAGCATTCATCCTTGCATTCATCTAGATTTGAGGAATTGCACACACAACACATATATATGTAATTTTTCAAATGGAAATTTTTCAGTTCATATGATATACAACTCAATTCCTCAAAGCTGTTTAATGTGTATAAATTAAAAAGGCCATTCTGTTACTGGTTAGAGTATGAATCAGATATACTATTAAAATATTCTAAATGTTGGGTTTATGCTAAAGGAAACATTCTTAGTGAAGAGGACTAACATACAAATTTTAAAATGATATGACCTCGGTGTACATCATAGAGCAGTGAATTTTCCAGCACAGATGAAATTACACGGGACACACAATACTCGGTACATGCAGCGTGCACAAAGGTAAAAACGATGTGGCTCAGGTCAGAGTGAAGCCTTGGTTTGAGATTATTCTTTTAGAACCAAGTTGGGAGTTCAGTAATTTTATTATATATCCTTTTATAAAGTTATTGTACTAATGACATCACTAAACGACCTCATAAGATGTTCCCTATTCTTTCCTTTCTGATTACGATAAGAAGACATTTGTGGGGAGTAACTAGTGCTGAGAATTTCAGAAAATGTCTCAGCCACCACGTCAGCTGTTCAAAGCTTCTGCACTGACAACAAAAAGCCACGGTCATTGTATATATCAACAATGTGCCATATAGTATATATATTTCAAAAGAATCCCTCTCCATCGTAGGAATGCTTGATAATGAGTAGAATAAGTAGTCGTTAGAGACGAATCTAGAAGCCATCTAAGTGTGGCATAAGCCTTTGTTTCTACTGCAAAATGCAAGGTTTACAACGTGGAAACAGATGATCAAAGCAGAGTCATGGTTCCTAAGCTCATCTTTTTCATAGTTCCATTGAATAAAAGTAAATATCAACTGATCACAGGCTCAATGTGCCTCTCTCAAGCACTGCCACTCTGTCCTCTTCTATGGTATAGATGTCATAAACGGATTCCTTACTTCCAGGGGAGACTAAATAAAAGTACTAGCAGTCATGGGTATGCAAAGACTAATTAACATACACCTGATTATTTTCAAGGGTTTTACATAAAGAAATTCATTTCATCTTCTGATCCGTGCTTTGAGGACACCATTCTATTGTTCTTACTTTTTTTAACCGTGAAGAAACTAAGTCTAGATAAGTCATCAGGTCTCAGGGTGGGGAGGTTCTTAACGGACAGATTGGGATTCAAACTCTGGCTGAGTGGTTTTTACCACTTCTCCACACTAACAAAAATCAGGATCAGAGGTCACTATGAACCCCCAACTTCTCTGTGCTCCTTCTTCCCCCTGCCTCTGGCCTCTATGAGCAGCAAGAGAGAGTCACTCGAGCAGGGACATTGCCAATAGACAAGGTTTCTCCTGAGAAGCAGAGGTTGGGGGACATGTGGGTGACATCTGAGAAATACGCTCTCAGCACCCTTGCTCTGACCTCTGACCCTTGACCTGAGCTTCCTCATTCACTTGGTTGAGAAGATGGATGTTTGGTGTAGCCTAGAGAAGGCAGGCATCCCTGGGCTTGATATGCTTATATTCGTGACACATATGGTAAATTAGTAACCGAATGCCTTTCACAAGTTTCTTTAAAACTTTTTCCACTTTCTCTAAGCAAATATTTTAATACTTAGAAAACAATACAACCTAGCAATATTTTTAAAGATATGCAAACACACTGCAGACTGGACTACTGGCATGTGGCCTGGGAAGTTGTTCACTGCTCCAATGGATGTGGAAGTGCCATTGCCCCACAGCCTTGTCCCCATGGGTCCCTGTGTGGAGAGCAGGGGAAGGAAAGACATGATGTTTTCCTATGACACAGGGCTTTCAACAACCCCTCGATTGGGATTGAGGTTTTGGTTTGTTTTATTTTTGAAGGAATAATTTTATTTGGAGGACACACATTGAAAGCATTCAAATATCAGCACCAGTGAGTCCAAACAAAGAAATAAGAAGCAGAAGTGTACACAAAACAGAAAATTGAATTTGAAAAATGCAAGTCATATGAGTAAAGCAACCCAGACAAATTGTGGACCCAATCTGATTTTACCAAAGCGGATTTCAAGGAAAGTATCAATAATTTCGTCAGAGGGGATGTTGCACTTACTAAGAAACAAAATAACAAAGTGGGAGATGTTAGTTAGCCATGAGGAAAAAACTGCCCAGAAGCAGAGTGAATAATTTTCCAGAAGTAAAAGTTTTAGAAATGTTTACCAAACATTTATGGACTTAATAACAAATCCATATTGATTTTATTTTATTTGTTAATATGAAAGTTTTTATTGTATGTCTGCTAACAGAGAAGGTTAGAAATTGTAAACAGTAACGTAAAAACTAAGTCATCCTTTTCAACCAGAGGAAACTGTCTCTTTGGAATGAGCAAATATGCAAAGCCATAATATACCTCAAACCGTCAGTTTCATGTTACATTAAATTATTCAGTTTTTGACAAATTATGAGGAGAACGAGTTTCAGAAAATAATTAACTGACTGGACATAGTTTGATTACCTTTATATAAGCAAAATATTACCTAATTCCAAATGTGGAATCAATTCCTACCCTAGACATCCTTCATGAACCCAGAATCATCCCTGGTAGAGCAAGTGGCTCAAATTTAGTACAAAATCTCAAGCATTTCAGAGCCTCTGTATTCACAGACGTTCCAAAGTAGGACAAATCCCTTTCTTTCCTGTTACTTTAGGCTTTGATTCTGTCAGAACCCCAGGCATCCACAATAGGGACCTGGCTCCTTGCACCCTGCCCCAAATCCTAAGATTCAGTGGTGAAAGGGGGAACCCAGGTGCCTGCCCTGGGAAGCTGACACCCATGAGGGAATAGAGACCTGAACCAGAGACGTGGCACATAAAACTAGAAAAACATGAGGCAAACCAATTCAGCGTGTTTAAATCAATAACTAGGAAAATTTTAAGAAAACATATTTATTTCCCAATTTGTAGTTGTGAAATAATAAAAATTGTTATTTAGAACTGCCCAGAAGTAATAAGTTAAGTTAATTATGCACTTATTCCATTGAATATAAATTATCTTAAATTTCAAGATTCATCAGACTTGTCCATGGGTCAAATTGTGAAGCCTTGAAAAAAGTATTCCATTTTGTAATTTATATGCATATAACCAAGAATCGATGCTTACATTTTTTTTAGAAAAAAATAGTCTCATTTCAAATGTTCTCTCCTTGAGTCCCAAAATAAAATTCAAATGGAATTAGCATAATCAGTGTTCTTAAATAGCACTCTTGATAAGACTAAGTAAGCAGAACCAATTAGTTAAAATGCTGAGGCCAGTAGGTTAACTCCCTTATAAAAATGAAAGCAAGTACTGCAAGAAGAGTAAAATGATTGGTGAAATATTTTTGTTGAAAAGAAATTTTATAAGAAAAATGAAAGAGTAAGGATGTAGTTTTTAAATCGCTTGAGAAACACAGACTCCATTCAACCTGTCTTCTCCCAATAATAATATTCCAAATGCTGGTGGAAGTACAAAAGTTTAAAGTCTAAGAGGATAGCTAAGAATTTCTGAGATCCAATTTCCTTTCTGGTCTAATTCTACAATTCAGACTGAGCATTGATCTTAACTGTTGTGCATAGAAGTACAAGTTGTTTTGGTGTCTTCTCTGATTTTTACTAAAGTTAAAAAAAAGTGACTTCTTACATTTTGTAGTCCTCATGGGTTTTTGAGACAGTATGCTTCATGTCAGTTTTTAGTTAGAATACTGTCCCAACAGAGGTAATTGCTTTTCTTCTTTTGCAGAATGTCCAAGAAAAATAACTAGTGTAAGCTGGTAATCTTAGTTCAGCATCTGAAAAGTCCTATCTTTGAGAAAGGTCTGTCAGATAGAATTTTAATGGTATTACAACTAAATATGCACTCAGGTGTTGCTAAATGACAAGGAAACATTCTAAGAAATGTGTCGGTAAGTGATTTCATCATTGTGCAAACGCCTTGGAATGTACGTACAGACATCCAATGATACAGGTCAGTAACAAATATGAGACCAGCAGAGTCAGGAAACGCTGAATGTGTGAGGCTGTGTTGGCAAAACACAGCATGCGGCTTTACAATGAGCTTGTTTAGTGAACAGAGGAGCGTAGAAAAGTCATGCACTGGTAACAGGTCACTCGTCGTCATGACTGAGCACCATGGACTTCTTCTGCCTAGCAGCACAGCAGGTGCGGTTTCACAGCATCATCACAAATGCGTGAGGGATGCGCAAACTCCAGCCTGAGGATGGCTGTGACCTCACCAGGTGATAGGGTTTCTCAGCTCCATTGGAACCTGCAGGACCTCCGGCGTTAGGCACTCATGCTTTTGTAGAAAAGCACTGAAACCTGGCTTCCAACGTTACAGAGTTGGAATGACTTTCACGTTAAATTCTTTTTTAAGTAGGTATAATAAGTGGGGAAATTACCTGAAGTTTCAAGAACATTCTAAGTCATGAAGTTCTTTTATGGTGAAATCATGTGGGGCTTCTTTCCATGGCTGTGCTTTTGTTTGTTTGTTTGCTCTTGAAGCACTTGAGATGCAACGTGGAAACTGGAAAGCTGAATGGAGACATTCGTTGTCACAGTGGCATTTATCCATGCATACTAAGGACTGTGCTTGGTGTTTTACACATTCTAAACAGCACAGAATTCACACGACAGAGGAGTGACGAGCACTTTGCATTGAGGAGGCTGAGGCTCAGTTCTTTCCCACTTCTGGGGATGTTCTAACTACTATCATAAACACAGGGAACAGAAGGAGTCCGGGGTTGACTCTATTACGGAAAAGGTCAGACCTTAACACAATAGCACAAAACTCTGGGTGCAAGTGGCTCCTGAGAAAAATGGCTGTACCATGGTAGACACCTAGAAATGGCTGGAAACTGTGCTTTCCACCCCAGCACTTTGAGGACACTGAAAAGCTCTTCTCCCTGTCACGGTGAGCTCCTGTTCCTTTCAGAATGAAGATGACCATTCTTACAGGTCATTCTTACGGTCTTTCTCAACTCTCCACCTCGCTGCTGGCGCATGGCTAGGATTTACCTTCAGTGGAAGGACCGTCAGGCAGAGCCCACTTGTCAATACCCTGCTTCATCTCCTAGGACATGGGCTGGGCATAGCAGTCTGCTGAAGAGGCTGCATGGTGGCCATGGTCTAGAATATCTTCCTCCTGCCCCCTCCGACTCTGTGTCTTTGTCTCTGATTACCTGCAGCAAGTGTCGTGGATATAGTGGAACTGAAAGCTCTCACCTGCTGCCAGTTCTCCCTTTCTGTTTATGCACACCTGAGTCTTAGGAGAGTTCAACCATTCTTCTGGAAAAACATGCTATCACAGGTATTAAATGCTTACTCTCAAAATGTCAATCAAAAGCTCGTCTTGGGCCCCAAATCGACATATCTTACTTCATAATTGTCTTTTACACTTGGGTGCTGCTATTTTCATTCTTCACACAAATATCTTAACCCCAGCCCAAATCCAGTTTCCACTTCAGCAAACATGCCTAACAACCTAGTCACAAGAGTCATGTATTAGAATCTTCTTTGATTCCTATTTGTTTCTTTCTCTTCCACATATCCATCAACAATCCTAGAAGCTACGCCTCCAAAAGATACTTCATCACGCTTGGATTCTATCCATCTCAACTTGTAGCAACTTACCCATTTGTTTCCAAATTTGTTCATGCCAAGAAATGCTCAGTCATCACCTGCCAGCTACCAGGTGTTGTGCTAGAGAAAGGAGACGCGAAGCAAAGGCAAGTAGACCCCTCTCCTCGCAGGCTGCAGTGGACACCTATGGAGCCCCTTCCACGTGTATAAAAAGCAGGAACTCTGCAGGAGGGAAGACACAAGCAGGGATAGTCTGTTCTCTGAGTAAAGGTCTCTAAGTAATTATTCTCATCTCTATCAACATAACACAAAGTATAATCAAAGGCGTTTCTGGTCATCGTCCTGCTGGGTTTCAGGGAGATCGCAATGAATCAGTAGGCTGTGAACATGGAAGCACAGACGTTCACAGCGTTTACACCCTTCTCTAAGATGCTGCAGACCCTGACTGGGATAATGTGTGCTGCTCCACCCTCCTTACTTAAATTGCATGTCATTACCCTGAGGTCATCACATAACCACTCCTGTCTCTGTCGTTTACAACATGACTGCTGTAAAACGACTTGTACAGTTGCATGTTCTCTAAATGTGCTGCTAACAAAAAAGGTTTTCAGATTTCAGATGTCAGTCAACCTAGGAAAGATGCCAGCTTTCGCTGTTTGACTTCAGAAAAACAGAAAAAAAATGTTATTCCAGTTTTGAAAAACCTAAGAAACTTAGACAAATATCTTACCTGTTTCTTCATTCTTCTGTCAACTCTGTGACTTAGCAACCATTAGTATTTCGATAAATATAACTTTTTTTTCACAAGAGTTATACAAGCTAGTATGTCGATAAAGTAAAAACATTCTTATAAAACGCTTGAAGTTTTTCTCTATTAACTTTCAAAAGGCATTGGTTAGTCATGAAATGGTGGAGCAAACATCAAATTAAATATAATTTAATAAGTGAATGAAGAGAGTTGAAAGTCTTAAGTGATTAATATTTTTTGAAATGAAGAAAATACCAGAAATTTAAATTTTATCTACACCTCATGACACGAGATACAATTTTAATTGATAAAATGAAACTTGGCACAGCCCTAATGATGATTATGTTCCCAAAATTTACCAGATGCTTATCTGCATCTGATTACTAAGACATCTTCATATAATAATCATTTGAAGTTATATTCGGACACTGATTTTAATAATTTCTTCATGCTTACTACCTATTGGACAACTTGTTAGTCTTGGCAGACTATTTTTCTGAGTGATTTGCAATTTTGGTTGTGGTTTGTGTTCTTTTCAGTGTTTTGTGGTACTGAGGTTGTAACCTGGGCTCTGTGTGTGCTAAGCCAGGCTTCTAACACTGAGCTACGCCTGCAGCCCATGATTGGCTATTTTTTAAATCAGTTGTACACATGACAGCCATATCAACTTACAGGAAAATATTACTGGGTCCGGTTTCCAACTTCTCCAGTTTTTCCCATAAGAGAAAGATCTGGCATAATATCCAGTATACTGATATTAAAATGATAAGCACACCCTTTCCCTGTTAGGATTAAGTAAAACTAATCTTAGTAATCTTTTGGATTCTTTGCCATGCCTCCCAAATGCCTGGCAAGTTTTCAGAGCCTTGTGTGCCCACTACACGTATTTGTGGCTTTCTTTTACTTCTAAAAAAAAATGCATGATTTTAGGTGATGAGAGGATATACATTATTTTCTGACTTGTAAACATAAAAATCATAAAACACAACATGGTCTCTCGTACTTCATGTGACTGGGGATTATATTTTCACATTTCTTCATTTTATTTTGTTTCTGAGGTCTTCATATAATGATCTGCAAACTTCTAGACCCAAACATGAAAAACTTTCTTGCTAATTAGCATTATTTTCTGCTCATTTTCCTTTTTTTAATTTCTCATGTGCTTTTTGTAAAGGAACAGGAATGATATTATTACACTTTTCGGAGTTTGACCAGGACAGATATTTTATCTCCTCCAAATTTCACACACACATGGTGGTAGATAAGGCCAGAGGAAAGCTATTGGGGCTCTGCTCCCCCTTCTGGCTGAGTTCCATATTACAGCCCAAGGCCCTTCTGTTGTAACATTGGAGTATAAATCAGTTTCCAGCCTGTGTGTGTGACTGGCTTCTGTTTAATTCTTGCCTATGTGCATGTCATTCTTCATTTATCAAAAAAACAACAATTCAGTGTTGTGATAGACTGTTTTGGATCCTAATTCAATTTAATCAACATTAAAATAATTGCTATAGCTTAATATTAAAATCACATGATATGATTATGTAATGTATAGCAAGTTACTGTCAACTTTATTAATTTAATAAATACATTCTGGTTATAAAATAAAATGGCCTATGCTAAGAGATGTGTGTTTATATGTGCAGGAGCAAAATGACATGATAGCTGGTGTTGGCTTTTAAATAAGTTATCAAGAAATAAAAGAAAAATTGGATGTACGAATGAAGTTTAAAAAATTGAAAACAATAAGCATGTTAACTCTGCACTGTACTTTTCTGCATACCTGTTTTTTTCCAGTATAAAGTCTAAGAGTCTTCCTTTTATTTTCCTTTTCATTTGTTATATTGTTTATTTACTTAATTTATTTAGCAATACTGGGGTTTGAACCCATGGTGTTGTATTTTAGGAGCTCTACCAATGGAGCCCTTTTTGCTTTTACTATTTTTCTAATAAGGTCTTGCATTTCTGTCCAGGCAGATCTAGACCACAGTCCTCCTCTTTGCCATTGCTGTGTAGCTGGGATGACAGTTGCATGCAACCACACCCAGCTTGTTATTGGCTGTAATGGAAGGCCTCCTGACCTTTTTGTCCTGGCTGGCCTAGCACCACAGTCATCCAGATCTCTGCCTCCCAAGTAGCTGGTATTACAGACACGAGTCACTGAGCTTGTCTATTTTCTTCATAAACAATTGCCGGCATTTAGCAATGTTGCTGACTCACATTTTCCATGGTAACTGCTGGTTAGGTTTTTGGTTGCAACTTCCTTTGCAGTCACAATTAGTCCCCATCTTATTCTCGTCCTCATTATTTATGTTCTACTGCTAAGCACTGCATGGAGTTAGCCCCACAGACACACAGATCTTTACAGTGCAGAGAACTGGACAAAGCCAGCAGCAATTTCTTTGCCATGTCAAGTCAGCAGGATGATGCAGGAGTGACTTCTCAGGATAAAATAGCTGTGCTTTTCAAAGTGTCTGGTACATCGGAGAGCCTCACGTGACTTTAACTTGCATAGGTTTTCATTAGAGCTACCTTTGGAAGAAGTGGAGGACATATTTTAATTAGATACCTTTAAAAATACTTCCTATTACCATGTTGCATTCATGCGTAAGTCCTCAGGTGCTGCATTTATAACTTGTTTAAAAGCCAGGAAACTGAGGATCCATAGAGAGGTGGGTATGGGTGACAGGAAGTGAAAACCTGCACTCCTTCTGGTGCCCCGGAAGAAGTTGAGGGAGATGTACAAGGGCTCCCTACACTGTTTGGGTTACCTCCTGTGAATCTACAATTATTTAAAATTTTAAAAAGTCTTGAAATCTGACTGTTCTAACAAAAATTCATTAAGTTATAGGTAAAGAAATCAAGGTCAGAAAGTTGAATTAAAATGTCTGTTTATATAACTCAGTTCAAATAATTTAAAGTGGCATTGCTAAAAAGCATTTTGGCCTTACTATACTTGGGAAAAAATCAACAAATGAAATGAGCTAAATACTCCTATAAAACAAATTGTGGTAAATTGTTTTACATGAAAATTTTTTAAGTCTTACACAACAAAAGCCAGAGATATTATTTGTAGGTAATTTAAAAATGCAGTGCTTTTAAATTTGCTTATTTTGAGAGGCAGCACTGGAGTGTGAACTAGGGCCTCACATTTCCTAGTCAGGCATTCTAACACTAGAGCCACTCTGCCTGCTCTTTTTATGTTGGGTATTTCCAAGATAGGGACTTGGGACTATTTGCCTGAGCTGGCTTATAACCATTATCTTCTTGATCTCTGCCTCCTGAATACCTAGGATTACAGACATGCCACCAGTGTCCAGCCAAAGTACAGTTGCTAAGAAAGTTCTCTCAGTGTGTGTGTGCTGTGTGTGTGATGTGTGATGTGTATGTGATGTGTGTGGTGTGTGTGTGATGTGTGTGCTGTAGCTGTATGTGTGTGTGGTGTGTTGTGGTGTGTGTGGTGTGTGTGATGTGTGTGGGGGGGTGCTGAGAGAAAAGAAAAGTAGAATTGAATGCCAGGACAAACATTCACATAAAAGATTTTGTGTGGAGGCAATTTCTCCAGGAAGGAAATCAAATGGAGCTCCCAGTTCATGGTCACTTCATCTCCATTTCAAATACAGCTTAACCCCATCCTCTGTTTTCACAATAACTGAAGAAAAAAAAGACAAGAAAAACAACAAAAATACCTTGCTTAAAAGGTATTTTTTTTCTTAAAAGAATTAAGTAAAAAGGGCTGTTAGCTGAGGTCAGTCTAGTGTTAGGAGAATGATGAAGTCTTCTGAAACCTGGTCCTTTGATATTCTCCAATTAAATATTTACACCTGTTTAATCTTTTAATGTGGGAACCATCAGGATTTGTCTGATCAACATGAGATGGGGACTCTGAGGATAGAAGACAATCCAGCCTGTCTGCTTAGGTTTTAATGCTTTGCCCTCTAAACATAGTGACTCAGTTGCCTGTCACCCCAGTTTTCCCAGTTTAGGGTAATTTTGTCCTCAGTACTGTCATGAACTCTAAATTGCAAAATGAAAGAAAGAGATCTGCCCAGTGAGAGTGTGACAATATTAAATAATTTCTCGACAACTTTGCTGTTCTTAATTCCTGGTGCATGATTTTAGTCAAGCTGGGAGCTCTTCAGACAGTTTTCCTTACATTACTGAAATTTAGAGGTCAGGTAACATTTCACTCTCTTTTCTTTCTAGGAGCCTGGGAGAGGCTGGTCAATGTCAAGGTAATGTCATAATTGAGCCTGAGGAGCTAAAGGGTAGGGAAAGGTGTCACAGGAGGACATGGGGCTTTGGAGCAATGACAGGCTAGGAATGCCAGAAATTCCTGATGCAAGGATACCTTCACTGTTTCCTCTTTCCCTCTCTCTGACAGTGATGTGTTTCAAGAGTGCTCTGCTAAAATCTACTTTGTTCTTTCCCAACTTATTCACAAAAAAAGCCACAGAGGGCCATTCCAACTGATTTTAATATTAGTATAATGAGATGCACACAGAGAGATTAGGGCCATATTTGACTATAAATTGCAAAATGAACCACTGTTGGCAAGCAGTGAAATTATCCAGCCCAAAGAAGAGCTGTTAGCCACGCCAGGCTGACATCATTTCCCCTGGCCAGCAGATGGTTGCACTCATTCTCTCAAAACTCGATGAGCACATTTCTAGATTTTAGTTGAGGATGGGTCCATGGGGAGAAAGAAAAAGTGCCAAAGATATTGTTGAGAACCTGTGCCAGAGAGCTAATGAAACCATTCCTTGAGTTTGATGAGGAAGTTAGCATTTCAGGACACCTTAAGGTAAATCCATTAATACCTAAATGTGGTAAAAAATTGAAGATTTGGAGTGTCAGGTTTTGTGAATTGATTAACACTTTATAAATTGTCAAGGAATTGTAAAATTCATTTTGTCTGTGGACATATATCCAGAAACTCAGAAGTAGTGTTTCTCTAGAGAATTCATTTCAACCTAAGGATTTTTTTATTGAGCAAAACTACCCCACTTTGAAGCATGGAGGACTCCATCTGCATAGAACAGTGTGCGTCACACTGAGCAGGGACAGAACTTAAACATCTAGCTTGTAAATTAGCAGTTAACCATATGCATAGATAAAAATTACAAAGTAACAGAATTTCGAACTGTGGGAACCTGGAATTCATTGAATGCATGCCTCTGCCTGAGGCAGAAACATATTCTGTTTGGCCAAACCAAGGATCTCCAAGGAGTTGCCTTGTGAAAGGACATTAATACATTCTGAAAAAATGTACTCCTAATTCTAAGTCACAACACATTTCATATATGCAATCCACATTTCCCAACACTCCATAAGGGAGCATAGACCTCCTTCTCCTATGACCTTGTACTGTGCCAATCAGTGTTTCCAAGTCATGTTTGGTACATAAAACTCTTCAGAAATCTGGTTAAGCACCTCTTTAGAATACACATTTGAAATACAAATTATAAAAATTATACAGTTTTAAATTTATTGCTTAAAGATACATGCTGTTATCTTTCTTTTTCTGATATTCTAAATAAGATGTAGTACCTACTCTAATAACTGCAATACCTGTGAGTTATAAGGGAAATATTTTTAGACATCTGCAATTCTTCTGACATAATATGAAAAGCACTGCTATTACTCTTGGGATGCAAGCTAAAGCTGCTGTTACTCTGATTTGTTTCCCAAATTTATCAATAAAGATGCTAAATTTCAAATAGAGGTTAGCGTATAAAGTCACAGGTTTTCCTTTTTTTCCTACAGGTGTACAGACCCAGATTAAGGATCTCTGGTGTTGTCCATTTTCTTTGGTGTCTGTAGTTTTGACTGACTTGAAACAGTTTATGAAATAGACTCTTGGTTAAGACTACTTTGTGGCAAATAAACACACACACACACACACACACATGCACACTACAAATAAGTAACAAAGAAGTATATTAACAAAATAATTACCATAACAAATAATTAGTTTTATTTGGGTCAGTGCTGAAGAGTCCTGTAGAAGCCTACCAACCAGGTAGTCCCTAAGCTGTCTCAAGAAAGGCAGCATCAAATTATCTCCTGAAGAGTGAGAGACCAGAAGAGTGGACCATCAATCTGGAGTGGTCCCATTATCCCCAGCTCCCACCTCCTTCCCTGGGCTCTCTACCTTCCACCTTCCCCTCTTCAGCACACAGATCCCCATTTTACCCTGCTAGCACTTAAATTCTTATCCATTCCTCTAGTTCTCAAATTTTTTCCTCTCATGTCAGTTTTTGGAATGCATATAGCTGCCAAGATGAACCAATCTTATGTGCAACACTTTCTCTTCCCTCACTCTCCAGGAAGGCAGGTGTTCACCTGTGATGCCTGGATTTTGAATCTCATCACTGTTTTGGGAGGCATATACTTCTCAGGAAAAGGACAGCATCATTGGGGCTTTTCCACCTTGTCAAAAATTAATACAAAATGTGCAGTTCTCCCCAACATAACCAAGCTCACTGCACAGTAAGTCATCAGGAATTTGGGTCAAACAATCTAGAGTTTTGATATAATAAAAGCAGTTTAAATGAAATTCAGACCTCAAAATATTTGCACAAATCATATCACAAATTAATTGTGAGTGTCATTAGAAAGGATTTTCTTTGGAATTCATTGTTAAGTCTGAAAGATAATTCTGGTCTTTTACAACACAACTTTAGACTTCAGCATAAGGAAGCACTGGATATGAGGGCTAAGAACTGAGCAGGATAGCCACTCCTGTGGTCTTACGGACACCAATGCTCAGAGAAGCAGCTTTCATTTTCTTGAATATTGAAAAGGTGACTTTGTTGGTTAGATTATAGTGGATGTGTACTGAATCGATTAGGGTGAAGATGTGTGTGCATATGTGTATTGTATGTGTAGAACACTGGTGTTTTCTGAGTTTTGTCCAACCGACTGTGTAATCTGTTCCATCAACAGAGTCAGAGTCACTCTCATACTTACTGTGTTCATGTGTTGTTAGTCATTGGAATATAGATGGTTATAGTTTCAGTGGGATTGTCAATTTTTACCTCGATCTCTAAATCTGAATCTTACTAAAAGTGGAGAGATAAGATCCAATGTAAAGTCCACCTGTTAGAGCAGACTCAGAGTAGGGGAGCACTGTGATTTTTGTCATTTGCCTCTCTTTCACACCCTATGCAGATCTCAGAAAATCACTTGGATTCAGTCTTTTTAGACAACTTATTCAAGATCCTCATGTCTGGGGACACCTCAGAGGGCAAGTCAGGGAGTTTACAGGTTCAGAAGAGCAAAGATGAAGACTTGTTTGATCTGCAGAGACAGGTAACCAGGAATGTTACTAGTTGGGGTGTTTCCTCTTACTATGGCGGCAGCACAGAAAACCACTCTTGGAAAAATAATATCCTCAGCTTCACTCCAGAGAGGCACAGACCTAGAAGCCATCTCAAAGAAATAATGTATCTCACAGAAAAAAGAACGTAAGCAGGTCACTCTACATATCCAATGACATATTTAAGAAAGTAGATAGGCAGTGAGGATCACATTTACAACCCAATCAGGTGACAATTTCTGAGGCTCAGAGCAAAAATGCAAATGCAGGACCCTTGCTTGCTAGAAGTTCTCTGCTGAACAAAGCATGTAAGCTTTCTCCATGAGAGGCCCTGTGTAATGTCACAGTCACATGTGAGACCATGTTCAGGACACACTTAGCTATGAGATGATGGATATTCTAAAAATATAAAGTAAAGCCTACCAATCAGTATGGAAATGGCAGAAAACTTGCCAGACAACTAAGAAAGGTTCTATATGTAGGCTCACTCTCTTGGACATGGAAAAATGAAAGATACCCTACCTTATCAGAAATCGGGAAATTAAATTCAAACAATGAAACTATGATTACACACATACACAAGAAAAGATTAATGGAAGTATGTAATTCCCAGTGCTAACAAATGTGAGTTAAAACTAAAAACCTCAGGATTGAAGGAGAACCCATGAACTTGTACACTGAGCTTGTAAAGTGAAAATCGGCAGTGACAAAGAAGTTAAAGTTACAGAGAACTTCTATTCAAGATTTTCATATCAGTGATTCTTCAAGAAAATCACTTTGTCATGCAGTAAAAAATGAATCTAAAAATACTTATTGCAGGGTTGTTTCTAATAAGAAAAGAAGAAAAGATCCAACATAAATGTCTTTCCATGGAGTAGTGAGGAAATAAAATTTTTATGGACATAGAGAGCAAATAGAAAAAATGACTTAACCAACAATTGGAAA
Organism: Castor canadensis; assembly: GCF_047511655.1. NCBI lineage: Eukaryota > Metazoa > Chordata > Mammalia > Rodentia > Castoridae > Castor > Castor canadensis. The sequence continues at coordinate 111,837,521 of NC_133399.1, forward strand.
CTTTGAAAGTAGTTGAGTAAAAGCAAGGTGTAGAAGCAAAGGCACAGTACAAGCAAATCTACACACATCTTGTCTTGGATATGAATACCAATGTACACGGTAACCACACATCAGGGGTCAGGGAAATGAGAACGTGGAGAAAAATTGCAAAAAATCTCTCCTTCAACAATTCAATGATAATTCTGAGAGAATTTGTCAAAACTGACTTTTTCAGAATTCTACCAATTCACCAAAGAGGCTCGTTTCTCTGCACCAGTTTCTCTCCACCTCTTGGGGGCTCTGTACATGGCAGGTGCGGGACTCACCACCATTTTCCCCTCTGCTGTTCTGCCTACAGGGAGTCCATGTCCACTCTGTTCTTGCACCCACCACCAGGCTCACCTCCAGGAGGAGCATCTGCAGACAGATGTGTTCTGATGGTCACAGTGGGAAGCCCAAGTGTCCTTCACATGGAGATGTTCTGGTAGGCCTTGACCTATGTAAACCCAGGGTAAGACATGGCCTCTGTCTGCCTTAGTTCTTGTTTTGTTTCTCTCTTTTGTTTTTAATGGCCCAAGAAAGGGAGGTGTTGAGTTCTGGTAAACATTATGATAAAATATATCTCAAAACCAGTGTCCTATTTAAAGTTAAAAGAGTAGAAACACTCTTATTTATCAGAATGGAGCAATGATTCTCAGTATTTACCATTTGAGGAAAATGGCACAATTTCCATTACTTCTGTATCACTGGATGCCACACAAACCAGCAATTATTCCATTGGAAAGCTATTAAAATATGTAAGAAAATTCAGAAAATCAAAAGTTTTCTGAAAGTAATTTAAAAAACACTGTTGGACATAACAAACCTACCTTAATTCCAGCTACTGGGTTGGGGAGGAGTAAGAGGATTACGGTTCCAGTCAGACAAGGCAAAATTACTGTGAGACGCCATCTGAATAAAAACTAAAAAGCTGAAAAGAAATGGGGACATGGTAGAGCACTTGCCTACCCCTAGGCCTTGAGTTCAAGCCCCAGTTCTGTGAAAAATAACAAGAAAAAATAAGAACGGTTTTTCAGATGCTAGCATTGGCAGTAATAAAATACATTAAAGAAACCATTTCATCTATGCTAGAAAGTAAAGAATATGAGTAAAGAACAATATAAACATAACAGAGGGACAGTTGAAAAGATCCCACGCAATGTAGGAACATGCAGCTGTTTGTTACAAATAATTATATTGTAAAGAATGAAAGTTTCTCTAGTTTTTGCATTTATTGTGCTTAAATTTACTACACTGAGACAATTTAATTTTACAAAATGACATTGCAGTTCATTGATGCAAACAGACAGGTGAGAATAAAATGAAGTTTAAATACGAAAATTCAAAAAATAATTTGTTTCTTAGGTCATACATATCCAGAACATCATTCTTTGGAAACAAACCTGAATGTGGGGAATTTAGACTACTCTGAAGCTTGTATCAGTGATGGCAGCAAAATTTATTGTGATGATTTGTTTATGGTAATAAGCACAACATATTAATTCAAGTGGATCAAGATTTAATGTAAAAATCAAAACATAATATGCGTAAGAAAGTTCAAATACATGTGATGTGTGTACACACATGCACAAAGAACCAGGCGTGTTCTTTCTGAAGCAAATTCTATTAAAACTCACATTAACGACATGCTACCACATTTACTACTTATTACCAGCTAGGAATTAATCATTCTAGGAACTTTCACTTAAGAAAAATTTCAATAATTTCTAAATTGATAATGTTGCTAAAACATCTGCTGGGGAAAAATTCATCCATCACATGAATGCCTGATATGCGTGACGGAGTTAATTTCTTTTATTAACAAAGAATTTGGGTGAAACTAAAAGAAAAAGAAATGCCCAAAGAGAAAAATGGCAATTTATACAGACTGACAGTTCAAAGACAAGGAGGACAAACGTCCTACAAATACACCAAAAGGTGCCAGACTTTGGGGACACACCAATACAGACATAGACAATAAATCGATACTAACATCTTATCAATCAGCACACATGCCTTGTGATTTGGGAGAAAATACCAACTGCCACGCATTTCAGTCAGGAAAGGAAATTGCCACCAGCATTTCAAAGGACAAATGCTGAGAGACATTTACATTTAAAACACACGTTAAATGTTGATAAGCAATTACAGGACAAAGAATTTAAATTACTGATATATTGAAACCTTAAGATAGGCAAACCAGTGTATTTGTACGTCATTGTTTCTAGTAAAAAGGAGAAAAAGCACAGCAAAAGTATGCATCAAGGGTGACATGGATTTAAGGGACATGATTCACTTCATGATAGTGTAATGTAGATTTTGAAAAGAATCAGACACCAGGGCATGGTGGCACACACCTGTAATTTCAGCACTCAGAAGGCTGAGGCAGGAGAATAGAGTTTGAGGCTAGCCTGGGATACATAGCTAAATAAGTCTATTAAATTAGGAAGTCAGTAGTGAGCAGAATTTTTATGGACAGGGTTTGGAACGCTGTCAGTCAGTACTGTGGCTTGGATATGGTGTGAGTTTTTTCCCCAAAGGTTCCTGTGCTGGAGGCTTGGCTTCTGGAGTCCTGAGAGACTGGGAGCTGCATCTTTAAGAGGGGGAACCAGGAAGGAGCTGGTAAACCATTGGATCATTGCCTCCAGAAGGGCAATGTCAGTGTGTCTCATAGGAACTTCAGTTTTCTCATGAGCAAGTTGTCACAAAAGAGAAAGTTGACCCAAGTGTCTGTCCCTCTTACACAGGCCCCCCATCCGTTGTGAAGCATGCATTTCTCATCAGAATCACATGAAGCACAGTGCCATGCCCTTGAGCCTGCAGCTGTAAGCTCAAGGAATATCTTTTCCTTATAAAATTCTCAGCCTGAGGTATTTCCTTGTAGTAACAGAAAAAGGACAGAAACTGTAAGAAATAAAGTCAAAGCATACAGAATGTTTGTCACAAGGTATTCTGTGGGTGAGAATGACCACACAGTTATGTGTACTGTACTTTTGTTCATGAAAGTTACCTGAACACTAGACAGCATCAACTCCCTTTGTCTTAAAGGGAGAGTGAACTGGGGGAGTTAGAGAGTAAGTGCCCTGTGCACAGGAAAACACTTTTTAAATCAATCACTTTGCACTGATACTGCTTTTGTTTATAAACTCTCTGAGGTCATCATCAGTACTGTAAAATTACTGCACATTTTACCCCATGCATATTTTTTTATTAAAAAAGTAAATGCTATTTTTAGAAAATGAACTCTGTTAGTCATTGGAAAACAAGTTGAAAGAGACTGGGCAAAGCAGCAGAGCCCTGGACCAGCAAAGAGAACGTAAACTGTGACTGTGAGCTACTTGGTCCTTAAATTATGATATGTTTTTAAATACACTTGCATAAAATAGCTCCATTTAAAATTTTGTATTTTCGGGAACACAAGAAAGATCAGCCCCCCTGCCTTGCAGAATGTAATCTCTGTGCTCTTGCTGAACAATGACTCACCTTTGTGGGGTTGGGCGAGCTTTCCACTGTTGTTAGCTCACATTTCATTGACCAGGCTGGAGGTTGCATTGAAATATCTAGAAACCAAGAGCTAGAAATTTTGAGTCTTATTGGATGCAGGTGTGTACACGTGACTGTGTCCATGTTTGTCCATGCTCCAATGGAGGTGCAAAGTAACTGAGGAAAGGACAGGGTGGCCCAGGTGAGGATTCTGTGTTTCCATTGATTAGCGATTGAAAACAATCCTAGCACTTTCAAACCAGGAAGATCAAAAAGAAAGAAAGAAAGAAAGAATAAGATGCAAATTCCCATTTTTAGGAAAGTGAGAAACTTGAGAGTAACACACAATATTGAGTTCTTTTGTTCTTCTTTAGTACTATTAAAATTGTATTTTCAGCTTCCATCCATAACTTGCCACCTACCTAATTTATTTTTCAAATTTGTGACTGGGGAAGCAGTCATAATTCAAATTCATGCATAATTGAAAAGCCTATTTTAGCCAAAACCTTCAGCTATTTTCAAAGTAGCTAATGGGTAGCACAATGATTTGTTTATCTTCACCTCTGTCCTCCGGTGGAGCTTTTATCAAAGCACTGAGAAAAGAAGGGCAAAGACTCCAAAAGACCCAGGAACCAGGCACTGAGCTGACCCTGCAGGTGACACAGTCATAGGTGCATCACTGCCATGTGCACACATCTGGCAGCAATGGAGTCAGAGGTGTTGAAAATCCAGCAGCAAAATCGTGCCAGGAAGCATGATGGCTTTGCCAGTCTACTGAGCACAAGCAATGCAGCAGATGTAGGTAGTTTGGGAAATCATTCACTCCTGAAAAATGAACACCTCTAATGTTTTCTACATTAATTCAGATTACTTTGTATATTAGCTCAGCAGCCTGTAAGCCAGAAGCTGAAGGCCAGACTCATCTAAGAAGTGATGATAAATGATGCTAAACAAAGCAGGCTTGGAAATCAAGATTTTGCCAGCTGTTCTGAGGCTGCTCTACACACAATGACATGCAGAGCCGAGATAATGGCTTTGATCGTGATGAACACCAGACTATGTCCTTCAACGGTCACATGAGACACACAAAACACAGGGGAATACCCTTCATGTTCATCTGGCTCCCTAAGCCTCGACAGCCAAGAATCCATTACAATGATTTAACATTTTATAAAAGTGTGTAGAACAGGACAGGAGTTCAGAACACGATGATCATTTTATCAGCCTTTAAGTAGAAACAACTTTTTGGAAAGTCAGCAGAATGATTATTCAAACCACAACAATATGCTTTAATTTAAATTACATGGTCTTTGCTGATCCCCACTGAGCCAAGACATTGCCATGTTGTATTCCTCAGTTTACCCAAGGAAACAGCACTCAGCTAAGAGAGAGGCCTCGCCTAAGGCAAAAGGCAGAAATCCAACAGGACATCAGGTCCTCCTGAAATTTCACTTCCCCACTCTTCTCAGCTCTCTCCTACCAGGTGCGTTCATCAGTGATCTTGGTGTGAATCTAGGGTCTGCCCTTGGCTGGCTTCGTGACCTCCAAACAATCCTGTAGTCACCATGTAACTTGATTTTGTCTCTATTCCAAAGAATACCTACCAGGAGAATCCTGGCTATTTGAGTAGAGTGTAAGTGCCCATCTTTGCCACAATCAGCCACAACCTAAAAATATTAATATTTACCCCTGATTTTTTATGGGAGAGAGAGACTAGTCACATATATAGGATATTGTTTGAAGTGTCTGTTAGTTGTTATTGTTAACCTCTTTTCTTAATTTGCAGTTGAAGCCTTATCATACGTATGCATGCATGGGAGGAAACAGAAAACATACGGGTTTTACACCATCCACCAATACAGGATCTTGAAATTGATCCCCCCAGACAAGGAAGGGGGACTAGTGTAATAAATTTTTTTAAAAAACCTTAAAATGTCTAGAGTGCGCTGTAATTTACAAGGTCCCCACACATACGTGGAAACACTTTGTATTCTGAGCAGTGCTGCATGAAGGAGGGAAGGCAAAGGCTATTATCCTGTCTGGAAAATTTTATAGTCCAATGGAGGAGATAACACCTTAACTGGGCCTAGATATAATCTTCTCTAAATTTTATTTTACCCCAAATGGCACTCCTGCTCTCTTCTGAACCATGTCTTCACTCTTGATTGATCAGGTCCTAATTGTGTTACAGTGAACTGAAATGAAGCAGGTACAATTCTTGTATCACACTTTTGAGATGTGCACAAAGAGAGGTTAATGGGTGTCCTGGCTGTGGGACGCTTCATCGACCATTTGCCTGACACATTCCAAGGCTCTAACCAAGCATACATAATTTCCATTATTTTTCAGAATTTCCATATTTCACTTATCATGAATGATCCATCAAGGTGGAGTGTTAGAAGCCTGTGGATCTGCTTCACGGGTCTACTGTGAACTCACAGTTTGCCAGGCACAGGTAGCTTTGGAAAAAACGCCGTAGTTCACAGACTCTTTCAATCTCTTCCATGTTTGCCCATAACATTTTATGAGAATAAATGTTTTAGTAACAGTAACAACTATTTATAAATTATGGATATGTTAAAAACTTTGGCAGTGGTATTATTTCCAATATTAACTAAGTAAGAAACTCAGTACTCAAAAAGTACCCTAACATGAAATTGTCATGCTGATAATTTCTGTTAACTCTTGTTTTATCACTAACCCATTGTTCAGTACAACCTCTAGACTCTATTGACAATCAGAGACACCCTTACTAAATTAAATTCCACATGGCTAACTTTCTATTTTGTTTTTTTATTATAGTCTCAGAGTATTTTCTTAGATTCTGTAGGCTTTCTGGGAGAGCATTTCACTGGCTAGGCATTTACAATAGAAAATAACTCATATTAAATTTCCCCTTGACTTTGTCCTTTTCAGCATTGCAAAATATACAAAACACATTTAAAAGAAAATACTTACAACTTGGAGTTCAGAACCATATTTTTAAATACTAATACTGTAGTCCATTTTAGTTCCATTGCTCTGACTTGGTTTGAGTTTTCCCTTCCTGAATCAAGTCCCTGAAGTGAGGTTTACAGGTCTCTGTTTCAGATATGTTTCCAGACATTTGAACAGAGAAAGCATTCTGGCTAAATATGAAAAGAATATTTCCCCTCTGCTCTTACATCTTTAAAAAGGAAGATGATTTGCTTCTGGTTGTATTCTGTTTCACTTCTCACTCCCCATCTTTCTCCTTCCCCTTACACATTAGAAATCATTTTAGATTAGAAGCTAAGCTTAAAGAGTTGGACTTCAAAGCAAGCATTTCAGAAGGTACGCACACTTGTAAAAGGAGTCCGTGTACTGTCTTGTCTATGCATTTTAGTCCTTCTCCTCTCCACCTACCATAGCCTCCTGAGACCACGGTGCCAAGGATGCACACTGATGTTTCTGTGTGTGTTGCAGAGATGCTAAATGGACCTGGCCACCCCTTTCCATGGCTTAGCTATAGCCCAAAGTCCTCTTGGGTCAAAACTCCTAAGCTGTCCCTAGCTTGGCCCTACCTTGCTCAGGACCCAACACTAACACTGCCCCCCCTTTCTCCTCTACCCTCTCTAAGCCTTCTCACTTCCTTCCTACCCTGCCTCTTTATCTTGTCTTCTGCCCTCTTTTGCCCTCGTCTTCACTTTCTCTCATTTCCTCTCTCAGTTATCCTTGTCTTGTTCCATTTTCTCATCATCTCCCTCCTGAACTGCCACATGCTGCTTCCAGCCTTAGTCCCTCCCACATCGCCCTCCTCACACCTTACCCATCCTTGCATACTGAGATTCAGATCCACCAGGCCACAGGTCTGCCATGGCTCATGACATCCTGCAGGACAAAAATCTCAACATTCATCACGACAGAGCTGCAGGCCATACACCTTCCTGAGAGTCCGCTTTCACTCCTACCACACTGCACATTTTTCCCAAAGCCCACCCCTGAGTTTCCCATGGGGACACTCCCAATCCTTCACCACACAGTGTCTATCTGCTCTTCTCCCACACCCCATGCAGCATGGATTCTAGAGGTACAATAGGTTCCCACCTCAGTCGTCTCTCCCTTTGAAGACAAATGTTCCCATTCCTCCCGAAAATCACTCCTTTCCTGGGAAGCACAGATAAGCAGGCCATCCTAGTGGCACTCATGCTTTTCTTGGTCATGTATGACTCACGTCCTATCAATCCCTCCCTCATGAAACTTGTCTTCCATTACAGTTTGGCCATCCATTCCCCTGGTACATTTTACAGACTGCATCACAACTCTGTGATCCTCACAATCCCAACTGAAGCCATTCCCCTCCCAGTCCACTGCCTCCTCTCTCTTGTGCCCTTGAGTGAAGCAATCAATCCCCCCAAGAAAGATCCTGATCCACTGAAGCATTCATACAGTCTATACTCAACCCTTCTCAAATATGTTGACTTCTGTACATCATCGATTTTCATGTCCAAACAGCATATCTTAATTTATACACAATGTGGACAACATGACCAATCATTTCCATGACTGCCCACCATTCTACACACTCCCTTAATTTTTATCTCCTAGTCCCTCAATTAAGTCTAATTTTGATAATTGTGCCTGCATGGAAATTTCTGAAAATGGTTATGCTGGATCACAACCTAATCATATAGAAGAAAATATAGATAACTGTGTGGACTGGTCTCCTTTCATACTTATGACACCAAACCTAACACAAACCCTCATCATCTCTGAATCCTACTATGTTTTCCCTACTCAGTTGCTTTGAAAAAATGGTTTCATGCTTCTCTCACTCCCATTCTCTCTGTATTTGATGTCACTCATTCTTATTTAACTGAGAAAATGCAAAGTCACCTGGGTCCATCTAGCATTTTCAATGTAGGGATTCAATCTACAGTCTTCTTTTTAACAACCACAGTCCTCTTATTCACCACACTGGATCTCCAACCCCTCAAGACAGGTGCCCCTTCCTTGTCTTCTGATCATCACTTTTCTTTTCCTGTTAGTTTATGGCCATAAGAATGTGTACTCACTGCTCCTGACATCATTCTTGTTAAAGTCAGTCACAGGTACACAGTGTTCACCTCCAGGCATCTCAGCTCCTTGACCTTCTCATTGTGAGTCTCTTTGTCTTCCATTACAGTTTGGCCATCCATTCCCCTGGGTACGTGAGTATCTCTCAAGTTTTTAAAACTTTAATCCACAAAGGCCCCTTCAGCACCTACCATTTCCATACCTCCCAACTCTTTGAACCCAAGCCAATCAGATTTCAACCTCATAATCTCGTAGTATAACATGTTTTCCCAGGTCACTGGTTAATTACGTTTAGTCAAGTCCCATGATCTACTCTGCCTTCCATTATTTGAGATGGCAATCATGTGTTCTTCATGGCACACATTTATATCACGGTACCTGTGACATCTTAGAGTCTTGAATGTACCCTACATCATTCCTGGCTCTTTCTTAAAATCCTTATCAGTTCCTTCCTCTATACATCAGTATATTCACAAATATACACTGGAGAAGATACTCATATGGAAAATAGAGGGGCAAAATTGTGCTTAAGGTTTCATTGCACAAAGAAACATGGAGAGAAATTATAAAAACTATACTTTGTAGAAAATAATCCCTCTTCAAAAAATAGAGATATAAGGCTTCAATTGCAACAAGAGAAAATAAATCCAAATAAATGTAATTAAAAACTGAGCTGAGAAAGCCTAGATTAATCTGAGGCACAAACCCACATGCAGAGAAGTGAAAGAAAGCCACATTAAATGCACAGAACATGATGGAGAAGAGCTACAGAAAGTTGAGCTAATTACATGGAGATAGTGTCCTCAAAAACCAATCAATGGAACAACAAGAAGAAAATTTGGAAATATAACACAAGAAAACTGTCCTGAAATAGGTTGTACCTTCAACTGTAAAGAACACAAAAGTTCCCAGTTCCTCACGAAAATTCGATGCAGAATCACTGTTTGTACAATAACTACCTCACTGTTAAGCGTTTATTTCTCATTTGCTGTGCAAAATGAGGAAGTTAGTGCAGATTCTTGTGCTCCAAAGACTGAGCATTAATTTTACCAAGAGAGCACTCATCGTTTTGGGATTTGATTTCTTTTGCTTTTCTCATGAATAGGGACTGCGTTTTGCTGCATGCTGGTCTCCATCTATGGAAATGATCACACAATCTTTTTCCTCCAGTCTGCTGACGTGCAGGATTACTTTAACTTCTTTTTGAATGCTGAACTAGATTTGCACACTTCTAATCAGTCCCACTTAGTTGTTCTTTATTCTTTTTATACATAATTAGACTCAATTTGCTATTATTGTGTTAAGCACTTTTGCTTCTGTGTCATGAGAGATTTGGGTTTATAATTCTTTTGTCCTATAATGTTTTTGTCTGGTTTTGGAATTATAGTAATTCCAAAAATGATAGTAATTCCTCACAGAGTGAGTCAGGAAGAATTCTGTCTCTGTGTTCTGGAACAGCAGTAGAGAGTTGCTACCATTTTCATTTTCCTCTTAATGTATTGTGTTATTTATTAGTGAAACTATCGAGGTTGATCCTTTCTGTTTGAAGGGTATTATTTATTGCTTTACTTTCTTTTTTATGGGTGCGTGTATACACTGCATATATATATATATATATATATATATATATATATATATATATATATTCAGGTTGTCTTTTGCCTTATGTAAACTTTGGTAGTTTGTGCTTTTTAAGGAATTTGTCTCTTGCATTTAAGTTATTTGTGGGCAGAGAGCCATTCATAGTTTTGCTTTTAATGTTGGTAGTATCAGGAGTGAGGCCCTTTACCTATCTGGTAGTTGTAATTTCTTTACTTCTGCTTATTTTGGATTTAATATGCCCATACTTCCTAGTTTTGTAAAGCTGAATCTGACATTATTGATTTCAGATCCTTCTTCCTTTATAATACATACATTAACTGTATATATTTTATACTCAGCAAATAATATGAACATTCTATACATTATAAGTTTTTTATATATTTAACATACACAGTCCAGATAAAGAGCTGTGCATGGAGATAAAATTCCCCCTTAGAACAGCTTTCATCCTATCATTTTCAGTACTAACTCATAATAGAACTAGGCCCACTTTTAAAAAGCACTGTTTCACCTCACGAGTAATGAGTATAGGCAACTGAACTCATCTCCTTCCTTCTACCTTTTACAACACTGCTCTTATCCATTTCACTTATTTATAACTGATAATTACTCAATACATTATTACTGTTATTATTTCAAACAAATCAGCTATATCTAGAAGGAAAATGAAATTTTATTTTAGCTACATTTCTTCCTAACCCTCTTCCTTTCTTCTTATATGAAGAGCTGTAAGGTCAGATTTGAGGTTTTGGTTTGCATATTTTTCTTCATTTTTTCTTTTTAACATTTCCTATAAGATCACTGACAAAAATTACCTTAGTTTTGTTTGCCTGGAAAAGGCTTCATTTGTACTTGGCTTTTCTAGGACAGTTTGGCTGGGTGAAGAATTACAGATGAAGCCATTTGTCGTTCATTGCAGAATTTGCACATCCTCCTCCACTTCTGATACCTTGCATACTTTTTAATAAAAAGTACATTGTAATTCTTTGTTTCTCTCTAAGAAAAGCATTATTTAACTGTCTTTTTTCAAGGGTTTCTCAATTAGTCATTTTCTACAACTTAAATTGACATTCATAGTTGTGTATTTTTGGTTTTTATCACTGGTTAGTGTTCTCTGACACTCCTGGATCTGTAATTTATGTGTATACCATTAAGGTTAGGAATTCTTGCACATTTTTACTTCAGTATTTCTTGATGCCTTTCTTGGATATTTTGTTTTGACTTTCCCACCATTTTTTTCTCCTCTTTTCAGTTTTAGAACCATTGTGAGCTGAATTGTGTCCTCCAAAATATAGATATATAAGTCCTAATGCCAGCAATGTTAGTACTTCAAATGCAACTGTGTTCATAGGCAAGGTGAAGAAGATGTAATTAATATTGAGTGCAGCCTTTGGAGCCAGTCCTTATCCAGTGTAAGTGATGCTCTTTTTTTTGCTTACCAGGATAGATTAGAACACACATACCGAGGAAGACCATGTGAAGACAGACATGGAGGCAGCCTCTACAAGCCAAAAGGAAGAAACAAGAACTACTAGTACCTTGGACTTTTCACTTGGAGAATCATGAGAGCATAAATTTCTGTCTTCAAGAGATGCTCAGTCTGCAGTAGTTTGTTATGCCAGCCCCAGCAGACTAGGACATCCGACAGCCATTCCTCATTCCTGTCACAGGTGTATGAATCACTCACAAACATTTCCTTTTGATTCAGTCTCTAAGTTTCCATCTCTCTGCTCCCACTGACCTTCTTCTGTTCATTATGTTCTCCCCTTTTCCAATGGAATCCCATAAGTCATCATTGTTTGAATTCCTGGTCCCAGGATTCATATCTGGGTCTGATGTTGGTGCTTAATTTGCCTTTTAGACTATTTTTTTGTTTTAGTGTGCTTTGTAATTTTTTGATGGAATTGAAACAAGATATGTTGAGTAAAAGAAACCAAGATAAGAAGGCATTCAATAAGAGGATTAATCGAGATGGGAGTTGCCTGTGACTCATGTTTGCCATATCTCCTGCTGGGGCTCCTGGATGTAAGGCACTTGCAGATGTGGGGCCTGGAGTCTCCAGTCTCTCAGTACAGTCCATGGTCAACCCATCAGAGAGTGAATTACACTTGACATGCACCTGATGGGCTCTAGTGATGGCTCCCTGTGCTCACCTGTCCATATCTTTTGTTTTCATGGTGGTGGTTTGCTCTGTCACCTCATTTCTTTAATGATCTAATGAGATCTACTGATTTTCAGTTTGTTTAGCTATATGTATGTGTGTGCTTCTGTGATTGTTTGTGTATAGAAGTGATGATTTCAGAACTGTTTATATTTCAGACTAGAAAACAGAAGCCTGGAAAAATGTCCTCTAATTTGCATATGGATAGTACTTAATTTGGGTGTTTCTACTAGTACTAAATTTGGAAAGATGGGGTACAGGCTAATAATAAACTGGAAAGCTAATTCAGAGTGCAAAGGTATTTGGGACATTAGGGAGGATCAACTCCACTGGAGTTGTCTGCTCAGGCACTACTGAGAAGTGAGCATATTGATAATCAGTGACTGAGTGTGGTGACCCTGAGGGACCATGGACACCTGTGCTTCAAGTGCAGTGTGAGAAACTGCCACCGAGGTAAGGGGTGAGTCCCCTGTGTATCTTCAATCTGAGAGTTTATACAGCAGGGTCTCTCAACCTTAATGCAACTTGGAATTACTTGGCAATATTACAAAAATCTTGATGTCTGTATGACACACCATTAAAAAAAACAACAATTAATTCAGAACTTCTAGAGAATAAAACCAAGGTGTCAATAAAGTTTAAATCTCCCCAGATAACTTCAAGATCCAGTCAAGGATGACACTTACTGTTCTAAACCTCCCAGGAAGAAATTGAGGCTGCAACAAAGGTTCAATAAGTTTTTTACTTGATTTCCTACAAAGGTGGCAAAACGTACATGTTGTCATCCCCAGAGATGTGCGTGTGTTCTTGAGTGGAAATACAAATAACACGCAACTCATCTCGTCTCTTTGCTACCACCTTATTAATTTCTTTTTTAGTATAGTTTTTGTTTTCTGAAATGAACATGAGTGGTTTGCATCTCTGGGCTATAGAGAAGACTTCAAACCAGCCTGCTGATGGTAAGCCTCAATAGGCAAGGAGAGCCAGCACGACTCCTGCATGGAGTGGCGTTAACACAGAGGAACTATTGAGACTAAGCAATTTATTTTATTACTGGTATTTTAAGATTATCCCCTGAGATAATGACTGAATATAACAAAAGTATACCCTATTCACATGATATTAAAAGTTAAAAATAGATACTTGATTTTTAAAGAAGTCCTATTTTTCTCATACACCCAATCAAATGTGGACTTACGTTTAAGTTAAATGAATATGAAGGGCAGTAAATTCTTAGCTACCCAAGGATTTCCCTGTCCAGGCTGGTCAGGAGTCATGCTTGGTAGATTAGGAGTGGTGGCTGGTAGATTCATGGTGGACAGAGGAGATGAGCACAAAGAAAAACTAAATAGCAGTTACTGTAGGTGACCACATGGATGATGGGATCCATTTCAGCTTCTTGACATTTGTGGGAGGGTCTTCAGAAGATTCAGACTACCAAGGCAGGTTCTAACAGGAGCTGAGGAGAGTGGATTATCTTTCATATGAACCATATGTGAACCTTCAATCAAGCAGTTCCTGGAAGGAAAGTAAACTTGGAGTTGATTTTGTCTCGTTAAGAAGTGAGAACACCATGGTCACAGAGGAGACCAAACTTTAAAGCGAGGGTCAGTGAGCTGAGGACTCAGATGCAGCCTTCTGTGGGAATGGCTTGCTTAGAAGAGAACCATGACTTGGAGGTGGTTTCCATTTTGTTCCCTTTTCATATATTAGCAACTAGTATTTCAATGTTATCTTCCAGTTCTTCTGAGTCCTGAAAATAAATCATGAAAGGAATTTGGATCCCCAGAAATATTATAATGCCAGGCCATCCGTAAACAGTAACATGGTCCAGATTACTTCTAAATGCCTGTCTAATAAGTGTCACCTGCCATCAACTTTACTCTTGGGGATTTTTGTCAAAACAAATCATCAGCCTCTGTGCAGTCAATGACATTCTCATCTTATTCTTTCCCTGCACTGTGCCTAAGACAAAATCCTGCCTCTTTGTCAATGGTGCACATAATATATTCATAAGCATTAAACCTGAAAAAGGATTTCTGCTTAACGAATTTGTTAAGTGCTATATTAACAAAACTGAACAGGACTACTTACTGATGAATCTCTAGAAATTCCTGATAATCTAATATGCATTATAAACTACTAAAAGTCACAAAGCATTAACTATCCCATAGGTTATTTCACACTGGAATCAGACTGTTCATGAATTGTGAACACATTTTAAAAATGCTTTTTTCCCACTTTGTGAGCATCAATTTCCCAATCACAGTTATAGGGCGATAGAAACAGAGAACAGGTGATCAAGATGAAAGTCAAACGAGGAGCTGGACTTCTGACCTGTTATCAATAACTGTTGAAGGTGTGGAGATGGGGACAAGCTAAGAGGCCATTAGCATAAATCAAGGGGAGGACCTGTGCCCCCCTCAAGCCCCACATGGGCTTCTCACACACCCGAGGTCCCTCACATCTCCCTTCCGGCCAGAGCTGTGGCCATTTGGCTGCAGGTAGTCTTCAGCAAGCTGACCAGTCTGTTGTCCAACTCTTCTGCAATCACTGACAGCTAATTTGCAGCTATAAAGAGTTTACAGTCTCCCATATCTGTGTGGAGGATATGGTTAATAGTGTTATCACTGATCACTAATTACCTTTGTGTTTGCAAGCTGAACATTGATCTAAGGCACACCTACTGTAACTCCATGCATGTGTGTGTACAAGGCGTTCTCTCTAGAGTCTATGATATATTCACAATAAATTCCTCAGCAGGTGTTTAATGAAGGTTCAGAACATGCCTAGGAAGTGAAAGAAGCAATAAGTCCATTTAAAGCCACTGAAGATCAACTCTGTAAATAAATGATTTTGTAACAAAATGCAACATTAGTACACCTTAACTATATACAAAAATATAAATGGTAAACAGCACATTTCACAATCAGTGGATTAAGCTCATCACAGTATTAGATGTGATTAGACACTCAATAATTTAGTAAGTGGAAATGAGCTAAAAGCAGGAGTAATTTCTGGGAGCAATATCAAGGGTGTCCGGAAGTTATTATAGATTTAATGAGAAAGGAAAATGTCCCTTGGACCTTAGTTGTGTGGGTGGAAATGCAGTGATATGCACAATGATGTCTTCGCCTGTGGGTGGCTAAGGAGTCTCTGTTCTCCTTGTTGCCAGTGGCTTCTGCTTTCTGGGTAAGAGATTAGCACTAGGATGAAGACGTCCATCTTGTAAAATGCTGTGTTCAGCGTCATGACTGGGCATGGAAACTGAGCCTCTACAGTTTACAAAGCAGTGATCCCACTGTCATTTACTGGTCCTTTGTGTTTGAAATTGCTTTCCATCTGGCCACCTTTTTGATTCTATGGAACCAAAGTCCATTCCCGGCCAATTTCATGGGCCTACATCCTGTGTGGCTGCATAGACCCTGGATGCAATTAAATGCTCCCTTCTCCCCACATCAAGAGGCTGAGTACTTTGAACAAGAGGTCCTCGTTTTCTATTTCCACCAGGATGCTCAAATTATAGAGTGTGTCTCAATTCTGTTCTACCTCCGGTCCTGGGCTGTTGCCATGCTGACACACTGGGCCCCAAGCTTCTGACATATGGCCAAACTGATGGAATACTCTCTTAGTGACACAGATTACCATGGTGAAGGTTGCTTCGTGGTGACAGAGTATCTGTTATAGTGTTGTGGCTAAACTATTTCTGTCCTCCCATTTCATGAACGATTTCAGGTATTTTTGAAATATACACCATGCATTTGGCTATAAAATATATTACAAAACTAACCTGACTGGTCCTTTCCAGTATGGAAATAATCTCTACATTTTTGCTTGTTTTAATATGCGGAAATAAGACATGATCACAGAAAGATATTTCTATTTCTTCCTGCCCTAGTTTCCTGAAAGTTGGGGGTGAATCAATATGCCCATGAATGAGGACACACCATATGCTCACATACACCTGCATCCCCATAATTTGTTGAATTATTTTCATCAACTGTGGGAGTGACATTTGTGTCATGGAAAATGTTCCTCTTTGTCTCAATAATTTTTCTTACATTCAGAGCTTCTAGTTTGCTTGCACCCCAAACGGTACAATTTAAAAGTAATATGAAGGTTAAGAAAGAATCTATTTTGACAAATAACTACACAACGACATAATCATCCTATAGCTGAGCTTCTATCTGTCAGAAGCAATCCTGAGTGAGAGATGGAAGGAGGTAAGGGATTGTCTCTAAGGAAATTAAATTATTACCTTGAGACTTTCCAAGTGTGATTGGAAAGGACAAGAGCATGTCTGTGCTCCTCGGATTCCAGTGGATCCCTGAGTGATCCTGGAAGAGACTGTCACACTGCTTTTCTTGTCACACATCTCAACTCTCATCTTGCCAATGTTGGGAAACAAACTCCAGAGCCAGGGGCCTGCTCAGAACCCCACAGCAGCCAGCAGGCTGTGACTCAAAGCTTTTAGGGTGATTCACTCCTTTCCCTGCACACCCAGGACTCTCCAGAGCTGCATGTAATATCCCCTTTCGTGTGTTAAGGGCTTTTTGTGATAATTAAGATAGCACTAGCACAACATTTTTAGACATCTGCCATACAAACAGCTCCTGACGTCAGGGCTGTGGATGTCTTGAGGTTTTGTGCATTTTCTCAGTGGGCCAAATGTCAAGATGAAGAATATCAAAGTTCTGAATTCACTGGCACCAAAGGAAGAAAGAATCTGCAAATTACAACTGGGAAATGGAGTCTGCTGTACAGGGACTTGCTGAAAGATAAAAGACATGCAGACTCTGGATTTGCATAGGTGGTTGTAAAGACATTTTATCATAAATTCATAGTTAACAGATTCTAAAGTATTTCCGCCAAAGTCTCTGAATTTAAGGAATTTGGAGGTTATGATTTCTATAAAGTGGCAGTTTACATTTTTCCTGTTCCGTGCCTTTTGTGCAAAATGCAGTGAGCATTTAACCTTTGAGAAAGCTACATTAAATCCATATTACATTAGTGTTTTAATGCCACTAATTCAATAGTCACATGCCCGGGTATTTTCACTGCGTACAAAGTCAGGAATCAGTAAATAAAACCGTGGTAGGTAACAGGAATGCCTGCCTCTCACATTTGGTGCACACAGCATTGTCTCTTTCCATTCAAGACTTGATGTTTTTGCCTACCGTGCAAGAAATGTGAGTCCACATGCCCGCACAGTGCATAGCAATGGGGCTGCCCTGGTGACTTCACACATGTTTCCATGGCAGCAAACTCATCTGGAAATAGCATAGCACTTTGATTTGTAGTTGGTCAAAGACAGGCTCCTGAATGACACACATTAAAAGGCCAATTTTAAAAGAAATTCTTAGGTTGAGAATTTTGCAATGGAAGATTATGAGTAACATGGTATTTATATTTTTAATGATTATGCATTTCTCCTTCTGAGTTTGAAGTAGCATTTTTATCAGTCAAATGCCTAGTGATTAGAATATTCAAAAGGAAGGCAGATATTACCATCAGAGTAAGGAATACAGTTTTAGCAGTTCTCCACTGCTACTGGCTACCCTAACCTGACCCCAGGAGCCTTAGCTGCTTAGGCTGCTATTGTAAAATGGGCAGACAGGAAGGTATGAAAAGACATCTATTCTCTCACTGGTCTGGAGGCTGGAAGTCCAGAATCAAGCGGTTGCAGATTTAGTTTCTCTAGAGGGCTGCTTCCTGGTTTAGGCTATCATATAGTGGAGAGAGGGAGAGGGAGAGTGAGGGGCAGAGGGAGAGGGAGAGTACATACTACCGTGTCTCTTCCAATATGGACATTAATCCTATTGAGTCAGAGACCCACCCGTCTGACCTCATTTAATATCAATTACCTCTTGGAAGCATCATCTCCAATACACACTCAGGATGGCTCACCAGTCCACCTTGCCAAGGTCCTGGCATCTTTGTGGCCCAGCACTAACAGAGCAGTGAATTCAGGTTGTCTGACACCAAGTGGCGTGTCTGGATCTCCAGGCATCTCTTCTCATGATAGATAGTTTCGTCGAGTTAAGTCTCTCTTGCCTGTAGCAAAGCAGTAATGAATTTGAGGAATACTGATAAAAAGTAAGTCACAAATATATAAACATCACATTCTCTTCTTCTGTCACATTTTGGGGAAACCTGTAACGGGGTGAATGGTTTCTTCCACTCTACCTGCAGGTGTTTACTTGTCTAAGAACTGACTGAAAAATGGTTAGGAAACTCTCAAGCCTCCAGCTCACACTGACTCTTGCTCCTTGCCTCCTTTGCTGAAGGGATATGCAAGGTCATGGAACCCAGGCCTGACCTTATACATCCTCTGGAGGAATGGTGACCCCATGGTATTGCCTTCAGCCTCCTAGAGAGGTCAACCATTTTGACTCAGAATTGAATTGGACTGTTTAAAATACTCCAATCTGTCTTTGCAAACAAAAACACTTGTATTGTGGAATACTGTTATTTGCAGCTGCATAATACGTGGGAAGACTTCTGTTTATATATATGCCTTTCAAAAAATGGCATATTGTGCAAAATGATGAATCCAGAACCACAAAGCTTATGAGATAGGCAGACTCTTTAATAAGCCTAATGGAAGCCTTAATGATGGTAACAAACCAAATGTGCACACCACCCTCTCCCCCGGGCACTGTCTGCTGCTGGGGACATCATGGGTCCACATTGAAGCCCCTCATAGTGACAGGACACTTATTTCTGGTAGAATCCCCTTTCATCAAAATTAAAAATAGAAGTTCAGAGTAACTTTTTTTAATCAATTAGTATTTTAACACCAGGAGAGATATTTCTTTAAGCTTCTTTATTTATCCTTAGAGCTTTTTCAGACAGCTTGACATACTGGAAAATAATGATTAAATCACCATTCTTGTGCTAAAGAGGAGCATTTCTGCAAGATTTTGTTGTTGTTAGGGTCTTCATCTATAACTGATGGTTTATTGTTAACCCTGAGAAAACCTGATGTAGTAGGAGAGAAATTAACATGGCAGAGAAATTGCACATGAACTCGTCAAACTCTAAGCCATTATTTCCCCTAGATATGAATTAGTTTGAATAAAAATGCACATTATTGCAGAATAGGCTGTTTGGGGGAGTTTGTGGGATGGTTGGAAAATGTCCAGGCAAAGTTGCCATGTTGGAAAATTACCCCTCAACTCTGAGGTATTAGGATTTGGAGTCCAGAGTCAGGGTTTTTGGGTCATGGGAGAGGAGTTCTCACAATGGTTTAAGGCTTTTCTCACAGGAATGGCAGAGCTATCGTGGCCCCTTTTTTCTCCATCTCCATGTGCACTCTCTCCTTTCTACTTTCTGCTGTGAGTTGAGACAACATGAGGCCCTCACCAGATACAGCCACCAATCATGGAATTCCTCAAGAACCATGCAAAGCAAACTTCTATCCTTTATAAATCAACCAGTCCTTAGGTAGCATGTTATAGCAACAGAAAGGGAGGAGCTCTAAAACAGCAATAACCTTGATGTACACTCCGGCCCTTTCCCCTAGGTACTGCTATTAGACCACCATTGGTCTACCTTTGGAGAAGATGATAAAAAGCATAAAAGGCCTAGAAATACCATCCCATGGATAAATCTATTATTTTATGAACACTATATGCGCTCATGCACATGCCTTCCTAGACATTAAGACACACACGTACACATATTCACAGGCACACTTACACACAAATGTGCATCTGCTTCTTTTTCATGGGCTTGGTCTCAGTTTCTTCAGTGTGAACACATCTGAAGAATGTGCCCTGCTCTTCTCTCCTTCCCTGTGTAAATTTCACCATTGTCTTAAGCTCCATACACCTATGTGAGTTGCTTGTCTTCCCATAGCTCAACTTCCAACCAAGCCCTGAAAGAGGAACACAGAAGTCTGAATCTGTGCTTCCACTGGGAAAAGACCTCACTCCCTTAGTCTGAGATTCCTTTCTTTGGTAGGAAGTGAAGGTAAGTTTTAGCTTGGAGCACAGCATTTCAGAAAGTGAAGTGTACATGAACAAGTGTAAAGAAAGTGCACTCACACTTAAGGATTTTTGCCTTTAGGTAATTAAATTGTCAAGACTTCTTGAATAATATAGAAGAATTTCCAGAATTAAGCAGAAACTCTTTAATTTCAGCACAAGCTAATATAGAAGACCTCAGTGAGGTCAAGGAGAAGGAGGAGAGACTGAAGACAGACATGGAGGCTGAAGATGCCCAGAGATGGAGCAACCAGGGGACCCTGTCCAGTCCTGTACCCAGATGAAACCAAGGTAAGCGTGGGAACATCTGTCTCCACTTTTTTCTAGACCTAGCCACAGGACTAGGGATGACTCTCATGCTATGTATCTGATTTTTTATTTCCAGTTAGCATTGTGGGATCTGTGCTAGAGTGACATGCCATTCCCTCTAATTTACTTAACATTCTGCTTCCTGAAAAGCAGGAATAGCTCTCCTGTCAATTCCTTTTCCTCTTCTTTTCTTTCATTTGTATAATTTACTATCTTTCTTCCTAAGGAAGAATCTTAAATTCCATGAATCCTTATCATTTATGAAATGCGTATTTTCATGGTTGTAGTTCAAGACACCTTATGGATACACTTCCTGTCTTGATATTTTTCTAAAACATATGCTGTTCCATGGACAGAAGGAAGAAGGTAGATCATGTCCCCTCCATGCCCCCCCAAACACATTCTGTCCATCTTATGTTCCATTAACATTACAGTCCCTTTGAAAGTCACTGCCATTAAGATCACATACACACTGCCTTGGGGACTTTTGCAACAACCACCTAAATCCAATCTTCTCATTTCTGAACCTACTGAGAGAAGAATGATGTTGAAAATTATTTGAGGAATTAGTGGATGATAGGCTAAAAGCATGGCTCAAGTAGTAGAGTGCCTGCCTAGCAAAAGTGAAGCCCTGAGTTCAAATCCCAACACCACAAAGAAGAGAATTAATGGATAAAACTCCCCAAATTTAACGGAAAATGCACACATAAAGAACTAAGAAGCAAGATAAACCTCAAACAGGATAACCTCTTCCACATGCATGAAGACACATCACCATAAATCAAAATATGATATGACAAATTTGACAATTAAAGACTTGCCTTGATGCTGAAGGTGGGAAGGACATAGTCCATTAACTACATGGGAAATAACAATTTGAGTGACAGCAGATTTTGTAGGGGAAGCTATGGGTGCTACAGGAAAGTAGTACAGGTTCTTTAAGTCATAGAAGAAAAGTACTGTCTATTGTAAGATCAGTACCTGGTAAAATCATTGCTCAGAAATGAAAGAGAAAGAAGAGAACAGAACATTAGGAAACCTGAAAAGAGGTGTTTCTAGCAGACCTGCTAGGAGAGGTTGCCTAAGGAATCTCTGTTACAGAAAGTAACACATAGAGAATCTGGAAGCAGTGGGACAGGTGAAGAAGCATGAGTTAGACATCAATGTTTCTGTGTACAGTGGAATATTCTTCTCACAGGTGTCATAAGCCACTCTTGTTCACTTGAAAAGCATATAGCTCTATTTTAAACTCAAGACCAGCTCTTGCTGGTACTTTGATAGAAATGCAATTTAATCTGGAGCAAATTGATATGTGACACATGACCTAGGGAAATATAAAATATGTTCTTCTAAAACCCTGTGCATAAATATCCATAGGCACTCTATTTGTCATGTACAAAAATTATAATCAGCTGAGATGTCTTTTCACTGCTGAGTGACTAAACAACCTACAAAAAAGGCACGTCATGGATTAAATCCTTATTTATCAATAAAAAATGTATGTTTGGAAAGTCTAGAGAAAGGTCTGCAAGAAGAAACCCAGTCTTAAACACTGATCTCTGCATTATGCCTTCTGTATAATATTTCTGAGATGATAAAGCTTAAGGACCATATGATAAGTTCGTGAACACCAAGGGTTAGGGATAAGAAAGGAGAGGTGAGAGCCCTTTTTTTCTGATGTTTGCACACTTTTGTATTTTCTGATATTCTGCCATCAGGCTTTACTAACCCTCAGAAAGAGCCCCTCAAGCATTAGTCACCTCCTGGAGAGAACAACAGCTTGCTTGAATGTTCCTTTGATATGCAAGTCCACCAGCCTGGATCCCACACCACTCCACCACCTTCCTCATGGGACTCCACTTTGCCTTATCACTCCAGGGCCAGGTCTGGACATCTAGAGACACCACTGCACCCCAGAGCCTGCTGTAATTATTCAAACCAGCCAGCCCAGAGCCTGCTACCTATAGCAAATTCTAGAAAGCTGGTTCATGCTTTCCTCTTGCTTCCTCTGGCCCTGGACAGCCTAGGTTTGTCCCATGTGTCCCCACACAGCCTGTCCTGTGTCTTGCTTCTATGGATCTTGGGGTCAACTACTTTACAAAAGTTGCTCATTTGGCTACCTGTGTTGCTATGAGGATAAAATACATGTCAGGCCAATTTTGAAATAGGCGTGAGTATGGATATGCAAGGGAGTTTATCAAGTCAGAGTTGCTCAAATCTTGACTCTGCCAGTGAATATGTGGTGCATTTGTAAGGCGCTTATTAAAAACACACCAGCAAATGAGCCTGAGTAAAACTGAGATGATGTGCTTAAAATCAGGAAGTGTCTTTGTGACAATTTCCCGATTGTGACTTTATACTACCACTTGAATAATGATTGAAACTGGTCAAGGACTACCAAGAACGTCTCTATATTACGAACTACAATGTCATTGACGCTACAATTTTGTCAATGCACATTTCAACTGAAAGTAATTTTAAGGCTAAGACAAAAAAAATTACAAAATTTTAAACTAGTATAAGTGTTTGTCATAAATACGGCTGCCTGATTTTATAACTAGCATAAAAATTATTCATTTATAGATGAGAGTCAAGCATACAGTGTTGCCTGAAAGTTCCACAATTTGTAATTTAATTTAAATCTCCCAGAAGTTGTTGTACATGAACTGGTTGTTGGAGAAATTTCTGTAAGATGCGTTGGATAGTAGGGAAAAATGTGGAAAGTTCAAGGGGCAAATGTAACCATCTCTAAGTGGAGGGCAAGCACAGCCCACCTTCTATGTAGAGGGGAGGAGGAGCCCCAAATGTGAGCCTGGCGGGGTGGTGAGCTCAGGAGTGTCCCAGAGAACACAGGTGATCAAGATTTACACTTTCAAAAATTAAAGACAAAGTAACCATTGCCAAACCAGCAGTAGAACTCCCACATGGAATCAGCTTAGGTGCCCATCAACACATAAATAATTGAAGAAAATGTGGTCTATATACACAATGGAGTATTATTCAGCCATAAAGAATAATGAAATTGTGTTGTTTGCAGGTAAATGGATGGGATTGGAGAACATCATGTTAGGTGAAATAAGTCAGGCTCTAAAAGTCAAAGGTCACAAGTTTTCTCGTACGTGGAAGTTAGACCTAGTCATAAGTTAAGTGTATAAATTAAATGTATATGTAAATACATATATGATCATCTATCTATCTAATATCTATCATTCTATATGTACATACATATATATAGTGAGAGACAGAACAAAATTGTATTAGTGAGTCTGTCTGGGAATACTACCACAAGCAGGAGACAAAAAGAAAATGAAAAATATTGAAACAATCCATCTATGGATGAATATCAGATAACACACTGTACCATATGCTGTTGAATATTAGGGGAGCATGGTGACAGAGAAAGAATAAGCAATGGTGGGAGAATGCTAATTTGATCAAAGTATGATTTCTACAGGTGTGAAATACTATGGTGAAACCCCCTTGGAATATCAATATGCACTTTAAAAAAATGGTAGATTGCCAGGCACTGGTGTCTCACGCCTGTAATCCTAGCTACTCAGGAGGCAGAGATCAGGAGGATTGTGGTTTGAAGCCAGCCCAGGGAAGTAGCTCGTGAGACCCTGTCTCAAAAAAGCCCAAAAAAGGGCTAGTAGAGTGGTTCAAGGTGTAGGCACTGAGTTCAAGCCCCAGTACTACAAAAAAAAAAAAAAGAAGAAAAGAAGAAAGAAAGATCTTTTCTGAGGGTGGGTACCAGTGGGTGTGGGAAGGGCATAAGGAAAGGGTGAACAAAGGTGAGTATGGTAGATGTATTTTGTATTCATATATAAAAATAGAAGAATGAAACCTGTTGAAATTGTTTTCAGAAGGGGGCAGGAGGAAGAGGGACAATGATGGCGGGGGCATTCTAACTAAGATGTACTGTAATCACATATGCAAATATCACAATGTATTTCTCTGTGCAACTCCTACATGCTGATAAGATTTTTAAAAACTATGTCATGTTGTTTGCAGACAACTGGATGGACTGGGATTATGATTTAAAAAAAATAAAGCAGTCTCAGAAAGACAAATATGGCATGTTTCCCCTCATACATGAAATGTACACATAAAAATTAACATGAAAGTAGAAGTGAAACTATTTGGGAGGAGGAAGGAGCAGGCCAGAGAGAGTAAAAGCATCCTGTATAAACAAAATGCTTTATATACATGCATGAAAATGTCATAATAAAACCCAGTATTTAATACAACTTAAACACAGAGAGAGAGAGAGAGAGAGAGAGAGAGAGAGAGAGAGAGAGAGAGAGAGAGAGAACAAATCCAGACTCAGTAAGAGAGACTTTATTGAGGAATGTTGTTGCAAAAGGAAGACAGTCCATAAGGTCTGCAAAAGGAACTCCTGGTGGGAGAAAGAGGGTGAAGGGGACAGGGAAGGAAGCCCCTGAGGGAGTAGGAGACACAGTGAGTGGGTGACATGATCAACCATTAGGTGATGTTCCTCCCCAAGTTAGAGTCTGCTAAGTCTGGGGAGGCATCTTGGGTGGCTTGCTCTGTGTTCCAATGCTCCAGGATGTGCCCCAGTTTGGGAGCCTGGTTACTGGGAAATCCTGACCCAAGGTAGGAATTTGGTCCAGATTGTTCACAGGGGCAAGTAGTTCAGCTGAGCATTTATGAGATGCAAAAAAAAAGGTTTAGGTTCTTCCTTGGTGAAGAAGGGGCTTCTTGGATTTTATCTAAATTGTATGGAAGAAGCTGATTCCTCCAAGTGGCCACTTTCTGAAACACAAACAGCGCAAGATAGGGCATTTCTTCTTGTTCCTGTTTCCAGGAGCACAGAGTAGAGCTCTGCCTTGTTACTCCACAGCACCCTTCTGAGTTTCCACCTGTTGGCCACTTCCTATTCTAAGAGCAAGAGTGGAAAAGAACAAAGAGATTATAAAGCATAAAGAAGCCACAAAAATAATGGTTCCCAAGAGGGATGGACTCCAGCAGCCAGCGTTGGACATCTGGGTGTGCTAAGCATTGCAGGGAGAAGGTGAGAGTCAAGAACATGGTGCCTTAGTGGCTCTGAGGCTCGGCCAACCCATCCTATAGTGTTTCTTCCCCTGCAGGCCCTCAAACTTTTCCCTGCACACCGTGCTTGCATCATAGAGCAGACTCTGATTCTGCCATTGGATTCCCTCTCCCCCTGTCCTCCACCTACCTAAACACACGCCTTCCCACCTCTGAGACACACCTCCTGGAACTGCCATCAGTTACGGGAGTCCAGAGTGGTCTGTACCATTTCATTAACCCAGAATTTCTCTGTGTCTTTGGTAAAACTCAAGACAGCATACTTCAGACACTCAGGATTGTCCTTTGACAGCAGGATACCCCAGGTGAAGAATGGCTTCCTAATAAAAGTGATGGAAAGTCAGTCACTTTGACATTTAAAGCTAGACTGCACCAAGCTCCAGAATTGTGATAAAGAAATTCTTGTCCTGGCAGGCAAGAGGAATTAAATCAACAGACTGCAAGGGTGCAGGAGGAAAGCAGTCATTCTCTTTGATGCTTTCTCAGGCTGTTCCCTCATTAAAGGGGTGTGCATTATTTGCAACATAAACGAAGCATTGTTTCATTATTCTCAACATAAACGAAGCATTTCATAAGAAAACATGACAGACTTCATTACTAGCTTTATTTCTAAACAAAGTAGGTCTTTATGGCAGGGAGATTTAACATTTCAGAGGCCATGGACCATTTATCTCTCCAGAAAACTGAAGACACACGTCAAAACTTGCACACACCTTGTCATCCCTACAACTGTGGTGTCTTAGTTTGTTTTCTATGGCTATAATCGAATATCACAGACTAGGTAACTTACGGAGAAAAGAGGTTTATTTAGCCCATGGTTGTGGAGATTGGGAAATTTAAGACAAGACACCTACATCTGATAAGGATCTCAGGTTTTATCGTACACAGCAGAGAACATCCCATGCCAGGTGGGCTTGTAAGAGTGACCAGCAGCATATAGCAAACAAGCTGAAACAGGAAGGATTATCTTGTTGATAACAACCTGCTCTTGGTGTAGCAATGGACAGAATTTGCTGCTAATAACCACATCTCAACCCAGCATCTTGTCAGCTGCCACAGTAAAGGTCACATTGGCTATGCTAATTTGGACCTCCCTGCCTACAATTACAAATCTGTGGACAACTTCTAATTCTTTTCATTGAAGGAATTGGATAATATCAATAATAATAATGACTGAGATTGGTGCAAACCATTTTAATAGAAAGTGTTTTCCCATATGGTATTTATTACAGTCTCAGAAGGACCTGTGCAGTGGGAGGGGCAGACATGATTGGCATAGTCATAAAAAACCTAATGGAATTCAGCCAAAGTGAATCGAGATCACTTTCCAAAAGCTTGTCCATGGGTGCCATGACTTAGTCACAGACTTGGTTATTCCAGGGTCATTTCCTTTTCGGTTACCACTCTACCCAACAGCTTGTAGATGCCAAGTGGTAGGTTTATTTCCTGCATTCAGGGTCTCTACCTCAATCTGAGATAAAAATGTATATAGCGACTCTCTCCACTATCTTTTCTGTGACACCAGGATCTTGCATCAGGCTGACCTACTCTCTTCTCCTCACTTGAATTTCCAAGAGACAAAATTGCACTTTCCTAAGGTCTAAAAGTGTGTAAAAGATTCTGTCCTCCAACTAACAAAGAATCAGAAAGGCATGTGTGAGTTACAGGAGTGAGTGTGAGTGAGAGAGCCCATGCGTGTATGTAAGAGTATCTGTGTATGGGGTTTTATGCACGTATGAGTCTGCGTGTCTCTGTGTTCATAGGAGTCTACAGAGTCTGTGTTGGTGCGTTATAAAACTGTGTAAGAGTCTGTGTGTGTCTGTGTAAAGTCTCTGGGTATGCCTGTGTAATAATCTGTGTGTCCGTGTGAGTTTGAGTTTGTTTCTGCGGATGTAGGAGTCTTTGGTGTATGACGCTGTATGTCTGCATGGATGAGTCTCTGTGTGTATACATGTATAGTTTTCCCATTGAAACTACCCTACCAGAATTAGGCCATCCTATCTAAGTAGGCAATGGTGTGAACAGTCACATTTGTCATGACAGGGAATAGACGATTGAAATCGGCTGTGAATTAGCAGACTTCACTCTGACTGAGTTGGGGAAGGTTTGACAAAGGTGGGGATGCATACTCATTTCCTTCTAATGCTCCTTGGTCAGGGTTGTGGCTTGGGGATCCGGGTTTTACTGACTTCGACTGTACTTCGCACATTTAAGCTTCTGCCTCTATTTTCAAGCCCACTAGTCAGTTAATTTCCAACATCAGGCTACTTCTTTGATCTTCTGAATTAGCTTCACAAACAGAAAGAACTGGGAGGGAGAGAAACTCATTAGTCTGGGATGAAGTCTGAATTTCTCAGTACAGCTTCTTTAAAAAATGACTCCAGTGGCAATTTGCTCTCATCAATTTTCCAAACTCTAGTGTAGCTTAATAGGAGTCTGTCTTTCAGAAGGATGTGGGAGTTTTCTCATTGCTGTCAGTGTGAGGTCAGAGCCATGTGGCACAAATCCCATGGAAGAACTGTCAGATGGAGACCTTCCTTCACAAAGATGGAGGCCTTGGCAAGGTTCAGACATCTAATTGCGCAATGTGGGTCTCCAGAGCACTGGGTATCTAGCTCCCTGGATTCAAATCTTTGTCTACAGACTGTGTCCCCTCCATAAGAACAAGGTTAAGCACAAGCCAATCTGTACTTTCCAGCTCTTTTTGGTGTCTGGTTCTGTCTTCTCCAAAAGCAGCAGAATAGATGCATCCTTCAGTCTGCAGAACAGGCCAGGTTTCACAGAATCCTCTTGTGTACTGAATAACCCACCTGCTCCTCCCAGAATCATTCTCTGCCTCCTGGGAGCCTCTCTTTGTTTAGGGGTTGTATGTCCTGGGGAGATTGGGCACTGCCTCCAAACAAGTGCCAGTTCCTTCTTAGCCTTGGTTGTCCTAGGAAACTCAGAAAATGCTACAAATGTCTGTGCTTTCTGGGATGCCATCTGCTGCCCACTCTCTTCAAGAAAGTTGAAAATGTCACACCCTTCATGACAGATATGACCTGTGAGGACCAAGTGACTCTGTGAAAGGTCACTCTCTTCTCTTTGACTGGAATGATTATGGAACCAAGAGAATAGACCTTCACTCAGATTGAATGAGATAGCACAGTATAAGATCTGCGAGGATGTTACATTAGTTAATTTGAAGATCTGGTACAAAGGCCATGCATGGACTGGCCCTCCCATTCTCAGTTACAAGGCAGGGTCCTCCTGTGTGTCCGCAGTATGCAGTCTGACCTCAAGCTCCTCCAGCGTCTCCCTGTAGGGTAGTGGGATAATTGCTGTCTCATTTCCACCGCGGGCATCCTGGCTGCCAAGATCTGTCTTGTTTCCTTTTCCTTTCTCAGAAACCCAATCTCACTCAGCATTTTCTCTGGCTGGGTGTGGGAAGTGATGAGGAGTGCAACCTCATATCTGTGCAGACAGACTCAGCTGTCTCCCACTCACCTGCTCCCGAGCCCAGAGCTCAGTCCCAGGCAGTTCCTCAGCAAAGAGTGATCCAGGGGAAATTCCCACTGTGGCTGTCTCAAGACTTCTCCACAGTATGTTCCCTGTGCCATTAGGATGTGACATAAGGCATCATCTGCCCCAAGAAGATTAGGTTTCACTCTACAAAGCATAGCCTCAGAGATGGCAAGCAAAGGCCCCTGGTTGCCTTGGACAAGGTGAGATCAAGGCCATTTTGTGCTTAAGGCAGTACAAGACAAAAAATAAATGGATTTGGAGAGATAAACGGTGGTCCTTAGCTATTGCTTTCCCATATTATGCACAAGAGTTTGTCAATTTCTTACTAACAAAGATTTTTGATTTTTTAAATTTTAAATGACTTAATAGTGATACTTATTTCTGGGGCATAGCATACCATTTTTGCACGTATGCAGTGTGTAATGATCAAATCAGATTAATTAGTATTTCCATCTCTTCAAATATTATCAATTTTATAGCAATAGTCACTGTCCTGTAATGTAGAAGAGTAGAGCTAACTCTGCTGACTCTGTTGTGGAGCCTGATACCCACCCACTCACCATCCTCCACACCCATTGCCTCCTCAAAGCCTCTAGTGACTCCAGTCTACTCTCTTCTTCTTTGTGAGCAACTAGTTTACCTTCCAAAACTGAGTGAGAACATGTGGTATTTTTTTACTGTGTCTGAATTGCTCAACTAAACATAATGTCCCCCTGTTCTGTCCATGTTGTTGCAAATGACAAGATTTTATCTTCTTCTTTGCTCACTCATCTATGGATGGACACATCAGTTGGTTTGGGCTATTCTGAATGGTGGAGCAATAAACATGGGCATGCAGATATCTCCTTGATGCATGGATTTAATTTCGTTAGAATACATACCCCAAAGTGGGAAAGGTGGATCATGTGGTAGATTTACTTCTTGTTCTTGAGAGATCACCATACTGTTTTCCACAATGGGCATACTTACCTGCCTTCCCACCGACAGTGTGTAAGAATACTTCTTTCTCTACATCCTTGCCAGCATTTGTATTTTCTGAGTTTTTGGTAATAGTCATTTGAGGTGAGCTAGTCTTACCATGGTTTAGAGCTGCATTTCTCAGACGATTAGCAATGTTGTACGTCTTTTTTGTGTACCAGGAGGATCTCTACTAGCAAAGTTTTTGATAGAATAGGTAGATCACTAAGTGAATTATTGATAAGAGCTGGGAGCTAGAAGTATGGCTCAGTGGTGGAGCACGTGTATAGCACCCATGAAGTTTGATCCCAGAACCACAAAAATTACTCAAAAAGAGTTGGGGATGTCTCAAATGGGTTGTGGTTGCATACAGAGAGGGATGGTTAGAATTCTGCCACAGATAAGTGGCTGTTATTGCTCTGTTCAGACATCCTATATTTCACCTTTGGCCTATCCCTTCTGACACAGCACATTTGAGTGACCCTTTTTACAGTTATATGGTAGGTACATATTCAGTACCTACAAACTCATGTTAAGTTTAGTGAAACTGGGTCCAAGCTTGGACAAGATTTTTAACGTGACCTCCTGCAAAACATAAATTTGTGTAAGAATTATTTAGGTAGATGTGCTTTGAAGCCCATGCATATGGAGTGCTCTTTTGTCCTTCAACCCTTATTTAGTTTTTATTTTTCCTCAAGTCTTCTCAAGGTCTTGACATATCAGCCAACCTTCCTTGGGATCCCAGGGGACATCAGGATGGAAGAAACAAAGCATGGACCCAGATTTCTCTTTCTCTCCTTTATCCGATAATTATTTACAAGACCCAAGACTCGTTAATGAATCTTTCAGAATCTCAGTTTCTGCAAGTATGCATCCCTAACTTGCGTTCCACTCCTTCCATCAAGGTACATCAGGGCAAGAGCTTGATTTCGTACCCTTGGACCACAGCACTAATTGCGGAATCCTTCATTTTTCAGATTCTCAGCGCCAGCAACAGAATCACTCTTGCTGTTGATGACAGTAGCGATCACCTATAACTTGGCTTTGACTAGAGCACTGCTCCACATTAAAAAGAAATACCCCAAGACTTGACAATTTTGCACTAATTCAAAAGATCATAATTTGCTTTTTAAAGGAGATTTTCCAATTGGAAAGCTTTGCATGAAAAATTTCAGGAAAGATTTTAAAGGCTTTCAATCAATAAGAAAGGAACAACAGTCCTTCAGGAAAAATTAAAATACATTTAAATATAGAGATAAAGCTAAAAAGAATGGAGTAATGGGTAACTAATGTTATATTTCTTTTCAAATTCAAATTTAGTATTTTCCATATAGCATCTTAATGAGCTCTCACAAAGTCATATGATTTAATAAATAGATACTCTGTCAGGGTTTGGCAACTGATTTCTGCACTTAGGAAAATGCAAAAGGTCACCTTCTAGGAAATAGAGGAATTAACATATTAAGTCAGGATAGTGAGAAGCCATGTTTGTCCATACGAAGAATTTCTCCACATATGAGGTGTTGACAAGAGCAGGTGGATATACCGCCAGGAGGAGAAACTCGTGAGGTTCACAGAGCCATGGCTGACTTTGGATCTTGATTTTGGATGCCCACTTGGGCTGCTTCTTTGCCTCTCTTTCCCACCTTTGCCCAGCTCCCTATTCATGTGCCATGTTGCTTTCTCAATGAAAGGTCAAGTTGGATTACAGGTCAAGTCTGATTCTCAGAAGACAGCCCTCCACAAGCATCTTCAACACAGCTTGCTCTTGAACACGGAAAAGACTACAAGACTTTTGTGATTCAACCAGAAATGTACTGAAATTTAGGGACTTCAAATACATTATGTGCAAGAAATTCACATGATTTCCCCAACTTGTTGATCAATGAAGAAAGAAATGGTCAAAGAAAGAGTAAAAGAGCTTAGTGTAGGAGTAGTAAGTGCAATGAAAAGCTGCTTAGGAAGTACCCTCTGCTTTCTGAAAAGTCCCCGCCAACCGTTCTTGCTTCCCCAGCTCTCCCTACATATTCTCTGCCTGGGAAATTCCTCTGCTGAGTCACTGGGCACTGTAATTTTCTGTTCACCTTTAACACTGATCCTAGGGCCTCTTCCCAGGACTCCTTGAAGAACCAAGAGCTGTGGTACAGACAGGACTTCCGATGTGCCACATAGTCTCAGCCTCACTATGAAAAGCCACCCACAGCAGGACACCAGTTTTCACGTGACGGTATGACTGGTCTCCACATTTTAAAAGCGAAAGAAGGAGAGTAGTCTAGTTATGCATTTCCCAACATTCAGGAATTTTCAGGTGGGGAAAGCACCCTTTGTGGGCAGGGATGGCTACAACATGAAGAATGGTGTTTCCATCTCCTCCTGGCTTCTGAACGTAAAGATTTGTGAGGACACTGAGCATTTTTAATTTTGTGATCACTGCAGTTTGCTGATGCTTTTATGAAGGAAATGAGAGAAGTTGAAGCCATTCATTCCTGATTCTGAGGCGATCAATGCGAGGGTTTGTATTGCAGAGTTGCTGCAGACATAATGTGTGCATCAGGACATGCTCGCACATGTGTGTTTATTGTGACTGTGTGCTGGAATTTGTTTTGTAAATAAATTTGCATTTTAGTCATGGAATGCCTTTCCTACAGAGAACATGCCAAACTTACACGCTGGAGTTCAGAGTGAGCTGAGCCATGGGAAAAGGCTGAGACGGAGGAGCACAAAACAGAAAGCATCGAAGAATCTGGGAGGGGGCAAAGGCATTTGCACAAAGTCTGTGTTTCACAGATGAGGAAACTGAGTCAGAGAAGGGAGGCAACTTTTCCTAAAGGGAGAGTACAGCTTTGATCATTGCCCTATACACACTCATAGCAACATGGTGGCCAGGGGAAGTGTCTGGAAATCCCCAGTGTCCAGTAAACCTGTGGTTCCCCAAAGATGGCTGCTCACTTCTTTGTGTTTTTGTGACAATATTTAGTTTTGGAGGGGCAAAGAAATTTTTTAAATGATGTCCCTTTCCTAAAAGATGGCAGATAAGGGATTCAGAGCAGGTACCTTGGACTCGGAAGTCAACATCCCACCTACTCAATGTGGTCCCAGTGGCATCCTTGTCACCTTGGACCCCATCCCAGATATGCTGCACTGGCTACTTTGCAGTGGGGATCGGTACTCTGTCTTTTAGGCACCCTAACAAGCAGTCATTGTGGCATGCTGGCGTCTGCACTTCACTTTGTGCCTGTTCAGTTAAGCAACCTAAACACGA
The DNA here is from genome assembly GCF_047511655.1 of Castor canadensis. Lineage (NCBI taxonomy): Eukaryota > Metazoa > Chordata > Mammalia > Rodentia > Castoridae > Castor > Castor canadensis. The sequence continues at coordinate 111,870,909 of NC_133399.1, forward strand.
AAGAAGAGAAGTCACCATTTTCTCACCCTTCCCATATGATCATCTATTTTGTGTGTCCTGACTCATGTGTGTGGAGCAGTGATGTCAGGGTACTGGGGTTTGAACTCACAATCCCTCTTGTTAAGCAAATGCTCTGACACTTGAGCCATGCCCCCCCAAACCTTTTTTTGCTTCAGTTAGTTTTGGGATAGGATTTTATGCTTTTTGCCTGGGGACAACCTCTCACTGAGATCCTCTTATCCATTGTCTCCAGTGTAGTTGGGATTGCAGACATGAACCACCATGGCAGGTGTTTGTTGAGATGGGTACTTGATAACTTTTTGCCTTTGCTGGCCTCCAACTGTGCTCCCCAATCTGTGTTCCAAGTAGCTGGAATTACAGAGATAGGTTACTGCACCTGGCACTTGTGTGTTTTAAAGGTGTTGCTTTATTAGAAGTAAATGGGAAAATGTTTAACACTTACTAACAAATCCAGCAATGTGAATAGTTATAAAATTCTAGTAGTTGAAATGATCATCTGTTCCTTTGTCCTTTCAGTTGTGGCCTCAGAGCTGTCTATTTCAGAGACGGCTCTGTGGACACATGAAAAGAATGCTGACCCTGCTGTAACTGAGTGAAGCATCTACACAGGCCCGGCATTCTGTTCTTGCATGAAGCAGCCACATGAGCACAGAACCCAGGGCAGGTAAGAGCCTTGGCATTGGGTAGGTGTGCTCCTCCCTCAGGGAGAGACAGCAAGTTGATGCAGTAAAAGCCTGAGTACAATCCCCTTAGTAGGATGTGACCGTGATCGCCTGCAAATCACTTGACTTCTCGAAGCCCCTTCTCCTGCACTGCTGGAGGAGGATGGACAGGTGATAATGGACCTGGGAGTCAATCCGTGATCAAAGGCTTTGCACCCCTGCATGGCTCTGTTGACTTCTGGTTTTTTGTAAGCCCCACTGTTCTTACTCTCTCCAGACAGCACTGCATCTAGGGAGACATGACTCATGCAGCCCTAACACACCCCTGTTTTAGGGAAAGAATTTCCCCCCAATTCTTTCATCGCCTTCCATTTGTTCAACTATGACAATAAAGAAGCTGAACACTGTCACATTTAACCATCATGGCAACTATACTATATTCTCTAAGATTTTCACACACGCACAGACTCCCTACTAATTAGCATTCTCACCGGTGCATTTAAAAAAGAAATCTCTATTTATATTGAGCGTCGTGTTTTCCCTTCCCTCCTCACGTGCTTTCCTCTCAAACGGACCTGCAGCCACCGCGTCTTCATTTAGCTGCTGATGATCTGATGCATGTGTCTTCCACTCCAGCAAGATGGAGCCCCTTTGCTTTTAACCCTTATACTGCTCAGTTTCCTAGTCTTGTCCCCAGGGAGCTCAGCCAGGGTCTGGAGGTTGAGCTGACATAGGGTTATGGGACCCAAAGACAAGTGCAGAAGTGGCACCTGCAAGTCACTGTGTGCCATGTAGAGAAAAGTCCCAGAGCCGTCTGGTGTGCAGTCCACAGTCTAGTGTGGCAGTAATCCCATGTGGGTGATATCTCTCCAAGCAGGTGCTAAACAGCAACCTTATACAACCATCCAAAAATCAAAAGCGGGGCAGCCTAATAACAGGCTTCACCTTTGGCCTGCTTATATTTAGGGTGCAGGCGTATCTTGGAGGGGCATTTCACAAACATTTAGGGAAGCACAGATTGGAGAAGAGAGAGGTAAGAGATCACCAATTTCTGTTAACACCGAACAAGAACAGCTGGACGCTAGATGGCAGCAGTGCTCCACGATTTCCTTCCAAAAGAAACAAGTCTTGGGAGCTTGGTGGGGGGGATTACAATATTAACACAAAAATACAACCATATTACAAAATCAGCCTATCTTATTTCTTATTTTATAGCTCTTCTCCGCTCTCCTCACAATTATGATGAAGAAACAACTTGGAACAGATCATTGTAGCTTCTTAATAAATGATATACCTATCAAAGGGAATCACAGCAAGAGTGGTGGCCATTTATTGGAACTGCTATTTCTCAATGATTTGAAGCAAATAGTCTTTGCACTCTGGAGAAAGAAGGTGTTGAAGCAAGTAACCATAAAGGGGCCTGTCACAATTTAGTGTGAAGGTGCTTGATTTCTCAGGTGACAGTCCACATTCTGGATTGGGATCCTGATAACCTAAAAGGCACCTGTGAATCCCAGTCCAGGGTGCTTAGATTTTGGAAATGCTTTTTAATGGCAGAAATCCTTCTTAATGACATGAGTCATTAGGAGTGGCAGTGAAAAGACAGGGCTCCGTTTCTCAAGGAAAAGTCAGCTCTGTCCTTTCTGAAGGAGATCAGTGTTTCCTGATGAGGAAACTATTGGAGCACTTAATGGGTCTGCAAAAGCATTCTGAGTTCACTAGCTTTGTCACAGATGTTATCTGGAGTCTGATTTACAATCACAGAGGAGAGACCCCCTGCACTGTGTCTCTGATTCACACTTAAGAGTAAAGCCCCAGGGTTTCCCCCAGGGAATTCCCACTTTTCTTTCTATGCAGTCTCCAGTAATAGCTGAGGAAAAATTAGAATTCTGCCCTGTGGAAAACCCAAGTCATTTCTGAGACTGCAACTCCCAGACTCCTCACACTTGGGAGTTCATATCTCTATGAAGGAAAGGAGTATGCGTCATGGCCCCCAGTGCTCTTGGCAGGCTGAGGGGGAGATTCAGGAAACCCTGCTTGGGGCATACATTTCCAGACTGTAGTCTTTTCTGGACCTGCCATCACATCCACATGTGTTTAGAGAGCACAGTGTGCAGGAAGAACCTAAGAACTGTAAGGGAGGAACACAACACATCAAGACACTGTTAAGGTATTTAATCCTCAATGCTAACCAGGCAAAATGCAGGGGCAATGAAGCCCTGACCACCTGCCAGAAGTGGGCTGTCCCTTTCAGCAGTCACTCATGCCATTAGCATGCTAGAATGTCTCCAGTGTGGAGTATAATGGGCTCTTGCTAAGATGTTGAGCGTCCATGTATGTTCCTTCCCCTAGTCCTCTGGAATCCTTTAAATGTCTCTTTGTGACAACTAGTGCTCTCCTGTAGTTTCTTTTTTTTTTTTTTTTTTTCTGTTAACTCACTGCTTTTCCCTAAATCATCTTGTCTCTGTGTGACCAAGAGCTCGCAGGAAGGCCTGCATCTGGGCAGTTGGAGAAATAGAGCCCAGGATGGTAACTACTGCTGCCTTGTTGCTCTGTCTTCTCCAAGCTCACCTCACCCCTTTTCTCCATCAGGGATCCTCTAGCTTTTCTCCCTGATGTCCCCTCCCATGGCTGAATTTGATACTTGGTTTCACTGAAGATGTGCCAAATCCTGGCTTTCAGGACCAGGCCATAATAGCAATCCTACTGGTTCACCCTCATTTGGAATTCCATCTGGAGCTGGAGTTTATGCATGGATAACCGTAACAACCCAAAGAGAGGAAACAGGGAATCTGTGCAACTCCTTGCAAACAGTCACCTTGTTAACGATAATTTCCAAAATTCAAAAGATGCATATTTTCCTCCTCCCCGGAGTCACAGCTATGCCCTTTCTCTTCCCACTACATTTCTTCCCTAAGTTAAGCAGGGGGCTTCGCTCTGGTCAGCAGCTAAAGCGAGATCAATAGATGGAGGCCAGCCAGCTTCTGCCCCCGCAGAGCCCTCGGGTTTGCTGGGTTTGCTCGAGTTGCCGATCCCATGGTTTCTTCCCCCTGAGCGGCGTGGGCTTCCCCCACTAGGGCGCCCAACAAGTCTCCTTCCTTCTCCAGCCTGCGCGCTGACGCGCTGGAGGCCGAAGGGAGCGCGGCACGGTGCGGTGCGCGGAGCCCGAGGGCCCGAGGCCGGGCTCGGTCTGGGATTGCGCCGTGCCCAGCCTCCTTCCCCTCTCTGTGGGTAGGATGGTTGAGTCCAGCCGCCACGGCAGCGGCTCCTTGCGCCGCTAGCAGCCTGTCTTCTGCGCTCCCCGCCTGCCTTTCTCTCTCCAGCCTGGATCTCTCCTCCCCCCGCGCCCCCTCCCGCATCTCCCACTCGCTGGCTCGCTCTCCAGCTGCCTCCTCTCCAGGTCTCTCCTGGCTGCGCGCGCCTCTCCCCGCCTCGCCCCCTCCCGCAGCCTCGCCGCCTTGGTGCCTTCCTGCCCGGCTCCGGCTCCGGCTCGGCCCGCCACCCGGTCCCCGCTCGGAGCCCTGCAGTGGCTCGGGACCCGATGCTATGAGAGGGAGGCGAGCCGGACGCCCAGACCTGCAGGAGGCGTCGGAGGCGCGGCGGGTCTCGGGACCGGGCTCTGTCGCCGGCTCGCCTTGCTCGCTGGTGATTATTTGGCTCTGCTCGTAGCCCCTGCCGCTCCTCGGAGGAGACGGCGCATCTGAGAAGAGCCATCCGTGTCGTGTGCGTGTGGAATATCTGCAGACATGACTGCGTGGAGGAGATTCAAGTCGCTGCTCCTGCTTCTGGTGCTGGCGGTTCTGTGCGCGGGGCTCCTCGCTGCAGCTAAGGGTAAGACGAGGCTGGCTCGGTGTCGGGGGACACGGCTGAACCCTCCGAGGCCCCGTTGGCGAACGCGAGTGTCCGTTTGGGGGACGGCAGGGTACCCAGTGGCTGGCATCTCCCGGGGGCTCCTCCATCACCGACGATGGGGAGACGCGATGCCCGGGATGGAGCTTCCATCGCACTCTCGGAGACCCTCAACTGCCCCCGCCCCACCCCTGCCCTTCCATCCCCCTCACTGGGGCGCAAACAAGATGCCTGTTTTCCTTGGCCGTGCGGGTTGTCGGAGAGAAAGGAGCCCCACACGAGTTGGGCAGAAACTGCGCCGTGGCGAGGCGGCGCTGTCTCCTCCGAGCTGTGACTCGGTGGGTCGGGTGGCCGGGGTGGTTCCCAGGACTTTCTCCCTGTACCCGGCGCACCTGGGAAAGCCGCCCTGGTGAAGCCGGCCTTAGAAGTTCGGCTCTCCACGGGGTATTGGGTACCAACAGACAAACCTCCCTGCGTGGCCCGCCTCTCCTCAGCCCCATTTCCCGTTGCTCTACCCCTCAAGTACTCAGGAACTCTGCTACCTCTGTGGGGTCGTCCGTTATTACCTCCCCTTGACTTTGCACCTTGCAACTTGCAAGGGGCTGGGAGGTGAATGAAGCAAGCAGGGTCCTGCCCGGCTTCTACGCCATTTATTTTTGCTGTGGTCATAGGGTTAGCCTCCCTGTGTACATCTGGTCGGGAAAACAGGGTTCCTGTGGGTGGTTCCTGAGGCTTTGGGCTCTGTGAACTTGGTTTCCTTCTTGGAAGGAGTTAGGGAATGTTTTCCTCTAACTAGCCTACAGGCTGCAACCTCAGAGCTGGCAACAGCTTGTGCACTTGTCTATTTTGTGAGAAGGAAAAAGAGAGAAGGGCCGGGGGCAGAGGGAGAAAGACAGTGAAGAGAGGAGACAGAGAGGAGAAAGAGAGAGAGAGAGAGAGAGAGAGAGAGAGAGAGAGAGAGAGAGAGAAGAGGAGATAATATGAATATTGATTGATTTTCACATTGGAAAAGTACCTGCCCCATTTCCTCCTTTTTACCCTTCTGGGTTGTTTCCCCGTCGGCCAGCACCATCGTCATACTCCTGGGAAAATCTGTACCTACACAGATAGATTTTTTTTTCTCTTCTAGTTAAAGGATGAAATCAAATCTTGAGGGGTTTTTTTTTTTTTTTGAGGGTCATTTGCTCGCTTTTTCCCCACATGAATTTCCTCTTTCCTATCTCGACGCTTGTCTTTCTCTGTTCCTCTGGTGTTCCCCACTCAAGGCCGATTGAGAAGGCGATTCGGAAGACTCTGTGGTCTCCAGGAAACTCTAGAAGGGCCTGGGGAGAGATGGAGAGGATTGCCGGCGGGCCGCAGCTCTCCTCCCGCTTCTTGTCCGGCATACAGGTCTGGAGGAGAGCTGGACCCGCGCAGGCTTCTCCGCACAAGCATCCGCCCTCACAAAGGGTGTCTGTGGGATGCGCCCAAGAAACCACTGAGTGCAAACCCTGTGTCTTGATCGCCAGAGCTCGGGGTCGCCCAGGTTTGTGGGCTTTCCGCAGACACCGACCCTGTGGTCCCCTGGCCAGTTCAGTCAAGACATCTTGCCTTGGCCGTGAGATCCGCTGGCTGCAGAGGCACCTCCAGCCCAGAAGGGCCAGGATGGCAGCGGCCTCCAGCCGCACTGGACTGGCTGGGAATTGAGAGGCTAAGCAAGAAAAGTGGAGGGCAAAGAGGGCTGTGCCTTGGAAGGTGTGCGTGCGCGCGTGTCACTGGAGAGACTGGAAACGATTTGGGAAACAGGACCTGGCTATGCCCACCCAAGCCCTTGATGGAGATGAAAAGCGTGCCACGCAACTCTACAAAAACTTCCCGCCCTTTCCCTGCTCTCTGAGACCTTCCAGGGCCAGAGCTTTCTCCTTCTCAGAGAGGCGACTCAGCCTCAGAGCGCTCTCGCGGTTCCCCCTACTTCCGCGCACTTCCAGCTCCCTTCTTCCGCAATTAGCAGAGGTTGCTGCGTGGAGACAGCGGCGGCCCTGGCTCCACTGCTTAATAATCCGCACACGTGTGTACCGGGCGGATGCCGCCCCCACGCGGGTGGGCTGCTGCGCTAGGCTGAGGCGGAGGCTGGAGGGAGGGTGTGGAGGGGCAGGTCGTGGGCGGGAGCTGCTCTGGCTGAGCCTCGTATGAACACGCAGAGGGCACAAAGTCCTGGGCCTGGAGGGACAACACGGAAGACGCGAGCGCATCCTGCGCGCGCGGTACCCTGATCCAGGCAGTAGAAGCCAAGAAGTGGAGTCCAAGGTCCCAGGCCCCCTGCGTGCTCAGTGCGGGAGTCGTGTGCGCGCGCGCGCGCCCTCGCGCTAAGAGGGACCGGGACGCTCGGACGCCGTGCTCACTGCGCTATTGTCTGGTCCACGCGGCGGTGGGTACGCGCTGCTTCTTCATTAACCCTCGCGGGGCTGGAGCCATAGCTCCCCATGGTCCATAGGTCAAGTGCAAACGCTTGTGGCTGCGCCAGAGGAGGCTGCAGGCGGGCAGGAGGCTAATGACGCCAGCGCCAGAATCGCCTTTTGAGCTCTGCGGCCACTGGGCTGGGGGGTCGCGATTCCTTTCGCCAAGGAAAGGCCTTTTGGTCAAGGTCGGCCCTCTGCTGGGGGACGTCGCCACTTGGGTCCAGGGCTCTCCTTTGGGGGCCCCGGGGAGCCCCGCAGGCGCCTGCGCACAGTGTGGTTCCCCCCCAGGAGGAGCGCTCTCGGGCGGAGGGCGCCTGGCCACCACCGTGGGAGTTACGCTGCGCGCGCCCAGGTGGCGACTCGCGCTGTGGGAAGGCAGGCGCGGAGTTTTTGATGTGTGGGGCATTCTCTCTCGTGACCTGTTTATGGAGTCCTGAGAAACTGGAGGCGGCCACAGTAGAGGTTATTGTAACCTGTTACCCTTGGTACCTGAGTATCAGCCTTGGTGTTCTGTACTCTGCAAGCAGACGTTGGGGAAACCAAGAATTCGCTGCTGATTTTTTTTTTTTTTGGTTGTTAATTGCATTATAAGATTTGAGTCCCAAGTGTGTGTATCTCTTTAAAAACACCACCTCTTCAGACATCACAGGAAAATGAAGAAGGCTTTAAGAATTTTCATCTGGTAATAGGCGGTATAATTCATTCCAGAGGCACTTCCTCAGATACGCGTCTTTAATCTGGGCTGATCTATGGACTATTTGGGCAAAGTTTGTTTCTCATTCGTTCTTGTGACTATGCAGCGACAAGAATGCAGGCATTTGCAGGCATTGCTCAGAAAGCTTCTGTATTGAAAGAAAGCACACATAATATTAGCCCAAAGTGGTTTCACCTGAGAAAACCTGGGACCTGGGAAGGAAAGGTGGAGTGTGGCTCTGGTAACTCTAACCTTTGCTCACCTAGGCAGCAAAGAGATTTTTAAGCACAGTCTGCCCAGTTTCTACAGAAATCATAGAACTCAACCACAAGGGAGAAATGTCCTCTAAACTTGTATGCTTCTAGATATTATATTTTCAAAAATTCCTGTTACCTGAAGGATGCTAACACGAATTTCTTGGCTAATGTTTTTTTTTTTTTCGTGTCAGAACCTCACTGCTTAATGTCTCTTGATGGAGCCAGAAACTCCTGTGAATAGGAGCCAAGCACAAAACCCTAAACCATCCTGCACATCAAATACAGGTACAATGGTGATAATCAGGATTTCCTTAGCAAATCATCCTTTGGACTTTTGCATTACCAAGGGTATTTACATATTTAACTCAGAACTATTTGGCCAAAAGCTTTCAAAAATGTTCCTAGGACACCTATAAGTTCTAGTAGTTTGGGATTTTAAGACTTTGAAAAAGTAAACAGAGAAATCTCTCTTCTGATGTGGCAGGTTTTGTAAGCTTGAATAGTGGGATGATGAGGTGTCATGGCACACACAAGTCCCTGCAAGGGAATGACAAGTGTAGGGGTGTAGAATTCCCCAGGTCTCAAGCTGCTTGCTCAGGAGGCCTAGGAAGGAAGGGAAGGCTATTTTTATATTGGCTGTCAGCTGGCCAACCATGCTTGATAAGAAGGGTGCACAACCCCAGTTCTGCAAAATCCCTCCAGACAAAACAGCTCCTCCCTTAGGGGGCAAGGCTCCCTTAATCAGCCTCCAGTTTAGTGTCTCAAACAAACACCAAGCCAGCTTTGAAAATGTCAAGAGAATGGTTCTGCTTCCTTTAAGAAACAGATCAACAAAGGCTCGGTGGCCACTTAGTGCTTACTCCAGAAGATCCAGCAAGCCCAGTGTAGACATTTCCAAGCTGTCAAAATGCAAATGGCATATTAAATACTCCATGCTCTGCTGAATTTTAAATGCGCCTCTGGTCGTTTTTTGCTGAGCTCATAGTGCAAATAAACCACTACAACTTACATGCATGCAATTTAAGACACACTTTCCCTTTGGCCTTTTATACTTTTTCTGGTTGAGTTCATTTCCCTCTATAAGATAATCAAGAAGTTGCATGGATTTTCCTTGCATGGAGAAAGCACCAAAGTATACCCGACCAAATCAGAGGAAGACATCGGGTAAAGTTATAGGTATCCTGTGATCCATATTATATGTACCTTTCCTCGTATTGGCATTTTGAAGACCTGTTGGTCCCTAGACTGGTCAGTAATGGGAATGATGGAACCAAATCAGCTCGATTCCAGTCACAGCAATGAGACTGAAATATTTTTTGAACCAGGAGAATTCGTTTGGCTGTGCAACCTGAGGCAAAGAAATAGATGTTTTTTACTTGCAGAAATGAATGGCTCCTAAAGGAAATCAACTCTCTGGTATTCCCTGAGGTGGTGCAGCCACCCTGATTAGCTCACCGGAAACCCAATCCAGAACAACCTGTTGGTATAAAAATCAAATAATTGCATTTGGGTATTTATCTCCAATGCAAAGAAATAAGTCTTTTCCACAAGAACTTTAAAATAACATTAAATGACCTTTGATTTATTGAAATGTCTGTATTTAAGGTCAAAGTTAGTCTCTAGTACTGAGATTGATATGGAGCAGAATTAATATCCCCAATATCCCCTTTATGTGGAAAAGGACAGAAGGAAATTAGATAGTTGTGCTGGTTTCCATGGACTGATTTAGGAACTCTGAGGAAATATTAGGTACCTTATCCACCCCCTCCACCACTCCTAATGCATGTCACTCTCTTTGGATTCAGAGTGTGAAGCAATTCCCCTTTGGAGTTTAACTGCAATATTATTTAACCATTTGAACTAAACATGGATTTTTGGGAGAGGAGAATGCCATCAGTCTTTAGGGAAGTTGTTTAGTCTTTTCTTATCCTCAAACATCAATGTATTAACTAAGTAAAAGACTCCATCATCCACCAGATATTGTCTCTTTAGCAAAACCCACTCTGAAGTTGTTGTAAATACAATACTGCAACTTGATTTATCATCAGTGGTACTGTGACCTACCTTGGTAACATTTAATTCCATCTAGAACTTCTTTGTTGAATGAAATCAAATGAAACCAAACCTAGCAACCCAGCACTTGCAGGTACAGACACCTGATAGAAATGCTATTGTAACTTTTATGTCACAAATTATTTTGCAATTTATTGGTTTCAGTCTTCCTTCTTTGTGTCGCTCTGGTTTTAGCTAAGGGAAAATACTAAATGGGAGAGGTTTCATGACAGCCATTCCATCCAAATACGTGTGGAAGATAAGGGGCATGGCCATTTCAGTGCTCATCATTTGTAATGCAGTCAATCATGAATGTCTGGTTTGAAGACCATCACTGTAACTGACAGGACATCAAATAAAGAAGAACACGAAGAAGTCAAAGTGTTGGTGCCACTTCTCAGTTTTTTCACCAATGAGCCAATGGAATATGATTATAAACGGAAAGATAAATTATATAGAATATTGGTCCAATTCTAGGTGCTTTATGTTTCTTACTTATGGGCTTCATATATTTTGGAGACCCTCAACATCAATAAAATTCAAGAAGAACTAATAGGTATGTGGGCATTCTAGAAACGAATACAACATTTTGTCTGACTTACCCAGGTGATCATAAGGACGTGCACACCAGTGGAACTGGAGCAGCTTTTGAAAGAAAGTGTCATGGTGCCTCTGCGTCTCAGATCCTGAACTATCTGTCTCTTTCCCCATTGTAGACAGCAGCACATCTCACAGTGGAGTGTTTTCGAATGCTCTTGTGTAAACTTCCTGTGCCTAAGGGTCACTTGCTTCAGTCTTGGTTTAGTGCAGATTCCTTGATCCCTCTCTCCTTCAAGCATTCCTCAGTAGGTGTTTGTGGATGCGATTCTGTTCAGCACCTTTAGCCCCTTTGAGGGACTCTCTGAGGCAGAGGGACACTATGTGGAGGACTGTGTAGTGTGGTAAAAATTATCTCTAATCTCGAGGTAGTCAAAGTGCAATGAATGTACATATAACTTATAACACATATATTAATCTCGTACAGATAAATTATATCTATATGCCATATATACTTGTATAAAGTATAACATCAGGTTAGACATCGCTTCCATCTGTAATACAGTATATCTGTCATCGATCTGCTCTTCCTCCCTTTCAATAAAAGCATGGCAATCTCAAAGTCAAATCATTAATCCTTCACAGTCTAATTGGCCCACACTGATTTCATGATGAATATGCTATGTCAAGAAACTGCAGTTATTTTGGATGGTTCTTCTGTATCATTGCTGCCTCCATTATCAGTCTACATCATTCTATGCTGTTTAATCTTTTTTTCAAAATGAATTTACAACAAAGGCGAGATCTAAGCTCCTTGTCCATAGTGTTTATATTATGGGGAGACTTCAAGGGATAATTATACTCTTTCATATAAAAATGCTGTTCGAATGAATTATTTTATTTTTTCCTTTTGCTGTTTAGTATACTCTGATGTGATTAGTGTTATATAAGAAAGAGCTAAATGTTAGATTAAAATTTGAATTATTTGAGGAATGATCTCTAATGAATTAAAAGCCTTTGAAATTAATCGTGAATTCTAAGCAGTCATTTTTTAGATGGTGGAGAATTCCTGTGTCTTTATTGAGAGATTCTTACTTCTCTTATTTTTAATAGGCAGCATCTTCACTGATCTCTTATGGGTTGGTAATTTTCCTCGTGGAGTTGGCATTCATGTAAAGAGTGAGGAAGGATTTCCGCATTGACCGTCCTAGACGGTCAGTTCACCACTGCAAGTCACACCTTGCCTGCCATCTCTCTAAGGGAATTCCACTTCCTGCCCACCACTGTTTACTCCTGTGCAATGGTAGTCTTCAGTAAGGAGGAATGGATTCTTCTGCTAGGAAAGGCACAATTTCAATTTTTCTTTCAAAGAATAGAAGTAGGATTATCTTCAAAGGCCATTAGTACTTTGTTTCACCATGACTAAAATTATCTGTTGTGTTTTGGTTTAGTTTTTTCTTTTGTTTCTGATTGGTATGAATGCCCAACAGAGCTGTAGAAAGAACTGATCCATACAGAAGAGGGGCCTTGACAACACGAGAAGGCTCACCTTTACTCTAGAAATTAATTGAGCAGACACTTTCCTCTTGAACGCTAATTTCATTTTCATCAATTTTGTATCTCTCATTCTAGCTCATTCTTTTATGAATAGAATTATTGTTGGCAACTTCAGGTAAACCCAGTTAGAATTTTCTTTTGTTTTATGATGTCATCTGCATACAAAGGTTGCAGGCTAGCTGTTCAACATGCATGACTCATTTTCATGGAGAAAATTATCAATTTAAAAATTATTCTCCTTGATACTAAAAAATAAAGAAAATAATATTGAAAGAAATTCATGTGAGAAAAGTGAGGTTACTAGTAAATGGAATTACCTTTAGTGAGGCTATATTCTTACATATCTGGGTAGAAATACTATCTTTGGCCAACATATACATATTTTCAGTTTGTTAGGAACCTTAACAATGAAGCCTTGGATAGCAAAGAGGACATCTGGGATGTTAAGACCCTGAAATAGGATTGCAGAAATGACTGTGTGCACGTGAGACTTATGGTGAGTACTGGCTGGTAGCACTCAGTGCAGTGGGACTGGAGGGTAGACTTGTCCCTCTCTGCTCCCACCATGTTTTTAACATAGAGGTTGAACCTGTTGACTTCAAGGGGCTTTTGATTTTACTGCAGCAAAAACCAAAATCACTTGACATGATTAGAATTTATTCAAACAGTAGCATGCATGATAGAGACATTGATGTCCTGTGAACACAGGAGGGAAGTTTCTACAGGAGGTGGAAGTGGATGGAGCCTCCATGGATGGAGGAACAAGGGACAGGCTCCAGTGAGCTGAGCATGAGGGAATTGAACAGAACTGGTCTGAGGACACACAGAACCCTTCTCTCTTTTCTTTTAGGTATCATAGTAATGTCCAGTTGGAATGTCAAGTGTTACATGAACCTGTAAATATGTTTCGAACATTTTGTTGCAACACTCAGAGCAGAGATGATGGAGGAAAGGATTCAGTCAGGATTTTTCTACAAGCCGCAGCTGATGAATGACTAACTTGTACTCAGACTTGACCTTGTCAACATAACCAGCCTCAAAGCCTTTTCTCCAGCTTACTATTTTGCCATGCATATTTGCATCATGTGTGTTGTTTTCATGAGGATTTCTCTCTGTATACAGAGTAAGGTATCTGAGGTGTTTGTATTTTCTTTTCTGGTGACAATGCTTTAACATTAGAACTTGTTCAGCAGATATGTCAACTTGCAATTGTCATTTTGATCCTCATGACTATTTTCTCTCAGCTTTTTACTTTAAAAGAATTACATAAGAGGATTATGGAACAGAGAAGAACTAATCAGTCTCTCTCTCTTCTCTTTTTTTTCAACTGCAATTACAAAATTACCTTTCCAGTGTTTTTTAGTGGCAGCATGAGAAAACAGAGGGGCATGTTGTCAGGAAATTGAAAACACGATGCCCCTTCTGAACTGAAAGTTGAAGAAGAGTAGCCAAGCTGAACTTTGGACGATGATTTATGTCTCCTAGCAAATGTGTTGTTTTTTCAACTTTTATGATAGATGACAAGAGGCCCTTTAAAATGAGTTGGTGTAAAGTACTTTATGAAGTGTCATGTGACAGGTGAGGGAAACTGTCATCGCTTCTGTGCAGTGGGGTTTCTAACATTTTGTATTGTAAAATCAGAATCTATGACAAGGGACAAGATAGTGCATAAGTTAAAGTTTCAATGTCACTTATTTCAGTATTCAAATTAAAATAAGAGAGTTGATGCATTTAGTGTGCACTTTGACAACAGTGCTTCTTCTTTGTCCCAGGTACGAAGAGAGTTAGGAAGCTGGAGGTCTTGAGAGCCAGATAATTCTGTCATTCTCTCTTCTCATGTTTTCCTTCCCTGCATGACCAGATGTCACCAGGAGCAACTAGACAGTGGAAAAGGGACATGTGATGGAGGGTAGGTGAGGGGGATCATCTTCCAACATGATGCTATTTATATTAGTATCTGTTGGGTAATTTTCCTGGCATCTATTTTCCCTATCTATTGCCTTCCAGTTTCTGTGGTCAGAGGTCTGAGCACAGCTTAGCTAGGCTCCTTCTTAGAGTCTTACAAGGATGCAATCAAGTGTTGACTGAGCCTCCAGTCTTATCTGAAGCTTAGCTGGGAAAGGGTCCACTTCTAAAATCACTCAGGCTGTTGGCAGAATTCAGTTCCTTTGGTTGCAGGACTGATATTTTTTGCTGGCTCTTGACGAAACTTCGCCCTCAGTTCCTAAGTTCAAGTTCCTAAATTCTTTGCCATGTGGGGCTTCTCAGTAAACTTAAAGCCAGGGAAAAGCATAAGAGAAAGGGAGAGAGAGAAAGAGAGAGAGACTGGGAATATTTTGTACATGTAATTATGTAACCTTGTACAATAATCATATGCATCCCTCAATTTGCCGTATTCTGAGGAGTAGTAGCCTGCCGTAGGTCAGCCTTAGACTCCATGGAGTATTCACACTAAAACATAAATGTTACCAGAAGGGACATTATGGGGGTCCCCTAATGTGTCTGTTAGCCACACTATCCTAGAAAAATAAAGGAAATTCTCTCAATGAATAACCAAAGAATTTAGGACCCATCAAAGGTGGGCAAAATTACAAGTAAATATTTTATATAGAGAACAAAATAAGTGACAAATATAGGAAATGGCTCCCAAATTTGGTAATCGAAGCCAGGTAAATCAACCATTGTTATTTTTTTCCTGATGTGTTTCTGAAGCTGCAGTTGAGAAGGTGGAACCTTGGCACCCACAGAGAAGACTCTGTGGATCTGGAGAAAGTAGGCTAGGGGGAAAGAACTTGGTCATACCAATCAAAATTCTAAATTATCAGATATTTAAATTGAAAAATGTAACATGTTTTATTGAAATATATGCTTACTCTTTCTAGCCTTTTCCTATATAAATTTCGGTGTCCATCATCTTCAAAGAGTTAAGTGAATTCTTATGTAACACGCTGTATTGCTTACATGAAAGCATTTCCAGGTAAACGGTTGAGTTGAAAACTTGACAAAATGGTATATTTTGATTCCAATTTGGGAGGGTTGGAGAGACAAGCTACTTCTATACCTATGTAAAGCTGTCTGAAAAGGTACACTTACTACATTGTGCATAAGACTTGCTTGACTTTTTGAATGACCATGTGAAACATATCTAAATAAAATAGCAGTTCTTAAGTTAAAAAGATTACCTGAAAAAAAAAGGAGCTAAGTGCCTCTTACAAGACCACATCAGTGGGCAAAATAAAGACAGATTATAAGATTTTTGAAATTCAAGTGGTCTTCAAGTTTATGAATACAAGTCTCTTATTTGGTTTGTGTCCATACTGAAGGATTGTTCAGATTCTCTGGCAAAACCAAGCAGGGCTCAGCCTCTGAGTCAGCTGTCCCAGGAGGAGCCAAGGATCCCTTCCCCTCACCCCCATCTCACCTACAGTCCATGCTCCCAGGCCTTACCTGTCCTATCCACCTTCCCCGCCCTCATCTGCAGCTCTGCCTCTGGTACAGGTCTTCCTGTCAGTTTACTTTCTGGGAAATTCTGGGCTGAAATTTAACACTTAAGATTATCCTAGCAGCTGGAGAAGCATAATTTTCAACCTGACACTCAGGAGACTCCGGAACCACGATCGGCACTGCAGAATCCTGAGCGGGGAGGCAACCTGTTATACGATGCTGATGCTTGTGAAATTCTTCACTGTGGGAATACCCTCCAGGCCGTGGGATAGCACCTTGCTCTGAAGTCATTGCATTTACCAGTTAATGTATTTTATGTCATAGAACGCTAGTTACATCTTTGTCGTTGCACACCACCTTATGCTGATATTTCACCACACTGAAATATTTTATGGGCTGCTCCAATTAGTACAATGAGATGAATTTAAAATTTCATAATGATCCAAATAAATTGTGAGCTGACTTCTAAGAAATGAAACCCAGTTCATTATTTAGTTTGGAAGCTAATGTCTTAAGAGAGGAATGATTCGTCTCTGTCCACATTCTTGGGCACCCCGCTTTGGTGAGGCTAGCCATATGGGAAGGCCAGTTGGTTGTGTGAGTTTCACAGTGTCTGCTCCAGTCTAAACCATCAGTGTTGGATTCCTGTGTATGCCTATCATAATGTGTGGTCTTAGAGAATATTAAACTCTCTTTATTTGTGCAAAGGAAGGTCAGCTGAAATCAATATTGTAAGGATTAAATGGATAAGCTCATGTAAAAAAAGCAGAGAACAGTGCCCAGTACTAGTAAGCCTAAACAAATGTTAGCAACTATCACATTACAGCAACTAAAAAATTAAACTCTCAATTCTGTGAGATGTGACTTCAGACGCGAGACTGGGTAAACACTGTTGTTTTGGAAAGAAATGATTTGTAAGTGGAGATGAGTCACTGTGTTTGGGTTCAGTAAGTGTTAAACTGATTTATAAGAATAATCCTAATGCCATCGTCTGGAATTTGGGGACGTGAGCAGAATGCTTTTTACATTCCCCATTTCACTTATAGACAAAAATATGCATAATCAATAAGGCCAAGTGACAGTTTAGATGAAATTAGTCATTTGAAAGTGTGCATCAAATTCAGCTTGAATGACAGGAAAGTCTCAGAAAGTCACTCAGAAATGTGTCTTGAAACAGCATTTCATGTCAGGAAGTATTGAAAGTTAGAAATGTCCATGAGAGTTGCTGAAAGACTCCAGTAGAACACTTTTAAGATGCACTTGGAAGAGAACATTTGTCTAAAGATCCTGGGATGTTGCTTGTGAGTATTCCTAAGAGCAATGTACAGCATCTAACAATATGAATGAATTCATAGGTTTTTCTAACTGCTTATGTTGCCCAAGAAAGTATCTGAGGCTACTTAAGAAAGTGTTTGAGATGATGTGACTTTCCAAATAGGCCACTTTAAAAGTACTTTTGGATCAGTTATTTGCTAAACAATACAGACAATCCATTGTGTTTCCAAAGCTTTAGAATAATTAATGGGATTGGAGTCTGTGAGGTTCAAATAGTGAGCTCTCACTCCAGCTAACCATGGAGCAATCAATAGTGTTGAGACAACCATAATGGGCTGGTCTTACCCTCCTGGCTTACATTTCCCAGTTAAACGTGCCTTGACTCACATTTGTTGGACTCTTGGCCAGAAAGTGTGCTCCCTTGCCTACCTGCTGTCACTTGAGACTTGTGTGTCCATGCTTATGACCAGGTGTTAAAAGACAAAGTCTCTCTGTCAGAGGTACCAAGTTATGATGACAAAAATGAATCCCAAGTTGTGACAGTAGAAGTAGACATCCTTTTCAAGGTCACTTGACTGAGACATTCAGAAATCAAGACCTGGAAAATCAAGTGGCCGTGGTCAAGAAGGGGACTTCTTAAAGTTAGGTTTGCTGAGTTCATCTGTCACAGAGAATGTCTGTCTCTTTCGTGACTGATGTGGTCAGAGGCGCTTCAGCACCAAAACTCTTAATAGCACAGCATCTCCTTGGGGCATGCAGGAGTGAGTCAGGTCTTAGGTATTGGACACATGGTGGGGACACAGATGGATGCATTGGGTATGAAGTGGTTGGATGCCTCCCACTTTGCTGGTGGTGCCTAGTCTGTTCCCAGCAGGGAAGCATTATATTTACTCAGTTGAGGTCTTGCTTCAGGACCTCTTGCTTTGTTCTCAGGGTAATCTCAGCTGTGTGTGCCAATCTCACAACAGCTGAGCTGTTTCTGTGCTCCTGGGTTTACAGATGAGGTCTTCCTAGGAGGTGCTCATTCAGCTCCAATTCAGCAAGTGTATCCTGAGGGCTCAGGTCTGTGCATGGAAGGCAGCAGCATTGAATGTATACATTCAGAGAAGAGTGATCTCAGGAAGGTCACTCAAGTGCATATGAGTGTGTAGGTGTCTGTGTGATCTCAGGCACTCAGAGAATTTAAGTTTTCATGTCCCAAAGAAAACATAAATTCTCAGAATGAAGAAACATTCTTTCAAATGTGCAGAGTCCACGAATATGCACACAGCAGCTTCTTCTTGGTTGAAATCGTTCTGACCTGTGTCACAGGGACAGTTGCTGAAGCAGTTTGTGAAATGTGGTGCCTTGTTTTCAATCAAAAGTTGAACTACAGAACCACTCCTGTCTTGTTTCAAGGAGAGGAATCTTAAGTTCCAAACTTATTTGCAGAATAGTTCATGCTTTTACTTGACTTGTCTTGAAGAAGGTATGTAATCAATTAAATGCACACATATATATATGTATGTATATTGACAGAAAGAAAATAACAAATAAAAGTACACAACTAAGACAACAGTATATAAACACTTAAGGGCAAGCAAGTGATGGACAGGGTTCAGCTTAAGAACATAACCAACCGATTGCTGCCACTAATGGGCATATGAAGAGGGATACTTCTCTATTGTTTACAATGATCAGTTCAAGTTCAGGAGATTTCTGACAAATTGCAGACTCAGGAGAAAAGGACACCTCCATATACACTTATTCTATTGCTTCAGAAAGCAGTTGGTGTCCTTTGGCTTTTCTTTATGGTCTCCTAATATCTCTGCACACAGTCACATATGTGAATATTTAATAAGGAAAGAGGCCAGGGTAAGAAAGTGATGTACGATGAACCTACCTTATCAAATTTACTTCTGAAATGAAACTCATTTCCAGCAGGGACCTGCTGGATATGTAATGGGGTTTACTAAAACAAGTAAAAATGCTGAAGTAAAACACCATCTCAGCATCTTTAGGATGGTGTGGGTTGATGCAGATGAATCTCAACATGTGCTACATTTTTTTCTAAATTGTTGTATTTCTTTGAACCTTCTAAAAATCAGTCTAATGCGTTTTATATACATTGAACTTGGTGCACACAGAGAACTCACAACAAACTGTTATGTAAGATTATTAGAACATTATGAACTTATTTTACACTTAATTAAAATTTTATTTAAGAACAATTTTCTTTACATTTTATTAAGACCCTTTCATTAATTTATTGAAATATGCATAGAGAGAAAATATATATTTTAAGAGATATTAAAATAACAAAGAGAGGATTAGATGCAAATTTTGAGGAAGCTAGCCCCTGTATTTCTAAGTAAATAGTTACAAAAAGAAGGTCAGGATTCGTGATTGCCTCATAATAAGAATTAATCAATTATTGACCCTTGTAGTTAGGAAGTTATTACCTGAAACTGTACAAAAGCTCCATTCCAAAGCAAAAAGGTATAAATATCTATTGTGCAAATCTTCCTTTTTTAAGCGAACTTCTAGTAAATTAAGTTATCTTTATCACATATAGTCATTCTGAGAAACACAGGAAGCAGTATTTAATGTTTGTATGACAAGCTAATCTCAGACTGCTCTGAGCTCCTTATGCTTTTTTTCTTTCTTATTATTGCATATAATACACACACAGAGACTTAAGATTCTGTCTCTGGATCATCATAGTCCTTACCACCAAGACATTGGGCCCTTGCCTTTGTTTATGCAGCATTCAGAGTAAGCTATGGAGAGCTAAGTGTGGGTGGTCACCCTTAGGCCACATGGGGATGGCTGTTAGATGGCTCTACACGTCACTTGCTTTAAGCCTGAGCAGTCCTTGGTCTGGGTTGACATAAAATCTTCTCCAAGATCAGTGACATTCTCGTTTTGTGGCCTTTCTGCATCTAGTTTCTTCTGAAAAGAAATGGTTTAGATCTTCTTTCGTTCCTGACATTTGACTTCTATTCTAAGTACAGTGGCAATCAGAGTAATCAATACAAGCACAGTGGATTGTGGCTGAGTAGCCTAAAATTCAGTAAGGCCTTTCAGCCAGGAAGTAGAAATGTCTGTGTATCTGGTTTTTCATTTTCTTTCCTTATTTCTAATGTATTTAGTTTAATATATGGCCTCTCCTCAAATGATATAAAATAAACACTCCCTTTAATTGGTGTAATGAAATTAACTAACCTTGGAGTCTATTTCCTGATACTGTTACTGTCCCTTTGGAATGTAGAAGTCACCTTGGAACATTAAAAGCACCAGGGCCTTGCTTCCATCCTGATTCCCTCCGACACCAGGTCACACTGATTATCTTTACCTTTTTTGCATCTTGCCCTTCTTGGACACTCGATGTTTATTGCAGTATTAGCCTGGAGTCTCCTGTCCCAATTTGTCACCAGATATGAATGAATGCCTTCTTGCAGAACTGTAAAAAAACCAACCACTCTCCCAAAGAACGCTTTATGTAAATTTTTTACTGAATCTACTGTCTCACAACTTCCTCTTTTTAAACCCCAGTATCATTATAAGGAAGCTTATACAGTCACAACATAGTTACATTACTTAATAACACACAGCATCTTTGGTTGCAACTCAAGGATATTTTATCCTATCACATTTTCTGCACAAAGAATCTGAGGCTCGACAAACCACTTTGTTTGAGTCGGGTATTCTGGGTTGTAGAGCGGAGACCAAGGGATCATTCTCCAGTCTGTCTTGCCCTCTGGTTTCTGAGTATAATCACGATTTCTGTAAGTGCAGAGTCCTGCTACAATATAAAGAATTTTTAAAAATCTATGCTGATGTCTATTTGTTATACAATAAGCTGCTGACTAGGCTCTTTTCATAAATCTTTCCTTACATCTCAGGATATTTTCTTAACCTCACTTCTGGTAATGATCAGTCTCCTTCAACACCTATTGAAATGCACAGCGTGATACAAAATCTTCTACAATTCTGCCAAAAGTTTAAATCTTTCTAGGTTCCATGTTTACATATTAGAAGCAATCAAGGAATGACTTTAATACTGTACCTAAGTGTTAACAGGAACACTAAGCACTATGAGATGATCTCTGTAAAAATAGAACTATGCCAGAACGGATAATATAGACCATCTCTGCATTTTGGACTACTTCATTTTAAAGCATTTTTCCTTTTTAAGTATTTCTGTTCCCTTTTATTCTGGGAAACGGATAGACTATGAAGAACTGTACTTTCAGCCAGGTGATTGTGCTCAGTGTTTTTGTTGATATGAAGGATGGTCATACTCAGCTCAAAAGGAGCTAAGCCATTATTGGAGCCCCATGATCCCTTTTAAATCTCTGGGTGAAGTACAAGTAAATAAGCGCAGATCAACAAATCCGTCACCATCGCCCAAGCCTCGAGGGGTCATGGGGCAGGATGAACAGTGTGTATTACTGTTGCACACAGCATGCCTGATGGAATTGGGAATATCTCTAGAGGGAGGAAGGAGAGGCAGTGGTGGTGAAGGGGCCCAATGGTGACAGATGGGAGTATGAGTTCGGTGTTCCGCGGCATGGCAGGATGGATATAATTAACACAATTAGACAAGACTTTGAGGCAGTCTTATATCTGAATTCAGAAGTGTTTTGGGTCCTCACTACATTAGGCACAAATTAAGTCTTAGGGCTCTGTAGAAGTCAACAAAATGTCTATGACTTTATATTAATTTTCAAAGGAATAGCTATAATTTTTGTGCTAGTGGAAGAAGGAATGCTTCAGTACAAGCAAATAGTACTTACAAGTGAATCTCATATGTTTTTCTGACATTATTCCAAATGATCATTCCACTAACTTTATTGAACACCACCTATAATAAGTTCTATGCTAGCTTCTTGATCTGAAGTGAGATAAGCTTCCTGCCTTGAAGCATTGTAGATTCCAATAATGATGATAATTTTCTCAACACTGTGTTTAAAGTAATCAAAAAGCACTGAGAACTAAAGCATTCTGCAACACATTAGGTTGCCCAAGAAATAATACATATTTCTCTGTACATTTTTAATTTTCATAAACATGTGACAATGTGATTGCCATTTGTTTGCCCAAGCACTCTGTTTAAATGAAGTTGTGTGTACTTTTTTTGCCATGGTTGTGACATCTTTGAAAAGATACAAAATATGAAATAATAGGATCCTAGCAATTACTAGTTTTTAAGATGACAGATGGGCTGCTTACCAGCGTCAGCTCTGAACAGCCGGTGTAAGAACCTCCACCCATCAAATGGATATTCATGCAGTGCTGTCTTGTTCCAGATGTTGGGTACATT
This sequence comes from Castor canadensis, assembly GCF_047511655.1. NCBI lineage: Eukaryota > Metazoa > Chordata > Mammalia > Rodentia > Castoridae > Castor > Castor canadensis. The sequence continues at coordinate 111,893,000 of NC_133399.1, forward strand.
GAGGAGACAGTGATTGACAGGTTGGTACATCACTTTCAACTTCATGGTCCTTATAATTCAGATAGCTGGACGATGAGTTTGTAATCATGTCATCTCAGGAGCAAAATTCTTTGAGTGAAGAATGGCTTCTTTACTCAGGGTTCTTGAAAGAAAGTCGAGCATTTTGTGTCCTATGCCAGGACTTTATAGTCCCTTAGGGGAAAAAATTCAATATTTATATACTAAGCCAAAGTCTCTGTTCCTACAACTTCTTCGTGTATGGTTCTATTTCTGCTTGTAGGAGTGGCATCTAATGGTATCACTCTTTTCATCAGCTAGCACCCCAAAATGCTAGAAAATAGGCACTGTATCTTTCTTCTCTCCTCAGCTTTTTCCTCAAGTGTCTTAAGACTTTTTTTCAACTTCTTTCTGTGGGTTTGAAAATAAGTGCTAATCACTATGAGCTATTTATTATTTCTGAAAACGCATGATGTCTACCCCCGATGAAGTGATTTTATGACAAATATGTGATCACATACTGGAGTTTCTGAACTAATAGACTCAGAAACATCATTGAACCCCTTGACCATTTCTCCCCACAAAGGAACCAATGAGGTGAGTCAACTTATCTTTGAATTCTATGTCTCCACCTACAATAGTTGGGATTATCTTAGAGAAAAATGGCATAAATTGATAATATTTGCATAAAGAATGTGATCACAGAAACAGAATTAGTTTTTTTCAAAATATTTTTCAAGTGTGTGTGTGAGAAGGCAGAGCAACACTACAAACTTTTAGGCGTGTGTTTGCAATTAGAAATTGCAGTCTTTCAATGGGCGATGAATATTGCCTACTGCTAAACATACTTCTGACTCAAAATCTAAGAAAGTATGTCAGATAAAAATAAACCTTCTTTCCTTTCTGTGTTTAGTTTCACAATAATTATGGCAAATAACACCTGTGTGCCAGCTTTCATTCCAAAAGACAACAATTATGGAAATTTGAGTTATTTATGTTTTAGAGAAGAGGATTCTATCTAAACATTCTTTCAAAAAATGGATTTGACTTCACTGTACAGTTGCTCAGGTTCAGGTTTTTTTTTCAGAGTTAATTCACAATATAAGACTGAATGTGGAGGAAATTCATGTTGAAACCATTTTTAAGTAAAAATAATATTTAACTGCTATTAACATGTATTATAGGTGCTTATCATAATCTCATTTTGTAGAGATGTCATCCTGTTGTTGGTTTTGAGCACCAAAACTATAGATTATAAGAACTGGAAGGGATCTATTGTTAAGTTTATTTGAAGTCATTTTTTGGCAAGTGAAAGAAATAAAATCCAAGAAAGTGGCAGAAACATGAAGACTGAAGTCATGAATAAGCTGGATCTGTCTAGGCCACTTTTGATGGGCACCACTCAATGCTTCCCTACAAGGAACATTACATATATATTTTGTTTTCTTGAGACATAGTCTCACTGCATAGCCCAGATTGACCTCAAACTCAAGATTCTTCTGCCTCAGTCTCCCAAGTGCTGATGTGTAGGTGTGTACCACAACACCTAGCAAGTTCTTATTATTCTCTTTGAACACACAAATATCACAAGTGAACATAGGAACTTGGTTATGTCACAGTGCATTTTGTCACTTTCCTTTATTAGTAAAATAATGACGCAACTTTCTACAATTCAGTGCTTTTATTGTGGTGGCTAGAGCCAGGGATTTATCTTGTGTTTGAGATCCTGCTGCTGAAAAAGAACAACTCTCGTTTAGTTTGATAAGAAAAATGTCAAAAAAGAGTGACACTTGTTCTATGAGTCAGTTTCATGAGTTAAAAGGGAATTTGTCAGTCTATTCATAACTTTTTGTTTAAATATTTATGATATATTTAAGAAGCATGGTCACATCAGCTTTGTCTTATTGCCTATAATAAAGCTATTGCTATTAAAAATCAAAGTCATTATTATTTATTCCTCATATTGTGTTTCCCCAAGGGTACCATGCTAGACCTTCCAGTTTTGAAACAGTCTCTTATTGCATGAGGATAGGATTAGAATGGAGCTGGTAAGTGACTTGTTATGTTTTGTTCACATCCAGTGTCTTTCACAAATTGTATGAGTAAAGTTAATGAAGATATAGATAATGATAATATCAGCCATAAGAGTGGATAAAACTTAAGTATTCTTGTTCTGGATGCTTTAATGCATATTCTCCTGCATTGTTTACTTATCTCTATTTGCACACAAGTAATCTGTCATTTTACCGACTGATCCAAAAGACTCCCATCTTCCTCAGCTCCTGAAGGGAATGAACGCAAGAGTCAGGCATGAGATTCAAGTCTAAAGTCAGGCTCTCCCACTCCACTGCTTGAAATAATAGAAGAGGGCATTCTTTCTCCACTTGAAAACATTTAACATGTAATTGCTTTCTATATTGATTTTATGTGAATACAAACCATATTGCCATTTCTGTGTACAATTTATTTAGATTGCAACTAGATTTTTATATATTGAAGAAGTTACTAATGTATAGACCACAAAAAACAGCAAACATCTAAAATACATGTGTTATGTTTTTATCCAAGGCTGACAATAGTATACTTAAAAATAAAACCCCAAACCAAATAGCTGTTTTCAGGTCTTTTTCTCTTTTGTCAAACTCACAGTCATACTATATTCTACTTCTTTAAGTAAAGAGAGTTGAAATTCAATACTACTCAAGATTTTTCAAATTGGGCTATGTTATAATTCCTGTCAGAATCCTCACTTTCTTCTCAGAAAGCCAAGAGTGGATTACAGTTTGGTAGAAAAGAAGAGAAAGAACCTCCCTGGTGATGCACCTTCCCATGAGTCCTGATATTACTGACACCTCTAGACATGTGCCTGCTTAGAATAAAGAGCATGTCTGACAACATAGCCCTATGTATACTTTGATAAATTCCAGTTTTTAAGATAACAGTTGAATTGAATCCTTTTGGGATGAAAAAAAAGCATTACTTACTGCATATTGGCTATGTTACCATCAAGATGGAGGGATGAATGAACTGACAGATAGATGATAAGTAGATGGATAGATAGACAATAGATAATAGATAATAGATAGATAGATAGATCGATAGAGATGGCTGGTGTACTGGCTGAATGGTTGGATGGATGGTTGGATGGATGGATGGAAGGAAGCATGGAATAGACTGATGACAGATGATTGATTGATTGATTGATTGATAAATAGATAGACAGATAGATAGATAAAGAGGCATGGGTAGATTTCCTACAAAAGGCTCCTAAGTATGATGTGTGCTACCCTGTTCCCATTTGATTAAGATGTGAGCATCCTCATGACATCTTATTTGGGGTACAGTGAAGAGGGAAGTTTTAATGTAAAGGAACATCACTATTCAAATATTCTGATATTTTCTATTTCCTCATGTGAAATACTCTTGATTAACAAATTGACAATCCATAAATATCTCCTATGGAACATTGAGCATTATCTTTATTGTCCTTGTCATTGGTACAGAACAAAATCTTGTGATGAAGGGGATGACTGAGCGTCTTCAGAGAGGAGTCAGCAGGTCAATGATCTGACATAACTTCACATGATTGGTAGTGTTCAGGATGTATTTGAAGAAAGTGTCCTGACTTTCTAGAAAATATGATATTTTTCAAAGAACACAATGTAGAAATGCACAAACTCACGAACACTCTGGGATGATAGAGAGAATGGCAAGCGTTTGGGCTGTGGATGGGAGGAGGGGAACCAAAGAATGAACAGGGTCCTGTGCACGGTACTTCATGGTGTGGAGAATGGGAGGATGGAGGAGCTGCCTGGTGTTCATAGACAAGGGAAAGGCCAGATAGGGATCTGTTAAGGAAAGAAGCAAACATGGCTGGTGCCACTGGAATTCGTGACTACTGGAAGCAGAGATGGGTAGTTGTTGTGAGAGAATTTGAAATCTGAACTCAGAGAAGTTGGGTTGATTAAACAAAGTCTGCACAGACCCTGGCAAGAGGCCACACCTTTGCAGTCTCTTAGAGTCTCAGAAGTTCCTTCTGATGTGAAAGATAGACATTTGGGTGGTGACTTTTCCTCACAAACTTTTGACAAACAGCCACATCCTTGTATGGAGAATGGAAAAATTTATAGAGGCAAGAAAGAAAACTACATAGAAAATGGCCTCATGGAGAAAATCAAGGATAAAGTTAATCACTTCTCTTTATAAAGAATTGGACCACTTTGGATTGCAGTTGTATTAACTGATTTGTCAGACTCCAGATGAAAATTAATCTCTGAGTTTTGCATTTTCTTATATTACAAAGTAAAGATCTTTGCACTCACAGGATGTGCTTTCAAAGTATGGCATTTATAACTTTGCTGTTTTACAAAAATCACTTGTTTTTTAAATTTGAATGGAAATCTATCATGAAATAAATTATATTTCTCAGTTAACCTAAGAACTCTAATTTGGCAGGCTCGGTTTATTTTTCAGATTCAATTATACAAAATGATACTATTTTGGAACACTGATCATGTTTAGCTCTCTATCATTTTTCCTTTAGAAAAATACATCATTTTCCATTATTTTGCAAAGTGCAGAATTTTGGGTGTTCACATTGGTAGTGCAGGACTGAGGGCAGACACATATCTTTTGAGGTGTAAACTTGTTATTTCAACTGCTACATCTTTTATACTTTGGATCAATGGGATTCTCGATCCTTCTTCAAGTTTCACTGCTGGTCTGATGCTGTGTTAAGGGAATGTGCATAGATGTATTAACATCTAAGTAAGAAAACGAAAAACCCAAGACTCATGCACATTGAAGCTGGAGACTAAATTTATTTAAGATCTGAGAAGAGAGCAGAAGTACTTATTGTATATATTCAACATTCTAATTTAAATTTTTAATGAGAATATTTAGATTGGCATGGAAGCTTTGGTATAAGATTTAGATGTAATGATAATTTTAGGAACGAGTGCATACAAAGAACCTAGTTTGTTTCTTGGCATGAGTATAAAAAAGTGCATGTATCGTTTAGTAGTCATTATTAATCATGTAATTTTGGGGAGTAGAATATTGGAGTTAAACTCAGGGCCTCATGCTTACTAGGGAAGTGCTCTATCCTATGAGTCATGAGTCATGCCACAGCCCTTTTATCTGCTTTCAGTTTTTTTTTGTTTTTTCAGATAGGGTCTCCAGCTTTTACTCATGCAGGCTTGGACTCCTAATCCTCCTTCTGGCCTCAAATTGAGGCCATCTCCCAGATATGGACCTCCAAGCCCAGCCCAGTCAAATGATCATTTTTAGTATGTTCTAGGCAAAATGGCCTCATCATAACAATGACTATTGTTTTATTCATCTGAATGCTTGCATATCTTAGAACTCATTACACAGCACAGGAAAATTCAAGGATGATTTCAAAGCCTAAACATAGGAGAAGAATTGGCACAAATTCACTTTAAGTATTTTGATTCTTTCCCTGAGACTGTACAATCTCTGCAAAGAAATACAAACTCACAGCTTTTTGTCCCCCAATTATTCTATGAATACAAAGATTCCTTTCCTTTGATTGATTCCTAATTGAAATTTTGAAGACAAATTTATCTGCTCAAATATTTTCAATTGACAGCTGATTGAGGTTGCCCCTACCCTCTGGGAAACTTGCAGTGTCTCTTCAGTAACCCTCTAAGCAATTACATCAGGAGTACAAAATAACAAAAAGTAAAGCAGCAATTTGTAAAAAGCAGAGATCCTCTATGGAATTTGCAAGTTTAGATTGCCAATGCCTTGGTGGCTTTGGTTGGTATTTTTAACTGTGCTTGTGAATAAGGAAAGGATGCTCTTACATAATCAACTTTGGCTATTTGAAGGGTATGTTGACAGCACACCATAAATTCTTAGGATTTTTTACAGTTTAAGTAGATTGGAGTTATTTTTAATCAAGGCACATGTTGAACTTAATTCTGTGCTTCTTTTCATTTTATTCCAAATTAAATTACTGGAAGAACAGTTCATATGACCTATTTGTAAATTCTGTGGCTTGTAATATATGTTTTTACTATCTTTTTAAAGAGATTCAATGATAGTACAAGGGGTGTTCATGTGATCATTCCATATATGCATACAATGTGCTTAAAGCAAGTTCACCCCTCTATTTTATTCCCTTAATTCTTTCCTCCTTCCCTGTACTTTAAAAATAGTGTTTGATGGGTTTCTTTACGCTGTCTCTGTCCATATATAAGTAGTATACTTTGTCTTTTGTTTCTGCTGAGTGAGCAGACAGTATTTCTCCATGATGAGTGTACTTAAGTTGTTAGCATTGCTGCCCCTCACCGGTTTCCAAAGGGTGGAAATGAAAGTCTGAATTGCAGACTTGTGCAGCCCTGGGAGAGCATGGGGTCCTGTCCCACTGGGGTCTGGAAATGAGAGTGACCATTGGCTTCACCAGAGAACTTGGTTCAAATGCAAGGAGGTAGTGCTAAATGCCATCAATTTTAACTGCAATACCAGTTGTGCTTTCACTTAAAATAATTGTGGAATCTGCCACCTGAGCCTCCAGGAGAAACAAAAGCAGGCTCTGCTTGTTTAAATGTGTGAATGTGTGTGTATTTGAATTATCATCCAGATTCCATCGGCTGATTTGCATTCCAGACACAATGACTATGACTAAAGTGAGTCATGTTCACACCTGTAAAAGATTCATTCTCAAACTACATGTAGACCCCTCCTGAAACTTTCTTTCTCTAAATTGCAAATGTACACATTTTTCGATTTTAACATGTGTATTCTTTAGTCAAGGTGATAACACATTTGGTGTTAGTAGTCCATAAAATTAAATTCAAGACAAAGATTGCTTCCTAAATAACCACTGTTCTTTCACCATTCACTTAAATCATTACACATCCAAAAAACCTTATTCAAGAACTTAGAACGTCTACTTTCATTCCACTTATCCAGATGCAGTGTTTTAGCTCATTTTTCCACTTCTGTATCAGAATATGACAGGGTGGGTAATTTATAGACACAGGAGTCTTGGAGGGCTCATGTTTTGGAGGCTGGAAAGTTTAGAGTATGACACAAGTGTCTGTCACACGGTTGTGTGCTGCATCAACATTGCAGAAAACAGGCAAGCATGAGACAGACAGACAGGATGGGGACAGAGCTTTGTCCTGTAATCTGGACTCTGCTTCCATAACTAGCCCATTCTCTAGAACAATGGCATTAATCACTTTGAAAGTTGAACCCCTGATCTAATTGAAGTTTAAAAGTCTCATGTCCCAGTGGTAGTGGATTTCAGCATGAGTTTTGGAGGGGACATTCAAACCACAGAATTCAGGAAGTAACATACAGTAACTTCAGGGATAAGCCCCAACCTTACATAAATTTTGCATTCATAAAGAAAAAGCAAACACAGAAACCACAAAAACCCAAATCCTTGATCCTAAAAGAAGTTAAAGATTTGGCAAGACAATATGCCTAGAGTGTAGTGAAGCACAGAAGTAGCCGTTCTTTGACTCTCAATGTGAGGAAACTTCTGAATCTAAGTGTTCTGCTCTGGGCTCACATGAGTCATCTGTGCACACGATTGACAGATACGTCAGTTCAGCATATCACCTGAATGGCTAGGCAGGTGGGTCTATGGACTTGGCTTAGATTCAAGTAATACGTGTAAAGGCCTGAACACAAATCATTTGTAACTATGCCTAAGGCACAGTAAATACCCGATAAATGTTAGCTAACAACTATATGTGGTTGCTTCATTTAATTTCAATTTTTTAGGTCATTGTTTCAGAAACCTTTTGTGGTTCTTTTTCTAAGTCAGACAAATAACTCATGATTTTCTGGATGCCCTGTTGAAATATTCGTGTGTACCTCCAAAACACGAATATATATTCATGCTAGCTTATCTATTTGTGTAAAATAGACATTGTGAGGCCTTTAAAATATTCTTGATTCTTTTTTTAAGTAAAGGAAAATGCATAGTATAGAGGTCAGGTTTTGAAGTGAATGAGTGACTCCAGAGAAAATGGATCAGTAAATTATTTGCCTGGTGCAAAGAAAGACAGAGTAACTTGTTAAGGACTAATGAACTGAACATCTCTGGTCCCCAAATTCTACTTCATAATCGTAAAATATAGTCAGTGCGATCAAATCAGACAACACTAGTGTTCAAATAAAAAGCAGTGGTGAATGCAGAACTAAGTGGATATTGTCTGATTGGATGACAAAGCTTTCATTTTTCCAACTTGGTTTAGGGTCTACAGTTGAGTTTCTAGAACACAGGAAGGAGCATCTCTGTGGACATTTTAAAGAACGTCATGAAGATGCCTGTCTGAAGCTCCTACACACTTTTCAGTGACCAGCCAGTGAATTCCAGTTCTGTGTGCTGTACCACTCACTGCCTATTGATTAATTTTGTTCTAGACTTGCTTTTCCCTTTTTACACATATACAAATTGTTCCTCAAATCTTTGGAATATTGAGAGGATGAGATGAAGTCCATGCCACTAGAGAAAGTGAAGGACAAAACAAAACAAACCCAGTAAACCAAGAAAATTCTTGACAGATCTCTCCAGCCATCAACCTTCTTGGATTTTCCACTCTTCAAGCTATATTGTACTCTGATTCAGCTCTGATTATCCTTTGAATTCCAGAATGACAAGAGTGAAGGCCATTTGGTAACAACTGGACAGTGCTTCTATTAAAGAAGGTTTTAGTGGGTGGCATTCCCCATAAACAGTTACAAATTCAATAATTAGATTGCTTATCATTTGGAAATTGCCATGAAACATTATTTTGTTAAGTGACCAAAAGGAGTTTAGTTGGGCATTAAAGTTATATAATCAAGTACTCTTGAACAGTTGTAATTACACAAAGTGATTTCATCAGTTGAAACGAAGAGTGATGTAGATAGCTTGCCAGCCTACTCAAATTTATATTTTTACACTTTTTTTATACTCTTCTACCTAAAATCTCAGAATATTAAACACATTTTCTATAATTGAGGGATATTCTAAATTCAAATAAAGATATGTTCAAGGTTATTCATCTTATTGATCCCCTTCATGTGTAAATTATTTGCACCTCATCCTTTGAGCCTAAATTTCCTAAGTGAGATCATAATTTTAAGAAAAAGAATTTTAAAAGCTTTGAAGTTCTAATAGATTTTAGAAGTACTGATTATAATATATTCTTCCTAAATGTATTCATTATTTGCAAGATGTTTTTGATGTTCTAGCTAGGACTCAGCACTGGGTTTTTCTTCTTCCTTGAGTTTGTATTCTGTGGAAGAGGTTGAGACACAGCCATCAACATGATACATGAGCACATTTTAGCATTTTACATTAAAAAAAGAAGATGTATAATGGGTTAAAGGAAAGTTCTAATGCTAGTAAGGGAGTTTTACCTCATTAAAAAATCAATGGTTTAACAGATTTCTAAAATGTCAGACATCAAGTTCTATGGCTACCTGGAGAAAGAACATTCTATCAATAAGAAACATCAAAAAACCAAGGCTGCACATAGGGAGATGTCTGGGGTAAGTTGCTTTTATGGATTTGGGCATTTAGTGAACTGAAAACCACTGGATGGTTAGAACAAGGGTAACAAGATGACAGACTGGGTTGAAAATAAAAGATCTAAGGGAACAGGCCTGGAATGAAGGAAGCTACCAGAACCCTACTGTAGTTAGTCATACGAGCAGCAGTGACAATGACTGATCCAGAGTGATCACAGTCAAACGCTAAAAATTGGATGGACTGTGGTCGTGTTTGGGTGTAAAATAAATTGGCTACCTTGAAAACATTGCCTCCCCTACACAATGAACAACAGGGTCCCACCAAGTCCTGCCCTAAACAAACTTACTGCATCTTCACTGGGGTTTTCCAAAATTGATGCCTCAGAATCCTTTCTGCAAAATACATAACCACCATAATTTATGGCATCAATGTTGAACAGAACATACTTGGAAGTGCTGGCATAGAAACCTAGAAAATTTGCAGTTTCTTTCCATGTTGCCGTGTAACATTTAAAATCTAGATTAAAATTAAGCATAGTATGAGCTGTTCTTCTTTAGGTAGACTCATCCCCATTTGGTGTGATATGTGCTATATAATATAGCTTGGTATATCGCTGAAGCATGCAATTAAGATTTAAGATTTCAAGTTTCTTAATTTTTAATTTTATAATTCTCACAAGACCTAAAGAGCAGAGAGCAGCTCTTTATACATTTTTTTTCCTAAAAATGTTCTTTCCTCTTTGTTGAATGGCTGAGAAGTCAGTAAATTATCTTTCTTTGACTAAGGGACATGCATTTTTCAGACTCTCGTCAAGAGCATAGGATATAGTTTCTGCATGAAAGCTCTGCTTTTTCCCCTTCTACTTTAAAACAGGGGAAAATTACTGATGACTTATAAGAAAGCTTCATTTATTTATTGAGTCACTAAATCTAATTAGGTCTATTATTCTTAAAAACTCCATGGTAACTCAGAAAACCTGAAAGGCTGATTCACATAGATTCCATACTTGAATAGCTTATTATTACAGCAGAGTTCAGAACTCTGCTGAAGAAGCTGTCAGAATTTCTATTCATTTCAAGAGTTTATAAATTAACTATGGGAATATTTCTGGCTGAACCATGGTGTGCTTGATTCTGTGTGCTTTTCCATCTTTAGTGTCTACTAAATTTCCTCCTTCATACATTCAGCCTTCATGTATCTTGATAGTTTCACCTGAACAAAGTGTCCATTGATCACAGTGTTCAATAGTGATCGTTTAAAACAGGTGGATGTGGAATAACCATGCTCACCTTTAATTTGGTTTTAACAACTAGTAATGTTTCCAAAAATTAAACCATGGTCTAGATGTCCAATGTGTGGACTTTTGGTTGAAACTGAGTTCCTAATCTCATATTGATTTTATTGACTTTGCATAAAGAACATAAGGTGGAAACTGTGTGCTGATTGAAAGGAAACTTTGTTGTTTTAAGATTGTAGAGTCTAAATACACAAAACTCTATAATTAAAGAGACACATGTTATTGATTTTGAACTATCGAGTACGTGCTGCTCTGTAACATCAAATGAATACTAAAGATCTTTTTCTTCCTAACTTCGTGACTTACACCATCTGTTGATATCACACAATTGTGGAAAAAAATAACATCCTACTAAGGAGAGAGAGGCAGAAGGAGTACTTCAAGTGAATGACTAAAATACTTCTTCTTATAGGCACCATCTTTATCAATCAGCACTTCACATTGCAAGGGCTGCCATGCTGAGGCACAAGACAAATATTTCCATTTGTGTTATTGATGATTTGGCACACATTTGTCCTATTCAAAGCCTATTGGCTTTTGAGTCTAGCAAGGGAAGGGGAAGGAGAAAGAGGCATTATAAGTAAAATAAAAATCCTACCCTATCAATCAGTTTTCCTATGTTTTTGTTATTTTTCATTTTAGAAGGGTAAACATAATTCCAACTCTTCAGGGTGTTTTTTATTCACATATGGATCTTTGTCACGATTGTGCTTAATCTTGTCCACAGACACTGAAGTCACAATCTTTGCCTTACATAAAACACTGTAGAAAAGTTGACACAAAGTGATTTCCCCCACTCTAATGATTTTTTTTCTCCCCTGAAACTATTCAAGGAGTTTATGTGAAAAGCAGAAAGTATCAGTTCCCTGAGGTCTCTGACCATGGTGACTATGCGTTTGTGTCTAGCTGCTTTTTAAATGTCAACTTTTAACAGATCCACTATTTTTTAATGCTTTTTAAATCGCTATTATCATTTAGGAGTTATTAGGTCACTGACACCTGGATTGGGTGAAAATTTCAAGCCCTATTCCTTCCTGAACGCATCACCAGTGATACATGTGTTTATGCAGATCACACAATGATTGCAGACACATGGCAGGCAGAATGCCTGGTTATAGCTTCAGATCTGCAGATCCATTTCTCAGGAAAGGCATTTTTACATAATTGACTGATTCCTTTTACTTTTTATTATTCTTGATGGCTTAACACATATTTAAATTAGAAATTCTAGCTTATCTGGCAACAGTGCAAACTTACCATACATTTCATCTCCTCTCACTGGGGGTGGTCTCCATTGCATGTCCCCTCAAATTTCTAGCTAGACTTTGGATTCTGCTATGACTGAGACAAGAATCAGGGCTGTCACCAGGCTGTCCAAGGAGTTTCTTCCCACCCTTGAAAGAAGTGCAAATGGTTTGGATAAAAAAGGAGCCCATGTTTGGGATTGCCACCCTCCATGACAGGAATACCACACATTCATGGAGATTTCTCCATGATGAGCACAGATGCAATGCAACAGCATGGCGGAGAGTATCTGAATAGAGAGCAGAGAAAGTTGTCATATGTGTCAAGTGCCCTCTCCCTGGCATGTTTAACTCTCAGTGTTTGTATAAACTTTGTGGAATACTGGGATTGTTATACTGCAGTAACTGGATACTAACTTTGTGTATTTTAAGCTTCAGTTTTCCTCACGTAATTTTCTGTATTTATTCTATAATAATTATTATATACATACTTTAAACAGTTTATAGCTAAAATTAATTATATGTCTGGGTGTGTTATACTTTGACTATTGAATATATAAGGGTCTGTCCTTTAAATTAAAAAATTAATTTGATTAAAGTCCAATGAGAGCTGTAGAACTGTAGAAGACTTTAATAATGACCACTAGAAAGCCTTTGGGTCATTGTGACAGAGACTTAGTTCTCTTTATTGGCTGGTAACCAGACTACTCTCTCCTGTAGGCAAAGATTGACCCTGATTTTATGTCTCCCCAAGATAAATCCCAGGCTCTGTCTATGTTAGGCAGGAACATTCTAACAGGATTGGTCAGGAACTCTTGGTGTAATGCAGTGATGACAGAGCTCAGGAGAACTAAGACCTCCCAATGCATCTCTTCCTCCAGAGCCTTCTCTAAGCTGCTGGGCTGCAGAGTTGTGAAAAAGGCTGAACAACCACTTTTTGGGAGGAATAGGCTCAGAGTTATGTGTGCCAGTTTCTGTGGTGTGAATACTCCCATGGCGGCCAATTTTGAGCTACGATCATATAACTGCTGCACATTGAGATAGGAAGAGAAGCATGACAGCAAAGTGTTAGGAAATTTCTTCACTAAATTTTTTAGCTAAATAACAATTATTTGTCATCAGTCACAAAAAATATAAAATAAATCTTTATAAGGGCGTGCTTCAAAGGGCAAAGAAAAACAGGAAACAACCCTGATGCAACTAAGATTCAAAGTTGTAAGTGGCATCGGAAGTGATATTTGACCCTGGTTTCTAAAGTAAAGTTTAGCTCATGCTAACTTTTAATTTTTTTCAATGATCACCGTGTTTTGCAAATAACTTGAAAAATTTCTGGGAACTTGAGCTCTTATGAGCAGACAAGAGTCAGCCTGAGCACACCACAGGGTTTCTGGTTCAGCCAGCCAGAGAGGTCCCACTTACAATTTCCCTGGTGATGTCAAGGCTTCCAGTCTTGGGAACTTCTGAAAAAGGGCAGGACAAGACCTGAAACCTCAAACTTATTAATATAAAGATAAGATTGTAAAGATAAACACTTTTTCTGATCACTCAAATCAGGTATTTTTGAAGTAAAGATTCTCTGAATTCCTAAAGCAACTTAGTTGTGTTCAGTCAATACCACAATCAAAGGTAAGAGAATATGAGCATTTTTCCCCTTAAACCAAATAAGGAAATTCTGTGCAGCAGTGATTATTATTAATATTGCTGTTGTCTTCTAGTTGTTCTATATATTTACACAATGTTTCTGCAGCTCCTTACCGTGTATAAACAATATCTACACACACCAATTCATATGAATACAAGCGAAGGATTTGTATTTGGTAGGCTTTTGTCCAGTGGTGTATCTTTTCAAAATGCACAAAACTTTTAAATAATGTTTATCATGCACAATATTATTTTATAAAAGAAAATCTACTATGGATGAATTGGGGGTTTAACTTGTAATTTATCTTGTTACATCAGGTGGGTGAATTCAGTCCTCATTCAGATCAACAAATGATGTCAATGGTGCCAATTGCACAGTTCACAGAGTGCTAGCCCAGAATCCAGCAGTTTCAATCCAATAAAAAGGTTGCGACTTCAGAGTTATAAATGGAAATGTCACCTCTTTAAACCACAGGCTTGCTTTATTTAATACCTGTTAGCAGTACCTCTGTTACGACACTCAGCACACCATGTTATAATTGATAATTATTGGTTAAAAAAACTCCCGAGCCTATGCTTTTCGAACTTAGTGAGCACATAAGATATTTACTGTTTGTGTATTTTATTTCTCATGCCATGAGGTAGGTTTTAATTGTTACCTGTTTGAAATAGTATATGGATGAATACATGGAACACATATGCTCACCAAATTAGAGGCAGACAAAGGTGCTCACTTCTTTTCATTTGACAGGTAAACAAACTTCATTTGTGCCATGTTTCTTGAAGCCTGGATCATGTTTCTTAACTTTGGATGCATTAGACAAAGCAGGGGAGCTTCTAAATACCAAAGTCCTCACCCCCTCTCCCTGGGCTGTCCAACTCTCTAAGCCCAGAGCTGCCTAGTGGAGTCTGTATGAACCCGATTCTTCCTGATGCAGGTGGCTTGTATGCCACACTTTGACAAGATTGCAGGAGACGTAGTCAGACAGACTAGCACTAGACACACACCTCATCTGGACCTGGGTAGCAACATATATGAATTCAACATTCTGTAAAACTGGCATATTGATAATTCTTTTTTTTTAAGATTAACATTTAATTCTTACAACTTCTATACATTTCTATATGAGTTTTACTGACTTTTTCTTCACTCAATTTTATAGCTAGATAACAATTATCTGTCATCAGTCACAAAAATTATAAGATAAATCTTTATAAGGGCATGCTTCAAGTTATATGACTTGTCATTGACAATAATATTGGGGAAACCCCATGATTCTCCCCATACTGCATTCATTAATATTTAAGTCAGCATTATAGTAATGCTTTTATTTGCCATTCCTGTTAACGACACAAGGCTTCCATAAAAGGTGCTTTATAATTTAGTGTATGTTGATAGATACATCAGGTTCAATTTCAAATAAGGATTGGGTTTTCTCAAAGACTGAATTACTGCATACATGATGACATATGCCTATAGTCCCAGCTATGTGAGAGGCATGGATCTGGAGGACTGTGCTTGGAGGACAGCCTGGGGGAAAAGGCTAGAGAAACCTCATCTCAATAAGTAAGTTAGGTGTGCTGGCACACGTTTGTGATCCAGCGAGGTGAGAGTAGCAGGATCACAGTTCAGGCTGGCCCTGGGGAAAATGCAGAGTCATAAGAAACCTCTCCAAAATATACCCAAGCATAAAGGGATTGGAAGTATGGCTCGAGTGACAGAACGACTGCTTAGCAAGAGTGAGGCCCTGAGTTTAAGACAGAATACCACACATACACAAAAAAGACTGCATTACTTCAGCAATGTAGAAATGTATGCTTAGAACATAGTGCTGGAGAATGTCAGAAAAACTCATTAGGAAATAAGATTTTCCTCCCAAGTTATTTTATCATCTACCTTGAAGATCACATCTCATCAATTCAGTTTGAGTCAATATTTTTTAAGCCTTTTGAATGGTAATACTTCAGTCACGTTTTTAACCTTAACATTTGCTTCTATATAAATGGTGACTCTTTTCTTACTGGTGGTAACACTTAAATATAAATATGAAAGAATGAATGTGGAATGAGGAGTCTGTTTTTGCCTTAATAACCATAAAGTCTAGAGGGTGTAGAGCAAGAAATCAGAGCTCAGTGTGCACTCACCCCTAAAATATTTCCTTGTTGCAGCATCACAATCAGCATCAAACAAGCTTAATGGAAAATACTGAGTTATGAAGAAGTGATTACTTATGTAGACATTTTATAGTTTCTTTAGCAGAGAGATTACATGGTTAAGTAACATGAGTTTAGATGGGAGGTGTGGCTAAAGTGGTGGAGCACTGGCTTTGTAAGGTTGAAGCCCTGAGTTCAAACCTCAGTCCTGCCAAAAGAAAAAAAAACCCACAAATTCCTCCCCCCAAAACATGGTATTTCAAGAGAAATATATAAATGTCTCAGTATTTGACATTCTCACAATGAATACTCATTAGAAAAATTTTACTTATCTTGCTTCTGATAGATTCATAATCTCATATTTTATGTCACCCTCTTAATGTCCAATGATAAATTTAATACAAATGTATATGACAGACCATATTCAAATTAAAATTTCAAAATTTTACTAAAGGAAATATTGGAAAAAATAGAACTTCAATAATTCAGAAAGAAATGAACTTGATATCTTTAAAAATCTTGTCTTTTAGATGTAAGTGATTGAAATCCAATAAATGCTATTTACTAATACAGATACTTCCATTTTGTAATTTTTAACTGAAAATGTATGGACATTTGAATCCATATTTCATCAAGAGAGGACACGGCTCAAGGAGTAGGGTTCCTGCCTACCAAGCTCAAGACCCTGAGTTCAAAACCAAGTGCAACAAAAAGAAAGGCATTTTTCACTAAGAAAATGCCTTCTTCTCCAAAAAAAGTTGTACTAATTAGCTTAGAAATTCAGTGACTCTTATTTCACAATGGCTATTTGTTATAATTATACCCATTTTGTTATACATTGTATTTTACTACTCTTTGTACTATAGAGAATACACCCAAGAACTTTTTATTCACATTATTACTAATTTCTTTTGTCCTATATGGGGTAAGTATATAAACTAAACAAAAACATTAGTCTATGCAAAATGTTTAATGAAATCCACACCACTCAAATCTATTTGTGTGCCTTAGTATTTATGGTAGCATATTTTCCAAGAATAATGTGTAAAATACATTTTATATGTTTATTTCATGTACCTTGTGTTCCAAGATAAACACTGTTCAGGAGCTTGGCTGTCAGGGATCTGAAAAGTAAAGGACTTTTCTTTCTAAATCTATAAACAAAAAGAACACTAATATTTTATAATACATAGTTACTCAGTTCTCTCAAATGGTTTATTAACCTTGCTGATCCCTATTCTACAGACCGTGAGAAGAGCAAAGTGCTGGAGCATTTTGTTCTAGAGATTTTAACAAAAGGTCGAGGGGATGAGACAGGGAGGGAACTGCAAATAACATCAGTAATACATGGAGGATATTCCAGGCAATGCCTCATCCAAGGATTGCTCTTTTTATACTAAAAGTAAGGAAACCAGATAAAACACTTCAGTGCCCCACAAGTCATTCACAGGTAGTTGAAGGCATTTCTCAGCAGGCTCTTTTTCAGAACATGGAGAGTCACACCTCCAGCACCAGGCTGGCTGGAACAATTAGTGATTAAGAGCAGAAATAACTGGAGTGATATAAATTTGGTTTGGGAATTCTGCACTTTAAAGAAGGAGAAATCTGAGCAATCTTGGTGAGAGACTAACAGTCATTATCAATAACAGCCCAAGAAAGAGATAAGTTCTTTTGAGATGAACCTGGACCACTATGGAATGTGGTAGCCCACCCTGAACCCAAGCCTGAGGACAAGGAATGATGTGCTATAAGGGGCCCATAGAGGACGAGGGCTAATGTCAGAAAACAGGACATTTTTCCATAGGCACACAAGACTTCATGATTCACCACTATCCCAGAGGGAAGATAGCATCTTTAAAACCATTAAAAATCACCCAAAATAGTTATATTACTCATTTAGTATTTCTACTTGTTGAAGCCATATTTGGGGGTTAAACCATTCATCATTCCATTTTCTATCAATGCTTTTTTTTATCAGAAACCCTCAAGTTCAATAATCACCAGTTTTTGTCAAGCTTGGTATTTGAAATGAGAGCCTTGCTTGCAAGTCTGGTACCTGTTTTGAAGACCAGGTAGGGCAGAGGAGGTGAGACTGAATGATGCCCTCAGAGGGCATTGTGAGGTTTCCGCATGACACTCCTGACAAATGCTGACCAGTGTGCGTGGGGTTGGGGGCCCACATGCTGTTGATGTTGATGCTGGCAGAACAATTTCTATATTCTCTTTCCTGGAGTCCTCAGGCATTCTTAACAAATGAAAAAACATTTCCACAGAATGGACTCATTCTGTCTGTAAATCATGCAATATGCTTTATACTGCCAGTTTTACTACAAACCCCCACATTTTTGTAAATAAAATAGTCCAGTGTATTGAGACTGATTCATTTCTTATTCTTACAGTGTCACTGTATTACCTTTTAAAAAAATGAATTGATGCATTTAAATTAATAGAATCTTGAAACCTACCTGACAGATTTTAGAATCTTAAATAATTAGAATTTTAAAACCCTATTTATAGGTGATGCTGTCCTTTAACCATCTTTGTGTTTAATTTTTTTAATTGTTCTTTTACTGACAACTGCACATTGTACTTGGAAAAAACATCCACTCCTAATCAGAACTAACCATAAAATAATGACAGTATTGCTTGGCATAAGCTGTCCTCAAATTCTTTTGCAAAAACATTCACACAAAGTGTCTTCATTATCCAGTCTTACCAAAGTAGCCTACATTTTAGGAACACAGATATACAAAATACAGGGCAATGTTGTTGGGTGTGGGTCTTTTGTGCAAGGGGTTTCCTCAGCCATGACTGAGCTTTCAGCCATTTTGTTTTATTCCTCACAGATAGCCTTGACTAATTGAATCATAACAATTTTGACTAATCATTTAAAATACTGTTGCTATATGAATAGCTGATATCATTTGGGTTTGCTCAATATTGCTTGAAATGCAGAGTTGAAGAATTCAATGAGATTTTGTATAAAGACATTTAAAGATTAAAATAATATAGACAATTTTCTTGCCCAGATGACTCAGTTGAAATTCTGTACTACTAACTAAGATAAGGTTTCTCAGTCTGGGTACTGGCGACTTTTGAGGCCATCTCCTTCTTGACTGGGGTTTCTGGGAATGATCATAGAACATTTTAGGATTCTTAGCAGCACCAGTACTTACCAGTTGAGTCATGTGATAACTAAAAATGTCTCCAGAGGCAACCATACATCCCCAGGGACACAAAGTTGTCCCTGTCTCAGAACCACTGGACAGGAGGAGGCAGTGGTTGAATCTTTTCCTACAAAGTGTAGGCTATACCCAATGGCTCCCACATGGTGAAGGTTTATCCCGCTACAGTTTTATATACATAATTCCAGAGAATTGAAAGCGAGGATTGCCAGTGTATGAATCCGAGGTAAATGTGGCACCACAGGATGGGAAAGGGCAATCTTACGCACTTTCACCTTTGGTGTGTGTACAAAATCTACCAATGGTTGCTTCCAAGCCAAATTCAATGGTATACAAGACAGAAGGCGATTTTACAGCACGAAAATTGAGTTTGTTCCAAGAAGAGAAAAGAGGCTTACCGTGAGAAACCCTGACTCTGTCCACATTTGCAGTTGTAAAGAAAAGAAGATGGAGAGGATAGGATAAGGTTTTACACTTATTCAGGTTAAAGACATCTAACAAAATGGAACAGAAGGAGACTTCCTTAAAATGATAAATTATATCTGTCTTGCTAAATAAAGGGTACCTAAAATTGTATCTACCAAAAAGGACAGGAAACATTATTCTTAATGGAAAAACAGGGTCCTTTCTTTAAAATCAGAAAAAAGTGATCTCAACCATTACCTTTCAAAGAAACCTTGTTCCTTGTAGTTGGGCTTCATTCTAAGGCAATCAGAAGACCAAAACACATGTGAAAAGTCTCAAATTTATAAAGGTAGAAACTAAACTATCATTATTCTTAAATATATGAATGCCAGCATAACAAATGATAAAGAAAATGCACATAAATTATGAAAAAATTTGAGTTTAGCAACCTTGTAACAATTATAATTCTGTTCTTCCACTATAATTTTTAAAATTAATTTTAAAAGTCACCATTTAGAGAGGCAATGAAACTGGGCATAGTGGTACAAGTGTGTAATCCCAGCACTCTGGAAGCTGATCACAAGTTCCAGCCCAGCCTGGGCTACACAGTCAAACCCTGTATCAAAAAATCAATACCAAACAAAATAGCAATACCAAAATTTTTAAATGGCAAGGAAATCTAAAGTTAGTAGGCATAAACCATACAATAGACTTGTAAGACCAATATTCAAAAGATTCAAAATGAAATTCAAAATATTATTGACAGAAGCAAAACAATCTAAGTAGAAAATTTCAGAAATTTAGAATTGGATATTGCAAACAGTGTTAAAAATGAGCAAAGACAGGCACTCCCAACATTCTTATACATGAACATTCAGTACCAAAAATTCATCAGTTCTCCCAGATAAATTGAAATATTCCATGTCATTCCAATGAAATAAGAGCAGGAGTTTTTCTTAAACTCTGACAATCTGATTAGAAGGAATTCTGTGAAAGAGTGATGCATCAACAATATCCAAGACAGCCGCCAAGAAAACAGTAAATGAGGAAGCTTAGATAAAAATGTCTCCTCTGAAGTTACAGTGATTAAGAGAGCACATTGTTAAATCAAGAATAAATAATTCAGCCAATGGAGTGTGTCCTGGGTCACACATGTGTCGTGGTCAGAAATATGTCATTGTTGTACATACAAGGCTCCACAGTTCATTGAATAAGGGACAAACATTTCATTTTGAGGCATTAGAACAACTGGTATTTAATTGTTTCAAAATGATAACCCATTTCCAACTACTCACAAGTAATAATTCCATATGAACTAAGGACTCGAATATAAAAAGTAAACTTTAAACTTTTATAATAAAATAATTAATATGTGTTTGGCTTGGGAATAAGAATTTATTAAATAAAATACAATCATCAGGGGTCTTAACCATAGCAGAAAAATGCAAGTATCCACTAGAATTAAGAATTCCTAGTTATCAAGAGATAAGCAAATATAAAACCAAGGTAAAGCAGTAGTAGATATTCCCAACAAACATAACTGAGAAGCAATTAGTACAGAGTATATAAGCAATAATTTCAAAAAATGAAAACTGTAGAGTAAAATATGTCACATCATCGACACATAAAAGAAGCCAAAAATGGGCAACAATTATATCTAACATAGAAATTACCACTATCATTAGTGATCAGGGCAATGAAAATTAAAACCTTCAGTATTGTTGGATACTCACTGGATTGGCAAATATTATCATCCACAGCAATGGTGAGTGTTTAAAAATGTACTGATCTGTCAGAGGTCTTTTACCATTTCTGATAGAAGCCTCAGTATACACAACCGTTGAGAAAGCCATTAACTTTCCAAAACCTTCCCTGCCCTTACAGTTCTGTGGTAGTCTTGAATATTGCCAGAGAAAGGTTTCCTGTGTAACACCAGGTGACACAGGGAAGGAAGTCCCCAGCATAGATTTCCCTATACCGAGAGAGAAAATAATCCAATCGGAACAGATGCACACGATTTCTGAGAATAGTCCAGATGTTTGACAGGAAAAATGGACACATAAATTGTGACACGTTTACAAAGTGGCATTTGGTATACCAGCAAACATTTACAAGGTATAGCTCTGTGCAACAACCTAACCAAATCCTGGACACATGCTATCTTAAAAACTGCTGATTCAATAGAGTGTAAAGCACAAAGCAAGCAACACCAAGCCACGTATTTTAGACAAAAATGCTTATTATGAAACATACATTTTTAAAAGGCAGAAATGATAAATCAATTCAAGGTAGTGGTTGCCTCTCACCTAGGGAAGCAGACGAAAGGCCTAACTTTACAAGAAGTTGAAGAAAAAAACCTTAAAATTTCTTCTGCAAGTTAATTTCTACTGAGAGAAATGTGTCACATCTGTGACCACCTGTGTGCCTGGTGTTCTTAGCACAGGTTTCTCACTTTTCCACTTGTTTCTTTGTTTTGTTTTTGATAGTAGCCATCCTAATGGGTGTGGGGTGATGACTTGATGAGGAATTATTGTATTTCTCTAGTGGTTAGTGAAATTGAGCATCTATCTATGTGCAAGTTGGCTGGCACCACATGCCTTTTTCATTAATTTTTGTACTGAATGGGTGTCAATTTTGTCACTTGAAGTGGATCCTGCACCTCTTTGCTAACTGTCCAGTAAGCTCCTGAGGTGACTGGTTTAGTCAGATGAGACTGTCAAGGAAGAATAAAAATATTCAGAAATACAAGATGAAGGGAATTCCATGTCAGGACTTGCTGAGCATATATGTGCATGTGTGTGTGTGTGTGTGTGTGTGTGGTTGTGTGGTTGTCAATTCTCTTCCAGTGTCACTGACAAAGCTTTCTCTGGGTCTCTTTTGTATACTTTTCACTATCTCTGAAATCTCATGGTGCAGTTTTCGAAGCTCTATACAGGCCCCTGCTTTTTCAATAATCTGTAGGACTTAATCACACGTACTAGAGATTTACAAATCTAAGTTTTTGAATTTGTATCTCTCTTGAGTATCCCAAGAAATTCAGATGTTAACCCAAAGGGATTTGGACTTTTTTGTGAGTATCTTTCACATAAACTTCCTGCAACTGTCAGACATCTACTTCACTTTTAGTTTCCCCAGACTTGTGACTTCATTTTGACTCTTCCTTCTTTTTTATTTTTGAGATAAAATAACCAACATCTTCACCAATACTCCTTCCTTGATATGTTTTCTCTTTCTGCAATCAATATAGCAGTCTAATTTTCCATAACCTCAGTTGTGTATGCCTGTAAGACTACCTATCTGTTTCACTTATTTCTGGTTGTATCGTGGCTTTGATTTGTTCTAAATACTGATGTTAACAAATATGTCTTCATAAAAGATTGTATTTATTGCATAATTTTGTTGAACTGCAACTTCAAGAATCTTTGCCTATCATATCAAGATGGACATTTTCAAATATTTTAAGTGATTACCTGCAGGGCTGATCTGAGTCAGCAAGCAAAGTTGCAAAACATGGTGAAAAATCAGAGGCAATTTTTACTTCAGATATGAGATAAATATTTGTGATTTAGAGAGGTATTTATAATCGCCATTGGTTATGGAGAAGTGGTAATTCCCAAACAAATGGCAGGTAGCTCCCATGAAGATACTATGATTTAAAGGATTACTAACTAGGTACAAGTGAAACTAAGTCTCAACTCCTCCTTCAAATTAGGAAATCTATGGAGTCATTCAAAATTTGTACCTTCTCTAAATAATTACCTTTATGTCCCCTTATTTTGTGATTTTTCTCAAAGAAAGGCAAACTCTATAACATCATGAGAACACTTTATATTTTCAGAAATGACCTTATGCAATTGTCCTTATCCTGAAGTACAGCCATTGTCTACACACTCATCCAAGTCATTAGTTTAATGCGTGGTCC
Organism: Castor canadensis; assembly: GCF_047511655.1. Lineage (NCBI taxonomy): Eukaryota > Metazoa > Chordata > Mammalia > Rodentia > Castoridae > Castor > Castor canadensis. The sequence goes on from NC_133399.1 coordinate 111,916,344, forward strand.
CTTCTGAAGAACTTTCAAACAGTGTCTTGGATACAAATACATTTTTCCCTGTCCTGAAATCCTTTTACAAATAATTATCAGAAATTTATTTATTACCCTGTCTGTAATTCCCTAGTTATGCCATCCATGTATGATAGTTTTCCCTGACCATGTCTGCTCATGTCAGTAATGAGATCCAGTGCTAATTATCTGTTTGCTATATAAGCTATCAAAATATGATACCTAACCCCTCAGATTGCATATTTGATGGGTGGATGGTGAAATGCAGCAAATGCACCATGGAGCATCAGTTTTTGATAATTTCATCATTATAATGGACTCACACTTTTAAATAGGTGAGAATTAACAATTCATGCACTGTTTTAATAGCCAGGAGAAAACATTAAAAAAATGAATTTGAGAAATGTAAGTAAATGCATCAAATATGTATGAACACAGTGTGTGTCCTGCCGCTCTAAGGGGACAATACAGATACACAGAATTAATCTAGAAAAGACAGTGTTTGAGAAATGTTAGGAAATAAGCAACAAGGTTCGAGGATATGGAAAGAATGGGTCATTCCATCTATCAAAGTCAGGCAAGGATTAACAGGGCAATTATGTGAAATCATAAGTTTTATTAAGATGGAGAGAGGAAGAAGAAGTTTTGTAGAAATGAAAAACAAGAGTGAAACCCACTGTGTGTTTGTGGGGAAACTGTGTGTGTGTGTGTGTGTGTGTGTGTGTGAGTGTGTGTGTTGGATGCATAAAAGGGGCCTAAAACTAAATAGTCACTGGATTAATTTGATTGGGATAGAATATTTTAAAAATTTGGGATGTCGTCTAGAAAAATGGAAGTACAGAGTGGTTTTTAAAATAAATGAATGGCATTTTCTTGTTTTCTCTGAGTAATTTTGAAGACTATAATAATCTGAAGCTCTCTTAGTTGGCACTTAAGAAAGTGAAGAACTGAGAAAGACACACACACACTCAAGCAAATAAGCCTATCTGTGGACAGTGGATTATGGAGAGCCTATGAGAACTAGATGTAAGCAAGGCGAGATGTGGCTTAATTGTTTTTATCTGTAAGCCGAGATAGGCACAGCCCCAGCCACAAACAGGGAAAAGCAGAACAGCTGCATCTCCTAAGTTTACCTTCAGAGAAGCAGGAACGCAGGTTTCTCCTGTGACAATGTCACACCCTCCCGGAGAGCCTCTGCTTCACCCTGTTTGCCACTGCTCATAAAAGGCGGTAAAAGGACGGCAGGGGGCTTTTGCTTTTTGCCTTTGGCTTTTGTTTTTCACTTTGGGCTTTTTGGTGTGGGAAGTTTTTGGAAGGGAAAAGAATTGCTAAAGGGAAATTGCTGAAGAGAAAAGAGTGGCTAAAGAGGGGTTGATAGAAAGTCCGCATTGAGAAATTTAACGTAGGCCTTAGAAGCTAAAGAAAAGCCAAAGACAACATGGGACAGTGCAAGATAGAGGACCAGGACTTTACGAGTTATGCTTATGCAGTTTTCAGGCATGGAGCACCAAGGCTTTTAGAAAGCTAAAGAGAGAATGCTAAAGAAAAGCTGCAAGCCTGGGGGCAAAAGACTTTAAGAGCGATTAAGCAAAGATAAGCTAAAAGAAAACATGCGACAGTGCAAGTCTAAGGAAAGAGGTTTTAAGCAAGGTTTTAAAGAACTGCAAGGAGTAAGGCCTTAAAGAATAGAGACAGAGAAAAGAAGCAATAGGGTTGGGCATTTCCACCCAAGTGCCCAACACCTGACCCCACTTTCTATCTGTCTGTCTATCCTATGTCTTTTCTGAATCTCCAGTTGCCCCCAGTTAGCCCCAGCTAGGTTCAGTAATAACCAGGAGTGAGAGAAAAAACTTGTTCTAACAAGGGAGGAAGCAAGAAAAAAAGCACCCCTTCACTTATTACAGACTGTTCTGTTTGCAGATTAGAGTTATCAAATTTCTGATGGTTTCAGATAACAGCGAACTGAGCAATTTGACAAACTGAAAAACTAATTTCTTCACATACATAGACAACTGATTTTGGAAGATCTTATTTTCTGTTTTTGAAATTGTATAAAGTTCTGGACCATGTGGCTTGCAATTGTCCTTATCCTGGCCACACCATTGGTACAGAATGTCAGAAATATCTTAGACCATCACAAGAAAGACCTCTCATTTCGAACATTACATATTGGTGCTCAAACAGTGAAACATTTTTTTCTGAAGCCTATACTTTCTGAAAACAAGCTGCATTGCATGAAATAATAAAAAAAAAAACTTTGTTGAAACAAAAAAGGATGCAACAATATTTCTTAGTAAATATTTTTGTTTTTATTTTAATATGTATTGGATGAGAAGACTTAGTAGATTGTAAGACGAATTTTTCAAAACCAGTGGCTAGAGATAAACTCTAAATTTCAGTGTAGTAATGGTTGAGGTGATTTAACTGTCAGAATATCAAAAAACAAAAGTAATTCAAATGAAAATATTTCTGGTTTTCTCAGAATTAGAAGACTTTTGGTATAGCTTGAAAAAATGCCGTTTTAAAAAGAATCTAGTTGAGCAAATGATGTTAAAGAAATACTGCCAAACTGCTTCTCTTCCCCAGGAAAATCACTGAAACCATGACATCTGAACCATTGCTGGGAACTGATACATGGAATAGAAATTAGATTTAAATTTTTTCTTGATTTCTCATTTTCTGGCATTTATTAACTGCTGTCACCTCCACTGTTGCATGTATCTTTGACTCACTTTGCATAGGGCTCCTTGCTTCCATCCTCTTCCTTCTCCCGTGCACTGTCAACACGATGGCCAAGGGGATCCTTGGAGTTTGGTTGAGACCTCGCTTTCCATCCCTCTGCGCTAACTTTGCTTTCACAGTGGCTGCACATCCCCTCCTATGGCCATGGCATCTTGATCTTGTGTGCTGTGGCTTCTGTTTGGGTGTCCTACTTCACTTGTCACCACCTCCTCCCTCCTAGGACGGGGCCACAATAGATTTGTAGTTTCCCAATGTTTCACCATACATCTCCTGAAAAATTTCAGTTTCCTCCTCTCAATTTTATTCATTTATTTTTAGTTTTGGGCTGTACTATGGTTTGAACTCAAGGCCTCACGCTTGCTAGGCAAGCGCTCTACCACTTGAGCTACTGCCTCGGGCCTTTTTTGTGTTGGGTGTTTTTAAAATAGCATTTCTTTTTTTGCCCAGGCTGTCCTGGAAGTGTGATCTTTCTGAACTCTCTGCCTCCCCAGTAGCTAGGATTATGGGCATGAGCCATGGGTGCCCAGGAACCTGCTATCTTTTGAATCAAACATTTTTAATTAATAGATAAGCTTATGGCATACCTATATCTTAACAAGCCTGCAACCTCTAGGAGGGAAGGGAGTATCCTCTCTGTTCAACACCGGCCTTGGCACTCCCGCAGTATCTACGCAAGAACAAAGCTTCTGGAAATTCTTAGATGTTCATGTCTTTACCAGGAGACAGGTCCATTTAGGTAATCACTTGTTCATGGGAAATAAACATGGTTTCATAAAAATTTATAATAATCATGGGAGATTGTTTAAGAAAGCATGTTAGAGTGGCTGAAATTTCTACTTCTGAATGCATTGCATTACACTCTCACCATTCAAGACCAATAAAAAGACTTGACAATCATTGAAAACTATTTTTTCATCCAATCTTTTCAAGAGCTGCACTAGCAGCCCAAATAAGCAACTAAAATTTCTCTGATAGTCTCTTTGTTATGTTTTGAGGTTTGCTAATGTTTTTTCTACTATTACCCTAAAATCTTTGTTGTTACTAAAAGCAACATAAGTTCAATCATTTGAAATTTTGTACTTTTTGTTCTACTAATATTCTGAATATCTAATTTTTATAGCAATTCTGGGGTTTAAATTCAGACCTTTATGCTCATTAGGCAAATGCTCTACTCCTTGAGCTGTGCCTCCAGCCTTTTTTCTCTGGTTATTTTGGAAACAGTCTTGTATTTTGCCAGGGAGGTCTAGATCACAATCCTCCTATTTATAATTCCGCCCTCACTGGTATGACATGTGCACCACCATTCCACCGCACTTTTTTCTGTCGAAATGGGTTCTCATGAACTTTTTCTTTTCTTTTCTTTTCTTTTTTCTGAGCTGACCTTGAAACCCAATACTTCCTGTCTTAGGCTTCTAAGTTCCCAGGAATACAGTTGTGAGCCACTGGCATGTGCCTAATTTTCTGATTATATTTTATTACAAAGATAGCTTTGTGGAGAATAAATCACAAGGACCAATAGAATTGCTTTTAACAACACTGGGCAATAAATAAATAAATTCCACTATGATATATTGTAAGAACTTTGAACTTTGGTAAATGTCACCAAGTATTGTCCCCCCCAGTGCTACAATAATTTTTTAAAAACCCAAATTTTAAAAAGTAGACATCCAGACTTTGGAGAAGATGCAGAACAAGCACAGTGGTAGCTGCAGTGAAGGTTTCTTTCTACTTTTGGTGTGGATTTCCTGGGTGATTTGCATCATGTGAGTGTGTGTGTTTGCCCTCTGCCTAGATAACGTAATACTTACTTACTCAGCTCACGCTAGGAAGTCAAGACCCCATTCACAGTCTGAAGAAGATACTGGTCTATTTTAAATGAGATGAAATAATGCTTGTTCTTTATTTTCTGTTTCCTTCAGAATGTCTGCCACTGATGAGACATATAGAGCGCTTTCCTTCTCTGTTGTCATCATGCTGACACATGGAGGAATTTGGTCCAATAGGTTACGAACTGTCACTTTTGTCATCATTCTGGGCTTTGTAAATCTCTTTTTCATCCCCCACATCAGAACTTATTCTCCTCATTATTCCTCATTTAAGAAAAACTTTCATATGAAAACCAACCTGCAAAATTTCCCTAAAAAAGTTCGCTGCCTCACATCTAACAGATATCATTTTAACTACTTAAAAGAAACAGTAGAAAGTAACTTATATTTCATGAAGATGTGCAGTGAAAATATGAGGGTACCACCTGATTTTTACTTGTATTAATATCATTTTTGTTGATAAAGCAGAAAAGAAGAGAATAATTTGGGCAGAAAAAAGCAATAAAATTCATATTGACTACATAAGTTTGTGTTATTTTTCTTAAGTTGCCATGTCATTTTAAGGAAAACAAATCTCATTTCTTTTATTTTAGTGAAATTTTAGGGGCAACACTTATGGACAACTATGAGGTAGGTTTTATCAAGTTCCCCCTATAAAAATTGATGTTTGTAGCCATAGGTAATGTTTAATAATTTCAATAAACCTCTCAAGCTGAAATCTATCCACCAAACCTCTTAAGCTAAACTCCCTCCACAAAGTCTATGGGCAAAGTATTGGCAGACTCACACAAACAGGTGCATTTAAGATGCCTAAGATTTCTCATTACCAAACTTTGATTTGGAAAAGTACAATCTAGACAAAGGGAGGATGACTGGAAGGGCCAGTGTCTTACAGGGCAGGTGTGTTTTGGTAAAAACCTCTTTATTTTTTTCCTTTCATATTAATTTGAACAACTATTCAATTTTTAAAGATTGTTTTGTCTTCTACTTTGAAAACCTTGATCAGGCTGGTTTGTTATTTTCATTTTTCCCTCATTTATTCACAATTCCATGCAGAAATTTTAAGAATTCAAATTGCAAAGATAAAACCTGTGTTGTCTGGTAATATAAAATCCATAGACTCATTGCACCTGATCTTCTCCATATGGAAACATAACGGACTCCTGACTGGGATGCCCACGTTGTTCAGGACTGGGGTGTGGCAGGAAGACGATGTTCAACCACACCGAAACCTTTCTTATAAGTGTAATTACCTCTCCTGCCTGCTGCAATGATTTCAACTCCCTCTGCTGTTTCTTTGATTAAGTCTTCACTCCTTAATGCATTGTATTTTGGATTCCTATTGTTCCTGGCTGTTCTATTGACTCTTCTGTGGAGCTGCTAAAAAGGCCATGGAAGTACTCACTGTTCTAGGAGACAGGTGACATTCATGCTCCCTCCTGGGAGGGAGAGATGGGACCTAAATCACAGGAGAGCCTCTTCCCATCTGGTGGCATGTGAATCTGTGTTTTTATAAACAGCAAACCCAGCACTTGCTCAAGCTCAATTCCTATTCTTATAACATTGTTCATTTTCCTTATCAAAAAAGAACTTCTTAGATGTTTTTTTCTCCTATAAATTACCAACAGGCCAGTCTCATAGAAACTCTAAGACTTTCTCTCTAATTCTATTGGGATATCATCCAGAAAGACTGACACTACATGTTTGCATGTCAGAGTGAATGGTAACAGGCTTATACACTTATTGTTTAAAATGTTGAAATTAAGAGTAATTCATAACCATGTCTAGTTATATTTATTCATTCATTCATTCAATGAGTAGTTGGCTATTTAAAATAAAACAGATACTGTTTAGCTGTTTCATTTCACCTACTGGCTAATTTCTAGTTATATAGAATCTCATTCAAATAGTAAAAAAGAAGTAAGAATTCCAAAATAGAGTAAAAGGACTTTAGGACCCTGTGTGTACACGGTGGGGTGCAAACAGGAGAGTGCCTCCATCTAAAGAATACAGGAAAATTTCCAAATGAAATTATGCCTGTGCACAGTCATGGAGAATAATCAGGGCTTGAGTGTAGCTAAACCAAGGAAAATATGTGCACAGACAGGTCCATGAGTTACACAGAGTAAGGCAGGAGTGAGAAGCACGTGCGTGTTCAGGAGATTTGCAGTCCTTTTGTGGGCTGTTAGGCCCAGTGAGAACAGGCAGCTATGATATTTGAAGGCTGGATCTTACCTGTGAAGGCAAATCCTGACATGGAATTTGAGGCAGATGATAGTGATGGATGGATGGATAGATAAATGACTGACACAGACAGGCAGATAGATAAATAGATGATGATGATGGTGATATGCAGATATACATAGATAATATATACAAATAGATACCTAGATAAATACAGGTACAGGTAAATAGGTAGATGGTTAGGTGATTAGTTGACAATAGATAGAAAAATAAGTGGAAGATAGACAGATATAGCTGCTAACTAGATAGATATATAGACAAAAATAAATATTGATGAATACATTAATATGGTGGGATAGATATGCATAGATGACTCATAGGTGATATGCACATAAGTAGATATAGGTAGATTGATAATATATAGATCAATAGATGGGAATTAATACATACACATGTGTTGAGAGACAGAGAGAGAAAAATGAGTAGATAGATGAAAGAATAGAAGGCAGACATTTTATCAAGATGCTTCTTCAGTTCTGTAAGTTCTGGTGTCTATCTTACTGCCAAGAGTGTTCACGTCAACCCCACCAAAGCTCTCTGGCAACTCATTGTTTGTGATCTAGTTCAGCAGAGTGTTTACAAGAACATCGACTGGAGATGCTCAAAATGACATTTAACATCTTAAGCATCTTTTGCAATTATTACTTTTACTCAGTGCTCCATACAGTAGTATTTTCACTTTAAGATAAATAATTTTAAAATTCAGAGAGTTTCAAATTAGGACTATAAGATGTGAGCAACAGTGTGTACCCACTCAGACAGGGGACACACACCTACCCGCCCGGGGAGTGTCCTGTGGTGGTGATGGGACTCCATTGCTTAGACACTGTCTGCCCTTCCAGGCCAAGTTCCTGGTCTGGCCACTGTCACTGTGACCCAGTGCATAGCAGGGGGACTTCCCACCGCACCTGCAATAGAGGTCATCCATTCCTTCACTGACACATTCATTTGGGTGACAAAGAGAAGAAATAATGATATGAACAAGTCACAGTTGAGGAGGGAGTGGCTGTGTGGGCATAAGATGAATGCACCATGATTCAGGTTGACATGATGTTTTAAAACTTCACCAATGAAATCCCTCCTTGAAATTATGTTGCTCTAACCCAGGCTACCTTTTATAGCAAAGTTATTTGTAGGGTCTGCCATCCATCCATGTCTCCTCAGAAGGAAGAGGGGAAGGAAGGAATGCGATGCATTAATTCATGTGTATTTTGTCATCAGGATCCCTGTGCCTATCCCCTGGCTTCCCAGGTACTCAGTCAGGGAGCATCTGTGGACCCAGTCCTGAGCTCTGCACTGGGGGCCTTCTGCAAGCTGCAGATCCTCTAGGACTGTGTGTTTCCCATTGTAACTTCCCAAAAGTATTGTTCTTTTTGTCTTAAGTCACAGAGCAACTGCTGGCATTTACTTACCTTCTGCACTAACAGTTCTCTCCTTGTTGGTTTTGAAATTAATTTTCGTTATCTTGACACGAAGACCCAAAATATGACTTTTTTCCCCACAGGAACAGGCGGTGAGGAGGCAGCAGCACTTACGATTTACCAAAAGGGGGGATGCTATATTTAAATAGTGTATTAATGCACAATTATACAGCTGGACAGATTGTGTTCCTCGGAGAGAATGTTGCTGTTGCTTTTCTAAAATTTACTAGTGCCACCAAAACATGTCTAGTGGAAAGGCATGGCTCAAGGGTTGGGAGACAAAGTGGAGAGGAAGAGTCAGAAGGGAAGAAAGGCAGGAAGGAAGGAGAAGGAAATGGAAGAGATGAAAGAAGGAAAAATAAAGGAAAATCTTACTAGCCAGAGTACAATCCAGACATGGATTTAATCTGAATAAACACTTCAGGATGCCAGAGCAAACACAATTAATTAACTGATTCTTTAGAGTGAAAAAGAAAAGGAAAAGCGATCCTTTTATTCATCAGCAACAGAAATATTTATAGAAAGTGTCTTTATAATTCTGTCTTCAACATTTGAACTTTGGCTAGAAACATGCACAGTGCCTTTGATGCTGTAATTTACTCTTAGGCAGCAATTTTAAAGGTTGGCACTACCTTGTTTATGGAGATAGAAAGGACTGTAGTTGAAGATTTGAAAGATTAAAAACCCTACTAAATATTCAGAAATTCATGTGAGACTCGTGTTATTTTAAGGATGACACTCAACACTGCTCAGCCCGTGATGTAGTGATTGCACTACTACCTGAACCAGTGGTACAATCTTTACTTTCTCCTCCCCAAACACACCGAAACACATCAGCCTGCAAAGTCCTGGTTCTGAAGTCAAAAGGCTGGAAACAGGGGTTTCCAAGGCACAAGCATGCATGGCAAGCTGACAGCATTGTAGTCAATGAGCTTCCAGATAAATCTTTTCATTTATGTTTTATTTTAATTGAACCAGCCCTAATGAGGCAGTTGATTTTTTTCTGCTTAAGACAAATAGAAAAAGAGATTTGAAAGCTATTGTGTCTTCAGCTCACAGAAAAAATGGGCTAAGCATGCAGATATTCTTGTTTCTGAAATCAGATATTCAGTGGTATTTTTTTCTAGAAATATGTCAAGTGGGTAGTTGCTTGATACCAAATGTTACTTTTTAAAACATTTTTATGTAAAAGTCACTCTTTTAACAAGAGACAAGTTATATTTAAAAGGTTTCTGAAAATGAAGTGAAGGGGAAAAATCCAAGTTTACAATTTTAATTATGGCAGAGCTATCTCTAGATTTAATCACTCCATCTAGAAGCAAAAGTACAGTGATTGAACACTGAAAGAGTCCACATGAAAACTGGTTTATTAAACGCAATCATAACTTGTTTAATATGCAATGAGGAAGTGTTTACAATGTTCATTTTAATTGATTAACACCTATATTATTCTCTCAAATAAATTTTTACATTGGATTTGGATAACTAATACATGTTGTATAAGGATTTTCCTTTAAGCATCCCAGTATGCAAAAACATTTATAAAACACATATGCCCAGATGAGAACCAATAAAGTTAGGACTTAAAATGACCTTAAGTGGCTGAAATATTTGTAAAAGGGATTTTGAATGCCATGAGTAGGACAGACATACTCTGCATATTGTGTATAAGGTCAGGATGTATTGGGAATAGCTCAAGAATTAAATCTCAGTTATTCTTTGTAGACTAAATTAAAATATGTATGTAATTCCTTTCTTCAAAAGAGGCAGGGTTTTTATGCTTTCATTAGGTGTCAAGTTTGTTTTATGGCATTGCACAAATCACCCAGTGTTCCCAGTGAAATAGCTGCAGGATGGGCAGTTCTCACCCGCGGGGCGGTAGCCTCAGTGGGTGGATCATCGTTGCTTGTTCCTCTCAAGGTGAGGCTCCTTGATGTCTGGGCAAAGGTGGAGCAGGCTAGGAGCTTGACATTGGGACAAATACGTAACTTACCTGCAATCATAATGCCAGGTCCCCTCCTATTTCATTGGCTAAAACAAAGTTCATGCCATACCTATCAGGTATGGTATAAGAGATTTATTCCTGCATACCAGAAGGGGAGAAGAGCAATGAGCCAGACCAGAAGTAATTTCTGACACCCATATTAAAATGGAAGGAGAAACCAATATTCTGAGTAAAGGAGGTAGGTTATACATCAGTCTCTTAGATATGCCCCCCAAAAGAACACTTATTATATATAAGACATAAATGAAGATTAACAACCAATAAAACTAATCATGTTGCGCTAATAGAAAATAAAGATGTTGCTTAATTATTGAGTTACAAAGTCAATTTCTATAGGACAATTAAGTCAGGCATATTTAGTGGACGGTTGACAATTTCAACTGCTTTCTATTGACAATAGATTCACCAACTTGCGTTTTTATTGCTTGCTCTAAGTTACATAACATCTGTAAGCATGAGATTTTATAAGATGCTAAGCCTGTGTTCAACAGAGGAATACACAAAAGATTGCACATGGAAGCTAGGAAATTCTAGGAAAAAATTAAGAAGTTTAAGATACATCCTACATGCACTATGGTAACTAGTCCAAGAAATAGAAATAGTGCCCTTCAAACTTCTCCTGTCTGTACACAATCCTATGTTTTAGATCTTGATAACCTTCCTGTATTTAAAACTAAAAATTAGCTCGTATTACCTACAGTATAAATGACCTAAAAAGTGACTCCTGAGGTACAAAATATTAATGTTTCTGGATTTGGCAGGAACTGGTCTTTGGAGAGACAGGTGATAAATGTAATTGTGCTCTTACTCTTGCCAGTCATAGCAGGGGACCTTAGACTAGATTGGATATATGCTGGTGGAAGTGGTTGGCATACTCTGCTGTACGCTGTGCTAAGCTTCTCACAATTTTCAGCTCACCTGTGCTCAGTAAACTAATAAGTTAGCAGAGTGTCAAGGTTCCCTTTAAGAGTCCCATTCTCAAAAGTGCTTGTGTCTGTGTCTTGCAGCTTGCTCAGGGTCACATACTCATTTAAGAAATATTTATGAGCTCCACTGTATACTATTTCTTATCATTGACCATACATTCAATGACCAACAGGCAAAATGCCTACTCTTCTGTCAGAATAGATGGTAAATAACTATGTAGTCACGTGGTGGGAAATCCTGCTGAAAAGAATCAGGCAGGCTATGCACATGGTGGCCAGGGGAACTGCCATATGATAAGGGAGTATTTGAGCTGACACCCGGGACAGCCATGAAGTGAAGAGCTGGTGACCTCATTGAGAATAGCGTCCAGTCTATACAATAGCAGGTGCAAGGTCCTGCTTTGGAGTGTGCTGGGCAGATTTGAGTTTGCACCAAGACAAAGGAGGCACAACAGAGTGCTCTGGGGAGATAATTCCAATAATGGAGTTCAGAGAGTGTTAGCTTTCCATCATTATGACAAACGCCTGAGATAAATAGCTTATAAGTAGGGCATTTATTTTGGCTGATGGTTTCAGAGAATTCAGTACATGGTCATTGGGTCTCATTAGTTTAGGGACTTTGGCATGGCAAATTGTTATGTCTGGAAGAATGTGGAAAAGCAGGGCTACTCCCCTTGTTCACCTCATGGTGGCTAGGATGAAACAAGAAAGAGTGAGAGAGAGAGAAAGAGAGTGAGGGAGAGAGAGAGAGAGAGAGAGAGAGACAGAGACAGAGAAGTATCCCAATACCCCAGTATGCCCTTCAGTGGCAACCCTTGATGACTTTACTTCCCCTACCTCTCAATAGTACTGTGGGGTGGCATCTAAGCTTTTACCCATGGCCTTCAGGGGACATTTGAGATCTAAACCACAGCAGAGAATGAACAGGACTGGATTGACAAGCACAACTGGGTGGATTTCTACTTTTGCTTCTATCAGGGACTAACTGGGGCGTTTCAAGTATCCATGTGTTTGAAGGAATCACTTGAGGTGGTGTTGTGGCAGAACAACTACAAGACAGTTTTCATTCCAGTGGAGAATGTCATGACCTTGGCAGGGCTGGGAACTTTGGGGCTTCTTGGTCAAATTCTGAGTATATACTGAAGTTAGATTTCACAGGATTTTCCAGTGAGTGTGAACAAGGCACAGATCCAGTCAGAATCAAATGTTTTTAGTACGAGCAAGTGGACAAATACATTTGCCCGATCCTATTAATTTTATCTTCCAGATATGTCTCATCTGATATGGTCTGTACTTTCTAGTCCTATGACCTTGGCCCCCAATCTCATCACTGTTCACATGTTTAACTATGTCCATGAATATACCCTGCCTGTTGTCATGCTCCAGGAGAGCGTGACACGTCTTTCAGGTCATTTAGTAAAGCTTAACTCTGTATCTGTCATAGCCCATTGCTGCCCAACTGCTTTCTGCATGAAGGACTGGCCCCACAGTGTTCTTGAGACCTGGGCAGTGACTTCTTAGCAGGAGCTCAGTTTCTCAGCCTCGTGTGCAAGTTTCACATGATACATCGCTAACAGGTGCTGGCACTCAGAGCCAGGCGTTTATGTGAGGATTAAACTAAACAATGCATTTACAGCAAATAACACAGTCCTATTTTGATCTTCACCCAAAAGCATAATGAAGAGTGTCTTTTCTGCACAGGATGTATATTTCTCTGGATCTTGTGGGAAGAAAATAGCATGTTCTCTAGCTGACTGCTTCATTTTGTTTTTAAACTCACATCCAAGTGAATGGTTTAAAAGTTAACTTAAACAAAGATGTCTTTGCTTCCTTGCATGAAAAACTGAAAACAGCTTAAATTACATTGATAAAAAACTATTTAAATAAATGATCACATATGGATATGATCACTGGACAAGCATCCAAAAACACGAGGCAGCAGTAGGTGTCCTCATAGAGATGGCTCACATATGAGACTGGAAAATAAAAGGTAAGCTACAGTATAGATTGTGTGTTGTGTTTAGGCTGCTGTATTAATCAGGACAAAACTCCAGAACACAAAGCAGGAAAATATATAGCATAAATGTTTTTGCAAAGAGATCCTCTTACTTTTATCTTTTCTTTGTTGTTTGAGTTCGATTTTCTCTATATTCTCTGTCACTTCTCTTACTAAATAAAGTGATTAAAATTAAAATCAAAGACGATTACTAGTTTATTCATTCACATGAACGATTATATCCAACGTTGAGATTCCAAAGTTTGTAGAAGACAGTTTCTGACATTAAGTTAAGAGAATTACCTCTTCAAACCTGTGGATCTCACAAATAGAGAAAATCTGAGAAAGAAAAAGAGCTCATGACAGAGTCAGAGGAAAGGATATTACACCAAATGATAGGTGTTTTATTACTTCCTTTCATGAGACCGATCAAAAAATTCATGTTTACATCTGATACATCCATTTATTCATTTTCCCACAAGAAAAACTAAATGCAATCGCAGTCTTTTTCCTTACCCTGTAATTTAAATATTTCAAACGTGATCGGCTTGGCTGTCCTTTGGATGTATGATCTGGCGGGCTCATGAATATCAGCACTGATGTGGTAAAACACAGTTTTAAGGAAAACTCTCAAGCTCAAGTCCACTTCTAAAATATGCGTTTGCTTGCTTGTTTGTTTATTCATTTAGCTTGGTTTATGTGTTCTCATTTTTGCACTGATTATCACCTGGAAAGACTCACTGGCTGAAAGTGAAATAGTACAACAAAATACAAACCTGTGACTAGGAAGGCCTTAAATTCACTGAGAAATAAAAAATAGAAATGTTTTCTATATTAGGCAAAACATCTCATATTTAGAACATGTCACAAAGAGCACATTTCTTAAAGAAGATAAATAGCAAAAAAAATCACAGATTTCTATGACTTTTATTGTTGTCTCGAAATTACTGAAATTAATTGCTACAAGAAAGATGTATTTTAAGCGATTCCTATAAAATGCTAAGCATTAAAGTAAGTACTTAAGAAATACCAAAATAAACAGAAATCTTTCAACCATGAACTGTTATAACCAACAGAAGCAGCATCATCTGCTTACGTCTGTAAACTAACCTTCCCTTTGAATTCCTAGAGCCCTTTCCCTAAACAAATTGGGTCACACTGAGAAAAGAATCCTAGAACTGACAGTAATCATGTCTGGTCTCTGACACAGCATAGTGGGATTTTCCTTCTTATGTCCACTGCTCAAAGACTGAAGGATACGAAATGCATGTTTGCTCTGTCCTGTTCAGCTTCAACATCATGATCTCATGTCTTGCTTTTAACACATAAGTTATTCAAACGCATTTGAAATACACAAAGTACTTGATGCTGTCACTCAAGTCATTCATTCATTTATTGCAAAAGTATTTATTGAAATAGTTTGCTCAAAGCAGGCACTACAGACACTCTGGTGAATGCAAGGATCACTAGATTTCATGCTGCAGAGAAAGGGTGGGAGGTGCAGCGGAGAGGGCTGGATTTTTAACCCTGCTTTGTCTATTGTTCCTTTGGGAAACAAAAAAACTACTCTTTGGCCTTACCTTTAAGAATCCGACTCTGCAAAATGGAAATTCTATGGCAAACACTCCTCACACGCTGAGTGATTCTTAAATAAACTACACTTAACGGTAGTTCTTTGTATGTTTTCCATGTTATACTCATGAGTACATCTTTTACTGAAAATATCATATAGATTTTCTTTATGACAATAAAAGCAGAATGGAAGCAGTTGAGATACTTAACAGGAAAAATCTCTTTACATGAATATGATTAAGATGTTTTTATTAGGTTTTCTTACAAACTGATATAAGCTCTATTGTAAGCTAGCTTCTCTTTCCACATGATACAAATAAAACTTAGATAAGTCAGAACTCACAAGTTCTCATGCATTTGTGTTTAACAGAGATTGTCAGACTCCTGCTCAGGAGAACAGAAGTGTGTCCTATCCATTACCTCTCTCCCTACACTGATGGAGATATAAAAAAAATCCTAGAGGTGGCAGATCATAATAACAATCTATCCCAAAACTTTCTGAAACAAGCTCTGTTTTTGAAGTTGAGAATAGCTTGCTAAATTGTTATGGTTCCCCATAGAGCCCAATATAAAATAATCTATGCAAATTAATAAACTCTGTATGCTGCATATAGTTAAGGGACCCATTGTTTTCTCTTTACCCCATTTGATTATTACAAAAACCTGCTACTGTGGTTGCTATCTTCACACCCAATCTCAGTGCTGTGGAATGACCTCCTCAAGGTCCCTGGGTGAATTCCTACAATTGTCCTAACTCCAATCACTGATGGTCCCATGAGCCTTTGCCTAGACACATGGCATAAAGGCAATGCATGAATGCAGTGTGGAATCCACAGACCTCTTAGCCGTCTCATCTCTCAAGCTAACAACACTTTGAGACTCAGTTGTTTATCCTTCTAGTCAATGCACAACCATCAACGCATGTTGCCTTTGAGGATGAGCCAAGGTGAAAGTGCAGGAGAAAACAGTAGCTTTGTCCTGAGTTGAGTAACCACATGAAGACAATATTCCATCTTCCCTAACTCCATGAGGCAATGTGTTTGTTCACTAGATTTAAGCATTCCATGATGTAGTCACACTTTACAGTAACACGCTGTGGAAGAAGAAAGCATGCAATGCTGTCAATTAGGAATATTTTTGTCACGAAACAGAAGAAGGAAGAGGAGGAGGATGGAAGTGGTAGAGGAGGAAGAAGAAGAGGGGAAAAAAAACCATTTAGTGGCCACCCAAAGTTAGGAACCCCTGGTGTGACACGTTTTAAAATACTTGTCCTAATTTCACAACAGCACAATTGATATTCCCTTATTTCAAATCTCATTTAAGAGAAAATATTCTCTCAGCTTTCAGAATTTTTAGAGTAATGTCTTCACTGCAGCTCCTGTTCCACGTAGGGGGATGGTGAGGACAGCTATTGTATGTGTGAATGTTAGTATTTCAATTACTGAAGGTATTTAATATGCATATCCACCAACGCCTGGAACACGACAGGGTGAGGAGAGGGAGGCTGCAGCTGTAGGGACGACTTGATAAGGGAACTATTCAAGTTGGTGCCATATCGAGGAGGAAACCCACTCTTGGGGAGTTCTCGGTGACTTTGGGGAGCCTCTAGAGGGCCTGGTTTAATTAAGGTCCATGATAATAAGATGCAAAGGTCTGTCATTCAAAGGTCTGTAGGCGTTGCCAGGGCAATGACTCAGGCTGCACCAGTGGAGTGTGGGCAAAGAGTAATGTTCCTTGTATGTACAGAAATACACATATGGAAAATACTGTGTATTCAGGAGAGAGACAAATTCTCATTTTAGAAATGATCCTAAAGAAGATAAAAACCTATAAACACACATCATACATACATCATATAAAATAGTTGTTTTTGAGAAAGATTTGGAAGGTTAAAACAGAATTTATAGCATCATTTGAGTTTCCCAGGGTCCACCATCATCATATGAAGTGTGCTCAGCACTCTTGTTCTGATGGGAAGGCCACATAGGCTGCTTCTGAGTGCTGGCAGAAACAGCTACACGTGCAGGAAAGGGAGACGTCACCAAGTTACTTAGAAGCTGGCTGTTTCTGACCCTCAACCACAATCACAGTGTTGGAAATGAAGTCCTAATTAACTCACCCATGCCTACTGAGAGCAGTGATCTTTTTGTACAGATAGACTCTTTTACTGAGAAATAATTTCTTCAAACTTCATTTTCAAGATACGTCCTCATACTGTAAATGCGTGGTTTAGTCTTTCCAATGTACATTTTCTCTCTGAAGACTTGGTTATATCAGTGTTCTGATTTTCCTCAGTGTGGACTCAGAAATGAATCAATCAATCGAGTCAGTTGGGCCAAAGAAATCTGAGAATGACCTACTTCACAATTAATTTGAGTAGAGCGAGGGGTGAAGATTAGGGCCTGTTTAAAATAAGGTTCGCAGGAGTGTCCTTGACCGAGCATTGTGAATACTGCAGGGGGAGGTGAGAAGTTGCTGATAAGCCACATCTACTGATCTCAGCCTTGTCTTCTATTTGTCATTCCTGTCAAAGTGTCAACACTGACTTTTTCATACTACGATGTGAAGTGTTACTATGTTTAGTGCATTTGACATTGAGTGTTTTCCTGCCAGGTGAATGTTGTATACATGATAATGCATCCATCAGCTTTACTTTATTTACTACAATGAAATATTTGAGGCAACTAACTTTAGGAGAAGACTTTTATCTAGTTCACAGTTTTGGAGCCTGAAAGTCTGAATGACACAGAGCAGGCTCTGGCTAAGCCGAGGGGCCCTTGGACTCCCTAATGACTTCAAGACCACTCACTAGGCCTCACCTCCAAAGGGTCCACAATTTCCCAGTACTGCCACATTTGGGACCAAGCTTTTAGTCACTTGCACTCTTGGAGGAAACAGACACTGTGTTCAAACCATAGCAGATATGAAGCTAATGTAAACTTTCACTAATTGTAGCAAAATAAATTATGATGTACTTTAAATTACCATAGAATGCTTCAGACATAATTTCAGTTGTTATATTGAAAATGTGGCTATATTTACATAACACCCAAATCATTAGTTCTTTAGTGTCTGTCAAAGTTTAAAACGGTAAAGTTTGCATCTAAATTGTGGGTGTATTTTTGGATCAAAACATAATTTCTGTATTATGGCTATGACTAAATTACAATGTATTTTAAGTATACTGCAACTTTACTGAATTTTGATTTTACATCAGTCTTTTACTCTGTAAATATAGTTCAGTTCTAACCTTTTATAAGTGACATGTAAGTATTAAAATTCATAAATCATTATTTTCTCTATGAAATTACCACTGCTTTGAAGGCAGGGACTATGTTATATCTATCCCTTTCTCTACAGGACTTACTTATGGCTCATATATTCCAGAACAGACAGACAGACAGACACACACATACACACACACACACACACACACACACACACACACACACAGACATTAGAAACCATATGATCATTTTTAATTCAGTATATTTATGGGTGATGACTACATGAACAGTACACACACACACACACACACACACAGATGAACACGCACAAGTTTACATATTCTGTGCTTTATAAAAACATCCATATGCATATATCTGTCATATTCATGAGTGAAAAGTTTTCAATGATTTTATGGGGGCTTTTCAATTCAAATAGTGAACTTAATTCACTGAAATAAAAGAAAATGTTCATCAGTTCTACACAGCCTAACTTGGTTATCACCTTTAACTTTTTTTTTTCCCCCCACAGTGTTGGGGATTGAGCCTAGGCTCTCACATGCTAGGCAAGTGCTCCACCACTGAGCTGCATCCCCAGTCTTGACTTTTTGAGGCAGGGCCTCACTATGGCGCTCAGACTGGCCTGGGATCCATAGTCCTCTTCCCTTCTTCCCGGACCCTGCTAGGTTTACAACCATGTGCCACACTTGGCTACTTTTGTATCTTCTTAAAACACAACTTCATAGTTCTGCTCTAGGCACTGAAAATAGGCAATTTCCATGTTCGTCTTCCTGTCTTCCTGTCCTTTTCCTAAGAAAGAATTGAGCAGAAGCACATCTGAGTCAGTGAATGAGAAAATAGGTAATGAGGTCAGAGTCTAGGGTCAGAATGGATGGAGGCGGATAGCATGTCACAAAAAGACCTAAATGGGCCTCTGACATTTCCAACAAAGGAAAATGAAAAAGACAATATGTTGTGTGATTTGCACAGTTCATAAATACAAAAGTTGTCTCCTCACCTTTCAGGAGCAGCCCTGGTGTCTGGGACCCCAAGAGAGGGCATAGAGCAAGGCCCCTGTGTCCAGGGCCTGTCTCCTTTGTCACAGGTGCCCCTCAGCCCAGGTACCAACCCAACGTGATTTCATTCAGAGGAAGATCTCTGAGGGGTCTATGCTTATTTCAGAAATGTTTGAGGGCCATGCTCACGTTTTAATGCTAGAAATTTACTGCTCCCAAACTGGAGAAGATGTTAAATGTTACCAAGTCCAGTGCTATCTCAAAACAGATTTCTTTCTAACCATTTCAGCTTTTTGATCAGACACAAAACCGTACTCTTTACTGAAACAGGTTTTAAGACACTTCTCGTCTTACTCTTCTGCTCGTAAATGCCTTACACCCAGTGCCATGCCGAAGGGGGCAACTTTCAGAAACCCAAGTTCAACTGGAGCAACCTCCACACAATGGTCCCCCGTCACTCGCTTTTCACATTCTTGTAAATTGCAGACTTGGTGTCCTTTTTGTGGACATATTCCCACTCCAACAGCTTGATTGGAGCCTGAACTCCCAGAAACACAGGGTTAAATTTAAATGTCTCCCTCCCTGTTCACGTGACTGCTCGCACTCAACAGTCCAGAGATGTGATGTTGACGGAAGACGGAGGGCTGTGCAAATTTCTGGCAAGGGTAAAATATTCTCAGGGTTTACGTTGTGTGTATTATGCACTTTTAATGGTAGTCTAGTGCTCAGCTAAAATTCCAGGCCTAGGTGAGCGTCTAGCTACAGCTGTGTTAAAATACGAACCTTGGAGCCTTTTCTTTTGTCATAATGTCACAATAGCTATGGTGCGGCAGAAAGCTTGCTTAAATAAAATGATCTGTAAAGAGAATTCTTAGGCTTTTCATGCCAAATATTTTCATCAGCAGTATCACTGCAAGTTCTCCAGTAGGTAGTCTGGTGCTTAAACTTCCCCCACTCCATCTCCCCAAGGCGTTTCATCGCGCAGGCCAGCCTGTGACAGCCGCGGGTGCTCCCCGTTTCTAGATAACTGCCTTCAGCCTTCTGATCTCAATGAGTAAGGAAGAACATGCATTTTACAAATCAAACAGAAAAGTCTTCATGGACACACAATGGACTTACAGTAAACGGATGCTACATTCTGCCATCCCATGCACACTGATTCTGTCATCAGGACAGTTTTACAAAGGACCGTGCCATATTTTTAAGTTGCCCGTAAGCACGATCAAGACTATCTGCTGATGCTAAGAACAAGTCCTTAATCTGATATTAGTCCACGTTCTTGCCATCCTAATGTGCTGACATTCTATTTAGTTCTATAATTGCGGTCATGCACAGAGCTGCCTCAAAGTGCTCCCATGGAGAGCACTCTACTTTCTTTTATAAAAACATTTTTATGCCCTGAGTCATCTTCCTGACTTCATCAGATGCCTGCTGAAGCACCACCTGGCTCTTTGGCAACAGGACATAATTTGAAGTACTGGCTTTGCCTTTCCAGGGCAAATTGCGACTTCACTGTGCACAAGTATCAACAGGTGTGGCTACTGTGAGGCTCTGGGCCAGGTAGAGAAGCTGGGAGAGGGATTCCATGTGGAAGAGATGACACTTGAGTATCTATACAGACTCCCTGGGAAGGTCCAATCCTGCCTGGCTCCTACAGTTTGCTGGAAAGATCCAAGCAACTTTGAGATGGGCAGAATGCCACCCTGACAGATGGGTTTCCGTGTGGCCAAGACGCCAAGTGTTCTATGCATCAAGTGTGTTTGCTAAAGGTTTGAGCCTTCGCCAGGAAAATCCAAATGGATGTCTGTCTCCAAAGCCTGACATGAAGTGGGAGGCTCCATGCTCATACCGATTGCACTGCCTCAGGCTTTAACTCTCTGGTGTTTGCAGGTCTAGTGGGAAGACTCAGACAGTTGAATGCAATGGGCATCCACCCATTCTGCTTCACCCCCTACTGGAGACACACATCTATGAATCCTCAGAGCCCTGTCGTCCATGGTCACTGGCTCATGGAAACTTGGGGAAGAAGACACAGGGCAGCCAGAATGAGGAAGGAAGACTGTGTGCAGATGAATTGCTTCTTCTCTATATTTGACAGCTCAGTGAATGCTTCAGTTTCTAAAATATCTGTTGGAACCTGTGACTGTTGGTCACTATGTTATACACTTTATAAAGAAATAGTATTTATCCTTAAAATAAATCCACCAAGTAAAGTCATCTTTTGGGGGGTGAGATGGGGGTTACACCAATGAAAAGGAATTTTTGTGCTGGATTTTTCTTTATAGAGTAATTATATTTGAATGGACGAGTATACACACGTATTATACCTAAATACATATGTGTGTGTGTTTATGTATATGCATTATGTATGTGTTTGTAGGCATTTAATACAATGATGAGCATGTGAGTTCCATGTTCTTTTGGCCCCCACAATCCGTAAGAACTGACCTTGATAGATAAATAGAGCTGAAACCTTTTGGATATTCGCCCACATGGATTACACTGGCTGTTCCCTGGCAATGTGACATGAAAGAGATATTATCTGTAGATTTCATCTGTAGATAAGATGCTCTTCATATGTTCTTTGACTTGGGAATAGCAATCTCCTTGTGATCCCAGGAGAGTGTGTGTGACAGCGGTGTGTCAACTCAGGAATGTCAATAGACCTGTCCTACTGTGCCCTCCTGACACAGCTGTCCTACGGAAACGTAGAAGCTGAGAAACCCACGGAGCCTGGGATATGAGAACATGTCATTTGTCTTGTTTTTTGCTTTCCAGGTTTGCTGTTGTGGATTAGCATCTAATAGAGGGCCTGCTCAAAAACTGTGCAAATGAAAAAGGTGGCCCTTCCATCTCCATGTTCAAATTTTAAAAATGAAATGTTTCTCTCCCTCACCACAGTGCTTTCACCATAGATTTTTAACACAGATTTTTTTTTCCAGATCTTTAAATACTGTGGAGTCTTATGATTTTACATTTTTTCATTTGTGTTCACTGCACTTTCTCAGAAGAAACCATTCAAGGCGTTGAATTTGAGTTAGTCATCATGGGTTTAAAATCTTTCCTTTGCCTAATTTAGGTGCCAAATGGCCATTTGTCTTCTAGAAATGTTTTTAAGGAAAGGCAACATCACACCAAATATATAAAACAACAGCCACTGAATTTATAGTTTAAAATCTTAATTGGATACAATTAATTAGAGCCCTATTTTTATAGATTCCTTTGATAATTACATTAATTAAGAAGGATGCACAGCACTTGGGCTCTGACCAAACAGTAATATCTTTGGCAGCTGCTGGCTGGAGGAGTTCTTCTCATTATGATACCCCAAAGAATATGGTAGAAAGGTTGGCGTGCCACTGCACAGTGTGTACATGACTCTGGAAACACGTGCATGATCCCCTTGCTTACAGATTTGTCAGTGGTTCTTCCCAAGATTAATTACAGTCAGTAAAAGTATGAAAATGGAATTCTAATCCACAGAATCCATCTGGTGGACATGAAAGTCACTCTTGGCCTTGCAACACGTACTGCAAGCCATATGGGTGTAACATTGTAAACTGAACTGTAGATGCATGCTTCGGTGATGTGGCCCTGGAGAGGTCTTGGAAGGCAGAGCATTTGCTGAAAATGAGGCTTCTGGGAGAGTTCTCATTCTCCATTTCGTGCTGATAGACAATGCATCATTAGTAGCATTCAGCAAGGAAGTATTGATCGCAGCTCTATCCAAGCTCTAAAGTAGCCATTAGGAAAACTGCACAGGGAAAGAAAGGTCCCAACCCCGAAGCATTTCTAGTAAGAGAAGCCAGGCTGCAAAAAGTATTGATGGTAATTAGCGTGACATGTGACAACAGCAGCAGCAGGGCAGCTCACTGGTTGTGGCATTAAAGACACAGAGACAAGTCGCATTCTCTGTGGAAGAAGATGTTACAAAACTTTCAAACTCATTGAAATTCAGTGGTGGTTATTCTGTGTCCCTTGGACAAAAAAAGTGCTAAACTCTTTGGTACTTGGCCTAAGTATAGCAAGTACTGAGTAAGGAAGCAAAGCAAACTTGAGCAAACACAGCCCAGAAGGCTGTGAAGAGCGCCAGTTCCAGGCTACAGAAGATGGGGCTGATGGCCACTGAGCTGGCAAAATTTCCTACACAGTCTTGTGTTCTTAACACCCTTTCTCATTAAACCTTTTGGAATGGCATTGACCTCCACAACTTTAGAACAAGTTCTCTTATCAAGAACAGTGGGAAATATGCCCAAATCTCATCAGTTTGTCTCTGTTCTAGGGTCACATTAGTCCAGTCACTGTCTCCACATGTTCTCCCAGTGACGTCAGCCTGAGCTCAGGGACCAGGCCTCCATCTTCTCTTTTTCTCTTTGAAGATATGTTAAGTACTAGAAAAGGAGGAGCTTTGAAACTGAAAGGAAATGGAGCTTAGCTGTTCACCCCTTCCTGATTTTGTATTTCTTGGCATGCTCATTAGCTTCTTGGAGGCTCAATTTCCTCATCTAAAATCTACAAAAATAAAACCAACTCTGCATACCATATGAGAGTTGGAGATTTCAGCTGACAATGCTTCACAGAAAATCTGGCACATTTTACATGCTCAGAAATGGCAAACATTCACTTTTAAGGTTGACTTATACTTTCTTTCTCCTCCATGTTCTACAGGTAAGGAAGTATGTGTTTCTTTTGGTACTACTTGTAGAATCAGGGCAAAGAAAAACTCCAAGTACCTTTAGGAAGTAACTGGCTTAAAATGAAGACCTTACAGAGCAAGAGTACTTGGTCTGTAAGGCTGTTTTGTCTGAGTATTGTAATAGTAATAATATCACCCATCTGCTGATAAGTCAGAAATGTCAGGCACCGTGTACATCACTATAAAGACAGTATTTTCTCTAATCTCCACAACAACCCTATTAAAACTGAAAAATGATGGTCCAAAGTTATCACATATCTCACAAATGATACCACTAGAACTGCTTGCATTTCTATAGAACAGCAAAAGCAATGCTGTGCACAGAATGTTGCACTGATACTTTTTCAAAGAAGAAGCAAAATATAAATTATTGTTCCTGTTCCTCATATCGGAGCAGCCTGGAAGTATGATCATGCATTTTTGGTACTTAGGAAACCACAAAGGCGTTACTTTACAAATCTCATTTGCTTTCAGCAATATCTTCAACATTAGCTTTCAGTGTGGAAACAGATAACAGCAACTCTAGCTATCAATCTGTACAGGTATATATGTATCTTATTTCTATCTTTACAGTAGAGTTGATTAGGAACTCTTTACAAATCTGGGGTTTATGGTTGAGGTCATTTTTCAGTTAAAGACATGAGCCCATGTATAAGTAGATATGGTTGCAATTTAATTAAAAGTTAAAACTCACTTCTTAAGCATTGTTGACGTCGCTTAATTGTAAAGTAACCCTTCCTGTGTTTTCTGTGAGTGTGGGCTGGAAGATGTCCTGGTTAAGAGATAGAAGATGTGGATACAACACAGGACTTGTATGGCATGAGAGTGCAGGACTGGTTTTAGGAACCTCGTTATCTCATAGGTCAAACAAGGAACTGGGAGGACACCACCCACATCTGCAATCTTTGATGCCAGGATTGATTCCTTGTTTACTCAGTGGTCCCCTGGGAAATGACCTGTGGATCACTGAGCATGTGGAGCGTCATAGAAGAAGGCAAGGAGGAGGGTTTTGTGACAAAGAAGTTGTTGATCTCTACTTTCTAGGAGGGGCTTAAAATAGCACACACTGAAAAGTGCTGCCCCAGAATAGTGCTTCAATTTGGTAATTGTCCTGGAAATTCCGAGGAGGGGAGGGGCACGATGGGCGATCACCTGTCATGTGATCTAAGTACAAATGTGTTTGGAGACTCTTGGGTCCAGTCCTAAGGGCTGTGCTGCAGTTTGCCACCTCCTCTAAACACAGGTTGAGGCAGTTCCAGGAGGTTCTAGTACTTGCAATTCCAGCCCATTTGCAGAGTTTGAAGGAATTATTTATTCCATAGATTGTATAAGCACTTCTTCAGAGAAGCCTAAAGTGCTTCTGTCAGGAGGGCTCTGAGTTCCCTGGAGGCAGTTAAGGGCAGGTGTTACTGGTCGATTTTCACTGACTTGATTTAAAGGAAAATTACTGAGGACTGTTAATAATACGAAGCTATAGACCTAAATATTAGTGTAAAATCATGCAAGAATATTTCTGTGATTCTAATGAATAAGCTGTGTCAGAGGTCAAGGGAGTTACCTAACAAATTCACAAAGCAGCCAAAAGAATGCTCCCCAGTGACACTCAAAAATAACTGTCATCCACCTGCAGGTTTGTGGGGTTATCCCCTGAGCACCAAGAGAAGCACTTCATCCAGACTTACCAGCAGCAGGAGTATTTATGACACGGTAATGAAGGTCATTTGGAAATGATGGAACTTGTATAAGCTGAGAAGCAAGGACCTTTATGCACTTAGGGGACAGACTTTCATATGCTTTACTTCCAGGAATACTATGAGATACTAACTATGGAAATTCTAGTCTTCTTTTTCTCCTTTTCCTCTTCCTCTTCCTGCTGGTATTTATCTTTGCTTCTAATTTATTTATTTATTACTTATTTATTTTTTCATGTGCATCAGTGGGGATTGAACACCCAGGCTGCATGCATGTTAGGCAAGTGCTCTACCCAAAAGAACTCAAGTTCAAAAGAATTTGAGCCCAGTTCTTTTGTTTTGTATTTTGCTTTAGCCGTATGGTCTCACTGACTTTTGGCTGGGCTGCTCTCAAACTGTTATCCTGCATCTATCTCCCAAATAGCTGGGATTACATGTGGGAGCCACCATGCCTGGATGAGAATGCTTCATCTTACCTCTGGCACAGCAAGCAGAAGAATCACCATTGGACAATATCCCAGATCTTGCTTCATAAAAAAAGGTTTTTTTCTCTAGGGAAACCTCTCTGATGAAAGTCAGTCTAGGGAAGGTGTTCTTCCCACAGTAGTAGATACATTTAGATGTCCTCTTGTACTGTTGGTAAAAAGCCATAGTCAATAACTGTTAGGGCTTCAAGAAAAATGATTAAAGACACAACAACCAGAAAAGCAGTTGGAGGCAAAAAAGTAAAAAGAGCTAATTGTTAGAAAATAATTTACAGACCCAAGACAGACAGTCACTAAAATACTGAGCTACAGGAATAGTATAAAACACACTTCAAATACTTATCACTATACCAAGAGCCTCCTGTGCTGTATGAGGGCATTACAGCTAAAAGTTCTTTAGGACAGGACTCTCTCTCTCTCTCTCTCTCTCTCTCTCTCTCTCTTTCTCTCTCTCTCTCCCAGAAGTGTATCAGAGTTCTGACACCTACAGTTATAGCAAACATAAACAGCCTAATCCTAAACCAGATGAATAATAATCCTCATACAAAATCCTATTTATCTCGGTTCCTATTGACCAAACCCCATCATACTAGCATGGTACAGGAAAAACAAAACAAAAAACAACAACCAAGAAAATAAAATCATAAATAAAGTAACAGGACTCAGATTTGACAGATGTGCTAACTCTATTCGGCACGGGATCTAAACTGACTAGTTTATGCTAGACAGAAACTTTAAAATAATTATGGTTAACATGCTAAGAGCACAAATGGAAAAAGAGCACAGCATGTAAATACAAGTGGGCTATGAAGGCAGAGAGATGGAAATGCTGAGAAGGAATCAAAAAAGGTGCAAGAAATAAAAACAAAATCATTTTTAATGCAATGAAAAATATGTTTGATGGACTCATCAGAAGACTGGACACAGCAGATAAAAGAATTAATGAGCTTGAACTAGATAAATTGCTTTATGGAACCTTCACAATCTAAAAAGCAAAGGTATAAAGAAGAGAACAAAGCAACACAAAACCAAGACTTAACACCAAAGAACTATGGCAAGGTTTGAATAGAATAATTTAAGAAAAGTTGCAATAACAAAACAAACAGAAGGAGAAGATTGAGCAGAATAAATGTTTGAATGATACATGTAATTCCTAAAATTAACAGCAAACTAGAGAAACAAGAAGGCTAAAGCCAGCAAAATCTAAGCAGGATAAATACTAAGAAACCTTCAGCTGGATACTCAAAACAGCACAAAGTCAGAGCAAAAGAGAAAAATCTTTGAATACAACTCAAATGGATGAAGGTTAGGTAATACAGTGAAGTTTTCATCAGAAATGAGGCAAGCTAGAAAGAAATGAAATGATATAAAAATCTGAAAAAATGTATATATCAAGCTAAAATTCTATATCTTGTGAAATTATCCTGCAAAACTAAATGAAACCGAAATTCAGTGAAAGGACTCAGCAGAAAGAAGTTTAAAGTTCTTTGGGGAGAAGGAAAATTACATAGAACAGAAACATGAGTCTACAAAAAGGAAATCCAGAAACTAAAGTATTGATAGCATTCCCCTTGAATGAACTGAGGGTGTTCCTTACATTGGTCAAGGATGCATGCTGTAGACATGGAATGTTCTGTTCCAAGTTTCCTTCTGAGAAACGGTGCACCTGGAATCCAGAGCCTTCTTATATCATCTCCTGGGAATTTGCTTATTGGTGAGCCTCTGGGTGAGCAGATCCTAACTGTTTCAGGGGGTATTTTTAATATATTTTTCATTTTAATTTGTCAGTCAAACTTCACATTCCACAAAAAATGAAGTGTCCCTGAAAGTATTTGAAGATAGGAAATCTTGCCTGAGGATGGAGTGGCTAGTGGAGTCATTTTGAAGAAGGGCATTATAACAAGTAGAGAGAAACCATTTAAAAGATATTCATAAACTTAAAAAAAATATTTAGGAACACTTCAGAGTAGTTGGACATACACAGCTGTGTTCTGGAATACCTAAATCAGAAGGTGGGATCCTTCGATATGGAAAACCCTACATTTCTCAAAATCTCCGTATCCATCTCTCTATAGCTGTTATTAATTTTAATCTATCGGCCTTACAGTCTTAGGAGAAATTAAAGTCTGATGCTTTCTTTTATAATTTCTGAAAATTTTTATGTATCACCTGCCTTCAAATCTTTGCCAAGATTTGAAGAAAATTCAGAAATTAAAGGCTGGGACGCCTATAGGATTTTACCAATCTAGGGAAAAGATACTTTTCATCACATTTCCTCTCTGGAAACCCTAAAATTCAGCACATGACCTAAAATGGCCAGATAATGTTTTGCTTATTGATGTAATGAAACCTTGCTCAAGTCACAGATGAGGTATCAAATAGAACATTTTTTTCAGGGCTGTATTTGAATAGTACTCACAGGATTTCATTGCTTATGACATTTAAAAGCTGAGTGTATAAAGCACTAAAAATATACCACAGGGAACAATCCTATGCTGGCAGAAAAATGTTTGAGAGCTTCAAAAGGTCCCTGCTATTTTTAATTTCTACTCTCACACTATCATAGAGTGAATAATACCTTTGCAAATTCCACTATGTTGGTTGAAGTGGTGGCAGAGCCTCTTGACCCAAGGAAACCCCAGACAATATTCTAGATAATTGCCTGCATGCTTGTCCCACAGAGAGTAAATGTTTCCAGTAAGGAAAGACACAACTGAAAAACAGATACTAATATGGATCTTCAAGTCAAACTTTCTGTTACACATTTCTTTAGCTATCCAAAAGAAGCATTGAGTTCTTTAAGTGTAAAATTTAAATCTTTTTCTAGAAATGTTCTCAAAGCCACAGTTACTAGTCTTAAAGTCTTCCATTGTAAGACATTCTTTCAGTGCTAACTGAGAGTGTCTACCACACTGGACTTCTGGTTGACCACATGGTGGGGAAAACATTGCTGCTCAGATACGTGTTGACTTATACCATGGGTGTCACCATTACAGCATTGTCCCCATGTGCCGTCGGAGAAGAACTATGGTGTCTTGAACCAGGCTCTGCCCAGGAAATGTGAGCTCTACCAGGCATTTAACTTAAGGAGTGTTTGCTCTTCAAGCAGCCAGTGTCTATCTGCCTGAGATACAGACTCTACCTTGTGCCAGAGTGTTGTGCAAGGAATAAAAATTTAAAATAAGAGCTTTTCTGCATGCTGTCATGTCCCTGGAGGTGGAAGAAATTATTGTCATTTAGTAAATACTTTGATACATGGAGTGTGCTTCCATTGCTTCTAAAATTGACAGGTGTCATGTATTTGCCTGGGTCCCACCTCAGACCACAATCCTCCTTATGCATCCCTCATAAATGAGATGACAGGTGAGCAGGCCACACCAAGCTGAAATTGACAGCTCTAAAACCATGAAGAATTGGTACTTGGTAGCCTGCCTAAATTAAATTGATTGCTAATTGTAATTTGGCTAGGGTTCAGAAACTCAAAGAATGTGGAGACTACCCCCTTCTCTCTCTTATCCCAGAAATAATTTTAATATATCTTGCATCAAATTAGGGTAAATTCTTATGGTACTTCTTCATAATCCTTTCCCCAATCTTAATCCTATATAAATCCACTAACGGGTTATTACAAAACTAACAAAAATGGGAGCAATAGGACGTATTCCTTCTGGGAGCATTCATTTGGATTTTAACAGAAATTCATAGGCTGCAGGAAAAGCATGCCTACTGGGTGTTCACAGGTGATGGTATCAAGAAAGGCTTGGGAAGTGCTTCTCACCCTTTATTTACACTGGAGGCCACCCAGCCTCAAATCCCACTGAGGACTTGGGCTCCTCTGCAAGCTCTGAGTTCTGTACCTCTGACCTCTCTTTGTGGATTACTCCTAGAGCTGTGGGAGGCCTTTGCTCTCCTTTCATACAAATATTTATTCCCGTATAACTAGTCCTGAAGAAAAGAGT
The DNA here is from genome assembly GCF_047511655.1 of Castor canadensis. Lineage (NCBI taxonomy): Eukaryota > Metazoa > Chordata > Mammalia > Rodentia > Castoridae > Castor > Castor canadensis. The sequence continues at coordinate 111,946,147 of NC_133399.1, forward strand.
TTACCATCAAAGTTAACTTGTATAATATGGTGTCTGGTGACACACTGAGGCCTACGTGTATTTTTAATTGTCATCAAATAGACGTTGTGTTATGTACAGGAAAGCAATGCGAGTCAACTCCCTGTAGCTATCCTTACCACAACCAGCAAAAACCCTTGTTCCTTCCTATTATTGCTTATATTCTCTCTTCAACAAAATTAGAGATAAGGACAAAATAGTTTCTGCTGGGTATTGAGGGGGTGGGGGGGAGAGGGAGGGGGCAGGGAGGTAAGGAAGGGGGTAGGGGGAAGGGAGGAGAAATGACCCAAACATTGTATTCACGTATGAATAAAAGAAATAAAAAAATAGATGATGTGTTGCTAACTATACCTTCTGTTTGAGAATTTATGTAATTTTAAACAAAACAGCTCATAAATAATTAAAGATGTCCAAATCTACAATTGATGTAGTACAGTAGTGTTATCCAGGGGAAAATCACTATGCAACTTGGACACAGCTTTAAATACACAAAGCTTCAGGAACAGACACCACAGCCAGGCACACAGGGCTAAGTACCAAGGGTGATAATCCTATCTGCAAAGTGATTGCTAAATGCAAATCCTAAAGGACCAGTTGCAATGCCCTGCAGGGAATCAAGGTGACACAGGGGCCAGGCTGCCGGAACCTAGGGGTTTCCTGAGGGAAGACCTAGGACAGTCCATGCCCTCCTGAAGTCAGGGCTGCAGCCACACTTCTGGTCCTCTCTCCAGTCCTTCCTGTCCTCTTCCTGAGGGTTCGGAGGAAGCAGATGTGCAGAGCAGATGATTACAGCAACTTATGAATGACAGAAATGATGGCAGCTACCAGTTACTTTTTTCGTGGTTGCTGGCTCTTTCTCATCCGTTATAGTTTCTCTTCGTAGCTTCCTTAGCTATCTGCAGTTAATTAACATCAATAAATGACTGAAAATGTAACACGGTACTTTGATTGCATTTTTATCTTTTTTATTTCTGTCTTTAGCAAACCATCACTCCTAATGTGTCAGCAACTGTTGTTAACATTGAAATTAAAATGGTTCCTTGGGTATTATTTTTAACATGTTATAATTTGGCACTTTGATTTCAATGTACATGCTTTAGGCTATATATATTTTAAAGATCTTATAGGGACTATAAAAGGAATCCTTGGATGGCTGTAGAATTTTAGACACTAACATCATTTGACATTAATTTCCAGTAATAATATGTGCAAAAATATATGCTATGGGATTCCTACAAGAGATTAGGTTATTTTTGGTAGGAGAGGTGGTTGTTGACATTTTGTTTCAGTGGGCGAGATTTTTCATTTGGCAATTTGTCTTTTAAAATTTAGATGATAGCTTATATTTTTGTCAACAACAGGGATTTTTGTTTATTTGTTTGATATAGGTCACAACTTAGTCTTCATTTTAGTTTTCTACATTTTATAATAATTTTGAAACATCTTTTTAATCATCCAATGCTCCTGAAGGAGGCTTGGTTTTGAAATTTTCTCATGAGTTGAGTTTTAACAAATGGTGTAATATAATGCAATTTCTTATACAAATATAGGTGATTGTTTTTATTTTCGATTATTCAAGTGAAGACGATTATTGGGAAATTCTAATTTTTCTCTCTGTTATTTGAATATAATTCCTTAGTGTAGGTGGGGATAGGGGATAGCCAAAGTATGTTCACATTCCATCTGTGTTTCCTTGCATATCCTCTTAAATGAGGAGCAAAGTTGAAATTGTGGCTGTTCCATTTGACCTCCCTCTGTGAGAATCTACACTTGACTGAGGATGCTTTTAATCTATTCAGGAAAATGTAAGTGTCCCCGGCTGGTGAGTGTCTATCTCAGCACTGTGATGCTATTTAAACAGATTGGTCTAGTTTCTTTGGGAATTTGCAATTGGCTGTGTGCTTCCCACAAGGAAGGTCCCTCTGATCATTCATTCCCATCCCATTGCATGTAAGCAGTAGCAAGTGCTTCCGAACGCTTCGAGAACACGCTAGCTTTAAATTACAAGTGCACTGTGAGGGGAGCCACGGGAATTTTGTCAGAAAAAGGACAGAAGCAACAGCCTCTTACTTTCCATTTTTGGGTGGAGAGTTGATGTAAGTTTTTATGAAGGATCATTTTAGGCTATGGACAATGGGAAATAATTGGAATGCCACCCTTCAGAAGTAATCCTCTCTCTTAAGGGGATGAATGGACCAAAGTAAAGCACACCCATGGCTGGAGTACATAAAGAAACTGCTCTGAATGTCACCTTAACTGATAATAATGAAAGACAGGACTGTAAAATAGGTGTAGGTGTGGGGGGGTAACTACTGAGAGGAGGGAAAGTGAATGGAGGAGGTTAAGGTCATGGTTTGGCAGATGGACTTCATGTTCCTATGTGAAACAGAACTAGAAAACCTCTTGCAATTGCTTTAAGAGGGATGAGGAGGGGGTGAGGGGAAGAGTCAATGGAGGCGATGTAAATAATGTACGATGTAAGCCTAATCAGAATTGCTGGTAAGGAATACCCCCATGAGGAATATATCCTAATGAAAAATTTATAATTAAAAACACATTCTTTTAATTATAATTTAAATTTAAAAGAAAAGAATCCTCAACTACACATTAAATTACATGATAGATTGACTAATGGAAGAGTCTTTGAGCTTTTAAAAATAGAGCTCTATGCCTCTGTTTTTTCTATACTTTGCTATGCCTCTAACACAGTCACACTTGAAAGTTCCTGTTCACAGTATGTGAGGGAAGGTAAAGCAATATATCACAATCTTAGAAATATACTTTTGTGTTCTGGAGGCAGAAATGATAATCTTACAAGAGCTTGGGTTATACTTGCTCATACAAACTACAGATTGATCTGTACCAATCCTTGATTGAAAATTTATTAATTAAACCAAATGATACCTTAAAGACTTGTAACTTGTGTAGCATGTTTATGAGTATGGTATTCCCAAAATAACTTCTACAATAGCAGCATCAGTGCGTGGCCATGGATTTACATTTGTTTCATGAAGAACAGCACCTTGGCTTTTTTTGGCCATGACATGTTGAACCATCCATTCCTTATGCATTGATGAGTGGCTTTACCTGTATTAGGCTCAAAAGAAGATGGTGAGAACAGCTGGTCAGCACCAGCTCCATGGCCTTTGTGCTCTACCTAGCTATCGAAAAAAATAATGATAAAAGTGAGACACTTAAAGGCCAATGTTACAGTGTGGCCTAGAGAGTGTGGTGTCTCAGCTGAAAATGGAGGGGTGAGGGAAGGAGAGACTCAGATTGTCTGAGCACCTAGCAACATTTGCAAATCTGCCTTAGCAATTGGGGACCATGTCAAGTTCCAGAAGGAGCAAACAGCATTCAGGAAAAGCAATCCAGGCCGGGTGTGTTAGCATGATGACAGCTTGGATGAGGGTGACAGGAAGGGTAGGAAGAGTAGATACAGAAGAACGTGACTTGGAGGCAAAGCCACAGGGGTTGGTGATGGATGTGTTGCAGAGGCGTGAGGAAGGAGGGTGCCATGGAAGGTGACAAATGGTGTAACTATTCATGGAGCCACAGGAATGGGAAGAGGACGAGGTGCATAGCTGAGGTGTGAGGGCTCAGAGGGCAGCTGTGGGAGAAGCATCCATCAGTGCATGGGCTTTACATCTGCCTCAATGGGAGACAGGGCCATGGAGAGGTCTGCCGAACAGAAAGCAGAAGTGGGAAGAAGCCACAGGGCAGAGACAGGGCTTCCAGGACGCAGGGAAAAGGTAGCTCTGTCAGAGTATAAGGTGGGACATCATGAGGAGAGAGAAGAGTGGTGAGGGAGACAGAATCCAAACATCCAGATCTCGAGGGCCTACCATGCATGGGACTCGAACCAGGTAAATGTCAGAAGGCCAGCGCTGAAATGCTGGTCCTCAAGTTTGTCTGATACCAGCAAAGCACCCGAACGATGTGCTTGCACTTGTGAGGCCCTCCCTCTCTACTTGGAGCCACTTAGATGGTGGAATTTCAGTGTGTGTTGGCCTTTTTTTTTTTTCCCTTAGAGAAAAAAGTGCCACGGAGCTATGAGTGGAGATTTTCACATTTTTTACTTTAAGTGAGAGTCCATTCACAACATGGTCATCTCTATTTTTTTCACAAAACTGCAAATAAGACCCGATGTGCCTTTTAACCAGAGGTAAGTGAGTTAAGTAAAATATAAACATCAGAAAACCATGACAAGAAAGGTAACAGAGTTGGGGTGGTGGTTCACGTCTCTAATCCTGGCACTTGGGTCATTAGGATAGGAGGATTGCAGGTTTGAGAGAAAATAAAATGATGAATAAAATGACCAGTGTGTACTCATTTGCTTTTTTTTCCTTTCTTCATTATGTTATTGTTTTGCTAGATGTACATTGTGACATTTACAAAAGTTCTTACAATATTTCCTGGTTGAATGCAACCCCTTCACCATTCTCCTTGAACCCCTCTGCCCTCATTCCTGGAGTAGTTTCAACAGGTCTCCTTTTTCCATTTTCATACATGAGAACATAATATTTACACTACATTCAGCCTCCTTCACCTTTCCTTACATCCTCCCCCTCAAAGTGATACCATCCCCCAGACAGGACCCATTTTATCTTCCTAGTCTACGTTTTTGAAAAAAGGCATTTTTGTGTGTTTAAGATAGCTTTACAGGGAGTTTCCTTGTGACTTTTCCATGTGTATATGTATCGGAACTTGAACTGTTCATCTCCTCTATTGTTCTATCTTAGTCCCCTTCTTATGGTGATTTGAACAAATTAAAAAAATCCTACATCCATTCTCAGATGAAAGTACATCACCCATATTCACCTTCTTAACTTCCTTCCCCCTTCTCCTGTCAGTGGCCATCCCTCAGCATAGTCTGTTTTCATAACATTGCTTCTATTTATGCTGTGTCTATCTCTGCATATGAGAGAAAACATGCAGCCTTTGTCTTTCTGAGCCTGCCATCTTCACTTAACATGATATCCTTCGATTGCTTCCATTTACCTTCAAACCACATGGTTTCATTCTTCCTTATGGCCAAATAAAACTTCATCATATCATATTTTCAGACAATGAGATCTAACAAATCATGTCTCCTCTGTTTCATTGAATATCAGGTGCTTGTGGAAATTCATTTCCCAATTACTTAAAATATCTCTTGGGATAAGTTATGTTTATAGTTTTCCAATTTCGTACAATGTGCATAATATTTATTTTGAGTAACTCACTCATTTATGACTGTAAGCCTCTTCTGTTTTAGAAGAGTAGATGTGTGTCAGTGAGTCAGGTGTGCTGGTACACACTTACAATCTCAGCTACTTAGGAGGTGGAGGCAGGAAGATTGTGAGTTGGAGTCCAGCCCAGTCAAAGTCAGCAACACTCTGTTTCAAAAGTGAATTATAGTCAAAAGGGTTGGGTCATAGATCATGGTAGAGACCCTGCCTGACATGTGCAGGGACCTGGGCTGCACAAAAGGCCCTAGTCCACACCCACACAAAAGAGACAGAGTTAGTGATAAATTCATACTTTGCTACTTATGCGTGAAAGGCAATATTCTATGATCTCAATCAAAACTCCTTAGAGATTTGTTTCAAATGACATTTATCACAAAGGGACACACACACACACACACAGGCACATACGTGTGTGTGTGTGTGTGTGTGTGTGTAATATATATGGAGATGAACAAATGTTTCCGTCCAACACAGCTTTAAATACTGTCTATACCACATACCATATCAGACGGATGGTGACTAATCTTACTTAAAGCAAAGAACCGCACCAAATGCTACATGATCAAGCTGTCACAAAAGGAATCAGTTATGCTTAGCAAAAAACTCACTTTTTTATATAAACTACACATGACAGAGTTACTGATAAATTGCTCAAAGGTTAAAGGTAATTTTATAACTATAATCTTATAATAAAATATATTATTTCTAATTCTAGTTTCACCAAATTGCAGTTAATATATTTTATGTACTGCTAAAACTTAGTGAAATAAAGTACACACTAATCTTTATTCCGCCAACATTTTAGCTAATATAAAATATAAATATTGATTACTTAAATTTTGTTTGGTAACTTGCCATCTCTCTTCCAACAATGAACCAAATTAGCACCACATTGAGAAGGATTTTGAAGGACTATCATAAAATCTTTTCCATTTCATTTTTCTCAGACTCTCCTGCTTATATAATTTGACAGTTTTCATAAAACTTTTTCATCACAAAAATATTACCCAACACAGTTTATGAGCCATTCAAAGCACTGTGATATGCGTGTGAGCAGTGCTCAACCTTGGACTTGAACAATGTGGCATGGTGACATGTTTATTGTCCTTTTGCTTAGAAAGGAAGCAGGCGTGGACATGGATTTGGTAGCTCTCAGTCTTTCCACAACCACAGCACCCCGCTTACAGTGGTCGCTCAATTGCTGTGCTGCAGAGAAATAAATGCAAGATGTGACAGACAAATTGTTCCAAAAATCATAAAGTTAATCCACGTTGTCAGATGCTGCAGGTATCCAAGGAGTGCAAAACGAGCATTCTATTTCTGGCCAAGACTGGCTTCTGTTCTGAGGACAGAAGTGTGCTCTGTTGACGTACACCCTTTGCTCATTCCATGTGCAGTAGAGAGGTATATGCTCCCAAAGTTAGAAGCCGAAAACACGAATGCATACATATGCACAGTGTTTATTTATTTATCTATGCTTGTTTTAAAAATGTTCCATTCCTAAAGTCACCTAAGAGTTAAACTGACTTTTTAGGGTTCCTTCTTGTTGAGGTTAGTTCTCCCAAAATATGGAACCAAACTTACCCTTCCTTCTTTCCTTCCTTCCCTCCCTTCCTCCGTCACCTTTCTTTTTTCTTTCTTTCTTTTTTCTCTTTCTTTCTTTCTTTCTTTTTTCCTTCTTTCCTTCCTTCCTTCCCTCCTTTCTTTCTTCCTTCCCTCCTTTCTTTCTTTCTTTCTTTCTCTCTCTCTTCCATTTTTTGTGTGCTCGGGAATTGAACACAGGGCCTCTCATATGTCAGGCAATTGCTCTACCATGGGGCTACATATACCAAACCTTGAAAAAAGTAATTTCTTTGAAATTGTTAAAGAAAATAAGTTAAATACAAGCATATCATAAAAGTTCATATGCCAAGAAATATTATTTCCACACTTAACACAACAAACCATGCCTTGCCTTTGTTTGTAGAAGAGAAAAATGATGCCAGAGTAGTGAGAAAGTACAAGTTTTAGATAGAATTATAGACACTAAAAAATCTAGATTCCTTCTCTCATCTCGGTATTACAGCAAAATCTTAAATGTCTTGTCTCCTCCCTCCTCTTTCTACCATTAATCTATGATTTGAGTTCCCAAACAACACAAAATACAAACAAGTTTTAAATACCCATTTCCTCTTATTATATTATGTGTATATCTAATGTCATTAGATAAAATGCAGAAAAAGCCATTCAGGTTGAAAATATTGTGTGGTCAGTGTCGTGTTATTTAATGTAAACACAAGGGCAATCCATAAGCTTTGAGCTATGGTCGTGACTTAAGATTCCTAGAACTCAGTAACCAATGGCACTATGTTAAACATTACTAAATAAATATTTAATTTGAGGAAATATATTAGAAGGCAGAACCAAGGTCTACAGTGTCCCTGCACCACTTTTTAATGACATGACCCTATCATGGGTGGGTGGAGAGAAATCACCAATTTTCTCAGTAGCTTTGATTCCTTGTAAATTTACCTTGCTGAAATGGATACAATCAGCATCTCCTTGGACCACAGGTCAACACAAAATCTACACTGCCATGGTTGGAAAAATCTTACTTATTTCATCTTCTTTTCTATTCCGTTTTTTTTTTTTTATCTTTCCTGAATGAACACTAAAATTTGTGCTGGATATTAACAAAGGAGGTTGGGACAAAGTAGAAAGGAGACAAGCCCAATGTGGTTTTATTGTTCCTCTAGTAGCTCTGATCTTTCCTCCTCCCACAGAGACGTGAGTGTGTTTCTGTCCTGGTCATGAATGAGTTTAAATGAAATACCTAACGTGAAGTCTCAAATTCTAACCACTTCACAAAGTCACCTGTGGTTTTGCCATGCCTAACTTCTAAAATTGAACAAATTGTCACCAAAAGAGAACCCAGAGTATGAGAGTCAGATTGGGTCAAGCATCAGATTTATGACTGTAGAGTGATGGCTGGGGTTTTCTGTGGAGCCAGGCAAGCAGAGGAACCAAGCAGCCTGTCTAATTGTTCAGTCCTCTCTGCTGTGGCCAGTGTGGCCAGCAGGCATGGCACCCCTGGTTTTCTGGAAGAGCCCTGTCCTGAAACACCAAATGGGCTCCCCTACTTCATCCTCCAATCTTGGGCAGGCTCACTGGTGCTTAAATCCCAAGTGGCCAGTGTCTCACACTCAAACTCTGCCATCTTCCTTCACCGAGGTAATCAATCCCTGGCACAAATTCCCAATGCTCACACACTTTGAGACATTTCTGTTGTCTGACTGGGACTCAGAGTGAATCATTAGTGGACATGGTTGAATGTTGAAATAGGGCTGGAAGGGTAGGTGAGGATGATTTTCCAGGTCATAAAGCAAAGGACAGAAATCAACAGGAGAAGATCAAAACTGTATGCCCAGGTCAGCCAGGAGTCTCAACATTTGCTCATGATGTTCAGTAAAGAAAGAATGAAAAAACACAAGCGACAAAATAATTTAAAAAAATTCAAAACAAAAGCCGGCTGCACTGAAAATAAACTAAAATATGTGGGTTAAAGAAGAACAAGTTAAATATTGAGAAGCATGAATGGAAAGAGACCCAAGATTAGCAGTGGTCTGCTGAAAGACCTAGGTGCAGGAAAGGATAGAGGTGACTTCCACGTTAAAGCCAGTGCATTGAAAAGCTGCTCTCCACAGCCAGGCTGAGTGTGAACAGCAGAGGGAAAGTCCTTCAAATCTGAAGAAAAATTATTTTGAGGCTATAATCCATTAAAACTAGCATTGGACTCAGAATACAGAATAAAGATTTTAGAAAGGCAAAGGTTCCCAAATTGTGCAAGCCAGACATTGAACTAGGAAGAATTACTCAAGAGATTATTACAAAGAACTCAGTCAGGGAAAGGTCGTGGTGAATGGAAAGAAATTTAGCATTGAAGATTGTAGTTAATTCTAAGTAAATGGAGGGATGGTTTGAAAAAAAAATTACTAAAGCCTGACCATTATTGGTATTGTTAGAACAAGAAAGAAGCAAGGGGAAAAAGATAAACAGTACACTAAAACTCTCTTCTCTTCAGTCGGCCTCAGGATGGTTCCACATGGTGGTTGGTTCTGAGCATTACTTTAGGCAAGTTTAATAGTTTTAGTACAATCAACTTTTAGTTTTAGAAAAATAGTGATAGGATGTAAAATTTGAAGTCTTTGAGGGAATATCCAACAAGAGATGAGGGGAGATGCAGGAACACATGGTGATATGAACAGCCCCAAAACACCCCTCACTGGTTCCTGTGAATCTGCAAATTTCCTTATTAGTAAAAAATCTAAACTTAACTTAGCAGACATGTGATGGGCGTGGTGTATTTATAGATAGAGAAACATCACCTTGCATTGTGCAAGACAGTTATGCCTTTCAAAGGTAGAGTGAAAACACTGAGGGAGATGCAAGGAAAGGCCAAGGATAAGGAGCAGGCCGAGCTTGGTGCGGTGATGGGGTGCAGAATTACTCCCAGCTCTTCCATGAGAAAACATCAAGTCCAGCACAGAGCTGGACCTGCACCTGCTGTGCTCCAGACACTGACATTTGGGAAAGAAGTAGAAAAAAAATCAACAGGTGTGTAAAGACCTAACATTTTCACAATCATAAGACATCTCACTCACACAAGAAGACTGTACCAACAACCAGCACAAAATTGGGAAAATAATAGAGACATAAACACATATTGCATGGTGTGGTAAGGTTTCTTCTCAGAACTGTGAAAACTCAACTTAGAAACTATACTCAGGTACCGGGGAAGAACCGGGAATTTCTGAAAGTACTGATAACATTGTTCTCTTGTCTTAATTATACAAAATTACTTTGGCTTTGGCTATTTGTTGACCCTTCCAACAATGTACAGAGATGAATATAAACTCAATTTATCTTATGTAATAGTTTTAAGTAATCAGTTCTGGAGAGTGAAACAGATTTGGAGGCTGCTTTTCATTCAGAACCAAGCCAAGCATTCTTGTGACTGAGAAAGCAGAGGCCTGACGGGGAGACCTTGCTGAAGGTCAGACAGCAGCAAGGTACAGAGGGGGTGGAGCCCAGCATTTCCATCCCTGGCTCTGTGCTCCAAAACCCACTGTCCTGGAAATGTGCATTCTTGGCAGAGATTCATGGGACAAGAACACATCAGGGCACACAGAGAAGCTTAATAAAATTCAACAGCAATTTGGCACAGACCAAGTGCGCTCTACGTGACGGAATGCCAAGAAAAATAATTAAGCAAACTTCTCCCTAACATTATACACACGTGCACAAGTATACACACACAGACCAACCACCCCCCCAACACACACAGTTCAAACAACCTGGGCCGAGTCAAGAATGCAAACTGAAATTCAAGTCCACTTGAAAGCAAGTGATAATTAGTGAATAGGTTAGTTCACACAAGACCTTGTAGATAGCATTCTTTTCAGCTTTAGTTATTTTTTCCATATGGTTTCACATATTTGCCTGGGGCCTCAGACTGCGATCTGCCTATCTGTCTATGTCTCCTGCATAGCTGGGTTTGCAGATATGTACCATCATGCCCTGGTTACTTATTGAGATGGAATCTTACTAATTTTTTGCCTGGGTTGACCTCAAACATGCATCCTCCAATCTCTACCTCCAGTGCAGCTGAGAATTACAGTCATGTGTCCCCAGGCCTCAGATGACATTCTTAAGCAAAGCTTTCAACTGAAATGAAGGACAGAGTGACTCAGAGAGAGAGAGATAATATGAATTAAATGACCTCAAAATCTACAAGAAATAGTTCATATAACAGAAAAAAGAAATGCAATGGTTAAAATGTGTAGAACACAGAGCAAAGACACCTGATAATCTAGCTAAACTAGATGATTCTGTAGGAAAATACAAGTTATCCACATAAACCCAAGAGAGATAGAAAATTCAAAGGTGCCAGTATCAGAGACACTGAAAAAAGTTGTCAGAAAGGTTCACTCTTGAAGACACAGAGAGGCAAAAGCTAAACAGACGTCAAAGCAGCACTTGGAGGAAAACACATTTGTTGTCACAGAACCTTTCCTGCCCTGATGGAGCAGTGTGAGAGGAATGGAAGAAGACTCCTCTCCAGGTGTCAAGGCATAATCAAAGGGCAGGAATTCAAATCCACAGCTTCGGCCCTGAAATCACTAAAGGTGAAGGAGGCAAAGACAGAGCTCAAGGAAGGGGCTCAGAAGTGGCTCAGTGGTTGAGCGCCTACCTTGGAATGCAAGGTTCTGAGTTCAAACCCCAGTACTGCCACCAAGGTGGTACCCAGAGCCACAGTGGCCTGTGCACAGTCTCTACACGGTGTGGGCACAATTTAATCCTACTTAAAAAAAAAAACAGTGTCATGCTTCATAGAAAGTCTTGGCAAATTAGGATTCCTTGTTGGGAAAAATGTGATTTCTGTAACCACAGTTGCCATTTCCAAACACTTTTCGTCTGGGTTAAAGAGCAAAATGATAAAATATTTATGAAGGCATTCAGAGAAAAATAAAATGTGCATTTTCATAGTACTGTGATTAGTCAAGATATCACCTTGGAACTTATAATGAAAAAAATTTGACTGCATATTAAACAGTACCAATACTAAGAAAAATTCTGTATTAACAAAAACCTGGCAAAGAAGGTTAAAAACAAGAGAGGGAGACATCAAAAATATATTACAATTGATTATATTTTAGAACATATGGATATATAGCCCAGGACAAAGCACCAGTTAGAGACATTTATTCAAACATAACCAGGCAGGCCAATTGTGGTGGCCGATGCCTATAATCCTGTTGACTTTGGACATGGAAATAGGAAGATTGCAGTTTGAGGCCAGCCAGGATAAAAAATTAGTAGAACTCTAGATCAACAAACAAGCAAAGCATGGTGGTTCACTCCTGTAACCCCAGATACATGGGAGGTACAAGGAGGAGGATCCCTGTCCAAGGCTGGCCCTTGGCAAAAAAGAATGAGACCCTGTCCAAAAAATAACTAAAAGCAAAAAGGACAAGTGGTAGAATACTTGTGTATAAAACCTGATGCCCTGAGTTCAAACTCTAGCATGCATAAACTAAATAAAAATGAAACAAAACCAAAAAGACAGCAATACCCCAAAACCAGAAGAAGCAAATCAAAAAGAAAAAATACTAAAAGCAAAGTATCACTAAATATATAAAAAGGAGCAATACTCTGAGTATTCACATTCAATCAAAGGTGAAATATGTGATGACCTGTCCTCTTCATGCTGGCATGTTTCTCTTTACCGATTTCTGTGATGACTTTTTATTTGTAACTAGACAATAACAACACTAGGACAGATTCTTCTGCACATAGCAGTTCTGGTATTCTGCAAGTAAGTACTTATGATTTCCACTTAGGAAAACCAGACTCTACTCCATCAGTGGGGTTTTCCTAACCTGCACTTTGAAGTGGTGGAAAGAGACAGGTGTTAAACCCAGAGTTCTCCTCTCTGGGTTCACCATGTTCTTCATTCCTGGTCCCTGGCTTGTTCACGCCGTGAAATGGGTGTCAAACGTCACTGTGCAAGGTGGGATTCCTAGAAAGTAGAGGGACACCTGGATACACAGGTGCACTTACCTCTTGTGAAGAGCACATTTTGTTAGCAGTGCATTTAATGTTTCCAAGGGACCTTGAAAAGTTATTCCATGTACTGAAAAGAAAGTACTCTGCTCAAATTGCAGGTGAGAGTTGAAAGGCTCAGTGTGACAGAGAAGGGGAGAAACAAGGGCTGTTTCTTTCTTCTTGCCTTATGAGTTCCCTGGGTGGAGAGCAGGTGTCTCTGCCTTGTTGGGCCAGTGAGCCTGCATGGCAGACTGTGAGAATGACCTTGGCCTTGAATCTTGGGGAATCATGTCACTGGTGGCCATGCCTTCCTTGATGGCTGCCCATCTGTGTATTTGGTAAAACAGGATAAAAGAATGATGTTTACTGGATAAAACAAGGTTGTGTCCAAACAAATAACGTAGATGCATTTAATAAAGTTAGAGTTCACAGTTGCTAATTAATTGCTTGACCAAAATAAGTAGGGAGTGTTAGGTAACAACTTGGTGTTGGCCTTTGAATACTGATAAAGTGATTTGCGTGCAATGACAGAAGCCCTAAAGGAAAGATGTTTCATATTTCCAGTTTTTAGGACATTGCATTCAGTCTTTCAAAAAACACCTGATTGTGTGCTTAACATTGCTGAAAAGATAAAAAGCAAACTGTAAGATGCTGTAAGATTTTAAACTCTCCACAAAAAATATCTTTTAGTAATGCACTAGTGTTTATTTTAATTTACAAACTTTTTAAATTAAAAAAAAAGATTTAAATTATGTTCACACAGTAAGATATCTAACTATACTGAAAGCCCAATTTACAAATCTGGTCAAATATTAATTTATCTCAGGAAGAAAATGCTAAATGTGTTTGTTGCAATAAACCTCACACATGGCTGGTTTAGTGTCTTAGCTTGCGTGAACCGAGAACAGTCAAGTTTATGACAGTCTCCAAGTGACTACAAATACCTTCGCCGAAAGGGACGTGGAGAGGAGAATGTTGATTTTATGCAGGTCACCAGAAAGTGAATATGCTTATTTCTCAGAATGAGTTTCTGATTTATAAAATTCCTAAGGGTTGTTTTACTATCCTACCTTTTGTTTTCGGTGATCTCTGACATAGCAATTATTAGTAAAATGCCACAACGTGTATTTCTGTAAGACGCAGTAGAAAGTCTTAAATTATGTCAGTAGAGAGGACTGAATTGCAAAACTGGCTCCATCAGCTAGTCCAGTGACCCCGTTATGGTTCTGTGTCACCGTATATAGCATGAAGTGACCACAGCAGCTCTGATGGCCGTGCCCTACAGCAGGCTGCACATGGTGAGCTCTGGGGGTCTCTGCTGTAGGAATACCCCTTGCACATGTGTCCATAGTCATCACGGGCTTAGCTACTGCTATTTTACTTTGGAGTGGGAGTAGCTTTTCTTCACCTTTCCTCCCTCTTTTTACTTCCTGATGTAATTTAAAAATCCCTATTTTCAGTCCCTGTCACAACCAATAGTCATAAACCTGTCATGTTTTTTCACTTCTAACTTCCCAAACTTAAGAACATTTGCAAAATGTTCTTCATCCATCCTAACCATGAATGCCAGGAAAACAACACTGAGGCAGGATTAGTTTATCATCGCCAGGCTTGTGGAGATTTTGCTGAATTTTGGAGCCAGGTAGAACCCAGGGTCACCTGCTGCATGTCCAGAGGCTGCCACTTTTAAAGAACACCTGAGAGAGAGGGCCCCAGCTGGGGTCCTGTGGTGTTTCCTCCTGGGTAAAACATTGTGGCTGTAGGTTATCTTATTTGCTTTGGTGTCACCATGTGTCTGGTCATGTGCCCTAATAGCACTTGATCACTGTGGATCTGACAGGTTACTAGGTTTTTCCTTTGTAACTAATGATAAGAAATATTGTGTAGCTATCTTTTGAGATTTTGTAATTATCAAATCTCTCATTAATTTCTTTTTTATTTGAACTCAGACCTTCCTGCTTTAGAGCAGGCAGAACACTCTACTGCTTGAGCCACTCCTCTAGTTATTTTGTTCTTGTGATTTTGGAGATGGGAATCTCCTAAAATATTTGTTTAGACTGACCTTGATCCTTGATCCTCCTGATCTCAGCCTCCCAGGTAGCTAGGATTACAGGTGTGAGCCACCAGTGCCTGGCTCAATTTCTCATTCAGCATTTATTGTCTGTGTTTAATGGGCATTGATGCTTCTGCCTGAAATAACTGACATCATTGAGCTTGATAAATGGTGGTATTTCTACTTCCCTTATTTCCCTGAAGCTTACAACTCAGAATCCCATCTTATTTTGGGGTTTCCCTTCTCAGCACTTCCTCATTAATTCGGCTATTAATTCGTGAGGTCATGGGTTATAAATTGTTGCTATTATTTATTTGTTGCTGAAATCATTGCAGAGTTTTCCCTTAACTGCCCTTTAAGTTGGGCCTCGTCCTTCTGTACGTCCCACAGTGTTCTGCTAGAACATTGACTTTCTAACCCTAACTGCTATTCTAGGCCTTCTTCACATCCTCCTGTCCCAGCCCTGAACCATCATTTCCTTAAGAAACCCTGGTTTATTTTACTGGAGGATGCATTTGTAATCAAATCTAAGTACTAAAGTTGATCATTGTTACCCAGATCTCATTGTTCCTGACCTGCTTAGCAGGCAGACTCAAGTCTGTCCCTGAATTCATACACCTCTGACTCAACCGAGTAACACAGTGTTGTCTTCTTCCCTCTCTTCTTATTTCCACTCCATTCTCCTATGGAGAAACATGGCTGTCCTTATCCAAAAGATATTTATTTAATTACTTTCTAGAAATGGAATATGCAAACTCATTTAACAGTTGCTAATCCACACCCCTGTGAAAAACACATTTACTATTTAGAGTTCATTTTTATATCCATGTTCGTGATTTTGGTCTTGTAGAACCAAAATAGTGCTTCCCAAGTTATTTAGAGAAGGCTTTTTACTTACTCTTTCTTTGCTTTCCATCCCTTAATTGTGCCTATGTTGTACTTGTTGTGACATTATTCGTTACTCTTTGTATTCTAATTTTCATTATGTTCACAATCTTGTTGACTTTATTATTTATTTTTGAGCATGTGAAGTATTACCACAAAACTGAAGATACAGCTGTTCAAAAATCAGTTCTTACATGGCCAGGCCTTCTACAGCAGTCATGCTGACCACTTTACTTCCTCGCAATCCCCCCAGGGTCAAGCATCATCCTAAATTGTTGGTTTGTCATTTTTATATTTTCTTTTTCCCAAATAGGAGACAATTGCATATTTTCATACTTCCTCTTTTTCATACACAAATGGTAACATAGTGCTTGTGTATGTGAACACACACACACAATACAACCTTTAAATGAATCCTAAGAAATTTATTTATTAATTTCTTTAGTACGTAATACCCCACTTTATAGACAGGCTAGGAATGTATCATGTGAGGGCTGTTTAGGTCATTTCCAATATTTTATATAAAAATCTGCATGTGATTTGAATTGTTAGATGTTTGTCTTTAGAGGAAATTACTAGAAGCGGCTTTTCTGTGTCAAAGGAAAGGATATTTGTATTTTTGTTAGATATTTGAATCTAGCCATTTAAAGGAGATTTTAAATTAAATAATCTCGATTTTATTATGCTAGCTAAATTAATATTGTTCACAGATACAGCCTACTTCTATTTTCTTGAAGGGCCTATATTGGTTGATTTAACAGAATAATACAAGGGTTATGTTTATATAACTATGTCACTTATATAAGTATGCCTAGTTATGCAAATTAAGTAGAAATGTCTTGTCAGCTATAAAATTATTTTCTCTACTAAGTTCATTATGAAAATGTCAGGTTTTATTGCCAAAATTGTATTAAATAGCATTCCTTGTCTATATATTACAAAGAGCTAATCTTCTTGTACACTTCAACTATGTTGACTTAATGCTAAACAAAAATTTACATAAGCCATATGTTTAATCATCACATAAAATATCAATATTGCTTTTTAAATGTTTATATTTCTAGTCAATAATATGAATGCAAAGATTAAAAAATGAATGATTCCATTAAAAATGGGTAAAAGACCTGAACAGACTCCTCTCTAGGGAAGAAATAAGGATAGAAAACACAGATATGAAAGTTGACTCTTGTCATTCATAGTGACTCACCCTACCCACGTTAGGATGGTGAAAATCCAGAACCCTGATTGCACCAAGTGCTGGAGAGGCTGTGGGACAACAGGAGCTCTTTCCAATTGTAATAGGACATATGCTTTGAAAGGTGATTCCTCAGCACTTAGCAAAATGAGTGCACTCCCACACAAGCTAATGGTTGTGCTGTGTAGTATTTGACTAAATGAGTCAACAGCTTGTCTACACAAAAACCTGTGCAGATACATGGGTACCTGTAATAGCTGTATTTATAATTGCCAAGATGTGTATGGAAACAACATGCCCTTTCATACATGAACTGACAAGTAAACTGCAAAGAACATAGTAAAAATTTTTTGAAAGGATTGCAATGTGGCAGTAGGACATAACCACTTAATGTAAAGGAGTAATAAGTGAGCCAAAAAATTAGACATCAGCAAACAAAAGTCAAATGCCGGCTCTAAATTCAACTATGCCATAATAGTGTAAAATGAGAATGAATTAATCAATTCACTTAAAAGACAGAGATTATCAGATTGCAACTTAAAATGAGATCCAATCATATCCTGTTGACAGGAGACCTGCTTTAGATATAAATATGCAAATGTGTTGAGTACTAGTTTGGAAAAAGATGTGTTTTGCAAGTAGTAATTATTGGGAAAGTGGAGTGGCTTACTAATATTGGTGAAAATGAAGTTTAAAACAAAAAATGCTAGAGATAAAGTGAGACAATTTAAATGGTAAAATTATTAATTCATTACAAAGGTATACTGTAACATATATGCACCTAATAACAAGATCTAAATACATAAAACAAACCTAATAAAACTGAAAAAAAACAGAAATATGTAATTTAAATATGCTGAAGACTTCAATATCTTCCTTTCACTATTGGAGTTACTAGACACAAATAACATAAGTCATCCATCCCTAACAGAAGCATCTTTAGATCTAGACAGACAAAATCAAAAATCAACAGAATACTCATTTTTTCTTTGAAGTTGAACTATTTTCCAAGATAAACCACATTTTAGCCCTAAAAGAAAACCTCAATAAATTTGAATACCTTGAATGTAATCACTATAAATCAATACCAGAAAGAATCCTGAGAAACTAAAAAAAAAAAAAGCATGGAAATTAAATAACAAGCACCTTACTAAATTATGAAGCAAAAATGGAATCACAAAGCAATTATGTAAGGCTTGCAATGGAGGCAAATGGTGGCACCAAGTACTAAAAAATGAAGCATTATAGCTCAAGTTGTGTTTACAAGGAGATGTGGAGATATAAAAGGATAGACAGATAGGTAGTTAGAGAGAGAGAGACAGACAGACAAATATGAAATTTTTAACTACCTAACCTCCATCTCAAGCCACTGGAAACAATGATGGAAACTGAGCTCAAAGCACTCAACGGAAACAATAATAAAATAGAGCAGAAGTAACTGAAAGACAGAACAGAAAATATTATAAAAGATGAGTCAAACAATAGTTGGCTTTTTGAAATTGATGACTAAAATATTTTTAGACAGATTTTCTAATAAGAACATGAAGAAAGAATATAACATATCTGAAGCAGAAATGACAGAAAGAATCATATTCACAACTTTACAAAAATAAAAATATTCTAAAATAACTTCACACCAACCCATTAAAAATTTAGAAGTGAAAAGAGTCCTAGACAGACAGAAATACCAAAGATGACTGAAAAACTAGTATAAAATCTAAATAGACCTCTGACATACACTGTGGTTTGATTAGTAATGAAATTACATACTTACCTGGAAAGTCCAAGCTAATAGCTTCTCTGGTTAGTGTTCACCAACATTTAGAGGAAAATAAACCCTATTCTCACACTTTCGCAAATACAAGAAGATAATATACTGCCTTACTCATTTTATGAGGTTGTTGTAAGCTGATGCCAATAAAATACAAAGACATCACACAAAGAAGAAAGTCTACAGACCAGTACTTTTTATGACATGGATGCAAATTTCCTTCACAAAACATTAGCATGTCCAATCTAGCAACAAATAAAAAAGATAAAATATGTCAAAAAGAAGCCAGGTTGGTTTAATATCTGAAAATGACTTCATGCAATAACGCTAGACATTGCTTAATGACAAAGGTGTGTTCTGAGAATGGCATGGTCAGGTGATTTCACTAATCTCATTTGGGGAGTCCACGATCCCAAATGAGATTGCTAGGATGTCACCAGGCTTAGTCTTACAGAATCGTTGTAAGGTATGTAACCTAGCATTGACCAAAACATCCTGTGCAGTGAACAACTGTATCAGTAAAATAAAGGAAAAAGCCATATTATCATCTCAACAATGCAGCGAGAGCACAGGATAAAATCTAGCATCTTTTTATGGCAAAATTCCTCTGTGAAGTAGGACTTAAGAAGGTCTCTCAACTGCAAGAAGGAATCATGAAAAATGCACAGCTAACATCATAATCAATGTTGAAATCTGAGATCATTCCTCCTCAGAGCACAACAAGGAAAGAAGGTCCATTGTTGCTAATTTAATTCAGCTTTATACAAGTGCTTCTATCAAGCCCATTGGGGAAGAAAATGGGGAAAAAAAGCACCGAGAATGGAAAGAAAGAAGTAAAACTACCTTTAATGCCTATAGCTTGCACTTGTGTATGGAAAATGACAAGGAAGTCAATTAAAAATACTCTAGTAATAAAAAATCAATTTAGGGCCTGCAGGTCACCAGATACAAGACAAAACTCAGTTGTATCTCTCCTACATACTTGGAGAAATTGAAAATAGAATTCCATTCACAGTGGCTTCTAAAAGAAAGCAAGAGTGCTTTCGAAAAAACGGGTTCAGACGCATCCTCTGAAAACTACTCAATGTTCGTAAAGAAGGTTTAGGCCTAAGCCTATGGAATGAAATCCCAAGTTTATGGGTCAGGAGTGTTTTTATCTTTAAGAAGGCAATCTTCCACAGCTGAACAACGGCTTCAGTATACCTCGGGAGGGTATCTGGCTTCTTTGTGAAAAATTATGAAGCCCACCTAGAACTCATGGGGAAATTCACAGACTCAGAAGAGTGACTTCAAAGAAGACAATGTTAGGGACCTCCTGTGTCCCCAACCTCATGACACAGCTTTGGTGTCAAGACAGTGCTGTGCTAACACAAGGAGAAACAAACTGAACCCGGGAAGAAAACTGAGTGTCTAAAAATAAATCTGCACATTTGCATTTTCAACAAATAGAGTTGAAACAAGTTGGTAACCACACACATAGGAATAAAGTTGGTCTCTGGCCCAACTCAGTGTGTGAAAATTGGATCAATTTTGATATGAAAATTGGATCAAATGAATCACGCCTAAATGAAAGAGTTAAAAAATGTAAAACTCTTGGGAAGAAAACAAAGTGCAAGTATTTGTAGCCCTGAAGAAAACAATGCTTTTTGTTCTTGTTTTTGCTTTTAGGTAAAACAATCCAAACACAAATTTAAAAAAATAAAATAAATTGTTCTTCATTAAAACTAAAAGTGTTGTGCAGCGAGCCACCATCAGCAAAGTGAACAGATGACACACAGAGAGGGAGAGAAGTGAATCTGAAAATATATTTGTATCTGGAATATATTCTTAAAAATGCAAGTCTCAAAAATTTTAAATAAATAATTCTTTTAAATGATAGAAGTAGCTGAATAGACATTGCTCTAGTAAGATATGTAAGTAGGCTCCAAGCTTTGGAAAAGCCATTTGCTGGGGTGCAGTGGCCTAAGTTATCCCAGCTACTGAGTTCAAACCACAGCACCAGAAAACATAAAATGAAAAGAAAGGAAAAGCTGTTCAGGAAATGCAAATCAAAACCATACTGAACCACAACCTGATATTCACTACAGTGATGGCCCTTGCCAAAAATAGGGACGAGGATAAATTGTGTGGAATATTTGAATACACTGCCTCCTGGGAACATAAAATGTGCCCTGACTTTGAGAGACTATCTGGAATTCCCCCAAAACAAGACACAAAGTTACCACAGGACCAAGCAATCCACTAAAGACAAGTAAAAAGAAACATCCATGCAAAAATTATTACATAATTTTGATTTGAAATTTTTTAACAGCTTTATTCTTAATCACCCCAAAGTGCAAAAATTCTAAGCACCCACTAATTAATGAGTGGATAGTCAAAATGTGGTATAGCAGTACAATAGGATTTTATTGTGCAATGAAAAGATAAATACTCATACATATTACAACATGAATTAACCTTGAAAACATTGTGCTAAACAAAAGAAGTCAGTCACAAAATGTTACGTGACGGCATTTGTGAAGTGCTTAGAGTTGACAAATCCAGGGACATAGAAAATATATTTATGATTGTAGAGGGCTGGTTGGAGAGAAGAAGAGGACTCTTGATGGCTATGAGGATTTATTTGTGGAGTGGTAAAAATGTTCAAAATTAGATAGTGTTTTTGGCTTGCATCTGAATACACTGACAACTACTGGAGGGTACCATTGAAAAGGGTGAAATTTGTAATGTGTAAGTTGTATCTAATAATTGTAACTGAACAGAGATGTTGCTATGTTTCTCCATCTATCTTTATTTTTTGTAATTATTATAATGTAATCCATATAGCCTAGCTAGTTATCATTCCACTACCTATCCATAAATGATCATCCACCTACATCAGTTTCCATGATTCCATTTTATCTGGTCTTTGTTAGAAACCCATTGTGTTATTCTGGAAGTCATCACACTTTTTGGGTGTGTTACAGGGCACAACTCTGAATTCCTGTACCAGGAAAAATGAAAATGCACAATTGGGATACTAATTTTTAAATTTCTAGCTTCAAAGAAATAATATAACATAAGTTTCTCACCTCACAGAGCTAGACATGCTAGGCACGAGCTTACTATAACAGGTTGGGAGACAAGATAAAAAGGTGCAGACGCAACTCCGAAAGACAGAAGACAGAGCAGTATATACTGCACACACCCATTGGGCTATCTATCCATGCACTTGTCCAGTAAATAGTTAATTGAGTACCAAGTGTGTGTTAGCCACTACACAGTCAAAGACAAATCACGTGTTGTCACAATGCTTGTGGAGGTCACAGTGAAGTAACGAAGTCATAGAAAGACACACATATGGGTAACTCAATGATGGGAACGGTAATGGACGCATATATAATGTATATTCACACAGCACACCAGAACAAAAAGTGAAATACGACTAAACCTAGATTCCAAACGCTATAAATACTATTAAGAGGGGGAGCTCGATTGAAGTAGGCTGCAAGAGCTGGTCCTGTCCTCCGGGAAGAATAGGGGACTGAGCCACGAGGCATGGGTGGATTTAAATAGCCTTTCTTTGGATGGATTTGTGCTGGTTTCAGGAATGGTGAGAGCATGGATTTCACTGATTATGGGAGCTTGAACAGTCCAAAGGAGGTAAATACAGATTTCTCTTTCTGTGAAGTCACATGGAATAGTATTGTATGGCTTTGATCAGGGCCCTTTTGAGACTGGAGTGACATCAAAAATTAAAACTTTATTCTGAGTGCAGAAAAGAATTACATTAAAAAAAAGTGAATCCATCGAAGGCAGAAGATTTGCTTTGAGTTGTCTTACCATGTGTACGTGGAGGATATTTATAGAATCCACAACGCCCACTGCTATCACAGCCGAAAAGAGACTTTCCATCTCTGTTCCAATTACTGTGCTAGAACACTTCAAAGTGAGTAAATCTAAAATCCAATACAGGCTGTGTGAGCTTCGCCAACACAAGAGATGTGTCTATTTAATAAAGAGGATTTCAGAGGATGGGGCCTAGAAGAAAGGTAGCATTTAAAGGCAATTGTTCTGTTGCAGAGAATTCATGGATAAGTAGCACCCCAGGAAACCAGTCTTTTCAAAAGACATTTTCAGCTCACCAGACATGTTAAGGGAGCCCAATATTGTCATATCCCCTCTTGGGGAAGCAAACAAAGAGGGTTGGGTACTCAAATTTCAAAGTAAAATTGGCTCTCTTGCAGCTGATGCATTTGAAATTGAATCAATGTGGTGTGTCAGGTCCCAAGCTACCTCATCCTTTCTTCCATCCATCGTGAACTACTTGACTGAACAAAAATCTCTGAAGAGGCATGGCAGGGTGATCTTCCCTTCAATCTCTCCTGAAGGAGGAATTCCATTAAGTACCAGGGAGCATCTTGTACCAGCCTTGAGGAGGAAGCAGCAGAGTTTCTCAGACTGTGATGATATGACTCCAGCTGCCAAAATTAAGTCCAGAAGAGAAGTAGGAGATTATTTTTAATTCCCCAAATAAATCAGTCAGAAGATGGCTCAGCTAGAGAACAACTTTCCACCACAGAGCAGGAAAGTCAACAGCAACCACAAAAGGATGAGACTTGGCTTGGGTAACTCATGAGATAAGGGTCCAGAATTTTGAGCATATGAAGTGATTTTCTAATTCTTTTGATTTAGATTGACAAATAAAAATTGTATATATGTGTGTGTCATATGCAGTGTGACCCATGTTGAAATATGCACACATTTTTGAACACCTTCTTCTGTCTTCTCACCATTCCTGACTCTGGCCTTCATCATTTCAGAAGCCCAGTTTCCCTTCCCAAGGCTCTCTTCACTCACCCTTGCTCACTCCTGATTCTCCTCTTTGCATCTCTTAGTCAGGGATGGTCATTGTCTTCCATGGCTGCCTCTCTGCCATTCCCCCTCCCTTCCCACCACACACACACCCCCAGAGTCCCACCTTGCTACTCTGGTGCCTTCTCATCCTTCTGGGCTCTGTGACATGTTAATGACTCCTCCTCTTACTAATTTTCAGTTTCCCATGAGTGGTATAAATACAAACCATGATCTTAAACCAGCAAATTCACCATAGGTGTTTCCTGTAAAAGACATTGTCGAGTGTGATTCCAAATTTAAAGATGGGTAGGATACGGAATGTGAGGCCTTTCACTTGATAGAAGTAGCTCCACAAATTTTACCAGTAGTCCACTAATTTACAGTGGATGTCATGCTCTCAACTCCCTGAATCATTTCTATGACAGTTGTGTAATTATTTCTTAACAAATACACCACAAGTTTTTCAAGCAATTATGATTCTATGTCATTCTGTCTTTACTGACCTTTTGTCAAAGGGCATGAGGATAATTTTACACCCTTCTGATACTTTCTGGAATACGTACGGTATATTTAATGAGAAGGCAGTAGGCTCCCATCAAATGAGATGTTTCTCGTGTATGTTGTGTCCTTTTCCCTGAGTCCCCAAGAAGAGTGAACTCTAACTGCCACGAGAGTGATCAACAATGCACCCTTGATTTTCGCCTCCTCCACCCTCCCTTTCCTTTCTTTGTCATATCTCAGCCTTTCTTCCTTGTGTTTTTGGGATCATCTCCAAAATAAGCTACTTATCGTCCAACAATTTTCCTAGAATCTACTTTTGAAGAAAGCCAAATCACGGGACAAAAAGAGCAGCGGGTAATGTCCCTTGCTCACAAGAGTGTTTTACAGGAGTTTTAACCTCAGAGACCAAGTGGTGACTTACACTGTGATGGGACTTTGATGAAAGCCCTTTACATTTAAGATATGGACACCCAGCTGTCCAGTTTGGAGGTTCCTTCTCCAATTCTACAAAATAGTAGCTTACTCCTTGTTGCTTGTTCTTATGTTGAACAATTTGGAATCATTTGACTGTTTATATGTTTTCATTTGAAAGACAAAGGAGTTGAATGTGTGAGTAGCAAGATTTAAGCCACCAAATCATTAGGATTGATGTTCAGAGCATAAGACTGTGGTGTGTTAAGTGTGAACAACCTGGGCAGGGTGACTCAGCACTGTCATCCCAGCTACTAGGGAGACAGAGATTGCTAAGATCATAGCTGGAGGCCAACCAGGGAAAAACTTAGTGAGAACCCTATTTCAACAAATAGCGGAGTGGAGGGTGGTAAATACCTGTAATCCCAGCTACACAAGAGGCAGAGGTAGGAGGATCACAGTCAGAGGCTGGCTGGGGCCAAAATCATGAGACTATTTTTGAAAAATAATTAACTAAAAGCAAAAAGAGCTAGGGACATGCCTCAAGTGGTAGCTTTCTTGCCTGTGTGAGTTCAAATTCGAGTACTTCCCCAAATAAATAGAGTGCAACCATATAACTTACCTATGGCCGTCTTTGAAAAGATTATTTTATTTAAGGGATTCTGGATCACTCCACAATTGCTTTTTCTCCCTCAGTATCTTATTCTAAGCAAAAATGGAAGGGACTAGAAATTATTTTAATTCTTATTAGTATAAAAACTTAAATATAATAGAGTTTATATTTCTTATAATAGTCAAAATATTGGTCACACATCGAAACCTACTGTACAGAGCTGTTTAGGTTTTGTTTGCTGTTTTATTTAGCCACATTTCTCTTCTTCACGGGCTGTTGTCAGATGAGGAACAGTGTCAAGCTCATGTGTTATAAACAAAGAGATAAAAAGAGGAAGTCCTTAATCCTGAAGCAGTGGACATGGAGTCACAGTCAATTTGAAACTCAGACCTTTCAATTAATCTCTAGGTAAGAGTATAGCTTTTATTCTGTTTCCTGAGCCTCTCCTTGATAATTTTATTATAGTTATCACATCTTACTTTAAAGTTTTTGTCAAGAAGTCATGCACTGTGTGGTATTGTGTGTATGTGTGCAAGTGTCTGTGTGTGTGGATCAGGAGAAAGTACCACTCCTCACATTTCTGTATTCTTTGCCTTTTTGTTCATTCTTTCTTTCAAAACTATTAATAACTTCTTATTCTTTGCTTCTATTGGTTGAAAAAATTTAGGTCTGAGAAGATAGCTAAAACTGAGAAATGACCCCAAATGTGGATTGGTGCCATTCCTGACAGAAAAGAGGTCACAACTGTTAAAAATTAGCCAGGGAAGAGACCATGCATATAAGCATGTGTGAAACACAAGACATTTCATTGTACATTTTCAAAATAAACGATTGCCAATTAGTTTGCCAAGCTTAATAAAGGGTGTTACATGTACCAGCATCCTTGCAGTGAGGAATCAAGGAAGCACTGGAATTTGCTCATTTGTTTAAATGTTCACATAGTCTAATAGGAAATCAAATTAAAAAACCCAACATAAAATCACTACAAATTCCTGAGCTGTACAAAATAGAGGTCTTTACAAAGCAGGCCCTTGTATTTCCTTGGCAAGTGTTCAGTGTTGTTAAGCAGTCTGAAGTCTTGCACAATAATTTTTCTAGATGCTCAGTGAATTGTACTACCCATGAACACAACTTTCTTTTAAAGAAGCAAAGATTCAAGGTAGGAATTATCTTGTCATGGAAGGTTACATTATATCATAGCAATAGATGAGTGGAAATGTGAGTTCTAACAGTGGCCTACATAGTCAGTTAAATTTGTGTTATTACCCAGCAGGGGAGTAGATTCAGAACCATTTGTATTCCTAAATTTTGGCATTGTTCAAGCCAAACTGAACTTACTGTACTTTTGATCTAATCATTATACTATGTGCTCAGGGGATAAATTTTATTTCCTTTTACTGCTTCTCTTAAGTTTTTACTGTTCATAATGATAAGAAAATCTTATTCAGAAAAATATGAAAAAATAGTGCCCCTCATTAAGGAATTAAACTCTTTGAGTTGTTGGAAAAATTAAATTTTAATTATATATCCACTGAGCGGCTCCTGTAGACTAGTTAAGACTGTTACTGTTGTGTGTGTGCATATGTGTGTGTGTACACAGCACTATTTCCTGGAGACCTTTAAACTTAAGTTCATGGTGTGTGTGTGTATGTGTGTGTGTGTGCGCACGTGAATGCTTTAGGTTTTTGTGTATATGTTAAGTGTTTGCATTCCCTAGGTTGTATACATTTGTTTGGACCAATTTCTCTTCTTTTTCCGGCCACATCCTGTTGCAAACATCTTGAGTGCAGTTTTGAATTAGGCCATGGAGTTATGCTTCTACTTGAAGTGAGCAGTAGATGGCACTAGACAAATGCCAAAGCTTTGTCTCCTGGCGGGAGACCGGCTCCAGGCTCTCAATAGGCTGTGCATCAAACAGATCTGACTGGCCTGCACTTTAATTCAAATATAAAACAAAACCTATGTTTAGCAATTCATTCTGGAGAAATCAGGGCTTTTGGAGAATAGGTCACTTCTCAATTCCAAAATATTAGATGACTGTCACATATGATAAAGCCAAATCATATTTTCAAAGTGAGCGTCAGTGAGCTTGCGTACTGTCAGATGACTTGGATATCATATTTGTTCATTTATAGTTCTTACGCTTATTTCAATCCTGAGTTTTTAAAGTGCTAGTGTATAGAAAACGAAGGAAAATCAGATCCGTAGGCAGAGCACATACCACCATACAGTGAAAGAAGAAGGGCAGCCAGACATGGTCTGAATTCTAAGTACTAGGGCAAAAATGAGAGAGGGAGGAAGGGAGAGGGAGGAGAAAAGGGAAGAGGGTAAACAGAAAGGAGGAGGGAGAGAGAGAGAGAGAGAGAGTGAAAGAGAGAGAGAGAGAAGGGCAAAAAGAAGAAAGGAAAATTGAAAAAAAGATAAAAGAAGTAAGATATGGAGAAATTAAGCTTGTGGAATTATTTATCTATTAAAATCCACTGAAAATTACAAACAATTCATCTGAATCTTAATATGCCTATTAAGACTATTGAGCATATGCCAGTAGAACATCATGTAAATAATATGTGCATATATGACATTAAGTCATATATATGTACATATATACCATAATATAGAATAAACAAGCCAAATAGATATAGAGTTATATATCAGGGCATCAAAACTTTAGAAGAATTTAAATGAGTGAGGTCATTGCTAGCTATTGTGTGGGATAAAATGAGCTTTTTTTGGCAGCAAAACTCGCCATCTCCTATTCCATTTTTCATTAATAACTGTGAAAAATTATAATAAAGCAGTCGATAAACAGTTCAAATAAAAATTCAGATTGTAGAAAATAATTCAGATAGTACATCAGAACTGTGACCAATTAAGCTGTGGCTCTATTAATAAGACAAATCATTAGAGGCTCATGCTGCATTCATCATGGAGTAAATACAAGGCTACTTAGAAGATGATAAAAGGTTTCCATTAATAACTGAGCTGCTCAAGTGCTTAGAGGAAGGCCTGAGCAATGTCTGCCTATGTTAGAGTTTTAATATAACTGCAGAAGACAGCTAGAGAATAAATAAATGCTAGATGGATAGGTAGATAGATAGATAGGTAGATAGATAGATAGATAGATAGATAGACACTCATGCAGAGACCAGGTTCTACCAACGAGATTGTACATTTATTCCTCAATATGTCTCATTCATTTCTTCATTATTTCTTTTTATCCTGCCTTTCTTTCTTATTTCCTTCTACTTGCTATTTCTGAAAACCCTTCTTTGCCATGTTTTGAAACAGCTCACAAACATCCTTCATGTAAACACCCGTCGGTGGAGTAAAATATTAAGCTATTACAGACAACAATTCCATCGTGGCTCCTGCACCAAAGCATCCCTTTGGCCATCAATGTTTGCAGGTTCTGCTTCTGCAGGTTCAGCCAACCGTGGATTGAGAATATTCAGGAACAAACTTTGTGTCTGTACTGAACATATATAGACTTTTATTTCTTCTCATTATTTCCTAAGTAAAGCAGTATAACAACTGCTCACGTAGGAACTGAAAGGAATCTGGAGGTGACTTAAATTGTGTGGGAGGGTTGATTGACTATGTGCAAACACCGTGCCAATTTATGGAAGGACTGGAGCTCCAAGGAGTTTTGTATCCATAGGCTTTCTAGAAACAATCTCCTAGGAATATCAAGGCATTGATAGTGTGACTTTCAATGTGGTATGGCTGTGCTATTTCTTATGACATGGGATTCCAGGTCTTTCTACTTTGTGAGTATCTTAGACTGAGACACTCAAATATTCACTCGATTTGATGAGTCGTCAATGCGTGTTGACTGAATGGGTGAATAGAAAGATGGATGATAATGAATGCATTTACTAGTTACTTAAAAATGGTCCTCATTATTTCTTGTCATCAGTTTGGATGACACGCACTTGCATAATTCCTACACTTCTCACACAGGCCCTCACACAGACGTACAGCATACCACACACAGTCAAACCACACACATGCTCACAACAGCTTACATATTCACAGCTCACACAAACACGCACACACAGAGCACATGTACTTTCTTCAGAAAGAAAATATCTCTTCTGCTTTATTTTTTTCTTTCCTATTTCTTGCCCACCAAAGTCTATTTAAGGCACACAATTTTCATTAGACACCTTCCAATTGTGCTAAAGCACTTCTGTCTTTCCTTCACTGTGCAATTTTATTGTTTTTTGAGACAGGTTCTAGTTGTCAACCCCACCCTGGCCTTGAACTTGCTGTCTTCCTGCCTCAGTCTCAAGTGCTGGAATTACTGTGTGTGACACCATGCTCAGAGTCACATTTGAGGTTGTTTTTTGGACAATATGCAATAGGGCCTGGAATTAGGCACAGCACATACGTATACCATACTGCCCACCACACATGCACACACATATCACACACACACCACACACACCACACATCACACACACATCACACACACACGCACATACATCCACATACATCACACACACACCGCACATCACACATCACACACACACCACACACACCACACACATCACACACACACCACATGTCACACACACACATCACACACACACATCACACACACATCACACACACATGCACATACATCTACATACATCACACACACACCACACATCACACATCACACACACACCACACATCACACATCACACACACACCACACATCACACACACACCACACACACCACACATCACACATCACACACACACCACACACACCACACACATCACACACACACCACACACACCACATGTCACACACACACATCACACACACACATTACACACACATCACACACACACATACACCACATCACACACCACACACACCACACACATCACACACACACCACACACATCACACACATACCACACACACCACATGTCACACACACACACATCACACATCACACACACACATACACCACATCACACACCACACGTCACACACACATACACACACACCACATCACACACACATCACACACACACACCACATCACACACACACATGTCCACATACATCACACACACACCACACACACCACACGTCACACACATCACATCACACACATCACACACACACATACACATACATCACACACAGCACACATACCACACATCACACATCACACACAGCACACATACCACACATCACACATCACACACATACACACACATCACACATACCACACACATACACACACATCACACACACACATACACGTATCACACACACATCACACATACCACACATCACACACACATCACACATACCACACATCACACACACATGCACATACATCACACACCACACACACATACGCACTGCACCTGTAAACGTGAATGAAGAATAGTATTTTCTAAATATTTTTTAGAAATTTTTGATATGAATGAATTTTAAATCTGTACCCACCACCTGCCAACTTTGCATTTTTGCCACACTGTGTCATTTTTAACCAAATCACAGCCAACAGCATCTTTTCCTAAATTCTTATTCCCCATTGCTTACTGGTGGCAACAACTTCACAATGCCTGGGCATGCCAAATTATCACACTGACCATCTGAAATGTGCACACATTTTACTTGTCAGCCATTCCTTAATAAAGCTAACCATAAAATAAATACACATGTCAAAAATTCAGTCATCACACAAAAAATTCTGGTAATAACCTGATATAATTTGATATCCAGTAACTGTTCAAATTTTGACCCTTTTCTTAAGGTGAAAAGACTGTCTTATCACCCAAGCTTTGATCACAGAAAGGGATCCAAGAACTGCAAATCTGTGAAAGGTCTTTTAGCTGTTTTAACTAGCCTGCTCTTTCCTTCCTCTCCCTCTCCTTCCCTAGCTATCCATTTCTGTTCTATGTCTGTCTTCATTTTGACTTTGGTTTGTAATTGAGAGCTACTCAGGAAATTTCTGAGGCAGTGCTGTAGAGAGAAAAAGAGAGAGAGAGGGAGAAAGAGAGAGAGAGGGAGAAAGAGGGAGAGAGAATCAGTTCCCTAAGGCAAACTCTGCCTCTGCCCCTTACAGTCTGTGGGGACATAGCAAGTCACACACTCTGACCCCAGTATCTCAGTCAGTTTACCCATTGACTGTTTCATTTTTTTAAGGAGGGTATGAAGATAAAATGGGCCAAGATATTTAAATCAATGACAACAGAGCTTGACACGTCTAAGTAAACGACTCCTGAGAACCACTAACACTGTCTCCAGGAGTGGTGAGATTCTGCAAACAGCGAGCTTCTGGGAAAGGGTGTTTCTTCAAAGTGCTGGACTGTGGTGCTCAGACCTGGGCCTGGTCCGGACAGCACCAGACTGGAGGAGTGAGTTCCAGAGGGAGAGGCAATGAGCTAAGAAGACTGGTGTCATCAGTGAGCAAGGACCAAATGGAGATTTGATGGCCATCAGATCCCCTTCCTGTCACGCCAGGGAGAGGTTTCCCACAGTGTTCCAAGTGAAGGGTCGTGTTTCAAAAGAGCTGAATATAAACTTCCATGCAAGTGATACCAACTCTCTAAGTTGCTGTTTGAGATAATCAGCAGATTAGTAGTTTCACATCTGATTTTAGTGTTACATTTCTTAAAAAGAGTTCCTTCCTAATTGCCTTGATGCACTCACTGGTTTTCTAACCACTCCGTGAAAACTACCTGATATTTCCCATACCAAAAGTAGTAATGACAAAATAAAACGAAATGGCACCCTTTTGGAAGCATGGAGAGACTATTCATTTATGGAAATACAGCTTCGGTCCAACTCGGTTGTGGTCACACGCATTCTCCTTTGTTGTGGCCCAGTAGGAAACACCACTGTGTTAGATAAATGTGCCAGGGCTGAGTCTAGCTGAGGACTTTAGAATTTCCATTTATGTCACTAGGCATAGCTGGGAGCACATGAAAGTCCAAATCTAGGAAAGAATCCAAACTGTGCATTGGAATGACAATTCTAAATTTCCTGAAATAACGATGGGAAGATTACAAAGTGGTCACAATAGTGATGTGTACAGTTCTGGACCATGAGGTTCTCTTTCTAAGATATTTAGAAACATAGATATAGATATATAGATAGATAGATAGATATAGATATATATAGATATATTTCATCCTATAGAAATATCAAGTGTGTTGTACCTCTCAGCATTAATTTGTCTTCTCAGACTGTCTGGGCCTCACTTGTCCCTCAGCCACAGCTGCTGCCTCCTCGAACCAGCGTCTTACCCATCCTGACTGTCCCGGATCCTTGAAGGTTGGGCTGCCTCTGACACGCAGGCACACCCTGGCCATACATGGAGTCTCAGACTGACTCTTCTCAGAACCTTGAATCTGAAGGAGGCTCTGTCCCTTCAGTTTGTCATAACTGGCTCGCTCCTTTGCAGTGCAAAGGGGTCAGGTGATGGGTCCAGGAGCAGTGAGCACATCAGAGGCAGGGGAAGCCAATGTTGGCATTCCTCTCTCTTTCTCAGTCAGATACAGTGGGCTCTGAGGAGCACTGGTAAAGCAGTGTCAGCCAGGCACTGTCTAGGAAGCAGTGACCACCTCTGTCGTGTTGCCTATGTCTCATCTTCACTGCTTCTTCCTTGCTTAATTTCTCTCTCCATTCCCTCCAGAAGCACTGGTTCTTCCCTCCTGACGAACTGTCAGCATCGAACACACACCTCCTGCCCTGTACTCCAAAGCAGCTTGACTAGGTGCCTCTACAAAATGATGGTAATAATAATGATGATTCCAGGTTACACAGGTAAATTTGACTGGTACCACAGCCACACTTCCGGCCAATACTCCACACGGTAAATTGTGCTTCATTCCTAGGTAAGAATTTCCCATGAGTTTTGGAAGTAAGTAGATTGTTGGACACTTGTCCATCCTTCCTCAATTTATGCTAATGAAAGGGACAGGCTTCTAAATACTAGTGTTAAGAATAATGGTAGCACTTACTATAACAAAAGTAACCTACAAAGTAGGGCCCAGCACTTTTCAAAGCAATGTTTATGTATCAATTTGTTTAATTCTTCCACCTACCATTATCTCTGCATTTTGCAGAGGTTTTGTAGGAGGATCCTGCTTGGACCATATCATTATCTTATCTTCCTGGGTCTGGGAGAGAAACTAGAAAAGGCAAAACAAGACCTGTTTCCTCATTTAGCAGTTTTGAAATGGAATTTATAGGCAACACAAAATCCCTGAAAACATTAAGACGATTGTATAAACATATAGGTCAGTAGTAATTGATGTCTCTGATAAATCATCTGACTTGCAGGATCACAGTGATGTAAAATATTGAGAATATTCATTCAGTTCAGTTTTTTCATGTGTAACAAATGGATGCACTATTACAGTGATCAATAACACACTTCTCTGAGCATCTGAAAACAAATTGCAGTCATATAGCACTTTCCTTTAGTTTGGTCACTGGTATAGCACTTTGAGGAGTTACATACACACAATCAGGGTATTCCAACATAACTTCCTTCCACACCCTCAGTCTGTTTGCAGCTTATGGATCTACAACATCAAGCAAAGCGCACGGTGGTACAAAACGCAGTACCTATGGGAATGACCACATTACAGCTGCTGTGGAACTATAACTTGCAATGTGCTTAGGCAAAAGTAAAGAAATTTTAAATCAGGGTTTGACTTGGACAGACAGTGTTGGCCTCAGGAACCACTGCCTATAAATAACTACATCTTACTGGAATATCTTCATTTACATAAGATATACTTAGGTTCTTCATTTTAGTAACACCTTTAAAATAATTAAGTGTTAGTCAACTATGTAAGGAGGAAGACGTTAATCAAATGCTCTTTGATGGCTGACAAGACACAAAGGAGGGGCAGTTCATTTTCTAGAAGCAAATGGAAGTAAGGAATGGTGATCAATTTGGTTCACATTTAACAAGCCTGCATTTTCCAGCTTCCTTAGCCTGGCAAATGATAAGAAAGGGGCTCCCCAATTTTTCAGCTATCTCCATGGTTAAATCTAACATGGCCACCTGCCAGTTAATACCACAAGTCTTACTTTTTTTTTTTTAACTTCAAGGTAAACATTATTTCTGAATGGTTTATTTTGAGCTGAAAGAAAACAGTAACTGAAGATTTCAGAGAGTTGATGGTTAGTGATAAACTCAGCCTCTGGAATTTCCATACTGTTCAATCATGTCACATATTCAGAAGCAAGAAGAGCACAAACTATGTGTTTGCCAGTACAGTGTATGGAGAACAGGTTATGGTCACGGCAGAAAACCACAAGTGATGTGCGTTGTTGGAACATACCTCTTTTGACTTTCATCTTTCACCTTACGGTTATAACTAGCAGATAATGAATTTGCAAGGTTGATTTAAAAGTTATTACTTGTTGAAGCTTGAACCTCCCTTTTATTTATTTATTTTTAAATTTGATAAAGGAAAGAAAACCTTGGAGTTAGCATCAGAGCTGTTTTCCCTTTGTGACTCAGCTACTTTTAAGCTGTATGCCATAGGGGAAATAGTATGTTTTCTCTGGGTCCCTATTCACTTAGCAGTAAAAAGAATTAATACTGTCTTGTGGCAAATAGGGTGAAGTAGATACTAAAATGCATTTAAAATAAGAGAAGGCACAAAACAGACAAACTCCTTTTATCAGGATTACCTTAGAGAAACACTTAGGAAAATGGTAGCAGTGGGAGCTGGCTCTTCAAAGACAGTGGTTGTTATTTTGTGGTTTTATCGGCTTGCAATCAAATTCCTGGCAGAGACAATATTTCTGGGATAGATGTAACGTGTGAAGTAGGATGCTGGATCAAGATATGAAGAGGATTAGTGTGAATTTTGAAGAGTTTTTGTAGACTGCTTTGACTTGAAGTAGAGTGGTGGTGGTCATGGGTCTCTTAAATGTTGTCATAAACTTTGCAGTTTAGGAAGACATAATTGCAGTCACTTTGAATTGTGAGTGGAGTTGGATTACTGTATTGATGGTTCACACGGCACAAAACCATTAACATGTCAAGAACTAAGCAACTTAACGTGACATAATACCAGCTTTTTAAATTTAGCTCTTGCTGTTCGGTTACATCTCAAGGATTTCCTGTGTAAATATATACTGACAGAAATAAATTTTTCAAACAAATTTTCAAATTATCTGCACAAAAAGATTAAAGCTCCTCAGAATGATTTTCTTTCACTCTCGTGATTGAGTTTAGTTAAAATCAAATGGGAAAATATGCCCTTAAATGCACAAAAGTGAAGAGCTAATGTCAAAGCAGACCTTCCAAGGAGAGGGAATATGTGGATTGGTCTTTGGTTTTGGTTCGGGTAGATTCATTGTCTTTTGTATCAGGGAAGTGTGACTTTGTACTAGACCAACCTCAGTGCATGGGCAGTCCTGCCATGAATGATGGAGAGGAGAGGCAGAAACAAGTGCACTGCACCTGGATCTGTGGACAAGTGGGACCTGTGAAACTCATGGTGACAGTGGGGACTTTTGTGTGGGAAGGTGGGGTGATACAGGCTTTTTTGGACAAATCAGTTCTATTACTGTACATTGTTGCGTTGCATCTTTCATAAATTGGAAGAATAAGACCCATTGAGACCATTCATCCATGAGTCAAAGTCACCAGTGTTGGACATAATCCAGAGATGTAACTGATTTCACAGTGCTCTTTGTTTGTTCAAAACACAGGCAGTATGCATTGTTTTTATAGGATCGCTAAACCAGAAGGTTTGTGCAACTACAGGTATTTTAATTTTCTTAATACAGGATTCATCGGATTGTGTGACAATCATTGCAGTGCCTGTTGTTAGCATAAAACAACCCAAAAGTTAAGGAATTTAAAATTTTACTGTATCAGTAGAAATGATTAAATTATACACCTGATTTAATAACAATCCATATTTAGAAATACATATTGCTAGATAATATTTAAATTTTCTTCTCAGAGTATCAGTGTCGTAGGACAGTTGTATCAAATGTCTGAGCATCTCTGTGTGGGAATAGAGCTGAGAGTTCAAGGAGAGCAGGCCAACTCTTCACTGCTACATAATTGAAAAATCATCAAGAATTCAAACTTTGTTTCAGCTAGAGAACAAAAATAATCAAATATCTGTTATCCATGTGGGAATTATTCATTGAATGTCTGCTAAAGCACAGGTAACTTCCTTTGGTAATAAGGAGGCATTTATGGGTCCCCATTAGCACTCTTCATATCTGCTGTGGCTGTCCATTGAGTAACATTTAAATTAACAAAGCTTAAATGATAGCATGAAATACAGATCATTATCTTTGGCAAATTGTAATTAGGATAGTGACTTTGCCTTTAAAAATACACATTTGCAAAAACCAAATATGAATTACATCATGTTTTAGATTTTCTGGGCAATGACCTTTCCACTTCAGAGGACATTTTATTGTCCTCTTGCAAATATCATAGTAAAGAAAAAATATGTTTTTTAAATATTGGAAGATGAAAACAGTTTAAATAATTATCTTCATTTATGTTCTAAATATAGCTCATTAATTTGTCACAATCATACCTTTTAGATTCACATTGTACATGTCTGTATTGTGCAAGAGAAATATGCATACCTGTATATTTCTCAAAATGGTAGATATGTTATTTTGCACATTTCAATAGAAACTTGGAATTCAGTCTGTTTTGTTGGCACAGAAATGACCAATTTAACTTGAAAAATTCAGGTAAGGCTTTAAATTCTGGATATATTAAACTTTATAAATAAAATACGATTATATATGTAACACTGCAACAGAAAGGATTAATGGTCCTCAAAATAAAAGTGTTAGTAATATAAAGGATGATAAAATTACCAAATATAGACATCCATTAGATCAAATATAAGTCACTTTGAACAATACCTTGCCATCTATTTTAGGATCCTTTTATGAAGAAAAGTAACATTTAACTTGCTCTTTGCCTTTATTTTAATTTGTACCATTTTAGAAATACAGTGTTAAATCAAGAAAGAGTATATATACACAATTTCATTTTCCTAAAGGATTTACATATACTTATTTAAATTTACTCCAAGAATGGGAGTACACTAAACAACACACTCATTAAAAACATGAATTGTACAATATGTATTTACCAAGGTAACATTCATTTCAATGGAAAATGGTAAGATTTTTATTATGGATTAATCTGATTTGAGAAATGCCCATATTTAGATCTAAACTAGAATTCTTCAGAGTCCCCTGGGTGGGGATGGAAGGAGCTGCTGTTTATGTGAGAATATGAAATGGTCTGTGCAAAATTGTTGCTAAAAGATGCAGGAATGAGAGTACAAGGTAAAAATAGAAATGAGATACCCTTTTCACTGAACTACTCGGCACGGAGTGAATGTTACTAGACTATGCATAAGGTTTAAGAACTAACGTTCCAGAATCTGAGTGCACTCTATTGGTTCTCACGGGGAGGGGAGAGAAATTCTCCTTCCTCCAGGCCTGGAGTCACAGTCATGGTGAGAAGGCTCTGTGATTTTAGCAGACTATCATGACAATGGCTGCTCTCTGTGGATCGCTTATCATAGACCCTGTCCTGTTGTAAGCTTTTAAAAACATATTTTTCTCAGCTATTCCTCAAAATACACTATAAGGTCATTTTATTCTCATTTTGGAGAAGAACCTCCCAACCTCTCCTGCCTCTGAGAGGCAGGATTCTGAGGAGGGTCCTGGAGGCTCCTCAAGTTCCTGATTTCTGAGTACTCTATGCTCTTATCAGACTTGCTGCTGTCCACTCCCAGGCTACCCTAGTCCCTCAGGTAGTCACTTGATCGCATGGCTTCTAACACCTTCTTCAAGTTGTCCTTTGCCACGTTTATTTTTACCACCAGATTTCCATGAAGGACTCTCCCTATGGTCTGTCTCATGTCAGTAAATGACAAATCCACGTGTCAATTCAAGAAACAGAGTTTTCCTTGATCTCTGTTTGCAATGGAGTTGGACTTCTAATCTTTTGTCTTTATTGTTGGAGCTAACATTAAAATATACCTACAATTGAGCTGCTTGTCACAAACTCTCCCATCACTTCTAGTCCAAACCACCATGATCTCCACTGGTCATCACAATAGACTTTAAAATTTTGCCATACACACCCTGCACGTGACACACTGCTATATCAAAACACCTGAATCTCTGCACAGTGATTCTTTGAAAAACTAGCACAAGTCAGAGTGCAAGACCTTTCAGCCTTTGGCTTCCAGTTATTTTCCAGCTCTCTGAGGGTAATACATAAGGTTCTGACAATGGCCACCAGTATTCTAAACAATGAACACTTCCGGTATCTCTCTTACCTCTTACCGCTCCACCCATTTCTGCTTCCCTGCTTTTCTCCTCACCACAGCGCC
Source organism: Castor canadensis (assembly GCF_047511655.1). Classification (NCBI taxonomy): domain Eukaryota; kingdom Metazoa; phylum Chordata; class Mammalia; order Rodentia; family Castoridae; genus Castor; species Castor canadensis. Next base: position 111,984,621 of record NC_133399.1, read on the forward strand.
TGGAACTGTAAAGAGCTCTCAGTTCAGCTCCTATGCACTTCCTAAAGTCTCTTCATCTGAATACCAACAGGGCTCATCCTTCTTTCCTTCGGGTCTCTGGCCAGAAGCCACCTTGCCCCGGAGAGTTCAGTGTCTTGTATTAAAATGCAAGCTTTCCTGTTCAGTGACTGTTTCAGAGAAAGTTCTACTTTCTCTTCTTAGGACTTGGTGCATGACATAGACAAAACGCTAATTTTTTTAATCTGCTAACTCTGAAATATAAGTATAATAAACTCTCTCTCTAGAGACTTTTTCTCCCTCAATCTCTCTACCAGGCCTAATGATTATTTCTGGTTCATATTATGGATTCAATAGATAGTTTTTCAAAAACTTTTGAAAAACCACCCTTTAGAACTTTCTGTTTTAAACCTTTTATTAAAAACTTATATTGTCCATTCTTCTTTATCTTATGCAATATTAAAGCTAGTTATCCACTGCTTGGATTATTTTGTGGTTATGTGTTGGAGAACATCATAGAATTTTGGGTGGACATGATTTCAACAAGTTCTACTTTACCATGTCTTCTTTTCAGAGATTAATTGAAAATGCCAAGACCTTTTGCCTTTCCCTTCATCACCCACCCATGCCATTTCTTCTGTTCTCCTCTGCGGACACCAAATCCTGCACTCATCATTAACACATTGTTTTCCCAATTATATCTGTGCAATTCCCAGAACTCCAGTTCCTTCCTTCACACGTGTCCATGTTTGCAGCATTCGAAAAATCAGGATGCTTTCAGACAGAACCACTGACTGTAAAGCCTGGAATGTCATTCTTCACACTTTGCTTACATATATATGTTTATACACAATTATGCACATACTACACATGGGACACTCTCATTCTCAATGTATGGTTGCAATGAAGTACTAGTGTTTATGAAAATAATTAAATAGATTGGGAAAGGTCTCTGGGACAAATGGCAGAACCCATGATTAACTCCCATTCACGTATGTGTTCAATAAATGCTAAGTGCAAGAAACCTTTCTTACCCTTGCAAACAAGATTGTGCCACCAAGAAGTCCTCAGAACAAAGAAAGATAACTAAGTACCCACCCCTGAGCCTGGGAGTCCCAGGGATGGTAAGACTTTCTTTGGAGCCCAGGATGCTGTCCTATGCAGGAAAGGAGAGTATGGAAGTTTCATGCAGTAGATACCATGGTGGGTGAGGACAGTGTACATGGTGAAGTGTAGCTGAAATCTGATACCATCAGGAGTGTGGTAGGAAATGGCACTGGGGAGGTAGGACCATAGAAAACACATTGTGTTACATGAAGGTATTTGCCTCTATCCTTGTAAGAAATTTGTTCACCTGTCCAAACTCAAAGAATGGACTCAGACAAGCAGAGTACAGTGAAACAAGACTTTAATGCCAACCTTACAAGGTTGGGTGCCTGACAAGCAGAGACCCTGGAAGCTGTTACAATAAGCATTATATTGTCTAGTGTGCAAGTCCCTTCCTGGTACTATTGGGTTTATATTCTTTTCACAGGCATCGCCTAATTCCTGTTGGGTTATTTAAAATATCCCTCTTGGGGATATTTTAATACTAGAGGTGGGTTTTAGGTGGCTATCTGCCTTTGTGGCAGGAAGGTCTCCATGTGATCTGTGCCTTCTGGCATATAACCCTTTTCCTCACTCTATTGTGATTTATCCTACCCAGTTTAAGTTCTCTTATCAGTTGCCTTCCCCAAACATCCACAAGCTGATACGCAAGTAAGGGGATTGGGTTAAATGCCTTGAAATATGGAACACCACTGACTTTATTCTAACATCCTGGAGGCAATACAGGATATTTCAAACATTTTGGGTAAGTGGGCATCAGGGACAGTGTCCCCAGTGAGGTAGAAATAGCAATGTTACAGGTAAAATAATCAGAATCCACTCTAAGGAAGTAGATTTAAGACATACTGTGGAGGCACACAGATTAAGATTAGAGATTAAGGATGGGAGCAAGGAAGTCAGAGGCAAGGACAACGGACTGCTGGTTACCTAGGACTATAAGGGATGGTGGAGAATGGTGAGAGGTGCTGAATCAACTAGGTTTCTTCATGGGATGAAGAAAATGTTTTGCAATCAAATTATGGTGACAGTTGCCCCATCCATATAGAAAACATTGACCTGTACAAGTTAAAGAAGGGAATATCACAGTAGGCTAAACTCCACAAAGCTGCTGCTTTTACAGAAGTCTTAAGACTAGTGCTTAGTCAAGTGGGCAATTGGTGATGTCACTTCCTTTTGATTTCAGCTCAGGAGAGGAGAGCTGAGGACCCTGGAGACTTCAGAGGTGATTGTGAGATGCCCAAGTTGAGATGGATATGATACCAAATGGCCAGTCACATTCCTGGCTGTACGCCAAACCTTGATTTACTAGAAAGCTGATGGTTACTTGTTTATTTCTGAATGCTACTCTCTTTTTGTATGCAAATCTAAGGCCCTTGCCTATAAATATTTCATTAATCATTTAATGCTTAAACTGGTACTGCTTAAGTTAGTAAGTAATTACTTAGTTATTAAGTTTCAGTATTTTCCAAGTTGACTTATACAAATTTGGAAATATAAAGTTAAATAAATCCATACTCTTTTTTGAACTATTTAATACATAACATTCATATACCTTAGTATACTAAACTTTGACCGTTGAATTGGATAAATCTTAAAACTTTCATTAGTGGCTTTGTCTGTGATAGTTTTTTGAGTTATAGTAATAATCATTATCATTCTGATTGGCTCTTTATATTTTAGGAAAATAATATGCAAATTCTATACATAAATATATATATTTTTGGTCCTAAAAAGGCACTTTTTTCATGGGTTACCTAGAGGGGAGACTGATGAAATGGGTATAGCAGAAGAGTAATCTGAGTCCATTTAATTTTACATCTGCCACCCCCTTCCTCCTTATGCTGATTATTGACTTGCAAGGCCCTCTCAGCAGGCCGTCCTGACCTTGAAGCAGCAAAGAGTGCTGATTGAGGCTATTATGAGCAAAAGGCTGGCGTTATGCTGAGTAAATGAGAATCCAAAATAAAGAGTGTGTGAAGGCAGCAGCACCCATATTCAGATCGGCTAATTTCCTTTGGGAAGAGCTAAGTCCATCCCCGTGATCTCTTCTGCAAAAACGATTCAGTCAAAGTCTGACCTGCTGGCTGGGGACGTTTAGGTAAACATAAACAAAAATACAAAGGTCTTAGATTGAGTGGGAAAAGCAACCTTAGGGTACACTTGAAAATACCCAGTGGTTGCAATTAACGTCTCCCCAACGCCCAGCACTATACATACTACAGCATGATTCATATTTGGTTCAGAAATATAATTGGTAAACACAAGCTGTGCTGTGTGTTACATAAGCATTATATTGACTAATTTTTTTCTCTAATGGAAAAGAGTGGACGCTTCTAACATGTACACAGTAAACACATTGTTTTGCACTAGCATCACACTTCTCAAACACAGAACACTCATATCCTTTCTGCTGGTCCCTGAGACATGCACATTTTTCAGGGGAGCAGTGTCTTCCACCTTGGTCTTGAATTTCCTGTTTGTGGACCCAGAAAGCAGCTGGCTGATGGGGGGGTCACAAGAGGGCTTCTTTGAATCCCAGTTGATCCCATGTGCAAGCCTCACATAAGTATGGCCTCCCTGCTTCTATTTTGTATTTTGTCAGTTTGTTTTTACGTTACATCCTTACGACAGACATTTTATAGAAAATTCAAGGAACTGTGATGGGTGCTGTGAAACAGAATGTGCTGTTGCAGAAGTCTTGATGAAATGTGTACCTGAGTCACGACAGGATATAGTAGAGAGTGCAGTATGAGCTTCAGGTGGAGTTCATAGGGTCTTCGGGAGGGGGATCCTGTTTGGGACATCTCACAGAAGGGAGCAGCTCCTTCAAATTGGGCTTTGTTGATCCCCTATTAGGACTTGCAGAAATGTAGGAGTTTATGTAAAAAGATAAACCCTTGTCTCTTCTCTTTGTATATCTCATTTCTTTCTTTTTTTTCCTACTCTGAAAATGCACTGATAGAGAAGGATCATGTAAACACCTGAGCACATGAGTTCTTAAAGGAAGACTCTTCTCCCAATATAGATTTTTAACAAGCTATGAATTTCTTAGTCTCAGAAATAAATATCCAAGGGAAGAATAGTGCACAAATTGTACAACATAAAAAAGATTCTTTGGATTAGGGAGACCCTGTCAAGATTCCTCCAATCACGATATTTAGGAAATAGCCTTTAGCACTGATAACCAAAGTCATGGTAGGACGTACTCCTCCTCAAAATCAGACTGGTAATGTAAGCTTGGCATGTTTATAGCATCTTTGCCTCTCAGCCTATCATCCTTGCAAGTTCACGCAGTTAGGTTTTGAGGCAGGATAGTGACTTACCATGGCTTGTCCTAGCTTGACTCAGTTGGTAGTGATTTCCTAAAGCAGGATGTGAACCTCCTAGTACAGGGCTCATCTGCTTCTGAAGGCCACTGCTGATTTTCACACGTACTTCTCAACAAGCCTCCTGTTTCCTGTGTGTTTATCTAACATGATGGCCTAAGCTTTAAGATCGCTGTTGCTCTGTTGGTAAGATTCAAAACATCACAAAACGCTTCGAGTTATGAGCTACTCAACTTTCATGCTTGGAGAAAATTACTTATTTTTCATTTCAGTTGTCACTTATGTATAATGCAACCGTTAGCTTCTGTGTTTCAATGCTGTCATCTGGAACAGTGCTAATATATTAGTGGAGTATCTACAAGGTGCCCAAGCAGTGCTCGCTTCCCTTTCTTCCTTCCAAGAATTCCTGCGCTTTCTCTGTGGATGCTGCTGACCCCAGAGTGAAGGATGCAGCTGGGTCTGGCTTTACACTGATGCCCCACTGCTCTGCAGTAAAGACCTACCAGATCTGTGAGCAACGCGCCTCTTTAACGTTGAAAGTTGTTCTGACTGTGGACAGACACTTGGTACCCTTTTCACCAAGTCTTTTCCTCAAGTTTCCCTTGGCATTTGGCAAGACATGAAAGGTTAATAAAAACAGTTTGGAACATAAAAAAACAGCTTGTATTTGAAGGTTTAGCAATGGAAAAAAGAAAAAAGAACTATGAAGAAATGGGTTTAATTCAAGCCAAAGTCAAATAAAAAATGTCCATTGTACAATGCTGGCGAATAGCTTTTCAATGGAAGGCCAAAATCCAGTCCAGTTCGAAGGTTCACATTTACATTAAAATCACCTTTGACTTCCTTTGTTCTCTCAGTCACCATACTCAATAGTTTACCATTTTAGTGATGCAAATCTTACTGTCTGTATATGGCTTAACTCACCAATGATCCTGCAAGTCTAAGAAGGTCCTGGTAGTGACTTCACCTTGTTCTATCTCCATTGGAGAGTGATGCACTTAAGGTGTTGTCTGGGGAACTTATGGTGACTGGATACCTTCTCTCTCTGCTTCCTATTGTTCAGGCATTTGTTCCTGGGCCTCCTCAACTATTGCAGGAAGAACAAAAGGCACTGGGACTATCCATTGCTACATGAATGCACTTTTAGAAACATCTCAAATACCAGGCACTCAACAAAAAGTCCATATTTTATGGGTAGTGTCATGATTACTTATAATTCTTTACCCAATCCTATCTACTATAAAAGTCCTATGCATGAAGACATAGGTCTTACAGTAACTTAGTTTGTTAATAAACAAACAGAAGTATCAACAATTTACATTGAATATACCCTAAAGTTTGTCTCATCCATAAACCAATTAATAAACAGTTAACATAGGACATGTCACTGAGAAAGTATAGAAACACTCATTTTGTAATACAATTCTGTCTTTTCAAGTTATATTTCATTACATTTATGATATTTCTTCATATTGTCTTTCTTTGGGGATTTTATTCTCAGTTATCCCTTCAGTCTTATCACTATACCTTAATGTACTATTACTTCTGTATCATGTATGATGAAAGATACAATGTTTTATATTGCATCTTTAAAAGTACAATCTCAGCCAAGTTATTAATTCAAATTCTTCTTCTTTATTAGTATATAATAGTTGTACAGGAGGCGCACACTCTGACATTTACGTACATTCTTACATTATATTTTTATAAGATCACCCCCTGTTGTTCTCCCTCATTAACCCTCCCCCACTTCTCAGAACAATTTCAGTAGGTGTCATTGTTCTATTTTCATACATGAATACAAAATACATTCACCATATTTGCCCTCCTTCACCCTTTCTTATACTCACCTTCCTCCCACAGGTGCCTGTACCCGGGTAGGACCTGTTCTGCATCTTGCCCGTTATTTTTTAAGTGTATATTGACTGTTCAGGGGAGTTTTGCCTTGGTATTTCAGACTTGCATATGTTGTGCTTTAATTAAATTAACTACCTATGTTTCTTACTCTTTCTCTATTGCCTTGCCCTCCAATAATTCAGCAGCTTATAGTGCATTACGTTGTATTATCTTTATACACAGATACGGTGTTTTTAATATTTTCTCACTCTTTCTCTCTTTTGTCTCTCTGTAGTTGCCTCAGACAGCTCCACCAATATAATCACTAGTACAAGCATTTTCTCTTCTCTCTCTATATATATGTATATATTTATGTGTGTATATACAAGATCATATATATATTTATATCTACATTTGTCTTTTAAGTCTAGTTTAGACAGATGAAGGAAAACATGTGGCTTTGGACCTTTTGAGCCTGGCTTATTGCATTTAAGATGATGGTCTCCAGTTCAATCCACTTACCTGCAAACAACATAATTCTAATTTTCTTTACGGATGAATAATCCTCCACTGTATATATGTACCACATTTTATGAATACTGAGAATATAAAGAACATTCCTCAACATTATAAAGGCTGGGTATGACAAACCTATAGCCAGTGGGCCATGGGGAAAACTGAAACCATTTCCTGTAAAATCAGGAGCAAGGCAAATGTGTCCACTCTTTCCACTCTTATTCAACATAGTACTGGAATTCCTAGCCAAAGTAATAAGACAGGAGAAAGAAATAAAAGAGATTCAAATAAGGAAGGAAAAGTCAAATTTTCCCTATTTGCAGATGACATCATCTTATACCTGAGAGACCCTAAGAACGCTATCAAATTATTCCTAATGCTCATTTAATATTACTAGCAAGTGATCTATGGGTCCCCGTAAAGTTATCATGATTATGATGTAGTTCTTAAATGGATATACTGAATGGAAGGGAGGAGTATCAATACTAATATTTAATTCATACTCTGATTTTTCTAACAGAAATAACATATATCAGTGATACATTTGTGTGGCATCTCTGCACTTGTCTTTGATCTGTATTTTTAGGCTTTTCTGTATCATATATGGATCAAACTCACAAATTTGATAACATTTTTCAGCATTTTAGAATTAGAAAGCTTTGCTATGTATGCCTGGTTTCACAGCTGTCTTTGTGTACTAGAATTTAACATCTGTGGTTCAATCAGCAAAAGTGAACTCTCATGCACTGTGTTGAGAGACACGGACACACATAGGAAAGGTTGCAATCTTTGCACTTAAGATGGTTTATCTTAATCTTGTGACTGTAGAGAAGTGCTAAATTATAATTGGGCTGTGCAACACTGCAATATATTGAGTCCTCACCATGTTCTAAGTACTAGTCAACATCTTACCATTTAATTGAGTTCTCACAATAGTCATACAGTTTTTATGACTATCCCAGTTTTGTAAGAGAGGAAGATAAGGTGTGAAGAGTTTCCATATCTTGAGTACCTTACTATGATAACTAGTGGTATGGTCTAGATCAAAATGTGTTTCTTATGACCAGACAGTCAGTTTCCTAGCAGGCCTGCAGAACCACTCCTGCCATAGAATACTTAAGTCAGCAAAGAAAATTTGTGTTGGTAGCTAGAGGGGAAGAAATTTATTTTGGACCAAGGAGGAATTCAATAATAACTAACAGAACATTCTGTCATGATACAGTTTATTAACTGTAGAGTTTTTCATGCATATTTTCTAATGTGAATCTTGTTATTATAATGTAGACCATTATTAATATTTTTATAATGCAGAAGCTGTTAAAGAGGCTTAAAAGATTGTGTGACTCCTCGAGTTTACATGGGAGTTACTACAAGGCTAAGGCAAATGTCAGTCTCTGTGCTCCAACAGTATTACCTTTCAATGTGTGATGAGAAGACGAAGGGCCAATCAGCAGATGTGTGAAGGATGCAGGGGGCCACTCTGGCCTGTGACCAGGGACAAATGGAAGTGGTGTAGTGAGGAGTAAGTGAGCACATAGCAGTCCTAAGACCCCATAGCTCTCAAGTGCGTTGAGAGGTTGATTAGTTCCAAGGGCAGGAACGAGGCACATAAACAGCAGCATCTGAAGGAAGAGGGCTATTTCTTGCAGGATGGAAAGGACTGTTTCCCACAGTCCTATTTTACATCCCATAAACTGAAGTCTTTTGATCTTGGGGTCTCTGTGCACATTTGCGTCAATGAGATGTACTGGGTGGGCTTTTGCTCAGAGATACTGGTGCTAAGCAGAGAACTCCAGGGAACACTTCCCAGCATGCAAAGATCAACTCTACCAAGAAGACTTTTTAAAATATAAACATTTAATTAAAACATGGAAACCTGTTGTTTATGCTTTTCCATTGGCTATTTAAGATACATTTGAAGAAAATAAACTTTGTAAACCATAACTGAGCACCAAAGATGGTCTCGATCTTTGACCTCATAAGAAGTGAAAATTCTGAGTTTTGATGCTGTGTAGTTTCATATGCAAAGATGTGCAAGGAACAAAGTCCTCCTTAAGTAATAAATGGCAAATTCTCCTGCTCCTCAGATCTTGACTATAAAATACGTGCATATGTTCATGTCCCAAAGCCCCCAACATGATGGAAGCACATTCCCAGAATACTTAGGATTTTTTCAGGGCTTTTGGAGTCATTGTAAATGTCAGTGGTCATTTGTGACCACAGGGCCAGATGTGAGAAGCCCAGGGTGTAAAGTGCTGAGGTAAGTGTAAGGTGACACCTGGGTAAAAACCACATTCCTATGATTGTGTAATTTGAAGACACCTCCTGTTTATTTCTTGTTCTTCTTCTGGCAATAGACAAATGGATGTATGGATGAATGCACAGCTAGACAATTGGAGGTTGAGATACGGTGATCTTCTTAGGAGGTACATATTTGGAGAGTGAATCATGACAGTTTCCTTCTTTGAGCCTAATGAAGGGAAGGAAGAATACTTTTAATTACAATGCAGTTTTTGAAAAAGTTGCAGCATGGGTGGTGGGACACTGGGCAGAAAACTGACATGGAAATTCAGAAATCTGAAAACCAGTTGCAGGAGGTTCCAATGACACATAGATGTAGCATCAAGAAAGCACAGAGAGATTGAAGTCATTTCTAGAAAAAAAAAGATCATTAATTGTTTAATTTTTGTGAAATTCTCCTATGTGTAAAATAAAAGTTAAAGATTTGTGGAATCATGGACAAAAAAGACTTGATCCTGGAGACAGAGGAGAAAAGTGAGAAGTGCCAAACTCCAGGAAGGGAGCCTCAGCCTGATAAGACTGGACACTAGGAGAAGGATCAATTCATCGGCTCTTAGTTTTAATTTGAGTCAGCAGTATGGTGTTGATATAGGAAGAGTGAGGGCCCCACGGAGAATAAAAGTCCTTTGCAAGTTCCTCATTCTGCTCCCAACTGCAATACATCTACAATCACAGCAGTTTCACATATTCAACCTGCCAGACACACAGGATGACTTATGAGCACACTCCCACCCAAGAATGGGTGGGCTGAAAATGGAATAAAATGCTTGGCCCTGTTGAGGATAAATGACAGTCAACATGACCTCACTGGCTTGAAACACTACATTCCCTGGTGCCTAGGTAGACCTGTTAAATTATCATAGAACTTTTGAAGTCAGGCCATCTTATCCACAGCCTCAGTTTCCAAGACTTGTTACCTGCAACCGTCTGGGAACTTAAAGTATTAAGTGGAATAGTCCATAAACTAATAATTCATAACATTGAAATTCCATGCCTTTCTTAATCGGATGAGGAAATCTTGCACTGTCCAGTTCTGTCCTGCTCAGGACCTGAATCTCCATTTTGCCTGGATTATGCACTGTGTACCCGTCACTTCACTTAGTAGGCATTTTGGTTGTCAGAAAGCCTGTCACTGTGTGGTGGTGCTTGTGTTCAAGTGACTCTTATTATACTCAATAATTCTTCCAAACCAAATGAGTAGTGAAGCTTAGAATTCAGATACGCCAAAGAGAAGTCTTAAGGAATTCCCTTTAGTGAGGAGGTAAAAAATACCTGACTTAATAAGGAAGACACAAAGAATCATATGCTGAGGCGTCCATGACCTACAGGAAGAACAAATTTTCTGCTCACGAAATTGTGAGGAAGGACCAAGATATTCATGCTGTTTTTGACATTTCACTTGTAACTGCAAAAGCCACCGCCATCTTGTAAGGTAATTGCTTACTTCAGATGGAAAAGCCAGCAAGTCACAGCCATGGTGGTGTCCATAGTTTTAGGATCTCATCAGGATCATGGGCCATACCCCATGTAGATAGTGAGAGACCACTGCTCCCATTCACAAACACTGGTTGCCTTTTCTATCTCCACTACTTGCTTGGGTGTCTTTGAGGCAGAACTTCTCTTGTTCACTTTAGTTCCATGAGCGATTAGATGAGCAGAGTAACTGGCATACACTGACACCTTGATCTGACTTGTTCAGTGAATAAAATCTAGAAGGAACTCCTAAGAAGGTCTTAATAAAAAAATAAGGAAAACATTGCATATGTGTAAAATGCTAAGGTTTGGAAAAAAACTGCACTTTCTCTCTGCTTTAAAATTATTCTTCTGGTTTTCGTTTTATTCTCACTAATGATCATTGCCGTGCAACCACTACCCCGTCATGCTCACCCCACTCATCCTGCCTTCCCTGCAAGTTGGCTTTTGGGATCAGATGAAGGAGAGAAGAGGGAGTGGCTGCTGGCTTCTGTCTCCCCACTGGATGCCTAGTGGAGAGTCTGGAGAATTCTTCAGTCTCTGTCTTTTAACTTTAGACACAAAATCATTTGTATCTATTGGCCATGAGATTGCAATTGATGCTCTCATTAATTAACACTTCTTTCCTGTCCCAGAGCCCCGGCTCGTGTGTGATATTTTCCAAGCTCTCCGTCTTCGTGAACTCCACTTCATTTCTTATTGAAAATGCAGAGCATCAGGGCAAGAAGAGTCTTAATAGAAAGAAATGTTATCGGTGCTGTGGAGAATTTCCTTCCAACACACACTGAGGCAGACTCCCATGGAGACAGCTGTTCTCAGTCTGACACAGCTCTCAGCATCAGTCACATTTCAGCTGTAGATGGAACTTTGCCTCACTGGGCTGGAAACAGGGAGGGGGTTGTCTACAGCAGTGATTGCAAATATGAGCCCGGGTCCTTGTATAGACATGTAAGCCAAGAGGGTGTGACTTCTTCGCTCCAGGATACAGAAGGGGAAGCAGAGCGATGAGCAAGTAGCTATGAAATTTCTGTAAAATTTCAAAGGATCATTTAGTAATGACTGCCTTTTAAGAGGAAGAACAAAAGCAGATATACAGCTTGTACCGCATACTAATCAAAATTTATTCATGAAGTTTAAGTTCAAACCTTGCTGTGTCTAAATATTTTCATTATTTATTACAATTAGCATATGCATGATTCACGTTACCTGTCTGCCTTATTCACGAGCGCTAGTCCTGAAGAATAGCACTTAAGGAAAAATTGGACAAATCTCTCCCACTAGCTTGTGATAACAATCCCACCTGGGCCAAGCAGTGTCATTCAGCAAGATGCCACACTGTTCCACTGTAAGTGCTCATTACATGTGCAAACAGTGATGCAAAAATGTATTAATTACTACCTTAGAGGCAGGCATAAGGTAAGGAAAATTAGTCTTCATGTTACAATTTGAAAAATGAGTCATGGTAGTTAATTAACCTATCTAATACCTCAAGGTAATGAATGCCTGAATCAATTCACAATTAACAATTCAAATAACCTCACTTTTAAAGTGGCCTTAGGATACCTGCATTTAAAATTGGAAAGCTGTAGTGCCTGGCTCTGATCTCTTTTTGTAATACATTTTTGTGCCAGACACGGAATAAGCTCTAACTTCACTGGGAGGCAGAGCCTTCTCCATTTTTTTCTTCACATAACTTTCCACTTCAAAAGCCCCCAGTGAATTCTCAAAAAATTATATTAGATTTCCTTTCTTTGTACTTCGAGTTCGCTATGAAAATTCCCTACCCCAAATAAAACAGAAAAGAAAAAGCTTCAGTGTTTGAAGCAATCACACTTATTGACCATTGCAGGGTGCACTCAAGTTGTAAATGTTTGTATGTCTGGATTTCCAGTACACAATGCTATTGAAAGTCACTCACTCCCTTTCCCAGCTCTAGTGCTCAACACAGCACCTGCCACCTGCAATACCTTCGGTCAATGTTGACCAAACAAAATTTACCCACATCAAAGGAATCAACTTTGGCAAGTAAAAGAAAATAGAACTTTTACTTTTATTAATATGTTTAATAAATTCTATCAGCTGGGAAAGGAGATCAGGTACTGGTATACAAAATAAAGTCTATATTCTCATAATCCCCAAATTTCCATTTCCTGGTTAACCACCCTCAATTTCCAACTGTCTCTAGGATTGTGTACATAAATATTTTGTAGGTGTCCCTAGTTCAACATGGATAAACCTGAATTCCCCACCCCTCCTTCCATTTTCAGAATAACTGGCTTTAACCTTATTTTAGCAAATGATATGCTCCTGTGCTCAGCTTGCTGGATTAGTCTTCTCAGAATATCTGCTGATGCTTAGTTCTCTGTCTTAATCCTCCTCGTGACCAGACTGTCTCCACCTTGTCAAATCTGACCCACAAGGTTTTCCAACTGTAGCCTCAGCTTTCCCCCTCCCATCATCGGGGTTTTCATTTTGTCCCCTTTCTTTTCTCCTATATTAATAAATCATGGCCTCACTGTTGTCCTTAACTAGTCCTCCCTTTTCCAGGTGGTCCCGTGCAATTGCTCTAGAGTTACCTTCTTAAACACAACTCCCAGGTTCATAGTTTCACTGAGACCTTGTCTGCTTGTAGTCATTTGTCATATGAGAAATTTTATAGGCTGCTCCCTCACTGCTATTTCATTCCCTTTTTCACATGCTTCAGTCATTTCCTGAACTGGTCTCCACCCCTGTACTTATCAGTCTTGTTCTGCTTAAGCTCATTTCACTTTTCTCCTTATTTAAAGGCCATAGCTTGTTCTCAGATGTTCTTCCTTACCCTCACCACTAAATGAGCTCTCACAACTTAGCTTAAACTTTACTTCTTAGGTAAAAATTTCCATGAATCCATTGACTTCATCCCTTAATTCTCTGCATTCTTCACACTGTTGCTAGGACTACCTTTATTGCTTATATTCCAATGTGTCTCTGCCCACAGACAATGTGTTCTCACCACCAGGTAAAAATCTCAGCAATCTTTCCATGGCTAATATGTAACACTTCATGCTCATTCTGTAGATGGTTGATTTCCTACCATCTAATCATTTCTTTGTTTCTCTAATTTTCTCTCTCTCTCATTTATTACCATATGAAGTTATAAATTTGAATCCAGCTCAATAATGAAGTTCTTGTTTTAGTTGTATGAATTAAATGTTCATGAAATTAGATATTGTCTTATTCCATATATATAAACAAGAAATGAGAGATTAAGCTTAACCACTGTAGAAGTTCAAATTTTTAAATCATGTGGTTGATGGTGGCACCTTCTGGCCAAGTGTGATATTACATCTCAGGTCTACTGTTTTGAGGACAGAAGACACACTTCTGGGAGCTAAGGTAATAGGGTCATTCATTGTCCTCTATGGAAGGGAGGGTGACCTATATCAAGGAAGGTTCTTTGGGGTCCTGTAAGTGCTAAACACAAACTCAAGCAACACTTACCGCTTGTGTGTACAAATTACACTCAGGTACACAGCTAGTCAACATGACCAACTCACAATTGATCAGAAGTTTCCACCGATCAATCTGTGTATCTTTTCTTGGGATTTTATCCTAAGACAACCAGTAGCAATCAGTGTCAATCAGGAGTTGCTCATTTATGTATGAAGAGTCACCTCCCTTTTGGGAGACTCTGATCAAGCACTTGCTGTGCAATAACTCAGGTAGCAGGGTCTACTCTGCCCTAAGGATACAATATAAGCACCTTAAAGTTCTTGTTTTCTACAATTTTCTGTTCCGTTGGAGTATAGCAATTAGTTTCCCATCATGACTTCTCTACTGTAGGTAGTAAATTCCACTCTCAGAATAAGGAATACCTAAAAACTCACAGGCATATTTAAATCCAGTAAGAATTAGAAGGAAGTACAGGCTTTCCTCCTAAAATGTTTTCACTTAAACTGTTGAAGTGATGCTAGTCAGCTTGATAATTACTCCTTGAAAAGTTGACCAAGACAGGCTAGAAATTCCCTTGCTGAAATCAATTTAGAGCATTCTGGGGCAAAGAAACCAAACCTAGAATGCATGAGCAAGAATTCTGAGCTTTCTAATGTCTGAGAAATCCCATGCATTTATGCAAATGCATCTTTCTGTATCACTGGGGTCACACTCAGCCACTCTGAGAGTAGGTGTCTGAGTTAGCTACTAACTCCCTAATAGTTGTGCAATCCTGTCCAACTAGAAATCTCTGTTCACTTTAATTATTTATCAACAAAAATAGAGATCATTGTGCCATCTCCCTGAGAGGTGTTATAAAGAATGAATGAGATAATGTATTTAGACACTTAGCAGAAAAAATTTATACATACTGCATGGTCAATAAGCATTGGCTTTCTTCATTTTTAACCTCAAACACAGTCAATCATTTCCATAAAATCTTGGATACCTTGGGCCTCAGTGGTCAGCCCACAGATCCTTCTGCCTTGAGAATCCCTCCCCCTTCTTTATTTAGACAAATTCTCGATTTTCCCCACGGTCACATCATCTCTCCTCTAAAGCCTTCCCCAGTGCCTTCACTGATGATGTTGGCCACCATGTCTGTGGTAATGCCTCGTTGTCTCTCCTGAAGCTCACCATTAGATAATCAATCATAGCTACTTCTGATTGTGTACATCTCCATACGTGCTCACAGGAACTAAAAACCTATCCAGGAACCAGAATCTGGACATCTCATAAGCTAATAATTTGTCTCCTTTCTGTACCACCTAGTTCTTCATTGCTTTGACAAAATACCTGAAATAGACAACTTAAATTTAAGAAAGATCTTGATCCATGGTTTCCAAAGTTTTAGTCTATGGTTAGCTGGTTTCCATTGCTTTTAGGCTGTAGTGAGGAAGAACATAGTGGTGGGAACACGAAGCTGTCACTTCATAGTTGATGGGGAGCAGAAAGAGAGGAGTGGTCCTAGGACAATATATAACTACCAGGACACACCCTAGTGATCTACTTTCTTCAACAAGGTCTCACCTGTTTTCTACCACATTCCAGGAATGCCTTAAAATCATGAATCCATCTGTTGATTAATCCATCAACTAAGAACTCTCATGACCCAATCACTTCCCTAGAGCCATACCTCTGAGCATTGCAATGGGGACCGAGTCTTTAATACATACATTTACTGGAAGACATTTCATATCCAATCCATTATACCTTCCAACAGAAGTTGGATGAAAGCTTCCATCTCAGTCCGTCACACACACACACAGAGCATTGGCTATGCATTTGGACTTGTGAGGATGTCACCAGAGCCCAGAGAAGCAAGGAAACCACCCAGTTCAACAAGCAAGCCACTGAAGCCCTCTGAATTGATGGAGAAAACCAAAGCTGAGTTTTGTTCTCAATCCTGGAATTGTTTCTGGGGAGTCCTCTTCTGAGTTTGTGTACCTGAGCAGTTGGGATTTGGGCTCCAACATCTTTGCTCCCAAGCAAGGAGTTTCAGCTTCGCAGCACTGGCCATTGGAGTGAACCTATTTGCTAGGGTGGGTGGCTTCACCTTCAACTCCATCAACTCCTGTAGAAACAAAAGGTGCTCTGTCTGGGTGTCTGGGGGAGAAATTGGTCCCATAAGGAGCACCTGTTAGAGTCTTCTCTCTCAAATTGTATGGATTGGACTGGACCCTCAAGGTAAGGAACAAGCATCCACTTCTAAATGTGTTGTGAATATTTATTGAACAATTAATTGGAGTGTGGGGAATCAGACAGTCATCACATGATGCTTTGACAATGGAAAAAATAAGGTACCACATTATCAGTTGGTCAGCGGGTCAGGCAAACCTTGGCTTCAATTCTGAATTTTATGGCATTTTTAAAAGGTATTTAAACACTTGGAGGCTTCTTTCCTTCCTACATGTGAACTAAACACAATAAGACCTAGAGAGTTGACAAATAAGAGAATGTGTGTAGGACGTTTGGCACACGGTAGGCACCTTGTGCTGACATTGGTGAGTTTTTGGTAAATGGCAGCTATTTTACCATTTGTTGTTACTATTTCATTAATAATCATAAGGATGATAATTATAAGATGTTGCATAGCTCCATGCAGCTCAGGAAAGAGGATGTTAGGCTAATGAAAAGCTGTGCATGGGTCTCTTATTTTCGTCACTCCCATAATCTGCTCTTGTCATGCTTGTTCCTTTTTTGTCAAATACGGAAAATAAAGACACAGTTGTATTTTTCAGATTCTAGAGTCTTTGTCCATAGAACACCTGATGACTTAATGAAGGTTTGACAGTTTCTCTTTATTCTATGGCATGGGTAAAATGCCTTGGAACAACCTTCCCACTTTCTGAATTCCATGGGTGGAGTTGAAGGAAAGGGCAGATCATCCTGTCAGTCACCATCTGCCTGGCACAGCCCTGACACTGTGGGGCTCTAAATGCCTCCTTGATTAACTGTACTTTTTCATCAAGTAGCAAATAATGCCTGTGAAGGAAAAGAAAGCAGTTCATCGTGAGTTCAGTAGACTCCATTCCAGAGGCATCTTTTGATACTGACTTTTCCAGAATTTCTCCATGGGCTAATTTGTATTTCTACCTTCTGAGCCCACAGTCACCTCAAAGTAGATTACACGTAATTCTGCAATGAGCTGGGCTTTTGTTTGTTAGAAAGGGGTTCTAATTAACCGGAGATGAAGGAAAACACAAGGTATGATGCAAATTGTCTTTAGCAGCAAGTGCAGTTTCCTCTGTGACCAATTGCTATCAAGTCATGCTTCACTCCATGTCTTGAGTTCCATTATTTATCTGTAATGTTACTACCAGCTGCTTATTTTCCATCTTTTATCTACCATTTATTTTTTATCTGTTTATCTATCTTATATCTATCTATCTATTTTTCTATCATCTATCCATCCATCCATCTATCCATCTAATTTGTGGTTTGTCTCTCTTGTAATCTCTCTGTAGTCATTTGTTGGGGCAGTAGCTTTATAATCCCTGTTTATTGAGCATTCAAGACCAAGATAAGTCCCAGGTAACTGAAAGAATAATTTATTCTATATGAACTCAACTCTTTTAAATTATTTCATAGCTAAGTAGTATTCCTTAGTAGTCATGAATCATCTACAATGTGCCAAGAAGAATTTTGGTAGATTCTGGCAATGAGGCTGTAGGAACAACTTTCCAAGTTTCATTTTTCTGTTTTTGTATATCCGTGTGTGTCTGGGAAAAGAACTCAGGGCATTGCACATGCCATGTGAGGTGAGCACTGTACCATGGAGCTATACCCCCAAACCAAGCTAACTTAATGTGGGCACCCTGATTCAGAGCGACATAGGGCTGTAAAGGCGAATGTCCGTTTTCTCATCACAGCCTTACTGTGGAGGAGGAATTTGTGTTCAGCGTCAGGTTCTCCAGGCTGACGTGGGCCTGTGTGGAACTGAGTTGCTCAGAATGATTCTTTTTAGTGAGCAATATGTACAAATGCATAGGTCAGTCTCTCGTGGCCAGTGCTGCACAGGGGGCAGAGGCAGCTCATCATGGAGCAGTGATGAGGACTTGAGGGCAGATTGTGTTTGTGTGTTTCCTCTCTATACATGAGGGCTGCTGGTGGGTATGGTGGCATTTCCTGTGACAGCTGATGGAGGAGCATCTCTCCTGTACCAGCTTGACCAGACCCTGGTCCCCAGGGGAAGCATCACTCTCTTCTCTTTGCTCTCAAGACTGTTCTTTGACCCTCAACAGGAATGTGTAACTCTGGTTGCATGTGTCTACTGCTAATTTGGAACTTCCCTTGCAGGGAGTTCCATGACCTAGTCTTCTTTGCTTCTCTATCTTGTTAGCATTCAGCACAGTGTGTTGCCCACTGCAAATGCTCAAAATATGTGTGTTGGTTAAGTATAGAAACATATAAATAGATTAGTTTGGTTGTATTGAGTTCATAGGTGAATATTGAAAACTAAACTCTGTAAATGAAAAAAAAATATTAAAATAGTCATTAAGATTTTATAAAATTCAGGACTAACCAAGTTGGGAAATCTTTGTTAAAAGATTGAAAGAAGTTACTTTAGAATTTGGGTTATAATATGCAAGATCAGTCTAAACAAAATGACTGAAGTAGTTATTTTCCAACTGGTCACCTTTTTGTTAAGTTCCAATCTTACTGCATATGGCAATCTGATGAATTTTAAATTACCAGTATTTTAGCATTATTATAATGATCATCAGCAGTGCAGTTTTGAGAAATTCTTATCTGTTGGTATAAGACAACAGGAAAGGTGGTGAGTTCTAGAGACAGACTAAGTTCTTATTCTCTTTGAGTTGCTAGCTCGGTGGTGGGGGCTGGTTAACTCACCCCTTACAGCATCACAAGTACTGGGATACAGATGACCAGAACATGTTTGTTATTATTCCGATCCAGGGACTCAATGGACATTCTTGAGCTGTGATCCCAGTAAATCTTCACAACACTAAAGACAACCCCTACATCCCATGGTCGGGGGAAGAAACTGAGGCACAAGAATTAGGTGACTTGCTGAGAACAGAATCAGTGGTAGAGAGCATTTTAAGCAATGGCCGCCTGATTCATGTGCACCTGATCTGTTATTGACCAATATTGCCCAACCTGTGCTGTTAACCCTAGTGCTGGTCTGGGCTGCCAGGAAGTGAGCTCCATGGGAGGATTTGGTGGAAGGTGGTAGTCGGGTTACTCTTGGTGCACAGCTGAGGCTAAAAAGTCAATAAATAGCCTGTAGTGCTTAGTGGTTGAGATTCCAGACCACCACCACCACCAACAAAAACAGTGAGGTTTTTATATTTAGATCTTTGATACACTTTGAATTGATATTAGTATAGGGCAAGAGATAGAGGGAGTTTCAATCTTCTACACATTAATATCCAGTTTTCATTTGTTATGCATTTGTTGAAGAGCCAGTCTTTTCTCCAACATACATTTTGGGTTCCTTTGTCAAAAATTAAATGACTGTAGCTATGTGGATTTAGTCTGTTCCATTGGTCTTCATCTCTGTTTTTGTGCAAATTCCATGCTGTTTTTACTGGTATGGTTCTGTAGTATAGTTTGAAGTCAGGTATTGTGATACCTTCAGCATTGCTCTTTTTGCTCAGAATTGCTTTAGCTATTTGAGGCCTTTTGTGTTTCCATGTAAGTTTTGGATTGTTTCTTTTATGTCTGTGAAGAATGTAATTGGAATTCTGATGGGGATGTCACTGAGCATGTAAATTGCTTTTGGTAGTATAGACATTTTCATAATGTCAATTTTGAAATTTTGTCAATCCATAAACATAGATCTTCCCATCTTCTGATGTCTTCTTTGATTTATAGTTTTTGTTGTAGACAGCTTTAACTTCTTTTTGTTAAGTTTATTTCTAGATACTTTTATTTTTTAAGGCTATCATGAATGTGATTATTTTCCTGATTTCTTCCTCATTCTGTTCATTGCTACCATATAGAAAAGCTACTGATTTTTGTATAGTGATTTTGAATCTTTCTACTTTGCTGAAAGTGTTTATGACATATGAAAGGTTTTTTGGTGGAGTTTTTACAATCTTTTAGATATAAGATCATATCATTTGAAAAACAGATAATTTGAGTTCTTCCTTCCCTATTTGAATTCCTTTTATTTCTTTTTCCTGTCTTATTGCTCTGGCTAAGAATTCCAGTACTATTTCTAGTAAGAGTAGGGAGAGTAGACATCCCTGTGTCATTCCTGATGTCAGAGGAAATGTTTTCAGGTTTTTCCCATTTAATTTGATGTTGGTTACATGTTTGCTACAGAAAGCCTTTTTTATGTTGAAGTACATTCCTTCACTTCTTGTTTTCTTCAGGGATTTTTATTATAAAAAGATGTATCAATTGAGATGATCATGTGATTTTCTGTTTACATTCTGTATTACAGTATTTGATTTGTGTATGTTGAACCATCCTTGCATCCCTGGAATGAAATCAACATGATCACAGGGTATTATAATATTATCATTTTGATGTGTTGTTGAATTTGGTTTGCAAGTATTTTGTTGAAGATTTTCACATCTATGTTCATTAAAGAGACTGGTCTAAAATTCTCTTCACTTGTTGTATCCTTGTTCAGTTTTGGAATGAGTGTAATACTGGCTTCAAAGAAAGAGTTTGATAGTGTTCCTTCCATTTCAATTTCATGGAAAAGGTTGAGGGGCATTGATACTACTTCTTCTGTGGGAGGGATGAAGGCAAATGGAGAGGTGAAGGAGGGTGAATGTAGTCTGAGGGACGAAGGTAAATGGAGAGATGAAGGAGGGTGAATGTAGTTTGTGTACTTTATATACTTATATGAAAAAACAAGAAAACCTGCTGAAATTGCTTTAATTAAGGGGTAGGGGGCTGAGAGAGAATGTTGGTGGGAGTGAATCTAGGCAAGGTACATCGTAAGCATATATAGAAATGTCACATTGAAACTCCTCTGTACTATTAATATATGCTAATAAAAATGTTAAAAATAACAGCCAGAAAAGGCCTCATTTTGTTTCATGCTTTTGATTGAGAGAAGACACATCTCAAATGATACAGTTTAAGTAACATTTCATCCAGTATCTGTAGGAGAATCACTGTGCTCTTCCACTTTTGCTCTAACAATTGGGTTTCACTGTCATATTCTCTCGTGCCTATAAGAAAAGCCAGCAAGTTCGTTAACATAATCTCCATTCAAGCAAAGAAAATATCAAGATATTGAGGTATATTTTTTCATAGAATAATATTGGCTTAGCATGTAGGATATGAAGTGACAACAGTGCTGCTTTTAAGCACTTAAATCCACTGTGTGTATTTATGAATGGAACTGAACTGTTTTCAGTTACCTTCTTGGGTAGCTTGCAGTGTTGGAAAATCAACTTTTCAGAATTTTGACAAAACAATTTGAAGAATATTTTACTCCTACAAAGAAAACAAACTAAAAGTCTTACTAAGCTGTTTTTGATTGTGACTGGCTTAGCAATTTAATATGCATTTTAATATGAAGATTATTATATAATTGTTAAGGCTCTGTATTTTGATCAAAATATTTTTAAGTATCACCAAGAAAAGCATAGAATTTGTCATTACTCAGTGTGTTTCAAATAGTAGCATGAGGAAAGAAGAAAAATATTAAATACCAATGGGCAAATAGCAAGAAATTAATGGGCTATACTGTCAATTATACTGACATTTTTCAGGAGGTCTAAGCCTGAGTTTAGACTGTCAATTTTGAATGAAAAACCTTCAGAAGAATCACAAGCATACAGGAGCAGAAGGCTTCCAAGTTGCATGTACAGATAATGAAAACAAACTTACTCAATGTAAGTTTTTCAGTAAATTGGGTTAAAATAATAAGCTGATAACTCCTAGAGACCTAGGAATTCAATGTTTCTGAGATTCAGTCCCCTAGGAAGATGTCAGGCTACATTCTCATTGCTTTGGTGTGTTAGACAAAATGTTCCCAAGCATCTTGGTGGAAAAGTTTTAACATTTTTTTGAAAACTATTCACCTTATTTCAAGTGCATTTAACTTTACTTGAATGAAGCGGTTTCTGCAAAGCAAGGGCTGTTGTGTTGCTTGACCACTTATTCATCAGGATAGGTGTGAATTTGGGAGAAGTCTGTACCTGTCCTCTGCTCTTCCAATATTGGTGTTAAGATGTGGTGAAACTTCAGAAAGGAAGTAAATATTAAATTGTGTCCTTAAATTGATGTAGAACACAAAAATACAGGGTAAAAATAACAAATTCAGATAACTTCTCAGTTTTCCAATTCTTTAAATTGCATAGGAGTAAAATCTTCGCTAGTATAGATATGTAATTTACTTGTTTGGCTAAATTACAGAGGTTGTTTAGTCCTAAAGATAAGGGCAATTCTTGAACATGCATTTAAATTGTTTTGCCTATTTTCAGTGTGCTAAGAACCAGTAAACAGGAAAACCTGAATAGGGTTAACCGGGGGTACCCAAGCCATTTCATTCCCTTACTCACTGCCATTCAACACATTCACAGCACAGTAAAAGCCAAAGATCAGAACCGGGAAGCACTCTGTAAGCTCTCAGATTGTGAGGTGAGTTATACACCTTCTCCAAGTCTTGTTTTTCTTATCTGAGACTGATACTAACAATCTGTAGGTCACAGCATAGTTGTGGGATCTGGTAACATTGCCGTAAACGTACACGTCTACAAAGCACAGCAAGCACCTACCTTTGTAGTTACTGTTGGAGACAGGGTCCATAGTGCACAAAGCACATACATTTAAAACCTTTTAGAACCTTTGAGCTTGACTGTGGATCATGGTGCCAGCACAGACTCCGGGGAGAAAAGGTAGAGGGAGTAGAGTGGCAACCAGGAGCCATTTCCTCCAAGTTGTCTCTCTTTGGTTCAGCCATCAAAGGTTAGGAAATTTAAAATGTCACTGCCTCTGAGGTGGGGTTATTGTTCTTAGTGTAATGTCTTCCCCCCCACCAGCAGTATATGATGGTCCTAATTTACCCACATCCTCACCAACACTGATCTTCCGTGTCTGTTTTCACAATGGCCATCCCGACAGGTGGGAGGGTGACATCTCATCATGGCTTTGTTTGCATTTCTTTGATGCTTGGTGATGTGGAGAATCTTTGGCCATTTGTGCATCCTCTTTGTATAAATGTCTACACAAGTCCTTTGCTTGTATTTGACTCTTATTTTTTTGCAATTGAGTTGTAGGAGTTCTTGTGTATCTTGGATATTAAGCCCCTATCAGATATACTGTTTGCTAATATTTTCTCCCAGTGTTTGTTTGGTTTTTTTTCATTTGCTTGATTTTTCCCTGTGCTTTGCAGAAGCTCTTTAGTTTCATGTTGCTCTGTTCTTCTTATTCTTTTTATCACTTGTGCTTTTTGATCCCACTTGTATGAATTTCCTAAAATAATCAAAAATACAGAAGCAGAAAGAATTGTGGTTGCCAGGGCCTGGGAAAAGGCAGACTGGGAGAGGTTGGCCAGGGGCACGGAGTTCTGGTTAGGCAGGACGAGTCAGTGGGCAGCTAGGCTGTGCAGAGTTGTGCCTAGAGACTACAATACTGCTTACACACAGGAAAAATGGGTAAGACACAGGCTTGAAGGTAAGTGTTATTACTACACAAAATAAATATGTGCGAAATTAAAAAGGGAAGGAACAAACTGTGAAGAAATTTGTCTTCCAAAATTTTAACAAACCTAAGTGTCAAGAACATGGCACTGTGTCCAGTATCTCTTGCTTCAAAACAAAATTTTCCAATTTAACTTCCATTTCCCATCAAAGTCTTGGCTTTGCATTAGCATTTTCGTGGCACTAAAAGCCCATTACCCTGGGGCAGCAGTCTATTACAATGACATTATTTCTCTTGGAAACACTGAGTGTTTCTTAAATATAGGTTATATACCTGGTCATTTCTAAAGTGCATTAAAATACTGATTATTACTCTTGTTCAATTTTGTCTTTGAGTGACAAATTTTAGAAGTATTGCTTCAAGGAATAGATGACTACTGCTTTTTTATCAGATAAAAGGTGTGAGAAAAAACTTTCCTATTTGTCATTAGATTTCATTTATTTGCTACACACCTGTATACATATATTCATATGCATATACACACTATCTTATTAATCACTTCCATTGAAATGAAGCAGAATGCTATGTTGGAGATCATTTCTATTGTACCTTATTAACAGAATCCTATTTATCCCATAATATTTCAGTTGGGACAAAGATATAAGATCACTCTATTGAAAAACTATTCTATACCTTTAGATAAGAAACATATCCCTCTTTTGATGTCATTTTTCTACCTAGAACTGTTAGCTTGGAGGTGAGAGGGGCTTAACCATTCTTCACATTGAATCAAAGCTTAGCCTATTATTCAACCTTTCATCTCTACTTCACAAATTGCAATGTACATTATTCAATTGACTAAGTGACCTAGTAGCTATTGACATAAATGTTCATATTCTTAGCTTCCCACCTTGGCTCATTTAAAAACAACCAGAGATCCAAAAATATGCATTTATAGGCATCAATTGTATTTCTCTGTTTTCTTACACATGTGTGTATTCGTGTGCATGCATACATCTCCATTAATATACATATGTGCATGTGTTCATATGTGTGTATGTGACAGTCTACATGTCAAATCACTTTGATTTATCCTGTTTCCTCTGCTTGGTATACCCTATTTACTTTCCTTTTTCTTCATTTAGGAAGAATCTATTTACCTTCCAAACTTCAAGTTCTAATCCTTTTTATTCTCTCAAGTTTTATTGGTCTTTCTTATCTTCTCTTCCCCCTTTTCTCACCCCACCACTCCATGACACACCGTCCCAATCACCACCATAGCCACAGCCACTTTCACCACTACCGCCATAGCCGTCACCACATCTACCGTCACACAGGCTACGTTCTTCCCCTCCGTTCACTTCTTGGAATGCCTGTTCCATTGTATTTATTCTTTTAATGCATTCATCATTGTTGCTCACCAAAGGTTTAGACTTACTGTTGGGTACGTCCAATAGGAGGTCAGCATATTTCCTTTGCAAGGACAAATGCATGTCATCTCTGTGTTTTGCTGGGTCTATGCACTCTTCAGGCTTCTGCCCATTTGCAAGGCCTAAAGCTTACTTAGAGAACCATAGACTCCATTTGCATCATTCTATGTAATCCTCAATTGCCCCAGCAGCCCATTTACAAGAGAGGAAGCAAATTGTGGCTAAGGACAGTTGGGTGATTGGTGCAAGGTGACACATTCACTGAAGTAAATGGTCCTTGCCCCAACTCTTCCCCCCATATTTGGCTCTCTTAAAGAAACCAGTGATCCCCAAAAGATATCAAAGGTTATGAAATAAGTCAAAGACTGCCACGAGAGAGTTATAATGTAACCATTGCATATATTTGGATTTGCAGAAGACAAGGTGAAAGAATAGAGGCAAAGATTGTTACATCTGTTATAAATCAGAAAAGTAAGAAATCTTGATGAAACATTTTAACTTTTCAACTTTACACTTAAGAAGCAGTATAAATATAAATGCATTATCCTAATAAATCATTGAAAAGGAAGTCATCAAAAAAAATTGGGAGTAGTTAAGAATCACTTTTATTTAATTTCAAAATTCCACATTTGCAAAGATAGGCATGAGAATTAGACTATTAAAAAATTTAGATATTTGGGTTAAACCTAGTAAGAACCCAGTGTTGAACAGATGTGTCATGAAACAGAAATAGTCACAATTGCTACATAAAGTACTCAGAGCTCCAATTTAACATCAGCATGCCATGCTCTATCAAGACATCACTTCAAATAAATTTGGTGGACAAAGCAGCAAAAATGCATTTCACAGACACAGAGTTGGAATAAGAATTGGATACAGTGCAATAATATTAATTACTGGGTCCCCAAATGATTGCTAAGCAGGATCATCAGAGACAAAGTCAGAACAAATTAACTAGCAAGACAAAATAATAGTCACAGGATGGGCACCGTGCATTCGTCAAATTAGAATAAAATCTGGTCAACATGACAATGAATCTGATGACAGCAGAAAACATTTATAGCACAAAATACTTACGGTTTCTTCAAGATGAGGGGTGTGTTCTGCAAAGACTTATCAAAACATTCAGAGGTTAAAAAAAACCAATGTTAGTTATACAATCACTAAATTATCCTTGTGAAATCTTATAGGTAAGGGATATCATTGCATGTGCTTGATTCTATTTTCATTGAAAATGGGGTAAGGAAATCCCTCAAATAATTTCACTCTTTCATCTTTGTGCATTGCCAAAACTAAGTCTGAGACTAACCTTTCCAAAGCTATCATTTCTACAAATAGTTTGTTAAACTGAAAGCAGATTAATGGCTTGCAAATCCCCAGCCCATGTGAACAAGAGCCATCTTGGTCCAGTCACAATTTACGAGCCCTGACTCCTTTTTTAATCCTCCTGAATGCATACAGAATGTAACTTTTAAAAATCACTGAAGTGGAGGGTGCCTAAAGCAGTGAACATACTCTTCCCTTGATTAACGACCATGGGTAAAACATCAGTGGGCTCTGGCTTGTAACAGAGCAAGACTGGCAATCTGGCCTTCTCTTCAGCAGTTGGTCCAATGGGAATGAGTAAGAACCGATAAATCGCACACACGTGCATTTTACCTTCCTGCAATGCATTAGCAGGTAAATTCAGAGGGCTTCACGTGATTCGAGAAAAGAGACGTTGGAAGTATCTTTGTGTTTGAGAGATGGTTTACCTCTCGGAGCACACGGGAGACATTCAGGTGGAATTGACCATGGACAAGAAATGAAGACTGGGAAGAGAAGGAGGAACTGCAGCAGCAGCGACCATTGGTGAAGACATCGGAGCTCAATATATCCACAGTGTATTCTGCAGGCAGAATGCTTTATGCAACTTGATTCTTTTTAAATACCTGAAGTCTGTAGGCAAATGTGCTAATGTGTGTTGTGGGATTGGAGAAGTCAACATTCTTGGAGAAGGCCACAGAAGTGGCCTGTGGAAACAGTGGGGACAGGACACAGATTCTATGGCACTGAGATTTTTGCCCTTTTTTTACTTTCAGACTTTATTTTGTACTAGAGTTGTGGCATCAATATGATGTCTTAAGAATGAGAACATCATTTATGGTTCCAGAGCATCTCATTAGCTGGGATTCAGCCAGCACTGATAGAGTGTTTTCTTCAAAGCCATTGATGTCACCATTCCTTCTTTCAAAGCACAATTCCATTTTAGGTTGAGTAAATTTACCTGCCTTTCTCCTGGGCTTCAAAATACCCCATATGAATAGCCCTGATTACTAGGGAATTTCAATGATTCTCTAAGCTCTATTTGTAAATTGCTCCAAGAGAGTTCACAATGCTGGGTAGAATGTGCATAAAATTCGAGAAAAATTTGTCATTTATAATATTTTATTGCATGCACAGTATAAGTTTTTTAACTTCAGTTGATACGGAAACACTCATAAGGTAAAATCTAAGTTGCCTTTTTGCAAGATATGCACTTTTGTCAAACATTTTAGCTTTGGGAAAAAGTTTATATGATTAATGGATTCTGAAAAAAGTTAGATTATATTGACACATCTTGCCAAGCTGTTCATTGTTGCCTTAATCATCAATATTTATAAATAGAATCTGCATAATAATTTTTTCCTTTTTTATTATCATATTATTGTTGTACTGGGGGTCCATTGTGACATTTACAAAAGTTCTTGCAGTGTATCATAGTTGAGTTCACCCCTCCATCATTCTTCTTTATCCCTCCTTCCTCCATTTCTGGAGTAATTTCAACAAGTCTCATTTTTCCATTTTCATACATGAGTACATAATATTTTCACCATATTTGCATCCTAAACCTTTTTCTTATATCCTCTCCCCTTGCATTGGCACCAATCCCCAGACAGGACCTGTTTTACATTTCTGTTTCCTGTTTTTTAAAAATTTGACATTGCTTGATTAAGATAGCTATACTGGAAGTTCATTGTGACATTTCCATGTATATATGTATTATAACCCTAATTGGTCATCCCCTCTGTTTTTAAATTGATAAAATATCTTTCTGTGTCTTTGACCTGACTTAAGTGTCATGGTGACCTGGATACAGAGGAGAAGAGAGGAAGCATGACTCAGGAGAGCCTCCTGGATCTTCAAAGTCCGTGTCAGCTCTCATGGAAGGAAGTAGACCCCAGGCTTGCTGCCCCTCTCACAGTGCAAGTGTCTGAGACATCACACTGTTGATGGCGCATGGACTACTTTACATTTTTTAAGTGTTAGGAAAATAAAGTTTGAGAAAGATAGGAGCACCACAAAGTTATACATATTGGGGTGTGGGATGGGGAGTAAGAAAAACATCTCACCTCATCTCATGGCAAAATAACAACCCCTTCCTTGGCATCCACCATGTGCCAGGCAGTTGTCCAGCTTTTACAAGCTTTTACAGAATAGGACACTGAGTCTGTGTCATATAGAAATGTGGAAAGTGCAGGAGTGAACACCTTCATGGCTGAACACAAGGCTGAGTATAGTCCTTAATCTAAGGACTGCCCAGTCTTCTTAAGAAACAATAGCCAATCAAAGAATTGAAAAACACTGTCTTGATTTTTTTCTGAATTTTCACCTTAATATATTGATTCTGGAAAGCTGCCATTTATTTTATGTTGCTCTTTTCTGAGTATTCTTAGTGTATTCTATTAATATCTTTCTGTCATTCAAGAGAATATTACCTATTATCATTCTTCACTGGGCTTTTGGTGACTACCAGCAAGCAAACCACTGAAAAATAAGTTTTTACACTTCCATCTGGTTTGCCTTTGCTCATTAAGTATTTTATTTGCTAAATAAGCTGCATTAAAAATATTTACCAACACACAATGCAAACATACATTATTGATTATTATATTTGTAGTGCTTCTGAACATGCAAGTTTATGTGTCGCTCTAATTTGTGCCCAGTCAGTCCTGTGGTTGTGATAGTCTGTGCTTTGTACCTTTGGGTAGTCAGGCCACAGCTTAGTCAACAATATCTTGGGGTTCCTCTCTCTCTCTCCCTTAGTCTTGCCTTCCAAGTTTTCAATCACCCACAGTCCAGGATCCAAAAATACTAAGTGAAAAGTTCCAGAAACCATTCACAAGAGTTAAGTGGTGAGTCTTTCTTAGTAGACTGATTAAAGCTTGTAATGTCCCTCTCTGTCCTGCCCAGGACATGAACCATCCCTTTCAGCTTCCAGTCAGATTCAACTCAGGTGGCTGGGTTTAGTGGGGGCAGAGGTGCAAAGCAGGTGGGAGGAGTGTGCTGTTCTTTCAAGAAGGGAAGCTTCCAGAGTTGGAAACCAGATGTCGGTGACTACAACAATTGCGTAGGTCCACCAGTTATAATACAGCCACTTACTTGCTTGGCTAATTAATACCTCAGCATTTTCAATTCAATGAATTTTTTTTATCAGAGAGAATGCTATGGAAACATTTCTATAAAATATACTCAACACATAGCACAAAAAAAGTAAAAGAGACACGGCAGAGAAGAGAAAATATTAGTTGATTGAATATTTATACTCCAGTCTTATGAGGGGAAAACTGGGAAATGCTTTCTGGGATGTGTAAAGACTTATTATGCTGCAGACATCAAAAGTTGAAAGGCAAAGAAAGGCAGAATTAATGAAGGATAATTTATAGCATGTTTTTATGCATATGTTGGCCATACATTCGACAACAATATTTCTAGAAGCTAATTGGGAAATTTTATTTGCTCTATAAATCTTGCAAAATAATTACCTAAAATGAAACGAATTTGAGAGACCTATTTCTATATTAAATAAATAGATGTGAGTGCTCAGTTTGAGCATTTGAGCATTGACATGCTGTCTGGTATGATTGTTAGGCCATACGAGCATGTCTGAATGATGGGCTTGGTTTGTGTTAGTTGTAGGATGAGAGGTAATATTTAATAGTATTATTCTAATAGTTGTGATCACTACTTCTTCTGTTAAGAAAGGTACATATATCTTCGTTGGGAAGTAAAGGACCATGAAAGAGTGGAAGGAAATGTCATTCATACCTGGGAATTCTGTATAACACTGTAAGTTGTGGTCTGGGTACTTTTCTTTTTGATGATGGTAGTGGGGTTTGAACTCAGGGCCTCAGGTTTGCTAAGCAGTCTCTCTACCACTTAAGCAACTCTACCAGCCCTGCTCTGGGTACTTTTAATCTCCTGTGCTATTTACTCCTCTTGTGCCATGAAAACATTATCAATTTTTGCATTTTGCAAATGAGGAAACCAAGGCAAGATGTAATGTAAATTACAAACTTTGGCATTGGAAACCCAGATTCAAATCTCCTTCACCCCAGGTAACAAGCTTTCTTAGTCAACAGTGTAACTCCTTTGAGTCTTACCTGTAAAGTAGAAAATGGTACTGCACTCATCCCATGATGAAAATGAAAACATTCTGTTTACAGGGTGCCAGGCCAATGCATCAGGGTGGTGATTGTTCTTCTGTGTGATCATTTGTCTACTTACACATTTATTCATTCACTCACAGCTTTGTCCTTTGTCCAAAGAAATTATTTCCTTTTTGTCATTTTCCTTCTAAGCCATGTGCCAATGGCCTAAAACATAATTCATTTAGAGAGATGTACATGCATTATGCACGAATGTTATTGTAGAGATCCAGGCATACATGGATGGAATTTTCTATATCTGTGCATTTAACATGCATTGACATGGTACAACTGTCACTGGCGCTATGCATGGACTGAAGTTACTAGTCACTGAGCACTCTGCTAATCGGCATGCTAACAAAAACCAAATGTCACATGCTGTGCTTTATCTTTTGTGATTTACTTAAAAATGCATTATTAGAGGGGAAGTTTGTGCAGCATTTATTTAAGGGGCATTAGATAATTGTGATAAGTGATCGAACATGGCCTCTTGTTTTATCAGTCGGTTGTGGTCAATTTTAGAAAGCCATTGATAAGACTACTTTCTAGAATAAATCAGGGACTTTTATAAAAATCATTAAGGGGTTAGGATGATTTTTTGATTGCTATAGTTTTTTCTGTATGTTGCAGAGTTTAATTCTTTTAAGGCTGAATAACGTTCTACTGACCTGAAATAACACATTTGTTTACCTATTCATCCATTGAGGGATGGATCTTGGGGTCCATTTCTTTTAGGGTTCATTAATAGTAAAAAGGTTTTCCTGTGAAAACTCCATACATGCATAGCATGCATTTTGAGCAAGTTCACCAACTGTATCAAAGTCACTTAATTCCCTCCCTCCTTCCCCCTTTCAAAATCAGTATTTAGTGAGTTTCTTTATGCTATCTCCATTCCATTCGTGTATAATAAGCAACACACTTTTTTTCTATTTATCCACTGCCCCACTCTCTCCCTTCCCCCTCCCATTGAACTCCCTAGTGTCCCTTCTATACCCTGGTTCCTTTATCATTGCTACTTTTATCATTTTAGGCCTGGATTCTGCATGTGAGTGAAACATGTGACATTCTCCCTTGTGGTATACATCTGGAAGCATTTGATCAAGAGAACTCAAGATCTCATTTGTCCTCTGAACGACACAGTTTGTGAACGTTCGCAAGAATTTTCATTCCGTATCATACGTGTTCGTTCAGTGTAACTCCTGAATTGATCACAACACGTCACAGTTCACATGGAGAGAATGCCTGTATCTGGAGAGCTAATTGAGTACTGTTATAAGTCATGCATACCCTGAGTGTAAACTTTCACTTTTTAACGCTATTGCAATGTGAGAGCCCACAGTCATTACTTGTGGCTGATGGTTCTAATTTTCTTTGCCAACACTGTATCAAATCACTAACGATTTTCCATTTTCACCAAATGATGCCATAGTCATAGCCTCTTTCATTATCACATTACACCTGATGATTTATTTCTAATCATATCGGGAATGCATTTTCAGTGCGATAGCTGAATTATATTAATTTGACGACAAACAGAACGATGCAATTTAAAACACTGATTGCAATAGCATTCTCTCTTCATAAATACGCCTTGTAATTCCATTGATTTTAAGTGTGTGATTAAATTGTTTGGTTTGACTCAGAAATTGTGTTTTGATTATAAAAGAAAACTGAAAAGTGGGAAATTCCAATTTTAAGTTGAGAAGTAAACCATGCCCACTGGGAACAGCCATCACTTTGGGCTGTTACAGAAATCTGGGAGCGTGGGATGACCTTGGGCCTGCCTGGGGAGCACCTCACTAGGCGCATTTCACTCTCCTGCTATGAAAACATCCTCTGCTCTAGCTGTAGACACCAAGTGGGTGTCCAGGTGCCCCTCATTTATTCAAAACTTTTTATTAGGATTTTTTTTGTGCAGGGGGCATTCATTGTGACAATTCCAAATAGGTGCATATTGTACATTGGTTTGATTGTACCCACTTTCTCATCCCCTCAAGCCCCTTCTCACCCCATTTAAAACAATTGCAAGAGATTTCTTTGTTCTATTTTGTGTAAGTACATGAAATCCATCAACTGTATCCCCCACCTTCATCTCCTTTCTTCACACTCTCCCCTCCCACTCATTTCCCCTACCGTACCAATTTCACAGTCCTGTCTTTCATTGTTAATATCCACGTTGATATTCAAGGGATTCCTCGATGTGTCCCCACTGTGAGTGTACTTTACTTTGGTCAGTTCAACACCTTCCATTGCTCTCCCTTACTCCTTACTCCCCACCGCCCCCATTTTTCAACACTTTTCAATACATATGTGGAACGTTGATCCAAAAGATAAACATATACACCAAAACAAGCACAGTCATATACAAACATACGTGTAGAACATATTTGTAACAGTGGAACTGCTCCATAGGACTCGGGGAAAGAGGGAAAGAAAAAGGGAATGACAGAGTGTCAACCGTATCATGAAATACAACACCTGTGAAGGCCCTCCTTTCTTATTTTCTGTGTAGATTTTTACCTTTGTAAATGAAAAGTGTGGCCATAAAATGACAAAACCTTTAATACACAGGCTGAATGTGTGAGCCTGGCACATGTCAGTGCTTATGTAGCAATTCCTCACTGGCCACAACTCTGGGTTGTAGCCACCTTCATGTATGGACATGCAGTGTGTGCGTGTGTGTGTGCGTGTGTGTGTGTGTGTGTGTGTGTGTATTGGGTAGGCATTGCAGTATCTGTTTGTGCTTGTATACAAATACATGAATGAACGTTGCTACAGACAGGAGAGATAAATGCAAGTTTGAACTCTCCATGTGTCCACAAACCCTACTCAGGAGTCTCTGTCACTCTTCTTCCATCTCATGTGTTCTGCAGCTCCCTTCCCTGTTAAGGGGCGGCTGTGCTGTCCATGCAGTACATCTGCAGCAGTACGTGGGGATGACTGTGCATAAAGACCCAGAGGCAGGTTTCTGCTAACATCCCATATGCAATCCAATGGCCAGCTCTGCAACCTGACCCCACCAGCCCTCCATCACCTAGCCTCCCACCCTCAACATCAACCCCAGTTGAGTCCTGCTGCAGCCCACTAGTTGCCAGTATGTCCTATAAACCCTCTCTTGCACAAGTTCTTGTCACTTGGTGAGCCTTCACTAGCTGAAACTTAAGGCTCGAGAAGTTGGGGACAGATGATTGCCACTGTCTGCCTGAGGCCCGGAGAGGACACTTGTATTGAACGGAAGGAGTTCAGTGAAGTCTCACTCGGTAATCATCAGAACCTAAGCTGGCAGTCTCCAGATGAACTCGTAGCTCTGGACTCTGGGCGAGAGGTCTCCATGTCCACCTCAGCACAGCTTCCTAAACCCCATCTCCACTGCTGAGCTGGGCAATCTCTATGCACCCTTGCCTTCCAGCTTCATGGCTTTGTCCTTCTCTTTCTCCGAATGCCCTTCCCACATCTACACCTTAATCCCTTCTCTAGGCTGGGTCCTGAGGTCCCTTGCTAGATGGCTTTGCTATGATTATAACTCAGTGACACAGTACACTCTCCAGCAACCCCACCTCTTCTTGGCAGCTAACATATAGGTAATATTTAATTAGCAATTGATTAAAAAAAAAAACAGCAAATATCTATGTGCCCTTGTAGTATCAACTCCTTGAAGGAAAGAATTAAGCCTAATGTGTCTCTGTCTCCTGAAGCTGCAAAACCCCTGGCCAGAAAAAATGAGGCATTTCTATGTATGACATAAAAGGATTCAAGTCACTTAAAAACTAGCCAACTTACAAGCATGGACAGACTAACCAGAAGTCCTTCTCTTTCATCACAAAAGTTTTATTCTAACAGTCATCCACTCGTTCTTCCCATTCTATCATATCCCTTAATTTATTTTCTATTCCCAACCCCCTAAAATATCACCCCAACTTTCCTTTATTAATCTGGCTACAACTGGATGTTCATACATGATTTGTTTTAGGATAAAAATGAAAGTCTTTGCAGCTCAATTTCTTCGTATAAAGGGGCACAGTAATAGGAAAGTACAGTGGCTCACTCCTGTAATCACCGTTACCTGGAAGATGGCAATCAAGAGACTGAAAGGTTTGAGGCAGGTTTGGGCAAAAAGTCAGTGAGACCCCATCTCAACAAAAAAATCTGGCCTGGGTGGATCTGTAATATCTGTAATATCTATAATATCATCTACAAGAAGGGAATAGGTAGCAAGATGGTCTGAGGCTGGCCCCAGGCAAAACTGGAAGACCCCATCTGAAAAATAACCTAAAGATGAAAAATGCTGGAGGTATGGCTCAAGTGGTGCAGTCCTTGCCAAGCAAAGAAGAGGCCCTGAGTGCAAAACCCCAGTGCACAGTAAATTAATGAAGTAGCACAAGTTGGATTTGCATATAACCTATACATCTCTTTCCATACACATTAAATCACCTGTTGGTAACATCTAATACCTAACATAGTGTAATGCTGTGCAAATGACTGTGCTACTGTGTTACTTAGGAAGTTTCTGGTAAGGGGAAAGGTCTACACTGGTTTAGTAGACACAATTGATTTCAAATATTTTTGAACCAGGATTGGTTAAATCCACAGGTGTGCATTTCCCAGGTAGGAATGCCAGATGTACATCGCCCTACACGAGCCCCACAAAGCCACATGTCCACAGGTGGCTTCACCCAGGCGCCTCAAGCAGGTGCCTGAGGGTGTCGGTATGTAACTGAAAATCGACTGGATTCCAGCTGATTGAGAAACAATGTCCGCTTGGTTGTTCTGCCAACAAAGCAGACTCAGGTGTCCAGTCCTCCCAGTCTGCAGACATGCATTACAAACCCTCCATTGCTCTCTGGTTCTCACCTGTCACGCTTGGCTGAGTCGGACTTGCCATTTCAAATCATAGCTCACCCAATGGGACACTAAAATTACTGCCAGTCAGTCCTGGTTTAGAAGGAAGCTTACACAACCTTTATATAATCAACAAATTTTGAAAGTAGAAGATAACTGTCTATGAATGTGAGGGCCCATCTATTTTATGACAGACACAACACCAAGCCTTAGTTTCTTCACTAAACATTTCCTCACGTAACTAAATGGTGTTTTATCAATTAATCCTAAACTAACAATATCCGACTAATGATTAAGACTTACCAGTGTTTTAACTTGGAAGCATCTTATTTTAATAAGCAAATTTAGTAAAGGTAGCTTTTGATATTTTAGCACAATTCTTTGTCAGTGACGACAGCTATGAGTTGGCAGTGTTAGTTATGCTTAGCTGGGTACCAAATCTTCCACAATGCCCAGCTCACAGTTGTCTTTTGATGAGTGGAAGGTAAAAGGGTATTTCATTATTTGCCTAATTAAGTCTTCAATTTAGAATCAATCAAATTTTCTTACAATTATCAACAATCATACATATTATATATGTGTATATTCATATTTCTATGAATATATATATGCAGTCGTGTGTGTGTGTGTGTGTGTGTGTGTGTGTGTGTATTTCAGGAAATAGATTTAAGCCAGCAAGTATGTGATTACAATTGGGATTAAAATTATTTGCTAAGGTTTAT
Organism: Castor canadensis; assembly: GCF_047511655.1. NCBI lineage: Eukaryota > Metazoa > Chordata > Mammalia > Rodentia > Castoridae > Castor > Castor canadensis. The sequence goes on from NC_133399.1 coordinate 112,020,662, forward strand.
TGACATCCAAACTGAACATTCACTTTCTCACTAAAATATGATGAATCTCAGAAATGATGTTCAATTTTACAGACATTGCTGATTAATTATTAATAGTTGGTCATTCCTAAAATATTTAATCACTAATACACAATTGCAGGCATTGAGGAAGTTGAGATGGGGCCAAGGGACCTCCTTGTAAGTTCTTCCTTCAGCCCCCACTGCATCTAGATAAGGCACCTGCAGAGGCCATGCACCTCAGAACACAGCCACGAATTGTAGAATTGTTTTCCTGAATCTGATGAATTTCAGTGGCAAACCCAGACATTCTCAAGCCACTGTATGATTACTCCAAAATGCATTTTCTAAAAGGCTATGTGTCGGGGGTTTATCTAGCCTGTTTTCATCTTGAAATACTGAAGATTCTCAAATCTCTTAACTGTGTGTCATTCTTTCTTGCGAGGTGTAAATTGAAGTTCTCACAGCTCTGGACACCCTTTTAGGAACACTGCAGAGGTTCGCAGAGATGCAAACTATGATGAACGTGCTTCTCTAGGGCTTCTGGGAAAAACCGAGTAAATTCGCTGGTGTTTGCTTCTGATAACAAAGATAGGAGGAAAAGCAGTCCAGAAAGATTCTGGCATTTATTTTTAAGTGACTCCCTGTTGTATCTGGGAAGAATACAGCAAAAGAGGTTTATTTGTAAGACTGAATTCCATAACAATAAACCTTTCTATTAAGATAGAGTTTGTGGTAAGTTTATGTTCTGTTTTGCTTTTTGTTTTTTTCAGAATCTTAGCAAATTTTAATCCTTTTTAGAGCAAAAGCTTTGGGTGAGTGTGATTTCTTTATTTTTTTTGACAGAAAGGTCATTACTGTCATTTCATGTTTGATTTTGCTAAGAACATTTTTTTTCTGGAGTATATTCTTAAGACCCAAACATGCAGCATGTCTATGAGTCTATGAATTAATTGATGAAGCTTCAGTCAGTGAGTTAGAGAGCTGAACACATTTTTAGAAATACTTTTACTCACCTCTAAATCATGCAGAGATATCTACAAACACTAGAAGGATTTTTAAGATGGGTTTATATTTTGTTATTTCTTGTGGAATCCAAGTCAATGTGAGTTTTGAAAAGGAATACCATAGTCCATTCTCACAATTTTGTCAAGAAATGCAGGCTTAAGGTTGCACTATGTGGAAGTAGGCAATAGTACATTACTGCCTCGCAAGGGTTTTAAAAGTATACAGCTCACTCAGCGATGCCAATGCCTTCCTTATACAAGTGCATCACCACTGTGTTTTCCCAGACAATAGCACCCATGAAAATGCACAAGAACCCAAATGCAAGATCTCCTATTCCAGCAGCCTCAGGAAGAAGGGCACTTTCTCTAAGTAATATTTTTCATTTCGCCTTACTTCTTCAATAGACCAGAGTATACCAAGCAAAAGAATCTGCTTTGTAAGGATGGATGGAAATTCTCCATGGAGATCTGAGTTAGATTTAAGACAAAGGATGCGCTTCTCTTTGATGGACGCAGCCACATTCCCAAATAGGGAGAAGAAAGTCCCTCAACCTCAACCTTTAAGTTGCTCCTCTGTGCAGTGCCAACTTTGACTGTGCTGGTGTCTCTCTCAGTGACACAGGGAAAGCAATGAAGGGACAGCTGTGTTTATCTCACTTGTGCACACAGAGCAGCCAGCAAGCTTCACAGAAGAAGTAATTGGTTGTGTTCTCATGGCTGACGATACCTATCTGGCTGTACAGGAATTTCTGATGTCAAAGTCAGAGTTGTCTAAAGGGCAGAATATAGGAAGAGTATCATTTCTCGGCTTCCTGCTGTAATAGGAAGCTTCTAATTTCTTACATATTTATTAATAAACAGCATCACGCATTTGCATGGCTTCCTCTAAAACCCTGTCAGGAAATTCTACCAAGAGAAGTCACCAATTCATTCAGGAATATTTCTCCAAAGTGAGACAGCTGTGGGATCAAATTCACTGTGTCTTAGAGAAAAAAAATCACATTTTTCTCTATTTCTTAGAAAATCTGTTTATCTTAAGCCACTTTCTTAAAATAATCTCGGTATTGAATGGAGTGAATGTTTTAAAGGAAGCAACAAAATGAATGAGTAGAAATCTTTTTCTTATTTCTGTAACTCAATGAGCCAAGAGAAATTCTTTAAACCAGAAACACGTGTCTGGTTACCTCAGTATTTTCAACTAAATACTGGGTATCTTTTGTGATAAGACACTCATTCATTATAAATGATGAAACATCACACTTATTTCTTCCACGTGAATATGTATATGGAAGTCTTGCTTTTATGATATCAAGGTATTGTCAGCACTCTCAGGTTTAGTAAGATTGCATCCTTTGAAGCAATCATCAATAGTTTTATATGATAGCATATATGATTTGTATGATCCAACATATACACAATTTAACACCATAGTGTCCCTATGATTATAACTACCCTGGATCAATCAAGGTAGTTTGAAAGAAGGAGCTCCAATGATTACCTCAATGCCCCAATTTTATTACATTCCTTACTTCAGTAAGTACATTTGAAATTCAGAAAAACTGAATTGTGTACAGTTCTCTTATTCTACCTTCTGTTTCAGGACTTCTGAGATATCAGGAGGGAAGAAATTGATGAGGCAGTGACTGCTGATACCACGAGAGTCTTACTTTTCTCAATTTCTTTCATGTGCTCTCATAAAAATGCTTTTCATTTATAGGACTTTTCTCTACAATGTTCAAGTCCCAGCACTGATAGCATCAAAAGTGTCCTATAAGTGTGGTTCATGGTAGTAGGTGGGATGGGGCAGATGTGAAACTCTGAGGACAATCACCCCTGCCTCTTGAGGTGTTTCCCACCCTTTAGTCTCTTGTTGCAGGAGAGGTAGCAGGTTGATTTTATGTGGCTCAGGATAAAGGATCTTACAATTTTCACCTAAGACATTTGATCTGTGTGAATTAATTTATAAACCTCTGATTTTCATGTTTTTGCACCATGGACTGTTGTACTGGAGATAGGCAAGGTACTTTGTCGGGTCTTTTCAACTTCTTCACAGTGAATACATTTTTACATATGAATTGTTAAACTCCCAGTTGACTGATCCTCATTAACTTAGTGTACAGAATAAATACGGTATCAAATCACCAATGCAATTATATTATCTGCACATTTTCTTCAAATCCCAATTAGAGAGAAAGTGTTCCAAACAGTTGTCAAATAATATCAAACATCATCAGGTGTGATGTGAAGTAAAGCAGTAAGCTGAATATTTTGTTTGGTTTTCCTACATGATTCTGAAGTTTAATCATTAATGACTATTGAATAAATTACCAAAAAAGTAAACCAAAATGGAAAACTTTTAATTTACAAACGAAACTTGAGAAATACTTAAATTTGATTATGGGAAAAACCATTTGAATTTTGTAAACTAAATTATTTCACATAATTTTTAACCTGAAAAAAATCACTTCTAATTAAGTACATGGTAAGAAAGAGTGATGTTACTCAATAATTTGAAGTTTTTATTAAAGTACTTCAAAATTATGTGAAATGATAAGGGTCAATCACATAGTCAATGTTTTGTGTTTATAGAGGTGTTTGAAACAGCAATTAGATAATTAATTATGATAACTGTTTTTTTAACAAAACATTTTCAATGAATGTAAATCCCCATTCTAAACACTTTACACGCTGATGTTCACAAAAATATTATCAAGGAAATACTATCCTTACCCATTTGCAGAAGAGGAAACTAACAGAGTGGAAGTAGCAGGTTTATATATGTGGAAGCCACTGACCTTCAAAATAACTAGAAGAGTCCAAAAAAGGTTCTCATCACATATAAATGATAATTGTTTGAGGAGATATAAGTGTTAATTATTACCCAGATGTGATAGTTTCACATTGAATGCATATATTCTGCAATTGTACTATATCCCATAAACCTGTGTCCAACCTCTGTGTCAGCTAAAAGCTTTAAAAGCTGAATGTGTCATCTAGTGACACTGGTCAACATGGAAACCATTGCCACAGGTGGCTGGTGAATGTTAGAAATGCAGCCAGTCCACAAGGAAATACCCTGAAAGGGTACAGTTGACACCAGATTTTACAAATTCTGAATAGGCAAGGCATGTGGCAAATGTCTTTAATAAGTTTTACACTTATTTCATGTTGAAGTGGAAAGTATTTTTGATGTGTTAAGTGTTAACAAATTCAGTGTTTATTTTTACCTCGTTTGAGGTAGCCACTAAAAAATTTAAAATTATATGTATGGCTTGCTTTTTATTTCCATTATAGAGCACAGATTTACAATTTAATCTGCTCTAGGATTGGACCCTTAGTGCCTCCCATTGAAGTGGGCCATAAAGCTTGAGTTAGTGGTAAATGGTGGGGTCTCTTAGTCATCCATCTGCACAGTGTTCTGAGGCGGTCAGTTGCCCTCACTGCTTGAAGTGCTGTGTATTGAACAGGAGACTTTGTGGGCAGTGTTTTGTGCCATAGTCACGCCCTGGAGGCCCAAGATAGACGCATGATATTATCAAAATGTACACCACCATTGCGTGATTTTCTTATGGCATTTCAAGAGCATTTTTGCTACTTCATGAAAAATGTATTTTTACTCCCCAAACTAATTCCTGGTATTTTAGATCCTGGTAAGACATGCATTTGTCATGACAGGACCAACCCTTGTCTCTGAATTAACAGCTTAGCCGCTTTTACTGGAAAAAGGCCATGTTGTTCACTCTCAGCTGGAGGTGGTAGCAGTGATAGAAAGTAAAGGTTTCTGAAAGATGTCTTGGTGAGAGGGGGAACCAAACACCCCCGTGATACAAACAAGACTGTCCATCTCTCATGGACCTGAGTAATGGCTCCTATTTCTGACTCAAAATAATTTAGCTCAGTCCTCTGAAAATGTAGATGAAGAATATTGGAATTGAACTTATTTAGAGCTCTGGAGAGAGAAGTTTCAAATCATGAAGCCCCAATCACTTAAATATGCATTTGACCCTCAGCCTGGAGAGCACAAATGATGAAGCTGAGGTTCTGAGTACACGACCTTTCAGTGTTTTCCCATAAGGCAATCCTTCTGGGTGGTCACAGCTGACCGAGAGGAGATTGGAAAGTCCCAGTGTTTTAAGTAGGTGAAATGCTTGGTCAGAGAGTATTTGTTTGACAGTTGGGCATGTCCTACTTAGTTATTTGGTGAGATCCATAGCACCACATCTGTGATTATAAGCACCAGGAATATATTACATTGTGTTTCCAAAAGCTGCCTTCTACCAGGAGGGATGTAAGAGGGGTGATTTATTCACGATAGCAATTAGGGAATGCAGGGAGGCACATGAGATCTTTAGAACCTTTGTCGTATTCCATTGAATTCCCACAACGTATTCCATTGAATTCCCACAACTTAGCAAAAGGCTCTGTGATCTATGGAGTGCTCTACAAATATTTGTCTTGGGAAGAGGGGATGGAAAGATTTACCTACATTCTTTTCTAGTGCGAATGAGCTGTTCTTTCCCCCACACAGCCCAGGAAAACACTGTACCACCATTGCTCTTAGCACAGAGACCCAAGGCCTCCGCTGACCAGCTGGTGCCAACAGCGGAGTGAGGAATCCACCCTCTGTGGCTCCAGGTTGTCTGATTCATGGAGGTGTGGAGGTGTGGGTGGGGGTGCCTCAGGGGCCTTTCATCCAAGACCTTCATTTCAAAGGAGCTCATGAGGACTGTAAAGTCATCTTAGAATTGTTTACATAGACAACCCAACCAGTTGTACTGTTTATGAAGGACAGAAAGAATAATGCTGTGCTGGATAGGTTTGCATTCTGCTGTTTGGTAAGTGTTTCCTTGTCAATTACTTCTAATTCTGAGATTTATTCAATTTAGAGGGACATCAGAAAGGGAACCTGTACTTCTCATTGAAAGCCTTGACTTATAAGCATTTTGTTGATAGTAATGTTCCTAATCACACAGCTATTACTATTGTTAATATTACAGCTGACTTTTATTCACCTATTAGTTTATGTTGGATATAGAACTAATACTTTAAAACATTATCTGATTATGTTATGGCAGTAATAAGGCTGCAGGTAGCCTTTTTTTCACTTAACAGATGAGTAAACACATATATGCAGACATACATATAGGTATATAATAAATAAACATATATATCCTAATATTTATTATTCAAGGGTTGCTAATGTCACAGTCAACTATTGCCACAAAAATGCACTCCCAAACTCAGTGCCACATAAAAATAAATGTCATTTATCTCAGGAAGCTGTGGTTTGCCTGGGTTTTGGTTGGTTCAGGCTGGGCTGGGTTCAACTTGGACAAAGAGCAAGATTTTAGCTCATGGTGCACACTGGTCAGCTACCTGGTAATGAGGGAGGCTCAGGGGACCTAGGTAGGAACTAGCACACTGTCTTTCATGTCTTGGGTATTACCAAACCCAAAATAGCTGGAGATTTGGGGAAAGATTGGCTGCATATTGTAAGAGAAGTGTTAAGCTATGTGGTAAGAGACAGAAGTACAGGAAGGAATAGAAAACAGGACTAAGGATCCCATCACCAATAATCATAGAATTAAATCTCTTGAGTAGCATTCTATATGTTCCATTTACTTGCTAGGAAAATGTGTTCATTCTTTGATTAAAAATATAAAATATAGCATGATTTTCATATTTTAAGCAGGTCTATTTAGAGCTTATGAGGTAGGCAAGATGACATGTGAAATTTTTGTAATATTATAGTCATTTGAAAAAACACAGTCATTACATACAGTTGCAAAGTAAATGACATATAGAAGCTCACTCCCGACCTGCTCTCTCTGTCTGTGGAGGCTGCAGTCATCTTTCAGGCAGCAATTTTATTATTTTTAGTTTAATTTCAATTTTCACTGCTTTCCCCTGAAACTTATGACACAGAATTCAAGACCAGCCTATATGACTAGATTTGGGGGATTAAATGGTTCATATTTGGGTGAAATTCTTCATTAAATGAGTGGGTTTAACAGAATGTATTTTACTTCAACCAGGCAGAAAATGTGACCAATATAAAAAGGCATCTAGCTGTGTTGTGTCTTGAGAATGACATATTTATTTCTTTTGTATGAAAACAGAAAATTAATTTCTTGTTTTAAAGGTAGTGATATTTAATGTTCAAGTCTTCCTCTTTGGCATGGTGCTGGTAGAGAGCTATGGAGGAGAAAAGTAAGTTCAGATGAGGTCGAGTTCCTGCCTCTCAGAGAGAGGGAGGGTGAGGGGCGGAATGAATGATGCTTCTGCAGAGGGGACTTTTGATGTCACAGGACTTTTCTTTGTCTGCAGACTGGACATTAGTGCCTAGAGCAGGAGCACAGCTAAAACTGACAGAGCTGATTTCATGTCTAAGATGTTGTTTTGCCACCTTCCCGGGATGCAGCAGGCCCTGGATCATGCTACTGGCCATCACAGGAACCCCTTCGTCCTTGCGTGTTGGTGTATGCAAGATTCACCAGGAACTGGTGATTGCTCCGTGTGTGATTGGCTATCTCATATAAGACTGACACATCACTTTCTAGAAACCTCCACAAAGTTAACTAGCCTAATGTTTTGATTGTGTTCCTTTCCAAAGTAGAGATTAGGGATTCGTGAAAGATGCTCTCAAGTCCAGGTTTGAGGAGGAGGACTCAGAAAACTCTTTTGTTGGTCAATCTGGAAGACGGAAACAGCAAAGTGCTCAGCAGTTAAAAGAGAGTCCTTTACAGACTCAGAGTCACATACCTCAGTCCACCAGTGGTGGTTAAATTCATAATAATTTCTGCTACAATCTTGTATTCTAGAATGATCCTATATTCAACAGACTGGGATAGGGCCTGAAATTCACAGGAATTATAATATGATTTCAAATTAGGCCAATTCTGCTATCCTCTTGTTCATTATTTCAAAATAATTGATGCTTCTGAAGACTCTTCACAAGCATTAAATGAAGTGGTGTGCGTAGCACTGGCCTTTTGGCTCCGGATCTTCATCTCCATTTCAAATCTAAACCAAGTGGGAGAGAAAGGTTAAAGAACACAATCAGAGCAGTGTGGCGGGTGGGTCATCTAGTGTGTGGAATGACACTGGCAGACCTTCAACCCCAGACTTCTCTACCCACTGGGCATCGCGGCTGGATTGTCCAAGGGCTTTGTCACTGAGAGGACAAGAAACGATTTGTCACAGTAAGAATAGAACACAAATTGGCAAAATGCTTTGTAATATTCAGAGGATGTTAAGCTGCTATCTAAAGGAAAGCATATTATCTATAATAAAGAGAATATTAAATATATAAACCATAGACAGAGGGCATGCAACGCACACTTATGAAATATAATTTGCCTCACAGCTAGAGGGATCTCAGACATGATCTCAGGTATATAAACAGGCATACAATGTTCAGAAAGCAAAATAAACACCCATCACAGCAGAGCTGGGTGTGTTCCTCATCTCATACATCGTTGTGTTATCTCTTCAATAGCTGGACACCTTAAGTGCTCTCCAAATTTGAGCTTCTCCATTACAAGTTCATTTTCTACTCAATCCTACATTCTTACAGATTGCAAAAGTGCTCCATATGCATTCACCTGGAAGCAGAAATTAATTTCAAGTTCCCACCCATTTAATTATTAATCCTGCTATTTTAAGTTATTTATGCTCTAGACTGGCACATCTAGGGAACAATTACTCACCCAGTGTAGGGGACAATGAGCTGTTTGCTGCATCTCTTCAAAGATATCAGGTATTGTACCACCAGGTTAAGTTTCCTAGAAACAAACCAGGCCTTGTAAACAGAAAAAAATAATTGGAGACACTTTTTTTGGAAGTTGGCATAATTTCACAAAGCAGTCACAGCGATGTAATGTATGGACACATTCATGTTTTGTCTTTTGATCAGTAAAATTCCTTGAAATTAAGTTTGCCTCTACTTTTTTCCTCTCCATTTCTCTCCCTCCCTCCCTACCTCTCCTTTCTATCTTCTTTTCTGGTGACAACACAAAGAAAGTCAGGAGATCCTTCTTATATTAAAAAAAAATCTCATTTATACTGACGGGAGTATGTGATTAACAACTTATGGAGTAATTGCATGGAAAGATTAGTGATATGCTTTCTTAAAATACTTGCATAAAAATCAATTGATTCTGTATTCTATTTTTAATCTCTATCCGATGGCATAAGTTGTTTTCAGTTAATGACTTCTGTTACATTGGGTCTCCAGATTTAGGAAGTAAAGACTCATATTCCTAGAAACTTAGAAGACATATTTTAATTACAGTTAGCTATAGTCCATTTCATGGAAATTAACTCATTATTACTTCCATCAGAAATACAAAGGTATCAACTTAAGAAAGGAAACCAGTTTTTCATCATTATGGAAATAAGTTTAATAGTTTCTCAGTAACTGTGAGACGTAATCACATCCCTACTTTTAATTTGTGACTTTGGGAGATGTGGCTTTCCTTCAGGTGAGGACTGTGTGTCTCTCACACCAGACACTGCACTTTAAAGTAGGAGACAGACAGAAAGCCCAGCGGCGGTGAAAGTCCACCTCATTTGTGAAGGTCAAGGGCGGCCCCGCCTTTTCTCAAGCAGTTGACACAGAGCTGTCATTTACTCTTCATCGCAGACCTGCAATAGGGTCATTCTTAAAATATCACAGTCACAGAGACTGCCTTTAAGTCACCTGAGGTCAAACATGGGGTGTTAAAAAGACCAGCACTAAAAAAATCCTTGTGATGTTCTACAAAATATATATTAGCATTTCAAAAGTATCAGTGGAAAAGTCAGAAGTGAGCCTACCTTCATTTCATTGTACATGTTCACTTGTTTTATTTTAAATTAAATTGAACAGAGGTTTAATTAAATTTGGCAGTAATTAAACAAAACAAATGAGATCCAGTAGATCCAACCTCCCCGTGATCCTGATAGAGTTCTTGTCTAGTGAGGTCAAACTCACCCCCTGGGCTGCCCAGCCCCCACTTCTCTCCTCTCCAGTCACACAAAACCCCGTCATCCTAGAGAGATTGCTTATACAGTGAGTATGGAGTAGTCACCAGAGTGAGTGAAAGTGAAACATAGTCGGAGCTTCAAACCTCTGCAAATTCTTCATCCTGTCCTAAGGGAATAACCCTTAATGTTTGTGGAATGCACATGTAGACATTCTGAGTACATACCAATCCTAACTTCACTTTCAAAAGTTTGAAATTCATCCTTATTTTGGAACATGGCTAGGGTCACCTGAATGTATTTGAGCACTTAGCTAATATTGGTGAAATTAGTAAACAGTCCTTTTTATAGGTGGAGAAGGAATGTCATGTGTGGTCTTCTATGTCAGTCTGAGAAAGTGCTTTTCTAAACCATGTGGTTTTTATGTGCACATGATATCAAGATCCCTTTCTGTTGAATCAGAGTTCACATTGAGGAAAGTGAGTGAGTGTCTGGTAACTTTAGGTCTGGCTCCAAACTGAAAGGATTCTGAAGCTAGGATTTATTTCATAAGCCAGAACTCAGATCATCTGATTGTGTGTCTCTTCAGGGGTCAATGTCACACAATTTTAGAACATGTCAATGTCAAATTTGTTTACATATGCAAAGATATTTTTTTTCAAAATCTAAATAGAGTTCAAATCATTGCTTTCCATGAAATCACAGATCTTTAAAAATTAAGAAGCAAGAATGAATATGACAACAGGTATTTGTACAGAGTAAACTTTCCCTCTGGAAGCAAATATCAAAACAGGAAAACATCATTTTTCAGTATGTATATACAGTATTAGAGCATTATCAGAAGAATCCCCTGGGATGCCTCTAGACATTGTAAAGCAAGTGTCAGGAAGGCAATTGCGAACCCTTTTAAAACTGTTTTGAAATGATAAACTCCCAAGTCACTTGGAAACTCACCATATGTTCCTGTCTTTTAAATATTGTGTAGTTTTTTTGTTTTGGTGATGGTGTTTGATTTTTTATTTTTGGAGTCCACTGTGAGATGGCAAAGATGGGAAAAGTTAATCCTGCCAGTTAAATTACCAGTGGGGCGGTGCCCCTCGTGTCACACACCCCTTGCCACCTGACACAGGGTTTGTCTGCTCCTTGCTAGATGTTGGTGGAAATTCCAAGGTGCAACAGGAAGCAAGAAGTCCTAGGTGAGCAGAACAATGGGAAAGGTGGTGTGACAAGACTGGCCCCAGTCATGCGTTACAAAGTGAGCACCTTGCATTCAGTACAAGTGACATGAATGAGCGCCCTGGACAGTTGCCCAGCTAGTGTGAGATGAGTCTCTGTAACCTTAGAACACTTGGGACTCACCAGAATTCCCCTTGGTCACCACACAAAGATAAGCTCTGTGTCTGTGCAGGTGTCTGGGTTAGCCACGTTTGTGTGGCTATGATGTGTCTGCAGTGGGGGAAGAAATCAAGTCTGTTTCAATGACAGACACAGTGAATGTGGAAGAATGAGGGCTGGGCATGGTGTTACACTTCTATAATCCTAACTTGTCAGGAAGTGGAGATCAGGAGGATTGCAGTTTGAGACTACCCTAGGCAAGAAAAGTTACTGAGACTTCATTTCCACCAATAAGCTGGGTGTAATGGTGCACGTTGGATCAGCTAGGCAGGAGGCATAGGTAGGGGGATCCTAGTCCAAGGCTGACCTCAGGCAAAAAACATGAGAGTCTTTCTGAAAATAACTAAAGCATGTTGGGCTGGGAGCATGGCTCAAGTGGTAAGAGCACCTGTCCTGAGTTTTTGGCCCAGTTCTGCCAAAAAAAAAAAAAAAAAAAGAGATGATGGAACTGTGGAGTGACTGGAGAAGTGGAGGGAATGCTGTGTTACTGCAGGACCTATGCAGGACCTTCCTTAGTGACCTAGTCTGAAAGCAGAGCTCTACTCTTTGTCATCCTAGAAAAATCTAGTTCTACTCATTGCCCATCTTACTCCCAGATTTTTGTCTCTGCTCTCAGTTTTGAGTTGACAAATAAAAATAGCACATATTTCTGGCATCGTGCGCTATCTCACCTATGTACTGTTCAAATCGAGGTACACATGTTTGTCTTCTCAAACATTATCATTTCCTTCTGGTGAAGACATTCAAATCCCCTTCCTCGACCTGTATTGAAAGGCACAGTTCCCTATAACCCAGAATGGCCCTACAGACTCAGTTTCTGCATTTCTCTTACGTTTACTGGGGGTGCTGACAATGCAGGTAACTTGTGCAGAAGGAACATGAGGTGTTTTCCACAGGCTCAGGACACAGGAGCAGGTCAGGGGCTCCTGGGCCTGCAAGCCATGAGGCAAAGCAAGCAGCCAGCTGCTCACTGAGTGGAACGATTAAGATTAAGATAGGGGACAAGATACATTAGTGGGGACAGATTTCTTCCTCTCTTAGCGAATGCTCTCCCTCCCTCAGAATTGCATTAAGGACCCGCCCTAGCTCAAGTGCATTAAGTGTGGCCAGGGGCTGAGATGGGGCCCAGGGAGAGGGGAGTCGCCCTCCTATTAATGTCTGGCTGGGTGTGGGCCTGGCGTTTAGAGCTTGCCTTTCTCCTTCCTGTCCTCTTAATCTGTGCAATTTCACACTTTATTTTGAAATTAAAGATGACCCGAAAATGCCATCCAGTATGTGTCAGTTGTCCAGGTGGCTGCGTTCAGGTCTGGCCAGCGATGACAGGAGCCAGAGCAGTGCAGGCCATATGCAGCAAGACATTGATTTAAGGCAAAAAAGCAGCAAATGTGAGCAGCTGCTTTCATTTTTCTCTCATGGACTTAATTTCAGGCTATTAGATTCACTCTCTGTGCTTTCTGCTTAAGTGTCTGTGGGAGGCGGAGCTGAGGCAGTGAAGACATGGCCTCAGCATTCCTCCCTGTGAATCACTTGGGATCAAGCCAGGGGAAGGTCGCTGCATTGTAAAACTTACAGCTGAGATGCGATGGGAGCTACATTGTTAGTTCACAGTGTAAACTCATCCAGGCTCCAGCAGCCTGGAGCATCTAGGGATGGCTCCTGTCTGCTCAGCCATTGGGGAACTTTGCCTTGTCCCCTTTGCTCCCCTCCCAGGGGCCATCTTCCCCGTCCAGGCCAGAAGTCTCAGCACTGACGTTCAGGATGACAGCAGTGTGCAGCCTCATCTGTCTCCATGCTGATCTGGAAAATTCTGAGGCTCCATATTCCCTAGGGGGTGGCACCAGAGGCCCCTGTGACTTCATCCCTTCCCTGTCTCAAGGCTACAAGAGATTCATCACAGCACTCTTCTTAAAACCACTTCTACACACTCAGGGGATGAAACCTGAGACAAAAGTTAATTGCTTAAAATTTTCGTTTTTTATATTAGAAACAACTGCATACAAAAACCAAAGGGATGTGTCTTATATGAAAAACACTGAAAAGTTTCCATTTACTACGATGCAAACATACATAGTGTTGTCATTTGATTTTTCTTCCACCTCTTTAATTAGGCTAGAAAAAATTAGAAACTTCAATGTAGTGTGAGTGTTTAAGAGTGTGCGCATCATTTTCAAGAGCTGAATGTGTGATTTGTTTTACCTCACCATGTTGACTGAATATTTGTGTTATTTCTTACATGGATTAAAATACATGGCACTGAAAAGAACATCCACACTCAGCTCTGAATAATGTTATATTCTGTACTATTGTTATCATTCTTTTCAGTGCTGGAGTTTGATCCCAGGGCCAGAAGCACACGACTAGCCATGTGTTCTACCACTAAGTAGAGGCCATGTAACCTTTTAAAAACTTGGAGTACATTCATAAGAAAGGAGTTCAGGTCAAATGCTAAAGCCATTTGATAAAAATGCCAAATTCTTTCAAGAAATGTACGGATCTATAATTCCAAAAGCAATGAAAACAGGATCTGCAGTTTTCTGGTGTCTGTGTGGGCATACAGGAATTGCCATTTACTAAAAAGTTTTCTGCAATCTAGTGAGCATGAATGTACAGGTATGGTGTTGCCACGTGTGTCTTAAAGATCTTTCAGATGTTAGTCTGAGAGACTTAATCATTAATCATCTAATTATGTATTGACTAGCTGCATCGGTGACACCATTTATCATTTCACCCTAACATTTTCACCTTTTTATTACATTGACTTGTGAGTTCCCATCACCTAGTACTTATTACAAGGCATCTTTCAGGGATGGAATTGGTCCAGATCCCAGCACTGTTGGAGGGGAAGCTGTGTTCCCAATGATAAGTCACAGTATTAGCTGATGGAAGTCCCCGCAATGTCATAGGGGGGCTAAGACAGCAAGCAAGGGTGGGAGATGCCCTGGACGATCCTGTGGTGGACTGCAGAGGTGAGGGGTTGTAGCAGTCAGGATGTTCTAAGGGGCCAGTTGGAAGAAGGCCCCAGGGAATTTGGGTACCACACTGGGGAAATGAGTCATTGGCCATTGCCAACGATGGCCAGTTTGGAAAGGTAGACACAACCTGGCAATGCTCACCCTCACCTCTGACCTCACCAGCTTATGCTGGTCTCTGGGAGCCCATAAGGAAATCAGAGGATAAGGAGCCTCTGTGACTATGCGAAGTGGGCGTGGCAGCTGGGCTGTGGATTGGGGGACAAAGCAAGAACAGCTGTCATCAACACCTGGCAGATTTGGGAGGTGGGGGTTGATCTGAGGTTGTGCTTAATCTTTCCATTTTGTTTAAGGTATCTGGGATATACAGACTGCTTATAAATAATCTTAGGCAGCATTTTTAAAATGATGAATTTTGCCTTCCCGTTTCTAGTTTTGAAGTTCTGCTAATGAGGTCTTTATCAGCATGATATCACATGCATATTAATATGGGGAAGCTTCTGCTACTTTTTAAAACTGACGTTTTTCTAGAAATTATTTTGATCTATACTGGGAGACCAGTACATTTTTCTTCTAAAAAATTAGCTAAGGTTTTTAAATCACTTCGCATTGCCACATTCCTATACACACCTACCAGGAATCTTTTTGATAATTTCCCATAGTTTATACCAGTGCTATTTTCAATTTTTGACGTTTTGATAGATGTGTTTAATGTGAATTCTTCTTTTTTCCTTATAAAATTTCTTCCTTAAATATTGGGCTGTCTTTTGGGTTACTAAGAATTCTCTCCAGCTGCAGTCATGGCCCAAGTGGTAGAGCACCTGCCTAGCATGTGTGAGGCCCCGAGTTCGAACCCAGTACTAGCAATAAATAAATATTAAAGAAAGAATGCTTCGTGCTTTTGATTGGGATTGCTTTGCATCCATAGCTTCATTTGAAAATGGCAGCCTGGGGGTGCTGTCTGCTGAGTGGTCTGCTCAGAGCTTTCTTGCCTCCCCTGGAATTTTGCATGCATTAAAAGGCACAGCTGTCTTCAAATCACTGAGCACACACCTGTCTTTGTACATCTTTCACTGGATAACATTTACCTTCTTGGTACATGAATGGGTATTTTTATACTTTCCTAAATGGTTAGTTGTGGTGTTTATGAAAGCTGTGTATTGTAGACTTTTTGTGCCTATATTCTAATATTAGGTGTTTCTTCACTGCTGGCAAGTTACAAGAGAAGCATTCCTGTCACCTGCAGACAATCCCCATGGTGGCTGTGGCTCTTCACCCACATTCTCTAAGGTCCTCTCCTCTCCCACTCTCTGTCTTGCTCCTTCTCCCCCACCTCCCTCTCCTCCTCGGGCTACTTGAACACCTGGAGATGTGTGACTTGGGCATAAGCGAGAGCGTCATTCACAGTGCAGGCTCCTGACGTTGACTTCCAGCTTTTGACCGGATCTCATTCACAAAAGCGTACTTTCTCTGTGTCTCTGGCCTCTACAGAGGCAGGTGCTTTAAAATCAATGTAATAAACAAAGCACTTGCTGTAACAACTACTGCGAATTCTCCCTTTTCTGCTACCTCAGACACAGAGGACATAACTGTGGACCCGAACACTGCTAAGTTCAGGCAGACCTTGATGTCCTGGGCTCATCCTAGGGCCAGTGTCCATCCTGATGCCTCACCCCAGTGCTTAAAAGCCTCCAAGAGGAGGTCAGGGCCTCCAATGCTTCAAACATACACACAGTGAATGTTCTCCTGAACTCAGGCTCTGTCTGTGCCCTGCGGGTTTCAGTTAGTCACCTGCCCTAAGCCTCAGTCATTTCTTCTAGGGACCACTCACTTCTGACCACACCTCTCTCCATCCAGAACACACTGTTACTTCTGCCATAAAAATCAACTGAGGACCTCCCTCCCTTCCTTTACAGGGAAAGATGTAAGATCCTAAGACTTCCCACAGGGCTCATGACCAGGGATGAAGACTACTCTCCCCTACTCCCCTAACTCCAGCTTGTTCAGAGACATGGCGTCTAGAGAGCTACAGCCTTTTGCTGGGCCACACGCTGGCAGGCTGAAGCCCTTGTACCTGTGTGGAAGTGAAGCTGCGCCACACAGTGAGGGAAGCAGGTGAGCAGGACTTTACCCCAGACCGATGGCTGGGGCGGGGTGTGGACTGAGTTCAGTACTGGTGGACTGAGTTCAGTACCACTGGACAGAAGGCAAGAGGGTTTTGAGGCACTGGGTGAGGGCTCTGGAGGGAGGCTGACCAGGGGAGGCTCAGCACATCAAGTTAGTCCTGAGCTTTGCTCTCTCTGTGGAGACAGGCCCTGTGTTTGCTGACTGGAGTCCTATCTGCCCACAGAGAGAAAAGCAGGCCTGGCTTTTCTGGTGAGTGCCTTAGCAAGGACAGGAAGCAGGTCCCTAAGAAAGATTACTATGGATTATAAAACCAATAAAAGCTCTTAAAAAGACATGCAGGTATCTCAAAGGAGCAGGTCAACACAATACTTGTAAAGGTGGTCTTTATCAAGATGAGAAGAAAGCCAGTGAGCAGAGGATGTGCAGAAAAGATAGCCTTGCATATGGTTGGTGGGAAGGCAACTTAGTGGAGTAACTATGGAAACAGAATGGAGCTCCTCAAAAATTAAAAATAGAACTTCCAGATGAGTCAGAAATCCCACTAGTGGATATTTTACCCCAAATTCGTGAAATGGATATGTCGAGAAGGCTTCTGCACTCCTGTGTGCATTGCAACACCACTCACAGGAGCCAAATCAGCCTAAGTCTCCATGGATGGACAATGAATAAGGAAAATGTGACAGACAGACAGACAGACACACACACACACACACACACACAGTGAAGTACTGCTCCTCCTTGAGAAACAGAGGAAATCCTGCCATTTGTAGCAGTGTAGATGAACCTGAAGGTGTTAGGTGAAAACACCAGACACAGAAAGGTAAATACTTCCTGTTCTCATTTTATATGCACAACCCAAAAATAGTGACTCCACAGAAGCACAGAGGCTTGGCGTGTGGAGACATTGCTCAATAACCTACAATGTGATTTTTGAAAAGTGACTGCTTTAGAAGGGGAACGGAAGAGGACAAGTGGCCTGCCATCTAGAAGAAGCTGTCCTAAGTGCAGTGCAGATGAGCGGGGCTGCCTGTCACCTTCCTTCCTGAAACCCACCCTGTGCTCTGAGGCTCCCGGCAAGTACTGTGCCTTCCACGTGACTTCTGGACCAGCCGGAGGCAGCCAGACTCATCTTCCCACTTGGCAGCCCCCAGGATGGGATTTGAGGTCTCCAGTTGTTGATCTCTCTGAAGACAGGACTTTCCTTCTGGAATAGAAGCTGTTTCTGGCCTCAGTGAGCCAGCAGCTGCCAGGGCAAGGTAATTTTTAGATACCTGAATTTTAGCCCTTGGGGATTTTTGTCTTTTTAATATCAAACCCAGGAGAGGCTGACAAGAAGTAAGGGAATAGAAACAGCCATTGTTTAAATGCCTGGTCACTGTCTCTGCAGCTCTATTTTCAGTTCAGCTTTACTGAAAGCCACACATTGTGATTCCATTATAGCTTTCTACTTAATTTGCACTGGGCTAGTCCCATGCTCACTGTGACTGACAAGTTGTATTCAAGATACCTGAAGGCATATACGATTGCCCAGGTACCTGAAGGAGCACAGGGAGACGGTTAGAACACCTCCTTCCCCGAGCTGTGGTCCCAACTCCCCACAGATAACGGGCTTGCTGTTTTACTCAGTTATTCCAGACTTTCTTGTTTCAGAAGTAAGTTTATGGCTATGCTCATAGGTAGAGCAAGTTTAAGTTCAAGCTTGGTGGTTCACACCTGTAATCCCAGGTATACGAGAGGCTGAGATCAAGGGGATTGTGTTTCCAGGCTAGACTGGACAAAAAGTTAGCAAGACTACATTTCAACAAATAAGCCTGATGTCATGGTTCACATCTGTAATTCCAACCACTCTGGAGGCAGAGCTAGGAGGATTGTCGTCTGAGACTGGCACTAGACAAAAACATGAGACTCTGTCTGAAAAATAAACCAAAGCAAATGAAGCTGAATATATGGCACAAGTGGTAGAGCATCCGCCTAGCAAGCACAAAGCCCAGAGTTCAAACCTCAGCACTTTCAAAAAATGTCTGAAATGTTGTTTAAGAGAGCTGCAAAATCAGTCCACTGGAGGTGTGTGCTGTGTGGATGCTGTGAAGACGTCATCATGTGAGCCAGGGAGCCCTTTCCACATGGAAGAGCCATGCCAAACTGTTGTATGGCTCTTTGCCAGCTCCCCTGTACCTACTTCACCCAGGTTTATATTTTATTTATTAAGACTGAGGGATTCTGAACACATGTGGGTGTGTGCACACACAGACGCACATGCACAGATGCACAGATGCACATGCACAGACGCACCTACCCACATATACACATGCAGATACACACACAGACACACATGCACAGAAACGCACAGGTACACTCATGCAAACACACACAGACACACACACATGCACAGACACCCCACCCACATATACACATACAGATACACAGACACACATGCACAGATACACACAGACACACACACCCCTCTATACACTCACCTCCAGCCCGCTAAGCCACCAATCCTTCTCTGGGCATCCTTTACCCCTGTCCTGGGAACAGTGGCGTGGGTCACTCCCCACCATTGCTCATCAGCTCCCTTCTGTAGTGCCTGGCTGGTTGAGGCCTACAGTCACAGCTGGACTCAGTCTCTTCCCCTGAAGGTCAATTTTCCTAAATTATGACTGGGAACACAGTGTGTCTGCTTACATAGTGTCATTATTTCCCTTAAGGAACTGAGTTTGTCCATTGTTTGGTAGCGGCTGTTCTATCAGATGCTGTCCTACGGGCAGGGGGCCAGTAGACAGTCCTGGCAATCAGCAGAAGGAAGTGGGTAGGGGTTTCTGTGGCCCCTGAAACTTGGCTGACAGCCATGGGGAGCCTGGGGGTGGGAGAGAAGTGGAGTTTCTGCTCCAGAGGAGATCAGAGGGCAGAACAGCGGAGCTGGTTGTGAGTTTTGACTGGACACTAAGATCAGTGAGAAAGCATTTGGTGTTAAGGGGTGTGGTAAATGAGGGAATCAGAGCTGATGTGTGGTAACTTCTAAATGGTGCTGCTGCAAAGGAAGGTTCTGGCATCTGGAGGGTATTCGGTCATAAGCAAATCACACACCACGTTGTAAGGACACTTAAAGAAGAAATGTGACTGAAGTTATTAAAACGGTGTATAGAAAGATATTAGTGCCATATATTATTTAACAATTAAAGATGACAACAGTAACACTGACTTTGACTATTTATGAAAGAAAGTACTATGTTAAGGAAAAGCTCCCATCTGTGAATTCACCTCTATAAAGTAATTTTGAGAAAAATATAAATCCGATGCTAAGTAAATTATTTCCAAGAGCACAGAAGTACTTTTCCTGGAGACTCTTTTGGAAATCTGTGCAAGATTGTCCCTAAAAGCCTTTCTAGAAAGCATTTCCTAACAGGAATGCTGTTACTTTCCACAGTGACCTCAGCTCCTACAGCAGGGTCACTAGTCAGACATCAGCAGGGTCCCCAGGCTGGGGTCACCAAGTCCTGTGTGGCTTTGTCAGAGGAAGAGAATCTTGGAGGAGGGAAGAGGGGGGCTGCATCTGGGGAGGTTTACTTTTCCTCTGAAAGAAGCCTTTATCTCTCACTTCACTGTGTGCATCTCTTCTCAGCAGAGGACTCAGAATCGCTTAGGGATTCACTTCCCTTGAAACACCATGGGCATGAACAATGCCCCAAAG
The DNA here is from genome assembly GCF_047511655.1 of Castor canadensis. NCBI lineage: Eukaryota > Metazoa > Chordata > Mammalia > Rodentia > Castoridae > Castor > Castor canadensis. The sequence goes on from NC_133399.1 coordinate 112,040,812, forward strand.
TAAGGAGGTAATCTTACATCAATAAATACAGCCACCAAGCATGGTAGTCATTGCTCTTCTCAGGAGTCTGGGTGACAGAAATAGAGACAAGGAGGGACTGCAGGGAAGAGGGAGGGAAGGGGCAGGGAGAGAGAGGAAAGAAAGGGAGAGTGGGCATGGTACACTTGTTCTGTTTTGAAATGAACTCTATAATGCTGTTTGCCCAAATGGTAACACCAGAGCAAGTAAGTGCACAGAGGGAGAAGCCCCATATGAAGTCTGTTCCCAACTCCAACAGATGACAGGTCAAGCCCTGTGGCAGGAAGCGACACTCATTTTCCATCATCACCTACCGTGTTGTCTATAACTGTTGGTTACCAGTGTTTACTCCATGCTCGAGGACTTTCCACATTTAAAGCCTGGTCATGGCTTTACAGGTTTTTCTGTGTTTTGCTATATTTCGAAGATAGAGACAGGTGCCAGTTAGTATTTGCCAGTCAATTAAGGCTTGGATGGCTAATTACACAAGTACATCTATATTTGTATATTTTGTGTGTGTACACACACACACACACACACACACACACACACATACATGTGCAAGGTGCCTCCCTTTTTACTCATTTCGCATCCTCTGCTGGCAGAGAGCACAAAACAGGTTGGCAGTAATGTCTGTCTGTGACCATGGAGCCTTGGGAGCGCTTACTCCACACCCTGCAGTTGCAGCCAGGTTGTGTGCAGAACACCCCGGAGTCATGGGCATTTGTATAACTGATACAACTTCCTGCCAGTGCCTCCCAAAATTGTGTCTTTCGTCCTGAACCCATTGTTTCTAAATTGAGTCTTCCTCATAATTACAAGCAGGTAGAAAACAGTAGTCTTTAAAGACTGTTGTTAAAGACCCTTGTCTGCCGTGCATTGCCTGGAGGGGCTGACAACTGCTGAGTGGCATGGACAGACCCAGGACCACACCTGGCAGGAATGACTGCCACTGATGAACCAGGAATTTCCAAATAGCTGGAGAGTTCAAAGATAGACTGATTTGATGTATCCCTGAGGAATATTGAGTAGAGGTGCCAAGACCAAATGTCCTCAGAACTTAAACTTGAGTGATGATTTTTTCCCAGGCAAATGACTCATTGTTAGTGGATTAAGGATTTGAGAGCTGCCAGGGACCATGTATTTTTATGGAGGTGCTTGTATGTTTTCTGGCTATCTTATTTTCAGTTATATATGCCTATTGTCTGTTTTGTAAATACCTATAGGACAGAAAGAAAGGATCGAAGGAAAAGAGAGAGGGAGGGTGAGAAAATGTAGAAGAAATTTGCTGAAAGAAAGAATTAATCTAACATTAAGATTGGAACTCTCAATCTTGATTGAGAATATCACCAATTTTCTAGTGAGGTAAGATTTATGATTAATTTTAGAAATACATAATATAAAATCACTTGTATATAGCACTGTTGTATAAAAGACAGAAACTCAGCAGAAGTAGAGTAAGTCACCCTTGGAAAATAAGGGACCTGACCTTTTGTTTACTGTAAGCTATATTACAATAATAAGACTGGGTATGGGAGCACATGTCTGTAATTCCCTCTACCAGGGAGGTGGAGCTAGGAGGATCAGCCGGAGGCCAGCCCTGGTAAAAGCATGAGATCCTGTCTGAAAAACAAAGTAAAGCAATACAGACTTGGAGAGTGGTTCAAGTGGTAGAGTGCCTGCCTAGCAAGCATAAGGCCCTGAGTTCAAATCTCAATATTGCTAAAAAAATAATACTGGTGACATAAGGAATGATAGAATTATATGGTTGTTAGGATTTCTTTAGTCAATGTGAGAGAATTCCACCAAAATTGCATTAAAATCAAAGTCAAGTTTTTAGCACATTTGCTAACAGTGAGGAGCTAGTAGCTTGGGGGATATCCTTAGCTGTTGGTGAAGAGGACAGTGCCCAGTCTCTTTTTGCTCCTTGCTTCTTTTTGGTCCCATTTTTTGGTAAGTCCAACCCACATGATGGCAAAATGGTGGCTAATGATGCAGGTTGGTTTCCTTCAGGTTAGGCCCCAGCAGAAAAGAGTTGCATGAGCTGTCTGTCCAATGATGCTCAGGTTGGTTTGGGGCTTGGTGGTTCCTTTTCCCACAAACCAAATGCTTTGGCAGGGAAATTTGGTTCACTGGTTACTTAAAAGTCAGAGCTTTATTTAAAAACCTAGGGCTGGGGTCTCCCTCAGACACAGAGAAGGAATTCCAGAGAGGCCAAGCACTGGGCTCCACAAGGAAAGTAGGAAGGTAGTGTCAAAATAAAATAAGGAGAGAGGAGGCAGAGGCACAAAAACACACAGAGACATCAAGAACGCTCATGTGGAGATGAGGCTGGTATTCCTGAGGGAATGGCCCGGTCTGCTTTTCCTCAATTTCCCTCCATCCACCTCTTCCTGTGGGCCAGGGGTTGCTATCCTTGTCTGTTTCTTCTCTCTTAATCTTGCTCTCACTCTCTCTCTCAGTAAATCTCTCTTTTTCTGTACCTCATAGCCTCATGTGTGTGAGTTTCCTTCTTCTCATCTCCAGCTCCATAAAACACTGAGTGTCTAGCTGTTTCTCAAACCGGTGTCCACTTCCTGCAGTGTCACCCACTGGTGCAGTAGTGTGGTAAAGACATCAGGCCAGGCATGTTTCTGTCTTTAGGGAGAATTTCATAGAAAAAAACATGACAGCCATGTGTTATAGAGATAAGGCCATGTGTGAGTGGGTAAGAGTGGGTGTAAGAGAGACCCATGTCCACCAGGTGAGAAAACTCGGGATGGCTACTCTCACACTGACCCAAACCATGTTATGCTTACTATCTTGGTTGTTACGCAAATCTGCAATTTTCATGTTTTTATATATTATTTTAAATTTAATATAAAAGAATAATACAAGTTAATAAGCATTTCCAACTCTTGTTGGTGAGAGAGTTTGCTGTCATTTGCTAAGTAAGGGACCAGTTGTTCACTGCAGAACCCAGGATTTGATCACGTGGTAACCAGTCATGAGTCCCCTACTTGCCCACCCACATCCAGTGGAACTGTCCCCTACACATACAAAGCAAGTTAACAGGGACTTGTGTCCAGCCGGTGACACATGCCCATCTGCAGCCCATGAGCGACCCTGCAGTGGAAGTCGGGCTTGCTGTGATCCTCACCCTCCAGCCCATGGTGACCCATCTGAAACTCAGTGCCTTCACCTCAGGTTCTAGGATGACCCTGAATCCAGTTTTCTCAGACTCTGACAGGGAGCCCATCCTCCAGATCACAGCATCTCAGCTCATCCCCTCTGCCTCAGTTCTGCCCTTAGTATTCCAGGAACAGCAGAGAGACAGTCTAAGTGTCATAGGATTGTCTTGTTTCCACAGCCTGCCCCAAGCCTAGGCCTCCAGGACTCTCTGTGAACATCCTGAGTGCACCCCTCAAGACCCCAGAAGGGCTGGGCGGGTCCTGAGGATGAGACCTCTGTCTCCCTGTGCAGCTTCTGCTGACTCTCAGGGACTCAGGTGGCTGCACCTTGCCTGTGATGAGTTCAGATAGGAAGGGACCTTCCAGAAATAGCTGTACTGTGTGGCTTGTTCTGACCTGCCCAGGAAGCCAGGCTGTACCTAATGTGACTCTACAGACACATCTTCATACATTTGGTGTGGTTCTTCCACGTGTCTGGAGTAGCCTCAGTACAAGTTCAACGGAAAAGCAAGTAAAGTGAACACTGTCAAAAGTCAGGCTTTGGTATTCCCAAAGCTGGGATATTCTTACTACTTGAACTCTATACCTTTGCTCTATTTCTTGGTCAAAAGAGTTGAATATTGGCTATACTATTTGACTCACTTTAGATTTTCCCATAAACCCTTGAGATGCTGCTCTGGACTTCTCTGCAAAGTCATGTTCACTGGGCCACCATTGACTTGCACCATGAAGAAAGGGTAGCCACCACTTTTGGGGTGTGTCTTTAAGGTACATTTTTTTTTTCTGACAGAACAGAGCTGATGACTAATAATGAACTTTGTCCCTCAGACAGAGCAGAAGCATAAAGGAATATTAAAAGAAACTAAGAGATGTAAACTTATTTTCAGTCAACAACATAACATGAACCCCAATGATTACTTTTAAAGTGTGCTAGATAAGCCAGGCATAGTGGTACACGCCTATAATCGCAGTTACTTGGGAGGTAGAAATTCAGAGGATTGAAGTTTGAGGCAAGTCTGGGTAAAAAGTTGGTGAGACCCACCATCACTTCTATAATACCAGCAACGTGGGAGGAATAAAGTTGGAGAATCACAGTCAAAGGCCAGCCCTGGCAAAAATGTGAGATCTTATCCAATAAGTAAGTGAAATAACAAAGAACTGGGTCTGGTTCCAATTGCTGAGTGCTTGCCTAGCAAGTGCAAGCCCTGAGCTCAGACTCCAGTACCAACAAGTTAAAAAACAAAGTCTCCTATATGAAAAATGTTGTCTTCATTACTCTAGTGGCCATTTTATCTTAATTATACAGGCTCATCCATGAATAAATTTTAGAGTACAATAATTCTGCAGTATAGCTCATATGCCCAAATTTAACAATGTGACACAAACAACCTTTCCACTGAACCAAGGAAAACAGCCATCCCAAAGCCAGGCCTGGGTCTGTGAAATCGAGGCGGGTGGATCCCATCATAGGTGGTCATCATCACACACAGGAAAAGTGATGGGTGGAGGGGTGGCTCCCTTGTAACAGGCATGCATAGTATTGAGTGATCACTCTGTGCTGGGCGCTAAGTCGCACCACTTGACAGTTTGCATTCTTCAGCTAATTCTCACAAGAATCCAGGAACCCATTCTCCTCTGATCACCTGCTTCAGGAGGTTAGTCTCAGCCACCAAGCAGCTAAATAAAGAATCTAGATTGGTTTCTATTCCCAGCAACAATGTATGAAAATAGAACAATGAAACTGATTCAAATTGTTTTTAAAGGGGAGGGGAGGGTGGCGGGTAATAGAGGGGATGGATTTGATCGAGGTACATTATAACTTGGTACAACTAATAAGTCATGATTTTAAAAGGCTTGAAAAGCAACCATTCGGAGAGTGAGGAATAGGATCCTGACTGTCTGACCTCCCAGCTGATTCTGCCTCTGTCAAAGTGAAAGTCTGCTTTCTGTCCCTGCAAGCCCCACCACTCGGAAACCCCAGATATATGCTAGCTTGGGGTAACAAGGGGCAGGAAGAACATCTATGGCCCAATCTACAAAAGTCACAGAGCCCCTTCTGTACAGTTACCATGCTAAATCAAATGCACCCTTGTCTATTTTCATGTCAAGCAAGCTGAGGCCCGGGGCCACCACCCTAACCACAGTGAGCTTCCACAGGAGGTGTCATCAGTCCCTGGAAGGGTGACACCACTGCTGTCTCACTTCATTCCTCTTGCCACAAGCAGGCTAGCCTCTCTCTGCTCACACAGTGACATGGCTTTACAGAAGAGCTCTGAGATGGAGTGGGAGCTAAACTATGGTGCTGTTCCTCCTCACCATTCCCTGCAGAGAGTATCTCCTGGAATCCCGCCTCTGTGAACCTCTGTGTTTTAGGATTTACTGCCAAGTCTCTGCATGCTTCTACACTCGGCAAAATGACCAAATATGTGTTAAGAACAAGGAAAGAATCAGAGCATACTTTAAAAAGCATTGTCAAGTTGGGAAGAAAATCAGACACACCATAATCGTTTAGACAACATAATCTAGATTGTACTCAACATTGACCCCATGTCTTCGTGAGAATGTGGAGGGCTGAAGTGACCCCACCCTAGCTGAGATGTTCTCTAGGTGTCAGTAGACCCCCTAAAACAGAAAACTCCCAACCACCAATTTGCATCACATCACCAATAAAATAAAATGAGGCATCGTGGTGTTAAACCCAGTTGGCAGGGCGCATAATGGATTCAGTAGATACAACTCGGAAGTGAATATTTATTAATTTACTTACTAAGGGGCCTTTTCTGTACCTGTCCTAGGAATATTTACTTCTAGAACAAAGAGAGAAAAGGAAAACAAGTCCTAAGTGGCTTTTTTTTTCTTTAATAAACTCATTAGTGAATTGAATTGCTGAAATCAGATTCTTGCCTCAAAGCCAAGGCAACAGAAGGGAGTGGTTGGGCTCAGGAGAGCTTGGTAGAACCCATTTCCAGAAGGAATGGACTGCTGATATTTCTCCCTTCTCAGACATGCCATGAAATACCAGCTGCTATTAACATTTTTATAATGCCATCCTTGTGAAGACGCTGGTCTGTGACTGCAGGATGGCCACATGAAGGACACAACGTCTGGCCTGTCATTGTTGAACACTGTGGTTCAAGGCCAACACTGAGGAAAGTCTGGCTTTGGACATTGTCACTGATAAGGTTAGGCTCAGGAGGGAGATCTGTAATCATTTCCCAATGCCGGCCCTCCCATCTCAAAGGTCAGGCCATACCTCCATCACCTGAGGTTTGAGAATTACAGTGTTATCACAGCATGGGGGAACAGGTGCCAAGCATGAGCTCAGTAAAGAACTGTGTCCTCTGTTTGTTATAAGAATTTGCACTTTCTTCCAACAGCACAGGCTTGGGCCCTAAGTCTATATCATCATAGCTAGCAGTGACAGGCAGTGTGCAACCAGGGTCCACTGAAGTGAGATGAATTTTCCACATGTCACAGTGTTGAGGACACAGATGTGAATGTTTCAGCACCTCAGACAACCAAGCTTTCTGGCCACAGTCAGAGTGACCAACTCACTAAGTCACTGCTAGTTTCTAGTTCTAAAGAGCAAGAGAGGGACAGGTGACAGAATGGTATGGCTAGCATTTGGTATCAAACTGCTTCAGGGGACCTTAGCCCTTCAATATGGTGCTCAACCATGCCCAGAGCAGCAGGTGGAGGGCAAAGCTTTCCAGGCTGCCTTCCTCCTACTGACTGACCCAGAGTGCTCCTGCAGAAGTCACCTGTCCCCTTGCTCATCCAAGATGACAATCCTAAGACGGTGTGATTTTCACCAAGTGACAGGTGAGACCAGGCTAGGCGTGGTCCTCAGCAACGGTTATGGCGACACAGTCTTATCTTTCCACATGGCTTAATCTGAACGTTCTCCTGAAAGGTGGAAGGCACTCCTGACCTGAAGAGATGTGTGTGCTTGCTGTGTGCTCATATAAATATCCACGTCTAATAAATCTGTGCCCAGAATTGACGTCAGGATGTGCAAAACCATTTGGAACTTGAGGCTTTCCATTTCAGTGTTGAATATTTTACAACTTATGAGCCTAATTTTGTCTTCTTTATAAACATAAATTTCCAATGCTGTCAGTAAGAAATTGGCTCTGCTCCTCAGCTGGAGGGGAGCTTGGTCATTTCAGGTTTCGTGGTCTCCTTCCCTTCTAGTCTCCCGCCTACCTCTTCACGTTATCCAAAGACAGCATTGTGATTAAGATCTTTGTACGTGTCTCTTAAAAATTTATTATTCACACACAAGTATATTACCATGCTTTTTATTGTGCTGTTTCTTTGAATCCTAAAACATCTTTGCTCCTCTTTTAATATAAGCATAATAGATACTGAAAATCAACTTGCATACAGGATGTATAAGAGAGGATAAAACCGTTTTAAGGGGAAAAACTGTGTCCCCCCCAGAAAAAGACAAAGTTTAGAAAGTTGAAGGAACAGACTCTTGTCATCACGCTAGATATTTAGTCTGTGACTATCAGTTGACAGTTACAATTTAAGGGGAAGTGTTATTTTAGCCAGTTTAGGAGACCAAAGATGTCTGTGCTGTTGACATGGCTCTTCTGTTTTGTGACTGTTTCCTTTGCAATGTAGCATGGTCCACTAAATATCCAGTCCTGCACCAAATGCTACATGCTTTCAGATTTGCACGGGATTGAATTGGGAAGGGAAGGTCTCGTTGTGGAAGTGGAGGGAGAGGAGTCACGTTTCCTTGAGCTCAACGTTTCCATGTGCAACTGACCACCATGCTCACTGATCTTGCATTCTGGGGCACAGACCCAAACCAGGCAGCTGAAGCTCCTCATCTGCATTCAACCACCACCCATCTGATGTCTAGACGAGAGAAGTGAGCCTAGGACTCTGCTCTAATGATCACTGCACCTGCAGGCTGGCCCGTGTGCAAGCCTATCACCTTATTAAGGAACAGTGCAGCTGAATTACACCAGCCAACTGCTTCCCATTCTAGAGGACTCGAAAGTTCCTTATCTTTCTATGGAGCCAGGTTTTAACTCCTGGTAGAGCTCAATGTGTGGAAATAGTCAGGGAGGCTCATGGGAAGATTTCTCGTTGGACTCATTTGGTGAAGGATGCATGCAGTCACAGCCTTTGTTGCACAGTCTCCTGTGAGGAATTGCCACAGTGGGTGTACCAGGGTCTTGGCTTGTGAGCCATTCCCACTGAAGTCCTGGAGACTGCAGGCTTGACCGCCAGCCCTCTCTGCATTGACCTCTGACCCTCCCAAACTTGACTTCTGACCCTCCCTCAGGTGCAGCTTTGGGCTGGGTGGATCTGGTCATGAGCTGAGATCCCTGGGCAGGAAGTCAAGTGAAGGAGGCACAGGAATGTAACACAAACCCCTGCCCTTTCTTCTTTTTCTTTTCATTTAAGTAAAGAGAGAAATCTGAGACACTCATCAGCAGAAGTGTGAGTCACAGTCAAGCCGCAGTGTGAAAAAATACACAGTAAAAATAGCCATCCAAGCAGGCTTGTTTTCAGCATCTACAGAGAAAGCTAGCTGTAGGTGTTTCTAAGCTCAGAAGTGCAAAACTAAGATGTCTCAGAATAGATCTATGGGTTAGATCTTAAGATCTGAATAGTTCTTAATCTACAATTCTGATCCTTTAAACTAAAAATGTCTAAATTCTTAATCTGTGATTAAAATAAGACTGTGATATAAATTCATCTTTGGTGGTAAATGAGGTTTAAACCCAGGACTTCAACCACCCCACCACTTGAGTCACGTCCCCAGCACATTTTTTTTAATTCTTTTTGTTATTTTTCAAATAGGAGCATTATGCCCAAGACCGGTCTCAGACTGCTGTTCTACTTGCAGTTCCCCTATAGCTGGGATTACAAGTGTGCACCACCATGCACAGCTTCTTTACACATTTTGACAGAGCTTGTTTTCGTTTGCTACCTGAGAACCTAAGGAACCCACTCAACTCTCAATTCTCAGTATGGAACCCATCATATGAGGACATCTATGTGAGGTGTTGAATGTCAATCATTGTACTGATAGGAATTATGGTGAGTAAGAAGCTGTTATCACTGTCCAAGTGTAGTGGTGTCTGCCTGTAATCCCAGTTACAGAGGAAGGGGAGATGAAAGGGTTATGATCCAAAGCCAGCTCGAGGCAAAAAGGAAAGGACATGACTCAGATGGCATATTTCTTGCATAACAAGCACAAGGCCCTGAGTTTACATCCCAGTACCACCAAAAACAAATGCTAATAATACAGTATTTATAATATGCTAAGAAAATTGGATAAATTACAACAGCTTTTACTGATTAATAGCATCTTGCAGCTGAGCAAACTGAGGACCTTTGATTAAGTACAGAGTCACAAATTGGAGAGAAGCAACAACACAATCCTAAAGTTGGGATAAGATCTATTTGACCTCAAACCTGCATTTTCTGTTGCCCTGACAGCCTTATTACTTTTAACTCTCTCCAGGAGATCTGTGTCCACGAGACTGGACTCTGCTACTGTGTTGTCTTCTTGCTCACCATGAGAAATGGTGACAATCAGGTGTCTATGGAGATAGTGACACTCACTGTAGGTTTGGGAAGAAAAGAGCAGAGCACTGACTGCAGAAAAGACCTGCTCACCAGTGGCTGCAGTCCAAGTGTGAGCCCCAGTACGCGTGGGAGGAGCTTGTTTGTGTGTTTCTGATGTTCCCCTGCGCTAGGAGGGAATCCTGTCATCGTGCTTGGCCATTGTGCCTCACCTGGGAACACCATTCAGCCTACGTTCTTTTCTGATGGAGACATATTCACTGGTTTGGGAAAGTCACGAATACCATTGTTGTGTCAGACCATCCAAGCCTGCATAGCGACACTGGGAGATCACCAGCTGCTGAGAATGATTCTCCCCCAGAAGATGGATGCAGAAAGGAAGCCAGCAACAGGAAGACCTGCCTGCAGTGTTTGCCGCTCCTCTAGAGATCATGACAAGAGCAGTCCATGACTTAAGACCCACCATGGTTGTGGTTTTCAGAAATAACTAGAGCAGGATATTGGTAATGACTGAGGTAAAATTCCTTTCTACTCTCTCTGCTCAATAAACAATAAATAAAAACAACTAGCACCAGAAGGAACTGCCTTCAGTTCAGGACTGTCTGGGTAGCAACATTTAAACCACTCATCCTTCAGGTTATGATGACTTATAATGTAGTGAACTGAAATCCTGATATTATTGCCTTTAGTGAGAGCCATGACACTGGGCCCAGAGAAATGAGGCTGGCCAGTCTTCAGGGAAATGATCAAGATTGATATGTATATATGTGTGTGTGTGCGTATACTATGTATATTGGATTTCTTTTCACACGCTTCATTTCTTTTTGTACACCCGGTAGGACAGAAGGTTGGGAATACTGTTGGATATCTGGCTGACAATGTCACAATTCTATCTCCACAAGCAATGTCCCCAAAGTCTTATGCCTCATGGGGGTCAGAGAATCAGACCACCTGCTGCTTGTCCTGCTGCTGGAAGGGAAAAGAAATGGATGATTGCTTATTGGAGGAGTTAGGTGTATTTATTTTCTTATTGAAAAGACAAAGCCGTAGCTGCAGGGGGCCTGGGGCCATGTTTATGAGCTCTTTGCAAAGCTGCAGAGGTGCCTCCCTGGCTTTCCTGACAAGGAATCCCCAGGCCCTCTCTGCTGAAGGGCTCTGGCATCAGCAAACCTCAATTAGCAGAATTTGTATCTTATTTACACTTTCCTTGGGCTCAAAGCATTCATGTCAGAATTTTTCATCTACAAAATGTTGCAATGGAGACTATTTCTGAGAACACTAAACCCAGTCTGTCAGAGAAGACTGAGCATGCTGGGTGCAGGCCGTGGTGCTCCTGTATTCTTTGAAGGAATCATGATCTCATGATCTCCATTCTGTTCCTGACACTCCTGTCCTTTCTCTTCCACTTTCAGTTTAGGACAGTGCCTAGGGGAGAAGAAAAAAATAAATTAATGAGCTTCGTTAATGTCCATTGTGGTGAGTCTGTCTTTCCATGAGTGATGTTTCTTTTACAAAAGAATGTTTCAAAAAGCATCCAAACTCTTCTGGGAAAATTATCCTTTGAAGCAGTTGGAGTCGGTGCCACTTGACCTTTTAAAAATAAGAATGATACATTTACAGAAATGTTGATAAGCCCACAAATATTTTGCAAATGTAAGGAATGGAGAAGTAATATTAGGACCCACGGGAGGGTGGACAACTTCAAGATAAAAATATTATGAAGTTTGGGTAGCTTACATTTGCCATCACCAGAAAAATTTTAAACCTTGGCCTTCAGCTGGTTTCTGATGAAGGACTCTGAAGCTTTTTTTAGCAATGAAAGCAGTTTAGAAAAGAACATGTAGTTGACATGATGACTCCATTGGGTATAGAGGTTTTAATCCATCAGATAGTAACAAAATCATCAGTTTGGTTATTGTTTATTTATATCATTGTATACCTATACGTATAGGCTCTCTATGTAAACATCAGCACCACTGTTGCTTCAAAAATTACAATGCCGTTTCCAAATGCTGTAAATGTCAATAATTCCTCTTCTGGTACCTAAGTGTACTTTACAGTAGTCCCTAAAAGAAAAAGGTCTCTTCTGCTACTAGAGGCATTTCTAATAAAGTCCAATTAATTCACTTAATGTGAATGACTGAAAGCCTTCATAAATACAAGCGTTGTAAAACAGTCTTGCACACTGGACAAGGCTGACCACTCCAGGCACACCTGGCCAGGCAAAGATCCTTCCCAGGATGGCCAGAGGTCAGAAGTAGCTGCTGCAGAAGAACCAGCACGTGTGCTGTCCAGCAGGGAGCGTCCAGGTGATCTTCCCTGCAGAAAATGCCCCTGATACGTACGAGGGTTTGCCCCAAAGTTCAGATGATAGAAAAGACATTAGGACTCCCAGTGAAAACACAAGCCCTCCCAGGAGCCACAAGGCCTCCAGGAGGAATGCATTCAAAGGTATCTGAGGGATAAAAGAACCACGATCTTCCAGAGAATACTCAATGGGATGGGATTGTCAGAGGCCATGTGTAGAATTCGTCAAACAGCTCTGGGCTTTTTATTTGCAAAAACATGGCATGCCCCAGTTTTCTGATCCCCGAGCTATGTTATTCATTATTGATGACAAATTCAAATACTAATTCTGATAAGTAAAACTAATAATGCAATAGCAATTTCATAAAAATAAAAGATGGATTTTAGATTTCCTTTAACATTGTATGTTTGTCCTGGGCCTGCTAGTTCTTACTATTCCTAATATATTCAACAATTTGAATTTTAACTTCGCGCTGTCAGTAGAACAAGGCTATCTAAAAAATTGCTGTGGTGAAACCACAGGCTTCACTCTGCAGTAGACACGCGAGTGCGAGGCCCCCCTTCCCACAACTCTGCTGAAGAGTAGAGCCGGAGTGAGGATGGCCCTGCGTGTGTCAGTAGACCTCCTTATGTGAGACTCGCCCCTAAGTCCTCAAAGGAACCCTGCCCGGTTGATCTGGACTCTGACTCTTTGTTATCTACATAACAAATGCCGGCGTTGCATTTTTGAAACACACGTGCACAATTTTGTTTTTTTTTTTTTTATTTTTTATTATGTGCATACATTGTTTGGATCATTTCTCTACCCTGCCCCCCTCCCCCACCATTTCCCCCTCCCCTCCCCTTTCCCCCCACCCCTCCTCGGTTTCAGGCAGGTCCCCTTCTGCCCTTGTGACTAATTCTGTTGAAGAAAAGACACAAGCATAATAAGGAAGACAAAGCGTTTTTGCTAGTTGAGTTAAGGATAGCTATACAGAGAGATTCCTAGCATTGCTTCCATGTACAAATGTGTTACAACCCAGGTTGATTCATCTCTAACTGATCTTTTCACTGGTTCTTGATCCCCTGCTAGTGATAACCTGCATTAGTTCCTCTGGAGTGGGGACATCAAACGCTTTCATGTTTTGGGTTTTCCACCTATTCCTGTATCTCCTGTATGGTGCACAATGTTTTAAAGGCAATTCTCTAAAACTAATCAATCTCAGGCTAGGTTCATGGTTGCATTTTTAGGATGTGCTGAATATAAAACCACGTCTCTGTGTCTCCGTGTTTTAGAAATAAGTTTTAACAATAGGCTTGCTGGGAGGACTGCTTTCTTTTTGATTCTGACTTTACGTGATGATCGAGGTACCTGCCTCTCCTAATACCTGACACTTAACGGAGAGTGCACTGGGGAGGTGCTCTCCCAGCCCCCACTACCCCCCTTCATCATCCCTGGGCACCAACGCAGACATCTTGTCTACCAGGCACTCCCTCATTCACTAGACCCAGTTTCCTGGCGGTCCCACCTGCTGAGTCAATTAGAAGCAATTGTTTCTCTCCCGCCTTGCCTCCTGCTCCAGGGAGAATGCTCCTTTTCTTCAGTGAGGTTTAGCTCTCTTTGCTAAAATAACAACCACAAAGTAAAGCAGGAAGCTTGAATCGACTTTTAATTATCCATCTCCATGTGGAGTGCACTGAGAATACCTGGCTGGAAGGAAGTGCTCGAGACTGCTCCAAATAGAGGGTTGTCAGTCAGCCTCTGGCTGGAGGTGGTCATACACAACACAGAATAGCCACTAGCCACAGACCAGTCCTGTCTGTTCTGAAGATAAGCTAAATTTATTTGTGGCCATTTGATTTCTTATTTGTTTGTTTATTTTTGCGCCCAGAGCCTTGCACACTCCAGGCCAGTGGTCTATCACTGAATTATACCCTCAGCCCAGGATAAACTGAATTTATAATGTGTGCTTCTATGAACACTAGGGATTTTAGTCTTTCCTATACCTTTGCAAAAGAAGTGTTACTACTTCCTTTTCAAAAGATGAACTGAAAATACCATGGTGACTTGCAGAGGCTACAGATTTAGAAAAAGAATAGAAAAGTTTACATCGCCTGACTCTGGAATTACGCTCTTTGCATTGCTACAATGCTTTCCAAAACACAAATTACGAAGATAATTTTATTTTACAGTAAAATTTAAAGTAGAATAGGCTAGTGTACTATAACTCAATGTACCTGGTTTTTGTCCCTCAGGGAAAGAATCCTGACTGGTATCATGTAGCTTTCACAGCCAACCTGTTTGAATATTTTCTGAGTCAAAATACCTGGAGGAGTCTTTAAACTTGGGCTTTAGTGGAAACGGGGAATGATGTGACCACAGCACAAATTCACAGAGCAGCGTTGCCTTTCTTAGGAGGTGGGACCCCTGCACGTGGGGTTCTAACTGAGCCACTGACAAGGCTGAGGTGACTAAAGGTCCATGATGTAAATCCAGGGGCATCATCATAGCAATCTGAGTAAAATACAGCACATGAGGTCCCAGCACAGCGTGACAGTTGAAAAATTAGTAGTGCTATGTCGGTATTTTACTTGCTGCTAGCTTCAGTTTTCAGGAGGGGTTTCTGCTTGCTGTGGCCCTGCTGGAAGCGCCTGCTGCACTGCTGTGGGGTGGGCTCTGAGCTTGTACCCTGGATTCACATCCTCATTCCTCTTCATTTGGGTTTTGCGGCTGGCTCTGTTCTTGACTGTCCCAGCAATTTGGGCAGTTCCCTCTTCCTAGGCTGGGAGGTCCAGCTAGTCCTTTGTGAGATCACATCTGTAGGTTCTCAGCAGGTGCTCAGTACTAGCTTTTTACTGTAGTGTTCTGGCCTTTTTACCAGGCTGTTCTGGGGAGGGTGGACTCCCTGTCACACCTGCAGGGCTGTGGTTGATGTCAGCTGGTCACCTTAACTTTGCTAATTCAGGGCTGCTCTGCAACCTGTCTTCTCTGTGCCTGCGTTGTCATTTGGTGCTACATTCAGATGAAGGGATGCAGTCTTGCCAGAATTCCATACAGGATGCTTTCTGCAAATGCACACAGCAACCCTTGACTGTGCCAGGCCCAGCATTGGCTCAGAAATCTTTTCTATGGCACACACCCAAGGCAACATGCGGAAAAGGGGATTGTTACTGAGGACTGTGGATTAGCTGGCTTTAGAAATGCCCTGAATGTCGTCCTTGCTCTGGTTCCATCATATATCAATGAATGCTTCTGCGTAGAAGAACCTTTGGTCTTCCCATGGAGAGCCTGAGGTCCTAGAGTGATGTGGGAGTGTGTGTACATTCTGCTCCCTCCTGCCTAATATTTCCATCCCTATCTGAATGAAAAAAGCACCCGCACACATACTCTATTTAAATCCTCTTCCTGCTGTTTTGCTTCTTATAGGAGCTCATAAGCACTGCTGTCTTGCAAAACTTTCCTATAAAGAATTGCAGTGTTTGTGTCTCCCTACTATGTGGTGACTCAGTTCCCTTCAAAATGTTGTACCTGTGCTGACTTGATCTTTCTGACTCATCTTCAAACTCCATCTTTCCACTTTTAGTTATGGTACCAAAATCATAAAAGAAAAATTAAAATGAAATTCTAGTCTGTGTGGAGAATAACAGGAAAATTACTGCAAGGTTTTCCTGCGTGCGTTCTGCTTGCATACGTTATTTTAACTCTTTCTTTTCATTCCTGTTTGTTACTTACCAAAGCCTCTCATGGATTTTGACCAATTGTACTTGATTAACTCCCCAACTAATGTGTTGAATTAATTTCTTTCTTTTTTTGTAAAGCACTAAATATTTTGAAGTTCTAGGTACTTCAACACATGTGCTGTGTGTAAATAAAATTAAGCATAGTACCATAACAGCAATAGCTATTGTCTGTGCTTCTTACTGTGACAAATTTTTCTTTCTTTCTCTGCTGACCTCTCCCAGTGTGGACAGGGTTAAATAATGTATCATCTGAGCGCTTCTGAACTCACTTATTGCTTTCCTTCATTTCTGAGCGATCTGCCCTCAATTACTACACCTCACTCAGAAGAGCAAGGTTCAAATCTACTACCACTTTTTTAACATTGCCCCTTTTGCAGGTGCTACCTTCTGTAAGGAGAAGAAGAAAAGTCGCAGTCAGGGGGTGTGAGTTAAAGACTGTGGAAGTGGGCCTTGGTGCGTTTCAACTGAATTTCATTTGCCATTTCTTTGTTAAGATTCTGTGTTGGAGTTTACAGTATGGAGTGCAGATCGGTATGACTTACATCACTTAGGTGATCTTGATAGTATCTGAGGAAAAGCACTGACGTTCAGAAGGAAGAGATGACTGCATCCCAGCATTCAAGGAGTGATTATGCAGGCCACACACACGCAATGCAAGACTCCCGACAGTGCAAGACCCCAACAACAAATAAAAGAAAGACTCAGAGATAAACCCGATGTCCTTGGTATAGATGAGAAAGACACAGTCCCTGTGAAAGCAAAAGTAATTTTTGGTGAACAGAATCATAAAAGCTGGTTCAGGAAGTAATCCAACAGGCTTCTTTATCCAAGTACCCAAAGCGTGTGTGTGTCAGGCTGCCCAGGCCTCCCAATGCGGTAAACCAGCTGCTGCAAAAACAGGAAGATGCTGGGATTTTATTAAACTTCTGATTTTCTGAGACAAACAAGTTTCGGTCATTTTTAAGTCAAGACTTCAATATTATAAAACACTCTGCTTGGCTTGTGTGGACAATTCTTGATCATCTGGAGTTCTAGAAATTCTGCTGACCTGCCTATCTTTAAATACCACGTGTTTTAACTTCCAGTAATGTTACTGAGATGGAGTATTTTAAGAAACCATTTTTTCCTTAGTCATCACCCACCATGGATTTTATTCTACTTTTCTGGCACAATGCAGGAGAAGCCATGAATCAAATCCACAAATCCACAGGTCAAACGTAGGACATTTTATGATTCGAAATCAGGAGAGGAGGGTTCACAAGGTCAGAGTGGCTGCCAATGAAAAATGACTTAGGAAGGACCCGTGCCGTTGAAGCCACACCTGCGCTCGACACACGTTCCTTTCTAAAAACATTTTTATGGTCTCTTGTCTAATCTTACTTTTACTATGTCATCCATTTTTATTCTGAAAATGTTTATTAAAGTAATTTTCAATGTTAAAACATTCTTCAACAGTTTTCTCAATATCCTTTGTTTAAGGTTACACGTATCTGCTAAAATTGGTTCTTACTCATTTGGAGAAGTTGAGTTTTCATGACGTTAAGTTTTACTTCAACATCAAACCTCTGAAATAATCCTAACCGTGAAATAGATTTAGTCACTTGAACAAAAATTGGAATAACTGTCTGTCCCTTTCACCACTGTCTTTAATAAACTCGAAAGTTGGGAGTTTTCAAGTATAAAAATTCTGTCTACCCATAGGCTGTATTGTGCAAAGATTTTTAAATACAGAGAAAATAAGTAAACTTAGTAAAATTATCCTGAGATTAGCAAAATGTCTGTGGTGATATCTAGGGGTAATATATAAAATAAAGAAGGAGAATGTAAAGCAGCTTTGGGGAGATCACATGAGGAAATAATGAAGAAAATGTTGGCACAAAATTAAAAAATACAATTTTATTGATTCCATTTAATATTTATTTGTTAACTATAATTTACCTATGTTTAGCTATTAAAAATAAATGTGAGGACAGAGTTCTAAAAATTAAATTAGTATGTACAGCCTAAAATTGTGATGAACGTCATGTTAAATTAGCAAGTAAGGTTGGGGATTTTAACAGAGCTTAAAAACGGTTATGGGCAAAATCTGCCTTCATTCCTACCCTTACCACACCATGTAATAGCTTAGATAAAGTGTCTCCTAAGAATGTTCAACCATAGTTTCAAGTTACCAAACAAGTTTTCCTGCACCTTTTTAAAAAATTTCCAGGGCTTGAACCCAGGGCGGTGTTCATTGAAGGCAAGCAAAACAGGTGTCAGTGAGGATGAGGGTGTGGCTCAAGTGGTAGAGTGACTGCCTCACAAGTACGAGAGCGGCCTTGACTTCAACACCAGTCCCACAAAATGACGGACATAATAATAATATTGATAACAATGACTAAAATAAAACAATTGCTTGACAGCTCTCTGAAATCCCGCAACATGGAAGGTGACTTTGGTATCCGGCATCTTCCTTAGGGATGCCTCTCACAGTCCCAACCCCAGCTCTGCCTATTTCTTAACGGTCTGCCTTCCTATTTCTCTGCTCCACCCAGCCAGGAGTAAGGCTGTGTCTGCACAAGAGGGCACCTTAATTATTTAAGCAAAGCGTGCTGCATCTGCCTTCAGAGATTTTTGGCTTCTTCACTTTTTGGTTAAAACAAATTGTCCCCACCTTGAGCCCTATCATTCCTGGCAGAGAGCAGCTCATCCTCCAATGCAAGATTTTATTCTCAAGGGATGGAACCACACTGAAGAGAGGATCCCCAGCTCTGGGGTCACAGTGCCCATGTTTTGGTGACACCACGCATTGCATGCGCACATGATCTCAGGCTCCCTCCCTCGTCCGTAAAGTGCAAAGGAAAATGTTACTTCCCTTGCAGGTTTTCTCAGAGATGATTAGGTTAATTTTGTTAAGCGGGTGCTCAGTGTTAATCACCACTATCACCATAATCACCCGTCATCATCGTTAGTGTTGCCACCTAGTGAAGGAAGTCACTGATGACTGAAGAAGTCGCTATGTCAATTACACTGTGACAAAGCCTGTCCTACTCAAAAGTCAGATATGTAAAGTTCTCTTCCTGTCCAAAGCTATTTCCTCTCTATTCTTAAGCTGAACATTTTAGATCTCAGGACCCTATTTCTAAATATGGAAGGGTGACCGATACCAGTCACACCCTTCTAGTTTTCCCACTTCGCTTTGCTTGAATCCCTTCCATTGTACAGAGGGTATGGAATCTCACAGGCCCGATTCTGTGTCAACCCGAAGTCGAGAAAATACTGTAACAATGCCGTAGACTTTGACTTCCCTTACCTGTGCCTTACATTTATCTAAAATGCCTGGTTTTTTAACTTGAGATTACATTGAAATTAAGCAAGTTCCCAGCATACTTCTCTCCTTCCCACACTGCCTTGGCTGAGCACCTGCTGCTCACTTCGGGGCCCCTGTAAGTTCCAGGTCCCTTTGGAGACATCATGTCTCCTCCAGGTTGCAATGGAACCCATTTAACAGCATTTGGAGCCAATTTTAGAATTACATATTTGTTTTTTTATGCAAAATACATGGTTATTTATGTTCTTGTTGTTTTCTTCATAGTTATATTAGCTCCCAAGGTAGGAAAGTGCAAAAGGTCAAAATAATGTCAACTCTCCTAAGATGACCATGCAACCATCTCTAATCCCTGTACCATGTGTGGACCATGTTGTATTCTGCTGCATGACTGGACAACTTTGAGGATACAGTCACAGTTAGAGGCCTTCCAGTAGTGTAGATTGTCGTGGGTAACCAGGGTGGGCACAACTTAACCACTAGAGTCTCTAAAGGCACAGAGCTTTCTCTGAATGATGAAAGAAAGAAGCAAAGTTATAAGGCAAAGATAAGGCTGGAGTGCAATTTGAGCCTGGAAGGACAGGAACACTTCTACTGCCATGAGTCAGTAGAAAGACTAGGGCTTCCTTCAGAGGTAGAGTATGACCCCCCAGTCAACAGCCAGCAAGAAAACAAGACCCCAGCCCAGGCACTGAAGCCTGCCCCTGGCTGGCAGGCCCATTTCCCCAGCCTCAAGTGAAAAATGCATCTGCCACTAGCTTGCATTTAGCCTGGGAAGAACCCTGTGGGATTCTAGCCCACAGAGTGAGAGATGCATGAGTCTTGCTCTAAGCCACTACTCCCATGGAATTATTATAGCAGCATTAGCAAACTAGCTCCAAGTCAGTGTGCAAAATTCCCCTTCATATCCACTGCATAGCAGAGAGCACTGACCCATTCTCATGATTGAGCCCCATAGAAAGTTATGCAGGGGGTAAGGAAATAAAACCAACCTCTGAGAATCTGATGAACAAGAGAGTCAACAATTTTCTCTCGGAAATGAAAACCATCCAATACACTCATATAGAAGCATCCCTCAGCTAATGGGACATGCTGGGCACAGGCACAGGGGCCATGGAGGCGGGCACAGGGGCCATGGAGGTGGGTACAGGTGCCATGGAGGCGGCACAGGGGCTGGGGTAGAGCTCTATTCTGCTTACTGTGCAATTCCACTGGGTAAAATGTACAGCATACCTCAGGAATTCATATCGGTCTCAACATTTAATTACTCAATACTTACTTAAATATTCTGAATCTTTTCAGAATTTCTTTCTTTAGAGTGGAAATGCCTGGAGGCAAACTAATAGCTTCTAATTGAATCACTAATATGGCGTAACTGGGCACTGTCACCATGGAGCTAACCATGGAGGAATTCCACTTCAAACATCACTTTGATTACATGTTTTTAAAAGAAATGCAAGTGTCCTTGTAATAGTAATGCAGTTTTCCTTACTATACCTCATAGCTTGGCATTTTTAATTGATGTATTTATTGTCAGTTAGTAGAGACTTTAATGCTATCTAGCTATGGCAGAGAGCACTGCCCTGACAGCAATGGATTAGCAAAGTAGACTCCTTTTTCTCATCAAGCCCTGCTTCTAGAAACCTTCCTAGACTTAGCCAAAGCACCCTCTGTACTTGTCCTCAGTCTTCTGTCTGTATAGTAGGACTTAACTTACACTGTCTAAGAAGCTTTACCTAAGCATCCATTCAACTAGTATTTACTGAGCAGACACAATACTAGAGAGGAGAGACTTTATAGTGAGAAAACTGACGCCATCCTCCTTCATAGTGTTTACACAGTAATGAAAGGGAGTCATTAATAAAGGAAATGGACTCAGCTCTTGGTGAGGATGTAAGTTAGTGAAGCCATTGTAGAATGCAGTACAAAGTTTCATAAAAAAACTAAAACTAGAACAACCATATGATCCAGCAATTCTAGTTCTGGGCATACATCAAAGTAATGGATGTCAGAATATTGAAGAGACACTTGTTTATTTCAGCGTAAGTCTCAACAGCCAAGACATGGAAAAAACCTAGGTTCCCATCATTAATGACAAGAGAAAATATGTTAGACACATGCATGAAATGGTGCTCAGTGTTCAAAAAAGAGTGAGATCTTGTTATTTGCACCAGCATGAATGAACCTGGAGGACATTAAATACATAAGCCAGGCACAGAAATACAAACGCCACCAACACCTGTGATCTCACCGTATGTGAAATCTTAGAAAGTGGAACCAATTGCAAGTGTGGTAAGGACTTTCCATTACTGTAACAAATACCTGAGATAGTCAACTTAGATGGAAAAGGTTCATTTTGACGTACACCTCTGGAGGCTTCAATCCCTGCTCAGTTGGCTCTTTGTTTTGGGCTCCATAGAGGCAGCACATCCTGGTGGGAACAAGCGAAAAAGAGAGCTGCTAGTCTCATGCCAGGTAGGAAGCAAAAAGAGAGGAAAGGGCACTGTCCCAAAATCCATTTTGAGGTCCCATCCCAATGACTTTGGCCTCCTACTAGGTCTTGCCTCTTAAAGGTTTCACAACCTCCCAGGAGCACCAAGGTGTGAGCTAAACTTTTAACACATGGGCCTTGGGGACATTTATGATCCAAACTACAGCAGCATTTAAATGACTAGTGGATGATTTTAACGAGAGAGATGCCAGTGTGGAGAAGATAGAAAATTTAACAGAAATGGAAATACATCAACAACTGCAGGCCATGATTGACCACGAGGAGAAGGTTGAGTACATTGACCTATGGAACAGTTCCTCTTTGGAGAAAAACAGAGATAGAGAGAGAGAAAGAAAGAAAGAGAGAATGTAGGTTTTGATTTCTGGGGTTGAAATTAGTTTTTTAAAAAAAATCCTAGTCATCAAACAAGACACAAGAAAGTTCATGACTTTTAATAAAGAGAAAAAATGGGGGAGATAGTTGTCCTTCAAAGAACTTAATAAATAATGAGAAAACCTTCTTAAAATACCAGTAGAAAGAGTTGAGTTGATCAGGCATGCTCTCCAGGAAGGTGAAGGCAGATGCTCAGTCCTGGGGCTATAGGGCAGAATCCTGGGCAGAGAACTGTGTGCAGCTCCACGAGCACCCTGGTCTCCCAGGCCTCAGCTTTCTTCAGTACTAAGCAAAACCTTAGATCAGAAATCCTTTTAAGATTCTTAGTGAGTTACAATTCTTTAGGTGAGAATGGTAGAACTGCTGTTTGGAAGGTACATACTGTATTTGAAAACAACACATTTGAA
Organism: Castor canadensis; assembly: GCF_047511655.1. Taxonomy (NCBI): domain Eukaryota; kingdom Metazoa; phylum Chordata; class Mammalia; order Rodentia; family Castoridae; genus Castor; species Castor canadensis. Next base: position 112,063,177 of record NC_133399.1, read on the forward strand.
GTATTCATAATTTGTCAAATATTATTACATAGATATTAGGTTTTATAGGTTATCCTCTGATAATCTGTTATTCTAAAGTTTCACAGAAATGGAATTGAGCCTACTAGTTACCGCCAAATATTAAGGGTAGTAGTAATACTGTGTTTTATTGTCTCTTATGAGCAATTTCTTCATTGAGTAGGAAAACACTATTTTTAATTTTAGGTATTAGTAGCAAATATTATTAAAATGACTATCAGTCATCCCATAAAGATTGCATCAGGCATATTTCATACATTTAGGGTTCCTGCCAGCCACGTTGTAAGGCACTATACATTCATCATTTAATTTCATTGTATCTACAAAGCCATGCAGTGTATGGTATAACGATCCCATTTTACTGCTAACACTGGAGTCAAGAGAGGTGAGGGGAAACAGTCCAGGTCACAGAGAAATAGATTTGGAGTCAGATCTGTCCAAGTGTAGAACTGAAGCTGTTAACCTCTTGCCCTACAATCTCTGAAGGACATTACCTGCAATGAGTTTGTTAGTACCTTATCCCAAAAGAGTTTGAGCATCTCTAATCTAAAGATCCCAAATTTGAACATTTTAATGCTGCCTGATGCTGCAAGTTTCAGATTTTTGAGAATTTTAAATTTCAGAGTTTTAGGTTAGGACTTCTCAAATCAGTAATATCTAAGAAACTATTCCAAACTGAAAAACTAACCCTAGCCAGGTACACACCTGTGTGGGGTTCCAACTTGTACTGTAAGTGATCAGGGGCTGTTACTAAGGATGAGTTCCTGAAAGAACAAGAGAAGTCTCATTTTAACATAAAAGGCATCTTTTAAAAGTGTTCCACAATGTCTGCTAATTTTCACCTCCATTTCTGTTTTTTTCAATTATATTCATAATTATATTTTTCAAATTATAATTTAACCCATAGCTCTGAGAACCTGCTGGATATAAGATCCTGTGAAAGGAATTGAAGACATCAAAAAGATTAAAAAGTCAAATCATACATTCAAATAACTCAAATGTGAATTTAATTTCTACGAGACTCCAAACCCTGTCCTAGGATCTCATGACCTCAAAGTTCTCTGAAAATGAAAGATGCACTGATGTGTAAGCAGAAAATTGCATGTAGGGCAAACAATGCTAAAATGAGCCCTGAGCATAGAAACAGTGCTTGACCCAGACTGTCTATCTAGAAGCATCCATGACGGAAAGTAAGCATGGCTCCTTGAAGGGCAGGAGAGAAGAGGCTGAAAAGAACTGAAGGTGGGAGCTACTGGGGAGTCCTGAGGGCTTGGGGTGAGAAGGGTGGAGCAATAAAGGGTAGTTGCCTGAGACGCTACCCAGTGTCCCAGGCAGGGGACCATCAGGGAGGGATTCCAGCAGGTGCAGAGGTGAAGAAAGGCACAGGGGAGGGGTTGGGGGAAGAAGGAGGGGGTGGGGGAAGGGGGGAGTAATGACCCAATCTTTGTATGCACATATGAATAAAAGAAATTTAAGAAAAAGAAAGGCACAGGTCAGCCTTTTTCTTTGATCGGCCAGAAGGAAACTGAGAAGGTTAGGGCACAGGTGCCAAGATGAAAAGCTACCTAGAAGTGAATGTATTTTTTTACCTGTACACTTGAAGATAAGTTTCTGCTTTCTGTCACTGTTCTAGTCAACTGCACATTTTTAAAATGTTGTTTAGAACGTCTACCTGGCTTTACGTTTCAGCATTTGACAGTCCTGTTGTATATATCTGTTAATAATGACCTTTACTCAACTGAGGACTTTCTGTGCTCCCTAACTTACCACTTCTCACTTATTCTGGGACAGTACATCACTTTGCTGAAACCCCAATTTTCCTATAAACACAAAGAAGGGAAGATTCCCACTGTAGAGGTAATGTTTTGAAGAGATTTCTGAAAGTTAGTATTGATTTGCACCCATATTACATTTTATCAAGAGGATCTTAATTAAGAAATACTTTATTCCCTAGCATATCCTTTTCCTCTCAAAATATCCTTTTACATGGTACACCCAGGGCCTAATTTTCAACACATTCAAAAGAAATTTTTTTTTATTATTGTGTTGGGGGTACATCGTGACATTTACAAAAGTTCTTACAATATATCATAGTTAAACTCAACCCCTCCATCATTTTCCTCTATAAAGAAATTGTCAGAGTTTGAATCAAAATGTTCCCTGAAAGCTCATGGGTTAAATTCTTGTTCCTAAGGGGCAGGTAGTGCAATTCATGGGTGACTGGATCCTATTGATGCTGGTCTTGTTAATGGAGGAATCCGTTGATGATATCATAACTGAGCAGACTATTATGAGGTGGGACCTGATTGGAGGAGGTTAGTCACTGGAGACATGACTTTGAAGGATCCTTCTTGTTTCTTTGTCTCCTGCACCATGAGGGGATCCAGTTTGCTGTACCCACCTGCTCTCTGCCACGATGCTCTGCCTCACCACACAGAAGCCCAAAGGCAGCAGAGCCAAGACAGCATGGCTGAAACCTCAGAAACCATGAACCAAAATAAGTCCCTTTCCTTTAAATTATTCCTGACAAGTATTTGGGCACAGTGACCAAAATGTTGATAACAGAAATCTGGCTAAGATTATTGAATACAAATACTTATACATGTAAGAAATCACTAGATTAATTCAGACTGAGCATCTGTAATCTAAAATCTGAAATCTGAAACGCTCTCAAGTCTGAAACTTAGTGAGTGCTGACAAGATGAGGTCTGTAGAAAATTCCACAATTAACCTTATGTAAGGTTTACAGTGAAAATGCATGTACACTGAAATAAAATTATCTTCAGTCTTTTTGTATGAGGTGTATCTAAAAGAAAAGTCCATCTCTCATTTAGATTTAGGATTTAGACCTCAGGGTATCTCATTATGCATATACAAATATCCCAAAATCAAATTAAAAATCAGAAGCCTGAAGCGCTGCTGGTCTGCAGCACCTCAGATGAGGAATACTCAACCTGTGTCACCCAGCCAAGGTCACTTGAGTGGAATTTCCTTGTACGAGATGAATGACCTAGATTCCTCCATCAACCAGGTGGAAAGTAGCACCAGAAGAGCAGGACAGGAACCAAAGTCAATTTTGCCCCTCGAGCGCCGCCTTGCCTCTCTGAGATCCTGTACTATTTATCAGTAACTTATTTCCCTGTTTTTCATTCAATAAATGCACCATGAGTGTCTGGTATGTTAGGTGATGTTTCAGGAGATGCATGAAGTCCATTGCTCAAGGATCTCAACAGGGGATTGCAGTGAATGTGTGTTTCTGTCTGTCTCCTTTCTGCCCGGTCACCACTTCTTTCCTTTGCAAAGCTCTTCAGCCTTCTCTATGCAAAAAGGTCTCTGTTTCCCTTCTTTCCCTGTCCTGACAACCTGCTCCAGGCCCCCACCTCACAGCTGACCCTCAGAATGAAAAGGACAGTGAGCGGGTAAGACAGTCATGCTAAGATTCCCACAACTCCTTGTGTCCATTCCAGTTGTTTCCAACATGTACTGTGTTACTCGGCAATGGCAGGGTGTCTATGGAAAACCTCAGGTCCACAGGACCAGCTCACCATCATTGCACACATCAGGAAAACTACACGTGGTTGTAAAACATTAATCATCTCTGACAAAATTCAATTTAAACTACATTTTTTAATATTTCAAACTATTAATGAAAAGACTGGAAATGGATTACAAAGCTCAGCATTCTTTCAAGTATATACTAACTATTCACTAAGCTTTGTCCATTAAGCTATCTTTGCATTTAATGACCAGCATAGCTGTAAACTGACAAAATTGGTGATTATTTCTATGGAGCTGTGTTACTGTATGTTGTTTCAATTGGTTTCCGGGCTAAGAGCAAACCAGTTCCCTCTAAAGTTCCCAAGTGAATTCTAAATGTGCTTGACTTCCCATCCAATTATCTTTCCAATTATCAACCCCACAGAATGTGTCTAGTATGGAAATCCTCCCTATTATTGCGACCCCCAATTTGAACTCCTTTTCCAATGCCTGGCCCACTGGATAAAGTCAGAATTAGCTGCTCCTTTTTTCCTTACTGTGGCGTGATTACTTGGGTGTAGGTTTGCCTGGACATTTTCCAGTCTGACTTGCTTCCTTTTCATTCTCAGCTGCTCCGGTGGCTGATAGACTCATCCAGTTAACTAGTTAGTAAGTTATTCACATTCTTCTCTTCTTCCATTTCTTTCCCAGTATTATACTTTTTAATAGACTAGATCCAGCAAGCACTTTCTGGACTTCAGTGAACTGCATTCAGTGGAATGACACACTACACAGTTAATTATCTTGAAATTTTATCACCAGCAATCTGTCATCTGAATATCTGGTGGTGAGCTCCTGCAGTTTTGTGGGAAATTATAAACAGGAAACGGCTTCACCTGTAGAAGGATTCAGTGACCCAGGTTAGAGTCACTTACTATCTTAACTCTGTGTGCCTGTAATATTTCAGATAAGTAAGAGAAGCACATTTGTCTTATAAATGAGACAAGTATTTAAAAGATAAAGAAAAGGCAATTGCAGGCCACTCAGATTGTAAACTTCTCAACCAAGTCAGGTGCATGAACACCCTTCCAGTTTGAAGGGTGAGTTATAAAAGGCATAAAGGGAACACAGAACAAAGTGTCCCTGTTTTGTGGCATCCATCTGCTTTGGGATGAGAGAAGATTATGGCCATAAATCAGGCACTAAGCAATAAGTTACTAAATGAAATAAAAGCCAGAAGGCTGGAGAAATCCACAATATCAAGAGCCACTAGGGTGAGAGCACTTGGGAGTGGTTTGGGACCAGGTAGAGTTTGAAATAGGCTTTCTAGGTGGACAGATTTGGAAACAGAAAGCAAGGGAGACTCCTTCTCCAAGCAAAGGAAACAGAATGTCTGAAAAAGATAAGCATGATGCGTTTGGAGACCAAGGGGAACACAGCTCTCATTAAAGACGAGGACTGGTCTGGCCATAGGTAGGTTGAAAGATGTCAGATTTCGGGCCTTCAAAGACAGAGGCTTAGAGTTTTTTGAGAAAAAAACTCTTCAGTTAGTTCTCTAACTGAAGGAAAATAGTTTTTCATCTGTAAAAACCCAGTCTGGAAAAGAGAGAGCTCAAAGGCAGATGGGACAATTGGAAGGACAAGGTCAGAGGCCATTCCTTTGGGCAGCCGCAGAAGCAAGAGTGCAGGAAGCACAATTGGACTGTGCCTACCCTGCCAGCTGATGTTGCTATGCAATGCTATTCCTCCAGGAAGCCTTCCAAGAACGTCACCAGTCTTGTGTTAGTTCTGCTTTAAAACGCTGAAGACTAGCGCTGGGCAACGGAAGCCCCTACATGACTGTGAGGGAGAAATCCAAGACTGGAGCCCTGCCGCAGGACCCTGTGTAGCTAATCCCATGCTGGTAGATCCCGTCATGGAAGATGTCGAGATAGGAAAAAGAAGGATTGCAAGAAATTCAAAATATATCTCTAGGATTTTAAATAGAAGATAAGTAGTGAAAAAAAATGTTTACAAATATCTGTCCTAAGCAAAGATGTTGAGAAACACAAGTTTTTTTCACTTCTCTATCTCCTTTATTAGCTATATGGAGAAATATCTTCCATCCTGGTTAGAACATGTAGAGGGAAAGAGAGCATTGGAGATGGGTTTTGACCTCAGAACTTTTGTCCCTGCAGCTCAGCCCTAAGGTAGGAAGGAGAGGTGGTTTCTTTTTTTTTTTTTTTTTTCCTTTTTCTTTTATTATTCATATGTGCATACAAGGCTTGGTTCATTTCTCCCCCCTGCCCCACCCCCTCCCTTACCACCCACTCCCCCCCTTCCTCTCCCCCCCCATACCCAGCAGAAACTATTTTGCCCTTATTTCTAATTTTGTTGATGAGAGAGTATAAGCAATAATAGGAAGGAACAAGGGTTTTTGCTGGTTGAGATAAGGATAGCTATACAGGGCATTGACTCACATTGATTTCCTGTGCGTGGGTGTTACCTTCTAGGTTAATTCTTTTTGATCTCACCTTTTCTCTGTGGTTTCTGAAGACACTGTCACTACAGGGCTGGAAAGTCAAGGAAAAAGTCGTCTGCCATGCTTGTTGCCAGGTCATTAACCCAAACCAATGCTGATCTTTCAAGTTAGTAAATATATAGAAGCTTGGGATCATTTTCCTAGTTACAAAAGAAAGCAGTTGTTCATGTGATCACATTTGTGGGGTCACCAGCCGTTTTCTGCAGTGAGCAAGTAGATGGCTTGATGAAGCATGTAGTTTGTTCTCTCTGTTATGAATCTAGCTTTGTAATGAAGTGACCTTCTGCCCTATTCTGAAATATGATTATGGAGAATGGCACACATTAGCATAGTTAGGATCTGTAGAGTATGATTTTATAAAAACCTTTATAATGATAAATTTCCTATAATGGTAGAAACAGTTCTCCTTTTAGGTGGAAAACTTCCACAGGTGACCTCCTGCACAAACACATCAAAGCCACTACGGTATGCTCAGTTGGAATGAGTGGACATTCAATGGAAATATTTTATAAATTGTGTGATGTAGTTTCAGGCCTACAATTATACAAAACAAACAACAAATGATACATTCCTTGTCAACATTCTCAAAATATCACTTTGCAGCGAACATGACAGTATTTTGCTGATGCTACAGTTTATTGGTTGACTCTCATGAACTCTTTAGAGACTCAAGAAGAAAATGAAGGATATAGATAAAGACCAATAACTTATGCTTCTCTCATACAACTGGGACTTCGTGAATTTGGAAAAAAGGTTGGAGACACGAGAATTGTCTAAACCCAGTAGAGGAAAAGACTTCTTTCCCCTCTCTTAGAAAACAGTTCTTTAAATTGATATTTTTAGAATAGCTTGGCTGGTTTCCAGTGTGGGCAGAACATTTAATTTGAAAATTTTCTGTTCTCTGGAATGCTAATTGTCTTTCATCTCAATACTCTTAAGAATACAGAAGAAAACGTAAAATTATCTTCAATTTGTTTGGATCCAGACTTGATAAAATTGTACAAGAGTAATATGTTGGAAATTATCAATTCCACGATTGCACCTCTGTGCATTGGTACTAACTTCTGGATCTGAAAACCTGTGTAGTTTGCACCACTATATGTTTTCCCTTCATGAGGAAGAATTCATTTCCCTAATCTCTGAATAATCCCATTGATTTGCTAACCTCCCTTATCTGCCTCTGAAAAAGACACCATCACTGTCAGGATTTCAGCAGTGAATGCTTCAGAGAAAAAGCCAGAATAATTTGAAATCTCATATAAACTTTATTACTCGTATGGAGATGGGGATTGGATAGAGAGACACACAGGATGGCGGCATAATTCATCAGTGGCTAGCAGCTGCTTCTTATAAAATTTAAATTAAAAAGTAGACGATTTTCTATCAGCACTGGGTCTTTCGACATGTTCTAAGTGGTTTGAGGAATCTGAGGTTTTGTGCAAATTTAGTATTTTAGCGTGCTCAGGGTTATTTAGTGATGGTTCCATCTTGTATTTTATTTAGCTTTGTTTGTTTTTCTTCAGGAAAGTATTTCAAGTGAAAATTAAAACCTAATCATTTGATAAAATTAATGCTAGTCTTTCAGATTAGTTAGTACATGTGTGAAGAAGCCACTGCACGGTGTTTCTAATAGCATTCTAGAACTAATTGCATTGCTGGCTTTCTATTTTATCAATGGCACCTTCAAGTCAGAATGTGCTTGAAACGCAAAGTATTATTCATGTTTCAGGAACAAATGAGTCCTTTAAATTAGCTGGAGAGGAAAAGGGAGCCAAATGGAGAGGACTCAGTTATTCAGAAAATTAAGAGCTGGTGAGAGAATATGTTGTCTCTTTCTACAATACCTCATCCCATAGGACATGATTGGCCCATTACAGTAAGTTATCAATAAATCATAGGATGGACAGCAGAGCTATGATCATTTCATGATTATAAATAATGCTGACTATGTGGGTGACCTGCCTTTTACTCTCAGTCAGACTGAGTTTATTTTCAGGGACATACAATAGGAAGCACTCAAGACAGAAAAGGAAATCTTGGTGCAATGATAAGGTTAGAATTAGCCTGAAGGGAAAACACAATTATTTAATGTGTATAAAGCATGTGAACACTGCTCTTACCTTGTGCAAAATTGTTTTCAAAGAGAGAACACAGAATGAGAGGCTTGAATTCAGTATTACATACAAATCCTTGAACTGGTTTATAATTTGACTGTTGTTTCTTATATTATTCTTTGTATTTTAAATTCAATATTGAATTTGGCACTATCTCTTTTTCTCCAATAATTTTCTACTTGGGATGTGACCAGTGCTCCTGATGCTTCCCTCAGGGCCTTCTTAACCTCAAACCCTCTGTTCTTCCAGATGAATCCCTGAGCTGACAGTCTTTCCCATGCCACCAAATACTGACAGATACCAGCCAGTCTAGACTTTGAAAATTACCACCTTTACAGACAATGCTTCTACCACAAAGGTTTATAAAGAGATCCCTAATAAATGCTGTTAACTCCTATCCATACCAAAATAAGACCTTTTCTTCATGTAAGTAAATGGTGTAACTTAGACATCTTATTTCAAAGAGCTCAGAGGAGGCTCAGGCTGCAGGAGCCCTGAATTCAGCTGGAGGAAGCCCAGGCACAGCTCTGGGAGGCGTCTGTGCATTGACCTTATTGATAGAGAACTTGGGCTGTAACTTTGCACTCAGATGGGAAGGCATGGATTTGTTCATTTTCTTCTTCATTTTGTGGAGACATACATACTTACATATGCAAATTAACATAACTGGTTTAAATCACTGCAAGTAACCAAGACACTTGAGCAGGTAAATGTGTGATAGAACATAAATGTGTACCTTCAAAATTCAGGTAGAAGACTTGTTGAATCGAGTTATAGATGTGAAAGCAGCCTTTCCCTCCATGTTGTCCCTTAATTCAAGTACAAATATCCCTAAACAGAGCAATCATCTCGTAGTTCTGGATTTGGAATAGCTAAGGCAGGTGCTTTGCAGACAATATTTCAGTATAGCAGGGTGGGGGGGGTGATCACAAGGGTGCAAGGTATACTTGTTCTCTCACCAGGTGGTAGATTTTACCTTTTTCATTTATTTCCTTATTCTGTTACCTTATTTAACCAGGAATTGACTTTAAAACACCAGCCCCTGTATCATATTTCTGTCATTTGAGACTTCTTTGATCTTAACCAGTTTACTGAGTTCTTATCTATTATTTAAAAGTTTTAATTGAATTTTCCATGTTAATTTGGACTATTTTTCCACATATATATTTTCATGTAGCATGAGCAGAATTAGTTAATATTACAAAAAAAGGAAGGGAGCAATTCACATTTTTGGTAGTTGAAAATAACTCTGACCTAACTCATTCACGTAGAATAAGTAATTACTGGGCCGTTCAATTCAGCAAAATATCCAATTCTTTTAATAAAAGAGGCTTATGGGATTCTGAATTTTATTTGCTTTATTTGGGCACCTTAAAAGTCAGTGGTTTATCATAGGAGGCAACAATCTCAGCATGTACTGTCCACAGTACATAGAAAATTTACGATTTTTAACATGGACATTAAAAATATGAAAGAACATTTTCTCCGATATGTAGGACTGGAAGGGGGAGGCCGTGGGGGGACTACAAGGGATTTGGAAGGGAAAGGGAATAGGGAAAGTAGGGATAAGAAAGGTAACAGAATAGGTGATTATGATCAAAATTTACCATATGCAGATATGAAATATCTTAATAAAACCCCTCATTTTCTGCATCCAGGTGTACTAGTAAGTATCTAAGTGGTGAAACTTATTTCAGTAGCGCGCTTCAGTGTAATATTTGACTATTAGCATTAGAACCTGTAGTAGATACAAAAATGATTGAGATTTCTGTATTATTTTTGTACGAATGCTTCAAAATCCCATGTTCACGTTCCACTATGCCCACATCTCCACGCAAAAGAGACTGACTATTCAGGTGTCCTCGTGGCTGCTGGAGTGGGCCAGATGACCAAACCCAAAACGCCTCTTTATTATGCTGCTTTGCGGAGCTTCTTCACGTGTGTGGATCAGGTTGACTTATTCACCGAGCAAGGTTCTCTTCAGTCTGATGAACAACTTCCTGTGGGGTCTGCCATGAGTTCAGAGTTGTGACTGCCGTGGGCATGTGGTCACACCAAGCCCTTACCTCCCACTAGAGATTAGCAGTAAATGACACAGGGCACTGACGCTGCAAGGTTGGCCTGAAACAAGTCGATAAATTTATAAATAAGCTGGAGATGGCTTGCGGTAACTCTGCCCTGCATGTTTCTGTAAGACGGTATGAGCTGTATGTCACAGCTGTTCCAATTATCTGTTAGAATTCCTCCCGAATACAGGGGATCCGAATTTATCTACAACCTAATTTGCCAAAATAGTTTCCCAAACTGAATCATTTTTATCTTAAAATTCACAGTAAATGTGAAAAATATGGAAAGATAAAAGCTAACAAAATTGTACTCAAAATGCCAATGTGTTTACAAAATTACACTTTGATGTATTTCATGTCCATTTTCTTTTTCTATTTTTCCCGTATACATAATTGTTCCAGAAAAAAGACCATCAATTCTGCTGATCAACACTTCATGGCTAAAACAGGATTGAAACTTTGTTAATTACTGGGAAGTTAATGAGCTTTAATTCTTACAGAGCTTTAGTTATAGCCCAGTTGGGCTTTCAGGAGTGTTGCACACCCTTCACTGCAGAGCTATGCAAACCAGGCTGAGGATTTTCCTCAGGGCCTCTCAGTTACACAGCCTCAGGTCACAGTCACTCTTAGCTCACCAGGAAAACACCACAGAAGTTGGCAAGGATTGAGAGGATCAGCCCGCATGTTTAGGTCAAGTAGGTTTGCATCCTTTTACCAGAAAAATGACCGTAATGCGATAGACAAGTAATCACACTTAGATGATGGGAAGTACCCTGTGGTTCACTGAGTGAATTCACAATGTTTGCCTTTGATGGCTATAAGCTGTCGTGTTAATCACATTGGGTTCTCCAGTGGAAGTGGGGGCTGGTCCACGTGTCCACTAGTTGGCCTTGCTGGCTATGGGGATTTACCTAAGCCCAGGGGAACTGTCTCACCAGGGACAGGCCCCTACCTGTGGGCAGTGGTCATCCAATGCTGGTTGACAGGGGAGTGACAGGAGCTTGAGCCTCTAGGGCTCTAGGAGAAGGATGAGATCTCAACTCCAGATGAGGGTAGCCCAGCTCTGCCTCCCCCTCCTGAGGACAGAGTCCCCGGCATGTTTCAGTGACTTTCCATTCACCTCCACGTCTGTTTCCTAGGGTACCTTACCCAAGAAACTCTTTATAACATCATGTAATAGACGTCACGTTCTGTGACATCTTCATTTCTACCACCACAACCTCCCTCTTCACTGAGGTTCCACCGTCATGATTTTCCTTGAGGAGATCCCTCTGCCTGGCAGTCTACAGGACTCACTGCTTTTTACATCTCCACCTTGCCCAGGTGTCCACTGTGGCCCTTGGCACCCTCCTGTTTTCTGGAAAGACTGCTCTTCTTTGTTACACCAGGATCTGATGAATCTAAATGGAAAACTCATAATAAATCCAGGAAAAAATGTGAGTTCCACCAGGAAACCAGGATCCATATAAATCAGAATAAAAACGCCAAAGGAGAAAATGGCTTGAAATTGTGTCTTCAATTAAAGTTTTCAGGTCTCCTCCTACCAAAGCGGAGAAGTGGAAGAGCCAGAAAACCTTAAGACCCGAAAAACAAACACTAAACAAAATCCCAATCAAGCATTTACATTCCTTAGGCTCAGCAAGCAGTTCCTGTAGTTGGTTCTGACAGAAACTCCTCAGCAGACACAGTAGAAGGAGCCTTGGGAGAGGAAGGAACAAGACTGTCAAGAGGGTTATGCAGCAAGTTCCACAGCCTGCTTCCTCTGCCTTTTTACATAAAAAAAAAATGTGTTCTTAATAAGAACTCAGCTCATGGAGGCTTCTCTTCTTTGGGACATCTCTTCCTGCAACTTAGCATATCTATAAGAACTCTTGGCTTCAAACTAGTGTGGGCACAAATCCCATTTCTGCCTCTGACCTGTGCCCAGCTACAAACATCACTAGCTGCTAGATGTTGAATAAGCTGGTCAATGTTCATGTCTCAGTGCCATGATCTCAACTGGGGGAGTCATATATGTTAAACAACTCCTGTGCAGAATAACTCCCAGGGCCAGGTTATCTTTAACTGGTCCATAGGAGGAACTTGATACCTGATAGGTATTCTTGTTACTATCACAGTCATTATTTTTAATCTGGGGCATCATTTGTTTAAACAAATCATTTATCATTTTGCAAATGTCTGGCTAACAAAAACTATCATTTCCCTTAAGAAGAACCTGAAATATAGCATCTAACTTCATCTTGACAAACTAAATCCAGCCATGTATTTAAATGAAAAAAATACAGCAGTATATATGTATTCTTATTACGTTTTTGTTTTATGTATGTTGTTTGCTCTTTGCTCTGTCTCCCAGTGTTTCTCCCCCTTTCTTCTTTCTACATGCACTCTTGCAAACAGACATTTGTATTCTACTGACAGATCTGGACACAGTCCACACTGCACTCCCCCCGGCCAAGGCTCACTTGCTGGAAGACACCTCTTATTGTTAAATGCAGACTTTGAAGCTGTTGATTGTGAGAGATGGCTCAGGTTTTAGAGTCTGCTTTAAAACTGAGAGAAGCAGCTTACTACCTCTCAGCTGCCATGTTGTATGTGACCCATGCACTTCTATTGTCCATGGAAGAATTCACTTGGGATACAGCCCTAAAATGCCCCACATGCCTCCCAGAATGTTGTTAAGTCTCTCTTCCCTTTGTCCTCTAACTTTGAAGGAGCCACAAGGGAAAAAAGAAAGGAAGGAAGGAAGGAGAGAGAGAGAAAAAAATGAGAGAGTAAGAGAGGAAGGAAGGGAGGATGGAAAGAAGGAAGGAAAGGAAAGAGGGAAAGAGGGAGGAAGTAAAAATGAGAGAGAAAGGAAGGAAGGGAGGGAGAGAAAGAAAGAAGAAAAAAGAGAGAGGGAAAGAAAGAAAAGGAAGAAAAAAAGAAAGAAGAAGGAAAGAAGAGAAAGCAAGTGACTCTTTAGTTTCTATTTCAACCTCCTGGATTGACTCAACACTAGGGTGAGAAGCTTGTGAGTCAGGCTAGAGATTATGCACAAATTCATGCTTATGATACGTGTGGAACTTCAACAGTGTCAGGAATAAGCATGGATGAGAAACTTGCATTATCTACAGTTATATGTAAATGATTTTTGGCAGACATGTTAGGATCTAGACTTAAGAGAAGCATCCCTATTTCTCACTATCATTTGACAGCTTGATATGGCAAGTCAGGAGACATTTTAAAAATATGACCAGCATATGTGATGACTTAGGGCTCTCTGAAACCTCAACATTTTTCTCAGCTTTACACCATGAAGACATGACTCCACACTGGCTGTTTTCTGTGCAACTCAATGCATTGCTTTAATGCTCGGTTACTGTGCTAGGTATTAAATATGTTAGCAAACCTCAGGATATTCACTTGTACTTATTGTACTACTTAGTAAAGTTGAATTGAACAGAAAAAGGTGCATACTGCATTTTCCTTGTGAAATGTGTGGGAGAAATTTCTCAGTTTCAGGAAATATGAGTTCGTGTTTGTATTTACAGATTAACTAATCAATTGAATCGTGAGATAGTGGTTGGTGTTCACACAGACTAAAGAATGGGAATCCATCATAAATCCTGATTAGACCAACAACATATGATAGCAGTAGTTTTGGCAAGGTTGTGTGGAAGTCATTGTACAGGAACAGTAGGAGAGAGATGAGAACTGGTTTGGTCCCCGTGTGTGTGCTCTAGTCTTAGAGAGACCCGGTCTCACTATCAATGGGATCGCTGAGAGTAGATGCCTAGGGATTTTGAAAGGACATTCAAAAGTGCTTAATACATAATTGTATATACAGAGTATATAAACAAGAGACAAAATTATATGAAATTTCAAGTGCAGATTACTGAAAATGATAACAATGCTGTTAATAGACTTGACTGACAGATTGATGGCTGGAGATGATGAAAAATGACTTTCAAAACTGTTCAGTTTGAAATGATACTGCAAAATTTTCATGGAATGCAAAAGCGAGACGGCAGAATTGTTAGCGCCAGTCTGAATGTTAAGCAAAAGATCAGTGGTGATCAAATAAATAATAAAGTCAGAACAAAGTACTAAAATTGCAGTAAACTATGTAGTCATATAATAAAATAAGTAATGCAAATAATGAATCTAAGCATGAATTAAATAAGTAGCTGAGATGATCAAAACCAAGTTTTCCGGCAAAGGGCAGGCTTTTGAGGGTGACCCCAAATCACAGTGTGGAAAAGGAGCCCCATCCTTGCAGGAGGAGGCTCACACTTGAGCGTTGAGTGAAGAACAGTATTTGGAAGCCGATGGTGAAGTCAACAGCACGGGCCTGCAGGAAGACCAAGGAAACACTGTGGACAAGCAAATACTGGCCAGCAGCATGAACATTTGGTCAGCAGTTTTGATTTTTCATTGTAATTTCGTCTGCATGGCATGGATGTTGATTTTTGTATGCCTTATATGATTGCTTATTTGTGTTAGCCGTTAACACAGGACACTAAAAGCCAACCAACACCTGGCCCGAACTGGTTGGGCTTGTGGTCAGAGCAGTGTTGGAAGTCAGACCTCACTCACATTCTCTTCTTTTCCTCGTGTGGCAAGTGATGAGGTTGTGTTCTTCTTGGACCTCATTTCCACCTCTGAGAGTGGAAAGTACAGCTCTGCCTCGCAAAGTCTTGGGATGAGGGATGTGCCCCCAGGGTACTGGTCCAGGATCGTGTCAGTGAGAAGGGGCTGTGTTAGCACAACATACTGCTCAGATCTCACATCTCCCTCTTCTGCTGTGTCAAAGGTAACTGCCTTCAAAGGAAATCATCAACAGGACAGACTGTTTTCCCTCTGCTTACCTGAATCTGTTCATTTCATTTCTAAAATGATGAGTGTATAAGCATTTCCATGCGGTAGGGACAGACAGACAGGAAAACAATCCCTTCCATGTCCTGCTTAAAAGAAGTAAAAGAATATAGTTAAGTTATTAGAATTAAGAAAGACAACAGGACAGACCACATGTGGAGAAAATGAGGATGTCTTGGTGAGAAAGCAGAGGCCTTCCCCTCAGAAAGGCAGTTTTGTTTGTTTACATTGGAGCCACATCTTGGTGGTAGAATAAGCTAGGATGGAACAGATGGTCAACAAAAACACCAAGAACACACAGGAGGTAGGTTCATGAAAGACCAGGCTGTGCTAAATGCTTGGAGAGCCATGAGCAGTTTGAAATCCTAAGGATGTAAGGTTTGTGGTGCCAAGGGTGAGAACCGTGCGAAGAGTACATGGGGATCACAAACTAATGCCTGGTGCTGGAAGGAGATGTGGATGTGGAGGCAGAGCGGAGGAAATGGCTCAGAAGACACAAAAGGGTGTGTGTGTGTGTGTGTGTGTGTGTGTGTGTGTGTGTGTATGTTTGAGAAAGAGACAGATATATAGAAAGACAGAGTCAGAGAGAAGGAGAGTCAGTGAGAGACAAAACCAGACACACATGTGCACACAGAGAGAGAGAGAGAGAGACTTTTAAGCCTTTCCAGCCTCCCTCATGGACTCTGATCACAAAGACCTGCACTTTGATCCTGTTTTAATCTCTTGCTAGCTGGTGTTGGGCAAGTTATACAAGTACCCAAGTTTCATTTTTCCCATCCACAAAATGGTCTCAAAGGCGGCAAGTATCTTTGGAAGATTTTGTGAGGATTAAATGAGATAAAGTAATATTTCTTAGGACACATGAAGATACATAGGCAAACACCCATCACTATATTAAATAATAATTCTTTCCTCCAGGAGTGCTGTCGGCATCATCACCCCATAGATAGCCCTATGGCAGCCCTAGAAATGGAGCCTTGCAGCCTTTAGGATAAGTGGAGCCTGGTGGCCCCTGTCCCTGGAGTCAGCCATGTTCCACTAGCTTCACCCCAATGGGCCTTGCCCTGACCCATCCTCTGACCTCTTTCTCTGACCTTTCCAGCATATCTCCCTCTATTCTTCCTAGGGGGATCCACAGGAGCAAAATCTTATACCTGTGCACAGCAATCCCCTTCCGCCATCAGAGTTTATCTATTGAAAGAAAATATGACGAATCAATTTCCTCTTTCTCTCTTGCTTCCTTACTGTTTTGAAATCTCATTCATGCATTTGATTCACTTTGGAGTCACTGTGTGCATCTTACCACATGGTTTAACTTGAATTGCAAAGAGGCATTCACATTTAGCCTCATGCCCAAAGTCACAAGCAAAACTGTCCTCTCCATAGCTCCAGAGAGTCTATAAAATTTTATAGATTGTGATCACTCATTCACTGAATATCTGTGACTTTACAGAAATACATAGCCTTTGTTTTTGCATAATTTTCAAGAAAAGAAAATCGCTATCCACAGAAAAATATGTAAAATAACAGCAAGCAAGGTGGAAGAACTTCATTTTAAATGGTCATGCGTGAAATTATATAGCCATGACAGAAGCACAGTAATACACAGAACAAAAATTAAGACATGATGAAATTATCTGTCATAAAGAAAAAAGTACAAAAGGGAAGGATTTTGAAGATACAAGTGGATCACTCACCTGATAAATCCCACAAACTGAGAAAGTCCATTTTTGTATTTAAAAATCAAAACAAACATATCTCTCTTTATTGCCTCTTTCCAGGGGTTATACAAAAACGAAGAGAAATGTGATGTTATTCACATGCATTTGTTTTCAATGTGTGAATATATGCGATTAGAGATGTGTGCACATGCATGTAGATGGCAATGCTGGTGCATAGACACACAGCACAGAAATGCAGATACAAAGGAACAAATACACACGTGATGTCCTTTCTCTAGCTGTGTCCTCACACTTTCCGTGTTCCCACACTCAGGAGTCTCCCTGACTCTGAAGCTGAGGCTTTCTTGAGAGGCCGGTTGATCATAGGAAACCATGCACTGTGAATATCTGTCTGCAGACACGAAGCATGAAACCCGGGACCCGGCAGCCAGGAAACAAACCCAGGTCTTCATGGTGTCAGACTCGGGCTCCTCCCTCCACAGCAGAATGACCTGGGAAATAAGATTGGTCTGAGTCATAGAGAGAGAAGCAGAGCTGACAGTGTTGCTCAAGTGATAGCCAAGCCCTGAGTTCAAACCCTGGTACTGCCAAATAAATAAACCAACCAACCAACCAACCAACCAGCAAATAAATAAATAAATAAACCAATGGAAGCTGAGCATTAAAAATGTAATGTAATTCCCTGAGGATGAGGGTGGCACTTCTCCCACTCAGGCAGCTCTTTGTCCTGATAGATTGTTTTTCTGTACAGGTGACATCACTTCTTGGTACTCCTAAAGCCTTGGAGTTAAAGGGAAAAGTGAACCTTAAAAGACATCTCAGCAATTGTTTCACAAAATGCAGGACACAGTTTATTACTTAAAGGTGATGAACCACATAGAAAAACAAATTCATTTTATGGACACACTTTCTTGAATGACGCACACAAAGAAACTTTGCCTGACTTCAGGAACCTCTGAAAGACATTTGGTAATCTCAGTGAACGAACGCCTTGTGGAAAGACCTTTGCTTAGGACATCACTCAGGCCATGAGCACCATCACCTACTTTTCACCTGGCAATAAAGCTTTGTAAATTAGCAAGACTCGATGCCACTTTTCCATGTGTTCATAGAGCCCTCCCCAAGCCCCTCTGGTCACCAGCTATCACAAGCTCCAAAGGAGCCTTTGTTCCAGAAACAATCACAGGAGCGGTCAGCCAAACATTCTGTGCTCATACCACCCTCTTCACTCTGGAAATGTAGTAATTACACATAGAATGATGAAGATCAAGTTTGCACTGGGAATCCAACTACACTGTTGAATTAAATTGATTAGCAGTCAACTAGAATCTATAAATTTTAGCTACATGTGCTTTTGCGATTCCTAGCCTTGTGGGTGGGTCACTAACTACCCAGAATAACCTGCAAAGCAAAAAAGATAGCACCTATGCTAATAAACTTTTACAGTTTAATAAATAAAATATTACCATTAAGATGTAACAATTATGAGAAGTTTAACATATGATTTGAAGATTGTATAAACAATTTAATTATAAAAATATTTATGGTAAAATTTGAATCTTTCTAGTTCTGAAATACATTTTAAGCAGAAACTCTTCTAGTTTTTCTTTTAAATACCATCCAGAAAGCTGAATAAAAATAAAAGGCAGACTTCTTTTTTTTCAATAGGACATAACAAAACAGAAAGAGAGAAGTGATCTAGAGTAAAAGACACAGGAACAGGGTAGAGGGGTGCAGCTTAGTGATAAAGTAAGATGTAGTGTGAATAAACCCTGGGCTCAATTCCCAACACCAAAAGCAAACAAACAACAACCACAAGAAACAAAAGGCACAGTAAGGATAAAGGAAACCTAGCTTACTCTGCTAATACCAACATTTGACAATGTAGGGAAGAAAGGAGACACTGGAATTTTAAGTTGTACATGACCACATATCCACATTCTGCTGTCCCATTCCACTATCAAAAGTCTTATGGCTAGAAGAGTGTTACACACAGGTCTGGATGTAGGGATTTAACATATCTAGGTGGTTATTGATTATTTAGGGTTACTCTAGTTTACAACAATCAACAGATTTTCTTCTCTATTATAACCCGTGGCTCATGGAAATTGTAGACATGACAATGAAACGGAGGAAGTAAAGCAAGTTGAGTGAGTGAGTGAGCGGTGTGCACTACACACACTCTCTCTCTCACACCCAGGAGTGTGGCATTAGAACTGGTGACCTCTGGAAAAGGCAAGGGTTCCTAGTGTCAGTACTGACTCCTTGCTGGCAGAGCTGTAGTGAGGGAAGGGCCCTTCAGAGCAGGGAGATGAGAGCTGTCTTCTGGATCAACACTGCTGAAACCACGCACGGTCTGTGCACGCTCACAAGGCGACGTTAAGATGCTGGTCGACACTTTCTCAATAACCAACTTGAAATGAACTGCATTCCATAAACATGCATCTTATTTTATGAACATCCTTTAGAATATCTCCAGAGCAAGTGTGGACCATGTATCACCTATAAACTTGAACATTAGACTAAATTAAAATTTTAAACTCCTCAGACAGTTTAGGTATTAATTAATTTAGAGGGAAAAACACTATGATTCCCCCTTTGGAAGCCTCTCACATTTCTGAACCCAATAATCCTGAAGATTTTTTTTTTTGATAAATACACCATCTTATGCAATAGCAAAGAAAGACAGACTTGGAAACTGACAAACAGGTTTGCCTCCAGGTTTGAGGTATAGCAGCAAAAACAAGCTACTGCCTTGGTTGCAGACTCTAAAACTAAAGAAACAGAAAACCATACTAAGATCAACTTTCATATGTAACCCTTTCTACCCAATCTGAAGAACCTTGCCTTCTCTCATAGGAAGAGTGGTCCTGAGTTCCTGTCGGTTTGTACATGTTTTTGAATGGGTATTTTTTTAGCTAGCAGAGAGGATTTTTAAATTTGCATTAATGATACAAGGGGATGTCATTGTGACTTTCCATACATGTGCACGGTGTACCTTGGAAAAGTCACCCCCTCCTTCATATTTCTCATCCCCTCTTCTTCTTCCAAAAGTTTCCTAGTCACAAATTTTGCCTCTTTCTTTCATTTGTTTGCTTGTTTTTTGGTGGTCCTGGGGTTTGAATTCAGGGCCTACACCTTGAGCCACTAAACTAGCACTTTTTTTGTGATGATTTTTTTCAAGACAGGGCCTCCCAGACTATTTGCCTAGGCTGGCTTCAAACTGCAATCCTACTGATCTCTGCCTCCTGAGTAGCTAGAATTGCAGGTGTGAGCCACCATCAGTGGGTCACGGTCACTTCTTCTTATTTCCACTAAAGAGAAAGCAATCAGAGTTCTTCACTCATGTCGAATGGTAACTCCATAGAGAATCGTGGTGGTGGCCTTGCCTGGCAGTAGCACTATGCAAGAGGTACCAGGTTATCCCTGGGTCACTGAGGAAGAGATTTCCTCCAGGATGGCTCAGCAGGGGGATGGGGACACAGTGAATCTGCTGCCCCTTTTCTCACTCCTACACAGAGGATGGGAGATAGATTACTGCACTAAGCGAACACAATGCATCAGCTGAGCCAAGAGACAGCCAGGGGAGGAGAAGACAGAACATATGGGGTTCAGTAAGAAATAGCTTGTATGTCATTGATCACCCTTTCCTCTGCACAGCTGAAATCCTGGTGCATGTTGTGAGAGAATGAGCCTGAACACTCAGTGAATGGAGACACGTTCAAATGGTGCCTTGGCATGATTTGGATGCAATTTATTAAGTAAGCCTTTGTCCCAGTCTTCCAAACGGCATTCCATGTGCTTGGGCCACAGTGCCCTGGTGCCTTGTCCATCTGGCGATGGTCAGTGGAGATACATTGTGCCACAACACATGCAAAATAGATAGCTACAAATAGAGAACAAGGACAGGAAAGATGCTAACGCTAGGAGGAAATCTCTTATAAAATACAGGATTCACATTATTGAGTAGGTTATAAATAATCCAGTCACCATAATAGGACCAAATAGTAAGCTTCCTGTCAGGGAAAAGTGATTTGCTTTGGGTTTGTAAGATGTTTGTGCACCTGTGGGATTCATTCTCTACTCTTCTTCCTTGCTTAATTTTTCTCCAGCACACATATCACCATCTAAGACATCGTTGTATTGTGTATCATAGGAGTTGTCTATCTGCCCCAGAGAGACCTTATAGAACAATATCTAGCATATATAAAGTGTTTGATGAATGTTCTTGAAACAAATGAATACAGCATGCAATATATGTTTAGAAAACAGGGTTTGTTTATAGGGTTTTTCAGGACTGCTTATGAATACATACTGTCCTTTAGAAAAACAGAAATCGTGCAGGAGACAAATCAACAGGCCTTGTCCCTCTCTTCCTTCAAGAATATATGGATGACAGCTTTTCAAATCCTGTGGATCTTGGAGAGGGACCAAGAAGCTCCTGTCACTCTCAGATCTGGGTCTTGCCAGGGCCATGGAGGCAGCTCTTGCCTCGGCAGAGCAAGGCCAATTTGAACAGGAAGAGAGTCCTCTGCAGATTCTAAGCACTGACTTGTCAAAAGACATGACTGATTCTCCTTATCCCTGATTTGTAACTGCACTTGAGTCATGAGTTTCATTGCACTAGAATATTACACAACTCCTTTAATCTAGGTCAATGTCATATTTAAAGAATATTATTTTTGGAGTACGTCCCAAGTCAAGTATCTTCTTTTTCTTTCTGACAAAACCAGAGTCACCTCTTGGTATTTCAATGCCTTTATGAATGATCTATCTTGATACGTTGGAGGAGGATCTTCCTGTCAGTCCTTCCATGAGGAAGGCTATGTTTGCCCTACCACCCTGTGGAATGTGCTCAGGAGCAAATAAGAAATGAGCTGTAGGAAGGAGCCCCTTGTTCAGTGTTGTATGGCCTGCCTGGAAAGTTAGTGATGGATGAAAGTTGTCAGCACTGGAATAGAGCACATGACCAGTTCTCTCTTGGCCAAGTCCTTCACCGTCATTGATGAGAAAATTAGGCCTTTTAAATGCTCTGCTCTCTGATGAAGTAGCCATCAATCAGTCATTCTTGAAAGCACCTGACATTCTGGTGAGCAAATCTAGTCCTAGTCTTAAGAAGAAAACGCTGCATTTGCCTTGAAATGAGACTCAAGAGATATTGAAAAACCTCATCACTTAAAAATAGAGCCCTTGAGCTCCTGCCAAAGTGCCTTCTGTCACTATTCCCCCCACTGCTTCCTCACAAGACTGCAGTGGCCAAGACCGATGGTGATGGCTGTGAATCTGGCACCTGGAGAATGGGAGGAGGGGGGGTCCCACTGGATAAGCCAGTCTGGATTTTAGCAGGTTGTGAGGAGAAGGGGTCCTCAGGATAGGACCCAGGTATAGAATTCAGGATGAGAAGGTACAAGGCCCAGAACACTGAGCCAGAGAGAGGCCAACGTAACAGTTGGGGAAGCGTGAACTGAGTCACAGGCCTGGTCGAGGAGGCTAAGAGTAGCAAAATTCTCTTAATAGAAATAACGCACATTTCACCCTGTCTTACAGTCTGCAAGATTACTTTTCACAAACTGGGTCTCTGTTTTTAGATAATGCTGCAGATAGATAGATGAGCTAGTCCTACTGTTAGTGCTGTGCTGATGAGTAGACGGTAGTGTGAGGATGAGCCCGATAAATCTTGAGCAATGCTCAAGCCGCAAGTGGCTCAAAACCCCTCAGTGCTCCAGAGTTTTTAATTTCCTTCCCATCTTCCTCCCTGCAGTGCGTGAACTATCTCACTCTACACACGGGGGCTCACAAATCCATTTCCTTCCACACTGAATGTGTTTGGGAGCTGAAATGATGGGAGTCCTCAGTAGCTAAGAATGGAGTTTCACTGCCCCTCTCTCCCTTTCTCCCTTCAGCCCTTGAGACTCTGTCTAATAAGCAAATTCAAACAGAAACAAAAACAAAAGGACTGGGGTTGTGAATAAAGTAGTAAAGCACTTGCCTGGTTGCATATCCCTATGTTCCATCCCCATGTACCATCAAAAATTGAAAGGAGGAAAGGAATGGAGGAAGGGAGAAAAGAAGGAAGGAAGGGAGGGAGAGATGGAAGGAGGAAGGAAACTGGTGAAATCCATTAGTTACATTAATGTTAATGAAGACAAAAAAAATCCTGTAATTTTCTTCCAGGGTAGAGGGTAAGCAATTCTTTCTAGGAGCTTCTAAATACCTCTGACTGTGTGTTTGCAAAATCAAATCTGCATTGAGCAGAAATCATCTACAGAATTCTGTTTGGCATTACTGGGATTTGGCACTCAGAGGTTCACACTTGCAAGGCAGGTCCTCTACTGCTTGAGCTGAGCCCCAGCCTGGACACTGACTATACAGAAGCAAGATTGTAAAGTATCATTTGAGTTAAGCTTTGACAAAAAATTTTTATTCTTTTCTCAATATTTTCTTTACCAAAAAGTAGTTTCTATTTACATAAAAATGAATGTATCTGTGAATTAGTTCAACATGATAATAGTTTCTTAAGAAAGAATGATTTTTAAAATACACATGGTTTGTTTATCCAGTTTGAAATGCCCAAAGGACAGCATTTTTGTGTGATTTTCAGACTCTCTCCACTGGCATGGGGAAGGAGACAGGACTGTGAGCCACAGACTTCTGTCCTTCATCATCCATCATAGCTATCAGAGAAATGAACGAAATGCCTGGGCAGATGCAACCTGGGTGGGGGATAGGGAAAGGCGGGGCAATGGCGCCTGTTCTTGAGAGAGTTACAGAGTCAGATGAGGCAAGGAGAGTTCTCAAATGTGTTGAATCCTTGTGTAAAAGAGGAGCTTAGAGGTCTGTGCTGACAATTTTAGAGTCCAAGAAGCACTTGGGTCAGGCTGGCATAGTGACACATGCCTGTAATCTCAGCTACTCAGGAGGCAGCGGCGTAAGGATCACACACAACTTAAGTCTAGCCCAGGCAAAAGTTACCAAAATTCTCTCTCAAAACAAGCTGTGACTGGTGGTGCAAGTCTGTTATCCTAGCAACTCAGGAGGCTGAACTAGGAGGATCACAGTCTGAGACTAGCCTCAGATAAAAACTAGAGACCCTATCTCAAAAATAACTAAAGGGAAAGGGAGGATAACTCAAGTGGCAGGCAATTTGCCTAGCGAGTGAAAAGACCTGGGTTGAAATTACAAGATAATAAATAATAAATAAATAAATAAATGTGATTAGGTCAGAGTTTGAAAACTTCAGTTAAAATTAACTGAACTTACAAAGGGTCAGTGTAAGAGTCAGAACGATCATTTATAAAATTTCAGTAGCATGATTATTCATAGTTATGACCTAGACATCAAAGCACCCACTCTCTGTCGTTACACATGACTGAGCTCAGCTTGCAATGGGACAACCAGAGATGGGGTCTCAGCCTAGTGACTGGTCAGTTGGAATTGCTCTCTCTCCTGGCCCTTCTTGGGGGATAAACACATTCTTGTTTGGGAGATCCCATTTCCTGGGTTTTTGATGACAAATTCCCCTCCAGCTTTTCTTATTCACTTATTTGTTCTTTGTCCAACTGGTGCTCAGCAGTTCAGAGGACTACATCTAAAAGGATGTGACCTCCTATATTATAAGAATTCACTATTTTTATAGGCATATTTATTTTCAGATAGTACCTCAAACTGCTGGTTTTAAAGATACTGTATACTGACCCAAAATTCAATCAATGTTAATTGATGTGATAAAAGGCTGAGTAATATCTTGAAAAATATCCAGAAATCTCTAAACATGGGAAACTGAGGATAATAACATAAGTCTTTCTCTTGTAGCTCTAGGGAATGTGGATTCCAGAATTACTTGTGTATGGGTAATTTATTCTCAGGTTTATTCAGACAGTTCTGATAGACACATATCCCTTTATAAAAAAACAGACCATTAAATGAGACTCGCAATGGAAACTTGCTAAAATGCTCTACAGGAAAATTGTCTATAATTCATATAATTTTGCATTTATCATATCGTTCTGTGGACCACACAACACCTTTGCATGTCGTTCTTCCATGTGCCATTTTCACAATTGCATCTTTAATAAAATCAGCTTGATTATCAGCACTAAAGAGCATTCCATTTTAATGCTGTTTGCTTTGTTTTGATCTCTACAATAGAAGCAATATTAACATAAGAATTTAAACTTATAAATAATAATGAGTAAGTAGAAACAAAGCATTTTTCTGCAGCACTCTAGGTTTTCTGTTTGAATAATATCTTTTCTGTTTCTGTATGTGTGAGCTATCAGTAAATGCTAACTATGTCTAATTTTAGTCATAGCAAGAATGAGCAGGGTGGATTGAAGCAGGGGTCTCACTCGAACTGTGATTTGCTGGGATTTGCACTATTGCAAACTCAACACGTGCAGGAGTCACCTGGGGATGGCTTGGAGGCAGATCTTCATTCTGAGGTTCCACATCAGCATGGGTTCTGTGAACTCATGGTGGTCAGTGTGCCACCACGGTACTTCTTTGTATCGTTAGGTCTGTTGTCTGAGGCCAAAATAAAAATGGGACAGGATATTTTCCACTGTTATATTCTTGCAGATATTTGGAGAAAAAGCACATTTCTGTAGCTCACCATCCTGCTTTCTCTTAAGCATACCTCACAGCACCTGTATCTCAGGATTGAATCCATTGTTTCAGACACAGGAGAGTCTAGGATGCAAACAGCTTCTTCTGACAGTTATATCCCAACCTTAGCCAAGACTCTTCTTTTGTTTGGTGTCATTTTTATACATAAAAAAACCTCTAATCCTTTTACCAGCTCAGGCTTTCCCGTCTTAGACTTGTAAGATGCTGGGTTTGTTGTTGACTTATTTTTTCTTTGAGTTCATGGGGGCAGTAATACTCATGCCTGTTGTGAAGCTGAGTCTCTAGTACCAACTACACATGTATGCTAGCATGCAGGAATTCCCTATTCCTGAGCTATCTGTCACTCTTGCTGCTTTTCTTTCTTTTTGATGGGTTAAAAAAATGACTTTTTTGTTGAAATATTTTAAAATAATGAAATTGCATAAGACTGATAACACTAAGAAACTGGTTAAATTTTTTCTTTGAATTTTGGATAAAACAATGGCATTGCTTATATATAGTCTCTATATAGTACTCTACATCTATCTATCATCTACCTATCTACCTATATAACCATTTATCTTTCTACGGATATTGGGGAATTCAGATATTTTATCTAAATGGATTCAAAATGATCCCCTTTCTCCTATGTGAAAGAATCTCCTCTTGGTTTCGCCCAGAGTAAATGCCGGGTAAGTGTTTTAATTTCATCAATGGAATCGTTACACATAACATTGGCATTCTTTTCTCATGAAGGTCTTCTCTCATACGTGATAGGAGTCTGTGACTGGATGAGAAACAGGAAGAGGTAACACAGTGGAAAGGTAAATTTATTTTCTCATTTTAGGTGTAAGAAGTGACCTGTGGTTGTCCATTGCATCTCAGAAAAATGTAGAGAAAGGGGGCCAAACTGGGTCTGAAGCACCAAGAAACGCCAAACAGCACATTATTCAGGTGGTTTTGAAAGGAAAGTTCACTCCAGAGTACACAATGCTCACATTTCAGTAAGATGCGATAGGTGACATTGTTCAACACTACACGTACCAAGATGTGCGCTCACATAAAAGGAGTTCAGTGTCAGTCATTGCAGCATCTTCTCTCAACCTTGGCTTCCTGGGCTGTGCGGTAGACTCCAGAGTTTGGATTTAAATTGCTGGGAGTAATCTCTTTTCTTCTCTCCATGCACTATTCATTTACTTATCTTTGTGCTTGTTGAACTCAGGGCTTCTGAATGCTAAATCCAAAGTGTGTTCTCTGTTCCTAAGCTTTCCATCAGCCTGGTTTCTTTCTGATGGATAAAAATAATGAATTTTAGAATTTGTCTTATTCTCCTTACAAAAATTTAAGAACAATAAAATTGTGTGACTGGTAAGTCTGCAAAAATTAGTTAAATTCTATGCATTTTAGATAAAACAATGACATAGTTGATGCATTATTTTCTAAGAATGCTAAAAGGTTAATTTCTACTTCTGAATACTTTAAACAGGTTGAGAAAGTCTTTTGGTGTAAATATACCATAAAATCTAATGATGAAGTCATTAGACAGTTAATGTCTCCTTTCTGAACCTCAGCCCTGGGTTCAGGGTCAGTCTGTCATCATAGACTGGATTTACAGTCATCACCGAGGTAGATTTAAAATCAAGCTTCAAGTCTCTTGTTTGCAGTCCTGGCTGTGGCTTGAGACTGTGCCCTGCCCTCTTGTTCCCATCTCTTTCCATCCTGACCTCTCCGTCATCACCCTGCAGTTGGCCAAGGATTTTTGAGCATATAGCTAAGAAGCAGATGAGCTGGGGTATATTTTGCTACTCTTCAGCAAGATACACTTGTGGGTTTTCAGTTATATTGTGTACAGTTAAGATGCTCTTGGGAAGCCTGGCTCCAAACTGAATTCTAGGAACCTTTGCTTCCAATGCAATATCACAAATGAAGTCAAGGATTAGATCACGCTTTGACACAAGGAGCCCTTGGGACATGTATATAGAGACACAGGGAGAAGACAGGAGGGATTGCATGTCTGGAGCGAGAGGTTTGTAACATAAATATATATAGTGAAGTCACAAGTGGAGAACTCAGTTTTGTTGAAACCTATTCAAGCAGTTAGGAATATTCTTGACTATGCATATGCATGATTATAAATGAAGCAAACTTTTTTTGTAACAGTTTATTCACAACAGCATTCTTGATAATCCTCAAAAGCAAATGAAGGGCACAGATGATAAAACTCAAGTATGTCATTTTATCTGAAATATTGGGAGAGGCTGTAAAACAAATGATAAAAGATTGTATTGTTGTTTGCATTGTTTACAAAGGGCTCCAACTTTATATTCTTTAAATATAAAAACAGTAAGCAGCAGGAAATCAGACATAATCAAGATGAAAATGGTAAATGTTGGTATATGTGGAAGTCATTCTGATATAGAGGTAACAATATCCCTTATAATAAAAAAACAATTAAACCATGTGAAAATCAGTTGTTCCTTAGGAAAAGCACAGGTTTGTGTATTGCTTGATAAGCAATTAATGAAGAGGAGTGAATATGTTGGAAAAAAGAATTTAAGTTTCTTGCTTATTTAACTCAAAATATTCATGTTATAGAACTCTCAGTTTCCTAGCCACACAGAATTGGCTTTATTGGTATTATTATCAATAGGTTTAAAATATTTATTTCTGCCTCTCCTTTGTCATACTAGACCATTCTACTGTCAGTGTCTAATGAACCCTTTGTGTTTACTTCTTCCCCAGACTTTTTATTGCATTTGAGTTAGCTCAAGCCCTTACTGTATTCCTTAGGTACCTCAGCAGCCCAGCTGAGTAATTTATTCATTTCCTCATTCCGTGTAATTCTTTGTCTTTTGACTGATCCATCTACCATGAAATTATTGATTTGTAGAGTATCTACATACAATACTCTTGATGTGCACAGTCCAGAGCTAGAGTGTAAAAGCAAATGAAGCATTTGTTCTTTGCTAGCAGAGGACATGTTACCTGGAACAGAACTCATCATGCCTGTATATAATGCTTTCTCTAAAAACAAAAGTCAAGTTACAGCAAAGCAGCCAGGAAGCATGGAGAGTGGGCCTGCCCACTGTGTCTAGGGTGCTGAGGTGACACTGCTCCCAGGAGACAGCAGACGACTACTGAAGGCTTACCGGCAGCCCTGGGTTGGGGAACTATTTTTCTTAATCCACACCTGAGAAGTCTGTAGGGGAGAAGTGAAGGAACTTGCCCTCAGGTCCTCAGGACCAAAACAGAGCTGTGTGTGTGCACACGAAGCCCACTTCCACTTCCACGGCTTATCCTTTACCATTGAAGCTAGCAACTGGTTTCCCTAAAATTCTTCTTTGATCATATGTCTTGCCTCCTCAAAAGTTGCTTTATAATTATTTCCTCTGAAAATCAGGTCTGACCTGCTAAGCCTGACCTATAGCCTCACTTCAATATGTGCGAATCTACTTTGCTAGGTTTTTATTTCACTTTTCCAGATGTTTCCCTGCAACCCCTCTCCCCTGTTTTCTGTGTGTGGTCATGACCATCTGCACTCTGACCTCCTGGTTTCTCTTAATTCTTCTCCTTCTCTTAGAGGACCATCAGGGCAACCAGACGCCTGTGATGTCAGCTGCCTCTTCTCCCAGTCCTAGAACCCTTTCTGGATTAATTCCAACCCCTGTGAACTCCTGAGTAGCCCAATACCTCTCAGAATAACCAGCTATATCTTCCTGAAGGCAAATCAGAGTTTGCTGTGATCTGAGGAAAGTAAACCACATGAGAAGTTTATTTTCCTTTTCTTTCTTGGCTTCCCATAGTGTTTTCTCCTGTCCAGCATAAAACACTGAGCGCAGAGCAGGAGTCAAGGCCTCAGAACATGACACACCACATAGATGCACTAGAGTGTCACCTCCCCACTAAGGAGCTGCTCTCTCTTCCAACACAAATTAGGTGTCTCCAAGAACACTGACATAGGTCAATCCACATGTCCAAAGATAGCTGAGTGCTTGAAGCAGCTCTGTAATAACATCAGAACACAGTTAGGAATTCATTCAGAACAGCAGGGGAGACAACACCTCTATATCTGAATGAGACTCTTCCTTCAGTCCTGATAAGCAGCTGTGTGCAGGGCTTAGCGCTCAAGCTTAGAAGTCAAAAGACCTGGGCTCTACCTCTGCCACAATCACCCATAACCAAGGGAACTCACCTCCAAACTGCGAACCTCTAACGAAGAGTGGGGAGGCTGAAAACCCTCCTAGGGACCTCATGGCTTCTGAGGCCAGGCACTTCAAGAGTTCGTCGCCTGACCCGTGGCGGGTACCAGTTTTTCTGGCTGCTGTCAATCTACTCTTATCACCACTGCTGTCCTTGCTGTTAGCATCAAATTCAGTTAGTGTCTGACTGTGTGTTTGGGGGTATAAATAGGCTCCTTGGGAAGAGATTTAGCCAAAAAAAGAAAAAAAAAAAAAGAGGCAATATCATCCTGACCTTTAATCTAAATTGGATTAAAATGTAGCAGAAAGTTCAATGTTTCAAAGGAAATCTATCTCCTTACAAACTGCAGATCTGCCTAATAATATTCTCCCTTGCTGAGGTTTATTTGGGGCAAATGAATTGATGGTAGAAAGACAATCGCCTTGGTAACACAGCATCCAGGTTGAATCCTGGCTCAGTACCTCGGAAGCTGGCATTTGAGAAGCAATTTACAAAGTCAGCGGGACCTGAATGCGAAGACCTCTGCCCTGTCTGTGTGGAGATGTGTGAAACACTCTCTGTCTGAAAGAGAAGCAGCTGCTCCATTAGAGAGGGAGACCTTGACCTTGACCCCCGAGCACTCAACACCAGCTCCAGAGCCCTCTTTCTCACTCTGTGGAAACTTCCCTCCCACTCCTTCCCAAGTTTTAATAAGGAACAATTTGTCACTACTGGACCAACTTATTTTGCATCAATTTTAATGCGATTTAAAATATGCCAAGAACTCCCCTTCCAGCACTGTGTACATAACGTGGAAGCTTGCACAGAGTCCCTGGAGACCACAGCAAGTGGTTCCCAAAGCCAGAAGAAGAGACATGCATGCTAACACTGCTGCTGGCCGGGGGGTGGTCATCACCTTCGCCAAGTGACATTTGGCCCCACAGCCAAGATCGGAAGCACCCTGGTGCTTGCAGCAGACCTTAAACATGACCGTGGGGAAGACTCGAGTGCAACTTCATCAGCCAAACAACAATCTTTTCTTTGTAAACAATGGGCAGGTCCTTTCCTTGGAAGGACCAGTCATTCCAAGTGGGCAAGACTGGAGACTCTTCCAGATGACTTTCCAATCTTTAACTGTTCTTGTTTTCTGGAAGTGAACAGTGTCAGAGCTTCTAACCATGTGAGGAAAGCTTGTCACCAGAGAACCCCGCTGAAGCTTTCCTTCCAGCTCTTCCTTTCACTACAATTCAGATAAAGGAAAATCACGCAAACACTCTGAGTCAGCTGCAAATAATGGAGTAATTAACGAGGCTGGAAATTCATGTCCTCAACCAAGAATTTGCTCTGTTTACACTGCACAGCTTATAAAAGGGCTTTGAAAACTTCTTGAAAGTGAGAGAATGAAAACTCATCTTTCTAGTATGCAAGGGAATTTTTCAGGTAAACGTATTCAAAGTCCCAATTAAAAGATTGTCCCCTTTTAATACAGCTTTGCTTTCCAGTGTGAACACAAAACAAAAAGCACTATCAATTTCAAATCTGCTGTTGCTCACCACCACAGACAAAAGCCACCATTGCAGCCTCTCCAAACTTCTGAAAACATACCTTAGCTTTGGAGGGAGAGCTATTCCTTGCTTCAAAAAAGGGAATATTTATTTCTCATTCATATAGGACTGAATACAAATTACGTCCAACTGTTAATCTTTGCTTTTGTTCTTTCTCCAAACTCAAAAAAACCTGCAGTTCAGCTTCACAAGACACTTTGAACACAGGTGGTATTTCTGAAATAGAAGAGAACTCTGGGTATATCCCCAAGAGTGGTATTGCTGGATCAAATGGTAGATCGATGTCCAGCTTTTTAAGTAGCCTCCAAATTTTTTTCCAGAGTGGTTGTACTAGTTTACATTCCCACCAACAGTGTAAGAGGGTTCCTTTTTCCCCGCATCCTCGCCAACACCTGTTGTTGGTGGTGTTGCTGATGATGGCTATTCTAACAGGGGTGAGGTGGAATCTTAGTGTGGTTTTAATTTGCATTTCCTTTATTGCTAGAGATGGTGAGCATTTTTTCATGTGTTTTCTGGCCATTTGAATTTCTTCTTTTGAGAAAGTTCTGTTTAGTTCACATGCCCATTTCTTTATTGGTTCATTAGTTTTGGGAGAATTTAGTTTTTTAAGTTCCCTGTATATTCTGGTTATCAGTCCTTTGTCTGATGTATAATTGGCAAATATTTTCTCCCACTCTGTGTGTGGTCTCTTCAGTTTGGAGACCACTTCTTTTGATGAACAGAAGCTTTTTAGTTTTATGAGGTCCCATTTATCTATGCTATCTCTTAGTTGCTGTGCTGCTGGGGTTTCATTGAGAAAGTTCTTACCTATACAAAAAAGACTGTTACTCCAGAGGCACCTGCACATCCATGTTTATTGCGGCACTATTCACAGTAGCCAAGTTATGGAAACAGCCAAGAAGCCCCAGCACTGACGAATGGATTAAGAAAATGTGGTATCTATACACAATGGAATTTTATGCAGCCATGAAGAAGAACGAAATGTTATCATTCGCTGGTAAATGGATGGAATTGGAGAACATCATTCTGAGTGAGGTTAGCCTGGCCCAAAAGACCAAAAATCGTATGTTCTCCCTCATATGTGGACATTAGATCAAGGGCAAACACAACAAGGGGATTGGACTCTGAGCACATGATAAAAGCAAGAGCACACAAGGGAGGGGTGAGGATAGGTAAGACGCCTAAAAAATTAGCTAGCATTTGTTGCCCTTAACGCAGAGAAACTAAAGCAGATACCTTAAAGCAACTGAGGCCAATAGGAAAAGGGGACCAGGAACTAGAGAAAAGGTGAGATCAAAAAGAATTAACCTAGAAGGTAACACCCACGCACAGGAAATCAATGTGAGTCAATGCCCTGTATAGCTATCCTTATCTCAACCAGCAAAATCCCTTGTTCCTTCCTATTATTGCTTATACTCTCTCTACAACAAAATTAGAGATAAGGGCAAAATAGTTTCTGCTGGGTATTGAGGGGGGGAGCGGGAGGGGGTGGAGTGGGTGGTAAGGGAGGGGGTGGGGGCAGGGGGGAGAAATGAACCAAGCCTTGTATGCACATATGAATAATAAAAGAAAAATGAAAAAAAAAAAAAAAAGAAGAGAACTCTGCATGACCAGAGACCATAAAATAAGAATGTTTTTTCAAAATGGAGCAGCAAAGTCAGTAAGGATTTTGTTCGTCCCTTTTCCAGTTTTATTCTCTTAAATTCTTTAATCTTTCATCTGTTTATCATGGAAGGAAGAAAGTAAAAACAGATAGTCAGTGGACAAGATTCATGCACCAGCATCAGGAACACAAGGTGGAGAATTGGGCAGAAACACAATGCAGATCTGTGCTGAAATCGTGGGGAGTTCATTTAATCTCAGTCCAGGCGTCCTTGTCTGCTTCCATGGGGGCTTGGCCATACATCTTGTTTACTAAGAAAATTAACTCAGAAAGTGTGTGTGGGAATGGCAGCCCCATAGAGACTGAAGGTGATAACCGCTTCCCTCTTCCCTCCTCCCCGTCATTCCTACTCCCTGTGTTTTCTTCGGTCTTTTTTCTTTCTATACAGGAAATGGTCCTATGGGCATGATTCGATGTGATATAACCCACTAGGGTGTAAGCCTTGGTAAGAGTTATGATTAGCTGCATGGTTAGTTTTGCCTGCCTTGAGGCAGGTATCATTTACTTCATTGCTTGCTTATTTATTTCAATTATTTAATTAAATTTTAATTGACATAAAATTAGTGAGATGTGATGTTTCAATACATCCATACATTGTGCAATATTCAGGATACACATACCTATTTTCTCAAATAATTACCACTTATTTGTGCTGAAATAGTCACAATCCTTTCTTCTGGCTTTTTTGAAATACACAGGACATTGTCATTCTCTATTGTCACCCTGCTGTGCCATACAGCACCACCACTTATTCCTCCTCCCTAACTTGCAACTTAGTCAGTACCTACAAATCAACTTTTCCCTGTTCTCCCTCCACGCCCCGTTCTCTAGCCTCTGGTGACCACTGTTCTATGCTCAACTTGAATAAGGGTTTTAGCACCTGCATTTAAGTGAGAGCATATGGTATCTATCTTCCTGTACCTGGCTTATTTCACTTCATATGAACTTCAGTTATGTCCATGTTGTTACAAGTGACAGCATTTCATCCTTTTTTGTGGCTGAGTAGTACTCCATCACAAATTGTATCACATTTTCTGTGTCCATTCATCAATGACCACCACCGAGGTTGTTTCCATTTCTTGGTTACTTGGAACAGTACAATGAGCATGGAAGTGCTGTGTCTCTCCACAGCTGCTTCCATTTCACCTCTTAGTGTAACCGGGTGGAGCAGAGCAGGATCACCTGGAAGTTCTGTCTTCAGTGATTCCAGGAATCTCTATATTGTCCTCCCTAATGGCTGAACTGATTCACCTTCCCACCAACAGTGCATGGAGGCCCCTTTCCTCCTCATCCTCTTCAACATTTGCCATCGTCAATCTTTTTGATCATAGCCATTCTTGCTGGGGCGAGATGCAGTCTCAGTGTGGGTCTCATTTGCATGTCTTGCACTTTTTCATATACTTGTATGACTTCTCTTGAGAAATGTCTTTTGAGAACTTTTGCAAAATTTAAAAAATTAGATTGTTATTGTTTTGCTATGAAGTTACGTTCCTTATGCATCCTGGAGAACAGCCACTTGCAGACACACTGCTGTCCATTCTTGTGCAGAAGAGGTTTTTCACTGATCCATAATAAATGTACTTATTTGTGGGACACAGACAGAAAATTCAGTACATTCCAGGGCATTTAACTTTTCAATTATATTAGACAATTATCATTTCTTTATGTTGGGAACATTCGAAACCATCTCCTCTAGCTACTTTGAAGCGTTCAGTAAGGTCTGGTGAGCCATGGTCACCATTTTGTGCTGGAGAACAGCAGTGCTTCCTCCTGCTCACTTCATCTGACCTTGCTTTGTCCCCTATGCCTAACCTTCCTAGCTTGTCATGACTGGAATGAGAGCCATTGCTTCTACAGCCTGCGCTAATTTAGCATTGTTTTTTCCTGTGCAAAGTGTTGATGGCTTCGAAATACTAATGTTTACTAAGTGAACTTTTAAATTATGTCTCTTTAGAATGAATATTTTTGGGTTTTGCCCATCACTTTTACTTGGGGTCATTGCTGTGCGAATGAATTTGAGCACAAGCCTTCTCTTCTCATTAGCCACATTTCCGCAGTTGACATACGAGCCTCCATTTCTTCCCCAGTATCCAGTTCGGGGCTTGATTTTCTTCTCAGGGGTACCCAGTGGAAACTGGAGGAAAAGGAACACAGAGGTAGAAGCCGGGGCAAAGTTGCATCTTTCACCTCTGTCTCCCTCTCTACCCTTTCCCTGCCCCCTGCCCCACACCTCCCAGCAGTCTTGGCAGGTTTAGGGCCCTATAAATGTTTGCTAAGTGAATGAGTGTGAATGACATCCGGCCTGCTGGAGTTCCCACTGTGTTTACTCCACGGAGTCACTACATCCTGAAAGATGCGGACACAATTACTGCTGTGAAGTGACTGCTCAGTTTTTATCATGCCAAGGGTTCACGGTGACATAAAATGTAAGAGAAGTCCAAGTTCCTGTGGTCAGAGCAAGGACAGCTGGGGCAGATACTCAGGACCAGACATGACTGTCATTCCAGAGGCAGGGTTGGATTATTGTCCTCTGCTGTGGGGCTGGTCAGGGAAGCAGTGTGGCCCTGACAGCTCACTTTCCATTAACACAAATAAAATCTATCAGCATTGCAAGACTGGAATTTCCCAAAGTTCTTCAAAAGTTACTAGATTGAACAAGGTGAAGCACTTGAGAGCAGGTGATGGTGCCTATTTGCAAGGGAGAGCAAGGTCTTGCAGTCTGCACATGCAGAGACAGAAACTCAGGAAAACACCAGAAACTGTCATGTTCGTACGTTAACTCTTCAGGTTTCAAGAATCTAGAAGAGTCTTTCCGTTTTGATAATTGCTAATTTTGTGGTTTGCCAGCTTAGCAAGAGTCCTGCCAGTGGTGTCTGGTAAGTCTGAGTTGTCAGCCATGTTCGGTTGCTTACCACTTTTGCACAGTGGGTCCAGGGCACCCTATTAGATGTCACAGGTCTCTGACTTGCCATCTGCACAATGAAGACTGGACTGTGGGGTCATTGCAAGGATCAGCAAGAGATAAAAAGCTCGAGGTGTGTGGCGGGCATGCAGAGAACTCCCCTTCCCAGTCTTGTTGCTCCCTCCTCCTTCTCCCCTTCCTCTTGTATCGCTAGAATTCTTGCTAATATTGCTTTTCGCGTTGCAGTCTTTCTTGTTGGGTTTATCAGTTTTATTTGAGTCCCGTTAAGAATCCAACACGAGAAGGAAAGTTTTGGGTAACCCCCCTAACAAAATAACCTGCACACCTTACGTGAGAGGGGGGCTGCAGCGTGAAGCAGGTCCAGGTCCCTGCAGAGCTCGTGACTCACACAGCTCCAGGGTCCTCATGCCTCAGAGACTCGGACCCAGGACCTCTGACCAGGAGCAGTGCCCAGCGCTTTCCGGAATGAGCTGAATGGGGAGCAGGATAGAGGCCGCGGCCACCTGGGGATGCCCAGAAAGCAGGGCCAGTCCGCCCAGGGTACATCGTCCACGCTGGCCTTCCCCATCCCTCCCCCTGCTTTCTTCCGGTGGCATTTTGTGAGTGGCCTCACCCAACCCAGGCGCGTCTTCTTTCTGGGTTATAAGTTGACTTTGGGTGTCCCTCCCACAGCCATGGCCATTCCCTTCACTTCACCATCGTCTCCAGAGTTGTCCTCAGTTTCCCCACAGAGATCTTCTTCTGTCCCCTCTCTGTCCCATTCCTTCCGCTCTGCACCGTGCCCGGGCTTATGCTTTGGGGATCTGTCCATCTGCCTGCGTGCTTTGGGAGGAGGGGAAGAAACCGGCCATAAAGCTGTCATGCAACTCGTCCTGTCCTCTGCTTCTTGTATGGTGTTAAATTGTGAACACGGACCAGCTGTGCCCTGAAGCCTGCGCTCCGCAGTCTGAATGGTAGATTTGTCACCGAGGGACCTGCCTAGGATGTAACAGATTAAATGATGAACCTCGGAGCCTTCCTGATGCCACAGATGATGGAGTAGCTATCTCCTAAGGACTTCAGAAAGGAAAAAGGATTGGTGCCCATAAATATTTGTTGTTACCGCCACTGCTAGGCAGATTCTTATGCCATTTAAAGGGCACGTGGGTTCCAAGTTTAAGGTAACTCAAGACACTTCTTCATGGAAGTGCAGTGAGCACAGCTTTGAAAAAGTCAGTGGAACTTGAAGGCAACCAGCAGGCTTTCTGCTTTTGAGACAGAGACTGGTGCAAATGTGTATTCTGATCTTTCCTTCTTAATCAAAGGTTAAAGTCTTTCTTTTTCTTCCCTATTTTCCTCACGGGGACTTCTCAGCAGTATGAAGGCATGTTGTGTGTGTTGGGGGTGGGCGTGTTTTCTTTTTCCATCTTCAAGAAAAGGAGAAGGATGGAGGCATGATCTCAACCAGGATATATTGTAAGAACTTTTGTAAATGTTCCCATGTGCTCCCAGCACAATAATAAAAAAAATATGAAAAAGAAGAAACCCTTCTTTTAGCCCATGTATCCTTCAACCACTGACCACATCCTTGCTCCCCTCTGCTGCAAAACCCCCTAAGGAAGTCGGCCCTGCTTGTCCTCCTGCCCCACTCTTCTCGTCTCTCTTCAACCTGCCGCACACAGGTGCTGTCTCCAGAACCCACAGGAACCATTTTGTGTGGTTGTCTAGTGACAGGAAGCTAAGCTTAATGGTCCGTTCTCTTTCCATTTTCTTCCTTTCCCAGCATGCTTTTATAGTTAGGTTTCTTCTTTCTGCACATGATGTTTTCATCTGTCTTGTGTGATGCCCCCCTCGGTCTTCTCCGACCTCAATTTCTATTCCTACTTTTCTTTGCTGGATGTTGGGTTTGTTTGGCTTTTACATGTCAGGATGACTTTGGGATGAGTGGTCCTGTGTCCTCACCTGGATTCACTTCACAGGCGGTTTACCCGGGACTCTCTACCCAATAACGATTTCAGTTCAGTTCTTCAGGACCTTCTTCCTTTGGCATCTGGTGGTCCCTGTGGATCTCTTACTGAGGCCTGGAAAGTCCTGAAGTTCCCTCAACTCTGGTGTCTCAAATCCAAATCCCTGTGTTCTCCCACCAGCCATCTCCCATACACCTTTAATTAATCCCAGTGAAGCCAACTGTCTGCCTCAAGGTGCTTTGAATGAAAGTAGTTTGATTTATTTATAGGGTCCAGAAGGCAGCTAGTTGTTTTTGTCTGGCAGACATTTGGAAATCTTAATTGAGCATCTATTGAAATACTAACACACATGGGACTTTTAGTTAAAAACATTCATGTGAAAGTATCTTCCACCTAGGCAATATTAGCTAGTGAAAATTTCCTAAAATAGATGGGTCTTTGAATTTTAATTAGAGTAGGGAGGCCATATGTGAAGTGGCTAAAAGTAACAGAACTGGATCTTTGACTAAGCAAATAACTGGGAGATCATTCAGCCCATCAATGATTTGTTGGGTGTTACCATATGCCAGTGCTCTTCTATGCTCTTTAAATTCAGTTGGTAATAAGATCACAAACATCCTTGCCCTTACAAATTTATAGACTGAATATAGAATCTTCTTAAATACAGTTTCTTATACAATGGATCAAGATTGAGTTATTTCTAAGCAAATAAGTATTTTGAAAGAATCACAAAATAGATCCAAACCTAATATCAGTATTTTATTTTGAGCTAAAACACAAACATGCATTTTATCTCCCTCTCTCTAGAAGTAGGTTCACATGTGTGCTCACACACACACACTCAGACACACAGACACACGGACACACATCCCCTGGGCATGTGGAAGCAAAGAGCCAGTGTCAGCTGAGATTCGGGGAGGGGAGGAAGATCACTGCAGGCAGAGCTGGGTTTGTGGATCTCAATGGGGACAAAGGCTGGGGAGATACAAGCTTGGATGTTGTTAGTGTCTTGACGGAATTAGGTAGCACGCCCGTGTGTGTGTGCACGTGTGTGTGTGTGTGTGTGCCTGTGTGCATGTGTGTGTGTGTGAGATGAATATGTGTAAACGTGCACCAGAGTTTCATTGCTTTTCTTGCTGAACCCATACTCAAATAGAAGTCAGATTCTTCTTCTAAGTGCCAAGATCTATATTTTTATTATTTTCCTCCAATCATTTTGAGTTATCTGATTCTGAGCTCCAAAGAGTTATTTATGCACAAAGTGCACTGATGAAGACTTGCAAAGCTTTAACACAGAGAAATCTGGTTTCAATGACAATTTCTGTCACATTCCTTGTCCATGAGTTTCTGAAACTCTTAGCTAAATTACATAATCACCGTTACAGACTTACTTGATGTAAACTGGCTTCATGTGGGAGCAGGAGTGTTTGGGGGTTTTGTTGGGTGAGCTAATGATGTCTCAGTCCACTTACGCTGCTATAAAAAGTACGTTGAAGCTGGTGGCTTATAAACCACCAGAACTCTTTCTTGTGGTTCTCACAGTTCATCACAGCCCTGTGTCACCAGCTTTGCTGTTCCTGTGTTTTGTACACTTGTGCCACAATCACGTCCCATTGGTCAGTGAGCCAACCAGACGGTGGTATGGTTCAAGTGGTAGAGCACCTGCCCAGAAAGCACGAGGCCTGAATTCAAGCTCCAGTACTGCCAAAAAGTAGAACAATAACAAAACCTTTCCCGTTGTAGCTTCCTTGTCTCAGACATTTCACTACAGTGATGACATGTTCTGTCATGTTCTCCTCTCTAAAGCAGCAGCCCAAGAATCCTAAACTGAGTTTTTCTCTTGTGCATATGAGAAAATTCTAACATTGCCTTTGAATCTAAGAAGAAAAGATTTTCCCTGGGTTATTTACTATCTGTGCAAGTTGAAGAGCATACAGGTTTTACAGAGCACTTGATTCTGGGATTGGGAAGGGAAGAGGAAACAAGGTCCCTAGGGAGGTTCCAGAGCTCCCTCCATTCCTGCAGTCTGTACTCTGGTTGTAGAGCCAGACATCGTCTTGGGGAGACCATTCCTCAGTCCTATCGGGTTGAGATGACCCGTTCTTTCTCAAGAGTAATTAGGATTCAGAGTTGAATTCTCATATCCTAAATAAGCTGTGAGAACCTCCCTGTGTCAGATTTCCCTGGTCAATGAGTTGCATGACTTGGATTATAAGAGGAAAGCACATTTTGCAACCTTCGCTGACCACCACAGTGCACTCTGCGTTCTCAGATTGGCTCCATGTTTTCATGAGCTTGGCCGGTCCACTCCCCGCCTTGCAAGAGATCTCTTCTAACTCCATCAAATAATCTTGGGTTCTGTAGGCATTTAATGGGATTATTGCCAGTTAGGGCAGTAGAAATGAGGTTAAGGCTTGACAGGAAAATTGCCTGAAATGTTTTTAAAAGTAGCGTGGACGTAATGCTATATTAGTTCCTAGGGATTCCCCCACGAGACCCTGCAATAGAATTCACTTCTACAAATGCACTCCAATTGGTTTTAATGGTGGAAGGCAGATGAGTCAAATACACAAATATCCAGACAGAAAGCTGACCTCTGATCACTGTCATTGTGTCACCAAGATGCTCCATGGCCCTGACACTCTTGTCCCCCTGGAAGTGAAGAGAAATGATCCCTCAGTACTAGGCTGAAGCCCTGCAGAGCTGAGATCTGAGAAGATCCAGTGTGGAGGTCGGCAGTCAGACTGTTGTCTTTTCACAAAGGCCAAGGTTTTGCTGAGAGTCTACAGTAGCTGCATGGTAGGACTATTTACGAGTTGCTAAGAGGTTGAGGGAAAGAGCTACTCCTGAAATAATCAGGCAGTTGAGCTCAAGTCCGTGTCCTCTTGTGGTGTGAATATCTCTACTGGTGTTCTTCTGTGACAATCTGTCCATCCATCATGTTCTCATTAGGAAGACAGTTTCCCATTGAGGATGGCTGTGAGCTGTGAAGCCATTGGTCACACTCTCTCTGGTCTTGCACACCCTGTTTCAGGCTTCCTTAAGAAAAGAGCGTACACATTCACATGTGTTTAGAAAATGCAGAATATAACCCTGGAGGGACTGTAATCCTAGAAGTCATAGTCCAGCAGGACACAGGTCTCAACAGTGGTCGTAGGTGCTTCAAGGTACTGGGGGGAGAAGTCCTCATTTGTGACTCAGCCTGGATCACACAGCTCTGGAGGGGAGCAGTGTGTGGTAACTTTGCTTTGATCAAATTAAGATCTGCCTGAATAATACGCAGAGGTGCACATACATCACACTGTCTGTCATGCTACCTCTCCTCACTTTCTTTTCTTTTACTGCTTAGATCCAAGGTATTCTAAGCAATATTCTGATGTACATACATGCAATATGTATTTAATATATAAATAGGCAATATACATCCTGATATTTTTATACTCATGTATACTTTGTGAGCTATTATTGAAAGCATGTAAGTTAACATAACCTTTGCTCAAAGTTACTATTTAATTGGTAAAACCACCAAAACCTGGGCTGGCAGAGTGGCTCAGGTGGTAGAATACCCAACTAGCAAGCCTGGGACCTTGTGTTAAAACCCCAGTGATGCCAAAAAAAAAAAAAAGATAAAAAACACGATTTTATGAACTATACCCTGCACACTGAGCATTAGGTCAGCAAACTTCTCCATCCTCGGTAACATCAACTTTAAAATCTTACCTGCATTTCCCCTTCCTCACACCAATTTCTAGTAACCACCATCCTACTGTCTGACCTATGAATTTATTACTTTTACATTACACACTCGTGGTACCATACAGTATTTCTGTACCTAGCTTGTTTCACCCAGAATAGTGATCTCCAGGTACATCTCTGTCGTCACAAATAAAGAATTACCTTCTTTACTGAGGCCGAATAATATTCCATTTTAGACACTTTTATTCCACTTGTAAACTGCTGACAGATCCTCAGGCTGTCTCTCGATCTTGGCGCTTGTGAATGATGCTACTGTGAAGTGATGTCCCGATTTCCTCTCCTTTGGACACAATCTCAGAAGAGGGATTTCTGGGCCACATGATAGTTCTGTTTTTAATTTTTTGAGAAGCCTCCTGGCTGTTTTTTGTCTTGGTTTAAACAATTAGCATTCCCACCAAGAGTACACAAGGGTTCTCTCTGCTCCACACCCTCCTGTCAACCTTTGCTAACTCACTTTTATGAACAGCCGTCTGAAGGAGTCTGAAGTGACCCTTCATTTTGATTCTGATTTCCATTTCTCTGATTCTTAGTGATGCTGAATATCCTCTAAAACAATGTATAAATATCAAACGGGTTTGAAATCTGGGTGAATTGTCACAGTCAGATTCTTTCTTCTGTTATTTATTCTTGGGCTTATTAGGCAATAGAAGAAGAGAATGTGCCTACTAACCAAACCACTCAGAATTCTTATTATATAACTAGGGAATCTGGTATATTTATTTCTTCTTTCAAAAAGTTAGACACGACATCAGGCAGGGAATGCATGCATTGGGAAGGCACTCCTCTGTGTTCGAGTAGCTCACCTGGGCAGGGACAAGTGAGACGGAAAGTGTCAGTGCAATTTAATTGGAGTTCTGCTGGAAGGGTGTTAATGTTGAATTGTACCTGCTAGTTTCCAAAATCTTTTTAGACTTCCAATTTAATCCTCATCTTGATCTTGAGAATTTTGTTATATTGCGGTTTTATAAATGAGCCTGTAAACACAAAGACTAGCTCTATATTTAAATTAGGCTCAAGGGAAAGTTGCCTTCCCATTCAGGAGGCAGGGTAAGGCTTACACTCAGTGACAGCAGACTTAAGCAAGTGGAGATTTGAGTGACACCAGGGTGTCAGTTGCATAGATGACAGTAAACTCAGCTTTCTCTTTGGTTGTAGGTTTTAATTATAATGGCCTTTACTAATTTTGAATGCAATTTGAAGTCACAAGTATCGAAAAAGATGATCTTTCAAAAGTTTCACGGATTTTAATAAATGAAACATCTGTCTTTGGCTTTGAAGTGCATTTGTTTGCATTTCTCTTACTTTTCTGTTTTCTTTTTAACTCAAGGCCTTGCACTTGGTAGGCAAGCGCTCTATCTCTTCACTCCTGCTCCCAGACCTTTTGCTTTACACGTTTTGAGGTTAGGTCTTGCACTTTTGCTTGAGGTGGTCTTAGACTTTGGTATTCTTACCTCTGTCTCCCAAGCGTCTGGGATTGCAGGCCGGTACCACCTTGCCCAGCTTGTTTGTGACACAGTGCCTCATTTACTTCGCCTGAACCATTGCCACTTGCTGAGTAGGGAGCATTGCAGGCATGCACCATCATGGATATTTTCTTAAGCTAATATATTATTTCATACTATTCTGAAGAAATAGAAGAATCGATACCACATTACTTTGTATGACATTTGTGCTAAATTTTCAGATTTGTAAAACAAATGTTATATTCCCTTTACATATTAATAACTAAAATACAGCA
The DNA here is from genome assembly GCF_047511655.1 of Castor canadensis. Classification (NCBI taxonomy): domain Eukaryota; kingdom Metazoa; phylum Chordata; class Mammalia; order Rodentia; family Castoridae; genus Castor; species Castor canadensis. Next base: position 112,106,283 of record NC_133399.1, read on the forward strand.
TGGTGCCACATTTCTCTTTTAATCATGTGCATGTTCCCAGCTTTGAGAACCCAAAATATCAAAATCCCAAGGCACAAACCAAGAGTTGGTATTTCGTATTGTAAAGATTTTTCCCATTTTTAAAATGGCTCAGCTCAAGAATCATTTCTTTAAAAGACTCTGTAATCAGTAAGTAAGCACTTAAATTCAGTAAGAATGCCTTAGTATTTTGCCAGTAAAATATAGAAGAGGAAAAAAAGTTTAAAGTGGAGGTTTTAGTTGTTATCAACAATTGGTAAAATCAATCAAAATTGGAGCCGAATGTGTGTTCATTAGACCCAGGTCGGGTGCTCTTTTTCAGTGTTTTATATGACTTTAATGAGATAAAATTTTATTTATGCAAGTGAAAGGCAACAGTGCAGGTTCTCCAAGGGAAATAGTAATTTACTCTTTCAAAATCACAAATGCACATAGGGAATGCTTTAAGTAACTTAAAACTCCCTGGCTTTTATTGAAATTCATACATCAAATTTCGTTTATCTGGGAACACCAAATAAATGGAAATTTAGCTGTTGAGCGAAGTAAGACAAGGAGCCAGATTTGTATTTACCATGCCCAGGTAAGCCACACTCCTCTTCATGCCAGGATTTCTATAAAGGTGCCCAGAGTTGTTAACACGTATTTAGAGGAGGTGGGTGGTAATAGATAGATCTTTTAGGGACTAGTTGACTTACAAAACACACAGAGAAAATGAGAGGACCATGTTCAGAGGAAAGGAAGCAAGAGTCACCTGAGATTTCGGAAGGCACCTGTAGTAAAACACAAAATCACAGTGACAGGTGCGTATGTGCGCGTGCGTGTGTGTAAAACTTCCTGTCTAATCAAAAGCTATTTATCTGCTTATTTTACCAACAGAGCTAGCTTGCTCAGAATACAACAAATAAAACATTAAATAACACATTGAGCATCAATCTTCCCCCACCCCACCGTGTAGGTCCTGCTCAGGGGCCTTTTCCACCATTCACGCTTTTTAAAAAAAGTATAAACTATCTCTTAAAAAGTATTTGAATTCTCCTTCCTTTTCCATAAATTGTAGAAGCTGTAACATAAAATCTCTCTGTCCTTTAACGTGATTTTTCTCTAACATATGTGCTGAAGATCTCTTTATTATCAATATATAATGAACGTTTTCACACTTTTGTGAAGTTGTTTGGTTTTTAAAGATATGTAGGTCATTTTTTGTCTTGGTGTCATTCAGGAGAGTAAAGTTTTCTTCTATCTCATCTTGGACGGTTTTCATTCAGTTTATCCCCTCCTACTTTGAATTTTTGGTAGAAGTACACTCTGCTTTGTTTGCTTGTTTGTTTTGGGTGGCAGTGGAGTTTGAACTCAGGGCTTTGCAGTTTTTAGGCAGGAGCTCTACCACTTGAGCTCTGCCTCCAGCCCTTTTTGTCCAGGTTATTTCAGAGATAGGGTCTTGCTTTTTGCCCAGGCTGGCTTTGTCTATGATCCCGTATCTTATGCTTTCTGCCATAGCTGGGATGACAGGTGTGTGCCACATGTCCAGCTTTTTTGCACTGAGATGGGGTCTCACAAACCTTTTCTCCCAGGCTGGCCAGGAACCCCAATTCTCCTGATCTCAGTCTCCCAAGCAGCTAGGATTACAGGCATGAGCACTGGTGCCCGGCTTTAGAACAAACCTATGACAATCTAACTGCTTAAATTCCTAGTTTAGAGAAGCTTTCATTTAGATTCATTGTATTTGTTTTTTCCAGTATGAAATAACCATAAGTAAATTGCAGTGCGTGTATCTCTTTTGGATGTTACTTTTCTTCTTTTCTCTGATATAATTCCCTTTACTAGTCATGTAAAATAGTTAACAAAAGTGGAGATATTATTAATCCTTGTCTAGTTCTCAACTTTGTAGTAACAGCGCCACTATTCATTGTTAAGCAAGAGAAGGAAATTAGAGGGGTACTGAAGTATTTCACAACACTAAATAAATATCAATTCAGGTGTATTTATGCGGTTTTAGCAAAGCAGTACGGATTTGCCTAAGAAGTGAGCATATATATCTTCTTCCACTTTGTAGATTTTATAAACTGTTTGTTTCTTGCTCCTTTGCTTATCCTAGCTCCCTATCAGTACTCCGGCAGTCCACTTTCTAATGCTAGCTGGATAAGGACTTGAAGAATCGTGGACTTAGTGTCCAGAGATTCCTGGGGCTGCAGTGAGACGTGGAAGGGTCAGATAGATGGTCTTCAAAGTGTGCATTTCACAACCCTGAAGCTCTTTCCTCAGACAGAGGCTGGCTGCTTCTGGACATAGGTCTGCCCTGTGATGTTCGTTGGGGTCATGCAGCCTCTTCTGAAAGAGCTGTGTGTCCACTCGTGCCAGCTCTGAAATTATTACTGAAATACAGACAAATTGCCCCCTGACCACGCCCTGTGTGTGTGAGCACCTACTATGTGCATGACATATGCATGCATGATTGTATACACATGCATGCATGAAGCGGGTGGAGGGGCTCTACCTGGGACCCGAGAGCCCCTCCCAGAAAGGCCCTTTGTGGTATTTTAGAGTTAATAGGAAAAAAAAATCTGTCCCTAGAAGCCAGGCCCTTATACCAAGAGTGTAAGTTTTTGTTGAGACAGATTTAAATGCATTTTAACTATCTTAACACATTGAGCCTCATTTAAAAAACCCGGATGCCTAATTTTCTTCCATTTCTTTAAAGAACCAACCCCAATCCACACACGCGTTGGATTCGGTTCTTTCAGAGTAACTAGTTGCTAAGAGACATCTGAAAGTGGCGAACAGCAAACAAGCTGGAAAGCAAGACACTGACTTTTGTCCTGACACGCACCTCGTTTTTCAGTTAATTCTCGTACACCACAGAATTAAAGCCATCTTCAACGGTGCTCTAATTAAACTGACTTCTTTAGAATTCAAAATGAATACTTCCTTCACTAATGAACTCAGGAAGCCGTGTGTTAATCCTTACTTCACTTCTCGTTTCCATGAGAATAGTAAACTGACTTAACATCTGTGCACAAAATTGAGTCAAATGAAAATGGATAAGCCTAGGTTATGGGGATTGATGTGTTGTGAATAACCTAAACACCTTGTATTAATAACTACTAAAATGTCTGCTTTTTGCTAACTTTTATTTTTCATGGACAACTTTAAGGACAAGTCTCAAGCTGGTGTTGACTTTCCAAATTTTAAAATGTGGCAAAAGATGCAAATTTTATTTCTGCAATGAGCACAAGCGAAGCTCACTTGCCATGCGGCAGGAGAACCATGATTCCTTACCCACTCACCGTTTCAAATGGGACAGAGGTGAGGGGAAGGCACAGTGAGCATTCCCAGTCTCTCTCCTGACTTCTCCCTCCAGAGGAGGGTCATTCCATGAAGCCACCCAATCCCCCACCTCCCACCATCCGTGAATCTGGGCAGTGGGCAGTGGCAAGAGACTCGAGCATCCTGGCTTTCTGAAGCAAGGCTACAATGCCTTTGAAAAGTGACGTAAGGGGACCGTGGGCCTGTACTGGCTGGAGGCTACTATGAACATGGTGGCCAAGGTTGGTTATCGTGAACCAGAGCTGAGCATCTGGCACAGCTGTGAGAAGGGACAGGAGACCAGAGGAGCTGGGTGGGCAGGCGGAGCTGAGAAGCCCATCACTCATGGTGAGCACACAGCCCTGAAGTGAACCCCATGGCCTTTTCTGGGGGGCGTTCTGAACTATCATTCTGTGGTTGGTCTTGACTATGTCCCTGGTGAGGACAGGGTGGGGAAGGGGACAGCTGTGGAAGTCTCAAATATGTGTTGTCCATAATTTTATTCAGGACAAATTGTCCAAATTCTTTCTAAGAACTATTGTATTTGCTGTGCTGATACACAGAGACAATACAAGTTTGTCAACCATTGCTTAATCCCTAGAACCCTGTGTTCTGGTGTTTTGGTGGTGTTTTATACGGAGCTGTATAAAAAAGATTATATCTAAGTCAGTGGGAAACAAGGCACAGACACGTGGCAGGTGATCCTAGGGTATGAGTTAAATAGGACAGCTTTTAGAGAAAAAAAGAGTGGATGTTTGCTTTTGTGTCAACTTTTAGAAACCTTAACAGTAGTTGACAGTAAGTTCTGGTGGATTATTAAGTATATTTTCAATAATTCTGTGCTTGTGATAAACTTCACACATTTTATTAAATGTAAAAGTGGAATAATTCTATAAATCCATTGCAGAACTTTTCTTATTTCATAATATATATCACTCTAAACTTAAAACATAACAAATTAAATGATTTTATTTAATATGCTGTTCATATTACATCATAAGTAGTATGCATTTTCCAAATCTTCCATTTTTATTGATATTTATAATTATTTTGATGTCTTTATATATCATTTGTTTCTCTTTTTCATTGGCTGCACTAGGATTTGAACTCAAGGCCTCCCACTTGCTAGGCAGATGCTTTACCACTTCAGACACTCTGAAAGCCTTTTTGCTTTAGTTTTTTTTCAGGCAGATTCTTGTATCTTTTGCCTCAGCATACAATTGTCTGCTACACAGCTTGGATTACAGACATCTGTCACCACGCCCTGCTTGTTTGTTGAGATGGGATTTTGCCCCCTCCAAAACACCATTCTCCCGGTCTCTATCTCCCAAGAAGCTGGGATTAAAGGTGTGGACACTTCCACGTACCTGCATCATTGGAATCAAATCCTTAAGTGAATAGAAAATATAAGTATTGATTTTCATCAATCAACTGTGAATCATGCTAGATATTTAATGTTATTCAACATATTTTGTAAATATGAAGAAATATAAATAAGTTTATTAAAATGATATTATACCCCCATAAAGGCTTACCCTCTTTCCCAGTAGTTACTTCTAATAAATAAAGTAAGAGAAATATTTTCAAACATCCAAAAGACTTGAACTTGATCTAGACTAGTGGTTAGTCTCTGGAGGTAACTTAAAACAGGGCCATTTTAGATCTGTCTGTGGATGGCAGGGAGAGGTGAGTGTCTTGGTGAGCTGTCCTCCACTGTGTTTGGTATCTCTGATAAACCTTTTACAGTGGTGATTTACGAGATGGCAGTCATTATCATGCCAAGAACAGACTACTGGGTCAAAGATGGAAGCAAGGACAGCCTTAAGGTCATCACCACGGTGTCCACCTACAGTGCTGATGGAGCTTGGTCCACGGTAGGACTAGTGGAGACAGCTGAATGTGCTCCTTCTGAAGGCAGAGCCCGTGAAAATAAGGGAGATTGGATGTATAAGAAAGAGAGGGGCTGAGGAGGACTCCATGGTGTTTGAACAAACACCCTAAAGAATAAGGCTGCCATAATTAAGAAAATAAAGATGAGAAGACTTGAAGGTCAAAGCCAGGAGCAGGTGTCTGCACACACTAGGTTTCACGTGTCTGTGAAGTATGGATATAGGCCCGTGGGGATCAGAGCTGAAGAAGTGGGGTTACTGCTCCACATGTGACTCCAGCCATGAACTCGGATGAGCTTCTTAAGGGAGCATGAGTTAACGGAAAAGTGAGCAAAGGTACAAGTTTAAAATTTTGATGTAATTGCCTTTTAACATTGGTTTTCAACTTGGCTTTACTTTGAGAAGTTGTGAATGACTTTGTGTAAACCAACAAGGACTCAAGTCAAGTCAGGTTTATTAACACTTCACATCCTTGTACAGGGAAATCTAGCTTAGCTCATGTGCTCAAATTCAAGAGAAACAGTTAGGCAAGTATCACTTTTCCTTTTCTTCATTGCCTGTGATGTAATAAACTCCCTAGTGCAGTTAGCTTACGGTTTTATTTGTGTATTAGCTTCTGCAACTGAACTCTAATAAGTGACTCCAGGGTTGGACTGATTTGCTAGACTTACTGAACTAACAGTTCCATAATTAACATAAGAATTTTGTTTGAAAAGTTTAAATGGTATAGAATTTTTGCTCCCATGTGAGTGCAAAAGGAAATATGGCCTAATTTTGCAAAACAGCCCCAGACCATCTCTAGACACTTCCCAAAGGTCTGCTGCAGACTACAGTAAAATCGTACCACCACTATACAAGTATCCGGGGTTTATTTTTCAGAATTTTATTGAAGAATTTTGCATAATGTTGAGTGCATTTTAATTCCCACATGATTTTATCCTGTTATTTGGCAAGGATTTGAGAGGTATCATTTATACTGCCTTAGTTTCTTTAAATGAAATTCAATGTAGACAACTGTGTCCTGGGGAAAGCAGTGCTTTGGGTGAGTGGATTTGACTTGGCTGTGGACCCCCCATACCATGAATTTAGGAAGGATAATTTTCCCCTTTGAGCCTCATCTCCCTGTTACATTCACTGAGTAAAAATAGTATGAAATTATTTTAAAGTTGAGAATAATGACATATATGATAGCATCAAATTTTGAGTTAAATTTTCCATTTCTGGTGGTGTGGGGGAGGGGAGAGGGATTCCATATTTTTCTTCATCCTGTGCACATTTTCTTGCACGTGTGACAGCTGCTGACTTGCCTGGCTCCCATTTTCCAACTGCAGACTTTAGCAGCCTAAGACAATCTATAATTCCTTCCCAAAGATCCCCAGAAATCAAACAAATATTCATCTACAGCCCAGCCTGTGGAGGGATAATTGGTCTGATGACTAACTCGGTTCTCCAAGGGTCCTAATCCTGAGTGCACAGTTAATAATGCAGATTAATTTAGCCAGATGTCAGAGGAAGAGAAGTCAAGGGTGACACTCAGTCCACACTTGGAGCTTCTCTGGCATCTCTCCTTTCCCTTTAAAAGGGTTTCTAAGACTTTTCTTGGGATTAGATGCTCCTTAAGGGTTCTGAAACATGGGGCAGCTTTGAACTCTCCATCTGGCCAGGCTTGACATAGTGTTGAAGAAAGTCTTGAAGAGAAGAAAGGTGTCACTAGCTTAGGACAAGTGTCATTTTCCCGCCTCTTAGGGCTAAGGTCCACATGAGGCACCTGGAGCTGGGTGTAGCCTGGAGAACACACAGTGCTTTCTGAGGAGCCAGCGTCCAAGTGCCCACCTCCACCTCCACTTTTGGCTTCTGCTCTTCCTCCTTAACCTAGGGAACCTAAGGAATCAGGGGACACCTTTTGTAACCTCCCCAAACAATGCAGGGCAGAGTGATCAAGAGAGCCGGGCTAGTAGGCTTTCCATGGGATTGGCACTGGTCAGAGGGGCATGCATCCCATCAGGCAGGTCCCCCCACCCCACCCACTCCAGGGAGCTTCTGGCCTAGATGGAGGGAGCCAAAGGTAGCTGGAGAATCTCTTAGGACCTCGCAGAGCCTCCCCCTAACACACCCCACATACATATGTTAAATACCATGGTAGACAATGCCTCGAAATACACTTGAGCTCCCAGAGCTCAAGCACAGCTTTTAGCACAGCCCTGGCTCTTCCCTAGTCATCGGGAGGCTGCTAGAGCTATGGCCTGGGGCTGGAGTGTCCTGCCACAATGGCTCCAGAGAAAAGATCCAAACTCAACTGAATAAACTGTGGTAGGGAAGGGATCTCTGGGTAGGAAGAGGACAGGAGACTACAGCTGGGCAGAGATGCTCACAGAGCGGTTTCCATCATGAGTTACAAGCCTTTCCTACCCCTGAGGTAGGGAGCTGTCTCAGGGGCCAGGCTAGGGTGTGAGCAGGGGAATAAGAAGTTGGAGATAAGGGAGAGCCCTGCCTTTGGTCTCTCTGTGGTCAATAGAAGTTCTGTTTTAAGTTGAGGTTACATATTATTGTATATAAAAAATAACCCTAAACAATGACAAATTTGGGAACCACTATAGGACCTCCCTTGGATAGCCCTCTGGTCCCAGGCCTCCCCGTACCAAGTTAACCACACCTGCCCTATGTGCATGACATTCCTTCTGTACTTTGAGTAAACTAATTTGGTCTAAAGTATTAATGACTTAATATGCTTCCACACCCAGGGAACACATTTGCATTTTAATAGAGGTCTTACTGATGGTTTTCTTAACTCAAATCAAAGACTAGTGGTGGACTTTGTGGTGCAACAAGGACAGATTTGGGCAGAAGAATTTTCCCAGTATCATACTGGGAAAATTCCCAGTATCAATTTTCCCAAACTCATACCTGCTGCCCTGGAGCTTGTGTCACAGCTCTGGTACCCATGCATTCATCTTCGTGGGAAATTTTGTTTGGCTTTTTGTAGCCTGTGGTAGTTCAAGCAGTTTTGGAGAATGGTGTTCCCTCCCATCAGTGTAGGCTTTTTGTATATCCAGAGTAGACCATTCTGAAATTAAAACCCTAGTGATTACAATCTTATATGTGCTTTGGCACTGAAACAGAAGTCACAGTCCCGAAAGAAAGGGAGGCGTGAGAGAAACATTTTAAATACTCATATTAAAATAGAGAATAAACACACCAGTCCCTATCATCCATTTGTGGAATTTTCACTAATTGTTGCTGAATTAAGGAACACTGATACTGCATATCTAGTCACCAAAAATAAGCAACTGTAGATCCCAAATATGTCAGAATTGCAAAGCTTGTTCTTGATGTAGCTCCCTTCTGTGTGTCATATGTGACCCTCACTCTCTAAGGGACATTTTCCTAGACAGTGGACTGCTGCTTCTGCATGGGCTAGAAGAAAACAGCTCCTAGAAGAGTTGGTAGTATTGCTACCAATCTTCCCTCTAAGTGAGAGATTATTTGACTCACTCTACTTAGGTCGGGCACTATTCATGTATAGTATACTGGACAGTGACTGGAAGCAAGCAATATAAAATGATGTCTCCCTCACGGGAGGGCACACTCACGTTTCTCAAACAGGTTGGTAAAGTCAGTACTTTGTCACATGTAGAGGTCAAGGACTGTGGACTCACATTTAAGCTGGAAGACATGAACTATCAGGGGCCAAGGGCCTATGGCCTCCAGAGTCAATTAGGGTCATTCAACTCAGTAATGACTGCCAAGGGGAGAGGCTCATCTAGTTTCTTTTTTTGGGCTCTTAACATCCACTGGGTAGGATTTTTCATGAGAAAGATTCTCCTATAAATTCTAAGAAAGCCAACGATGGCACATGACAGCCTTGGGGTTAAGCTTTGCTGCAGAGCAGATGCCTGTGTAAGGTACCACACCAGGCTCCCTCCCTGCTCCAGGCACTTAGCCCACTGTGTTCTCTGTGCCAGTGTCATTACCTGCGGACCACAGTGAACGCCGTGATAGAATGAGCTGCTGGCTCAGGGAGCTGTCTCCAATGTGTGAATGCTGTCCTCTGAGGCAAGGGAAAAATGAAGAAAATTCCAGTTGGCCTTGAACCTGCAATCCTCCCAGTGTCCACCTCCATAGAAGCCATGATTACAGGCAGGAGCCACAGTGCCTGTTTTGAGATAATCAATTGTAAGTTATAGGGCAAATACAGCAATGTGGATGGACTTGGGTCACATGACAAGGGGAGAGCACATACGGGAGATATAGGAATAGGTAGAAAACCCAAAACATGAACGCGTTTGATGTCCCCACTCCAGAGGAACTAATACAGTAACCTTAAAGCTACAGAGGTCAACATGAGAAGGGGATCAGGAACCAGTGTAAAGATCAGTTAGAGATGAATCAACCTTGGTTGTAATACATTTGTGCATGCAAGCAATGCTAGGAATCTCTCTGTATAGCTGTCCTTAACTCAACTAGCAAAAACACTTTGTCTTCCTCATTATGCTTATGTCTTCTCTTCAATAAAATTAGTGACAAAGGCAGAACAAGTTCTGCCTGGAAGTGAGGGGGGAGGGGAGGCAGAGGGTAGGGAAGGGAGGCATGGGGGAGAAATGACCCAAACAATGTATGCACATGTGAATAACTGAATAATAATAAAAAAAAGAAGACTGATGCAGATGCCAAGAGTTGTTGTGACTTGCCTAGGTGGCAGCATCACTTTTTCATTGTCCCTGTATTTGTACCCCTGTGCAAATTGGTACCTGTATTTGTAGCATTGGTAGATGTCTGCCATGTGTTGTGTACAGGGAACTGTGCCAGGCACTGGGAGTGGTCCAGTGAGTCACATATGTGGACTCTCAAACCCCATGGAGTCTACATTCCACCAGGGGAGAGAAAATCACTCTTGTTTGGAAATGGGAGTGACTTATGTCCCAGAGGGAATCAAGAATGACCTCACAGCTTCACGCTTTTCCTGTCTGGCTCTCACTGGCAGTGAACACCTGGAGTTGGGGCTCTCTGCTGTGTGTGCTGCCCCTCCCTCTGGCACTTCCCTGGCTCTGCACAGACTCACCCTCCTGAACCTTGGGAGTCCAGACCCTCTCTGATTACCCTCACTTTCCAGGTCACTGTTTCACGCATAGTGATCTTTTTGGCTTTGTTGCTTAGCATGATTAAAGACATGTTTCCAGAAGCTAGATTCTCACTGAATAATACACACCCTCTACTTTGTGAGCTTTGGCAAAATAATTTAACTTCTCCCAGCTTTGTCATCCTGATATTTAAAATAAGAACCTCAGATTGTCTACCTCCTAGGATTGTGGCAAGATGGAATGTGAGATGGTGCATAAAAAATCTCTAACAACAAGGTTTACTGTGCAACAGCTGCTCAGTGAAAGGAGCCTAGGATTATATTCACATTTTCACCACAGCACCATTATCACTTTCTGGCCATACCTGTGTTTGCTTTATTTTCCACTCAGCTGCTAGTATGATCTTTCTAGAGTTCAAATCTGATTGTGTTAAGTCCCTAAGTAAGATCTGTTGGTGGCATTCGTCAAACTTGAGGACAAAGATCCTTGTAATTTGGGCTCTCTCACTCCAGCCCCGATTTACAGAAGTCTCAGTTGAATGGATCATTCATTGTTTCATGAAATTAGAAGCTTTTATGCCTTCCCTCTGATCGTTACACTGGGCAACGCTTTTTTTTATAGGATTTCTCCTCCACTTCCCAATCTGGTTAGTTGTATTTATCCCATAAGGAAAAAGTGAAGCATTGTGTGTCCCAATGTTGTCACCAATGCGGGCCACTCTGGACCTCTCTGCCTCCCTGGCCACACGTCTGTTTTATCTTTGGCGACTCTGCCAGGGCAGTGACTAGGAATTGTTCATCTTTCTTCATTCCTAACATTTGTACTAGCTAGGGGTTTACTATGTGAACTGATTTAAATGTGGCGTAAGATAATTTACATTGTAGTTATATAAGCATTTGTTTAAAAACCTGTCGATTTGGGAAAAACATTTTCGTTGCTGTTCCATTTTTTTAATATATGGACACTTAGGAATTGTTGGGCTGCTTCCTGAGACACTGCAGTAATGCTGCAGTGTATGTGTTTATGCGCAGCGCATCTGTAGATGACTGATCTCAACTCTTTCAGTATGGAATGAAAGAACTTCAAGGGTTATCACAAGGAAATAGCTCTATCCAGAAAGCCATGGACTCAGTGGACCCTTCTCCATAAAAGAAAGAGATTAAGCAGAGATCACTAAGCACTTACTCAGAGGATTGTGGGAGAGATTTCTCTGAGTATGGCACACTGCCTCTGGACCCATGGAGCTGACTTCCCAACAGTGGAGTCCAGGAGTCTCTTCTGCAAAGTGCACCCGCCTTGCTGTCCCCTGAGCGAATCTTCAGTCAGGACTAGGCTCTCTCTAAGAAAGAATATCATCAACTCTTGTTTCCAATCCTATTTCAAGCGTTAGTTCTAGTGGACTCATTTGTATATTATTTAATCTTTAAAATGAAGTATAAATTTGTTTCACAACTAGAGATGTGTATTAAGTTTTCCAGCAAACTGAAGTCAAGTGATTGTGCCTTGCACACCTTCGTAAGGTTGGCAGCCAGCGTGCTGCCATTGCTCCTATGTCAACACAATTCTCTAGGCAGCCCCAATGTTAATGTACTCACACAAAGACTGCTGGGAATCTATCTTCCCTTCTGCCAGAGGATTCTGGATCAGGGCCTCTGAGGTCTGTCCTCAGACTATCGCACCCAGAACCCAATCTCATCTGCTGGATCCATTCTGATAGTGGATGTATAATTATAGTCAAAGTTTGCAGATTCTCATCCTTTTAACTGAACTTGGGGAGTTCAACCATGAGAAAATGTGAATCTTTATTGACATTTGATTTGACAATTCAAAATTGTGAGTAGCAGGTATTAGATTCATGACTTAAGATACTGTATTACATTCTGGCAATCTTAAAAAAAATATCATACGTGAATCCTTCCACTAAGTTGCACATTTTATAGCTAGAGGAATGAGATAGGCATGGATGGCAATTAACTTTTCAGTACAACATCACAGGCCTTCCAAATGGGCAGGGCAACCAATGATGTCATGCGTAGGTCTTTGGTTGTCTTAAAATGGAATAGTAATGTCAGAATGGCTTCAGTCACAAAATATAATGTAGCATTGTGCCGAGTTTAGGAGGGACACTCGAAGAGAAGGCCAACTTCACCACACCACCAGACTACAGAATATAGGAAGGAGACACTCTGCTCCACAGAGACTCCTGACCCCAGGTAGACGAGAAGCATGGGTGCAGGGCTCCTGGGGTACGGGGAAAAGAAGTTACTTCCCTTTTGGGGGGAAGATAAAGCTTTCGTGTGGTAGGAAGATGCCTGTGAGAGCGTGTGTGGACCAGGAGGTTAAGGTCTGAACAGAGGCTCTCATGTCTCTGAGCCTCCGTCGATGCTCAGCTGTTTGTTTTTCATCTCTGTTTCCAAAATGTGTCTTCCTAGGATGGGGCCCCTGAACATAGAACTAGGTCTTACTTCTAAGGGACTCGACACCACAATGTTTAAGAAGACTTAATAAAAATAAACTTAAACAATTTTCTTGACTAAAGGACTTCCTGACCATTCTCTGTGCTGTAGAGTTTTGTGTCTCACAGACACAGATGCAGAATGGAACACCTCCAAGCTACTTAGTGCTGTTAATTCTACCTCTGCCCTTTCCCTTTCTCTGCTAGCACAATATTGACACATCTAGAGCATTTCGAAAGGCAAGAATTCCATTAAGCAAGCAAGCAAACAAATAAACAACAACATCGGAAATGCGTTTTATGTAAGCCAGCATGTGTGACTGAAATCCTAGATGCTTGGGAGGCAGGGGTAGGAGGATCACAGTCAAAGTCTGGCCAAGACCCTCCTCAAAAACAAACTAAAAGGAAAAGGATTAGCAGGGTGGCTCAAAGTCCTAGAGCACTAGCCTAGCAAATGTGAGACCCTGAGTTCAATCCCTAGTACTGGCATATAATAAAAAAGTTGTTTTTCTTTTTAATTACCAGTAGGAGGCAAGAATGATTAAAATGTATTGTACAACTTACAGAGTTGATCACTGTCATGGTGGCCCAATAAAAGTGATGCACACTCAGAAGCAGTTAAAAATCGCAATACATTGACCCTAAAACAACAGATTAGAAGAGAAAAAGTATTGCCAGAATTCAATTTGCTTACCAAACCTTGCTCTGTGCCAGACTCTACATAATAAATAAGTAATTAAACAAACCTGACTCTTGCTGGTATAAATGCATGCAATAATCAGGCCTTAGTTGTTGGATGGGGAGTCACGTGGGGACATTCCCGAAGCTGTTAATTCCTCCTGGAAGCAGCAGTCGCTCATCTGTGGAGTGCAGGAAGACAGCAGGTGCTGAACGAACGTAAGATAAGTGGAACATCTCTCTCCCCCTGTACACCTGGGGAGGATTACAAGGGGAAAGGATTTAAATGACAATGGAAGGCACAGACAACATATTAAACTTGAGATGAGTGGAGAGATTGCGAATGCCCTCGGGTTCTGGAAGAAGATGATACCGGGGATGAGGCTGGAAAACCCAGCTTGCTGATCAGATTGCTTCTTATCCTAATACCTTTTGTATTTGCACTCCTTGAGTTTTAGTAAAAGCACTTTGAGATTTTTTTTTATCTATATCTTTCAGCCTGGGAAATGCTAAGTTGGCTGTGACTTGCACTCCATGCTTCTTTAGTTGAAATGCATACATTCTGAAATCATAGAAGTTTGTTCTTCACAGAAAAGATTTAGTCTCACTTTGTGTGAATATACCCCACATCTAATTCTGATTTTCAAAGTGACTATCAATTTTAGCAACGCTCATGAAATAGACAAATTTTAAATAATTATGAATTCTCCATATTTTGGCCATGGCAAGAAAGACCATTCATGCACAGTGCACAGGTGACTGGACATGGCGCTTAATGAAGTCACTACCTCTGTTAGTAGAAAAGTAGATCCTTCCAGAAAGAGCTAGAGAGGAATTGAATTTGAAAAATGGCAATGATTACGACAGACACGCTTCCTATAATTCTTTCTGTCCACTGACCCCACCATTGTCAATAACCGAGAATCCATGGGTCACACTATGTCTGAGCTAGACAATCAACCACTGAATTCTGCAAAGAAATCTTAAATCTTTTTAATGGAACTGTACCTTTTTCCCTGCCAGATCTTGCATCTAACTGAGGCAATGTGATATAGCACACACGACAGATTGTAAAATAATTTAGATAACTATAAAATGTGACTGACGGAAATAAAAATGCCACCAGATTATTTTCAGAGTTTCAAGTAATCACTCATTTTGGAAAGGACATATTTTCAAAAGTATATTTTGAGAATGGAAGGCTAAATTTCTCATTTTAAAATATACACTCTTTAATGGAAATACATAATTAATTTTCAAGACACTCTGAAATGACAATACAGTTGCTTCAATACCACCATTAATTAAAATACTAGGGAAAATAAAGGATGTTTGAATCATTCATTCAGCTTGCTTCCATTATTTCTCAGAATGATTCTCTCTTTCCTTCTCCAGAACAGACAAGAAATTCTACATGAAGATTTTTTTCATCGTTACCGTAAAATAAGGTAGTGCTTGCAGATGGCAGAACTGCTTCTTAAAAATTCTTATGAGTGACTTGCACTCCTGGTTGATCAGTACTGAGTCCGGCCTTGCAAAGTGCAGTCAGACAACTCGTAATTCATTAACATTTTGTGGATTTTTTAAGCTTGTAAAGGCTTTTATTTTCCACATTACTAAAATATTTTGACTGAATGAGGTGATTTGGAACGCTCTGACGGAACTGTGACACATGCTCCTTAAGGCTTTGTTGGCAAAAGCATTAAACCCCAATCAGCAAGTCAATCCATGGAGTGGGTACTCCAAAAGGAGAGGAGCATAACCAGGGATTCATGATTGAATTGGACAGCTCCCAGGTCACCCAGGTCACGAAGAATGAGGTCACTCATTGGGGATAGGACTCTGAGGGCCATTATTCTGGGGACACAAGGAGAGTATGTTTCTTCACTGAGTCTAAAAGCATTGTGGAGCAGTGTTTAGAAATGGCTGATTTGTCCCTATTCTACACTCTGTGTTCTTTCAAGGGAAAGAGAGGCTTGACAGAAGTGTGTGAACTTGGTCCCTCCATCTTTGTCTGTCCCAAAGAGTTTCTGGCACAGAACCTGACCAAGTGTTGTAATCAGTGGCTTCACCCAATGAAAAGTCATTTCTGTGATGATTCTTCCTACATTTATCAACATCCACCCCCCAGCCCCAGGCCTCTGGCAGGTGGACAGATATGCTGAGTACCCTCCCCACTGTCAGACCTCAAGGAGGCCACCCAGGCATGTGGCAGAGGGAAAGCCTTGGATTGTGCATATGTCCCTGGGGTTGTGAACTAAAGAATACTCAATCATTCTTCAGCAGAGGTAAAGAAAAGCATCAAAGAAAGGAGACACAAAGAGATCCAAAGATGGGTGGTACTCATCAAGTAGAATTGGACTGAGGGGGTCTACACAGACTCTGAGCAGACAATCAGGTGCACAGTGGATGTTTGTTCCCTGGCTCTTCCATTCCTATAGCCTAGGTCAAGAACCTGAGGACTTGCAGCAGATTCCCCTGTCATGGTAACTGCCTCTTATTCTCACTAAAATATCTCTAGCAAATGTTTTGTCTATTTACCTTTGTCTCCTACTCTGCCTCTCATTCACCATGAAGCTCTGCTCAGACACACTCATGATATGGAAGTCGTGCATTCGACCAGAGGTCATTTGATACCCCAAAGCAGTTCTCATCAATGGCTTTGACCCTTTTAATTTTGTTTTAAAACAAAATTATGTAACCATATATCATGACTCTGTTCTTCTTCATTTTACTATTACCTTTTTAAAAATTGCTTATACTGAGAACCCCTTTCCCTTTATTCAGTAAACAATTTTACTTATATCACTGCAGGGTGGCCACAAACCTTCAGCAGGAAGAGTGTAAAGGTGCTTCTAAATGACTTTTGGAGTTTTCTGAAGAAAAGAGAAAGTTGTCATAAAGACTATTCTTTGTCCAGTACCTTAGCTTCACATCCACTTAGGATTTGTCATTTTTTGAAACTTCTGGTGAGAGAATTGCAATTGAAATAGAAGTAATACTACATAGAGATGTGTTTTTTCATACAGTTTCTGCATAACCAATATCTATGAGGAAAAATTTCTCATTGTCCAGGATTAAATAGTTCAAATAAAACCTATTATTTCCAACAATAATTATATTTAATGTAATATTTCAATAAGTCCATTCATTTCTATAGCACCAAATTCTTAATACTGGGTATGCATTATTTATTTACACTTCTTAAGGGATATGTTCAAATTTTCATTGCATAGCAGCAATTATATAGAAAGGATCATGCAGATATAATTCTAACTGCTACAGAAATGAAAATTGGAAAAAAACTGTTGATTGGGAAGATTATAGAAAAAAAGCCATGAAAGCAGAGACACCTTTTTTCCCACCTGCTGATAGCGGAAGGTTTTCGGGATGCCATATTGTCTGTACACGGCACTTATCAGGAAATATTCATTATTTTAATGGAAAAAAGATCACCCATAACTCTACTGAGAACTCTTCAGAACTATTTAATTTTGATTATTTTTTGGCTTATTTTTTGGCTGTCTCTACTTTCATATTTATCCCCACTTCAAGGAAGTTTGCATGTTCCAGAGATTTTTCTCAAGACACCACTTTCCACGTATGTTTGGCATGGTTAGTTGACTTCTTCCCTAGTCTGAGGTTATTCAGTGAGCAAATGCAGTGCCATCTATGCTGTTCATACTCTTCCAAGTTAGAAAGAAGGGACAGCCTGCAGGGGTCGATGTGACAGAGAGCAGCTCAGGCTGAATGTTTAATGCACAGCCTTGACAATTGCTGACACACATGGATTTGGCCAGAATGTCACAGAAAATGGCAGTGACCCTGGGTCTTGATGGTAGGGCAGAGACACTGCAGGAATTCAGAGCCAGCAGTGGGAGGTGAGACCATGGTTCATCTCAGACAGCAGGGTGTGAAGGCCTTTCCACGTGGTCTGTTGAAGATGGAAGCTACAGCAAACGGGGTGAAGCAGAGAAGACTGTGGAGGGGAAAGCAGGGGACAGGGGTGTACAGCATTCAGGATGAGCTGTCCTTTAAACCAGGGACTGCGTTTGACACTAACTGTAGGTCTGAGAAGAGGTCCGCATAGAAGATGAAATTAATCTTTCCAAACCTGGTATTCTTTAAGTCACTGCTTGGGTGACAAGAGGTCTGTATGGTGAGGGACAGAGAGGAGTTGTTATGTGGTGCAGTTGCAGTGGAGTGCACATATATGTGTACGCATGTTTGAGATTAGTGTTGCAGGAGAAAACTGAGACATAGTCCCAGGTTTCCAGGAACAACAAATGTGTTCAGGTGATGGCAAGCAGGAAAAATGGTGCCAGGGTAGACACAGACAGTTTCTAGGACACCTGACACCTGGACACAACTCGGACAGGATGATGTCACTAGGAGTCAAGAGCATGGTGGCTTAGAACTGAACAGAGACCTGGTTATGTTGACTTGGTCCCTCCCTGTTTCATTGGGGTGACACAGAGGCCATCTACTGCCATTCATCTGTCTTCCATGCCTGGTGACCTCTGTGAGCTGCCTGGCTGCGACCTTGAGCAACAGGACATGGCCAGCAAGGCTGCATGGCAAAGTGACCACTTAAACTTCATGTGCAGGCATGGCTCATGGACCCCTGCACTCTGCTGCTTTCAGGTTTGGGTATTTTAGCATTTCTGCAATTTTTTTAGCATTTAGGGAACAAGCTGCAGACACTCAATCTTGGATGGCATGGAGAGTACAGGAGTAGGTGTCAGGTGTGACAGGGTCCAGAGACCTGACAGTCAAGTGGTAAAGGTGCTGTAACCCCCCAAATCACCAGGAACCAACACTTGCTACCTTCTGTCCCTGTCCCTGCCTCACTGTCCACCGTCACCCGTGCCTGTGCCTCAGGGTGTTTAACCCACACACCAAGCACACACACCACGTATATACACATCACACACATGCACTAAACCCATGCCACACACAAATGCACCACTACATACATGTAAACAACTCAAAACATACATCATCCTGCCATACATCCCACAGACATGGAATAAACATGTACTCAAAGACACCCAAACTACACACACCACACCACATACTAGAACAGACACACATCACACACTGCAGACACACAACCCCCCCACACACATTACACAGAAAAGCACATAAAACAGAAAATCAAAATCCTCAGGCTGTCACCTATGACCATCACACACATTCAAATCCCAGGTTTAAGAGAAGGTATAAATTACAAATGGAATGAGAGTGATGTAATGAAGCCCATGAGTTTATAAAGTTAATATATATAATTTTTTGAAAAGGAAGAAAAGGAAAAGAAGATGCAAAAAATCTATAAAGTCTGTACTTAGGCAAAAACTACAACTAAATAAGTAAACAAACAAATAAATAGCACAAAACCCTTAGCAAGAATTTGGACAAATAGTACCTGGTAAAAATATGTCATGTCACTGCTGGGCACCTGTGACTGACACTTGTAATCCTAGCTACTGAGGAGGCAGGGATCAACAGAAATTGCAGTTGGAAGCCAGCCCCAGGCAAAAGAGTTCTTAAGAACTTACCTTGAAAACACCCAACACAAAAAAGTGCTGTTGAGTGGCTCAAGTGGTACAGTGCTTTCCTAGCAAGTGTGAGGTCCTGAGTTCAAGCCCCTATACCACTATATGTATATACTACTATATATATATGTATATACATCTCACATGTTTCTAAGTCATAAGCAGTCTTACAAATGTGACCTTATGTAATCCTCACCAGTATCTGGGGTGGCCTGTTACCCTCGCTGTCTTAGGAGTAAGCAAGTCCTGAAAAGCCTGTGTTTCGTCCCCACCATGCCACAAAGCCGGCTGCCTTCAACGTCCTCAATGGCGTCTGATGATATCTCAGGAACTCACCTGTTGGACATCATGTCTAAGTTTCATGAGCTGCTTTCTGTGACAGGCAACCTGAGAGGGCACTCATAAGATTCTCAACACAGCCTCTCCTGTTGAGAGTGAAACTGTAACACCACTGGAGAATCAGATGTCAAACTGATTGACTCAACTCTGAATCAACTAACCAGGGAATCAGGTGACAATGCAGATGTCAAGGTGACTGTGACATAAAGAAGAAAAAAAGGACCTGGGGTGTAGCCTACGGGTGGGGTAAGGGCCTAGCATACACTAGGCCCCAGTTTGATCCCTAGCACTCTTCCCAAAAAACCAAAAATTAACTAAATAAATAAATGAATAAATAAAAGGAAGGATAAAAAAATCAAACATTCAAACCAAAAGTTTCCACAAATTTGGGGATTAGTTTGTATTTAACATATTTTTGAAACTTTTCTTAATATTTTGACTAAATCATTTCCTTTCCATAATCGCGTCTCTTCCGTGTGCATCCCAAACCTTTGATATAAATTATGGATTGTAATGAATCTTTAGATTTAAATGTCACTATTCATCTTGACAGGACCAAGGTTTCTAAATACCATTGGCAGAATGAATTACTCTTAAGCTAAAACTGTTCTTTTATATCTCATATAGGAAGCTGAAAATATTGACCAATTATGAAACCAAGGCTGAGTGTGTTTTCTGCGTGTGGATATGAAAGTCTTTGTATTCATCACAGTTTGTTATACCAGGTGACTAATGGCTCCCTTTTGTACTCTAGGCTATTAAGTAATCCACACAGGAGGATTTCTCCTGTCGGATGATTAAAACTGCCCAAGAAGTAATGTCACCATCTACTCTGTGGGTCCCCATGGGGTCACCTTTGCTGTTGCCATGCTGAGCTTGTGGACTGAGTCCTGGTCAGCGGTGACTTGGGCAAGCATAACTGGTGTGGTCCACCTTTCCGGTCCAGTAAAGGATATAGCACTAGCATTGGGTCTAAATGCAAAGAATCCAACATGGTAACAACTATAGAGTTTCGTTCTTCGTAAGACTTGCCTGTGTTAACAAATACAAGCATGGTAAAACAAACTTGTTCCTTCCTATTATTGCCTATACTCTCTCTTCAACAAAATTAGAAATAAGGGCAAAATAGTTTCTGCTGGGTATTGAGGGGGTGGGGGGGAGAGGGAGGGGGCGGAGTGGGTGGTAAGGGAGGGGGTGGGGGCAGGGGGGAGAAATGACCCAAGCCTTGTATGCTTTTTTTTTTTTGTGATGTACCCATCACAAAAAAGGGCTGGTGGACTGGATCAAGGTGTAGGACCTGAGTTCAAGCCCCAGTACCACACACACAAAAAAACAAAAAAACAAAAATAAACTGTGTTCTTGCTTCTGAGTACCTGTGGGGAATGAAGGCACTGGAAATGTCTTTCCAGATGCAAACCTAGTGGATGGGGACACTGATAACCTATACCCCACTCCCGTGTCCATCCCATGGGGCCTTTTCTCTGCACTTGTTCTCTGGAGTCCTGGCATAAGCACAACTGTTTTTCCGATTTTTTAATTCATAATTTCTTAAGCTCAGTTTATAGCTCTGCTACTGCTAACATTTCATGAGGTTTCATAACTCTGGAGCCTTATTGGTTCAATCACTCAGTCATTCAGCATTCAGGTTGGAGGCCAGGTATTCTGTGCACTGGGGGTGGGGACAGAGAAAGCCCTTGTCCCTGTGACTGTCACCACTTCTTTGGGCAGGTAGAGATGCAATGAGAGACACACTTGTGAGAAATACTGTGTGACAAAACATCAGGACCATGAGCGAGGGATCTACTCTCATCTCTGTAATTCCAGCCTCCTCTGATATGGCTTTCCAGGCAGTGTAAGGCTTTAGACCAGAGCTAAGCAGATCTATTTTCTCTAGAGAGCTCTACAGTTACTGCCCCTCCATATCCTTCTGTACACAAGTAATTGACTCTGAGTCAGAGAAACTGGAGAAGAGGAATGTTTTGTTGATAAACAAGAAAAATTCTTCTATATTACAGAATCAGGCTATAGTTTACAACAGATGAGCCAGGCACTAATCTGTGAGTCTTTGAAGGTCACTGTAACCAAAGAGCCAATAAATGGATTTGTAGAGGGCTTTTAAGTTTGCAGCCATCAAATTTATATATGGCTATCATATCTATCATGCTCACAGAGTGAAAAGAATTCTTATACATTTACACACATAATGGCTTTCTTGTGATACTGGGGATTAAAGTCGGGGCCGTGCACTTGCTAGGCGAGCGCTGTACCTATTCTCAACGTTTTTTATTTTCATTTTGAGACTCAGTATGTTTTCCAGGTTAGCCTTGAACTCACTGTGTAGGCTGGGCAGGCCTTGAACTTGCAATTCCCCTGCCAAGCCCAAGTAGCTGGAATTTTAGGCAAGTGCCACCATGCCCAGCTCTGTGAGCCTTTTAAGGCATGGTTCTCACTAAAGTCTCTGATTTATCATGAGCCTTTTCCTTATTAAAATCCCTGTTTGCAGGTCAGAGATTCAGTAAGTAACTCATGGTTAAAGAGCCAGGAGTAAATGCAGGTACCTCTTCTTCAGAACCTAAGTCTCAAATCACGTAGATCCCATTGCAATTAAAAATATTCCTAAATTTCAACACATACAAAGGGGTTCTCAGATTCAAAAACAATCTGGAGGATGACTTCCTGGTTATTTTCAAATTAACTGTCCAGTTAAAAATATTTTATATGTGTCAATGACGGCTACAAGCCATGTACACTTGTCCAAATCCATGGAATTGCAATCCCAGGGTAAACACTAGACTTGGGGTGACAATGATGTGTCAGAGTGGGGTTGTCCCTTGTAAGAAACACACCTGCGTGGTGGGAGTGCTGGTAACAGGGGAGGCTTTGCAAGCATGGGAGCATCTGTGAGAAACCTATCTTCCTCTTAATTTTCCTGTGAACTAAAACTGCTCTTTAAACAGCCTTTCAACATATTTAAGACTAAGGAAAGTGAAGTTAACAGAAAACCTGGACTAATATCACGGACCATTTGTAGTTAAAAATTTCAAACTTATTATTTGTGTACAAAATCGGTGTGAATGCGTGAGAGCTTGGTCCTTGCCCTCCTAAGGTCGGTTGTCCATCAAGTGCAAACTGCAGGAGGCAGAAGGATGCTATCTTGGTGCCCTTAAACATAGCCAGCAAACACTGGAAGCGCCTTGGAGTGCCTTGTAGGACTCGATGGACAGAGAAAGCTTCAAAAGATGTGGAAGCTTTCCCTGGGGACTAGAAGGACAAAGACCCCTGAGGAAATGAAGAGGCCTTGGATTAGTGTACAAAGATTAGCACTTGGCATGTGATTGAGGGGAAAACCCAATGTTTGAGAGATGAGGGACACCCACCCTAAGGAAGTTCCCATAAGAAAGTGAATAGGGAAAGGCAAAGACAGAGCAGTAAAGGAAAACGTAATTACAAGGTATCTCAATCGTGGTGTTTTAGGGTAGGTTTGGAGGTACAAGACCCCAGACCCTTTACATGTGTTGCACTTTAGGGAAATTTCCTTGCTACTAACCTGAAAATGTATTTCAATGAAAAGTCTCTGAAGAGGAAGCTTGGCAAAGAGCAATGCATGCGTTACCTGGGTGAAGCAATAAAGTCACTGGTGACTTTTTAAAACAACCGGCAACTCTTGTCCTTTGAGCTACTGGGAACCAAACCCAGATTCTCACAAATGCTATGGTCTATCATTGAGTCACCTAACTCAAAAGAAAAGCCAGAAAATAGAGGGTAAAAACAAATGCTGAAAAAGGTGTGCTACCCTGCAGCATTGCCTTTGTGTTAAAGAACAAGCAAAGAGAGAACAAAATGCAGTTCTTTGAAATCCTAGCCATTCTCACCAAGGAGCTCTTGAGATCACACTCGTTAAAATCAAAGTGAGAAAAACCAGCAAAATTAAATGAATTGTTCAAAACAAAAAAGTAAAACGAGGAATGCTGTGTGGCATCCTTACATTTAGTGAAGATGGGGTCACAGGCCATAGACATGAGGGTAAAGGAGGCCAGCACAGCAGAGCCCAAGGCAGGAAGTCCTCTGGTCTCCATCTTTCCTATGTGCCATGCTCTGTGAATGGTGTGAAATTGTTTCTGCTTCTCCCCTTCCCCTGCCTGTCTGGTCCTTGAGCATATGATCTCCTTATGGGGATGAGCCTTGCTGGCTCACAGATGAACCCTAAGGACTGAGTATAGCATCTCACATTTCAGAACTCAAATGTTTGTTGAGTGAGTGAGTAAAAGGGGCTTGGGGACAAAGCAGCATTGAGATAAGAGACTAAAGGAAAAATTTATATATTTCTGAAAGAAAATCTGTGCCGAACTTTGCAGCACACACCATGGATTTGTGGTGGGCAGGAATCAGCACTGCTTGCCAAGGATGACCTCTGTTCGAGGATTCAGGGAGAAAGGCTGTGACCTAGTGTGACCTAGTCCAATGTCAATGGGATGAGACTGTAGGATCATGAGTCAGGGTCTCACTGCGGAGATTATGATGGAGTCTTGTCTAGAACAGGGCATTCTGATGGAGGCTTGCTTTCATGACTGCTATGGGAGAAGTTAGAAACTTGGAGAGTCAAAGGAGGACCAGTTTCTAGACCAGGAGGAAGAAATGCCATCTGTGATATGAACACTTCCTGGTTTGGATGAAAGTGAGTGATTTCCAGATGGGAGACTCTGAGGTTTCAGATGACAACAATCAGGTTGAAGCAGGGTGACTGGTGACTGTCATCTCCATAGCTTTGCTCACCAGACTCTACAGCAGGGGCTCTGAAAAGGCCCTGTCCTATGGCTCACACACAAACCAGCCTTCTTTCTCTCTGCCCTGCTCTGTCTGGCTGCTCCCTACCCTTTAACTCACTCCTTACCTCTTGGCTTTTCTTTATCTTATCTGCCCTCAAAGGCCACATCCCACAGCACCACCAAGAACTCCAAAGGACAGTTTCAACATTAAAGATTTCACATATAAAGGGCCAGAACTTGTATTTTGGATTCCAGAGTTTCAGTATTTTCTTTGTTTTTGCTACTTCTTTCCTCTCCTTTAAATTTCCTGTCATTCCTTTACCTCTGTCTCATAATTCAGTAAATGCTCCTCTGAAAATTTGACTTTCAAGAGTTCCTACCTGGGACTCTTGGCTGGGGCTGGTCAGCCCAGCCCCATCCCACCCCCACTGTGCCTAGGACAGAGACCACTGGGTTCCAGGGAGGACAAGGGGGAGGGGCACCAACAGGGACATTATTGCATTGGATGGTAGCCCCATTTGCAGGGTAGGCTGTGTGTGCCAGGTTGCCAACATCCAGGGAGATATACCCGAGCCCTTGTGGGCAGTAGGCACTGCAGACGGACTTAGAGCGGTGGCCTCAGAGGGGAAGTGCTGTGTATTTACAATAAAATGAATGTTGGGAGTGAGGAGAAAAGGTCCCGGACTTAAGCTTACATGTTCTGCCACTTACAGGAACATGTCGGAGCAATGTGAGAATGCCTCTTGGACTTTCTCTGCTGTGCTTAGATTTGAACAAAAATTTAAAGGTCACAAGACTGGAATTCCAATGCACACAATCCCACTGCAGTGTACCCAGACTTTAATGAAATTGGGTTGAAAATAAGCAGCTTGTAGGGGGCAGGAGACCTTCCTTCCACTCCATTAGGGCAGCCTTGACAGCCAAAGATGGACTGCAGAAAATAAATAAGTTTTGCAACAGTTCCTGGAAATGTGCTCCCGCTTCCCAAGATAACATGACGAATGGTATTTGCACGACAGAACCCTCGCCACAGAACCTAAGGTCAGGAAGGGGGAAAATCCCAATAACCTTCATAGACAAAAACTCCCTCAGTGATAAAATTGTCAAGAAGGATGCTATCAAGATGAACATAATTACTAAACATGTTGCAAGGAGGTGTCTGCGGTTGTAATAGGTGTCCATCTAGGTAAGTCAGCCTGGTGACTTTGAAATAGCAGCTTGTGGTAGAGGTTATCCGGGAAGAAAATTAAACTCGGGCTTATGGCGGAAGCTCAGTCTCACCACCTATTCATTGTACTGACAGGTTTGCTTTCTGCTCTAATTTCTGCTTAGCAGTTCATCACTTGGAATTTGCAGCTGATGTGTAGTTTCTTTGAGAACATTCTCTGATGCCTAGCTGCCTTCACTTGCAGTTAAATTTTCTCAGGCTATTTTATGCTGTCAGAAACTTTGAGAAAATATTCAAGTACCACTTAAAAGTGTCTGTTTCAAAGCATTTCATCACAATAATTTGAAGATTTAAGAACCCTCTGAAAAGACTTTATCATTCCATTGATAAAGTCAAGTTGCAAATCCTGGAATGCTTTCATAAAATGACTAACTCTTGTGGGAACAACCATGTTCGCCTGACTTAGAAACACAACAACTTTTACCCTTCCTCTGGAGTGTAATAATGTGTGGAGTGATATCATGTTCCATGAAGTTTCATGCAAAATTCTAATTCATTATCCAAAATTTTTACACAATAAAATTTCTGATATTTCCTGAAATTCTGCAACTTTTTGCTTGCCTCTTTGGTCATTTGAAATCTAACTGTGCTGCCAGCATCACCAAGTTTAATTCATTCAGCAACATGGACAGAAAGAGGCAGATGTTTTATTTTTCACGTTGCTTTTAAACCTAAGTTAGAGCGCAAACCTGCTGCCCAGCCTTCTTCAGGATTGAGACATGGGAAATGTCACTGTGACTTAAAGGATGAGAAATTTTGATGGTGCTAAAATGTTGCAAAGTTGAAGGAAAAAAATGCTCTTGGTTAACTAAATGATGAACTGTAATAGTGAGCTTAAAATAGGAGTATGGTACTATTTCAGTTGTAATGAAATGGTTGAAACAGAGTGACAGACTTAAAATGGGACTGCACACAACTGATGCCCCAAATCCACTGTCTTCTTTGAAACCATTTGAAGAAATTTTCACACTATATCTAAGTGGTATGTACCCCAGTCCTGAAGGGGAGCGAGTGACACATTTGCAGCTACTATGTGAGTGGAGGCTCTCTTTTTTCCCGGGGAATGACTTCAGTCATTTCCAAGGTCATTCTATGACCTTAGTAGTTAAGGCATTATAAAAGGAACTATTGCAAATCCATGGAGCAATTGTATTTGGAGTCGGCCTTAACCACTAACATGTTAAATGATGAAAGAGTCAGATTCAGGGATGACGTAACCAAAGGAGGGCTGCAGTGTTCAGGAGACAGAAAGCACTGCAAAAACCTTTAGAAGCAAGGTTCTTGGTTTAGAGCCTCAGACTCGTGCCTTTTCTTACTCCTTTATATTCTCTGACTGACAAAAGCTAAACTGTGTCTGTAGCCATTCTACAATACTCACTGTAACATGATTATTCAAAATAACAAGTGGCATCTTAAACAGAGTCCAAGAAATTGTCCCTTAAATACCTCAGAAAGTGGCCTTCCTTTCTAACTAAAAATTCTATATTAAATTTATACCTGGTAAGTCAGATTTTCTGGTTTATTATGAAATATGTTGACAATATAGGATGTCAATGAGTCTTCATAGTAGAAACAAATACTCCTTAGAAAGCCAGTATTATCACAGGAACAATCTTACCTAGTAATGCTAAAATTTACCTCTCTCCACATCCAAAATTACGACCCTGGAAAACTGTGTTTTATTGATACTGCTAGAATCAAGCGTAATATGTGTAAAATCACCCAGCCGTTAGGCATGGGAAAAAGAAAGACACATTGAAATTTCCAGAATTGCAACCTGCTCCAGTTGCTGATTTCAGAAATCAAAACATTGATAACTTATCCACTGGCTGTGAGCAAGTTGATCCAGACAGACTCTGACGTATTCATTCAGCTTGAAAGGGAATTATTAGGTGGCTATCAGAACGTTGTATTCATGTGAAGACACAATCTAGTCTTGGAACTTATTCTGCTAGTGACATCAGATTTAAAAAATGACTATTTCATGAAATTCAGGAAAGCAAGCGATTTAACACATTTTTGTGTTATTAAGATACTGATATGAGTCAGAGACCGAAGCAAAACCTTTCTTCTCTTGTCTGAGACACATAAAGCAGTAGACCACCTGAACCATTCTGTCACATGGTACAGCCATTCTCGCAAATAATAGGCACTTTGGAATTTGGGTTCGTATCCCAAGCTCTGTAATTGACTCACTGTGTGAAGTAATAAGATTACATTTGTAAAGCATTGCACAAATCTCCAATGAAAAGGACTGTGTAAACAGGAAGCACTGCTATAAAGCCTGCCACTGGCCTTGAAGTCAACATGACATTCATTTGAATAAAATGTGGGGAAGGTTCATATTTTCACTGCAGCTTAGCTGGATACCATTTAATTCAGAGCCATTTTGGAGGGTTTTCCTTGGTATTTTAATGAAATTCAATCCATCATGCTTATTATCACAGTACCAGTGCTTATGCCTGCTGGCAGTGGGGAACACGGGTGATCGCCTCTCTTGGTACAGAATTGTAGGTGGCACAACATTAAGAAGGCTATGACCAGATCACAGTCAACTCATGGAGCACACACAGTGTTCAGTTTTAGTCTATTGATCTTCAGCACAAATCTGTGCGTTTAATTCTTTTGGACCTAAGATGCATCGTGTTAGACCAATATGCTTGTTGGAATTTGTGTACAAGACTTAGAATTAAGATGTAAGAGTTGACATTTGAGTACCAAAGAATCTAAACTGTTCCAGTACACCGAGAACAAATTCTAGAGACCAAACACCTCTAAAAGGTCATAGAAAGAGGAAGAGAGTGAATTGACCTCAGAATGATCAATTGATTATCAATTATCTCCTTAAAATGGAGCAAGTATTGCGCATAAATTGCGCACTGCATGGAACCAAGCAGAAGTGAGAAATGCTCCAAATAAACAGAAGTAAATTAACGCAGTATGAAACATCAACTACCACCATCTTGCTTCCTGTAAGATGCACACTGACTCAAGCTTACTCCTAACAAGAGACATAGGGGGAGAGGAGGATGTGCATGCTTGTGTGTGTGCGTGTGTGTGTGTGAAGAACCATCATAGGAGAGGGTAATGAGATGAGAGAGCCAGAAACTGCAGAAGAACCTAAGGTGGAAAAAGCAGGTGACTCTCTCACTGTGGCTGTCCTGGAAGACCAAGAACAGCAGTGCCTGATGAGTCCACACTGGCATGGCTTGTGAGTACTTCCTTACACGTCACTGAGAACACACTCTTAGTCCATGTCCCTCTTCCCTTCATTTCTCCTGCTGCTTCCAGGAAAGTTCTGCAAATACTTCCCCTAAATAATCCTGGTGACAGTGCTAGGCTGTGCCCTCCACAATTTCCTTCTAAATTGACCAGGTGGAGCTCATGTTGACTGAAATTATCATGATTGTATTAAAGTTTTGTATTTCCTTTCCATCTTAATAGGTCTTTTTCTATGATGTTTACAGGATGCAGCACAGTACTTAAATTAGTGAAATCCAATTAAATCTGGCCTCACCACTGGCTATCTATCAGTGTTTACAGTCACGGTCTTCAACTATGCCCTTCTCCCCTCATCTGATGGGGTGCCACACTGTAACTGCAGGGTCCATGAGCCAGGGTGGTCAGAGGCCTGTTTCTTGTCCTGAGGCTCACACATGACTCCTCTTTGTTAGTCAGTGGTGACGTCCATGCTGATGTCCTAATCTGTCTGCTGCAGCTGCTCTTATGGATGAAGCTGGCTGCACAGAACCAGGGCACCTGTCGCCCAGCCTCAGAGACTGCTATGGATTTTGCTGGTCAGTCATCCAGATGCTAGACTTATATGCCATCTAGTCAGCAACCTGTGTGCTGACTGGGGATGGACACACGGCTCCTCCGTTATCCAAGTGCCCTTCATCCTGTGATCTTTGGGCATCATCTGCTCACTGGAGTGGGTCCTTCCTACTCTCCCTACTTTCTCCACCTTAGGGCATCTCTGATCTTACTAGGATAAACAGGAAGAAGCAGCTTTCCTTCCCTCTTAGTTCATGGCTGAGTTCTCCATGACAAAAGCCAGACTAACAAGAGAAAAGCAGACAAATGCACTTAATGTAAGTGGTACTTAACATGGGAGTCTTTGTTAGGAAAATCTGACCCGCAGAGACAGGGAAACCTGGGCATTCTTATGCTTAGGTGTGATGAAGTGTGAACTCTTCTGCAGAAGTAGGATTGGGCAATGGGTGTGATCTCATCCCAATAAACTGGAAATTTAGCAAGCTAGTTGTTCAGTGTTCTGGGTCTGCAGAGGTGAGGATGCGCCTTCCTTCCAGGTATAGGAAAGATACTTCTCATGGGACCATCTTAGGACCTGCCTCATGGGAGAAGCAGGAGAGAGGACCTCTTGCTTCCTTGGTTTTCCCAACTGCCAAAGAACCCTATTTGGGGTAGACTGTCCTGAACCCCATCAAACACAACCAGGGTGTGTGTGTGTGTGTGTGAGTGTGTGTGAGTTTTAACCAGCACCTAGGAAGATAGAATTCCAGCCCACAAGAAAAACCAAGACCCCAAATTCGTGACTCAGTCTTTTATTCTGGTAGAAAGTCCAGAGAGAGACAATGAATGGGACAACTGGAGTAGTCTAAGACAAAATTGCTAATGAGTCCCCATTGTAGAACTGTATGATGGAATTAGGACTGAAGAAAGAAGGTTGAAAAAAACCAAGTCTTTGCAGGCTCAATTCATGTTTACTTCAACTTCTACACTTGCAACAATAGCACTGTGTTTAGGGTTTACATCAGTCCTTCCACTAAATTTTTCAATGTAATTCATTTATTGTTCTATTTCAATTAAATTGGCATTGATCTGGTTTCCATCTGACACAAGCTTGTGTGTATGTGTGTGTTCCCCACCATTGCTTCTTTTAACTGCCTTGATTTTTACTTGAAATTCCCTGTACCCTTTCTTCCCACTAGGTTTATTTACAACATATATTATGAACTTGTCATTCCTTTTATGGGGTTTATTTTTTGTGATATTAGTTGGCAGTAAATGTGTTAGAGCTATTAGGTAAGTTGGTACAGGTAAGAAGATTCATGTTTGAAGCCAGTTTTTCTGTTTGGTTCTGAGTTCCCTATTTTTTCTGTATCACTGTCACAGTTTTTCTCTTCTAAGAGGAAATAGGCTTTGGTAAAACAGAAAAGGCATTATCATCACTGAAATTTACAGTTTTGTGAGCAAGAGATTAGTTGGAGTGAGAAGAAAAGTAGCAAATCTTTATGACTATTATATTTTTTAACATAAATGAACATTTCATTTTTAACTGTTTCCAGGAATTGACAATGCATCATCAAATTACCTGCAGTCTATGTATTGTATTATGTATTATTGTATATGTAATATTTAAGATAATTTTACATTCATGTCTCTTTCCCTGAAAGAGATAATGAGTAAATTATGATACTTTTCATATATATTTCCAATGATTTGCCTCAGCAATCCTTAGACACAGGTAAAATTATTCTTAAATCACAGAAAGTGTTCCAACACATGCATAGAGCCAAAGGTCTCAAGTGTGCTTTGGGTTTAAAATAGCTCTGTCTGTAAACACAGCTCCATCTTGAAAAAAATCTTTAGACTAGTTTAAACCTTAGGGAACATTCATTACCAGTGAATTAAGTAATGAACAATTGACTAGTTTTGGTAGAAAAAAAAATGAAGTAATTTCAAAGAGCAAGATGACTGCTTAAAGCTTTGGCCATTATTGGAGTTTGGAGACTATAAACCAGATGGAAACACAAGATAGATTGCATGTTGTGAAATAAAGAGAAAATTATTGTTTCCAGTACTGCTTTGCTATTATTTATGATTAAAAATCAATGCACACTTATGATAGGAAGTCATTCCAACAATGAGGAAGGAAACACAGTGTACCTGTAAGATCCTGTTTTAGACATAACTTCTTTGAATTTAAGGTTTGGTTTTCTTCAGTTTGTCTGTGTGCATGAATACATGAAAGAGGTTTCTCGCCATTATCCTTTTTTTTCACTTATGCAAAGCTCCCTAGATTTTTAATGCTCTTCAAAAAATACAAGTTTAACATGTCATTAACTCAAGGTATAAAAATTTATTTAACCAATAATCAGTCAGAAATATTAAGTCTTTCATCAGGTTTCACTATCATAAAAAAAACCTTTGACTGAAAAATCTTCATATATATAATAGTCAGCTCACATTTCTTACTAGTTTTTCACTATGTATTTCTTTCATTTTTTTCTTTTTTTGGTGGGACTGGCATTTGCAAAGCCGATGGTCTATCACTTGACTCATGGATCCAAGCCCATTTTTCTCTGGCTGTTTTGGTGTTGGGGTATCAAAAATATTTGACTGGGTTGGTCTGGAACTGCCGTTCTACTGATCTCAGCTTCCCAAGCAGTCAGTATTGTAGGCATAAGTTTCCAGCAACTGGCTTTTATCCATTTCTTGAATGAAGCTAGTGATCCAAAATGTATCGACTGGTAGTTGCGAAGGTACATAGGAAATTGTTCTGGATGAGTTTTAACTCTTTGCATGCTCTGTTAGAGGGGAGAGGCATGAGTAATGATACAGTCTAGAGAATTATACAATGGGAAATTCACGAGTAGAGCCTCATGACTTTGAATGGAACCCACTGGAGAGAGGGGTGCTGGCCTGTCTGGGAGCCCCAAGCAAGGCACTCTTGTGTCTCTGAGAGAATAAGAGTCTTTTCCTCGACTCTGAAGAAAGGCCTTCTCAGCTCCTCTGTGCAGGACAGTTGGGAAGAGAGTAGCACTTAGATTTGAGGTTAACATTTCCTGGCTTGGTCCAGGTAGGGATAGGCTAGCCTCTCTCAGTGTGATGCCCCATTTCTAGGACTAGAGTCTGGTAGACTTCATCTGGTCAGGATTGTCCTTTGGTTTATGATAGGTATGTACAATGATAACACTTGCCTCAGAGGAGAGCAACAGAGTGCTGGCTCCTACATGTGGGGACATTACAGGGAACCTCAGACTGTTACATCTGCTCTGGGTTTTGGTCCTTGTACTTTCATGATGGTTATCATACATTTCTGAAAATACATTTTTAGTGCTACTAAATTCTGTCATAAACACATTGTCTTACAACAAGTGAAATTTGCAAAAACATATTAGCAGATCAAAGTTGACAATTCTAAACCATCCATTTTAGTTGCAAGTCCCTAACAATAAAACTGGAACTAAGACCTGTCCTTGTTCCTAATGTCTGCCCTACATTGCTGTCTAGGACTATATTTATCTTTGTTACAGCTCATGTGTATATATGTGTGAATTGGAATAGCCTTTCTCTAAAAACTTCCCAAAGTCATTAAAATATTAGTGAAATATGTATTCAGTATTTAGGAGCCCTTCAATAAAAATCATTTTAATATACTTACAGTAATGGGAAATCATGCTAGTGTACATACTATTCATTTGAATACACTTATTAAAATATTTTAACCATTTTCACCATTGACAGCATGAACTGAACCAATATTACAGAGGTAAGGTATTATTTCGCCAGAAAAAACCTGCACACTGGTATGACCTACAGTCTGTTTAGGTAAAAAATTAAAACTACTTTATAATAAACCATATGTATACATGGGACTTCCCAAATTCCATGTATTCATGCATTATCTTATTTGATTTGAATAGGATAGTAAGAATTGAGTGGTCTCCTCACACTAAGTATAAAAAAACCATAAGGAAGAATCCTAAGAACTAAAAAAAAAAAAAAAGAAACTACAATTAAGGACGAAATGCATATGCAAATTATTTAAATGCAACACTCTAACAAACAAAAACACATTTGTGAAATGAAACAGCATCTACATTCTAAAGTGTGTGGATTGCTGACTGATATAAGGCTGTGAGGGTCTGTCCTGGACAGTAGAGTGGGTTCATTCCTCCACTGTCCAAGGACTGAATGAGCTGGGGTTTGGAGAAGCAGGGGTAACAGTGAAGTAGACGCAGAGAAGAAGCAATAAGAGACATTGAAATTAGCAAGCTGTTTGGCTGCTTCAAGGCTTCTTAGATCAAATATAGTACCTCTTATTAAATTTCAGAAATCAAAGTAGCAGTTGAAAGCAAAGGAGAATAGATTTATCACTCTAGATTCCTAAGGTCTTAGAATCAAAGATTTCTCTCATTTCCTAAGCATGATTCAACTTCCAAGGAGGGTGGGCTACCTATTCAAGCTTTATAGGAAACTCATGTCTAAATCAAAAAATTTTGTACTTTCGTTTTTATTACTTAGGAAAAACATTGATTATTATTAATGACATAACTGCAATACAAGTATGTTTTTAACTTTTGAAAACATTAATATACATATGTTCTTCTTGAATCACATTAAAAAAGAGTGTAGGAGGGTGAATATGATACAAATACTGTCTACATGTATGTGTAAATGGAAAAATGAGACCTGCTGAAACTATTCCAGGAATGGGAGGAGGAAAGATAAAAGAGAAAGATAGAGGGGTGAGTTCAAGTATGATATATTTGATATGTTGCAAGAACTTTTGTAAATGCCACAATGTACCCCCAGTACAATAATTAAACAAATTAAAAAAGGAATTATCTTAAAATGCATTGTCTGGCTCTCAGGTCCCCTTGTGCCCAACAATTTTCTTTCTTTTCTCCTTCCTCCTGCTCTGTAATTTAATCACCTGCCTAGAGCTGCCAAGGGTGCAACTACAATGATGAGAACTTGGCTCCCTACTGGGTGTGCTTTCAAAGGGTAACAGAAACTCACCAGAAGGTACCTTCACATCAGAAAGCAGCATTAGCAGCAAAGGTTGAGGTTTGGAATTAAGCCACCCCATGCTCCAGATCCCCATTACTTTCTAGGCTCATTTTTCTCCTTAGAATTTTCCTTCTGAAATCTTGGTGGTCTCATAAGTCTATTTTTGACAATCAGCTAAGTGGTCAGGGCACAGCATGAGTATCATGGTGCCCATGTTGATCTAAACCAGGCTACACAGGCTACACACAGGGCTGATGTAAACTGTGTGGCCATGTGTATTTAATGCTCGAATGCTACACAATTACTAAATGATTTTTAAATATGCTTCAGCCATGTTAGTGGTATATTTTTATTCACCTCATTTGCATATATTGTTAAGATTAGAGTGCTTGAGCAATCTTCAAATAAACTACAAACTCATAGCTAAAATGCTAGAAATATGGCTTTAAATCATCATTGTTATGGAGAAAGCAACTAGGAATTAATTTGGGGGTGTCGGAGCCAGCAGTGGGACTTTGCCTGTGTGAGTTGGTATCTAGTGAATATACACTGATCTTTAAAATCAATAAATGAGCCTTTCAGTGCAAATGCATTGTACATTTTTTATGCAC
Source organism: Castor canadensis (assembly GCF_047511655.1). Classification (NCBI taxonomy): domain Eukaryota; kingdom Metazoa; phylum Chordata; class Mammalia; order Rodentia; family Castoridae; genus Castor; species Castor canadensis. The sequence goes on from NC_133399.1 coordinate 112,140,963, forward strand.
AAACCACTTGGGTTAAAGCTCCATTTAAAAAAATAAGCAATTACAGAAACAAACAAGTTTCAGACCCAGCAAACAGTTCCTGAGTATTGAGCACCTATGGATAAGTATATTGTTGAATCCTCCTAGCCCCTTAACTTTTGTAGAAACATGATCACTAAAGAAGACATTTAAGAGAGCTTTTAGCAGTTTCTGTCATGTGAAAAGAATTTTTCCTTGCTCCCCACATTCACATTTTGGTCTTATGTCAGAAGAAAAGGCGAAACTCATCACATTCTCAAGCAGTGGTGGATATGTTTCCAGGCAAGGAGCCAGTTCAAGCACAAACAGTGCTGAGTTCTTAGTTTGATTTGTTCCTAAGCACAACATCTATTATAATTTTTATTTCAGTACCACCAAAGGAAGGTATGATTTTTAAATTAATTTGTTGTACAAAAGAGTGGATTTTATTATGACCTTTCCACACATGCATGTAATGTATTCCGATCTTATTCACCCCCCATCACCCTTCCTTGTCCTTCCCTTCCAAATAATTCTCCATTTAGGCTGATGTGTTTTTGTTTGTTTGTATTTATGGCCTATCTTCCACATGAGTATTTTTCTTTCTAAGTTGGGCTTATTTTGCATAACACGATTATCTCCAGTTCATCCATTTTCCTGCAGACATAATTTCATTCTTCTTTAAGGCTGAGTAATGGCCCATTCTGTAGATATACCATGTTTTCTTTAACCATTCACCTGGTGATGGGCACCTAGGCTGATTATGGAACTTGGCTATTGTGAATTGGAAGGGGACAATTCTAATGTTTATCAAAACAGTGATCTGTAAGAAGGCTGCTTTCTGGGGAGGAAAGGGTTGTGAATGGGAGTAGGGGTGCAGTTATATAGGAGGAATAACTTCTGGTGTCTACTGCACAGTAGACAGGTACAACTAAGTGAGACTCAGAATAGCCAGTAGAGAGGGTTCTCAATGATCCAGACACAAGAAATGATATGTGCCCAAGGTGATGGATGGTTCCTGGTCTAACCACTGATCGTTGTAGGCACATATTGAAATATCATACTATGTCTTATGGATAATTGCCATGTGACAGCTAAAAATAAAAACTTAAAAGTGAAGAAGCATGGCCCCCAAAGTGAAAAACAATCACCCCAGAAGGTGTGCAAGAATAGTAGGGGCCACTCCAGGACCGGTCCTGCCACATCAGTCTTTCCTCCATCTTCTTCCAAATCAGGCCGACCTTTCTTCTAGGTGTGCAGTTCAGCGATGGGCAATGAGGACCAAGGAAAGGACATGCCCTGGTCCGGAAACCACTGTAGCTGAGGTTGGGTTGACCCTCTGTACAGCAAGAAGGGAAAAGAAAGAAAGGCCTATGCAGATGGCAGGCTGTTCATTTACCTGAAGGAGGGCTGGAGCTCAGGTCATTCGGGAACTGCAAGTGTTGAAACCCTGGGGCAGCTCCAGCATCCAGCAAACCTCACCCTTGCAGGCTTGGCTGGTGTTGCCTGGTCTATTGTTAAATGTCACTGCTTAGCATGTTTTCAGAAAGACAGAACCTTAGCCTCTGTGCAGTGAAGAGCCTGGTTGCATGTGACCAAAAGGAGCTTGGTCAAAAACCTACCAGAAGACACAGGCTTGGATTGGTGTCTCCGAAATTAACAGGTGTTATTAAGGAGAGGCTGTCTTGGAAATCTCATTACTTCAACTCTTGTGTTGAAACTTGCTCTGTCATCTGTTTACAGGATAAATATGCAGCTATCTTAAATTTCTTAAATGGTTATCTTTAGTATGATTCATTTTCTCACTTTAATTTCTGACTGTAAAATCAGATTTCTTCAAGAAATAAGATTCTTTCTAACATTCCCTGAGCATAAATTCTAGAGTTCTTAAGAGGCACCATTACATAGTAGTTATATGGACATATACATGATAATAAACACTTGATACTTCTTAGATTGCTGAAAATAAAATTGTTCTCTGTGCACTTTGTGCCTGTGTCCAGCCAGATAAAAGTTTATTAATCCAAGCATGTGTGGTTTTATGGTTATTTGCTTATCATTTTCTCTGTCCCCCAAATGGCACAGAAGGCTTGTAGCTACTTCATTTTATTGCCTCTAGTGTTTTATGTGCAGGGAATCAATATATACTCCATTAATTTCATATTTACCGTGCAGAATTCAATGTAAAGATTAATGTATAGATTTTTATACTCTCTCCCTTCCTCCCTGTCTCCCTTCTCTACTTCTTCTCTTCCTTCCTTTCCTCTTCCTTCCCTTCTTCCTCTTCTCTTTTTCTCCTTACTTCCCTTTTGCCCAGAAATGTATGAAGACCAGCCACAATCTGCTAAAAGCACCAGAACTCTAATGGGCTTTAGGGCTATGGAGATGAGTAAAAGCAGAACTCATGAAATTCATAATTAGCTGGAGAGAGATTAATAATCATAGGATGTTTGTAAAATTGCAAAAGAGACAAATGCTATAAAGAGAGACACTGATACACTATGAAGGCATCAAAGCCAGTCTACTTGAGCTAGTGCAGATTGTGATGGGGACCTTCACACAGAATGTTAGCTTCCGCTGGACATATAAAACACGGTTACAGATTAACTATATAGCTTGTGGTATGTTGGGACGAGGAAGGGAGGAGGGGGAAGGAGAGAGACTATGACGGGAAAGAAGTGTAGCATGTTGAAGGCATTCTGTAAAGGGAGACACACATCAGAAAGACAATGGTTTCCTCAGTGGCTAGAGAAGAAAGCAAGAGACAGGGTTGGGAGAGGGATATAGAGATACAGAGGATGGAGTGGCATTATGGGCTATATTATCTACAGTAAACCAGACTGTTGCAGGTGAGAGGCGAAGAAGGAGGTAGGAAGTGGGTTAGCAAACTGTATAGCAGTAGTGACAGTTTGTGCTTAGATGGGGCCAGCAATGAGGTAAAAAGTGTCAATCACAAGATATGCCCAGAAGGCAGCTAGCGAGGACATTGTCAACAAAGGAGAAGGGTCAGGCTGTAAAGACTGCAATCCCAAGTACCACAGGACCACTCTGTGCAGAGGTCAGCATCTGCAGGTGTGATGACTCACAGAACGTGTGCACGATGTGACAGAACAGTGTACACAGAGCCGAATCATGCACTTACCATTTAGCTGCAGGGATCATGGCTTCCTCATCTACTTTCTAGGATTGCTATGAGAATCAAAGGAGATAATTTGCTTTAAAGACTGCAACGCATCCTATCCATTCACAACTAGAAACAAGTGATTTGATTTAGGCCCCATGTTTCCTTTTTGGCTTTTCCTAATGGTCTGATAGTTTGGAAACTGTGTTTTGGAGATGATGAGGCAGATGCCTTGCTACTTTACAGAAATGACATGACTAGAATAGCTGCAGTTTCTTTGAAGGAAAACCAAGTCCTAATTCTAGACAGAAACTCACAATGGGCATTATGTGAACATGGAAGGTCGCTTAGGAAAGTGTGGCATACGGACTTCGTAGGGTTTTGCTTCAACAGCTAAATTTTGACCTTATTCCTGAATTTACCCTTTCTTCCTTATAACTTCTGCTACTGCCTCAATTTAGACTTTGCTATCTCCATGTTGACTTATCAAACCATTCTCAGAGAGAACCTGCTCGCTTCAACCTTGATTCTACTTCAAGTCATGTCCTGCTCTATTCTTGTTTTCCTATGGTCCTGAGGCTTCATGAAGTTATATAGGTCAGTAGTGATCACTCCACTAATGAATGGTAAAAATAAGTTTTGTCCCATAGCTTTCAGCTTTCAAAGCACTCCTGTCACTACATTCACTTATTTCACTCAGTTTCTGAACTGGGATGCTCTCGTGTTCTGACAATGTCCCTTCACAAGTTCTAAATTTGTAAATCCAGCGTGATGGGTGAGCGTTGGCAAAGCAGTTGTTCACCAAGACAGGTCAGTTTCTATAGTTTGACCCTACAGAAAAGTAGGACCTGTGTAAATGTGTTAGTCAGCTCAGGCAGCTATCACAAAATACCACAGACCAGGTTGCTTGAACAACAGAGTTTTGTTCTCACAGTTCTGGAAGCTGGAAAGTCCGAGATTAAAGTAGCAGTTGATTCATTTCCCTGCAGAGGACCTTCCTTCTGCATCCCTTCCAAAGGCCCCACTTCCAAATAAATCTCATTGGGCTCAGCGATGCAACCCAATGAGAACTGGGAGGAGCACATTCAGTTGACAGCATTTGACCCTTCTGTCTTTGTAAGACCCTTCTTCCCAGAGGAAGCTCTTAACATTGGCTTCGCACCCTGACTCCCACTCTCCACAGCCTCCCTTTGGTCTCCCTGGCCCCCTAAGTCGGTTGCCATTCTCAGCTGAGAAGCGTTGTGTTCTCTTGGTTATGTTTTTACACCTCTCTCTTCTTCATTCCACACACTTAATTTTTTACCAAACATTGTTATTTCAATTATTGATGCCCCAGTCTCCACCCAAATCTTCACGTTCCAAATTGGTAACTAGTGTATTTTTGCCCGGTGCAATTATGGTCAAGGTGTTCCACTAGCTGACTCTGCTGAGTTCACCCTGTGCCAGGGGGAGATGATCCAGTCTTGCAGCAGGCTGCCTCTTTAACTCACCAAACCTCTTCCTCCCTCCCGCTCTTCTTCCTTCTCTCCCCTCTCCCTGAGTCCTTCCTAACCTTCCTTTCCTTCCTCCTTCCATCCTTGTTCCCTCCCTTCCGTTCTTCCTTCCACCCCTCCACAATTTTCTATTCCCTCAGTACACTTTTTGAGTTTTTCCAGGTTTACATAGTTTTGTGTATGCATGCCGTGTCACCATGTATGTGATTGTGTGTGTTTTTGTGCAAAGTCCCTGTGAGTGTCTTGTGTGTGCATTTACACGTCACTGAGTGTGTATCTGTTGTGATATGTGTGTTTGTGTTCACTGTGTCACCACACAGTGTACATACATGTGTGTACATGTGTGTATTTATGTGTGTGTGTGCACTCTGTCACCACACAGATGAGTGTGGGTACATGTATGTGTATTTATGTGTGTGTGTGTGTGTGTGCACAGTCTCTCTCTCCTCTCCTCCCTGATGGACATTTTTCAAGTTTCTGGATTGTTTTACTTATTTTATCTTCAATCTTTCTGCATGTTTGGCACTTTCTTATTTACTGTAGGAATCTGTGATATTCTTGTACTATTTGTTAATGTTTATTTACCTTACAGGTAATGACTTTTTTGGGCTTTGTTTTAAAACAATAGCAGAAGTGGATTTTTTTCTCTCTTCTCTCCCTGTGGGACTGGATTATGACATATGCTCTCCAGACCTTCACTGTCCATTCCTCCAGTCTGCTTCAGATTTAGAGATGTGGAAGGTGACACCTTCCCACACATAACTGCAGTCAGCCCACCCTGGCTTGGCAGAAGTTTCTCTGAGGGTCTTGTTTGGGGAGGGGCCTAAGAGATGAAAGCAATGCTCCAGAGAAATTACCCCTGGGGCTTCTGACTGTTCCTTTCCTGAACTTTGGAGGCTTGGAAATGACCCTCAAGAGGCCTCACAGAGGTGGGCTGCCCCCGGGGCCCTCCAGGCAAAGGGGAGAATCATGGCAGGTTGCATGCCTGCAGAATGCTGGATCTCCCCACGCGAGCTCAGAGTGCCCCCATTCTCCTTAAGGTAGATGTTCTGAGCAGGCCTCAGGATTTCCATCTGGGCAGGTACTGCTTATGCGCTGGAGAGCTGACCACCATCTGCACAGCATGCCTGGCAACCAGGGTGCGTTTCTACCTCCCAGTGTTGGTGTAACTTGAAGCGTGAAGCAAGGATGGTTCTCCTCGCACCATTCCTCCCACTGGCACCTTCAAGCTCACCACCTCCTGGAGAGGAAAATGTGTGACATGAGCACAGCACTGGGTGACCTGTGTTTCTAATACAGTGACATAAATGCATCTCTTAATTAAATCGAACCCTGAAAACTGTTCCACTTGAAATTTCAGTTTACTTAAAGCTGTGCTCTGGACTGTGGCTGGTGAGTCAGGTACAGAGGGCATGGTGACCCCTGCTTGGACTCTGGTGGGCCACATGTCACCAACCTCCTGCCCATTGTTCCAGAGAAGTTGCTCTTCTCTCCCTCTTGCAGAATTGTCACCAAAAGCCAGTTTGCAAAAATACTAGTTTCCTTCTGAAAAGTTCCACTGGAGGGCACAAACAGACCCTGGCTGTGTGTGTGTGTGTGTGTGTGTGTGTGTGTGTGCAAGTAGAAAAAACAGCATCAGTTGGGGCTAACTGGAGGAGTAGAAAGTTGCCATGCTATGCACTACTGACTCCCATCTTCCTGATTCAGCAGACCTACCCTGCGGCAGCCCATGCACTCAGGTGGTGAGCAGACATGAAGAACAAGTCTCTCTTCGTGGTCACCTGAGTGCCTCTTCCTCTCTAAGGCCTCTCAGTGGACAGCAAACAGGAAAATTTCAAATTTAAAAATAAATGCAAACATTTTTCTGTGTGTTTTCAATGCTGTGACATATTCTTACATGATAGGAAATTTCAAAGAATATCTGTGTTTCCTTCAGTTCAGTCTATCTCTGTAATGTCCTTGTTTTAATATTCAGTGCTCATCAAAGTGCATTTTAGATATGATACTGCTTTTCAAGAGCTTTTCAAGAAACTAGGGGTATTTTGTACATTGACTGCACAAAATAAAAACTGTATATAGCAGGTATTGTAGAGAGACTGCCTGCTTTCCCTCTTTCTCATAGTGATAAAATCTTATAAACAAACAACACAGTATCACAGCCGGGGTTCTGACATTAATACAGCCAACATGGCCACAAAGATTGTGCTATTCCAGAAGTACAGATGTATGTCTTCGCAACTCCACCGCCCCTGCCCTAGGGCTGCTACTAGCAAGGTCTTATTTCTGTGATTCGTGACTTCAAGAACGTTATGTAAATTGGATTGCAAAACGTGCAAACTTTGGGATTGGCTGTTTCCACTCAGCCTGGGTCACTGGTGATACATCGGGTTGTGGGAACAGTCAGTGTGAGCCTGCCCATTTTCACCATTGAGTCTTATTACACATTATGGAAGGGGTTTGTTTAGCTTGTTCTCAGTGCAGGACACCTGGGCCATTTCTGGTTTGGCAGCATCCAAATAATGTTACCATCCACATGGGTCCCAGTGTCCTGTGTAGCAATGGTTTCACATCCCTAGGGTGGACTCCCAGTAGTGCAATTAGGGGTTTGCATGGTGGTTTCAGGTTTCATTTCTGTTTAAGAAACTGGGAGTTTCCCACATTGGCTGTACCATTTCTCGGGTCTCACCATTCTCTGTTCTCTAGTCAAATTTTCATTTTATCACTTTTCAAAAAAAAAAAAATCTGCCTTTCTGCTAAGTGTGAAGTGATAAGTCTTGGGGATTGAATTCGCATTTCTCTGACAGTTTAATGGTGCTAGGCACTTGATCCCAGGCTTGATGGCCGTCTGGATATCGTCTTCAAGGAAAGAGCCCTTCAGCGTTCTCTGCCCACTGTCCTCAGTATGCTTGTGTTTTATGGTTGACTTACAGGCATAACTCACCTCTCTGGATGATAGCCCTTTATCAGATGCTCCTTCTGCAAACACGTTCTGTGGGTAGGTAGCTTGTTTTCTTCAGTCTTTGCGTGAGATTTCTCATAGAGCAAAGATCTTAATTTTGATAAAGTGCGTTTTATATTTTTTCCTTTTATAAATTGTGAATTTGGTATCAATCCTTGTTAAAAAATGCTGGTATTACACTTGCTTTGCCTTTTCACATAAATTTTAGATCATTGTATCTATATCTACAAAAGTTGAGCTATATTTTCAAATAGAATTGCAATAAACCTGTACATCAATTTTAGGAGGATTTATAACCATACAGGTGTTTTCAGTACCAATATATGTACCCATTTGTGTAATTTTAAAAATCATTTCCCAGTGCCTTGCTAGTGTCCACCCAAGTATTTTTAAATTTTTCACTATTTTATTAGCATATAAGAGTTGCACAGGGGGATATGTTGTGATATTTACATATGAGCTTACAGTATATCTTAGATTTACCACCTTCATCCTTCTCCCTTCCCCCCTTCTTAGAACAATTTCAGCAGGTTTCAGTCTTCTGTTTTCATATATAGATACAACATACATCACCATATTCCCCCTCATTCACCCTTTCTTTGTACCCATCTGCCTCCCACTGGTGCCCACCCAAGAAAGATTTATTTTTCCCTCCTGCCCTTCATTTTTTAAGTTTATATTGATAGTCCAAGGTGATTTTGCCTTGGTACTTCAAGTCTGTGTACATTGTTCTTTAATCAAATTAACACCCTCCACTAATTACTCATTTTGTATCACCATGCTCCCCCGATAGTCAACAACTTACAGTGCAGTGCATAATATTATGTTCATACATAGATGGGTTATTTCAATATTTCTCAGTCTCTAACATTTTCTTTACCTCTCCTGTTTCCTGTGGTTCCCACAGACAGACTCACAAATATACTTTTGTTCTCTATGTATTTATGTATGTTTGTGTGTGTGTAAATATGTGATCATATATCTATATCTTATAGGTCTAGCTTCCTCATATAAGGGAAAATACTTTTAAATTTATTTTCTGTCTGTGGTAGATGCTTGCTGAACTTGCTTATTAATTGCAGAAGTTTCCTTGGACTCTCTTTAGGAATTTCAGCATAGGCAATCATCACCTCATCTCTTCATAGGACAGGTTTAGCTTTCTGATGGGGATGAATTTTTATTTCCCATACTTGCTGATTGACAACTTCTTCAGTATATTGAATAAAAGTAGTGAGAGCAGGGATCCTTTTTTTATTTCTTATCTTAGGAGGAAAGCATGAACTTATTCACCATTAAATATAATTACAGTCGTAGGTATTTTTAACAGATACTTATCAAATTGAGGAATTTCTCCTTGACTCTTGGCTTTCTGGATGCTTCATGTTCAGGGAACCATGATTATATGACCTTTTGTGCCTGGCTTCTTTCCCATATCAAACACGTGCAGGGATTATCCATTTTGTACCTTGTACCAGTGCTTCACTCTTTTTCATACCTGAATAATATTTCATTGTAGGAATATATCTTTTGTTTGATAATTTGATATTGTTTTTCTAGTCTGTATTTCATTTTAATGTGTTCTAATCTCTTAATGTTTTCTCCCATCTTTAAGCTTTGAGTTTAGTTTTCTCTTCTTTCTCTAATTACGTCAAGTAAAGTTGAAGTGCTGATTTGAGATCTTTTTCAATGGAGGCATTCCCCTCTGGTCACTGTTGTCACTATTCCATCTTTTTGCTTATGCCCTGCTCATATTTTCACTCATTTCTTGGGACTTGTGAATTTCCCTTGCGATTCCCTGGGTGGCTCAGGAATTGTACTTATTTCTAATTGGTTGTTTTAATGGCATGCTTCTGTGAATTTTCCTCTTTCCTCTGTCACTAATTTCTAGCTTTACCCCATTTAGGTTGGAGAAGACACTTTATAGTGCTGCAAACTTTTACATTTATTTAGACTTGTGTGTGGTCTATCACAAGCCTTGCATCTGTGTACTTGGGAAGAACACCCGTGGGCTCTGCTTGGTGGGGTGCTGTCCGTAAGTCCGTACTGGCTTAGAGAGCTGTCTAGTCCATCAGCTTCATCAGAGATCTTCTGCCTGGATTTCTATCCACTGTTAAACTCAGAGTCCTAATGAGTTCAACTGTTACTGCTTGAAAGACTCTTCTGCCTTTAATTCTGATAATTTTTGCTTCCTGTATTTTTGGAACTATTTCATTTCCTTGCCTACTTGTTTATGATTACCATTCTTCCTTCTTAACTTACATTTTTCTCAATATGTAAATTCTTTTTTTGTCCCTTAACAAGTTTTGAGGTGAAGTCTATTTTGTCTGATATTAGTGAATCCACACAGAAATCTTTGGGTATTATTTACATGGAATGTCTGTTTCCATAAACTCAATTTCAATCCATTTGTTTCTTTGGATCAAAAGCAAGCATCTTGTAGATAGTACGCACTTGGATCAGGTTTATTAAATAGTTTCTGCCTGGTAGTGAGGGAGTAGGGGGAAAGGGAAGGGGTGGGGGGAAGGGGTGAGAAATGACCCAAACATTGTATGCACATATGAATAAAAGAAAAAAAGAAAAACCCAAATCTGAAGGATGTTTCTACTGAATGCTTATCCATTTCATACTATTGTAAAGCCAAAAAATTGTAAGTTAAGCCATTTTTTGTTGCTGTTTGGGCTTTTTTGGGGGTTGGGGGGACTGGGGTTTGAACTCAGGGCTTTGAGTTTGCAAAGCAGGTGCTCTACTGCTGGAACCACATCTCCACCCCATGTAAGTTAAACCGCTGTAAGTTGAGAACCAGCTGTATTTTCTGTATACACACAACTTCTCATTTGCTGCAGTGACACACACACACACACACACACACACACACACACACAAATAAATTCTGTGGACTGTGGAAAAAAAATTTTAAGTGTATTTTGACAATCTCTGACTTTTGAATGGAGAATTTAACTTGTCCACAATAAAAGCAATTTCTAGTAAGGAAAGGCTTATTTTGACATTTTTCTATTAGTTTGCTATGTTACATCTTTTTCGTTCCTTATTTCTCCCACTACTTTTCTTATAAAACTACCTATAAAATGTAATCGCTAACCTTCGTGCTTGATTTTTTTGCATGGTAGTCATTTGATTTCTTTCACTTCTTTAATGATTACCACAAAATCTCAATGAACAGCCTAAAATTATGATGACATTGGTGTAAACTGATACCACATAATCTTTAATAAATATAAAAAGTTTTCTCAAACACAGCCCTGAGCTCTCCCTCTAGTTGAAATGGATGCAGATTTTATCTTTGTAGAATATGTTACTCACCCCCCATATAGATTTATAATTATTGCCTTTTAAATCATATAGAAAAAGGAGTTAGCAACCAAGAACTATAATAATGGCAGCTTTTATATTTGTCCATATGATAAATTCTATTTGCATCTTTATTTCTTTATGTGGCTGTGAGTTGCTCATTTCCTCTTATTTTAGTCTAATGCTAATTTCAAGCAGTACGCATTACAGAATTTCAGCTTTTTTTATTTGAGATTTTCCTAATTTTCACATTTTTCAGGACAGTTTTGCTGGGTATATAAAGTTCAGTCATTTCTTGTTATTTTTGGTTTTTTTTGTTTTCATTACTCTAAAAACGTCTCTCTCCTCCTCACCTCCGTGGTTTCTGATGAGGGCTTTGTAGCTGATCCTGGTAAGGTTCTTAATGCCTCACTTCCCCCTGTTGCTTCACGACTGAGTCTTTGTCTCTTATCTCTACAATGGGCTGAGGACACCATCCTCAGTGTGGGAGCCTTCTTTAGTTTATCATTCTGGAGGAAGGTGGGCTTCTTGAATTTGTGCGTTCATTACTTTTTACAAATTTTGAAAGTTTCGTTCATTATTTCTTCATGATTTCAGCCCCCATCTCATCACCCTCAGCTTCTGGAATTGTTATTATGCATGTGTCAGAGTGGTTGATGAAATCACATAGGTCTCTTTTACTCACTTCTGTTTTCTTCATTTTTTTTCCTTTCTGTTCCTTAAACGAGATATTTACAGATTTCCTTTTTTATTCAAGTATGCTGATTTTTATTCTACCTACTGTCATCTACTGTTGAAACTTTGAAGTGACTTTTTAATCAATTTTAATCAATATTATACCATGTAGGAATTTCTACATGGCTCCTTTCTATAATACCTATCTTTGTACTTATGACGTTCTCTCGTTCAGATATCATCACCTTGGCTCACTTTATTTCCTTGTTCCTGGCCCTCTTTTGCTATTTGAGCTTATCTAGGGCCATTGGCTTAAGCCTGTTCGTACTAAGTCTGATATCTGTACTTCTGCCCAGACAGATCGGTCAATTTCTTCTGAGTGGGTCATATTTTCTTTTTCTTTGAACATTTTGCAATTTTGCTGAGAGTTGGACAGTTTTGGTATTGTGCTGTGGTTATCATGGGCATTAGTTTCTTCTCCTTGACACTTGTTTAATGGCTTTGTCTTTTTTCTGTTTACTTTTCTAAGCTCTTAAATCTGTATTTTTCCAGTGTTTTCCCTGAAGTCTTTGTCCCTTTAGCCTGTGCTCAGTCAGTGTTTTCACAGAGATGTCATTGAACACTGAGATCTCAAGAGGCAGAAGGAAGGAGAAGGGGAAAGGAAAAGAAAAAGCCTCTCTCAGGCTACAGGTTGTTGTTTTCTGCAGTGGGCAGCTCCCTGGGGTCTCTGTCACACTGTTCACAGCTCTTCCTTAGTCTTTGCTTCCTGCTTGAGTGAAGGTGGTGATCAATGGGTGGAAGAGACCAGGGATGCTCAGGTCTTTGGGCACCTGGGGGACTTCCTGAAGTCCCCATTATACATGGTTTCTCTCAAATGCTCTCATTTTCCAAAGAACCCCCACCCCCACCTCTGCCCTTCTTTATAACTGTTGCATGACATTCTTTGCCACAATTGCAGTCTTTTGTTTGTTCATTCGCCTTGCAATGATTTTGAAGAAAGCCCTCCCTTTCTGCCCTGGGTGAGTTCTGAGTTGGTGCATTGCATTAGCTGTGCTTTTCAAGTAAACTATAAACAGGGTTTGTATACCATGTTCCATACACAAGCAGCAGGGCGTTACTAACACTGAAGTTGCTTGTCAAGCAACTAATCAAATGTTTATTTCTTCTAGAAATGTTAGCAAAAGTAAATATTACTATGCATTCTTCATTTAAATTCTGATCATCAGAGATTTTGGTTTAATTAAAAATAAAGATGAGCCAGAATTCATGTCTGTAGCTTCACATTTCCATTGCATGTGGTCAATTACTTATTTATCTTTAGCATTTACAGCCTCTTGCCTAGTTTCTGCTGGAGAGCATTTTCAAAGCTTCCCAAGATGATTCGGGGACAGGTGACCCTTTGGGAACTGGGAGCAGCCAGGACATCAGCATGGTAACACTGTGCAGGGCTCCTGTCACATTATAGTTTTAAAGGGAAGACATGAAGACGGAAAGAAAATTAGTTCCTGAAAAAGGTAGTTGTTCTTATCTTTTTTTATTTTTTGTGGTACTGGGGTTTGAGCTCAGGGTCTACACCTTAAGCCACTCCACCAGCCCTTTTTTGTGAAGGTATTTTAGAGATAGGTTCTCGTGAACTATTTTCCCATGCTGGATTCGAACCGCCATCCTCCTGATCTCTGCCTCCTGAGTAACTAGGATTACAGGCGTGAGCCACTTGCACCTGGCTTTATTCTTGTCTACTTAAGGAAAGACTTTTATGAAGTCATAAGACTGAGCCCTTTGCAGAAGTAATGGAAATGAATCAATATGACTCCTTTGATGGTCAACTTTATAAAGATTTAGAGATTATACAAAGAGATAAGAGGTATGTCTTTGTGCCAATGGCAGTTAGTCCCATTTTCAAATGACAATTAGTTGTTGACCTTGAGACAGGCTTCCAATCTAACCCAAGGATACCTTTCAAAGTTGTCTGCCTGTGGTCACAGAATGTGCACAAAGAAAAACCCTCTCTGCCTAAGACGTGAATAAGGCAAAGTGTGAGGCAGACGGAGACTGAAGAACAATACAGGCAGTCTTATTACAGGACAAGCTAGTGTCACATACTTCAGTTGATACCTGTAGACATGTGACTTTCCTGTGATGAACACGGTACCATCCCTTCCCCAATAAACATCCCACTGCCCCGAGATGACCACAGAATCTTGTTTGTGGCCTGAACATACTTTCCTCTCAGTGGAGAGCAAGGATCCATGCCCCACAATTCCTCTCTCATCCCAAACTCACCCAGAAAATAGCTCCTCTACTTCTGAAATACAAGAGGACTGAGAAAGGTAGAGAGAGCCCGGGGTGCTATCCAAATGTGCTACCATTGCTTAGAAAGGAACACATCTTCAGAACCAATTGACCCATTTCTTATCAGTTTGCATTCATTTGCAGTTTGCTTGAGCTGCTATTTGAACCGAATTCCTGAGAACAGTTTTAACTATGTTGAGATTTAGAATCCAGAATAGTTCAAAAGGGTAGTGCAAAGATGAGACACAGAAAGTGCACATAGCAAATACAACATGCACCAAGCATGGGTGGTATAGATTTGACTCCATTTGCACAAGGAAAAGAAAAATGTACACTATAAGATGTATTGAAGTTTACTCAAATGCAAAACGACCTTACTTTTACATATAAGAACCGTACACATGTGTAAATGTAACCAATCCAATCCTGCAAAACTCTGCAACATTACCCTTTCGGGAAGAGTTACTACAGAGGGATTTTTCAAGAATAACATGATAAATGTAAGACATCCTCTAGTTCCTAAAAGCAGAGCACTTGATAAAGACTCATCATTTGCAAACACGGCCATTCCAATTCAAAATGAACGTTAGCAGCCTTTGGAGTTCCAACGAGATGTGTTTGAACACAGATTTCCCTCAGATATTTCTTACTCCATTTGTGCTATGATTATTTTCAGCCTGGGGCAACTTCACCCTGGAATATCAGATTGTGATCAGAAACCCTGGGTGGATGCCTGCTCTGAGCTGCTATCTGGGACTACTTTAATGCATGTCATAAATCACAAAGAAAAGTTCTATTTGGAAACAAATAGAAGCAATCATCAGTATGAATTTCTGAAGTCTATTTTAGATACTCTGATGCCTGTAGGTTTTTGCTTCATATAAACCTCAGCTCTTTAGAACTTGCCTGAAAAGAGAAATAAAATCATCCTCGTTCACACGCAGTGACAGACAAGCCATGGTTGTTTCAGTTAAACCACAATGCTGGGTTCTCCTAAGAGGAAAGAGATCCTATGCTCCCTGTGTTATGTTGCAGCATGGGACATTTTACCACACCTCCCCGTAGCAGCACAAGTAAAGAGAAACTTCCCTGGGATCCATCCATAGTGACATCACCTTCCAGCCGACCACAGCATCATTCACACATGTCATATCTTGCTTTGATTCTTGGAAGCCATCTTCTGTTTTGCTGAGATTTGTCACACTAGTCATCACAAAGTCTGCTCAGGGAAATTGTAGTACATGGGCTGAATTTTTGGCAAGGAAGGAGACAGACGATCTTCTGGGCACAAGCAAGTGGCCGAGATGTCATCCCAGTGCCTGGCATTGCCTTGCAGAGTCTGGCTGTGTCCATTCTTGAGTGTCTACAGGAGAAGGACTTGGGCCTGTCTGTCCCTTTTAACAGAATTCACGTTTCCTTCCCCAGGAGAAAGAACCAGGAAAAGTCAGAAAGGAAGTCACCTTTCCTTCAAAGGTCTGCTTGCTTTTAACAAATTAGACTAACAAGAAACGTCAAATGGCTCTCTTCTGCCATCCTACACTCCAGATATAAAGCCAAATGGATTTATTTTCTTATCTCATTTCCTAGTTCCTCCTTGGATGTCTTACGGCTCTCAGAAGACTCCTATTAATGCAGCCTCTTAATTCTTTATAATTGGGAATACGATTTATTGCTTCTTCCAATCTTCTTTATTATTGATTTAATTGAAAAACTGAATTGATAAGTCAAGGTCTTCTCAGCTGGACCCTGTCTCATTTATATCTTTGAGGAAAATTGGGACTTAGCAGTTTTCTAGGTCAATGTGTGTTTGACCCACACCCAAGTTGAGACAAATGCTCCACTTCCAGGTGTCTAGTGGCACTGCACTTGACAGAGGACCCCTGTGCCTACGCCACACACTATATTCCCACTAACCAGATATGGAGGAGTTGTTCCTGTTGAACGTAACCCTAAGGGGTCCTCAAGCTTCAGAGTGTCACCTTGTGACAAGGACAGACTGTTGTGTCACTTGTGGTGCCGAGCACTGCCCCAGAAGAGGACCAGGACCCCCTGAGGATGGAGCAGGCTTCGTTCTGCAGCTGTGGAGAAGCCACAGCAGATGGGGGCCACTCCTGTTGTCTGCGTGCAACGTGAGACTCTGCACGGACGCACCACGGATGATTTTTTCTCCCTTCATCCCTTGTGTATATTCAAAGTTGTTTTTCCACCAGGCTCCTGAGAAAACCTCGGCATGATATGACTCAGGGCAGAGACTGAGGTGTCTGAGGTGACCGTCCCCGTGGGCTCCTCTTCTGAATAGCAAAGCCACTGTTAGAAGGTGGCTTTTCAACTTTTTGTTCTTTTTTCTAGAAATGCTGATTCTTTAGTACTTCTTAATTAAAGAAGTGTTTTTTATCATTTATTAAAATGCCTCTTGTTCTACATCAGCTGCACGACATTCTTAAAATTGTAGACATCTTTATCGTGGCATTATGAACGTGAACTTGACTTTTTCACAAACAAAAGCCAAGTCCCCTGTCAGCTTCCTCTTTTTGTCCTGCTTCTGTTCCCTTAGCCTGGCTTTATACTGTCCTGTGACATCTGCATAGATAGGAACATTCTGACTCACTGCACAGTTTGATGAGTTAACGTGCCCCGTGATGCCCTGCCACTGTGTCCACATCCCTCCTTCCTAAATATTTAAGTTACAAGCACAACTGTGCTTCATTTGCAATGGCTACGACAAGGCAGATTAAATTAGTGTTTTCCTGTAAAACACATCAACACTTAAGAGTAGCCAGCTATTCTCCTCCTGACTCTTATGTCTGTGCTACAACCTTGAAAGCTGAACCTGAGCAAGAGAAACTGGAACAGAAGCTAAATAAACCACGTGTCTCTGCTTAAGGAGGAAGAAAAGACCTTTCATGCTGTCAGAACTCTAATTAGAAATCAGGTACATAAAAACCCAGAGACAACAACAGCCGGCATCTTTTTTTAACTCACGGCCACAGACTTGAAAGAGTGTCAAGTCCTCTTGGTCAAAACACTTTGTATGACAAATTCTAACCCCTGTGGAACTTAAATATCATGCATTGTTGCTTCAGAAGCATCATAAAACCCAGACAAGATGAGAGGCAGAAGCCAACCCTGTTATTTCCTGCCTGCAGATGAGGAGCAAGTTAAAAGTTGAAAGGCCACAAAGGTGAAGTGGATGTTTAAGTGAAGAGTGATTACAGCAATGAATTCAGAAGCAGGGCTCTGGGCTCCGTGGATTACTTCCTGGCTATTTATCTAGTCAGTGTTGGGTCTTTTCAACACATCCTCGTATTCCATGCTGATGCTGAGAAGTTTCAGCAGCAGTCAGGTTGTCCGCAATCTTATTTCCAAGGCACCTGTGTGTCTGTGTGAATGATATTCCCAAGAATTGTACAGTGTACAACCTGGGCGGCAGCCTTAGCACCCCGGCTCACATTGTGAAAATGTTATCAAAATCCCAAATCCTGTTTGGCTTATTAATGGCATAATTCAGACAGTACATTTGGGCCAAATATTATTTGAAGTATAAAGCTATAATTTAAAAAATCCTTTATTGCATTATTAAATGCCCACACAAACACATCAGTAAGCAGATTCCAGTGTTCAGCTCAGATAGACAAATACATATTTGTTTCTTTTCCAAGGATATAGTTTTGAAACTCTGAAAAGAGCCGTAGAAGTGGGTCCTGGGGACGCAGAGGTACCCATCGCTTCTGGGGTCCAAAAGGTGGAATTCATTCCTTTCAGAGAACAGAAGAAGGAAGTACCAGAGGGCTCTAGGTTGTGTTTGGGAGAATGAGCACAGCTCCACAGCCCTGTTAGCAGGGGCTCTCCCTCCCAGCTGCTCGACTTTCTGTGTGAGATCTCCAACCAGTCACGGGCCCTCTTAAGTTTCCTCATCAGTAAAATACAAGAGTGGAGTCTGTCTTTCATGAGCATCAGGAAGTCCAGAGGGAGTGAGGCGAGCACACTCTCAGGGAAGGTGGCCATGTCACTGTGGGCTCAGTGTCACAGTGGCCACTGCTTCCCTGTGTGTGCTAGGTGCCTAGAATGCAGGCTAAGTGCTGATGGTAGTGTCTGATGGAACAGGCTTCGAGGAAGGAGCACGTGAAGCTTTGTCCAAAGGTGATATATAAGGATGGCGAGTGTGTCAGCATGCCAGCTTCCCTCAAGCAGCTGGCAGCATTGAGGCCTGCGGAGAGCTCAACTCGGGAGGTTCAGACACCCTCAGTGCAGGTACACTGTTCATGAACTAGACCCTGGGGCTCTGGGAGATGCCACAGAAGTACCCGGAAACTGTAGCATCCTTGCCGAGACCAACTTTGAATGGATCGTGGAGGCCTGGCCTGTTCCTGTCACCATGATGTTGGCGAACAGCAGGTTTGCACTCCTGCGGCCCATCTGTGAAAATGCCACAGCCTACAGTGGTGGTACTGTGTCCATGATTTCAAATTGGGGGGATACTGAGTCCTCCTGATCCCCACCAATGTCCTTCAGCATTAGGGTTTTGATGAGAAGATGAAGAAAAACCTGAACTAGAGAGTGAGGTGGCTGGGGCTCCCATGGCCTCCCCACTAGCGTGGCTTGAGTGTGCGGGGTGGAGTGAGGTCTCAGGAGGCTTTGGATGGCAGACCAGTGTCGCAGGCCAAGCATCAGTGAGAGACTGGGAGCAGAGCGGGTGTGGGTCTCATTTGGTTAGGGATAACACCAACGTCACCTCTCAATGACTCTGAAGTCAAGTACTTGGGCCTTTTCCGTCCAGGGTTTCCAGAACAGCAGTGGGAGGAGAAGGGCACAGGGCCAGGTGTGGACTTGGGGCTGTTCAGGCAGGAATATTGTCCTAACAGCCAAGGACAGCAGGACGGGGCCAGTGGAAGGTGTGGGGGTTCCTTATTATCTCACTGGTGAGATGCTCCTCAGCTAGGGGCTCTCTAGCAAGCAATGCTTTCTACAAAGGTGACACCCGTGGTGGTGGTGCCCACCTGCCATCCCCGCTACTCCAGAGGCAGAGGTAGGACAATCTAGATCAGGTGCCAGTCCCTGGCAAAAATGTGCAACCCTACCTGAAAAGTAACTAAAACAAAAAGTGTTGGCAGGGTGGCTCAAGTGGTAGAGCACCTGCCTAGCGAGCGTGAAGCCCCGAGTTCAAATCTCAGTGCCATCCTCTCTCCCTAAAAAAAGATAGGTTGTTTTTCTTTCTATACTGTATTTGTATTCCACATGCTTTGTTTCCAGCCCCACTGATACCTCACAAGTGGGGTCATCCCTGCCTCAAGTCATGACAACACCTGACTTCACAGGTGGCTCGCGCGACACCCAGCACTGTGCTGGAAATGGAGCCCTTTTTTTTCTGCTTGGCCTATGGCTTTCTTGTCCCTGCACCATACCTGCTGTCTTCCCCACTGTCCCCCAGCAGGGGTGGCATAGAGTGACTTTATTAGCACTAAGGCAATAATGTGTCATGGGTGGAAATTCACAGCACTGGAGTTGACGAAGTTCCCTCTCCTAGGGACAATGTCAAAGGGACAAGGTAGACACACCTCCATGTGGCCCCTTGGGACTCACTTGGTTCAGCCCTGCCAGTCCCTGACTCATGGTGTCCTTCCAGGATAAGCAGGCTGAGATGCTGGTGCTCAGAGAAGCAGATGTAGGAGAAACTGAGGCCCCAACTGAAGTTGGGACACATGAAACCATCTCAGGAGCTATGGTTGGCCAGGTGCTAAGTAGGCAGGGAGATAGGAGCCCTGGCTGTGGAACTGAGTGACCTGTCCACTCTGAATGTGCAGATAGTCACCTGGCTGCAGTGTTTCTTAAAATCGCCCCTGAGTCCCTGGCCCCCTCTTTCTAAGCATGGGTACAGACTTCCCTTGCACCATCACTACCCCAGTATGTCTCCCCAACCTTGCACTCAGTGATGACACTGAGTTCTAGACACTATGCTAGAAAACCAGACACAGAAGCAAGGCAGACAGCCCTGTCACTCTCCCAAAGTTTTTATATTAGTTCCAAAAAAGATAAGCGACGAGAAAGCCAGTAAACACTATGCTTTCATGGGTAATAAATGTAACAAGGAGAGAAACAGAGAGTGCAGGGCAGTGTGCAATGGTGAGCAGCAGTGAGTTGCTGATGGAGATGTGTATGTCTGGAAAAAGTGACTTGCTCTGCGACCTTCATGAGGACCTGTCAGATATGGGAAGATCTGTGGAAATAGCATTCAGGGAAGCTGGAATGGCATGTGCAAGGCCCTAAGGCAGGAACAGGGAAGCTGGAATGGCATGTGCAAGGCCCTAAGGCAGGAACAAGCTTGGCGTGCTTAAGGATGAGAAAGAAGTTAAGCAGATCCAATGGGCCTGTGGTTATGAGAACAAACCTCCGTGGCCAGGAGAAAGACTGCACTCTGCATAACAGACCAGTGACCATCTCCATTTTCCTTTATGAGTCCCAGAAATTGGGTACTCGGCTCGTTTGCAATGTGAGGCAAGGGCCAATGACCTGTTCATGAGCCCAGGAGACAAAAGCAGAGACTGGCTCCTTGGGTCGCTTCTTATTCTTCTTTGGGCTCCGTCACTTTTGCATTTGGGATTAAACTCAACCAGTTCCTGGTAAGCCCTGAGCTCTGATGGCTGACAGCAGCCGCTCTGGTGCTGGGAAATGCCATGTTTTTAAACTTTCCTTCAGGGCCTGCCGCTCCTGCAAAATGCCTGCAGACTTTCACTTCAAGACACCTTAGTCAAAGTGCTCTGAAGGACAGCTTCAGTCATGACCCTTCTACAGTCCGGCAGGCAGACCTGCAATGTGACAGGGGATGTACTGTAGACGTACTGCCAGGCTGGTGCATATTTGATTGGTTTCCCCATTCGGAAAGCACTTATCTGATCAGGAAAGCAACCACCTCCATTGCTGAAATCTGAGCTGCCTTGCTATTTGAAAGTTTGGAGCCACTTAGCAGTCTGCCCTGCTCTGTAGCGATTACAGAAAATAGAAACCTCACCACATTGGCCGCTCTCTCTTCCCGGGAAGGTGCAGTCATGGCCCCAGCACTGTGCCCTGGGGGGCAACTCAGCCTGGCCACACACAAGTCAAGCCCAAGCCGGGGGACGGGAGAGATCAAAAGCTGGCTTGAAAGGAAGTCATTCAATTCTCATTGGCAAGCAATTTACAGAAGATGGGAAAACCATGAATTACCATGATCCAGAATGGGTGCAGGAGTGGAACGCAGACTGTCCGGGAAGAGCATAATTATTTAAGGTGTACGTTTTTTTCCTTTCCCTCAAATTGCATTTTTTTTTTTTTAAAGAAGTCAATGTGGTGATCCCAGCTTGCTGGGAATAAGGTGTGAAGCACAAAGTTTGTTTTTGTTGATGGCACCAGAGAGATTTCTAGTTGTGATGTTACAGTTCCCGTTTATTACATGATAGCCGGCCACACGGTCACACAGGTGTGGACAGTACACCTTTCCCATCTGTGTCCTCTCACCTTTGTGGCCACCATTCATCATTCAGTGTGGGGAGTCACACCATTTTCTTCACATGCTGGACAATAAGGACCACGTCTTTCTGGAGTCACTGACCAAACTCTGTGTCCAAATATTCCAGATGGCAGACATTTGCTCTCAGAAAGGGACTTTGTGTAGCAGAGGCAGCCACTATCACAAGACATCACGGAATAAAAATTCCATCACTTCTTGGGGCAAACACTAACTTGTTTCCTACCTTGAGGTCTGTGTAAGAAAGAAGCAAGAGAGGCCATGCCAAGTGCTTGGTACATGAGTTTTCAATAGTGTGCCCATTGTTCCCAAGCTGAGGACAGGCACCAGGCACCAAGTGGAGGCTGGCAGACAGTTCCAACCCCAGTATATATAGGAGCTTCCTCTCATTCATCACATTCTTGTGCTGAGCCAGCACGTAACACATGACTCAGCTCAGCCAACACCTTGTTCTGCTACCATGTGCCATTCAACTCTAAGACAAGAACTTGGTGGGGGGAGGCAGATCAAATATGGGGCCACTCAGAATGGGTAGGGGGTAGTGCACCTTGGAAAGACCTGAATATAGCACGTCTACTTTACTGTTTCCAAGACTGATTTCAAAGCAGAGAGTTGTCTTTGGGCCCCGTGAACCCTGCCTTTCTCAGGATGGGTTCCTGGGCCTCCAAGAGTAGTTGCTATTAAGCTATGGTCACCTGTAAAGCACCAAGAGCCCTTGGGCTCTTTGTGGAGGCTCCTGGCCAAGCAGTGCCTGCTGGTCCATCTTCTCAAAAGAAAGTGCACTGCGCCCCTGTGAGACTTGGTCACTTGGAAGCAGGGGCATCCCAGCTCCCCTCCTCCCTGGCTCCTGCTCAGCCTGTTGCTCTAGCAGACACATCTTCCAAAAGTCGACAGCTCACACGTCACACACTCAGCACCAGCACAACATTAAGTTCAAGATAGGAAAGGGCTCAGTAAGGTGACAGCAGTAATTACCTTTGGTGGGGACTTTACTTTTTAAATGCTACTTTATGCAATGATGTCAGTACCTCTGGGTTACACAGGTGCAGTTTCAGTCAACTTTGGAAAGAAAACATTCAAAAATTATTTCCCATCTGCACTGCCCATATGAGGACATTTCCTTATCAGAATAGCATTGTACAACTCTTTCCGTAGTAGTCACAAGGAGTTAGGCATGAAAAGTAATCTAGAAGTGACTTACAGTACACTGGATGTGGAGGTTATATGCAATTGTGCGGTGTACCATTTTACAGAAGGGATCTGAGCATCCATGAGTTTTGCACACATAAGGTCCTGGAATCAACCTTCCTGGGATCCTGCACCTTATTATTTTCTGTAGTGAGCGCCCATTACTTTTAAAGATGTGCTGACGTAAACATACCTAAGAATCAAGCATTCTTAAATGTCTGTAGTAAGTTACGATTTCATTTGGTGATCTGAGCCATTCAACGTGCTGTGCATTGAAGATTTGCAAGGTCATGGGAGGCACAGAAGTTCTCATGTTCCCACTGTGTTTCTTTCCACCGATGTGGCTGTGCTTTGGTTAATCTGCCCTTGGCTTTGGTCAAAAGACCCTGACTCATTTCTATAAGACATTGGAGAGCTCACTTCATTTCCAGCTGTGCTTCCATATCCAGAAAGCATATTGATGGGCCACTAAGACTTTGTGAGAAAATGAGTAAGGCAGGATTAAAATGACTTCAGCTAATAATTGGTGTTTGAGTTGCATTGTTGAGGACCTGTCCAAAAAGAAAAAATCTTCACCAATGAACACTGTAGTAGTCCTCTGTGCTGAATGTTCTGTTGGTTATGTAAGATACAAACCAGGCCTTTTCATGGTATCATTTAATTGCTAGATGTCTTACATACTGTGATGGTCCATCTTGATTGTCGATTTGATTAATTAAGAAGCACCTAGAAGATTAGTGACACACAGATTGAGGGAAAACCCTGCCCTGAATGTGGGCAGCACCGTTTCACAGGCTGGTGGCCCTGATGGAATAAAAGAGGATGAGAAGAAAACCCTGAGTACAGCCATGCTCTCTAACTCTCTCTCCCTCTCTGCTTCCTGGCCTCCATGATGTGAGCAGATCTGCTCCACCATACCCTCCTCACCTTGATGAGCTGAAACCTATGAAACTGCGAGCCAAATAGGTCTTTCCTCCCTTAAATTGCTTTGCTTAGATGTATTTGTCATGGTGAAGGGAAACGACTACTACAGACACCAGATGTCTTAAAACCATCATTCATCTTCAAATATTCTCATGCTAGCATATTTGAATTAGAGTGGCAAAATTTATCTGTGTGTATGCTGTTGGTTGTGCTTTTCTGTGTGATGTATATTTTGGCATACATGCAACATATATGTATATACATATATTTGTGTATGTTAGAAATGAAATATCAGTATCACTGGGAGAAAATAGGTATATTTGTATATTCATACACACACACACACACACACACACACATACACACCTTCTCTCTCAAAATGGTATTGATGTTGATTTTAAGGTAACTTGCAGCCCTAGCTCTTGAAGAAAGAACACTATCACACATTTTTCCAGTAATAATTGAGTTTTCTATCCCTGTAAGAAAAACAAGTCAATTTTAACTAAAATATTAATATCATCACAGAAACACAGCAGATTACTCTACTGCCCGGAGGAAATGTAACTCAAAAATGTACTTACAAGACATTCATGTTGAGCAACATATTAAAATATAATTATATTTGTAGTATTTAAAAGTTTGTCCATTAAATTTTTATGGTTAAATCTGTTTGAAGCTGTATTTAAGGGCAACATTTACATCAAGCTTGGAAGTATGCCATTTAAAAGGAAGCAACACTCGTTGAATGGTTGAGCGCACAGTGAAGCGGGCAAGCACCTATTAGACAATTACTACACAAAGGAGAAAAGTCATTTAAGGGACATAGGATAAAACCTTTACTCAAGACATTTGAGGAGACATCCAAACATAGGCATTTGCTTGTGGTAGGAATATCTATTTCAAATCACATGTAAACTCTAAAAATTTACACAGAGATTATGCAAAATCTGTACATATTCATCTATGGCTACAGTTAAAACACCTTATTCCATTGAAGCAAACTTTGTGTTATATTAACACAGTACTTAAATTCTGTTGTCAATGAAGAAAATAAACTAAGCTATTTGTGTTCACAGATGATAACATTATATGCATTTGGGTTTTATCCATTTGGAGTGCAATTTAATTATAAATGGCATCATCCAATATTTTTGCACATGCGTCAGGAAGCATGAGGCGCTATAGATAATAGCGGCGTTGAGACCCACGATTTCCAGGTGGTGGCTACTGTGGAGCGTTTCAATTCGATATCAGTTTGTGTTTTGAATTAACAGGACTTAGCTGGAGTCTAGTCAACACTATTGTCCAATTCCTCTTAAACAAATAATTATTTGAAAGTGGCTCGCATTGGTTCTTTTTTATTTTAATAAAAGTTGAATATCTGCATGGGTGAGCAGATTCTGACTAACTTGCTGACCAGTTTTCACATCCGCAGGGACCAAAAGCTGCTCCCGCGAAGCAGGGTGGGCTGTTGTTTCTAACAAGCATAGTCAAGGGTGCCCTCACCTTTGACCTTCAGCAGATGTGGTAGTTCCTGGCTACTCTAGGATGGCTCCCTGCCCCAAGGAGAAAGAAAGTGGTCAGGGGTGGAGGGTTTTCAGAGGTTGGTCTTCAAGTCTCACCAGTTCTGCTAATTTTAGGAAAACACCCTCCTATTTTGCACCTTTTGCCATCTATCGTGTTCCTTTTATCATGTTGTCTTTTCCTTACAAAGTGTGAGCTTTGGCAATTACGAATTGTATATGTCATTTTTTATATGTATGCATTGAAAATATCTCTCTTATTATTTCATTATTTTTAACTTATAGCGTTTATGATTACTACTTTTTGTGTTCAGTTTTAATTGCAATTCTGTTTCTCCATCTCTGGTACTTGCATTGCATCACTAGGTGACTAGGATAAAGAGTGAGGCAAAAAGAGAAAGACAGAAGGGAAAAAGGAGAGGGAGGGTAATGCTGAATGTGTGTATGGGTTGTTGCATTTATGGGTTTTTTGTGTTACACAATTAAAATTAGTAAAGTAAGTTAGCAAATACGTAACAAGTTTCCTTTATACTCCCAGGAAATTTTAACCAAAGATTTAAGGCAATCAGATAGATATACAATAAACTAAGGTTGGAAATTTGCTGTTGTTTACGCCTGTTTTTATAAGAAGGATTTTATTGGCATATAGCCATTCCCATTCATTTAC
The DNA here is from genome assembly GCF_047511655.1 of Castor canadensis. Classification (NCBI taxonomy): domain Eukaryota; kingdom Metazoa; phylum Chordata; class Mammalia; order Rodentia; family Castoridae; genus Castor; species Castor canadensis. The sequence continues at coordinate 112,166,612 of NC_133399.1, forward strand.
TGTGGTGTCTGTTTGTCTGTACAATGAAAGAGCTGGATATCTGCTGTCTGGACTGTAGAGCTGACATGTAAAAGGTGTGTGCTCTATGGATGTTAAAGAGAAAGTTTGCCAACGCCAAGCTAATGAAAGTGAGCCTTTTTAGACAATAGCTGTTCAGACGACCTGCTTATGGATTGGATTGCATGGAGTCAGTCACCAAATGCCTGTTTAGTACGTGTTACATGACATGCAAATCCAAGGCAATGGGCAGAAATGAACAGTTGGCAAAACCAAATGCACAGAGACAGGAGCTACACTTTTCATGCAGTTTTCTGGAGGCATTATTGTTCTCTGCTTTACGTTTAGGTCTAAAAGTCACCTGGGATTGAACTTTGAGTGCATCGTGAAGTAGAAATCAAAATTTATTAACCCTACTTCGACATGCAGATGGTCCAAACCAATGCTGGTACACACAGCACAGTTCTTGGTTCTACATCTGTGCCTCTGTCTGGGTGGATTGGAGACTTTCTTTTCTGCTCCATGGGCTGGCACCACTGCAACCCTGTGTTAATCGCTGCAGCTTTACAATCCGATGCAACGATTAGCAACACAAACCCTCCAGTCTGCTCTTTTCCAAGTTTGCCTTGGCTATTCTTGTCCTGGAACAAATAAGCCAGAATCTATCTTAGGCACAGAAACTTAAAAAAGTTTGTGTTTGATTACAAAGCACAACCAGGGATGAGAATTTTTGAACAGTTCCGGAATTTTCTATCAAGGCCCGTGGAAAAAGTCTATCTACTCGTCTAAGGGCACCCATTCTGAAAGTGCCATCCTAATCAGTTTCCTTGACAACACCCAAAGTTACTCCCCGGAGATATCTTAATATCCAGTAATCTGGTTCCACAGGATGAGTCTAAATTGCAACTACTTGCCAAGGGACATTTTTTTGTTGAATTTTTCTTTTTTTCAATTTATAATTAAGTCTTTACTCTTGTTTTTGATTTACTGTGAAGTAAAAATTGCTAAACCAGAAAAACTATTTTTTCTGAAGAACTTTCAAAACCCCAAGTTTAATATCTATTTGTTACAGTGTTATTGTTAGATTTAAATTTAGTGGAAATGGGCTTCTTATTAGTTAGTTGGTTTTAAACTCATAAATCCCTTTCATTAAATCTTTTTATTAAGATTTGCCAACTCCCACAAGCATCTGATAATATTAGCATGGAAGATTTGAGCTCCTGAGACTCACTGTTGCAAACATTTTTTTTTTAGGTATAAAATGTAGTTGGAAATAATTTTCTATTTGCAGTTCAACAAAGAGAGCTGGGATAATACTTGTGTTGGAGGACTTAAACGCTGCATGAAGTAATCTGTGTGTGCACAGTCCCTTCAAATCTTCCCTAATGGTCTTAGTGTCAAAACACTTAAATGCATTTGAAACACGTGGGTAGAACATTGTAGGTTGAAAAGGAAGGAGAGATGCCCAGTGGTGCCTCCTAGCTAAACCCAGACTAATGACATAGTGCAATGATTTGAGATGGGCTCTGTCTACTAGGGAGGTTTTTGAACAATCTGCCTGCCTGACCTTGGCCTGTGTACTTTTTCATCCATTCTCATTGACTCCTATGCCTTGAGGTGGCAGATGGACCCTGGAAAATGGAGCTATGAGTACTCAGAGACCAAGCTGGCATGTACCAAGGGGAGGTGTGTTGCAAGCAGCTATGTAAGAGGACAGCTGTACATGTGGGATCTTTGAGCCCAGGTCAGGATGAAGGGAGGAGAGGACTTGTTGAGCACAGGGCAGGAGTGGCAGGAAGGAGAAGGACTGGTGAGGCTGGGAAGGGAAGGGTCTCCTCGTGTCCAGTGGTGGGATGGGATTGGCTGGTCGTGTGTGGCCAAGTATTTCTTAGCAGAGGGTCTTTGTTGGAAGCCTGAGCCTGCAATTTACTCATGGGCTCTGACCTTTGCAACTGTGCCAGAAGTCTGGGCATTTGCAAGAAGCCCAAAGGCAGAATCAGTAAGAAAATCTTGGGAAGCAAAGGCAGAAAGGACCCAACCCCTCAGTGTTTGTCCCACATCCTCCTCAACCTTGACCTTGCCTGGTGGCTTAGGACACTGAGAGTGATCTGACTGCAGCTGGGGAGGGAGGGTGAATGGTGGCCGGAGGGTGAAGTCCAGCTGTAATCCTGAGGGTTTGCGGATCTGCCCTACCATTCTGATACGAGCTTCCCTCTGCACCTCACCCAGGAAAGGGCGACCTTGGAAGCTGAGATGTCATTCCATCCTTGATGTGCCGGCTGCTTTTCATTGCGCACCCTCCAAGGCTCTGTTTCCTGCCTTTTATTTTCAACCAGCTACGGTCCCAGGATCTTGCACCCTGGGTCGTGGGACTTCCACTGCTGCAGCACAGGCTCACCCCAATAGTGGGCTGATGACCATGGCTTTTCCTGTCCAGCCAGCACACGTGGAAGGCATTTAGCTATATTAATACTTGTGTATGTGTATGCTTGCATTTTAATGTTTATTTTATCTGGGGCTCCGTTTCTCCCAACAAGAAATGTATGGACAGAGTAGTTTTATTACAGTACTATGTTGAGCTGGCCCCCAATTTTTTTCCCTGTAATGAAGTGTGAAATAGATGGATGTGATAATGACAGTAAAGATTCTCCCCAAATTTCTAGTATGAGTTAGTTCCCAAACAAGCTGTTTAACTTCCCTTCCTTTGCATCTTTTCTCTCTCCCTTTCCCTTGCCACTGACACAACTTCTCTTTCAGTGTTTGTGCACGAGAATCCGGCAATAAATCATTATCAAACTTGATCCAAAAGTTTGGAAAAAAAATATGTACAAGTCACAGTTAAAAGTGCCCCAAATGATAAGCTGTCTCTTGTGTTTTCTTGCTCAGGTCAGAACTGCGGAGGCTTGGTCCAGGGACCCAATGGCACCATCGAGAGCCCTGGCTTTCCCCATGGCTATCCAAACTATGCCAACTGCACCTGGATCGTGATCACGGGGGAACGAAACAGGATCCAGCTGTCCTTCCACACCTTCGCTCTTGAAGAGGACTTTGACATATTGTCCGTGTACGATGGACAGCCGCAGCAGGGGAACCTGAAAGTGAGGTACAGTAATGCTTTCTGCAATGCGCTCTCTAATACTATGATTCTGAGATGCTAGTGCATGAATATTTGAATTTCATTATCAGAAAAAAATCAAGTGACTACAAAGAAAAGCCAAAGACTGTAGGTTTGCGTCAAATCGTGCACATTTTTTAGACACTTGAAAACTTCTTCTTGAAAGCAATCATTGACTTTGTCTTTAGTTATCAGATTATGTGCTCTCTGTAAAGCAGTGTTGTCAAGGTAATTTAAACACTGCTTTAATGCATCATTGTTTTTAAGCACTGTGGATTTGAGAGAAAGTAACAAAGATAAATGTGCTAGCAGAACTCAGATAATAGCAAAAGGAGCCATTAGGTTGTCAGAGAACTCAGGAAGAACACAGAAGGTGGGTGGGGTAAGAACATTTGGTTTAACAAGTGTGGCACGGTCTGTTCCTCAGTGGTTTTCTCCTGTGATCTATGACTTTTATGAACAGAAAAATATTTGTTAGAATTGTTTTGTAGTTTTTAGTTGTCAATATACAAAAATTGTGTGAGCAGTTTTTTATTTAATTTAGCAAAGAAAAAAGGCATTGTAAGGAAATTAGATTTTCTTAACTAAAATGGATAAGCGTATTATAAAAAATTTATGTATTTGCAGTACTGAGGTTTGAACTCAGGGCCTTCACCTTGAACACTCCACCAGCCCTATTTTTGGGAAGGGTTTTTTGAGGTAGGGTCTCTCACACTATTTGGCCTGGCTGGCTTTGAACCAAAAGAGATCCTCCTGATCTCTGCCTCCTGAGTAGCTAGGATTACAGATGTGAGCCACCAGCACCAGGTTTATTTTATTTTTTGAGTGGTAGGCAAGCACTCTATTATGCTCCTATCTCCGATGGGCATATTTAAATATATACATTTGTAGAATATGAAGCCTCTAGCTTCCGTTTTTAAAATTCTGTATTCATTAGAAATTGTGTACAATATCTGGAAGGCTGCAGAAAAATTGACAGTAGGCAGAAGGAGTTGTGTTGCTTAGATGAATAAGGTGGTGCAAATGCTAAAGTGAAGAGAAATACACACAAAAGTCATTTACTTTGTTCATGATTTCGTGGAATGAAATAATCTCTATACACATGCTGTTGTTTTCACATGTAGCTAACACATTTCTACCAGAATAAGTACATGGCTAACATATAGAATATAAAAGACTTTATTAAAATATCTTAAAATTTATTTGCGTGTCTGTTACCCACTTTCAAATGTAAAATATCTTCTGTTTTTTCCCTGGGTCAACTACAATATTTGTTTTCTGTGGTTAGAAACATTTCTTCAATTCTGTCATATCTTTATTCTTTTCTGAATCAGGTAAATTTTCTTCTGTTTTGTGAATCTATGCTCCCTCCATTGGATGTTTTAGCACAGTACGTGTAAAATAATCCTTGCTCGTTTGTTGTAAGACTTCCTATCCAGCCATCTTGCTCTTCTAAATATTAGTTATCTGTTTGTTTTTATTTGTAAGTCCTGACAGCCTGGAACAGCAATGTGTGCTAATGGAAACAAAATTCTAACAAGCTTCAGAATTAATATTTCCAGTTCCTATGATTCTTTCACATGCAAAAGACCAGTGCTACATGTTAATTTGATTGACTACCTGCCTTTCAACAATTTTCAACAGTTGATAATCCTCTTATGTTCTTAGGATGGTATTAATACCATCTTATGTGAATAAAGTCTAGAATTCAGCTTTCCTCCCCTCTTCATTATTCTAACAGCAAAAATGGAAGTGTTATGGTTCTCACAATTAGATCGCCATGTCTTAATTTAATGTTGCAATGAGCAGTGTACAAGCTGGCACCTGTGCCTTAGGGAGCCTCTTGTCGGCTGTGTAACACTGTGGCCGTTCTATTCTCTGAGATATTTTTAGAAATGGAAGTGAGAGAGGTTAGCAAGACACTAGTGGGGTCCTGTGAACCGCTCTGCCACCTTTGATTTTCTCATTTCAAACACAGCCCAATATGTCACAGTTCTTCCTGTGTCTTGTCCTTAAAGTAAGACTGGAGCTTTCGTCTTGACATTGACTTGCATACGTTTCCTTTCTGTTTCTGCACGGAGAACAGTATTTGAAGTACATTCTGTTCCAAGTAGCTTAATAGCAATTGGCAAAACTATGGGAAAACACAGTTCCACCCTTGAGTGCGCTGTGCCACTTGAATAAATAACCGTGAGAAATGGGAACATGAGCGTTGCCTGAGGAAGTCCAGGAGAAAGTGCGTTCTTTTACAATCCTCAGCAAGAGTTGATGGGGAAAGTGGTTAGAAAGAGCACCAAGTCGGACCAATCCGGGAGGGGAGGGCTCAAATGCTATTTATTCTCCAGTATGTCTTGGAGCAGTCGTTTATTCCTCAAACACAGGTAACTAGCAGCACCTAACGTGGCTCTGCAAATCCAAGAAGGACCTTTGTGAGAGGTTGATGATGTCACCGAGAGCTGTCAGCACCACTCTTTTCTCATTGCTCCACAAAGATGTTTAGCAAAGGTCAAAATAATGGGCGTTTTGTTAAACAACTTGAGCACTGGCATTGTATTATAAAGACAATTCTTTTCTTAACCACAGTAAGGAATTATTTTCTGAATAACTTTAAGCTGTAGATTTAATCCCCAACTGGCAAAACAGAATTTATAGTTTAGGATTATTGGTGATTACACTGCAATTTGAACATTAGTCAGGAATACACAATTTACCATATGTAAAAGAATCTTTAAAAAAATGAATATACAGTGTATGTCGTCTTAACTATGTCTTTAATGCAAGCATACCTACCACACATATGCAGTTTGTACCCCATTAGTGAATTAAGCTAAACTGTCCACGTGGAGGGCTGAAGCAAGCTTCTCTCGCCCACAGTTTCACATGGTCCTTTCTGAGCAGTTGGATTTGTGCTGTCCGTGAGACCTCTGACCTCTGTGGACACGCCCCTCCTCTTGATCCTTGGATCTCCACAGAGCTCCAACCACTCAGTCACCCACCCTGAAGGCATAATTTTACACCATTTCCCCATTGGCCACAGACCCTCTCAGAAAGTGCTGTGGAAAGGCTCCTGTTCTCTCCTTGGTGGAAAAGGAACACTGGCTGGCCAGTGCCCATCCAGTGACTGTCTTGCCCTGTGTCATCCCTCTAGTCCAAAAGCATTTGCTGCCTCCTGCCCCTGTCTACACCTCCTGCAAGATGAGCCTTCCTGGTACAAGTGGTCCTGACATCCAGAGCTCTGCTCCTGACTGCTCACTGTGCTCTGACCTGTGCTTCCCAGACCTCTAATGTCCCCTGTACAGGTTTTCTTGTTTGGTCCACAATCCATGGGATTCTTTGCCATTTGAACTTGTGAGAAAATAGGATTCTCATCTCCACCTCACAAGACACTTATCTGCCGGTTAAATGATATCCGTTGTTCAAAACCCAGTTCACATTGTTTGTCAGAAACTCTCCTCCAGGTACAGTTAAAAAACAAAAAAAACCCATTTGGTCCTGTGAACTCACAACTGCCCTGCAGCTACCTTGCTGGGACTACTATGTCTCCGTTCTCAGATGGAGGCCCAGGATTGGGCCCTGAGCGGGGTTCCCCTGAGATGAGGGTGCATGGACTTTCAGATAGCCAGGCTTTTCCGGTTTGTGGCCACTCACTGTGAAGTGATACAACACCACTCCAGGGACCCTATCCGGGTGAGCACAGAGTAATTGTCCCATACGGAGCCTGACATCCAGCACGTGTTCTCTGAGTTTGAAATAGTATTTGTCCCAAATCAGAGGCTAATTGAAGTCAATGTCAGTTTCCAACTGTGACATCATAACTTTGAAAGTTGAAAAGAAATTACCCATTAGGATGTCAAAAAGTGAATCAACCAGAATCCGCAAAGGCAAACTGTACCCTGCAAATGTGGAAAATCAAGATGTTGTTTTGTGATTACCATGGAACCCATGGCCTAGGAAAATAGTGGGAACCATCATCTCCACATTCTCGCCCTCTCTTACTTTTACAACATCGCTCTAATTTTCTGCAATGACAGCATTGAAGCAATTAGAATCAGGAAATTCCAAATATGCATTGTGAAAATATCAGTGTTTTATATCTTTTCATGATTGCGACAATGTGTTTGAACTCACTAAAAAATCTTCAGAACATCAACCTTATCTGATGGAGCTGATAGACTCTTAGGGACTAGGAAAAGCTTGAGTTGCACTATGATAATATTGACTAGGTCTAGCATTACTGACACCCTGAATTTCTGCCCCCACTGTCACTATGAGATCCTGAGGGAGCCATTTGTGTATCAATGGCAAGATAAAAATCAACCATCCTGCTATTCTTAGCTAGGCTTGTGTAGTGGGTGGAGCAGGTGTGAAGCCACTGTGGGGACTCCAGAGTCATGCTACCACCCCATATGGACACTGTGTCAAACAGGCACTGAAAGATTGACTGGAATGCTTTGCCAGCACAGTGTGGGGGAGGCCCCAGACTGAGGGCCTGGGCAGCCTGTGTGGGTAACAACGGAAGAGCCCACTGCACAGTGGGGTCTCAGTCCTGAGGTGCTCAGCCATTATCCCACCAAAGTAACCCCAACACTGCCTAGGACCTATAAACACCTCACTTTCCCTGAGTAAGGACAGCCAGAGGGGACAGTAGATGTCTGGAACTTCTATTTGTTAACTAAAAAATTTAAGTACTAGTAATTCAAAATCCTGTAGGTAGATAAGAAGGCCTTCGGTGTAGGAACTCCCAATGCCTGTGGAGTTCAGCCTGTGTTTGGATTCTGACAGCTGCCTCCAGTGCTGTGCGGTGGCCAAGACGTGATAGCTTATTTCCATAACTCAGCCATTTTGAAAATAGCAAACCACATTAAGATGAAGAGAACAGTCTGTAGGACATTCATAAATACACAATTGGCGAAAAAATTCAGTAGCTGCACCTCTTACAAGACTTCTTATAACAGTGCAGACTGCAGGAGAGACATCCAGGTTTCTGGAAAAAAACAGAAGAATAGGACAGTGTTGAAAGAGCTGGCAACATTTCACTAAAAGCTATTTGGTGGAATGGGTCATAAACTCCTAGAAGTAGACACAAAGTTATAAAGCAGTCGATCAATGTGTTGGATTATCATGTTAAACACTAAATGGGAAATGCAACACTACAAGGACAATGGAGAATCTTTTCAGATGAGAGAGATGCTGCAGAAATCACGAGCTGTGTGAAAAATTTGACCTTCCCAAATGTAAGAACCAAAAGACAAATGGTCTATTGAGACTATGACAGTAGGTATGTGTTATGGCTTGAATTCACAAATGTCCCCTGCTCATGTGTTAAAGGTAGCTTTTCACCTGAAAACTTTTGTGGGGAGGTTGGATCCCAAGGCTCTGACTTCCTCCAGGGATTAATCACTGAGGATTCATAGCTGAATGGCGATTAGGAGGTAGAGAAACTAGGTCACCAGGGTGTGACTTCAAAGAGTATATCTTGCCCCTGGCTCCTTCTCTGGTGTCGTTCTTTGCTTCTGAGCGACCATGGGTGAGCAGCTCTCTCCCCCGCCCCACTCCCAGACACTTTGCTATCATAAGACAAAATAAACCTTTCTTCCTTCAAGTTGTTTTTTATGGGGCATTTTGTCACGATAATGAAAGGAAGAATAACACAGTATACAGAAGACAAAAATCTGGTTTTCCTTAAATTAATGTCTGCACATTTAGAATTAGGAGGAAATTAACCAAGATGTTCAATTAACAAGCAGGTAGAATATAAACAAGGAGCTCAAATCAAAGAAATTCATGGCAATATATATTTAACACAAATTAAGCCACAATTCAATGTAATAGCTCACCAATTTGAGTGGCCATACATATTTCATCATTTCAGTGGCTCAGAGTTTTTGACAATATTAGGACAAATCTCTATATCCTATTGTTAGGATATGATGTGGTTGCATTTAACAGAAATTTTGAAATTTTTATTTTTTCTGAAATTAAAGTATCCGATATATTTTTATAACGTTTTATCTAAATTTCTGTAAATAGAGACTAGTAAGTACAACATCCTTGTAATACAATGGACCATTAAAAATAATGAATGTGATATTTATTTTACTGATGCCAAAAGAGCTCTCACCTACTTTTTGCTTTTAAATGTAACCATCATTAGGCTGTCCAATTTCTCACCAGGTTTTATTCATTTTTAGTAAATGGTAGGTGATAACTCAGAATAAAACATAGCTATGGGACTCTTGGTGCTGGAGAGACCTCAGGGACTCCTGACCTGTATATAATTATGACATGCCACGGTGACTTCAGGGGGGATATGGCAAGTTCAGAGAAGGGCATCGCTAGCTCCAGAGGCATACGCAGAGCTTCCGCCAGGTGATTCCACTTCAATCAAGGTAAACTGTTGCCCTATTTCACAAAAGTAGGCTCTGTTAGTGCTCTAGTGTTCATGGCAGGTTAGAGGGGAGGTAAGGGAGGCGTTGTTTTTTAGGTATATATTCTCTATAAAGTTTTTGTTTCTCTTTTTCTGTCTTGTCTCTCTGTCCCTCTGCTTCTCTCCCATGCATGTCCCTTGTCAAATATGCATACTTATGTCAGTCTAGGTCCTCCTCAGCCTTATTTGTATAGACCAGGAGAGATGGCAGTGTTTAAGACATTCCTGGTTGTGACAACTTGATGGGGGGAGTGGCCACTGGTAAATGTCCCATAAATGTCCCATAATGCCCCAGCAGCAAACAGGAATATATATATATATATATATATATATATATGCCATAAAATGTCAGGAATGCCAAGAGTGATTACAGCACTATCTGTGACATCCTTACCTGCCCATGTCTAGCTATACTGTTTTCCTATTCAGAACCCCAAGAGGAAGGAGGTCAGCTGGACCTGACTGAGGTAAGGAGTCTGGGCTGGGGCACTGAGCAGAGTGAACACCTGCAGGTGTTCAGCACAGATCAGTAAGTGAAGGAACCACAAAAGAGAGGGAGAATCTGAGATCCTGGGGGCCAGGACATGGGCTCTGCACAGTTTTAGGTATAACCAGATTTCATCAAGCATTATTGTAATATTCTTTCTCAAAAGGAAATAAAATTGTATATTTTTCAGTCCTTGGTTTCTGGGAAAAGGAACATAAAATGTCAAAAAGTCAGTAAGATGTTAATTGACTTTTATTCTTCATGGTAGGGGATCTGTAAAAATAAGTTATTAAAATAACTTACTGGGAAGCTATCCATATTAATAAGGAGTAGAGAGCTATAAATAGGCAGACTTCCTAGAATTTCCAGAGTTTTAAATGAGTTTTATGTGGAGGACCAGATTTTACTCAAATGATCAATTTTTAAGATTTACCTTTACCTCCCCTCACTTAAAATGTTTGGTTGGCAAAGTCTACTGATGGTTTATCCTTTTATCACTTACAGAACTGAGAGCTCAGAACACAGTGAGCAAATGAATTTTATGGAATAAATATATTATTTATTCACAAAATAATTTTGAAAACTATAAGCAATAATCTATGGTCTACTTTTAGTCATAGACTTTTAAGAAGGAATGTATTAGTTTGAGTATGAAACAATTCTACTTTTCCATAGTAAGAACATTGATGCCTCCATTTGCCAGCATCAAAATTAATCAAGAAAGCAGATTTTTGCCTTAAAATTAATCAAGAAAGCAGATTTTTTTTTTTCTGGATTTGGGGCTTGAACTCAGGGCCTACACTGTGAGCCACTCTGAGACTTTTTTGTGCAGGGTTTTTTCCAGATAGGGTTTCGTGAACTACTTGCCTGGGCTGGCTTCAAACTTTGATCCTCCTGATCTCTGCCTCCTGAGTAGCTAGGCAGGCTTGAGCCAGAGGCACCTAGCCCCAATAAGGCAGGTGTTTAATAGCTGGACTTCCTCCTAGCTTGCCTGTCTCCTTGCTCAACTCTCAGAACAAAAAGCACTAAATATAGCACAAGTTACTGCAGCTGAGGGTGTAGACGTCAGTGAATTGAACCTTGGCCTGAAGGGACAGAGGGGTCAGGGCAGGAGCTGGAAGGGACCTTCCTGAATGGCTGAGGGACCGTCTTCAGTTTGACCTGGGCCCACCCTCCCTCTGCAGCCCTGCAGGCACTGCCTCATTGGATTTCCTTCCTCTGCGTCCCAAGCCAGTGGTTCCTATTGCCTTTCTGTGTGTGTGTGTGTGTGTGTGTGTGTGTGTGTGTGTGTGTGTGTGTGTGTGTGTGTGTGTGTTAGCATTTTTATTAGCATGTATTAGTTGTACAGTGGGATTCCTTGTGACATTTCCATACATGCTTACAATGTACCTTGGTCAGCTTTGCTCCACCATCACTCCCTCATTCCTTTCCCTCACTGAAAACAATTTCAAAAGGTTTCATTGTTCTGTTTCATAAAGTATATAAAAATTTTAACCCAACTTCCCAAACTCAAAACCTGTACTGATCTCATTCTAAACCTGAAACAGAAGACAGAGTTACTACCAGGTACTGACTACCACTTACCTCCACATATCGTGTGACCAACATCTGCTACCGTCTCCCTCGAAATCACTGCGATAAAAACACGAGTAGGTGTGTGCTCAACGCAAGAGCAGAGCCACTGTCAGCAGAACTAAGACAAGTTGCTGTTTCTTGGAGCCAAAAGAAGGAAATTGAGTCATAGAAAGCCTGGAACCTTCTAGAATCAACTCCTGGAATCTTCTAGAAGTGCCTGCTTACAGAGGTGGCTCAAGTTTTCCAGTCTACATGGGAATCCTTGGTGCCATTTTTCTTTGAACATAAGACTTATTTTCCTAGTTCATGACCTTTTCATCACAAATGCACCAAGCCTGTCTTGAATATGACACAGATTCTTGCTTATGTGAAATGATTTTTGCATGTTATATGCTCATGGAGTAGAAATTCCTTTCAGTTACTTATTTCTGCAAAGCACATTCTTGATGTATGTAGTACCTTTGCTTGTCACTGTCATTTTTATCTAGTAGAGTAAAGTGAATCCTACTTTTGACTAGTGGTGGTGGAGGATGGAGTAGGGCAGGAGGTTTACTATTACTGAAAAGATGGAGGTGTCCAGGAACTAGCTGGAGCAGGAAGAATTTAGCCAGCCTTCTGCAGAGGTGTTGGGGAGGCACTGACCCAGTGGCAGTTGGGCAGCCTATATGGGGTTGTGTCTTTCCTTCCCATACATAGGTTCATAATCCCCTTGGCTCGGGCATATTTATAGCATGATTTTCCTCTCACCAGTGGCTTTCTATTTTGACTCACTCACCTAAGATTTCTCTTTCACAATGACCCTGTCAGGTTTCCTGTTTTCTCATATTCTCAATAGTATAAAAAGCAAGCTAAACGAGTAAAGACCCTGGCAATGATAACAAACTCATCCATGCCCAGCTGGTGATTTCTTAGGCTTGCCTTATCCACTGTGATGCAATTTCAATGACAGCCCGGTGCTGTCAGTGCACTCCAGCTCCTGCTGAAAGCCTAACACAGGTGTGATTTGGACTGAGGAATCTGCTCCTTCCTGCTGGACATGTGTCTCCTCAGTGGTCACCGCAGAGGGACAGAGAGAGATGATAGGTGGAATATCCCAGGTGTACAACAGCACTGGAAGTTGTGTAAGCTTTGGCATCACACCCACAGCTGTTCAGCAGAACTGTAATCCTTGTCCAGCATTCCAGACCTTCTGGTTGCTCAGCAGTAACAGGGGTCTTAATTCTGGGAAAACCCCTTCTTCTTAAAGCCAGTGCAAGTCAGAGGAACTACCTCTGGGTGGCAGCAGCTCTGACCTCTTCAGGTTAACGACCACTTGCAGTCTGCGAGCTCCACATGTAGGTAATTTCAGGTTGATCACCACAGGTGTCCAAAAGCTTTCCGGGCCCCTGAAGAGTGAGTACTGGTAGGTTTCGTGTACTTCATGGTGAAGACTGAGAGACTTCACAGGCCCTTCTGCAGTGGAGGTGGTCCTGTCCCCATGCTCCCTCCTCTGGCTGTGGCAGGGGCTGATGTTCCAGTGCTCTATGTGAATCTTTTTATTCTTGCTACGTGAACAAAGTTGTCTAGTTATTAGCGGTTGATTTGCCAAGTTTTTCTATAAACCTGCTATTTTGATTTCCTGAATTAGGAGCAAGGTATATAAATAATTCAACTTGCATAGATTTCTTTACAAAAGAGGTAGGTAATCATTTTGCAAATTAGGTTGACACATGAATCTTTGAATTGCAAATATTCACATTTTTTAGTTATAATTTCCAAAAACTACAGTGTACATACTGAAAAATTACATTTGATAAGTTTTTATATACAATCATGAATAAAGATACATAAAACCACAATAATGATAATGAATATTCTTATCACCCACAAATACCCTTGTCTTTCTTTGTGATCCGTTCTTTTTCACCCCTTTGTTGCTAGGCAACCAGTGATCCATTTTCTGTTATTATAGATTAATTTGCATTTTCTAGAATTTAATATAAATCAAATTGTATGTGTCTTCTTCATATTTCCTTAATATCTTCTCTCAGAATAATGGTTATGGAATTCAGCTCCACGGTTTTATACGACAATGCTGCAATATTTTTATCATTGTGTTGCATGGATGAGCCATATTTGGCTCATCACCTGTTCGTGAAGACTTGGTTTTATCCAGTTGTTAGGTATTAGAAATGAATCTCCTACATTTGTGTGAATGCCTTTCCATGTGCAATTGTGTTTTCTCCTTGGGTACCTATTAGGCGTGGACTACTTGCCAATGGAATTGAACCATTTCACCGTCCCACCTGTAGTGAGGAATTCCAGTTGCTCCTTGTGTCTGCCCCATGCTAGGCACACCCAGATTTTTGAATTTTAGTGATTGTAATGGGTGCAGAATGGACTGTTATCTTACTGGCATTTTAACTGGCTTCTCCCTGATCACCAATAATGTTAGCATCTTTTCATACACTGTTGGTCATTCAAAAGTCTTCCTTTGTGAAATATCTGTTAAAATATTTCTCCAGTTTTCACTAGGAATGTTCACTGGTCTTTGTGTTATGAGTTCTCCAGATATACAGGACACAGGTTTTTTTACTGAAGTGTGTGTTACAGCTCATTTCTTCAAGATTCATTCTCTCAACACTGTATTGGAACAACTAGTTTTTAAATCTTTATAAATTTCAGCATATCAAATATTTTCATTTGTTTCATGATTTCACATGATATGTATCTTGATTGTTTTTCTATTAACCCAGTGCCCATGACCTTCTTAAACTCAATTATTAATTCTAGCAGTTATTTTGAAGATTTCTGGTAATTATTTTTCCTACGCAATCATACTTTTTGGAAAAAGAGGTAGCTTTTCTTACCACTTTCATCTTTTATTTTCTTTGGGTGCCATGTTAGAAAGGTCTCACTTGCAGTGCATGGTTGTACACAGGTGGTCACCATTAGCATCCTGCCTTCATTCTGATCACAGTGGGGAATAGTGGTGTGGTGCTGGTATTCACTATATTGCGTGCCATCTGCAAATCTGCCCTTCTTTCCTGGCTTTGTGATGCTAGAGTGGTACCTATACACATGTCATCCACCATCTGGTACTGTATTAAGTCCTCTTAGTTGGGGAGCAGCATGGACAGAGCAGCACGGGGAGCTTTTCTTTCCGCTCTGTGTCATGTATGTCAGCACTGGGCAGAGCATCCAGACACAATCACCAAGTGGTCCCTTAGACACTAGGTAGCACTTCCCTGTTGTACAGCTCTGAATTGCTGAGCCTCAAGACCTCCACTGTCCAGTGACCACTAACTACTCCCTTCTCAACAGCTTCTTATCTCAGCCAGGCAGGAGGTCCTTATTTTTTCTTCCTTAGATCTCAGTATAAAAGGCCTTATCTGTTCCTTATGTCTGAGACAACTCCTGTATTTCTAAATTGTTTTTGTCCTTCCTAGTTAGTTCTTTGTTAACTAAATATTTTTGTATTAATTCTCCCTGTTGGAATTACAGGTTGAATTTCCATGTACAAGACTGGAGCTTGGCACATACAGTGCTTGCAGACTTTTCATCAATGTCTGTGATCTTTTTGAAATGTAGCAGTTTACTGATGGATTTATTATGAATAAATGTTTAATTTTGTCAAATGATCTTTCTGCATCAATTGAAATGATGGCATTTTCTCCATTTCTATTAATAGGCTCAATAACATAAATTAAGCTTTTTAAATAATGTTAATTCAGCCTTGCATTCCAGGGTAAAGTCTACTTGCTCATAAGATATTATTTTTTAAATATATTAATGAGCTAGACATCCTATATTTTGTGAGAAATACTTGTGTCTATATAGATGAAGGTTTTTGGTCCATAATTTCCTTTCTTTAAAACTTTTAAAAAACATTTTGCTGTAAGGAAGGATAAACTGAAAAATAAGATGTGAGTAGAAATTGCCCCTTCTGTGCATATAATTTTGATGTTGTCCTTGAATAAAACTCAGCAGACAAAGACCTGTGTCTTGGGTTTTATTTTGCATTTTATGTTCAGTTTATTCCTTAAGAAAGGAATGCAATCTGCTTTCTAGATTTAGGAATGTGCAGCCTTTCTAATTCTTCTGGTGTCAATTTTGGGAAATTGTATTTTGCAGGACACTACACAGTTATTACAGAGCCTTTGCATGTCTGGAGAATAGGTAGAAATAATTGATCTTAATTTCTGATGCTGCTGATTTGTATTCTTTCCTTTTTTTTTCATTGTAGCCAAGAATTTGTCAATTTTCGTGATTATTCCGACACCAAACATTGGCTTTATTATTTTTCCAAATGGTTATTTTCCTATTTAATTCATTTCTTCTCTGACCATGCCTCCCCATTTCTATTTGTTTGGGGCATGTTCTTCTTTTTCTTGCAATTGCAGTGGGACATAAGGTCTCTGGTTTCATTCTTTCTTCATTTACTTAATAGGTCAAGTCTGTATATTTCCCTCTAAATTCTATTGCATCTGCCTGCCAAACAACTTATAGTAAGGGACATGCACTTTGTAGTAACTTAGTTTAACATATGTTCCAGTTTCTCTTTTGATTTTATCCTTATCCTATAAATTATTAAGACGACTGTTTTGTAATTTTTGATAGATGGGATTCTTGTAGCAATCTTGTGACTACGTCACTGCATTTCATTCTACTTTGGACAGAACCTACACTCTCTGACTTTCATCCTGTGTATTTGCTGAGCATTTTCTGTTTGTCTCTGTTCAGGTCGAGGTAGCTTTTCCATACTTGATTCATTATTAACAAGGAGAAAGTAGTCATTTACCAAATGTGAGACTCTCAAAAGCATTTCACCTCAGAAACCCAAACTCTTCATTTTAAAAATGAGAACATTTATGTGTATATCAGTGGCCTGTGGTGTGTATACACATATATGATTATAAAACAAATATGTGTTTATAAAAATTTCTTGAAACAGTATAGAATTTACATGGAGTAATTATTATCATTGTTTCATTTTATTTGATAATTGATTTTACAAACCATTATGCATATTGTTTAAATTACTTCTGTCTGAGCACCCAAACCACTGGTGATAGATTTTTATAACATACTCTTACAAAAGGAAAAGCATGTAACTCCATAATTAATCATATAATTCAGTAAATATACATGTGATGAAAAACACTTATTTTATTAATAAGAATTTGACTCACCCAGAGTGATCATAATAAAATAAAATGTGCATATGACATAAATGTCTATGAAGATATTTCTAATTACGGCTCTTTTAACAGTCTGTGATTTCCTTGGTGTATAAAAATAAACATACTTTTAATATTCACATTTACTTTTGATTGGCACACAGTACTAAAATTTATGCTGTTATTATCTGTTCTGAAATAAAATCATCAACTTTGTAAGAAGTTATTTTATTCCAAACCAAATACTAATTAATATGTGCAAAATGAAGTGACGACTGCCATTATCAGAACATCCCTAGTTTTCCAAGAACTTCTCACAGAAAAGAGAAGGAAGTCATGTTATTAAGTTAGGCCAGTAGTAGTGTCAAAAAATGCTTAAGGGACATGTTTTGCTCCTTCACTAAGTGCTATGACAAAAGTGTATGTGGGAAAACCATGGGGAGTGCCTGGATGTGTTTGGAGGGCAAACCATGCAGGTGCTCAGTGAAAGGCAGGGTGCAGGGGGCTTGGGAGAGATGCCATGTGAGGCCCTGCTGTGAGTGCACAGAGCTTTCCCTGAATGCTCACCACACCACTGCCTCACGCTGGCCACCCCTGGGTGACGCCTGAGGATTTCATGGAAATATAAAACAAGTCCTCACTCGGAACTGGACATCAGCTCTGATGCTAAACAGCTGCCATCCCCAAGTCACTAATTGAAATTACATTGGTTTTGAGTATGCTCTATGGCTATATTGCTTTAATTTCATTACTTTAATATATTCAGCATCATTAAAATATAGCAATAATTAATCTTTGGAAAATTGGTAATGTAGACCTTCCACACACACGCAAACATACACACACACGCATACACAAAGTAAGGCAAAAACATCCTTTTATTTCATATAAATTAAATCTACAACAAACGACTAGTGAAATCCCACCAGGCATTTGTCATTTAATATTTGTTTGGCATCCCTATTGGGAAGAGATGCCTGAGCAGAGAGGAAAATAGGTAAATCCTTTTTGAAATGGAATCGCATTATTTTAATCCCCTCTTGGTATTACTGAAGCTCCTGCTATCTCTGCTAGAAATAAAATATGGATTTGTTCTTGTGGCTTCTTTTGTGAAGAATTTATTCTAGCACACGTTGTCCATTTCACTACTCATCTTGTACTTTATCTGTCAGCATTAAAAAGAAAGCGAGACAGAGATCCTGTGACATTTTCTCTGCGCAATGAAGTCAGAAAGGCATCTGGGGCTTCTCCAAAATGTTAGAAAGATACGATACCTTTTTCCTCCACTTTTGAAGACAACAAAACCACATTTTAGATCTGCTGCTTTAGCTCCAGTGATGCTTGATTGAAATCTAGCAAAGAATTTAACTCTTTCCCAAGGCAGTGTGTTGACTATGGAGATCAGCAAACCGTCAAGGGCCTCTGTGTTGAAGGGAAGAAAAGCCTATGAAGGTGAGAAGAGGAATCTGGAAGTAAGTATCCACACAGCTGAGGAAAGCCCACACTCCCAGCTCGTCCCAGCTCTTTGCTCCACACCCAGCCTGCACATAAACCAAGCTTAGAACTGTGGGAGCTCTGCCCTCTTGTTCTGCTAAAACCCTGAGAAATAACTTCTGCATTGAAGAAAGGCTCATCCCAGATCACCTGGAATGACCTGTCCATCCAGCAGAGCTGGCCTTCCTGGTTTTCCTCCTGCCCTGAAAGGGAGCTGTTGGGGAGATTTACTAAGGTGGATCTTTCCAGAGCAGATACGGACATCGCATAAAATAAATACTATGGATGGTCTTTAATTGTGTGATTCCCAAGTAGCTGGACGGCAGTGGTGCCCTACCACAGCCAGCCATCAGCCATTGGTGGAGATGGAGTCTCACAAACTTTTTGCCCTGGTTAGCCTTGAACTATGATCCTCCTCAGACACTAGTATTACTGGTGTGAGCCATCTGTGCCTGGCTACCATTGGTGCCTTTTCTAGATGAGTTGTTATAGGATCTAAAAGCTACCCAAACAAAAACTGAGAAAGAGAAAATTTATCCAGCAAGTACTTACCATATTATAAATAATTTTAAAAGAGCAGTGGTGGCATTTTTCATTTGGGTAACAGTGTAATTTGTATTTATTGACTATGAGCTGGTTCCATGCATCCTTCTAGACACTGGGGTGAAGTGGTAACAGTTGGGATAAGGGTTCTTGGTCTTAGAAGAGAAAATCTTAAAAATATAATAAACTCCTCTGAAACGATGTACAAACAACTCAATTTCCAACAGTGATGAGCGTCAAAGGAATTAACCTGATCTGAAGGCAGAGAATCACTGGGAGGTGCAGGACAAACTACATCTGAGTCGAAGTCCACATGCTAAGAGGTCAGCTGTACAGAGACCTGAAGTCCAGCTCTGTAGTCAGGGAGTCACCAGGCACAGCAGACGAAGGTGGCAGTGAGCCATTGTCTCTCCATTTCTTACCCTTGAAATATGATTCAGAACAGACAGGAAGGGAGAGGCAGAACACCACATTGAGTCAGAAGTGAAACGCAGGCAGAACTTGATACTATGGCCCAGTTGTAGGTTCACATTGCTGTGATATCGAGGACATGGACTTAACCAAAGATCTGCCGACTTCTGCAAATTCAGGATAGAAAATGGCATGTTATACCCGTTACTAAGTCATACTGGAAACCGCCGTGCAGCTCTTACTTCTTCTAGTTTGAATTTGAACATTTAAAAAATATTTGCATAAGGTTATATATTTACTTCATCAAAGGGAAGAAGGTAAAGAAAATCAAAGCTCTTAAATATTTTATTTTTATTTTTTGTTAATCTAATTGTACAGCAGTATGAGCAATAGCTGGAGTAAATCAAAACTGCAAAACAGCATGTGGTGATAATAAAAAAATACAGCTTGTCTTAGTTTCCATAGGAATTATAAAACATGTTTCAAAAATTTTGAAAAACATATAATTAGAATCATAACATTTTTTATTTCTAAAATAGCAAGCCCAAACTATCATTGATTAATAATAAATTTAAAAACAAATTAGAGCTAATTTATGGAACATCAAGGAATCTACCAGGAAGAATGAAATTTAAGTACAGGTGCTTTGACTAAATCCACTGTTAAAAGGCCTATTGTATTATTAATATCTAAGATGATGTTAAAACAAACTATAATTTAAAAATCAATTGAACAGCACAAAGGAATGAACAAACTCAGACAACTAAAATGAATTTGTCTTCAACTTGTTCCATTATATTATAAAAATTGTGGTTGGTTGATGTGAATTTCTGATGGTGTCCTGGGAAAATGCCCAGTGGCACTGTCCACTATTGGATTCGATTAGTAGCAGGTGGACACAGATGATCCTAGAGGCCCAGCAGGTGTCAGCTGACTGGCATGTGGTCTGTCCTTGGCTGCTGGATCTTTTCTTACACCTTAGAGTTCCTTTTTGTATTAAGCCAAAGCTTACTGGGCATTATCAAAAATGATATTGTGGACATGTAAAAATCAGAAAGTCTTTTTATGTAGTGTCCTAAGAATGGACTTGTACTCAGCTGAAAATAATTATTGTTGGCCCTGCAAATTCCAGCATCCTTAAGCTGTGCCCATATCTGAGGCTGATCTTTTTCACTTCTGGCTCCACATGTCATGTTCAGAGTTTTTAAGAAAAGAGTCAGTGGAGTCATTACTCTTCCTAAAGAAAGAGTAACCAAAGGAATGGGTTAGAATCTCAGTGAGTGCAAAGCTAAAACTATCCCTGGCAAGAAAAAAGGAAAAACAAAGATATTGCCTTTAGCAGGTAAGAGGAGCAAGGGACTTATTTCCAAAGTTGTTCCCTCATGGACAAGGAAGTGTGGGATTTTATTGGGTGAATCTACACAAGTTCACCTAGGACAACTCTCGAAGGCTGGCATATCCCCTTAGCCTGCTCTGTGTAAGGTCACAGTTCAGAAAGAAAGATGACAGACAGGACATCTCTGGGCATGCTCAGTCTGCCTCTTGCAGTTTTTGGCTAAAAAGGAAAGACCACTTTGGAGGTGCATTGAAAGAGGAGTTTTCCCCTAAAGTTTGCCAGGCTTCCTGGCTAAAGCCAGCCCTCCCTGGAAGTCTGGCACACACTTGCAGGATGACCAGGCTTTCCCCTGAACTACAAGTCCTGAAGATGCTCATGTATTGAAGATGGAAGTGTCCAAAGAAAGGAAGGCTTTTGGGGACAGTTTGCTTTGAAGGTTTTCTTTTTTTTTTTTTTTTAACCACCAACAGGAGGACAATTCTAAGGCTTAAGCACACCACATTACAATACAAAATTAGACTGTTGATTTGTGTTTTTTTCCATCCTGACATTGTTTTTAGGAATTACCTATCCAAATGGTGATATGGAATTTCACAGAGAAATTTGAAAATGTTTCTGGGTTGATTCTCAGTGTACATTTTTAAAGAGACAATATACGAATAATTAAGGAATATCAATTTATCCAATACTTTTGTAAAAGAATCTTTTTCAAGAAGTGATTTGTTAGAAAGAAAATGGTTATTGTAGCTTATCAGTAACAAGATGAAAACAGTTGTATGTTCAATATTAAAATGATTTTCACAAAAATGAACTTCTGTTTGATTTTTGTATTTGTCAAACCAAAGCAGATTCTTTTATAAAACAACAAAAATGCAGTACTTTGAGTGCATTTTTGAGTACTGTAAGCTGATGTAAGGAAATAGTACCCTTATTCATTCAGGATGCTCATTTAAGAACAACTTTGAGTGCACTGTCCCTTTTTACTTAATTTTTTATCCTCATAGTCTGAAGACCTAGAAATGGTTCTCAAACATTTATGAGGTGTAATTTTCTTTAGATATTTAAAAATAAGACAAAAATAGCAAAAAGAAAACAAATTTTTAAATATTAAATATTTTGGCTAATTTGTACTTAGTAATTGGAAATCACCATACAAGTTATTCTGGACGCTTAAGTCTGGAAATTGGGTTGTATTTCTTAATGAGTTTTAAAGGTCAGCATGCTCTTCTTCCAGTGTTTGTCCATATAGATGGGGATGGAGTGGGGATAAAGACCACTGCTGTGTTACAGGTGCTTGAGAGCATCCAACCTTTGGGGAAAATGTGTCTGGAATCCCATGTGAAGAGATTCAGCAGTGAGTTGCCTCCTGTGGGTTCCAGGCAGTGTGTGTGCTATGTGCATACAAGCACACATAGTTGATGTTTTCCCTCTGCAATGAGAGTCCACTGCTGATAATAGACTTGAAATAGGTAATTACTTTTTCCTTTTATTGTGCCCCATTTATTTTATGTCATGAAGTTATGGAGGCTCTAATAGATTATGTGGGTTTGTGGATCTGAGACAAATAGGAAATCTTTCTTATCTGAAAACAAATGTGAAGTCATTAGAGTCCACTAATTCTCATTTTCTGCCTAAATTACTTTGTGCTACAACTTTGATTGTTTTTCAGATGAATCATAGAAAATTAGTAACATATTAGAGAATTATCTGAGATTGGTGAACGATTTTTATTCCAAAGAAAACATTTTGTAGCTTTAGGCTTTCTTATAAGACTTTTTTTTTAAAAAAAGTTAAATATTTGATTATGTTTTAATAAGGTTTATGCATTTTTAAATTCTGTAGATGTATTTTTAAATTTTTCTTTTAGGTGAGAAACTTTTAATCTTTCCAGTTTAACTGATAATTTTAACACGTGTTGGCCTGGTGCCTGTGGCTCACACCTATAATCCTAGCTACTCTGGAGGCAGGGATCAGGAGGATCACAGTTTCAAAGCCAGCCCAAGCAAATAGTTCTTGAGATCCTATCTCAAAAAATCTCCAACACACACACACAAAAAGGATTGGAGGAGTGACTCAAGTGGTAACAAGCCTGAAGACCTGAGTTCAAACTCCCAATCCTACCAAAAAAACAACGTGTTGGCTCCATACACAGGCCTGTCTGTCTGTCTTTCTGTATGTGTATGTATGTAATCACACTCAGTCAACTGTCACTTGGTGGTCCCATTCATATTTTGTGTTTCTGTGTTCCAGTTACTTCCTCCTGTCTT
The DNA here is from genome assembly GCF_047511655.1 of Castor canadensis. NCBI lineage: Eukaryota > Metazoa > Chordata > Mammalia > Rodentia > Castoridae > Castor > Castor canadensis. The sequence goes on from NC_133399.1 coordinate 112,189,423, forward strand.
ATCTTGCGTAAGACTCATTGAATCTCAGGCTTAGCGATGAGGAAGTCTGGACCTTTGCTGAGGCCCAGACAGAAACAAGTGCTAGTGACTCACTGAGTCCCTGAATGATCTGATTTTAATATCAGGGCCCTTTCCTGCCAACTCTGTCCTTTCTGGATGAACTACATGGTAAGGGTGGGCACATCCCATAGACTTCAACCCTTGCTGACAGCCCATGTCAGGGGTGGAACTCCAATGTGAAGACCCAGCTAGTCTTTGCCCACTACCTCAAATTGCAGCATCCTTTAGTGGCCCCCTTGTGTTTTCCTAAATAAATAACCTGCTTCATGTATGAATAATACTTCCTTTCTGTAAACAGAACTTACAGATTCATGGTGCCACTGTTGTTCTCACATTTGTTTATCAGTAAACTGTCAAATGTATGCTTCATCAATTGTCAATTTTTTATAACAACTTTGCATGCAATACTTCTATTCTTGATTTCACATGAAGACTCTTGGCAATTAAAATCTGTAACACAAAAGAAATTCTCTCCAGTACTAAATTAGGATCACAGGTGCTAGTTCAGGAAGTGGGTGTAGATGGCATCAGGCAGGCCATCTGCCTTCAAAAGTAACATCTGCACTCTACAATTTCCTATATACGTCCCAACATCCATGCGGTCATGGCGTGAGGAGTTGAGGAAATAAATTAGCATTGAATTGTCTCTTTTTACCTGTGAATGACTCACTACTGCCATTTGACAGAAAATTGGCTTTTGGTGCCCATCATTCATTAAAGGCTGCCAGTCAAACTTCACAGAAGTCACTTAGCAAAGAGAAAGTAGGAAAGGCCAATCCCCCAACAGCAGCCACTGGACTCCAGTCAGGGCATGGGCTAGCTCACATGAGTCATGGTTGTGTTTTCTGATGAAGCACTCAATGCACAGGTAAAACTGGTGATGTGTTCACAGGACCAAGAAAAGGGCATAATCACCTTGGTTTTAGAGGCAGGCAGCAAATTTAGGTTCACAGATCTTACACATTGATAGGGCAGGCTCAAACTGCCATGGCCTCTGGTGACTCCCTGTGTGTGTCATCAAGGAGGTAAAGGATGAGATCAACGTGGTCCTGTCTGTATGGTTTCTCTGCCAAGGCAGAGGGTATTTGTGAAACATTGCTTGCCTGCCTATTGTAATCATTTATTCCTTCAAATACAATCTGTAGGTTTTACATATTATGTGTGATGTTTCTTCTTATCAACTGAACACAATTTGAATGAAGTGGGTTGTTGTTTTTCTCTTTTGGGAAGAAAAATGGGTTTCCATTTAGAATTGTGTGTATGTGTGTGTGTGTGGTATGTATCCAGCTATATTGCAAACCTGGAAAAGTAGGGCACAAAACCCTCACTTGACAAGTTCACCCACACTTTGTGGTGAACACCTGTTCCTGCAGCACCAACCTTGCACTCTCAGAAGAGTCTGATGTTGACAGCTCACTTCTGCCAGGGTAACTGTATGTCCAGTCACTGTGTCACACCACCAATTCCTCATATAGCTGCTACAGAAATCCTTTTCCTCTAGTGGTCAAGAACCCATAAGGCCATTTTCTAGTTGCTGTGAATCTGTCACGTCTGTGCTATCGTGTACCTTCTTAAGTTGCATCATAGCCAAGAAGAGCCTGTGACTTTTACTGCTGTTTGTTGGGGCTGCACACACTTGTGCATGCATGAGGATCTGCACCTTGTCCCAAGGGAAGAATGCACATGGTGTGTAGCTGAGGTGGCAGTGGACGAGCAGGGGACACTGAGCTTGTTCTTGTCCTCCCGGCCTCCGGTTGACATTGCGTGTCATGCTTTCATGCATGAATTTTTCTGGTTCCTTAGTGTAGGATAGCTGTGTTGGAAGCCATGGTGACAAAACAGCTGAGCAAAGCTGTGGTTCAAGGGTCAAGGCTCAACTGGCTGTCCCTTCTGCTCCAAGGGGTGATGTCTCTGCTGCCTGCATGAGAGGAGGCCAACCTGAGACAAGCGACAGCTTTTCTTCTCAGTCCTCTTCACCACTGCCTTCCACAGACAACAGGTAGAGAGGTCATTTTCATCCAGGATAAACTTAAAATTTTAATATTTTAGAGGTGAATACTTTAAATGAAACCGAAGAGCCAATCAAGGTACATTTAAGACTGCATTCACAGTAATTTGTAGAGTGTGGAATCCATCACTGGTTTTCTGTTGACCTTTATTCCTGTTGTAAATGTGGGAGGTTCTTTGAGTCCTGGTGAGGAATGCCCCATTTTAAAAATTAGTACATGTATATAGAGAAGAAGGAAAACTCACAAATGATCAGATAACTCACAAGAGAGAAATACAATTACAACGTTGTGAAAATACAACAGCTTTTGTCATGAGGGGGATGCACATTAAAGGAACAAGAGACACTCTTGCTTTTCACAGAATGACCTAAGTTTATAGAATCTTGTGTGCTGTCCAGTGGGGGAAATGTGTGTATTTAAGGGAGGATGTCTTGCAATAGGTTTAAAAGTCTTAATACATTGCCATGGTTTTATCTACAAGTTCTATATCTTGACTATTTTCAGAAAAACAAAAGTTTGGGAAAGGATGTTTTTGTTAGTGAGGTTAGAAACAGGAAGCAATTGTGAACAAACCAGGTAATCACTGAGGAGGTGAGGTGAGATCCACCACTGATCCATCAAGAAAGATGGGTTGGAAAGGTGTTCCCTACATGTGTGGAAGAGGGAGGCTATTAACACACAGTGCAAGCTTCCCTTTGTATTGCAATTCATGTGTCTGTGCACAGAGAGACATGCCTTAACTTCATGAAAAGAAGTCTTCAAGGACATATGACCAAATGTTCACAAGGGTTACCTCTGAGGGAAGACCACAATAGGCAATTATCTTTTTTTTAAGCCTCCGAAGTTTGTGTGAATAGGCAACGGATAGCTAGTTACTTTTGAGGAAAAATATTATCACTGTTTTCCAACAGTTAGATTAGAAAAGTACAATTTTATTAAATGTGACCTTGGGGTTTATTCTTGTCATTCTCCATGGACAATTAAATATCATTAACACGACTAAAACACAGAATTAAATAAGGTTTTTAGCCATGCATAGAGTTGGTTGCAGTCATACACATGTACCCCAATCCAATTTTTTGTGAAAAGAGACAGCAGTATTAGATTAAGTAACATAGTTGACAATGGGTCATTAGGGACAATTTTAAAAGCTGTTTTCATCGTAGAATGTAGTTTTGGAATGAATAGAAACAATTTCACAAATCAGATGAAAGTGGTGGCTTTGGGAGTAAGACTCAAGTGCTTCCTTCTGCTCCCTGTAAGGAACTCCCCGTTATTACCTCCATTCGAGGTCCCACAAAGCCTGGTTTACATCCCAATTTTACATGGCACATTAGAAATGGGAAGAAAAAATGAGATAATGTGTTAGCGTTTAAATGACGTTCTCACTGCAGTGGGAGGGAACAGGGGAGGGGGAGGAGGAATGGAGTGTAGACATGGCAAAGAATTTGGAAATAATTATAGTCTGTCATTTTTATCCTGGAGCCTGTTGCAGTCATTCCATAGGCTCGAAAAAGCCATGGAAGGCATTTGTCCACTGAAGACTCTGACACCCTCATAGGAACTCTGACTTTGTTTCCTTTAAATGAGATGCACCCTTACACTTCCAGTGACAAATGCCACCTCCTTGTCCCTTCCATCCTCGCCACCACTACTGCAAAGCTCAGGAGCTGTTCTGCACACAGCTGCAGCAGGTTCCCACAGCAAACTTGTCTTTGCCTCTGGTGTCCTTCATCCCTGATCTTTCTTGCTTTTTTTTTTTTCATATTTCTTCCTTTTAATTATTCTACCATTAGCAAATCGTAAGGTGTACAAATTGTAAGATAAAGTCGTTGGAAGTGACTGGCCTGTTCAGAATGGAATTTTTAAATATGTCACTCAGGTAAAAGGAACACTTTCCTTGATGACAGTGGCTAACTGTTCTGTGCACTGTTGTATCATGATAAGCAACATACAGAAAACATCACAGTATTGAACTAACATGGTACTTACCACGATAACAGTATTAAATAGCACTCTATAATACTTAATTAGCATTAAAATATCTGAGCTAGGAAGGACCTTTAGAATCATCACTTAGGAATCCATTTTAGGCATGAGAAAAAGCAGAAAAAAAACCCAAAGCGGATGATTCCAAACTAAGACTGACCTTCTGTGACACTGTGTTCTTTTTCTTCCAAGTAGGCTGCATTCTGTTACTACCTCAACAAGGAACAGTATGGCTGTGTTCTCCCGAGTCCAGTCTGTTCTGATGCGTAGGGCTTTGCCTTGGATGCATTTTTGAGTGGTAATTCACACAAGCAAGGGAATGCCTCAGTTCCCTGCCCTCCAGGAAGCTGTCTACCCCTTAACATTGCTGCCAAGAGCCCTGCATGAAAGTGGGTGACTTCCAACATCCTGAAGGCAAGTTGTTAAGTTAGTTATTAACTCAAGGAAAACACATTGCTGCCAACCTGACCTTATGGACGCCCGAAGGATAATTTTCATGATTCCACAGGGATGATGTTAGGACGCTGTTTCATAAATGCTAATTAAAAATGCATTGTGGGGATGGCTAGAGATAATGAAGTGTTAATAGTGAGATTTGCCATGGTGATCTCCACCTGCTTGAAGGAGAGGCAAGCCCTGTCCACAGGATCAGCATGGGTGAAAATAACCAGTTATTCTCTTGGTTTTTCTCTCTCCTCCCCCATGTTCAATGTGTAAGCAAATCATGTCAAAATGGACGTGGAAACTGTCCTGTTCTAGACCCCTGTCCCTTTGTACCCCTCCAGCCACCACCAGGCCCATCTGGTGGTAGTGTTGTCTCCAAGCCCAGCTCCCTTCTTCTGGCTCCTGGCTCCTCAGCTCACAGCCAGACTGCGGGCTCGGTGTCATTGAAATCAGATCATAGTGCTGCTTGCCTCGAGATTCTTCTCCGGTTCCTCACTCTCCACCCCACTAGAGTAGAAGCCGAGCTCCTTAGCCATTCCTAGGAAGAGCACATTCATAGGAAGCGCTCCTCTCCTGCCTGCCATCTTCCACGTGCACACCTGCTTCACCAGCCGCCTTGCTTTCCTTTTCAGGCACTAAGCACCATCTCTTCTTGGGGCCTTGCCCTGGGATGCTCTTCAGTGGACAAGGATAGACCTTGTGCCTTCACTCTCATGGGACTTCTGATCATCTGTCACCTTAGGGGTGACACCTTCTCTAAGCACTGTGTTCAATCCAGTGATCACTCCAAAACCCCAAAAGCAATATTTATTTACATATAGTTTTCTGTGATGCATTTCCCTTCAAATTGTTCTTGTCACTGGGAAAATTAGTTTATATTTACTTTCTTATTTGTTCATTACCTTCCTCCTCCACTCCTGACACGACTAGAATCTAAGGTTCTTGATAAAATGATTCTGTTTCTACCATTCAGTATATTCCTAAGGCTTAAAAACTGTTTGAAAAACAAGAAGCAATCAATGAATGTTGGTTAAGTGAATGAATAAATGTAGGAGCAGATGAATGAAAACAATGTAGTTGGGGAGTGAATGCTTTATTCTTGATTTCTTCAAATATATTGCCACATAACAAAAATTTGACTTACATTTTAGCATGCTTCAGAAATGTTTGCATTACACATAAGTTCTACTTCACTGCCATGAAAGGAAGTAATGGGATGAGTCACATGGTGTCACAAGCCCATGTCCTGCAAGTGAAAGACACCTGTCATGGTTTATGGGGACCCTCATCCCATATTTGCCTCCACATTGCTAAGTCAAGCGGGTCTCCAGCATTATCTAGTCTTTGAGTGACCTGTGCTGCCCTGCAGCAGCTGACAGTGCTGCTGTCATTGGCCACCCTCCCTGGCCTTGCATCCAGCCACACACAGATCAGAGAGCAGCTCGGGGCTTGGCATAGGATGATGTTGTAATCACAGTGGGAAGAACAGCCGGGAACACCACTGTGGGCCGAGGGAGCCAGGAGCACACCAGGAGTTCCACCTCAGGCCCAGAAATAAGTTCTTCTCCCTGTTTCCTTGACTCTTTCCTTCCCAGTCCATGGAGAAATCCTTGTTAGACAGGCTGAGTTTCTAAGACACGGTTCCTCATCTAAGGTTCACTTTTATTTCGAATTGACGCCTATTTTCTCCTTCCAATGAGCACATGTGCAAGGCATGCTGAGTTGAGCACAGGGACAAATGACAGTGCCATGTCCTGAAGCTTAGGAACTAAGTGTTGGTGAGAATGAGAACTGTAAATCATTTTAGCCACAGCAATGGTGAGCATGAAGCATGACCTCCCTCCCACTTTCTCACAGTGCTTCCAAAATAGGATCATGGACCCTACCATGCCTGTCGGCACTGTCGGGGCACCAGGCCTGGTGTGGCCATTGTCCTTGCCTGTGTGGCTCAGACGTGCTCTAGTCATGCCATGTCTGTCAGTATTGATCCAGGGAATATTTCAGATGTCTCTCTCTAGCTGTGCTTGGCTGAGAACTTCACCACCACCAGTTTTCACCTGCCGATATTGGAAGGGTTGAACTTGAACAGCAGTAGTGGTGAATTCTTAAATTTATGAGTCACAGGTCCCTGAGCTGAGAGACCCATTCCTGTCACAGATTCTAGAAAGGACAGCGTCAAAATGTACGTGGAGGAATTATCAAGAAGGCTATTTTAAAAATCAGAATGTGTTCAAAATTGTCCCGGCTTGATTTTATTGACTTTTTGTAATTTTTCCTCCCAACCTTTTCAGTAAAGACATCATTGTCCTGTTCGAATTATAATTTGTCTGTTAACTACTCAGATTTCCTGAAACAGTAGGTAAATTCAGGGTACGGCAGACAGTAAAGATGTGTGATCACACTCAGGGATATTCCAGGGCAGTCACAGGCTCACCCTATTTTTGGAGAGGCCCCTTGATTCTTGGTCTGTGCAGTCAGGTTTATGGACCTCACCCCTGCCTGGCTTTAGAGGAGTGTTCTCCTTGAGCACAAACTTACGAACCACACCTGCCTGGCATGTCCTTCAGTCCTCACAATAAACTCCTGGGATGTTGTGGATACATCCCTGGGTCTTATTTCTCTTCGTGGTGGGACTCGGTTCTGGAAACAGGGCTTTTCACACTGAGCTGATTTTTCCTGTTGATGTCTTGGCTTCCAGTGGATGTGGTAGATTCCCACACTCACATTGATCCCGTTCTTCTGGTGTTTGTTTGGACTTCTTAGAGGCATTCCAACAAGAACCTAGCACTGGTCATGGAAAGTTTGAGTTTGTCAGTTGAAGAAATGACTGTTTTTAAGGTAACTTTTGTTTGACTAGCATTCCTATTATTTGCAAAGTCAGTGTGTCCATGACTGTCTTCAATTACAATTTCACTTGAAATTGTTCTCTTCTTTGAGAGATGTGGTCATAACAGTGTGAAGATCATTTCAGTCATTTTATATAATATAGTTTGTCCAAGAAACAACTGTTAAGTTCCATGTTTGCTAAGATCAGTAGGACTTCAGAGGCCAGCCACAAAGCATGGCCAGGCTGTTTCTTCAAGTTCTGGACAGTACAATGGGGATGAACTGCGGTCCTGGCAAAGATCCTGACACTTGTTCTCTGGTTCTAAGCCACAAATGCAACCAGAGGAAAAATAAATGGGTAATCAGTACCTTTTGCTATCAGAATATTAGATGCTGAAGAGAGCTTCTCTTGAAAAGAGAAACAAAAGTACATTTAAACATTGAGCAAGATGTACTTGTATGTGAATTTTCCAAAATTATCCACAAATACTGTATATATAAACATTAAGTCCAGTAATATATAATATCAAGTCCAGTAAGACACAATTCGGAAGGATGGCGAGCACAGGAGTTGCATTTGGAGACTTGCAGCTTTAGATTTATTTTGGAATGGTTTTCAGCTAGATTTTTCTGTTGACCAATTGAAGATTTAGAAAATTTCCAGGATTTTCATTTATTCATAGGTATAATTATTGTAATCAAGTCAGAAGCACATAACCTCAGGGAGAAACTAACTGAGGCAAACGTAGCCACAGAGGACATGAATGTGACAGCTCTTCTTCTTACAGCTCCCAGCCTTTCCTCAGGCCAGCAGTGCTGTGTGTTCCCAGGAATATATAAGGCCTGACCCTGGGGGCCGGTATAGGTAGCCATATCTTGCATCCATTGGATTTTATTTCTGCAGTAATCATAAGAAAGATAGCGGTCAATTAACACTGAAAGGCTTAAGGACAGGCATCCTTAAGCCTCAATATAAGAGGATTTAAATTGAATTATTACTGTAGAACTAAATTTGGAATATAGAAGTAAGTGGAAAGATAATAATATGATCAAAAGTTAAGAGCAGTCAGTAAATTGACAAAATTATCTTTTGGCCTCTAGGAAATAATTTACATAGGAAATAGACTGAAATATGCCAGCTTGTCAGGTCCAAGTGCATATATTCTTTACATTAGTCAGTATTCATTTGGAAATGCATTAACATCTGCTGCTTTGAAAATTACTGTAAACTTTCTAATAGTCACTCGTCCACAAGACATGTGCACTGTTCTCTGATACATTAGAAGTTCTAGTTTTTCTTTCCAACTCCCCTGCTAATGGAAATCATCATAAATCTTCAAACCAGATTCCCCGATTAGAGCACTAGCTGACATTTGGAAATGAAAGAAAATCACAGTGTTTGATATGACAGACAATACTTACCATTTCGAAGTAATTTTGACTGAAATAATTATATATGTTTTATTTTCACACTTAACACTAAGTATTTTGCAAAGGTAAATAGAAGGGATTGTGAAGTCATTTAGCAGTTCTTTTTTCTGCAATTTTGTCTTTATTTTACCCATAGAGCTTCTTCTGCAAAAAGATTAATACTTGCCTTTATAATGCATGTATCGTTACAACAGATTCAGCTTGGTAACTCATGTCCGTGTCAAGTGGAGTCCTAACATTGGATGTGACATAGTCTCATCAAGCCACTGAGTGTTTAATACATGAAGTTTTGATATCAGTCTTTTTTAAATGGTGAGATAGATTTTTTTCTCTTTTGCTGGTACTGGCATTTGGACTTAGGGCCTCACACTTGCTTGGCAGGCACTCTCCCACTTGGGCCACACCCAGATCACTTTTGTTTTTAGTTATTTTTTCAATAGGGTTTCTCATTTTTGCCCAGGTTGGGACTTGGACCGTGATCATCCTACCTGTGCCTCCTGGTAACTGGGATTACAGTCACAGGACACCACATCCAGCCTGGGGTTGTCAATAAAATAGAAATGCAGTATAAGAAAGGAGTTTATTAAAATGTCTAAATATTGAAAGAATATAAAATCTGGTGATAGGTCATGGTTCAAGAGATAATTTTTGTCTGTTTACCTACTGTATAAGAAATCAATATTGAAAAAAAGATCAGAATGGAACATTTCCTTTACCTCATTGATGTGGCCATAAAAAATTAAACCAAGTCAGTCTTGTCATGTACTGGTTTCCATTTTCCACTAGTTATTTTGAATTATATTCATTCTTACATTCCATTCTTATGAGTTTCTGCTGGAGAAATGATATTTACTTTTTAAAAATTAACATAATATTTACTAATGTAAATTACAAATAATTTCAATATCAGAGTGTCACAATCATTCTTTACAGTTCTCATAATGGTAAGACTAAAAATGAACCAACTTTTCATCCTTTGTTAATACAGGAAAACATCAACTTGCCCTGCTACAAAAACAGTATAATTACACAATATTCATTGCAGTTTTCCTGTTCTCTCTAAATGCTGGTGACTTCCTTGTTAGTTACAAGAACAATGAAGATATTAGGATAATTAGACATTATAGTGAAGAAATATTTGCCACTTGTCCTGGCAAAAAAAGGAAAGTAGGATGCTGGATGAGGTGGTTCATCCCAGCTACTTGGGAGGCAGAGATCAGAAGAATCATGGTTCAGGGCCAGCCACTACCATCTCTAATACCAGCTATGTGGGAGGCCTTGGGAAGAGGATTATGGTGTGAAACATAAGACCCTATCTCAAAAATGATGTAAGGCAACAGGGATGAAGTAATAATAATTACTTCAATTATTAATTTTCAAATTACTTCAACAATAATAATAAATAAGCTAAGTGGTAATGCTTGCCTAGCAAGCATGGGGCCTGAGTTAAAATCCTAGTAGTGCCAAAAAATAAAATATGCCTGAAGCAGCTGGTCCTGTCTCGCCATGTTCAAAATATCTCAATTCTTTTTTTCTTTCTTTGTCACTGACAGCCATGAGACATGTGGCCCATTGTGGTATATGATTTGTCTCGGTGCTTCAAGACTCATGGTAGAATTACTTAACCTCATTTGTTACATCCGAATCACGGTGCCTTTTGTTGATGTCCTTATTGTTGTAAGGTTTAAGTCTCTCTAGAGTTATAGAAACATTGGTCATTTTTAGAGTTTAAAACACGCCCTAGTGCTGGAGGAGTGGCTCAGGTGGTACAGCACCTGCCTAGCAAGTGTGAGGCCCTGAGTTCAAACCCCAGAACCATCAAAACAGAAAAAAAAAGTAAGAAAAAAAAAAAAAAACACACCCTAAACTTTTTAACTAAATTGAATATTAGAGATTGCATAGAGTTAGATCTTATACAGGTGCTATAGAAATAAGGTTATACATTTAAAAATCATTTTAGAATTTTTCTTGATTTATAACCTGCTTAAAGACTAACATTTGATTTACATACAGCTAAAATCACTTCTTTCTTCAAGATTTTCCTTGAGTGTAGAATAAAAGTCACATCCTTCTATGATAAAGAAGTATTCCTTACTTTAGTGAGTTTGTGGAAGAAAACTTCATTGTGCTTGTTTGTGGAAGAAAACTCACTCCATTTCTGAGATTAAAAGCAATAAATGTTTGGCCTGGCCAGTTTGCTTCAGTCAATACAAAATACACCGTCCTCTAAGGCCTGTGAGGCCTCTGTCCTGTGAGAACCACTCAGCTATTTTCTCCACTGACGTGGAAGAAAAGCTGGAATACACATTTTTCCATGTACTGTTATGTGATAGTGCACAGGAGTTAAAGATGTCATTCTTTAGAGAAATGCTTCCTCTGATTGTGAACTATCACTTACTGTGTCTAAATTTGTTCCACTTTTTTTCAATATATTGGAAGTGTTTCATTTCCAATGTGCAGAATTGAAAGGTTACAAATTCAGAAAATGGTCATGTGTCATTTAAAAATAAACAAAGCATGTAACTTAGAAGAAAATCATTTAGAAAGATTAGGTAGTATGAATACTGGAGAATTTAGAGTTGGAATTCAGAATTTAGAGTTTAGTTTATGACCTTCAGAAGGTCATTGTGCCTCAACCTAGTTGAGGCCATCGTCGCGTCTCTTTGAGGATCTACTAAGAATCTATTAAAATGATACATTTGGATCCACTTTCCATATTAGAAAGCAAAGGCCACTGGACTAATATGCCAGCACTAACACGAGAAGTCACATTCTTTATCATTTCATCAATCAGTAAGAGCATCATCTTTATTTGTTATGTAAGTGTTGACTGAGAACACCGTTTGTGGTGTCTTCCAAGTCAGAGAAATGAAAATCCATTTACTCTGTGCCTTTCAGCTATCACTGATAGTTTCTTTCAAAACGAATTCTTGAAAGAGCTACAACTGGAGGCGATTTAGAAACAGCAAAATTTACTACAATTAGTAGTAGAGGAAGAATTAATGAAGACAATGCTGTAATGATCCAGGAAGACAGCATTCAATTCAGAGAGTTAATTCTGAATTACTATAAATGTATTTTCTTCAGAAAGAAATTGTTTCATAAGAAAATGGCTACTGTTATGAAGCAGTGTCCTCTGTATGAAAAATAAAAAATACATGTTACACATATGAGGAAAATGAGTTGCATTATAACCAAAACGCTGGCATTCGCTCAGATGTAAGTACAATGTTCTCTCTCATTATATTTTCTAGAAATCATTTCCCTGAGACCCTTCACTATAGACTCTTCCCTAAACCGAATCCTGAGAACTGGGTTGGCCACTCTCCCTCCCAGTTAGTCAACAGTGATTAGAACCTGGATTGTGACTTCCCTTGCTGAGTTTCCTAGTAAAACCTACACTCCTGACTACCGGGACCAGTTCATTCAGGACACAGTGCCCTTGGAGCTCAGGAGGGTCCTTGTCACTGGAGTCTGAGTTGTCCCAGGAAAGCTGGCCTCAGGGTCAGCGAGTGTGGCCACAGCAGAGGCCATTGTCCCATGTGGGTTTAGTTACCAAAGGAGATAGGATTCTGGATTTTGAGACTTTGAGGGATACAATTCGTACAATAGAGTAATGACAGGATTTATGGTTGAACCCCAAGAGGGTGGCTGGATGAAACGATACTCCTCAGAGCGTGGTCAAGGACTTGAGAGCTGGGGATGGGACGGTGGGAAGAACAGGAAGAATGGGGGCTCGGGAAGGGAGGGATGGTGTTCAACGCTCAGTGATGGAAGTGATAAGAATGACGAACTAAGGATACATGCTGGGTAATTTTAAGTACAGAAAGGTGTGCGTTCAGGAAGCAGGATTGGCCTGGTGCATGATGGACTGGAGGACACACGAAACAGACAAGGGACAGGCAGCACTCTCTGGGGAAGATCCATGAAGCTCCCAGAGCTGGGGTTGTCAGGAAGATTAACACGATCCTGAATGTGATCGACTGGTGCATACTTGATGCTCAGCCAACAGAAGCATTTGCTAGGATGTTCTTAAACTAAGGCCTTAGTCTCCTAGTCCTAAAAACACAATCTGGAAAGCATCTTAATCTTACCCTTTGTTATTTTCTGTTTTCATTATGAAGTGTGATGGTATAGAGACTTTAAGTGTTATGAATAATCACTTTAGGAGCTCTGTATAATTGAAAATTAACACAAGGCTCTAAAGGCGTTCTCTTTCATTTTGCATTTTCACTAAAGGGACGTTCTCCCGTGTTGGAGGGAGTTTCCAGCGAGATGAGGCAGTGTGCAAAGCATGTCATTAGATATAACGTTGTTATGCTCAACAATAACTGAAGTACCAAAGCTGAGATGATTTCAGTTGATTTGCTATGCGCCTGAGAAAGGGCGGGGAAATAAATGGAAAATCCTATGAAAGTACGCGTTCCTCCAGAAGTCCCATAAATCCCCCTTTCCAACTGCAGCCACTCAGCCAGGGCGTCAGTTCCATGTGCTGCCCCTGAATGGAACAGCTGCTTGTCTCAGCTCTGTGACATCCAAATTGTCCCTTGCTCCCCCAAACGTGTGGTGAGACCGAGCACTTAGATGTATGGAAGAGTTGTTTAAGATGTGTAAAGATGAGACAACTGTATTTCTAAAAAGTCCTGGAATACAGTAACAAGATAACTTCCTAAATATCTTTATAAATTTCCCAGAGACCCTCAAGAGAAGGCACACAGGGGGAGAGCTTCAGCACATCTCACGGTGACATGCTCATTCAAACCTCTGCTTGAATATGGGAGTAAAGTGAAATTTTAATATGTGAAAAGTATCATTCCAGTAACACCACAATGATTGAACAAAGGAAATTCAGGTTATTGTCATATTTTTAACTTTAAATCTTAAATCAATAGATAAAAGTTTTGCATGCATTTGGAATTGTACGAACTTCGTCTGAGGTAAGAAACCCACACACACTTTACAACCACTTGGCAGGTGTCAAGGGAATCACTCCAAAACTGACCATGGAAGGCAGAGATGCCACTTTCACGAGTATTGTGCAATATTCTCCTGGCAATTTTAGTTATTACTAAATAAGAGAAGAAAGTGAGGTATACATATTTAAATAAAATAAGGTACGCATTTTTAAATAAATTGAGGTCCACATAAATTGAGGCCTCCTGAGGCTCCGTCACCCTGGAAGCACCCCACACTGGCCGGGTGATTTGCCAACCCCACAGCTCAGCTCAGGCTGTCACTCTGTCTGGGATGGTCTTTCCTTCCATCTCTCTCCACCCAAGGCTATGTCCAGGTCTGGCTGAACTTGACTCTTTGTGAAATTTCTCTGACCTTTTGCTGGAAGAACTAACCATTTCTTCCTACGTCACCCTCAACCCTCAAGGCTGTATGTTGCAGGTGGTTGTGCCTGGTGGAGTTTTGCAAATTTCTTAATGGTAAGATGTTGTTGCTTCCTTTTTCATCTTTGTTCAGCTAACTCCAAACAGGAAGTAGTCAGTAGTACTCAGCGGGCAATCTGAACGCTGCACTTAGAACTCAGTACTTCGGGAACCTTACAAACTCCAACAGGCTAAATCCCGGGAGTCCCTGCTGGAGCTATTGCAGGCAGCAGGGAAGGCTGTAAGGCCCCAGGTCAGGCAAGAAGATGCAAGAAGACCACCATCCCGAGGTGTTTTATAACAGTGGTCAGCTCCACAGGAATCAGGAATATCTGAGAACGTCACTGTGTTGCAGAAATGTATAAAATTGAGTTCTGCAAAGAAGTGTGTTTCCATGAAAAGCCCACCTCATCTCTGTCTCTTCTTATTAAGAACCTTGAATTCATGATAGAAAAAAGTCCATCCAAAGTTTTAGCATTAACACTGTCCACAAGTAAAGACCTCTACAAGGAAAACTATACACTTCTGAAGAAAGAGATTGAGGAAGACTATAGAAAGTGGAGAGATCTCCCATGCTCATGGATTGGTAGAATCAACATAGTAAAAATGTCTATATTCCCAAAAGTAATCTACATGTTTAATGCAATTCCCATCAAAATTCCAATGACATTCATTAAAGAGATTGAAAATCTACCATTAAATTTATGTGGAAACACAAGAGGCCACAAACAGCCAAGGCAATACTCAGTCAAAAGAACAATGCTGGAGGTATCACAATACCTGACTTCAAACTATATTACAAAGCAATAACAATAAAAACAGCATGGTACTGGCACAAAAACAGACATGAAGACCAGTGGAACAGAATAGAGGACCCAGATATGAAGCCAACTTGTCTTTGACAAAGGAGCTAAGAACATACGATGGAGAAATAGCAGCCTCTTCAACAAAAACTACTGGGAAAACTGGTTAGCAGCCTGCAAAAAACTGAAACTAGATCCATGTATATCACCCTACACCAAGATTAACTCAAAATGGATCAAGGATCTTAATATCAGACCCCCAAACTCTAAAGTTGATACAGGAAAGAGTAGGAAATACTCTGGAGTTAGTAGGTATAGGTAAGAACTTTCTCAATGAAACCCCAGCAGCACAGCAACTAAGAGATAGCATAGATAAATGGGACCTCATAAAACTAAAAACTTCTGTTCATCAAAAGAAATGGTCTCTAAACTGAAGAGAACACCCACAGAGTGGGAGAAAATATTTGCCAACTATACATCAGACAAAGGACTGATAACCAGAATATACAGGGAACATAAAAAACTAAATTCTCCCAAAACTAATGAACCAATAAAGAAATGGGCAAGTGAACTAAACAGAACTTTCTCAAAAGAAGAAATTCAAATGGCCAAAAAACACTAAAACAAAATTGTATGAGCAAACAACAGCAGCATTCAACTGTAGAGTATTTCTCATTTTCTTAAAATTTCATTCAAAGTATATTTTGCCTGTATTGTGGAAGTCAGCACCTTTGAACAACTTTAGATACCATGTTTATTTTTATCATGTCTTTTTACTTTATCTATCTATCTATTTGGGGGAGCATTGGGATTTGAACTCAGGGCCTTACAAAGCAAGCACTCCACACTTGAGCCATGCCTCTAGCCCGTAGTTTTAAGTTTTTTTCAGATAGGGTCGAGAGTTTTTGTCCACAGCCTGGACCACAGTCTTCCTACTTTTGCCTCCCATAGGCAGTACCACTATGCAAGCAATTAACAAATATGTGGAGAAATTTATTGACATTCTATGCACCAGCATACTCTTAATTAGTACTTTTGAATAGCTAAGTTACAAACCACAATACTGGGCTAGAAGAGTGGCTCAAGTGGTAGAGTGTCCACCTGGCTAGTGTAAGCCCTGAGTTCAAATCCCAGTACTGCCAAAAAAAAAAAATCAAAACCTGAATACAGTAAGCCTAAAGTGCAATAAACTCTGAACGTGTTGATTGAATATTCAAATGCTAGAGTTTCATGTATCCTGGATGTGACTTGTTTTAGTCGAAATGAATCCAACAGCCTTTCTGTCCCCATGGTCACCATCTCTCTACTTCTAAGATGCTACTAGACTGAACACTTGATGATAAGCAGAGTAGTTACCTTAGTTTCCTCTCACAGAAGCACAGAAATAGCACTGTGAGTCAAATTCTTCTGAGTTATAAAAGGAAGTGCACATTCAAGGTCACACATTCCACCGATATATGTCACCACAAAAATTAATAAACAGATTTCTTTAAGACATTTGTAGCCCCTTTGACTTTCAGAGCAGAAAATGTCTGAAGGCTTCACTGAGATAGGGACCTGGAATCCCAGGTGACATCAGGAAAGTTGGACCAAAGCTGCATAACTAGATGGAGTCAGAAGGTCACGTCTAAGGACATCAGGCGGCCACATTCTCAATTTATCCACACAGTGTGTGCAGACAAAGCTAAAATAGTCCTGAAACTCTCGGGCAATGTAGATACATACATTTTCCAAAGTTGGTAGCTAAATTCTTTCTTTTTATTTTCTGTGCTAATTGCAATTTAGAAATTTCCTTTTTTGTAATTATGGTCATGTTTTGGTTTGGCTTTTTTGCTTTAAGACAGAGTCTCACTAATGCAGCCCAGTACGACTGGAATCCATGATCCTCTATCCTCACCTCCTGAATGCTGGGATTACAGATGATCACCACCAAGCCAGAAGTTATTCAGGCCCTGCCTCTTCAGTCTGCACACACACAACTAGCAATACTGTAGTAGAGAGGATCCAGCCATGGTACTGAGGGTAAGGATCGATCAATTGATAGTGTAGCAAAACTCGTGTTTTCAAGTCCACGCTAGGGGGATGGATAGGGACAATTGAAGTTGCGTTTTCATTAACAGAATGTACACAGAGGGAGAAATATGAGGTTAGCAATTCCAAGTCATCTTTGCTCATGCTCCATAAAGAAAATGTCTTCTTCCAGATCACCACAAGTCTCTCTCCACTCCCTTTATCCTCTGCCCTTTTTTTTCTTTTTGAGAGCAAAAATATATTTATGGCAGTTTCTCTTGTTTAAGCATTTAAGGATTAGTGACAATCTAAGGACACCATGGTTTCTATTTCTGTGCTTTACACAGTGAATTTTCTTCTGTCATACCTGCAGCTATCGTGTGTGTGTGTTGTCTAAGGAAGGGACTCCCTTTGCCAGTCTCTCCCATCATCACACAGCTTTGATGCAACAGTGAATGTGTGAGAACTAGGGATGGAGATGGATACGAACCACGTTCTTCTCTCAGACCTTGGGCAGCCTGGTCAGGCATACTGTTTCTGCCCTGTGTTCAAAATTCTGATTTTCTGGGCTTTCTTGTGTTTTGTTGCTAGTATCAGCATTGATTTGAACTCTCAAAATCTCTGTGCTGTTTCCATTGGGCTTGTAAATGGAACTGACACATGCAAGATGGCTCCGCTGAGAGCACTGGGCCAGCAAGCCTCCTTTGTCATGTCCACAGTCATAAATTCTCACGTGTGTGCCAAGCTGAGGAGTGGGTAGGCATTTGCTCCACTGCTGTGTGGAGCACTTGTGTCTGCTGAAGTGTAGCACTGCCTAAGAGAAATGGTTCCCAACTTTTAAAGTCATTACTTACCCCAGCTGGCAGAAGCCTCAACAGGTGCTGACTATGACTTGACTTTGCTTGTTTTCTTGGCTGTTTTTTTTCCTTGCTAAATATTGGTGCCTTCCTGTTTCAGAGAGGTATCTAGTTAATGGTCACTGACTGCTTCTAGAGTACTTTCAAGCTTACAGTCAGTGTTTCACTATCACTGGACGTAAGTTATAAACCTATTTCCCCCAAATTTCTAAGAGACACCCATTTTCACATCTCACTAGAGAAATGTTTTTATATTCATAAGGGAGTAGAAAAACAAACTGTTTAGCAAAATGACATAAGTTCAGGGCTTGAAACCATTTATAGTAAGGTCTACTCTAAGTACAGACTTGACTTTTGCTCTGAGGAGGGTTACAAAATGGAGCTCTCTTGACCGATGTACAGTGAAGCTGTAATTCATAGGGCATGGTCCTTGTGAATAAATGGAATGTTGTTTATGAATCTGAGTGTGATTATTCATAATTACAGCCTATTTCTCATCTGGGAGGGCGGCACACACCTATAATCCTTGCATGCAGGAGGCTGAGGAAAGAGGACCATGAGTTTAAGACCAACCCAAACTACATAATATTCTGTCTCCAAGAATAAAAAAGCAAAATGAGATTATTTCTTCACACCCATATCTAGGAAAGAGTCCAGCAGTGAAAGAAATTTCTTTACGTCTTTGACCAGATAAAATAAAGGAAAAAAATTATACATATATCAAGAGATTCCATCTTGAAAACAAAACAAAACAAAGGCACTGGCATTTTCAGGATTGCCCACAGCCTTCCTTTTTCAGGGATTGTGCGGGATAGAATTGTGAGGTCTCTTCACATTGTGTGTCAGCTCTCATTACTCATTAGAAGAGCACACAGACAGACCGAGAAAGCTTGTTTTTATTAAAGATATTGCAAAGCCCTGAAAGCAAGATAAAAGCTTGCTGTTCTCCACGGTTGGCAGAAAAATCAATGTGGAAGAAGAGAGAGAACCTCATCCTTGGCCTTCAAAGGATATTGACGCTGTAACACAATAAAAGTATGGTTCACAGGATTAAAATACGCGAAATATAATTCTAAAAGAATTCAGCAAACTTTTAATGAATCCCATGTCCTTAGTTGTATTTATTCTTCTACAGATACAACTTCTCACACAGTGCACATTCATGCCTACAATTTGTCATTTACAAAGTCATCAGACAATAGAAGTTAAGCACTCCTATCAGGCATGGAGTGCAAACCTGCCACAGCCCTGCGGGGAGGTGATCTGAGTGGACGACCCTTGCAGCCCCATCGTGGAGCAGCGTGGACAGCAGGGGAGCCATGGAGCCTGATGAAGGGCCCCTTCCAGGGCTCTGTGCTGTAGGGAACAGAGTAAGGGTATTTGACATGAATGTTAAAAAATATTAAAAAGGGATTTCAGTGCCTTTTAGTGGTGAAATTCTCCAGGATATAATCATCTTCATCCAAAGTCCTAGAGGAAATAAGGCATGAAACACAACATGAAAAGGAGTGTGACTCACTGAATATCCAGTGCTACTGCCTTATGGGCTCTTCTTCAAAGGGGCTGGGTGTGATTTGGATCATTAACCAATAAAATCCATGTTCAGATGACATTGAAACAGCTGAGCACAGGGTTAAAGGCAAGGCCCTGGAGTAGAAAGGAAGGAGAAAGTGAAGTTAATGTGGAAATATTTTATAACCTTTATGTAAACCTAGTGTCTTCCTATTCATTATTGAGATACATCGATGAGACATAAAGACTAAAAATCATTGACAAAACACAACTTTCTGTGCTTTTGAATAATATTTTATGATTATTTTCCTATCAGATATATGTGGGGATAGACATGGAATTGGGATTATGGGTGAAGGCAACTTGTTAACACTGCGTATAGTACCCTACATGTAAACCAGAAATGACTGAAATACGATGATACAGACATTCGTTAAAAGTTTGATTATTTCATTACAGTTAACATTGTACATATATATATGGAAATGGCACAGTGAAATTCTCTGTACCACCATGATTCCAAACTAATAAAATCATTAGTGAATCATTGTTAAAACATGTAAATTCCACAAATTGTTCATTTTAATGCTAGAGGTAGTTGATAAATTTTTATATTTACCCACAATCTTATTCTTTGCATGGCTTTTGAGCAGTTTGTCAGTTTTTGTTTACCTGGAGTTGTGCTCATTGTTTAAAGGACATTTTCATGTGAGGTAGACATGTTGGCATTTTATTGCAGTCCCTGGAAGATACCATCCATTACCTTCCACCTTCCATTTTTCTGTTAAGAAATCAGCTGTCAGACTATTCTTGCTTCATTGACAGTCATTTTTCTACAACTGATGTCAAAATTTCCCTTTGGAATTTGATCTCTTGCATATGCTTTCTACCTTTTTGTTTCTGCTTCTTGATGGCTTTAATCATTCTGAAATATTATCTGCCCATTTTTCTTTTATCCTTATGGAGAAATTTATTTAACATTCCAAACTTCTCTGGCAATTGTTCTGTATTGGCTATTTTTTTCTATATTGCCCTATTGTTTTACTGAATTTTCTTCTAGTTCTCAATCTCTTCAACTTCGACTAATAAGTGTTTAAATTACTTAAATTTAAAATTTCAACTTGCCTTTTGAAACTATAGACTATCTACTTCTTTTACATTTTGTAGATTTCTAATTCTCTGATATTCTTTATCATGTCTTCTTCTGTCTGGAAGATATTAATAATGGCTATTTTGTCTTATTTTTAATTTATATTATTTGTACAAAGAATAGATTTCATTGAGTTAAGATTATTTTAAAATCAACTTCTGGTAACTTCAATGTCTTGTGATTCATTTTCTAGTGTGTGTTTTCCTCCTAGTTTTTGATCATTTGGCCATGTCTTCTAGTATACTGGCTACATTTTTCTTGACTGTGGGACATTTGCATGATAACTCATAAGATAATTGCAGATTCTGCTCGAGGTTTGTTTCTACAAGAGGATTAATTCTACTCCAGGCAGGGACTTGGACTGACTGAGCAGATTAAGTTAATGTAACTTAGATCTGAAATGTTTTGAGGTGGATTTCATGTTGGGGAGAAATGACCCCTCCTAGGAGTGCCCTGGCTGAGTGTGGCCCTTCGGTGATTCCCCACTGACATCCTCTGTGTTCATCAGAGCCTGTCCTCTCTCAAGAACCCATTTCCATTCTCTTTCTACTCCTGCGAGACACAGAGGCTCTGCAGAGCTTCTGGACTCACTAACTGGAAAATGAGTAAGAAGTGAAGAGTTGAGCCCCCCCCTCAGTGCTTCCCTTCTGTCCCTCACATTGTCTCCTTGCATTGCTGTTCCTGCTCTCATAACTGCCAGGCTTTTAAAGCCATCATGATCGTCTCTGTTCCCATTTTGTCTGGCTTTGCCTTCTTGGCTAATCAGGAGAGCAGTGTGATAAAGAGCTCTCATGGCCAGAACAGAACGAGTCCTGGGTGATTTTTGTCAATCAGTCTTCTACACTAATAATAGCCTTTGTACTTGCTTAGCATGTACACAGTATGTTCCAAGCATGTCTGCAGTTCTCACTGCAGTCTTTGACCACCGAGTAGCTCACAGAGCCACACAGTGAGGTCACAGAAGCTACAACCCAGAGCTCTTTTGCTGTGGTGTGCTGCTTCTCTCCTTCACCACTCAGCTGCTGAAGACTCTTTGGCACTGCAATCAGAGCTGTCGTTCTTCAGCTAAAGTGTCCTCAGTGAAACCTGTTCTAGTGACTGTCCTGTGGCTGAGGTGACAGTGCATACAGTGGACATTCTGGGCTCACTCGAGGCATCATAAGAGCATTTAGATTTGCCTTAGAGCAATGTGTCCCTTACTCCACCTCCAGGCTCCAGGGTTTATTTGCTCAGAGCCCAGAGTGGCAGTTTCTCTGCAGGAGCTTTTGTCCCCATAATGGTCCAATGTCAGCACCTACTAGAATTGACCAGAAACTGCTGGAGCTGATCTGCCTATCTGAGCCCAACTGGGAACATAGCCTGAGTACACAACTCCTCCTTTTCAACTACCTTTCTTTTAAATCTGAGAAATCAATCCCTAATTTTTGTGTTCTAAAATAGGAGTTCTAATGATACATTGAGTGTTTTTACAGTGCTGGCTAAAATGAATGTAAGTTATTTATTTTAAGTAAATTCAGATTTCTTGGGTATTTATTCTATTAAAAAGTAATCTCCTATTCAAAACACATCCAGTTTACAAACTAGAAAATAAACGCTGGCAAGATTGGCCTAACAAAAAAGAATGAAAGTTTAAGTCACATCTTCAATATGGTATAATGTATATCAAGAGGTAATAAAATTTAATTCAATGAGTATATATTTACTCAAAACATCACGAATCTGTATCTGCCTTTTTTGAAAATAAAATATTTTGTGATGCCTGTTACTAACTTTAATATAAAATATATTTTTAAATTCACAAAATATTTGCATCAGACCAAGTAAATATGTAAACAGAATTTACTGCTCATGGATGCTATTTTTGAATCAAGTTTGGCATTTCCAACAATCATTTCTAATTAAAATTACTGGACTATTTCACATTACATTTCCATTATAAAATTTAATTTCATGCATATTCTTTAATGAATAGATTTATTACTCAGCAGTTACTGAATGTGTATTATGTGTGAGGTACGGGGTACACAGTGACGGCTGAGATGATCATGAACCATCCATCTTGACACCCAAATGTTAAAAGTGAGCATAAGTCTTAGGAGGTGCAGAGATCATGGAGAGGAAGAACAGGAATGCAGGCAGTTGCTTGTATTCAATGAGTTTCCAGTGCAGACTGAAGCCAAGGACGGACAGGTCCCTGTCCTTCAACATGGGACATAGTTACATTGTCATCTCTCTCACACACAGTAGCCACACAGAGGTGAAAGGGCACAGAGTTGGCATGGGCAAAGATGCACATGGACAGGTGAGGAGTTGCAAATGTGGCGAGGAGCTCACACCTGGACACTGAGCTTAGACCTGGACACCTCCAGCATCTGAGCTGGAGGTTGGGCTGTGCCCTCAGTGCAGGTTCATATATGAGGTCATGTGCACACCCTCCCTGGGTCTCGGGTTCTTAAGGAGGCTGGCAGTGTATCTGCCACTTACGTTGTCTTATGTTACAAGCAATAGCTGGTGCAGCTGAGTGTCCTAGAAATATATGACCATTTTTAATAAGGAAGAAATTTTTTCTCTCTGTCTCATTCTCTCTTACTCTCTCTTTCTCTCTTTCCATAAACACACAGATAGAATCCAAAAAACACAATCACATACATAATAACCTAAGTTGTTATCATAAAGATACATGACCACTTTTAAGAATATGACATTACATTTTTAAGAAAGCTAAAATGTACTTTTAGCAATATAATCATAAAAGTATGAAATAGAATGATACTTATTTATGGAAATACTTATATACTTGTACAAATTATGCAGTCATACACATGGAAAATTTTTATCAAAACTTTGAATCTTCGGATTGGACATGATAGTGCATAACTGAAATCTCAGCTATTCGGAAAGCAGAAATAGAAAGACTGCATTTGGAGCCTAGCCCAGACAAAAAGTTAGAGAGACCCCATCATGAGGAATAACCTGGCATAGTGGTGCATGTCTATGGTCCCAACTACAGGAGAGGTAGGAGGACTGCACTCTTAGGGCAGCTTGGGCAAAAGCACAAGACACTTTCTTAAAAATAAGCAGAAAAGGATGCAGGGTGCTAAAGCTGTAGAGCTCTTGCCTGGCAAGTGCTCAAATGCTGAATTTAATCCCTAGTTGAAAAAAGGATTGAATCCTGGAGGTAAATAGAAAGAGGGAAGAAAGATGGCTGACGATGCATTAAAGATCGGAAATTCCAGTGGGAATGGCCCTGGACGCTCCAGAGACGCCGAAACAGGTAGCAGTGGACCCCTGCAGGGGGTTTTCATGGCTTCCTCAGAGGGAGTTCACTTCCCTTTCTGAAGTCTTATTCTTAAGTAACTTCTTGTCACTTTTAATTGGGGCTTGTTGTAAACTGTTATTATGCAAATGTTTACTATAGAAAAAATCTTGCAGTATGTAACACAGCACCCTGCAGTTAACAAACATTACATATATACATATGTATTTGAGTTTAATTAATGAAAAAATGTTACTTTAAAAGCTTAGCTAATCTTTTTAATTAAATGCATTGATCTAGTATGTTTCCATAAAGTTTTCGCAAGATGGTTTAAAACCCACGTCTAACAAATGTGCTTTCTCTCATGCTCATAGAGACAGGCTTTAACAAAATGGGAAGTTGATGTTTTGAGCGCTTGTGGACAGGCTTATGCTTGTTTAATTCACACTGCAGAGCATTTCAGTCCCTTTAAAGTGCTTGTTAGCATATGATAAGATGAGAATCTTTGAACACAGATTTAAGAAATAGAGGAAGCCACACTAACTAAAGTTAAATGGTGGACAGGAGCTAAGTTAACGTCTGGTGAGTGCTGATCAATGCACAGCTCTTAAGCCAAGTCCTATTTTACCAAATACAGGATCTCGAAAAGCCCCACATTTGCAGAGGCTGGGTCTATCTGAGTTTTCTTTGGCCACCATTGTTAAATTATTCTTAGGCTTGTTGAGCCTATATTTATTCATTTAAATGTGTTTATTCTAGGGAGGACTGCTATGTGACAGGGAATATGCAATGTCAAAGAATGGAACAGGCAAGACTAAGAAACATGTTTCTTAATAACCGTTTCCCTAGCAGGGGGGAGAAATGACCCAAGCCTTGTATGCACATATGAATAATAAAACAATGAAAAAAAAAACTTAGAAATAAGTATCTATACACAATGGAATTTTATGCAGCCATGAAGAAGAACGAAATGTTATCATTCGCTGGTAAATGGATGGAACTGGAGAACATCATTCTGAGTGAGGTTAGCCTGGCCCAAAAGACCAAAAATCATATGTTCTCCCTCATATGTGGACATTAGATCAAGGGCAAACACAACAAGGGGATTAGACTATGAGCACATGATAAAAGCGAGAGCACACAAGGGAGGGGTGAGGATAGGTAAGACACCTAAAAAACTAGCTAGCATTTGTTGCCCTTAATGCAGGGAAACTAAAGCAGATACCTTAAAAGCAACTGAGGCCAATAGGAAAAGGGGACCAGGTACTAGAGAAAAGGTGAGATCAAAAAGAATTAACCTAGAAGGTAACACCCACGCACAGGAAATCAATGTGAGTCAATGCCCTGTATAGCCATCCTTATCTCAACCAGCAAAAACCCTTGTTCCTTCCTGTTATTGCTTATACTCTCTCTACAACAAAATTAGAAATAAGGGCAAAATAGTTTCTGCTGGGTATTGAGGGGGTGGGGGGGAGAGGGAGGGGGAGGAGTGGGTGGTAAGGGAGGGGGTGGGGGCAGTGGGGAGAAATGAACCAAGCCTTGTATGCACGTATGAATAATAAAAGAAAAAGAAATAAAAATAAAAATTCACTTACAAAAAAAAAAAAAAGAAAGAAGCACACACACAAAAAATAACCATTTCCCTTATTCTTCAGCGAACTTTCTGTCAAGTGCAGGTAGAGGGAAAGTCAATAGGCTGCAGGAATAGATGTCACACTGCAGGGCAGAGAGCACTTTGAAGAAGCAATGTGTGCTGTCTTACTGAGCATTCAACAGAAGACTCAGAGAGGAAGTCAAGGGAGCTGTGAAGGGGAGCTTCCTTCTCAGAGATTCTCACCCAGCCTGAGAGCACAGGATACTCAGGCCTGAGCACAGGACTAACTGGCTTGCACCGCAAGACGGGGTCTGCCCAGTGGGCAGCGGGGAGAAGGCTGAGTGCTGTCCTCTTCAGAGCCTGGGGAGGAGCAGGGCTTGCAGTCTGGGTCTCTTTACAAAACTAAACTCCCACTCTGAGAAAGCAGACCTTTACATGAGGACATTTGAGGAGCTGGGTCACAGCTTTTAGAGGCAACTCAGAAATAGTCTCCAAAGTATTTTGGGAAATCCTTGTTAGATTTGTGTGGTCTCCCAAGAGGACAGCTCTGGATCAGCCCAATGGAAGAGCTTTGGGCTATTCAGTAAATTTATTCTGTCTTACCTTGGCTTTAATACATTCAAAAGAAAATTTGCCTTCTAGAAATAAGAAAAAATAATCAGTGCAAATAAAACCCACAAAGAAACATTAGGGAAGATTAGCATATGTTATATACATATTATGTAGAAAAGCACAAATTATCACATAATCTTTGTTGGCCTGTTCATAATCAAAGCGATACTTTAAAAAAATAAAAATTCAAGAGCTAATATCTGTCACCATGGAGATAGGTCCACACTGTGTTTACTGAATTAAAACACTTAGCTGAGAGCTTTGGGGGTTTATACATGCATAAATCTAAATAATAATCCTATTAAGGCTTGAAAAAGTCTTTAATCATACCGTAACAAGTAACTAACGTGGTGGGAAATGCATGAAATAAAACTAGATTGTTTTCGGTATTAATACTTAAATCAATTTTTGTAAGTATTTTAATATTACTTAATTAGGATGTATGTGGATAGATATTGTGACGTATATTTCTAAATACTCATGTTAAATTTGGAAAGTGATTTTCAGAGTTCTAGCTACTGTCTCTATACAATGAAAACAA
Source organism: Castor canadensis (assembly GCF_047511655.1). NCBI lineage: Eukaryota > Metazoa > Chordata > Mammalia > Rodentia > Castoridae > Castor > Castor canadensis. The sequence continues at coordinate 112,215,892 of NC_133399.1, forward strand.
TTATTTGCATGTTTTCTTTTCTTCATTAAATATTAATTGAGCACCTATTACATATAAAGCTTTAGCTAGACACTGGATTCATAGTGACCCAACACCCAACACACCATCTCCAGAAGAACAATTTCAGATGTGGTCCTTGCTGTCGTGCTGCAGCGGGGGACGTTGTTGATTAAAACTCGAATGGATGGATGTATGCTTTCCACCCAACTACGACTATGAACAGAAAGCTGTACTAGGGCTCACCAAGGAAAGAATCAAGTCTGGGTTGTGGGACAAGGAAAGGCCATGGCAAGTCGCCTACTTACTCCTCACTGAATGATGGGCAGGAGGGAAAGGAAGAAAGGCGGAGAGACTCCTCCCTGTCACCCTGCGGCAAGCAGAAGCTTGATGCTTTGGTAGAGCACCTTGAGGGACCTGCATTAGCCTAGAGGCTTAAGCAGTGACATGGCAAATTTCTCCAAGGCCATGCATGCCCCCAGCCACTAGCCTAAGAAACAGACAGCAATAAAGACGAGACACAATGGGGATTGTTTGATATGTATGTAGAGACAGCTCACCAAGGCAGAAATGGGAAAATATGTCTATGAGAGCCACTTTGCAAGCAGGCGAAGGCTACTGAGGTGGTCGGGTGTGAAGACATGGATGGCTTTGGGCCAGGTTGGTAGCTGCCAGCGAAGGCCAACAAGCATTGTCAGCAGGTAAGTGAGGAATAAAAGAGAAAGAAGAAAATCACACAATACTTGTAGCCGTGGATGACAGTTAACACATTCCACGTCTTCAGAAACACCCTTGGATTTAGGCAATTTTATCTCATTTTATAGTTAAGGGAAAATGGCTTTTAGAGATGTTGGACAGCTCGTCTAAATCAGCAGAGCTGGGTGGTGTTGGAGGCATCTTGTGTCTGCAAGATGCAACGGGCATCTCGGTCCTCTGCTCCCAGGTGATTCTATAAAGCCAGTGTTCTCATTCTAGAGATGGCGTGTTCAGAGAGGGGAAACGGCCTGTCCAAACTCACTCAGACAGAGCAAACCATGGGCGTGGTCTGTGCCAGGCTGTCCATTTCCCAAATCCACCTTCGTTTTCTTACCCCGTCTTTGACGTTGATGCAACTTTCACTCCATTGTACAGACTGACAGCAGAACATAGAAAAAGACAGTGACACCGATTGTTTATGGGAGTGAATGAGAATAATCTCCACCATTTAATTCTCTGAGTGAGCATTACCTGCTTGCACAGGAGAATTATAGTAGCCTAAGATTAGAGAGCGCAAGAAGGTCTTGCTTGTATTGGTTTAGAATAGCCGTTATAAAATGTTTGTTCACTGAAAAAGTAAACTAAAAGACTTAGCTGTCAATGCATTTTGGCCCAATTGTATCCTTTAACAAATGACAAGTATATTTCTAAAAACTGCATTTCCCAAGGGCCAATTTCCCTTTTGGTTACTAAGGAAGCATAGTATTAAAACAGTTTCTCTTTTATGTTACAGTTTATCAAGTATTCCTCAGACCAGGCATGGTGGTGCACACCTGTGATCTAAGATACTTGGGAGCAGGGGATTGGGAAGATCAAGGTTTAAGGCTAGCCTGGGCAAGTGAGAGCCTACCTCCACAAACAAGCCAACCCTGATGGGGCACACCTGTAAGCTCAGCTGGGTAGTAGCAACAGGAAGCAGGATCACAATCTGAGGTTGACTCGAGCAAAAGCATGAGCCCCTGTCTGAAAAATAATTACAGCCACCAGGGAAAGGGCACAGTTTAAATGGTAGAGCGCCTGCCTGGCAAGCATGAGGCTCTGAGTTCGAACCCCACACTACAAAGAAAACCCCAAAAAGAGTAGCTCAAGAGATAGTGGCTACTCTAAGAATATGCCCAAAACCTGTGCATTGTTCCATCATGGCGAAAGTCAAGACTTTGTTGCTTGGCTTGCATTCCTGCTGGTGCAATGCAGGATTTTGTACCCACCTTCACTGTGACCTCACCCTCCGCCCCACGAGGAAGGTGAGCTGGGCTGGTGACTTTGGAAAGGAAGGGAGATTTTCCCATCTTGTAGACTCCGGGCCTGAAGGATTGTCCCTTGTCTTCCAGGAATGTATTCACGAGCACACGCCTAGCACGCAGGCAGCATTGTAGGCGTCAGTGCTGCAAGTGTGGGTGTCTGATATTTTGCCTGCCTCAAACATCCACACTTTGCAGAGTGAAGACATGTGACAAACAGGTGGCCGTAGTGGGCATGGGGCCAGCACTGGAGCTAGCCCCTGAGGCCAAGGCTCATGAGAAAGCTTTGACCTCCAAGAATCGCAGTTAGGTGAAAATAGAAGTGCCGTTAAGCCACTAAAGAGTTGACCGCATCAAAACACAGGAAGCTTGCAGCCCCTGCGTAAGTGCGCTCAAGTAGAGGAGGCAATGACTTTGAATGCTAACCAGCCTAGGTCCCGGCGCTTCCGTTTCTCTGGTATGAAATTCTGTCAGCAGCAATATTTTAACCTAAGTGCAAAGAAGAAGGTGCACACCTCCAACAGCTAAATGGTGGGGAGAAGTCCATGTGTGACTGGAAAAGAGAGCCTCCATCCTCCAGGAGGACCAGGCTGGGCGTGATGTCTTGGTCATTGTGGTTTTTGAAGCTCAATGAAGTGACCGATTCAGACCCTTTTTTGACAAATAAAGGCACATTTTTCCAGTGTATCTGTAAATTAGAGGTTAGAGGTAGAAGTTGTATGTTTAGAGCTATTGTTTTTTTCTTTTCCAAGGCAGGAGATGAGGTGACAGAAGCAGGGCCACCTGTCCTGTCATCTGTGCCCTATCGCCATTGCCTCTCGTTTTGGGTAGGACAGAGGTCTTTTCCAAGTACAGTTATCGTTCCCTTGAGTGTTTTGCTCTGATTTTAGCAAAGATGGAGGGGCTTTCCACGCAGAGGGACACAGCACTATTATTCCAGCTGCAGCAGGGAAGACATGTGTTTCCACACCCACCCACCCTACCCAGTTACGTACTGCTCCGCCAACCAAGGAGCACTGCTCTCTAAGTAATTATGCAAGTGTTAGTGGATCACTCCGCAGAGGGCCCTGCAGTCATAAAACCACTCATTCTAAGCACTGGTTATGATTTCTAAGTATTTCTTTTCCCTTTCTCTCTCTCTCTTTTGTGTGTGTGCACTGGGGTTTGAACTTGGGACCTTGACTGGCAAGGCAGGTGCTCTACCACTGATTCACTCTTACAGTCCTTTTTGCTTTAGTTATTTTTCTGAAAGGGTCTCACATTTTTGCCCATTCTTGGCACTTCCAAACTATACCAGCCTCGAGCTGGGACTGTAGATGTGGACCAGCACACTACGCCCTACTTGTTCTTTTAGTCAGGAGCTCTAAAATTATTATTATTGTTTTGACCTGGGCTCGCCTCAGCCTTCCATCCTCCACCTCTCAAATGGCTGTGATTACAGGCATGAGCTATGCCCCAGTGCCAGGCTCTGTCAGTTACCTCATAAGCTCTTTTTCTAATTCACTCTTGCAGGGTACCAGGTAGCAGGGTGAATAACCCATACAACATATGACACAGGCAAACAGTGTTTTCCATGGCTCCCTCAAGCTTGCTTTGCTAGACTTTGCTTAAAATTTCATTTATTCCCAACTTCATTTCCTTGCTCTTAGAGAACTCTCAAGCCAGCCACTATTTTCTGAAAGAAATGATTGACCTATGTCTTTACACAATAAGATCAGAGATCCTTTGCCTTCCTGACACAAAAAAGTTTATAACCTTATTTGTAAAAATAAAAATTAGTATACAAACTAATGTATGCATTCTAACCAAAATATTTGTTGCATTTTTCAAATACATTCCAATTTTCTGATATTAAACTAAATTATTAATAGAATATTGTACTTTCATGGGGTGTTCATTCCACAGACATCTTCCCAGCTTTTACAAAACTCTCTCACCACGATGATGATAATTACACGATGATGGTGCGACAACCTCCAGATCTGTGTCACAAACCTGCATGTTGACTAGAGCGGCCTGTCACCCATGGATCAATATCAGCTCATTCTGGACCAATCGCAAAGCGTTCATCTTCAGGCACTTTAATGTCTGTTCTTGGAAAGTACAATTTATGATAATTTCCTTAAGGAACAAGAGAATTGACACTGCTGATGAGCAAAGAGCCTTAGAAGAGGTCTCACCGAAACAGTGTTACCTGGAAATTGGTATTAAAAATTCAGATTTGCTAGAACTGAGTAGAGATAAACCTGGGAACAATGGAATCACTAAAGGAAAACAGTTTTCTACTCACTGAAACAATAGGTCTGTGTCTGATAGAAAGGTAAATTTACCTTCCACCAGAATGCAGTCTGGAATGACTGAGTCTTGGGAAGTGCTGCTGAGCTGCTGCCGTGAGTTGGGGCGGAGAGCTGTGTGGGCAGCACAGCTGTGCGGTGCTCACTGTGGCCGCGCTCAGCAAGACCATGGCTGTTGCTGCCTACGGCTGGAGTAGAAAATTGTAAACCTGCCCTTGTTCGCTCCCAGTTCTCTCCAAAACTACAGTGAATGAGGCATTCTTAATTTAATTTCCCTTGAAGTTATTGCATAGGACATAAGGCACAGAAGTTGTTCTCTTTGTTGGATTTCCCCCATCTTTGGAAAAAAGTCGAATCTGTTTGGGGCATAATGATAAGGAGTTGCCCCTAATAGAAATGAGATGGTTCTTGCCTACAGAACACTTAGTGGAAATTCTTCCTGAGTGCCCATTAAATCTGAACCCCAAAGTTCATACTGTTGAGGACGGACAATGCCTGTTATTACAGTAGGTCCAAGGCTTCACCATGTCACGCAACCCACGTTCTCTATTTTGAGCCAAGAATTTCTCAAACGTCTGAGGAGTCAGAAAAGCAGCTATTAACTGTAACTTGGAGGTGTGTACATAAAGAAAAAAGACAGAGAACAAAAACAGCAAACAGCAAAGCAAATGCTGGGCTCCTCCCTCTGCAATTACAAAAGAAAGTAGTTTAGATTTGGGGTCCTGGTAAGAAAATATTCCCAGATAATTCTTTCTAGTGCTTTCAAAAAATAACATTCCTGCAGGCCCTGGTTGCCAGATTCAAATATATCAACATTCCCTCGATATTATTAGTGTATTTAAGCAATTTTTAATCAGATGCCACACAATTGAGAGTTCAGTGCTTCCTGAGAGAAGCAAAAGTAAAGCTAATTCATGTGACAAACTTAATTACTAGCAGGATTTCCATGGCCAGCCTTTTCAATTCACCATAACTGCTTACACATAAGATTTGGGATATATATGTTTCCACCATCAAATCATACTTCCAGTGTATTCACTATTTTAATGGCTGAATGTTTGTGTCCTTCCCCAAATTCCTGTGTTGAAACCCTGTCTGTGGATATGACAGAATTAGGGGCTTGCACCATTGGGAAGTGATTAGATCAGGAGACTGGAGCCCCTAGGGGAGGGTTAGTGCTCTGGAAGAACAGAATGTCTGCACTTCTCAGTTCCCTGGCCACATGGAAACAGCAAGGCAGGGATCACCTGAGAGCCAGGGTCAGGCCTCACCAACTTCACATCTGCTGGCACCTGGAGCCTCCAGAGCTGTGAGAAACAAAGCGTTTGCTGTCTGAGCCATCCAGGTCATAGAATTTTTGTTACAGCAGTCAGAAATGACTAGTGCACACTATAAAATCTTCTCTGCTTGTGTGCTAATTATGAGCTTAACAAATTTGAAGATGATGTATAAAACACCTTAAAAGGATTTTGTGATTATCTTTGTGCACTTTAGGGGAAAGAAAGGGAGATGATTCAAAGCCGAGCAATGATCTAACTGTTATCTTCTGGACCTTTTATAGATGCTCATGTTGTGCAAGGTAACAGTCAGAGGGAGATCCTTTCATCAAGCTTACTTCTGTCACACCTGAGGGCTAAGAAAGTTGAGCAAAGACCACAGGCCATTTGAAGATGCTCCTGCTTGCTTGGGAACCTGGCTATGTCTGCCAGCTAAAACAATGGAAAGTGTTTTGCCCTTTGCTGGAAGTAACTTCGTGGAGCTGTGTTACATAAGAGTCATTTAAAATAAAGCCACTCCTGTCACTTCCCAGAGATCCTACACTTTATGCCGGTAACATTCAGGACAGGGCCACACCTTCAGTCACCTGCAGGAGTAGTCTAGCTGTGTGAGGGCATAGTAGATCACACATGTTGGGCTCACAGTTTGCATGTTAGAGAGAACAAGTTTCCTTTGAGTATTCAACGTACAGAGCTTTCGATGCATTTTTTAAGTTTTATGCTTTAAGAAAGAAAAGCCTTAACTGTTTTCAAGAAATCCTTCATGGTCTTTAATTATTTAGACGCAGCAGGCAGGAGTGAAGTAAAAGATGAAAAGGCCTGGAAGGCAGGACAGGGCTGGCAGAGCAATGGTGGGCACTGGGCCCCAGCCTGGAGAGGGTGTGTCCCTGCACAGCTATGGGTGGGACAGTCATTGTTCTTATTCTTCAAGCAAGATTAGAAATCCAGATTTGCATAAAACAATCCTAATTTCTCAAATTGGCTAAAACAATTCCAGTGACATTTACTAAAGCGTGTTTATGAGACAGACTAGCTATGACAATTTCTGTGACAGAAAATACAATTAGCTTCTTTAGATAAGTTTGCTCTCAACATGAAAGAAGGAGGTCACTTATTGACGAAGTTTTTCTTAGGAATTTTAAAAGGCATGTGACTACTTTCTGCTGTTCTACCTAATTAAGAGTATGCTGCATTTCTAGTTACACGATAAACCTTTCAGAATGAATAATATTTTCTCTGCTAATATTTTCACCAGCATGGGCCTATCTGAATGTCCAGGTAGGCTGGCCTATGTCCTGGGCCTGCCTAGCTCTTAAGTTATCTCTTTTAGAATATCACATTTCTGACATGTCCTGAGTTTCTCAATCTAAGGTTTATTAAGGTGTGATTTCAATAAGCAGGAAATACACATTTTCTATTTTTTCATGTTTTAATTTAATAAACAATGTACTCTTTACTTGCTAGGTGAGTCTAGATTTGCTCTATGGAAAATCAGATTTCTGATTATACTGCCATCCATGCAGTATGGGTTGAACTCTAACCTCAATTGCTATGGATCAAAGAGCTAAAATACTTCTCTGGGCTGTTGAGGCTCATCTCTGCCCTTCAGCCTCAGCCTTGCCCTCCACTTGGTCCCTGGTTTCCATTTCTCACTGCTCCTGTGGTGGAGCAGTTTATTGCAGAAGCTGCTATTTCTCTGCTGGTATAGGCATCCCGATATATTTCCTCTGAGGAAAACTGATGTATTGCCACTTTCAGGACTTAGCACAGCTTGCTTCCTGGTATCTTCCTGCTTCGTGGCCTGCTTCTTCTTCCTTGGTGGCACGTCACCTGTATTTCCCTGCTCCTCTACATCTATGGCTTTCTCCTTGGCTGTTCCCTGCTCTCTTGGGGAACGCCCTTCCTTCTTCCTGATGTAGTTGGCATTTCAGTTCAGATCGCATCTAGAAATTAAAGCTTTTCTATTTTTGGTGATTCTAAAACTTACTTCATTCTCTTGAGCTTGTGGAGTGGGGACTGGAAGGCAAGTGGCCCTGTGGATAAGCCATCTTGGCTGTTATGCTGCCCCACTATGTGTGGATTGTGTAGGTTTGAAGAAGCCCCATGTTTCTTTGTGTTGTCTTTGTAACAACTGCTTCATAGAGTCAAATGACAGAATGCAACTGTAGTGTGTGGAAGACAGTATGCATGAGTGTGAGGTTTGCTGTTAATAACATTATTTTTATTATTGCAAGGTGATTTGGAGTCCATGTGAGGAAGTACGGATTGGATGCCATACTGTGTGCAAGGTGCTGTGTAAGGCACTGAAAACACAAAGACAAAGAGCAGGATGGTATCTTCTTCCAGGCAAAACGTCCCAGAGAGAACAGACCTTAGTTATGTGAACCTGTTTCTTTCCTGACAGCCACACATCAAGATGGGCTCTGGTGTGCAAAAGACTTGTTGGTGGATCCCTCTTGTGAACGACTGAAAGGGAGAGAGCACACAGAAGCAGTGAGGAAGAGAGGACCTTATGGACAGCACAGGTCTGGCCCCTCTAAAAGGTGGAGGGAAGGAAGATTAGATGGAAAGAGACTCAAACCACAGAGCAGCAGTGAAAAAATATGGGCAGACCAGGAGGGTTTCCTGGGCCAGGATTCTCACAGAGCAGGCTGAGGTCTGCAGGCATTGGCTGGCTGTGCCCAGCAGAGTAGCCTCAGTGGGACTGCTGTGGAGGCAGGTGGTGGCAGGTAGAGGCTCCTGCCTCCTGAAGAGGATTCAGCATATATCTACCACAGTCTGTAACTTTTGTAATGTCTGGTGATTTGTGATCAGGAAAGCCAGGTGCCGAGAAACCAGTTACTGAGAGACCCTAGAAAAATTTCTTGACAAAGCGGCAGTAAGTAGAAAGTGGGAAGATTAATATAACTTAGCCAAGAGAAAATAAGGTTAAAAGCATCTCCAGCAGGAAGAACACAGGGATTAGTAATGGCATCTTATTATACAGCTAGTCTTAGTTCATTCCAGCTACCAAGACAAATACCTTAGACTGGGTAATTTGTTAACAACTGAAATCGATTGATTACACTTACGGCGGGCAGAAGTCCAAGCTCAAGGTGCAGAAAGACTTGGTGTCTGGCGAGGGCCTTCTTCCTCACGAATGGTGCCTTCCAGCTGTGTCTGCACATGGTAGACAGGGACCAAAAGCTCTCTCAGACCTCTGTTATAAGGATACTGATCTCCTTATTAGGGCTCCAGCCTTCTGATGGGATCACAAAGACCCCACCTCTTACTGCTGTTGCTTTGAGGATCGGGTCTCAGCAAGAACTTGGGGGTACGGAGTCTTGCAGACCACAGTATGGCATAATGCCAGCATTCTGGAGTCCAGAAGGTTCTTTGTAGTTAGATTTGGACAATGACAGAGGAAGGCATGAAAAAATCTGTCAGGGGAAGTCGGGCAAAGGTTTGCAAGTTAGTGCAAGCTTTTACTTTTACACGACTCTTTACTGTCTTTGCACACAGGAATAGTAAAGTCCTGGAAAAGTCCTAATTTTGAAAATTATCAGGCAGTGATTTGGTTTTGTAAGGCTCATCCTATTTTAATGGGAATGCATTAGAGAGGAATAAGACCAAACGAAACAGTTCACAGCTCAAGCAAGAGGTGACAGAGGCACATGATATGGGTTGGAGTGACATCAGTGACTGGATTTGGGTCACTTGAACAAGTGCTTGGGTAGGAGGTGTGTGAGTCACAGGTAGTCCTACTAGGAGGTAATCCCTGTAGGTAAGAGAGGCCAGGTATGGGAGCGATGCTCATGGTTATGCACACTCTGTACAGAGAGGCCTCCAGAGGCAGTCAGGAGGGCTGATGAGATTTCCTACTGGGCATTCTCACTCTGCATTTTACTGACCTTCACATCTAGATTGCATAAATATGAATTTGTAATGGCTGGTATAACCTTGAACGTCGAGCTAATACATTTATACAGCACTAGGGCACTTGTGTAAGTTTGTATAGGTCACACACACACACACACATCCCTCACGGAAGTGCACATAAGTTCCAGGAACCTACTGTGGGCTCATCTTCTACCTCTCAGAAGCAATGTTACCACTCTCCGTTCCACCCCAAGGACATATTTCTTATTCCTTCTTTATCAATATGACCTCCAAATGGCATATTTATTGCATCTCACGGGAAATTATGTGAATATTCTTAAAACTCATGGTGTGATATAACCAGAAAGCAAAACCAGAAAACCAGAAAAGTAAATCATGTATAATTCCTCAATCCAAGGCAAAACTGCTAACGTTTACACATCTATCTTCCAGACTGTTCCCACTGTGAGCTTATCCAGTTAAGATCATAACAGAATAAAGATAAAATGGGTCTATAGCTTGACAACCTGGAGACCACACTTCTACCATAAACAAGCATCTGTTTAAATATTTCTCTACCGGAGAAATGTAAAGCTTTAGGAACAGAGCAAAGCATTTTCTGTCTATGGCCTCTTCACTGCGGCATGAGGTGTAAGGAGGGTCATATGCAGAATTGTAAGACGCACAAAATGTTATGTCCCCAGACAAGTCCACCTTCCAGTCACTCACCGAATCAGAGGCAGCATCTCTGAAGGAGCTCAGAGAGGAGAAGTGGGGGCTTGAAATCCGCCGGAGTGGGAGCCTGTCCTTGTTCACAGCACCTGTGTTTGGGCCCTAATGTGCTCATTTTACAGGGTTTCGTGAGAGCTGTGCCCTCCCCGGGTATTTTTGGTCACATCGCTACCTCACTGAGAGTAGTTGCAGTGTGCCCTTGGCTGAATCTTCACTTCCAAGGTTTACTGTTATGAGGGCAGTTGTGGTCCAAAAATACTACATGGAAAAATCCAGAAATGAACAACTCAGATGTTTGAAATTACTTCTACTATGTATGTAGTAACTGGAACTGTTCTATTTTGTTATCTTGCTCTCTCTCTCTCTGCCTAATTTATGTTACACTTTATCATAGATGGGGATGGATAAGGAAAGACAAGGCACAGATAGGGTCTCAGAGTTTCTGAGGTGTCAGGTACCTGCTAGGGGCAGGGATGGACCCCCACAGAGGAGAGGCAGCCATTGTGTGAGGCTCTCAAGAAAAGTTGCAAGGATTGACTGTGCTTGGTATCATTCTGTGGACTGTATGAAATCATTCTTAGGTGAAATTCCTCCTCATGTAAGCAGGCTGTATGTTGGGATTTTACTTTTGTTGTTTTTAGAACAGGGGCTAATCACCAAGTCTTCCTAATTTCTTCTGATTAAAACTCACCAGGAAGATGATTAGGAAGAGCCCACCCAGTGTGCTCCTGCTGCAGTCCCGTCCACAGGGTAACTCGTGAGGACCACCAACGCCCTCAGTGATGGGGCCACCATATCTCACACTACAGGTGTGCTGCGACTTACAAGGCACGCCATGAGAAAACACGTTCGTGACTCAAGGGACCGTATGTAAGATCAGTCCAATACAGCCGATCCCTTAGTAAAAAAGAAAGGCCTCCTTTTTTTCTTTTGACCTCTATACTTCATTGTCTTTTTGTTGTTGTTGTTCATTTATTCACATGTGCATACATTATTTGGGTCATTTCTCCCCCCTGCCCCCCTTCCCCACTCTTCCCCCCCCCCCCCCGGCTCAGTTCCAGGCAGGTCCTGTTCTGCCCTTATCACTGATTTTGTTGAAGAAAAGACACAAGCATAATAAGGAAGACAAAGCGTTTTTGCTAGTTGAGTTAAGGATAGCTATACAGAGAGATTCCTAGCATTGCTTCCATGTACAAATGTGTTACAACCCAGGTTGATTCAGCTCTAACTGATCTTTACACTGGTTCCTATCCCCTGCTCATGATAACCTCTGTCACTTTAAGGTTTCTGTATTAGTTCCTCTGGAGTGGGGACATCAAATGCATTCATGTTTTGGGTTTCTACCTATTCCTATATCTCCCAAGGCCTACATCTTGGTGATCATCTTCCCCAAAGTTGTGCCTGGTCTTCCTAAGGTATGTTGAAAAAAAAGACATCAAAGGTGAACCTTGGTACCTCTGTCTGATTCCAGCTCCATCACAACAGGCGGCATGAATACAAAATAGAGTGATGAAATGGAATTGAGAATGAAGAAAGCAAAGCTAAGCTGAAGTGGTGTACATGGCACTGCTTTGACACTCTGCACATATTTGAAAGTGACTGGTGCACATGTATACCCTCCCGCCTCCTGGTCTCCCACCTTTCCTTCTGTGCTTGCTCTCTGTCTTGGGAGCTCACCACTCCCACACCGCAAATTCTTTAAACATCTTACTATTGTCATTGTTCTCCCATTGTTCACATATTGATAAAGACAAATTTGACATCTCCCCTTAAACTAGTTCTCCAAAAGTTTACGTGATAAAATATGCTTTTTTAAGACAGAGATCATTTAATATCAAAAAAGGGATTGAGATGGCTTACTATCTTTGCATTCTAAAATAATGCTGCTGAATTGTCATTTTGTGGCATGTCAAGGTCTATATTGAGATTTTTGTGTCCTTTCTCTCAGTTAGGGACTACATGTTTTCAGTGATTTAGTGGAGACCAATTTGACAAATTGAGAACAGAAGTGACAGAGCAGTGGGTGGCAGGTGGCAGGTGGCAGCCTTGAACCCAGGACCTCAACCATACCACCATATTCTAATGATCTCAGTTAACAAGGAAGAAAAGCATAATTAAGTTTTGCTAATTGCCCAGGACACACTAATGATTGCATTATGATAGCATTTTATACAGCATTATCCCGTGACCCCTAAATGACCTCTAAAATGGCTCATGGAAGGTAATTTGAAAAATGCAAAATAAACAAACCTCAGTTCACAGCTTCAGAAAGCACATTATTAGCTTACTTAAGGCAATATGAAACAAATAAGTAGGTTTTGCTTCAGTATTTCCACAAAGTAGATTTTCAGAAAAAACATTTGTTATTTGCTTATTTGCATTACACCACGTATGAATGTTAAGCACCGCTGAGAGAAGTAAACACAAGACTAGTTTCCTTAAACTGTCTACTCATCCTTTCCTACTTCAACAGAAGTTATTCTTTTCCCTGTTTTGCAGAGAAGAAACCAAGTTGTAGTGCTAACTCGAGTCTTCCCCTTGTGCCTGTCCCAGGAGAACCAGAATCACAGCAGATGGTCTGTTCTTAGGCCTTGGGTTCCCATGGCCCTCATCAACTGTCAAGACTCAAATTGTTATAATTAAAGTAACTCTTGGTTGTTTTTCTAACCTTCAACATTCTATTAAAGTACTTATTTAAAACTATTTTATTATTGAAATTTATAAACATCATCAGACTTCATTTTAATAGAAAAGAATAATGTAATGATTTTCATTTTCCCAAGAGAAAGTCTACCTTCTTGGACCACAAAGAAAAAGTAAGTTTGACTTTGGTAAAATACTGTCCCAAATTAAAATTTTCTGCCATCACTAGTCACCTGGTCTCTCTGCATCTGCTCTTACTCACCAGTCAGTTCTCTCCTGAAGTCAGACTGACTGCTTATGAATGTACCTGCAATCATATACTGAACTGATCAATAACTTTATTCCTGTTTCTAGGAACAAAGCCCCAAATTCCTGCTCCAGCCTGCCTGTGATTGCATTGGAGGGCATGTGTGACAATTTGGCTCCACTCACATTGTCCACTCATGATGGCACCTGTTGTCCCTGGTTCCTGTCTTTCATTCCTGTGTTTCTGGTCCTTACTCCAGCCCACAGGCGTTGGTTTTTCTAATGCTCTTTGTCTGGACAGTAGCATCCTACATCCTTGAATATGTACACACCACTGTCACCACATTGGCCTAGTCATATTCCATAGATACTCAGCTTTCAACTGCCCCACACTTACTCAAAAACCCTTCTTGGATCCCACGGGCTGGGAAGGGCATTGCTTGCACATAAATTGGCCTCTCTTTTGCTAGAATTTAATAGCATTTGAAGAAGTCAAAAACAGACAAAACAAAACTTGGGAACCTAATTATTCCATATTTATAGTGGTTCATACCATACTATTATTAATATGGAAGGCAAACATGGAACATGCTAACTTAAAAGTCAGGTGAAATCAACACATGGAAGAGCGCATTTCATAAACATGCCATGTATGACATAAGTGCTAACTTCAATACAGCTTAACCATTGTCATTGTGGCTATTTTTAGAAAGCTTTTAAATAGTATTTAAAGGGGAAATTATTCTAATAGTATTTAAAAGGGAAAATGACTCTTAAGTTGTCAAGTTATTCTAGGAATGTTCTATTTTTGAGAAGTGATTAAGAAAAACATTTCCAGAAGTGACTGCTGTGCAACTGCACTGAATTAACTAAGAATGACAAAACCTTAGCACTTTGTACTGTAAGGCAGGAAGGAGATGCTGTGAAATGCAGGACAGCGACATCCTGTGCTCTGCTGACATTTCACAAAGACATCCTATACACACAGCCTGACATACATGGAGGTGGGCTCCAGGAAGCCTGACCCTGTGATTTCCATGCCAGTTTTGTTTTGCGTTTGCTTATTTGTTTTGCCCTCATCTGGTCCTTCAGGGCTCCAAATGAACCACTCAAGTGCCCCATTCATGGCTCAGATTTTAATATGGCACAGAGGACTTCTCAATTCAGAAGAACAATTGCCATTTATGTTACTCTGCGCAGCTAGGAGTGTTCTAGACACTGATAGCATTACCATGAGGCAAAATGAACTTGACTCTAGAATCCTAAAATAGTGGGGAATGTGCTCAAGTTAGTTATGACCTCACAGAGGCTTTTCGTTGTGTACTTTCAGGTTGGCTTGGTTTCTAAGGTGCTTGATCCAAATGATCTCACTTAAGGGTCTTAACATGAGCTTAGACAATGACCGACACATTAATCACACACAGTAGATCACAAGCTTTGTTCTCTTTCTGCTCTTCTTCCCTTATGACTGAGCAGACTGGTTTGCATTCTATTTTAGAATATATTGTAATCTATGAAGGCTGTCGGGTATGATCAATGAGAGCCTCACTGGCTCTTATTTGCCATCAGGCTGACAGCACACATGTGAGTCTTCAGGCTTGCTGCTCCTGCCGGGGACTTGGTTTCTGCAGTGTTCAGGAACTGAGTGCCCCTGTGATGGTAGAAGGCAGCAGCGAGGAACCTCGTGGCGCAAGGTGCTATCCAGCACCAAGGGCAATGGGTGTGCCTAGAGCGCTGCTTTGAAAGAAGGCAGGACTCTCGTGACTTTCCTATTTGAGAGCTTCAAGTCATTCAGGAAATCCCGCTCAGCACCCAGCATGTGGAACCCAGAAGCCCCGAGGGAGCAGAGTGACAAGAGAGAGAAGACTCTGTCTTTGGGGATGAGGACTTGCGGTGAAAAGGCTGTTATTAGAGAAGAAAAGAGCAGCTTCTCAGTGGGTTTTCACAGACATTCAACTAAATTGCCATTCTGATGGCTTCCTTGAGGATGGTGGGGTCAGGGCTGAAGAACAGTTTGCTCTGCCCCTGAAAAGGTTGTTCCAACCATGCCTACCTAGTTCCACCTTAAATTTTACTACCTCTGAGCACCCTTGTGGTGATGGGCTGGACCTGCTTGGTAAGATAAACAGCTGTGTTTGGTAACTTGAAAAAGACACCCTCCCCGCATTGGCATGCACTGGGATTCCTGAGAATGTTTCTCAGGAGATACGAACACCTTCGTTGCCAAGGTTCTGTGGGCTTGGAGGGGTGACAACATGAAACTTTTGCAAAGTTCTGGCTCTGTGGAGCTGGAAGTGGCCGACCCAACACATCTGCTGCTGCTACCATTTTTACAGTTCAGAAGTGTTGACCCAGTAAGGGTCATTGCAGGTATGGGATCCTGGGACAAGATCTTCTTAAGTTGGCTCTTATCTAAGGAAATATGAGGCCCAAGGAAGAGAAAGCCTCATTTTGGGACAAGCGTGGAGTTTCAGAGTGTGTGGAGTGGATCATGGATCTTTCAAGAGCATTTCAATTTCTGGCCTGGAAAGGGAAGAGGCTGGAGCCCTTGGAGATCTAGTTAAGCAGGATCTCACGGCCAGTCCCTCCAGGTGAAAGTGACAATGCTTGAAGTCCTGATGTGTACTAGATCCCCGCCCTGCTAAGACAGAGCACCTCCATCAGTGACAGGACAGGCCACTCTGCAACTTCACTACACTGTCAGCAGCCGAGAGAGGTAATTCTGAAACTGAACTAGTCAAGCCACTTCACCACCTTCTAGGTTCCAAAGAGGTGTGATCATGGGGTCCTCTGTGTGAAACCTTGGTGCCTGGAGTTGGAGAGCAGTGTCAGAAGGGTGGGGTGAACAAGGTGATGCTGGAAACTGAGAGAGACCCAACAAGTGGGAATCCTGAGGATGGCAAGGTACAAGGCTTTTCAACCCCCATTGATTGTTTTTCTGCAAACTGAAATGTCACTTCTGGGAGACAGAGGCACATAAGCCATGAGATTGGGCCATAGAAGAACAAGGAATGTGGATTGCTGAGCTGTCTATGCCACGTTTAGAAGCTGTCCAAATACAATCTGCAGACCCAGGCCAGATGTTTCTTCATGAAATCATGACTTATACATTTATTTTAATTTGTAAAAGCAGAGTCTCCGTCTGTGACCCAGGCTGGACTTGAACTCTTGACACTCCTGCTTTTAAAACTCCTGAGTGCTGGAATTACAAGCTAATGGCATTAATCCCAGAACAACTTAGTTTTACTTAAGAGCATTCCAAAAAGTGAAAGTAGTTTTGCAAATTTGTTACACAGGGCTATTTTCAAAATTTGTTATGAAGGGCATCTATTAATTAGTGCAACTTTTAACTTATTTTTTGCTTTCTTTTTTATGAATTCTATAAAATGCTATACATCATCCTCTACTCAGGAAGGTAGCCTGAGAGAGATCTTGGTTTCTATTTTCTCTTATGGAAAATGACAGGATCAAACTACTTCAGGAGAGCGAATATTTTTCAATTTCTGTGTCTATGGCAGTCAGTAACCAGTAACGGTGTGGAGCGCAGTGTGGACAAAGATGATGGAGCTGTCCCCAGGCTCAGAAGGGAAAATTGTAAAGATTGACTTTAGATGTCTGACATGGTGTGCAGGGTGATACGGACGGTGGGGGAGGGATTTCTGTGCATTCACCACCTTGGACTAGATGCTCTTTCAGAGTTCTTATAAATCTACACATCTGATTCTAACACTCAGAGAAAATTCACTTACTTTCTTGGTCTCTGACCTTTAAAAATGTTTGAAAAATTGAATAAAATATACCCTGTAGAAATAATAGAAGTTTTTAGTCAATACCCTCTGATGTTGGATAAAAAGCTTATGTATCAAAACTGTAATAAAAAAATTACAATTGTTTTGGCTAGTTTTTCTGTCAAATAATTAGTGAAAGGTGAGCTAGTGAAGGACTATGGGGATGGTCAGCCCCATGTGCCTAGCTAGGTACCCAGGCCCTGTGTCCTTTGTTGTGGTCTATGTGACTAAGGTTGCTCCTGAAATCTGTGAAACGGGAAGAGAAAGTGGCAGGCAACAGCATCTTTTCAGGATGCACATAGCATCCTGATGTCTGACCTGTGTGACTTTGAATATAAGCACCACCCCTGGCAGAAGGGGAGAGCTGGGAATGGTCGGGGTCTAATTGAGTGACCACATGCCTACCAATGCTTGCAGGCATTCGGGTACCAGAGAGTGATCCACCAGACACCACCACCATCTCTCTGCTCCTTTCTGCTCTAGATTAACAGAGACACAACTCTTTGCAAATGGCCCCCTAGTTTCTATATGAAAAGTACTAATGCTGCTTGATGTACCAAACTGAGCCTGTCAGGTGCCTCCCTAGGCAGATGGGTACCGCAGGCTTCTGTAGACTGAGCAGGTGTTCCAAGAGTGGGAGTTCCGAGAAGCCCAGTGAACTGAGCAGCTCAAACTCCAAAAAAAAAAAAAGCCACAATTAGAAATATACGGTGAGTATGACTTTTAGAGTAATTAATATGCTCCATTGTAAGACAAAGCTTGTTCCTGAGTCTGGGATTGGTTCTCTCCTCTTTTACCTTCCCTTCTCCTGCAGCATTCCCTGAATATTTGGTCTTCCCTTGTAATTTTGATTTCCTTACTTTTTTTTGCAACCTGGAAGACCTTAGGATTGATGACATCATATGGCCACAAACAGGCTGTTTTCTAGATTTCCTGTCCACGAGTAGAACTCGCTGTGACTCTGTCTGTGTGAGGAAGGTAGCTGGGGTATGATGCGACTTTTTAAGTGTCACTGTCATTACAACTCAATCTTACAAAATTTATCTGAGTATAAAAAGAGGTCAGAGTATTCTTCACCCATAATCTTATAAAGAAGAGAGAATAAAATTGTATGAACACTTCATGTAAAATTAACACTTGGGCAAATTTGAGGTAAAACACATTTTGCAGGAAATAGGATCCTTGGTGTTTTGTTTTTTTTTTTTTAATGCAGATAAATAGTTTACCTTGTCTCCATGTCAGACATCCCTATAAGACCCATGGGGTGTGTTTCAGAACCCCAGGTTGGCTGTAAGATTCCGTGTGAGCTAACCACAGGGCACCTGCACAGCAGCTGCTCTAGAAATGGCTTTGCATCACACTGACGCCTGCAGGTTGGTAAAAAAGTAGAGGCTTTGTAGACAGGTAGAGGAAAAATCAAACACCTAATTGGCACGATTTTTAAAAATCATTCCATGAGAAAAAAAGCCATTTGCATCTATTACTAATCAAATCACATTTAATTATATATTTATGAAAAGGAGACTTGTACTCTGAATTCAGTGAAAAGGAAAGACATCCATTGTGTGTGTGTGCCATTTCCATTCTGAGAGCTTACCTCTTGCTTTATATGAAAATAATTTGGTTGATTTTATGTTCATATGAAAGTTGGGATGTTATCGCGAAACAAAATACTAGATCATGCATCTAAATGAACAACGTAAATATTCCGTGAACACAAAATCAGATTGTTTCCTTCTTCGGGTTACTTTATTAAAATAAAAACGAGACTACATGTGAGCAAACAGAAAAGTGTATCTTGCTGAATGGATTTCACAGAAATATCCAGTTTTTATACTCAGCCCCAATATTTCATTCAATGCCAGTTTCTGATGGACCTGTGTTTGAGCCACCTCAAGCTCTTGTCGAACTCTTTGATCTAGAAATTCAGTGGTCTTCGAAACAGCTCTGTCATGGAGACAAAACACTAAGAAGAATTTCCAACGCTTCTTTACGCTGTGCTTTCATTTAATACAGTGCACGGCTTGGCCATAATCCACAGTGTTTTATATAGGGAGTTGTGGATTGCCCGGAGTGCCTGGCCTACATATGCGCTCAATAAATATAATTACCCTTCCTTTGTTTTCTAACCTAAAACAAAATTGTTTTCTAGGCCTTTATTCTGTCTTGACTGAATTATTGTCTCTGATTTCTACAGGGATAGCCAACTCAATTCCCATATAACAACAGCAAAACCTAACTATTCCAATTTCTCCTGTGCCACATCTGCTTTATTTTCTTGAAAATTAAGTTTCTAGGGTACTACAGTTTTCACTCAAAATCACTTTTATCTGAATCAAATTCTTAGAACTTTCATTCTAGATGAGATAGTGTTTTTCGCTATTTCTCCTTTTATTTGCTATAAGAGAACTCACAGCCATTCATTTTATAAACTCTCTTATTTATTATAATATGTTGAAGAATTTTTAGTCATATCAGTAATGAGTAACATAGGCATCATTTGAGAAATAAAGGTTTACTCAAGTATCTAACACCACCTTAATAGGGTATGTATGGGAACTTCTAAAAACGAGGCCAAAGATATGAGCTGATATCTGTGATGAATGTTTAACTTTTTAAAATGTCATACTATTATCATGTTGCTTTTTATGCTAAAAGCTGATTACGTGCAGACGTAAATATTTTCAGATATCTGTTGTAAGCGGTTTGATGCTTTAGGAACCAGAAAAAGGATTGGGAAAAGGCAAATGTGGTTAACTACCTGAAAAATAACAGGCCTCTTTGTGCTCAGGCAGCAGGGAGGGGAGAGGGCCTCATGGCAGAATCAAGGGCTGGCTGACAATCCCGGCTGTACATGGGCAAACAGGTGGAGGCCAGGATGGTGACACAAAGACAAGGAGCCTGGACAGAATACAACAGCAACTGGTGAGGCAGAATTCCCTTCCTGAGTTTTACTTGAATATGAAATGTAACATGGGTGAGCCTCAAAGCCTGCTGCTGTCTCAGTCTGGAGTTCAAGTAAGATGGCTGGGCATAAAACAGAGGCAAGACCCAGGTGCAAACACATTGATGCTGGCTTTACATGTGTGATGACTTCATCTCACATAGCCCTGGGAATGGCAGCCAGGGAAGCCCATATACATTTGTATTGCAAGACTTTCTAAGAGAATTGGTC
Source organism: Castor canadensis (assembly GCF_047511655.1). Lineage (NCBI taxonomy): Eukaryota > Metazoa > Chordata > Mammalia > Rodentia > Castoridae > Castor > Castor canadensis. The sequence goes on from NC_133399.1 coordinate 112,235,899, forward strand.
CATGTGTTTTGGAAGCTGAGAAGTTCCATAATTGGATAGCTGCAAACTGCAAAACCAGAAAATCTAGAGGAGTAATTCAATCCTGAGAACCAGGAGTACTGATGCCCAGGGAAGAAGAGGAGAGATGACCCAGCTTGGGAATTTTCCCTACATCAGCTTCTTTTTTGTTCTGCCCATGTCCTCAAACAATGAGATGGGGCCTTCACTGGGTCAGGTGGATCTTATTTACTTGGTCAAACAAATTTAAATTCTAATCTCTTCTAGAAACACCCTCATATACACTCTGCAGCCACAGTTCACTCTCCATCCTTAGCTGAACATAAAGTTTACCATCACACATGACCCAAATACAAAAGACATGAGGAAACCCAACAGAACCACCCAATGGGACAGAAAGAAAACCAGGAGCCTCTGGTTCTGGCAAACACAAATGCTCAAGTCAAATGCCCTGGAGACATCAAGAACCACACTGATTGAAAAGCACTCATTAGATTTTGCTTCTAAAAAGTCTTCAATGGAATTTTGGGAGCTTTTAAGAGGAAATGAGGTTGGGAGATGATTAGGAAGAATGAGGGTGAGGAGGTAGAACTGAACACAGTGGGTCCACATCTTGGTGAGTGAAAAGCAAAAACAAAGCCAAGAGATAAAACTTTGAAAAAGATGTGTTATCTACAGGAAATGAGGAGAGCACCTGAGTCATTTCCAAAGGGATGTCCTTCTCGAAGAGGGAACACAGGGATTTTGCTCAGGAAGCCTTTGCATGTTTAGATGGGAAAGCACTTTGGGGCGGAATGTGGGAATGTTCCTGGGCTTGCTTAGTTTAAGGTCATAGTTCAAGAAGGAAAGATGGCAGACAGGAAGGCTTCTGGACCCAATTGACTTGATTCTTAAAGGTAGAAGAGAGGAAGGCTTCTGGATATACTTAACTTCTTTTCCAAAAAGATTTCAGCTACAGTCAAAGAAAAGGACACTTAGAAGGTGCATTAATACAGAGTTTTCCCCTAAGGTGTCTGCCTCATTTAGCTCTAACAGAAGTAGAGGAGCAGCATAGAGACCACTATAGACACAGCTGTGATCCAAAGGAGACAAGTGAGGTGGCCACCAGAAGGGGACGGTGCTACTTAGGAGGATTTTAATTCTGAGAAGGGAAGGATGTAGATGACTTAGTGATGGAGAAAACAAAAGGAGCAGGTATAAAGAGAGGGACACCTGATGAAATGACCTTCCTAGGAGTGCCACACTGCATGGCATGCACACCAGTCCCTGTCACTGGAACTTGAGGGAGGAGATGCCTGTCCAGAAGTGAGGTGGAACGTGGTGGGTGGATCAGGGACAAGTCCAGTCTTCATGGAATGACTGTGCAGTTCAGGAGTCCTACCCGGCGGTGTTAACCCTAACAGAGAAAGTAGAGAGAATGACATTGCCGAGTTAGGAATTCCTGAGAGTCTTTCTCCTGTTAGCCATGGATCAAATGTTTGCTCCTCCTTCATGAGCCTGATCTTTCTCTTCGTTTTGCTTTTATGTTTAGAAATAATTTGTTATTATTATTTTTCTGCTGGGGGTATATGGTATCATTGACAAAAGTTCTTACAATACATCATAGTTGAATTTTCCCCCTTCATCGTTCTCCTATATCTCCGCCCCCCCGCCCCACCTTCTTGGAATAGTTTCAACACTTCTCCATTTACATAAATGTATACACAATATTTGCACCATGTTCACCCTCTGTGCTGTCTCCCCACATCCTTCCCCTCCCTCTGGCACTAACACCCCACACAGGACTTAGGGAACCTGGTCTTATTAGAAGTATAACTGAACTAAAGAGCATTTTAGCTCTGTGTTAGCTGCTTATATGCATTGATTATTTCAAACTTTCTTAGGGTCTAACCACCTTTGTATTTTGAAAAGTATCCTGAACAGTTGATATTAAATCTCTGTCCTCCTATTTTCACCATTCTGCTGATATTGGTGCTCTAACTACTAATCAGTGCATTCACTTAAATTCCGTTGACTAAAAATTCCATATTTGGGGTGAGTGAAATGAGAGTAGAATAAATGTCCATTAATGACTTTTCTGGTGTTAGAAATTGTGAAGTCACCTTGTCACAAGTATTTCATGTTGCACTGAGACTAGAACTGTGAAAGAAGTATAAATTCCCACTCACTTTAGAGCTAAGAAAATGAGAACTCAATTGTTCGTGTTCATACAGCTACTCCTTGCAAATATGATTAAGAAAAGGTCGTTCAAAACTAAAACTTAGCTCTTCCCACAATACTGTGCTCCCTCTCCACCACACATTTTTGAAATAGTACTCATGCAGTTTAAATGTGACAATATATTCAGACACATGTATGTTCAACAGATACATTTAGAGTACGTACATAGATACAATCATGCCTATAAATGATTAATGACATGTTATAATTTCAAGCTTCTCAAAATATTTTTTGGCTTTACAACTGAGGCCAATAGGAAAAGGGGACCAGGAACTAGAGAAAAGGTGAGATCAAAAAGAATTAACATAGAAGGTAACACCCACGCACAGGAAATCAATGTGAGTCAACTCCCTGTATAGCTATCCTTATCTCAACCAGCAAAAACCCTTGTTCCTTCCTATTATAGCTTATACTCTCTCTTCAACAAAATTAGAAATAAGGGCAAAATAGTTTCTGCTGGGTATTCAGGGGGTGGGGGGAGAGGGAGGGGGCGGAGTGGGTGGTAAGGGAGGGGGTGGGGGCAGGGGGGAGAAATGACCCAAGCCTTGTATGCACATATGAATAATAAAAGAAAAAAAAATCCTTAAAAAATATATATATATTTTGGCTTTAAATGTAAGTAGAAATTGAAAGATCAACATGATGTTGATTTTTTACAACTTATTCTAATTTCCTATTTTACAATCACTGAGGCATTAATGAGTAAGTAGCCGGGTCCCAGAATTTTGTCTTAAGTGAATGTCAGCTCACTGAATTCTCCTTAAAACTGATTGACTTTGGCCATGTCATGTTGCTGTATAACGCAGGATGAGTTTGGAAGGATGCAGTCTAAACCATTCTGGCACCCAGCTGGATACTGCACACAGGAGTAAGTCTCACCAAGTATAATTGCGTGGTATTCTTCCATTTCTTGGTGTGTTTTTGTATTTTTCAATACTGCCTTATGTGTTCTTTCTTCTGATATCTTCTAAACTGTTCTAGTAATTTTTAAATACCATCAGTTGACCTCAATTTAATTTATATTAGCAAAACTGGACGACCTTTTTCATGTCAGATCACAAAGAAAAGGTTAGTTAACTGTAACCACTGGCATACAGTGGATATAGTTCGTAACTATTGCAACTATGATTATTAAAGGTAGAAATGGTTGTAAAACCTCAATTCAGTTACAACTGGATAGACATAAGGGAAGGAATAGAAAAAGAATCTACACAGTCACTTTCAGCTGGCTATGTAACTCCACAAAACTCATGTGTTGGAAACTGACCTCCAGTTTGAGTGTTAGTGGTATTTGAAAGTGGGGACTTTGGGAAGAAATTAGGGTTAGATAAGGTCATGAGAGTGGCCTCCTGAAGACAATAATGGCTTTATAAATGGAGGACCCCATCCTGTGGCCCCTCCATTATTTCACCATGGATGCGGAAGGATCTCACTACACTCACACCCTTGATCGTAGAATTTCCAGTCTCCAGAGTTGTGAGAAATAAATTTACTTTCCTTAAGAATTACTCAGCTTCTGGTATTTTATTATAGCATCAGAAAACAGTCTAAGACTCATGTCTCATAAAACTTAACCCAAAATGGATCATAGGCCTTACCATAAAATGTGAAAATATAAAACCCCTAGTAGATAACATAAGGAGAAAATCCTGTCCTGTTCTGTCCTGGAGCTTGGGACACATTTCCATGTACAGCACCAAGAGTATGATTCTTAAAAAACAACAAAAAAGTAAAAAGAAACATCGATAATCTTTAATAAACTTTAATCAAATTTAAAAAACTCTCCTCTGAGAAAGACATCATGATAGGACAATAGAAATGCAGGTGATCTTTGCCTTTCCTTCATTTGCAAAAATTTATACAATCGGAATGTGTTTTTGTGATATTTTAAGTTATGTGTAGCTGCCAGACGTTTTCCTTGTACTTTCATTTGTCTTTCATGATCGTTGCATTTTGTGCATGCTGGTTTCTAATAGATTCAAACATTTCCACCATGTCAATATAGTAGCTACATAATGCATTCCTTTGTCCCCGGCAGCTGATCGCTAAAACGATACACACAGAACACAGAAAGGCACTGCCTTTTGTTTTCTAGCTTAGGATACTATTCTTAATGAAGTCTTCAGGAATTGTGCTTCAGAGAAAGTTTTAAAGAATTAATTTGGCAACCTAGTCACCTTCTCTTTTCTTTTTTTTCTTTGTCTTACTGACAACATCACACAGCTACTAACACTATTAGCACACTCTTACCAAACCTGTATCCCATAAAATACAATGCCCAGTGGGATTTTTAGTGTTTATTCTTTTGGAAAGAAACATAATTAGAAGATTAAAAATATTTCAACCAAATAAAAAATAATAAAAAAAGTTATCATTATTATTACTTTTGGAAAATGTCAGTTTATAGTAATATATGTATGGCTCTACTTGACTTTATTTATCCTAATATTTTCATCCCCCCAAAGCAGTATTTGCATTTCAATTTGTTCTCTATGAAATGTGGCATGGTAGGTGAGTATTCAGGAACAACAGATTAAATGCTTCAAGGATGCAAATGCTATATGACATTTCTTCACCCCATAGGTGAGTTTATTATCAAGAAAGACCACTTACTTCACCAGGTGGAGAGCTAAGTAAGGTTCCATTGCAAGCCCTGGCACTGGCTCTAGGGCCATGTTTGTTGAATATTGCAATCAACAGAGGCTCTTCTACATGGGTCAACCAGTCCTGATTTAGGGACAAAGGCTTGCCAACATGAGTGCTATAACACAGGTGGGATACAGCTTCAGGTAGTGTTTTCACCTCTGCTTAGGCACTTTATATTGCTGGCTCTGCAGCTTTGTCAGAATTTATTAAGAATTCTGCTAATATTTGTCAAATCAGGTGATAAGAGAGCTTTGTTTTTATCACATGACAATCTAGATGGTCAGGGATGAGGGCAAAACAAGCAGAGTAAGTAAAAAGCTACATGTTACCATCCCTTAAAATGATTTGAAAAATCACATCAAATGTGATAACAACAGTGACCGCCCATATCCATACCTCACTCTCAGAGATGAGGGCTGAGCTCACATGCACTCTGCAAAGTGGGGCCACCAGCAGCACATGCTTCCATGGTTTGGGAGTATTTGATGAGGTGATAGACAGCACTTAGTGCTTGGCAGGTGTTAAGCACTCAACAAATGTCAGCACTATCTTGAACTTACAGTTCAAGAAAGAAGCCAGCCTCAACTAGCTCTTTGATCACTATTTGCTCACTTTCTTGGGACCCTCTGAAACTTTATTTCACTTCATTTTAACCCTTCTATTTTTTAAATTAAAATGTCTGTTTTCATTTCTGCCCTGCCTGTCACTAGGTGTTACACTTTTGTGGTCAGGGATCTTCTGCTACTGTGCAGCACCTGGGCAGAAGTTCCCCACTTTGGGCGCACAGCAGCATTCGAGGACAAACCACTCTTCCAGATTCTGCATCCCCACAAGGTGACTAAGTTGCCTCATGTCTCACCCCAACCACTTTCAATTTTTTATATTCTTGGAACTCATATTTGGGACAAAGTTAACAGGGCCCTGAAAAAATTCTGGAAAATTTATTAGAAGTTGGTGAATAGTAGCTGTACTCCCTTTTCATTCTGGGATCTTGAGAGCAACGCTGGCTGCCCCATGTCTTCCACAGGATGACACTTATAATAGGGCTTCTGTTCAGTGCCCCCAGTATATTATAAAAAACAAAAGTAATTCAGACACCATGAGGAATACGAATGAAAACTTCCTGCTAGTTGGGGAAAGAGAATTTTTATGCCAGGCAGCTATTCCTATATAAAAAGGAGTGCTTTCTGTCCTTTGCATAAAAGTTTGGGAGCATTGAATGATCACATCATGGCTGATATTACTAACTATGACTTGGATAAGTGCCAACTACAAAATCATATATCATGACAAAGATTACTCTCAAGATTTGAATTAATAGTTATTCTTTTCTTACCGAAATTAGTAGATGTAGAGAAAATTAGGATGTGAAGGCTGCCATGGCAAAATACCACCAACTGAGTGGCTTAGACAACAGAAATTTGTTTCTTCTCAGTTCTGGAGGCTGAAATCCAAGATCAAGATTTTGGCAGTTTGGTTTGTCTCATCCTTTCCTCATGGCTCAAGAAAAACCCAAGCCTCCTCGCCATGCATCCATCCATCCCTGGTATCTCCTCATATCTGAATTTCCTTTTCCTGTAAAGAAAACAGATTGGTTTAGGATCTACAGTGACCCTCATTGTAACTTAACCACTTCTTGGGATGCTGTGTTTCCAAATTCCGTCACATTCTGAGATCTTTCAGTCAGTATTTTTACAAGTGAGGGAGTTCACAATTCAGCCCATATTAATGAAAGTAAAATTCTGATTTCTAGTTTTATGATAGAAAAGAAATTGTTCACATAAGAAACCTGGTCATTGAGGCATTTTGGTCATCGCTTATGCATGTTTTTACAACATGAATTCATCTGTTGAATAAATATTGAGTGACTATATCTCAGTAACTGATATGGAAGATGAAAAAGGGTGCAAAAATACATTTTAGGTCCTCAGACTCAGCAATCTTCCAGTCAAATCAGAAATACCATCAAAATATACACTAGCCAATATGAAGACATTAAAGGTTCATGGGCACAAATTGGTATAGGTCCAAAAATTACAGTGGAGAAACTTGTGTGTAGAGTGAATTGGACATATGTCCCTGAACTGAGGACATGAGAACATTGAGTCACTGGAATGTTTGTCACTGTGTTCACAGAAGCTTGGACAGTGTTGCAATCCACTCAATGGGTGGAAAGAGACAGAAGGAGAAACAGTGCTAAAGGCATCTGCAGATGGGCCAAAGGGACAGGGAGGGCGAGTAAGAGTAGAAGGAAGGAAGGGAGAAGTACAGCTTCACTGAGGGCACAGTGTCACATGCCCTCCTCAGGTCCACTAGCATCACCTCGATGGGGTGGTTTTGGGTGGGGTACATGGGAAGGGAAACCAACTCTGAGGTTGTGGTGCTCTGAGCAACTCATTGTTCTCCACTCTCTGAGGCAGAGGAGAGTTTGAGAAAAAAAAAATCTACAAGTATAGCCCTAAACCCATATGGTCAAGAAACCAGATTGAAAGTAAACTAGAACACTGCAGATTAAATGACTAAACATGAACACTTTCCCCTAACCTTGAAATAATTCAGGGAAAGAGCTTTGCATTTTCCCCTTCTAAGACAGAGTCCTGCAAAACAACTTTCTCAATAATTTAACCATTTTTATTTACAATTCACTTATAATTTATCCTTTCCTAAATCTCTTTTAAGATAATAAACCAGTGTAGTGTTAGAAAAATACATGAAGTTTGCTGACTATCACATTAACTCATTCTGGTATGGGATTCCGTTGGTAGGAAAGTTATTTGCTTATTCTTTTTCATATGGTTTTGCAGATGAGATTTTCAAAGTCTGATTAAAAACGTAATCCATCATAAATGAAGTGATTTTCCTATAGGTGCCCTCTAACAGCATTACTGCAGATCCGTGGGCTTAGTGAAAGAGATTTGGAAGTACATTTAGACTAAAAATGTCTTAAAAGATATATTTTATGCCCTGCATTTGCATACTACCTTCCGGAAATATTGCATATGAAAGCTGAGTGCAATATTTAATATCTGGTGACTTACGGATCTGTAAACCTCAAATGCAGAAAAGGCTGCAAAATAGTTCAAACTGCATGGTAATTTACAGAAAATCCATTTTTAGCTTCTTCCAAAGAATACACTAAGCTAAAGGTCATCATATAACATTTCTAAAAAGAGGAAAATGCTAAACTCTTTTCTGGCAGCTAACTTTGGTGATGAAGGATAATAATAGCTGAGAGAGGGGAGTCATTCTTTTTTTTTTTTTATTTTAGCTATGGTTACAACAGAAGCCCAAATTAGGGAGTCTGGGTGAACAAATAAGGCCAATATTCTGTATTAACTTTTAGATTCAACGACTACTCAGGAGAACTTAGGTAACCAAGATGTATGTTTGATAGTCTCTTCTACACTCACTAGCAAAGGGACCAGAAGCAGGTCACTTCTTTGGGCTTCTGTTCCCTTATCTGTGAAATGGGGAGGAAGATTATAATTCCATCCAGAGATCTGAAGATGAGTTTCTAGGATGTGTGTGAGTGGCTAACCAAGGCATTAGCATGAGGGACAAAAAATCCTAAATCCTGGGAAGTTATAAGAAGTTATTACAGCCATGGAATCAGAAATTAAGTCAGAATGAGAGGGCTTAGAAAAGTAACAATCCTGACAAAATTGAGGCACCAGTACTAAGAAAAAGGCAAAGATTATATCCACCTTCTTAATTAGGTGCCACTAAGGCCACCGTGTACCTGTTCCAAATAACGACATTATAGTCTGTCTATGCTTTTATTTAAGACACAGCGAAAATCTTTTCCTGCATTACTGGAAATAGGAAGCAATTGACTGCTGTGTGTATATGAGGTGATGGAACTCAAATGACGGATTGTCATGGCCAAACACGGTATCCAGTTATGGGGACAGCTGTTAAGAGCAAATTGGTCTGTCGGGGTGACAGAGAAGCTGAGGCTTTGCTCACAGAGAATCAGGAATCATAAAGAAAGCTTGCAAATTCTGGACACTGAGTCAGCACAGGGCACAGAGTGCCTGCCGTGTAGACAGCACTGAGGTTGGGCCTGCTCCCCAGTGGTGTGGACACACTCAACGCTCTCAGGGCACCCCACAGGGTGAGCGCTGTTGTCTAACACCCCAACTGAAACTTACAATGAGCATGGGAGTCATACAGGTTAATACCTGGCCTCAACTGCTTATGGGGAGGTAGAGGGGAGAGCCAGTCCAGAGATTGTACACATTATTGTAGAGTTCCTTTCTTTTGTTTTTGTGGAACTGAACTCAGGGTTTCGTGTTTGCAGGGCAAGGGCTCTACTAGCAGTGCCACGCCTCTAAGTACATTTTGCTCTGGTTCTTTTGGAGATGGGGTCTCACAAATTATTTGGCTAGGCTGACCTGGAAATATTACCCTCCCAATCTCAGCCTTCCAGGTAGCTAGGACTATAGGCCTGAACCACCAGCACCCAACTGAAAAGTTAGTCTTTGTCAGAGTAATTACTATTACTCTGTAGTGACATGGATTTCTTTTTTTTATTTTTATTTTTATTTTTTTTATTTATTTATTTTTTCATTTTTCTTTTATTATTCATATGTGCATACAAGGCTTGGTTCATTTCTCCCCCCTGCCCCCACCCCCTCCCTTACCACCCACTCCACCCCCTCCCGCTCCCCCCCCTCAATACCCAGCAGAAACTATTTTGCCCTTATCTCTAATTTTGTTGTAGAGAGAGTATAAGCAATAATAGGAAGGAACAAGGGGTTTTGCTGGTTGAGATAAGGATAGCTATACAGGGAGTTGACTCACATTGATTTCCTGTGCGTGGGTGTTACCTTCTAGGTTAATTCTTTTTGATCTAACCTTTTCTCTAGTTCCTGGTCCCCTTTTCCTATTGGCCTCAGTTGCTTTAAGGTATCTGCTTTAGTTTCTCTGCATTAAGGGCAACAAATGCTAGCTAGTTTTTTAGGTGTCTTACCTATCCTCACCCCTCCCTTGTGTGCTCTCGCTTTTATCATGTGCCCATAGTCCAATCCCCTTGTTGTGTTTGCCCTTGATCTAATGTCCACATATGAGGGAGAACATAAGATTTTTGGTCTTTTGAGCCAGGCTAACCTCACTCAGAATGATGTTCTCCAATTCCATCCATTTACCAGCGAATGATAACATTTCGTTCTTCTTCATGGCTGCATAAAATTCCATGGTGTATAGATACCACATTTTCTTAATCCATTCGTCAGTGCTGGGGCATCTTGGCTGTTTCCATAACTTGGCTATTGTGAATAGTGCCGCAATAAACATGGATGTGCAGGTGCCTCTGGAGTAACAGTCTTTTGGGTATATCCCCAAGAGTGGTATTGCTGGATCAAATGTTAGATCGATTTCTTTATTCCAGAAAATATAACTACCTCTACACTAAATGATCATATGATCACTGACAACAGCAATAATAAAAATGACGGAAAAACTGTGTTCAATATTACATTGTCCTACAAAATCAGGACCACTTTCTTTTAGCTTTCTGCCCTATTAACATTATTAAGTAACAGCATTTGTAAAGATGTAAGCAAGGCACCAGATGGATGGTTTGTGTTTTAAAAATGCTTGCCTCATCTATGTAAGTATCGTTGGGATTCAATATATTTTAACAAATTATGTTTTCTCTTATGTGGATCTGTAAATAACAGTTTTGATTTTTGGAGAGTACAGTAGGTCGTGAAGTGCAATAAAATCATACTTATGTATGCATATTTTAAAATAGACCATACTTCATCATTTTTTATGCAACTTTATTTCTGATTGCCAAGCCTGTGTTAAGTAAACTACTACTTATATTTAAAAATAAGATCCAATCAAAATTTGTATGGTATATTAAGAGAAGTGAAAATGTTGACATTCCAGTTTTCATTTATCCAACTGGGAAAAATCCAAAGTCTCACCACTGGCTTCCTGGCTGAGATGCTGGAGCAACTGTCTGCCTCATACATTGCTGTTCAAATGCAAAATGCCACAACTACTCTGAAAAGGAAATTTGGCAACATCTAGCAAGATTACATAAACATTATGGTCTGAATCAGCAAACTAGTTTCTAGGAGTCTATCTCAAAATGTTCACTGGTGGAAGTAGAGCAGACGTGTGCTCAAGGATTTTCATCCCAACACTATTTATGACAGCAAAGTGAAAATGAACACACGGAATGCCCTGGACACTTCCTAAATATTCAGCTGTGGAGTCAATAAACTCCAGCAGATCACAGTAGAGAGCAACATTGCTGGAAAAATGGAAAAGAAATACTTCCTTGTACATGGCATGATATGCAAGATTGTTGGAGTGAAAAAAATGAGGTAGAGAAAATGCATACTGGATAAAGACGCTCCTCAGTGAAGGGTGGGGGACACTGTGGCATCTAAATATGATTAAATTGAAAATCAATAGCTGACCAAAACAAATACATGCTACACAAGGGAAGTGGGAGGAGCTGGAGCTGGACCATGTTTGGAGTATTTATTTAGAATTATATGAAAATGATTTTACATAATTATAATACATGAGTAAGCCAAAACAAAAAGCACAGGTGCTCAGGGTGAAAGCTGCCACCCAAGGAAAGAGGACACCCTTCTTCCTTCCTGGGCTGGTAGGTTAACTTGCAAGAAGGAGTTGATCAAGTGAGATTTGATCACAGTGAGTTGATCACAGTGAGTAGATTTGCTGACCTCTCATAAAGAGACTAAAGAAATTTTCAACTGATTACAAAACAGAATACAGTGTTATCATTGGTACTCTGAAGCTCCTAGTTCTGTTTTTAAGACAAAACAATGATGAATGAAAGTGTTAAGATCCTAATAAGTCCCTGCAAATTTTTGTTATGCACACACATATATGCTCACATGTATGTATACACACGCACACACAAGCAGACACGTGCACACACGTGCATGCACACACATATGTACATACACACAGGCACACACATATCTGCACATACCTATGCACACACAGACACATGCACACATGCATGTACACACACACAGTATACACAGGCCCACACAGATATATGCACATATACATATGCACACACATATGCATGAGTGCAATGTCCTGTCTCATATGTTGAACATTGCTTACCCAAAATGCTTAGGGCAGGAGTGATTTGAATGGCTTAGGTGTTGGGATTTGCATATGCTTAATGAGATATCTTGGCCATGGGACCCAAGTGTAAACAAGAAACTCACTTAGGTTTCATGAGTGCCCTAAACACCCAACCTGAAGGTAATTTTATGAAACAGTTTCAAATGTTGGAGGTGACCTTTGTGTGCTCAAGTGTATAATCTAGTTGAAGGGGTCTGGGAGCATCATCTTCCCATGGAAACACACCGTGTGCCTGTGTGTAACCGTGACCCATCGTGTGAGGTCAGGGGAGGTATTCTCTTGTGGTTTAGACAGGGATTCAAGAGTTTGGAATTCGGGGCATTTTTAATTTTCATATTTTATATATCTATGTACACACATATCTGCATGTGTACAAGATAGATTATATATATATGTAATTTATTTATTGTCCAGAGAATTATGTCCTTATACGTCCCTCAAATCTAAATATCCACAAAGTGGAAGACCTGTTTTCTTCTACGTATTCCATGCATAGAAACTGATAAATCTTTACTCACAAAAGACACATTTTGTATATTTTTAGTATCCAGATAGATAAATGTCTGGAAAATTTCTGTATACTTTAAAAAATATTGAATTCTAGAAAAATAACAGCACACACTTGTTAAAATGGTCAAGGTTAATGCAATCCTGGTTCCTCTGACTTTTTAAGTTCTGTTCTGTGAATATTTGCAAATGATTATATGTCAAATTGTCCCCTTCTCAGATGTGCTAATCATTTAAATAAAATATGCATCACTCCCCAGAATGCTGTCTTCACAAGAGATTTCTAGCCATTTCCCTCAAGAATGAGATGATAACTCCAAGAAAGCATTAGGAAGGTTTTGGCGTAGTCTCTGCCATTAGGGCCTAAGAGAATCATCACCTCTCCCAGTTTCCTAACCCCAAGCACATGAATTGTAGGCTCCAAGACCAAGGACAGCAGCTGCTCAAATGTGTTGTCTCCAAGCTCCATGAGGAGTTGATATCCTGCCTTTCTAAGCATGAGTCCTCACCAAAGTCTGACTTCTTGGGACACTATTGCATCCTTTACTTGTTATAACAGGAACAATAAAGGACTTGTTGATAAATGCTACAATGTGGATAAACTTTGAAAGCATGCTAAGTGAAAAAAACTCAGTCTCCAAATGCCATGTATGTATGGTTCCATTTATGTGAAATGCGGGGATGAACATCTGCAGAAATGACACAGACAGTAGTCACCAAGTTCTGGGCAAAGAGGAAATGGAGAGCCATGCCACTGAGTGCTGGAATCCTGTTTGGGGTGAGAAGAATTTAGAAAAGAGATTGTGGTGGCAGTGGCTGTAAAACTGCACATACCCTAAGAGTAACAAATTGTAAACTTAAAGTGGATTAATTTACATGATGGGACTTACATCTTAATAAAGCTGTTGGTACGGAAATGCTTGGGAGAAGAGTTAGTTCTGACATCAAAGCAAGCACAACGCCAAGGCAGGGCCACTGTGCACAGCCAGGGCGTCAGGAGCGCAGTGGATTCCGAGCTGCAATCTTAGTGAAAAATGAGATTCATCATCTTCTCAAATGAAATTCTGAGACTCAAAAATGAACTAAGTCACAAGCAGAAGAGTGAGGTGGTGATCCTGTATATTCCAGGGTGAGAGGAATGTAGTGCAGATTTATTAGGTATCCCAGAGAAAGATTTCTTATATTAAAATATTTAATTTAGAAAACTAATCAAAGACCTAGGTGTGATGAGGGACCCTTGTACTCCCAGCAACTGTGTTCCAGGAGGTTGAGGCAGGAGGAAGCCAAGTTCAAAACCAGGCTGAGCAACATAACTAGACCCTGTCTCAAAATAATATTTTTAAAAGGCTGGGAATTTAGCTCAGTGTAAAGTGCTTTGTCTAGTAGACATAAAACCCTGGGTTCAGTTCTGTACCCACCCCCCCACCAAAATCAGTAGATCAGAAAGACAAATGTATTATCTTACGAGTAACTAAAAGAAGAAAGATAGGCTTCCGAGCTTTTAGTGCAACATGAGAAAAAAGCCTGTCTTCCATTGATGTGGTATTTCATACTCCACAAAGCACTTTCCCCTTTAGTCCCAACCTTCTTGAGGAATGCAGGGCAGATGACTTTATGACTATTATGTGCTTGAGAAAAATAAACCCACATCAATTGTGTAACTGCAACCAACTCACTAAAAGCGGTTGTTAAATTGAGAACAAAACCCAGATAATCTTCCACTAAGACTTTTCCCAGTACACAAGATACACTCTATAGATTCTGCCTCTTGCAGCTTATGACAAAATGACCTGAGTAAACTCCACAGCACATCTGGTTTAGTTATTTTTGTTGTTGTAATTAATGGATTGTCATAGAGCCTGTAAGGAGATCATCTATCAGTGTGGCTAAAAATGGTAAATCAACCGTAGGGTCACTGACTGTGTGACTATGAATTCCTTTGGGCAACACTCCAACAAGTGTGGCCGTCAGAGTTACAGTTAACACAAGATGGCAGCGGTCACAGAATGAAGTGTCTAACAGAGGGAAACAGAGAGGAGGACAGCCGTGAGTCTCACCTCGCATCATAAAGCCAGGCAGCATGGTTAAAAGTCTCCAACTGTCACGTTTGGTAAATTACTTAACCAGGTTTAGCTGCATTTCCATACAGTAGGATGAGTGAAGCTTACTTCGCTGATGCTGGCAAAGAAGTAAGAGGAGGAGGACACTGGTGAGAGTCAATAGCAAGCCAGATCATTCCTTGAAATCTAGGTGGTGAAGGCTCAGAGCCTGACCCCAACAGCAGCTGCAATGTCAGATGCTCTTTTCCGTGACCTTGGGCGAGGACTCTTAGACCAAATATAAACTCCATGCAGAAGTGATTTCTAAAGCAGTGTTTCCCACCCTTGGGGGTGAAGGCCACTTTCTGCTTTGAAATTTTTATAAAGATCAAAGTCTGTTGTGAACTCAGGAGAGACTGAAAGGGGTCAATAGCATCTTTGTGTTGCTAGGGGGACCATGTCGACTTATGCTTCTGAGAGGACCTGGGACTTCCAGCATCCCCTGACCACATTTTGAGAATCACTATTTGATGTCCTCTCATCAGTTGCTCATGATTAAGAGTCCCTGATCCCCTGGTCAACTTTTCAGATTAGCTGTTATAAAATACATTTTCTCACATCTGCCTTCACAAAGAAATTAATGTCATAAAATCATCTTTCTTTATTGTATCTCACAAAGCCCAACAGAAATATAATATCTTATCTTGGGGGTATTTCATATGATTTGATGAATTCAAATAAATGATCTTTCCCAAGCACGTGAACCTCATGACATTTTTGATCCTACACATTCTCTTATGACACGTCTTGGCAGAATTTTTTCCTGCTTTGTGAGTGTTTGTGTGCATGTGTGTGTGTGTGTGTGTGTGTGGTCTAATACCAAAACAAACACAGCAACATTTTCACTTTTTCAAAAAAAATGTCATGCAAAATGCTATACAAAGTTAACATACTAGTTGGAGAGTTTGGGATGTCTTTATACCATAACACCATCACCACAAACTGCTCCATTAACACATACAAATCACCTCCAAAAGTTTCCTCTTGATTTTTTATTCATTTTTCTTTTTATTATCATTATTTTAATCAATGCTATGAATATTAGACTCCTGAAAAGGAGACTGATCCTGTTGGTAAATTTTCAGCAGATAATTTGTATTGCCCACTCTAGTTTCTACATGGTAAAGCAGGTTTGTGGGACTTCTCATTTTGCAGCATTTTGTTATCTGTGGTGGGCGTGGCAATGTGTCCACGTGTTTTCCATATTCTGATCACCTGCTGGCACAGAGGACTCCTTGAGATCTTACTCCTGCCTTCTTGCCCTTTTTGTTCTTCTGCAATGACTTTGCTGCTGTTGCTCCTTTGGTCATCTCTGCAGAAAGTCCAGGACTTGGGTGACAGAAAACCCACTGAAGATGGGGTGCGAAACAGGAGGCAAGGCCTATGAGCCAAGGGGGAGTTCAAAGTGAGGACATGGAGTGATTGAAGCACTCCAGAAACAATCTTCAAAAAGATGGAAGTCAGTTGGTTTTCATACAGTGAGAGAGACAGGGATGTAGTTCCAGTCTTCCACATCTGGTTATCCAGTTTTCCCAGCACCACTTGTTGAAGAGATTCTTTGTTCTAAAGTATCTTTTGGCTCCTTTGTTAAGAATCAGATGTCTATAGACTTGTGGACTTATTTCTGGGGCTTCCATTCTGTTTCACTGATCTTTTGAAAATCGATATGGAAGTTGCTACAGAATCTAAAAATAGAATTTTCATATGATCCAGCAATACCAGTTCTTCGTGTATCCCCAAAATCCAAGTCAGCTTACTACAGAGTTTCCTGCACACCCATGTTAATCAAGACAACATTCACAATAACCAAAGTATGGAACCAAACTAGGTGACCAACTGATGAATGGACAAAGGAACTGTGTTAAACATATATAATGGAGTTTTTACTTAGCCAGAAAGAGGAATGTAATTATGTCATTTTCAGGAAAATAGAACTGGAAATCATCATGTTAAGTGGAATAAGCCTGACCAAGAAGGACAAATATTGCATATTTTCTCTGATATATGGAATCTGGGAGAAAAAGAAACACATGAAAGTAAAAGGGGATATTAGGATGTGAAAGAGAAAGGGGGGAGGGGAGATAAGAAAGAATAATAGAGACCCAAGCATGATCATGTTATTTATACTAATGTGATAACAAGACCTTAGTATATGTTAATAAAGACAGTATATGAAAATTACTATATCAAATGTATAGTATATGAAAATGACTTCCATCACTTTAAAAAAAGTATGAGAGTCAGAACCAAGATATTAACTATAAAGTAATTTGAGCCATTTGTGACTAACGGGACATAGTGGCTTGTGTAAGAGTTCAACAAAGCACTGGTGTGATGCCTTCCAGGCCATGAGTGAGAACAATGTAGACCACAGAAGATCTCAATGCACAGACTGATGTACTCCAGGCACGACATCCTCCAGAAGTAGGCAACACCTGTATGTGGCTTTATGTTCCTTATTAAATATGAGTTTGGAGAATTACTAATTTATATAATCTGAAAGGCTCAGGAGGAAACAAATTAGTATTTCTGCCTGTATGTTAAACTGCTCAGGATTCCTCAGCAGCAAGAGTAGTCATGAACTTGGTGTGTCCAAACTCACCAGGGCAACACGTTACTTTCTCAGAGCACCTGGAAACACATTTATTGCATTACTTTCCACATTCTGTTGTGTCCTTTCAGCAAGACATTTATTGCATTACTTTCCACATTCTGTTGTGTCCTTTCAGCATTCAAGTTTTATCTGCAGTCCTGGAAAGTACTGCTGCAGCACAGGCCTTACTGTCTTCTCAAGTAAAAGAAACCTCTTTGTATAAGGGAAGACATATCTGCAAACACCTGCTGGTCCAGATAACCCACCAATTGGAAAAGTGGTTTCCATTCTCTTTGCCTCAACTCTGACAACTCACTGACTGTGCAACCAGGATCAGAGAGCAGTTAAAAGTCCAGCGGACTGTCTGAAATAAGTCTAGGAAAACTCAGAACCTCACAATATTAAATAGGAATTTCTGGTCGGATTGTCTTGTTTGGGGTCAAAGATAGGGAAAGCTTATGCAACAGTTTAGGAGTTGTAGAGTCAATTTCTGATCATAAATATTCTAAGCAAAAGAATCCTAATACTTGTCAGGTACAGGTACACCTGTAATGCTAGCTACTTCAGAGACTAAGATTGGGAAAATCAAGCTTCTAGGCCAGTCCAGGGATAAAATTTTGTGAGACTCCATCTCCACAGAAAAAAAGGTGGGTGAGCTAGTGTATGTCTGTCATCCCAGCTAAGGCAGGAAGACTAAACTAGGAGGATCAAGGTCCCCACCCCATGACCAAAAAGCAGAGCAAAACGGGCTCAAGACAGCAAATTCCGATTTGAGGAACATCTCGTAAGAATTACGTATGTGCCTAAGTCACTAGGTAACATACTTATGTCGAAAAATATCTATGTGAAAGAAAAACCAGCTGGGAGAGGCTCCCTGCTCAGCAGCTCTGTGCAGGCCTTATAGGAAGAGGAAGAGGGGAGGTGACATCTGTTCTTCGGCCATTTTCTGAAACCCTGACTATGTAAACCCAACTGAGCTTTGCTGTATTAATGACAGTCATCTACGAAATCATGCCCAGTGGTCCAATGTCTCCTTGGGAAAAGCATCTATCAAATTTATTCTTCAGGATTAGAGTATTTTGAGAGACAATCCAGGTTGTGGAGAACCATCTTTCCCCATAGGATAATCTATTAATTATGAACTATGAAAACAAATTTGGGCAGTGACAGGTATAATAGCCCTACTCTTTTTGATTTTCTATTATTTCTAGATGTTCTTGTTCAATGAGGCTAAAATGCTATTTTATATTTTCCAAGAATGATGTCAAGTTGTTAAAACATGCATGGTGGTATCTATCAATGCTTGCACTTATCGTTTTCCCAGTGGGGCACAAATATCTCCATTATTATGTTTTTCCCAAGGTCTTTTCATGAACTCGTAGTCCCTTTTGTGCAGTAATTACTTGATGTGATTCATTTGGGGATTTTATTAGTAGTAGATATGTGACATTGGGACATGAGCAAGATGCAATTCCTGCTCTAAGGGGAAGATGGCAATCTTCCTAACTCTTATTATGAATGTGCTCGCCAATTATTCTGCAAAAATATTTCTGGTATTGAATAATGAATTTCATTTTAGTTATAGCTTGGTGGTTGCAATGGCATTTTGCTTTTTATTTTGACTCTCCTACCTAGAACTAACAACAAAGCACTAGCACAGGAATGCTCTGAGTTACAAAGGTGGCTGTCAAAGACACAAATGTTGGTTGTCTCTGACACATGATCTTAGTTTTAGTTCCTGTCATCCTACAAATGATTCTCCATTGGTAAAGTGCTTTTTAAAGGCATTGGCTAGTGGAGAGCAAAGACACAGTCCCCCTCGTCTACTCCAGCCTTTGTTGAGCTAAAACAGAGCTCCCCTGTGCTGTTGGGAAGTGACAGACACTCACAGCATTTTCATCAGGGCTACCCCACCATGGATCTAAATGGTGCAGCAAGATCTGGACTGGGAGAATCAGGGAGAAACATTAATCCCAAGTCAACAGTGCTGCTCTTTAAGAGGGCTGATTCTAGGTAGTCACAGGCACACCTCTGGGAGGACTGTCAGCTTTGTCCCCTCTCAGATCACCACTGCAGTGTGAGAATGGGTGACATCTGACCAGTCCATACTAGGGAGATCCTAATTGTCTATTTCATTAATGCACCGGGGAATTACAGTTTGTGGTTAAGCATCTATTGGGTCATTTCTTTAAAATGGATTGCTTTAGTGCTACAGGGAGAGTTAGCTTTCAGACTATAGAAAATGTCCATATTAAATTGCTTTGTGACATGTCAAGAAACTACTGCTCTTGTACTTTGCTGTGTCTCGAGGTTAGAGAAAGTATTCTATGCTGGGAGTGACAGCCTTGCCACCTCCATCAGTGGCAGAGTAGTGTTAAGATGGGGGGCTCCCCACTCATTGTTGGCTCAGGAAACTTCTTTTCTTTTTCTCTTTTTTTGGTGGGGGGGATGAGGAACTGGCCACTTTTTATTAAAGAACTATTTTGAAGTTGATTGAAAATTTTGCACTTTGACCTGGGCCATTTTTTGGAAAAGTTGATGCATTGGATTGTAGTTTAATTGGTCTTTTTTAGAAGAAGACATTGAATTCTCAACTCAAAATAATAAAAACAGCTGTCAGGTTCTTATGAGACACTGTTTGCCCTCATTTTGTGATAATGTAGCTTTGGAAATGGTGACATCATGTTTTTAATCCATAGTGGCATTACAAGAAGAGGTTTTATTTTCATTGTGTACATTGTTGAAAATGATAAAAAAAACTGCCACACTTGGATTCACCATCACTTGCTGAATGATTTTTAATAAATTATCAATGGAATGAACTATAATACTTTAGTTTGGAGGAATTTGAAGTTTAAGCATCAGATTTGACTTTTAAAACTGAGTCTATTTGTACATTGTCTTATGAAGTAAGTGTATAAGCTTCGTTGACACAGGCCAGTATATGTGACAAAAATGACATGGACAAAAACTAACCAGTATTCTGACAAATGAAGT
The DNA here is from genome assembly GCF_047511655.1 of Castor canadensis. Taxonomy (NCBI): domain Eukaryota; kingdom Metazoa; phylum Chordata; class Mammalia; order Rodentia; family Castoridae; genus Castor; species Castor canadensis. The sequence goes on from NC_133399.1 coordinate 112,256,101, forward strand.
GACAATGAAAGGGCCTGGAGCTGTTCCACTCATGCTGTCCTTTTACTGGTTTCATGGGCTTTGCCACTGTGACCTCATCAAGTTCTCTGTTCAGTCAGGAGCATTGCTACCAGGTCCTCAACACGTAATTTTTGACTAAATGTATATTTTAATTAGTTTAGTTATCTTCCTTGCTTCTTTGATAAATACATTTCATATTGAATACATTTTAAAAAATATTTTCCCAAAGCTTCACCCCCTGCCTTCTTTTCACACTAAGACACTGATGCATAGATCAGAATTTGTTTTTCAGTTCAATGCTGAGGATTTCTTTCTTGGGAATACTCCATTTGTTCATGTAGTCTTCAAAACATACGTGCAGGATTTACCACCTGGATCCACACAGTGCTCAAGGTCAAAAATGCAGCACACCCTCCCAGGGGACGAGGCTCAGAAGTGGTAGTTGGAGAAACCTCTGACTTCTCTGGAACACTGAGGTCTGAATTAGAAACAGACATTGCTGGTTGCACACATTTTAAAGGCCAAAAAAGGGAGTGGAGGCACAGATCAGAAACCACATAGCTGAGGACTTTATGTCAATGTGGCATTTGTAAAAATCGCCCTGTGTACAATTACATCATTTTAATACATACTATTCCAGTGATTCCTTATAAGAACCCTAGAAGTGACAAAAGGAGCCATAAGCCAGCCCACTGTTTAAACAAAACTCTGAGAGCCCTGCATCACAGACTTCCTCCAGGAGCTGAGCTGGACGACAGGATTCTGCCGGCATTGGAGGCCACTGATTTCACACATTTTGTGTATGTGTCTGTGTGTGAAGGAAAACTTATTCTGTGATAAGTTGTTACAATTTGGAAACCAGTAGACAGCATACAAAAGAAGGAAAATCAGCTAGAAGCAATAACTGCAACAAAAATTCACTTTGGAGATGCAGCAGCTCACACTTTGATGTAGTTCCTTTTACTTTCTAGTAAATACAGAAAAGATAGCATGAAAACCAGGTATTCCATAATTTGAGGATTGGTTGTGCATTCGCCTTCATGTGTAGGTACGTAGAGGACATTATAAATACAGCAGGCACTTTACCTATTTAGGATTAATAAACAGATGGATGGGACCATTACCAAAAGGAAGCATGAAAAGATGGGTAGTAAGAATTACATTGGCTGACTACCATCTACCTAAGGTTTTCAGTTTCTGCATCAGTTTGAAGACTCTGCAGCATCTATGAAAGCTTCTCACCTTGCAATTAAAGCCAGCCCTAGTACCTGTGTGAAAGTGATGCGTTCTTCCTGTCTCTGTTTCAGTTGCCTGCTGAGAAAAGCAGGGGGGACAGTGTCTCGCCTTTCTTTGTAGTTCTTTGAAGCAGGTGGATGAGGACATGGGGAAGACCTGGGCAGGGCCTTGCATGCTTTATGTGACCAATGGGTGTTTGTTGTTTGTATTCATCTTCTGCTGCTTCCTTTTTACACCACTCAACAGCTCCCTCCTCTCCAGGGCTAGTGTTAAAATCCACTACAGAGTAAAGTGTAGTCATGTGACCCGATGATTGAGGTCACACAGCAAGTGAGGGCTGAGAACAGAGGACATATTTCAGAGCTTGGAGTTGGGGTGTTGGCTTTCACATGCCAAATTATTTCTTAGGATAAAATGAGAGAATTTGAAAGCTACTGCTCCAGAATTATTGGCCATCTAAACTTTCAGAATTCTTCATGGATAAAAGGCTCAATTAGGTGTTTTTAATCCGTTTTAGACCTTGTCGTTTTGTCTCACAATTTTCTCACTCATCTGACTTTATAAAATGAGATTTGTAACAACCTGACACATGGCTCTTGTGGCTTTTCAAAGTGGATTTGACCTTTGAAGTTTTTCTGCAATCTAGGACACGAGGAACAGACTCTCGGGGTCTTTAGCGATGATCCTTGAGATGTGTCAGTCTTCCCAGGGAGCACTTGGCCTACTTGCCGCTGGTGGAGAACTTTTCTCAGGAGTGGACACTTCTCAGGAAGCATCTCCCAGGCAGTCTAGGAACTCAGTGAACCATGCAAGCACCTTGGCCTTTCTTTTACACTCTAGCATGCAGTCATCACCTTTCTCTAATTTCTATCTCCCATTCTCTGGAACTATGGCTATGGAAATATTTGGCTTGTATCAGACAACGGTAATCACTCGAACAATTTTTCTTCCCAATAGGACCCAAGGGCCACATTTTTCCCAGATAAAATTATCTTACAATTCTCTTACATTTATTTCTCTTAAATCCTGATAAGTGTGTATCTATCTGACAATGAAATGAATAGCATTTCTTCATTCCATTTACGTATTTACATCATTTGTCACTGCTATATTGGACAAGGAAGACATATTCATCCATTAAACCTTTGAAGTAGAATTTTCTTATATAAATGCAAATTTTAAGGACACCATATAAATGCAATAGGTGTATCTGTCTCTATAAAAGCACAAATAACCCATGTTAGTACTAATAACTATCCATTTCAGCACTATTTAAACATTCTTGCTTCAGTCATTCCCACTCAAGTCCCCATTGCCACCTCCAGTTGCTCTTCTGAGAGGGAGCCAGCCTCCTTCTGTCTTCTCAGCTCTTTAACCCCAGGACCATGAGGCCATAATTCTCATGGTCCTTGATAAATTTTTAACAAGTGGATAAGAAAGAGTAACAGAGGTGATGAATTTGATCAAAATTCATTATATGCAGGTATGGAAATATCACAATGAAAACCTTATGCAATTAATATACTGTAATAAAAATATTTTTAATAGTGTGGTCATCTGTCAATAACCACTGAGGGTTGAAACCAGGATTCCTCTCCTGGGTTACCAAAATTCTCAGATACTCAGGTCCCTTTAACAAAATAGCATTTGCATGTAACTTTTAAATAATCTCTAGATTATTTTTAAAACCTAATTTAACATAAATTCTGGGTGATTCTTATACTATGTTGTTTAGAAAATGACAAAAAGTCTGGACATGTTCAGAGAAGATTGTAATTTTTTCACAATATTTTCTATCTTCAATTGGTTGAATGTCCAGACGTAACCCTGTGGATACAGAGGGCTGACTTTGTATATTTATTTAGTCTTGGTTGTATTTGGAGAATTGCTTGCATGTGTGGCTTTTGTAGAAAGAAATAGTGAGAAAATTGCAAAATCATTTTATAAGAAAAGAGGAGCATTTTAAGGTTGGTTATAGCTCTTCTGAATATGCCCCAGTTCCCAGAGTCCAGATCCAGAGAACTTCATCCCATAAGACTGGACTCAGCTGTGGCTTACAGGACGGAGCCCTACCTGGACTCCAAGGGGCATGGCACCATTGCTCCCAGGCTTCCGTGGAAATTAGAGGACCTCCTTTGAATTGACTATACAAGTATTGATTTTTGAATGTATATTGATTTTCATATTTCTTTTATCATTTTTTCACTTTATTTCTATCTTACTGTTTTCACCACTGAACCTTGAGTTCATCCATCCCTGCGTTTATCTGCTCATCTATTCAATACAAATTTGAATGACTTACTATGATTTCTCAGGCAGGCACTATAAGCTTGGAATAATGAAACAAACACATCTGTTGCATTGAAAGACATAGTAATTTATTGGGAAATTCTGGTTACCAAGAGGAAAATAATTTAATACATTAATATTACCAAATGCAAAATACTGTTATAAGTAGCAGATGGTGACAGGAAATAAACTTAAATTCTTAGAATGTGTCCTTGACATTCTAAAAAATGAGAAAAAGTTAGACATAGTCTTCATAAAAATTGGACAGCAGTGGGGCAAGGAAGAAAGTGAAGAATTTCTTTTAAATCAGAAGAAGGTTATCTATCAGACCTGTCTGTCAGACTGTCACATTCTCCAACTCCTTCATTCCTGGATCTTGGGTGAGATCCTCCATTTTTGGAGGGGAATTACTTTAACTCTAGAGCAGAGCAAACAATTGTCTGAAATTTACTAATCTTTTATTTGCTATGTTAAAATACTTGCTGTAAGTTTTCATTTCAGAAAGAGATATCAAATCCATATCTTATTTTCTTCCTTTGCCCCTTCAAAAGTCAGTATGTAATTTCATGTTTATAGAGGAAAGATTTCTCATTTTTTAAATTTGTTTTTTGGTACAACCGGGGCTTGCACTCGGGGACTCACACTTGCTAGGCAGGTGCTTTTACCACTTGAGCCACTCCACTAACCCTGGAGTCAAGTTTTTAAAAAATCCCACATCACCTTTCAAAGGGTTCCTCATTCTGAAGATTTGCCCCACTCGTCTGTGCCAGTGTGGGACATCTGATACCGCAGCTCTGTGTCTGTGGGAATGAAAGATGAAAATGCCAGGTTTGTGACAACACGGATATCATTAGAGCCAGTCTCTGTATTCTTGTCTTGTGGCAAATTATATTTACAGTATAACTGTAAATACAGTAATAGATTTCTGTATGCTTTTAAAACCCTAACAAAGTTTTCAGTGAGCTCGGCAGTGATTTTCTTTCTTAAGCAGCTTATATATTGAATTAATGGCAATCAGTGCTTCATGAAACAGCCGTGGAATTTTATCATAGCTACTTGAAATACATCGAAGCATACAAGTGTCATGCGTTCTCTTAGAATGCACACAAGCTCCCTGTCCAATGCAAGTGTAATGAACCGCACAACACGTGAGGCTTTTGCACTTGACAACTGTTGAATATATATTTCTCATAATCATTTTAGAACTAGGTCTTTTATGATGTACATTTAAGTTTGGGTTCAATAGCAATTTCTTGAAACACTGAGGTACCCTCTTTGCTCTATAAACAGTTTTCTATATTTAAGAATTTACATATCGAGTGGTTTTATTATTAAAATATACTCATTTCCATTTATCCAATTTTTATAGCACATTGACTCTTAGGTATTTAAAGGCTCATGCATGTTAAATGTATTGTAAATATTTGATATCCATTCTGTTTAGTATAAATGCTTTAGAATAAAGTGGTAAAGGTCGTCAGAAATAAGCATGCATTACACACTTGCCATGTCATAGTCACTGCGCTGAGAGTCTCCCAACTGTGAGACACTGCACTGTGTGGTCCTCCCTTCTTCATACCTGAGGAATCTGCCATTCTCCGGCATTGAGAGTTTAAGCCTGGTGCCCTGACAGGAAGTCAGACACCATGAACCAGTGTCCAAAGTGGAGCGTGCTCAGAACAACAATATGGTTTTCATGACTCCATTTATGTAAAACTATTCTTCTACATATTATTTTATAGTGCATCTATAGAACTAGATTCCAATATCTTTTTTTCATAAAGCGAATTAGTTCAGATAGTGTCACATATTGCTCATTGTTAATTTTTCTTTCATTTAAACAGCCTTCTATCAGAAAAGTCAAAACGTAATCTGATTTTATGCATTCACAACAAAATGCAGGAAAACAAATCTGAATAATTAGTCTTCCTGGTCTTGGACTGTATCTGATATACGCCATTTCAGTTCCTTTAGGGTTTTCATTTTTCATACTAAAAAGTAATAACACACTAAATTAATAATTCTGAGTTATGAGATTCATGTTTTCATAAAAGATGTCACATTTATATTCACCCTAGAATACTGAGAAGGAAAGAATTTTGCTATACCATGCTGCAAATAACCAAAATAAACCTACATAATAAATACTACCTGGGTTGATGAAAAATAAATTTGCTTGTGTTTATTGAAATGCAGAGCTAACATGTTGGTAGTTTGGACATTAATTTGCAAAGATCTAAGACATGATGTAGGAGTTCCAAGGATTTGGGGCTGATGAAGGAAAAGATTCCATGCTCAGAGTCTACAAGTCCAACAGGCTTGGACCAGGGACAGTGCTTCTGGTCAATGGGTCCACACAAGTGTGAGCCTATGAGATCCCTAAAGCTAGGCCACTGCCAGAAGGATCTGGGGAGGGACCTCCCCTGCAGAGGGGAACAGGGAGGGCTGAGAAGTCCTGGTGATGCTGCTTAGCACCAGGAGTGGGAAGATCTGGGTGGGAAGATCTGGAAGGGGGACTCAGCCACCAAAGAGCTCTACAGTCTGGGGACTCACAGCTGAAACATTTGCTCCTGATTCTCTAGATGAGAATCTGAGGTCAAGGTTATTTGCAGGTATTTCTGTCTGAGGCTTCTGAAGTCACCTTCTTCCTGTGTCTTCACATGGTCTTCCCTCTATATGTGTGTGTGTGTGTGTGTGTGTGTTATCCTCTTATTAGGACCCCACTATGTTGGATTAGGTTCTATTCAGATGTTCACACTTTAGTGATCTCTTTAAAGCACTTCTCTCCAAATACAGTAGCCTGCTGACTTCCTAGGGGCAGGGGCTAGGACTCCAACATCTGAATTTGAGGTGTGGGACACAACTAAGACCATAACAGCTTCTTAAAACTATGAGGCCCCATCTTATCAATGAGGCACAGCTGCCACATCAGTTTTTGCAAGGTATGCAAAGGTGGCAGACTCTAAACAGCTAAAACTCTGCTGGTATGGGCTATTTTTAAATTAATTGGATGTGTAAAATTTTGAGTTTGGTGCCAGAGGACTTTTGAGTTGATGGCTCTCAGCCAACAGTGAAGAAATGAGCTCAGGCCCAATGGGCAGAAGCTCTCTTTGCTTGGTTTATGTGGCACACTCATGCAGGTCTGTCCATACTAGTCCTGGCTTTGCAGGCAGTACAGGACTTCTTGCTTAGTGTAGACAGGCATCCCAAATGAAACTGGCTCCTGTTTATTTTGCTTTTCTTGAAATTAACCAGATTTATCCTTGTCAGTTTTGAAGAATCACGAAGTTTAAAAAATATTATGATAAAAAATTGTACAAAGGAAGTTCATTGTGGTATTTCCACACATGCTACAAAATATACTTTGGTCATGTTCATCCCATCACCCTTTCCCAACAATCCTGGACCTTCTCTTAAATCCAGCTGAGATACTGACTCTCCTCAGAGATTCCCTGGCTTCCTCAGGTCCCCTGCTTCCCTCCACCAGGTGTCCGCAGCTTTCCTCACCTCTGCTTCAGCCCACACATCTCCACTGACCATCGTAACTGCAGTTTATTTTCAGATGTTGTTTGTCGGGATCTATGAGCCACTGCAGTTGTGGGGCCAGGGTCTCTGCACACAGTTGTCTTTCTTAGCAGACACCCCAGAACATCACGGGCACCCATTCAGCATTACTGAGCAATCTCTGAATGGAGGGAAGAAGCATGGTGGCAAACTACCATGGTGTGGAACTGTAGCAGTCACACCACAGTGGTCAGATTTCTTTCTAGAAGATCTGTAAATCAAAACAAATATAAGATTTGCTTCCTGGGTATGGAGAATAGTGCTGGAAACGGCTCCTTTTAAAGAATGTTGAGATAGCAAGAAATAAAATGTAAACTATTTCCACTGAGACTTACAGGACCAATATCTTATGGGCAGGATTTATAAGAAATGGATCTAGAATATTATTACTTTTACTGGGTTCTCTAGCCAGCTTTGGTTTTTGGTCTACTTGTTTGCTTGGGAAGGAGATGGGTTTCCTGTACAAATTGAAAAATAAAAACAGCTGTAAGTTGGGCAATCACCAAAGACTCTCCATGTCGTTTTGAAGAAGTTGTTAGTACAGAGATTATTTTACCTTTATTGGGAACAATATACTGTGTTTGGGCAGATAAAGTTTCTCTTTTTATTAAACAGGTTTGATACTATTTGTACTATTTAAAATTTAAGGAAAGTGAGATTTATGAGTGTTGTTTTGGTCAAGAGCTGAAGGTTAAGTTCAATTGATACTAGGTTTTCTGATTTCTTATCTCACAGTTTCCCTCCTCAATAATTCCTGAATGGGTCTGACCTTGAGAGTCATCTGAGGTGCTCGGTACATATTGTCAGTTCCTTCTCTGGCATTTGGATCCATCCTTTAGGATGGTATTATAGCACAGAGTTCGTAAGTTGAGATCTTGACACCCACATGACTGTAACTGGAGATGGGGAGTGGTCAATATGCAGTATATTGAACAGACACCAGGGAGCTTGCTCTCTCTCTGCCATGTGGATGCACAAAGAGGAGGTTGGCTGCGAGGCAGGAGGAGGAGAGCCCCCCTGACAATGAATGTCCCTGCACCCTGGTCTTGGATTTCAGCCTTCAGACTGTGAAGAAATCTCTGTTGCTTAAGGCACATGCTTCATGACATTTTATATGGAGCCTGCAGAGACTAATGCAGACAGGGAGAGTCTTACATCAACACAGATTTGAGACATTCTCCACATCAGACATGAATATCAGTGGTGCCTGGGAGTCAGGTTCTGAGGTTTTCCTCAAATTTGGGTGATCATGAGAGTCAAACCCACTGCGTGGAAACTGGTATGCCTTTAGAGCACCCAGCTTAGCCAGTATTTCTCACCTGTAGTTAAAATGAAGTATTTTTCACTGGCATTTATGCAATGTTGCAAAGTGGTAAAATTTCAGTATGTGTTCTTTAAAGTACCACCCCCTCAAAAAAAATTACACATTCCTAATTATGCAGTACAGGTGCAAAGTAACACATTCCCTTAAGTTTTCTTTTCTTAGTTTTTACGTTTATGTTTTCATTCATCATTGCACTGGAGATGTACTTGCACAGAGGGTAACTTGATGTCACTGCCTAGATAACTTCAGAAAACGGTAATTCTGGCTGGGGGGCATACCTAAATTCTGGAGTGTTTGTCCTACACGCACAAGGCCTTAGGTTCAAGTCCCCGTAAAGCTGAAAACAAAAATAATTTTTAAAAAGAGATCTATTCCAACCAAAATGATACTGTCCTAGTCAATCACTGCATCCCTCTCCTTGGTCTGGAAAGCTTGGGTTTTATTTATCAATGTACTTTTGAAGAGGTCATTAGGGAAACTGAAATTCTACTGACATTTGGGGATTTGTCTTTAGATGGATAACTCCGTAGTAACTCTGGAGTTTGCTAATTTTTCTATTTGTTAAAAGAAGCTCTATTTTTAGCTGTTACAGGTTCACAGAAAAATTGAATGGAAGGCCCAGAGTTTTTCCATTTTCTCCCTCTCCCCAAACAACACACCTCCCAGATTAGCAACAACCTCATCCAGAGTGGTACATTTGTTCAGACTGAACAAACCTGAAGTCATAGTTTACATCATGTTCATTACTTTTTCCTGTGCATGTTTGGGCTTGAGTGAATGTAAATAACATATATCCACCATTATAGCATCATACAGGACAATTTCACTGCTCTGAAGACCCTTCATCCTCCACCTGTTCATCCCTTCCCTCCCCACCAACTTCTGGCAACCACTGATATTTTTATTGTATGGAACCATGGATGATATAGCTTTTTTAGATTGGCTTTTTCACTTAGAAATCATTATTTCAGGTGTTTCCATGTCTTTCAATGGCTTGATAGCTCATTTCTCATTAGCATTGAATAATATTCAATTGTTTAGATGGACAAAGGCTTATCCATCCATTTACCTGAAATGTATTTTGTTTGCTCCAAAGTTTTAGCTATTATAAATTAAGCTGCTGTAAACATCCATGTGCAGATTTCTGTGTGGATGTATTGTCTCAGTTTCTTTGGGTAAATGCAAGGAAAGAAACAGTATTAAAAAATGTTGTGATGAAAGGATGCTTAGTTTCATAAGAAACCACTAAACTTCCTTCTGAGCGCATTCTCAACAGCAGTGCGTGAGCTCCCGTTGCTCCACAGAACAACCATGTTTTGGATTTTGGCCAGTCTAACAGGTTTGTAACAGTATCTTATTGTTTTTAATTCTGTTTCCTCAAAGACATACAGTGGTGGACATATTTACACATGCTTATTTGTCATCCTCTTCTCTTCTTTGGTAAAATATCTGTTAGCAAGTTTGGCCCAGTTATTTGTGTTTTTACTACTGAGTCTCAAGAGGACTTTATATGTTTTGGATAATACTCCAATATTTTCTTTCAGTTCATGGCTTGTCTTTTCATTCTCTTAGCAATGTCTTTTGAAGAATAGACATTTTTAACTTAACAAAGTCTAGCTTATCAATTTATTGTTTCACGGGTCATGTCCTAGGTGTTGCAATTAAAAAGTCATTGGGAAAACCAATGTCATTGAGACTTTTCCTCTGTTATCTTGTAGGCATTTTAAAGCTTTGTGTTTCACACTTAGGAAGGTGATCTTTTTAACCATAATTTTTGTGAATTGTAGAAGGTCTCTGCCTATGTTCATTTTTGCCTAAGGATGTCCAGTTGTTTCTATAAGGACATAAGATTTCAACTGTTTTGGTAAATGCCAAGAAACGAGATTGAAGGATTTCAGGGTATGTTCAGGGTACGTGCTGAATTTTTTTCATGAAAACATTGTTGAAAAATCAATCTTTCCTGCATTGCATTGTCTTTGCTCCTTTGTATAGATCAATTGACTATATTTATGTGACTCTACTCCTGGGTTATTTTGTTCCATTGGTCTGTTTCTCTATTCATTTGCCAATTCCACACTGTCTTGATTATTGGGGTTTAGTAGCCAGTCTTAGAGTCACTGTGGTCCTCTCATTTTGACCTTCTATTAAATGCTCTGATGGCCACTCTGTGTCTTTTACCTCTCTAAATAACTTTAGAAACTCATGGCTGATATCTGCCAGTAACTTTTGAGATAATAGAGAGGGGTTTCATTGATCTTTGGGTCAAAGTGGAAAGAGCTGCATCCTACCAATGTTGAGTCTTCCTTTCCACAAACATGGAAACCTCTTCTTCATTAAGGTCTGTTTTGCTTTATTCCACCAGACTTTTGTAGTTTTCCACCTGTGGATTTTGTACACTTTTTAAAACTTATTAACTTTATATCTAATTATTTCACTTGGATGATGCTAGTAATTTTATCATACTGTTGTTTTTTCTTCTTCCAGACTCTACTTGTTCGTTGCTGCTGTAGAGGGAATCAATTGACTTTTAGTACATTCTGCAACTCTTGGACAACTATTTATTACTTCCATGAGGGTTGGTTGGGTTTTTTGTCAGTTTTTCATATTTTCTACATAGATAGCTGTACCATCTGTGAACAAATCATTTTATTCCTTCTTCTACAATCTTTATTTCCTCCCTTTTTTTGTCTTATTGCATTTGGCATAATGTTGAACAATAGCGGGACACCATTGCCTCATTTCTGATCTTTTTAGGGAAGTTTTGAGTTTCTTATGGTTCAGATGGTAGCTAAAGATGGTTTTGGTAGAAATTTTCTGTAAAACTGAGGAAATTCCTTTCATTAGTTTACAGTTTCTGTTTCTGTGAGTGGAGGTTGCAGTTTTTAAAATGTGCTGATATGATCATGTGGTTTTTCTTCTTTAGCCTGTTCATTGCCGTGATGGATTATATCAATTGATTGGGTCTTTTCCTTTTTTACTATTTTTTTTTGTGGTACTGAAGATGAACGCAGGACCTTGCATCAATTGATTTTTGAATGCTGAACCAGCCTTGTAGACCTAAGAAAAATCCCACTTGGTCATAGTGTTTATTTTTGTATACATTGCTACATTTATTTTGCTAATACTTGGTTAAGAAATTTTGCATCTATGTTCATGAGAGAACTTGGTTGTATTTTTCCTTTCTTGTAATGTCTACCTGGCTTTGGTGCTAGGTACTGATGAAAGGATGTTAAAAATGACCAAATACTCTGGCATATTTAGAAGTGATCTCCCCTCCTCCACACCAGCTGGAAACCCAAGGGGATATTCCTCTAATCGTCACGTGAGACTCTATTGGGGTTCATATAGCCTTCAGGCCTCCTGGTGCTGGGTGCCCTGGAGTTTCATCTCAGCACCTCATCACCTGCCATTCGGGGCTCCCCACCTGTACTCTTTCACACAGGTTTATGTTCCTGCATTTCTGCTGTGGCACCTTCACTCCCTTTAATCATGGGAACCACAATTTGCCCAGTGACCCGCCTCTCTGTTAGACTGAAGAAGAGTTGATGATTTTCGAGTTTGCTCAGATTTTTCTTGCTGCTAGGCAGAGCAGCAACTATCAGCTTCTTGCTTGCTAGGCTGGAAACCAGGCCTGCCTCTCTTTTTAAAACACATACTTCTGTACATACAGAAAAAGGAAGCCAGCTGGTTTGCAACCAGTTTTCTACTCCCATCTTGTATTGAGGACAGTAGCCTGTCTGCCTTGCCCCAGTCACTCTGTTCTGCTGTGCATGAGGGCATCTGAGGAGGGAGACAGAAGGCACCAGCATAGGAATCCAGCTCTTAGCTGGCTCCCAGGTCCACTCTGACATTCGCACACCCTTGTGGAAAAAGTAGAAAAAATGACTCAGTACATGAACCACTTTGGGGGAAACAAAACTAAACAAATTCCAGACAACTTGTTAAATTTCATTTGTTATTCTGTCTAAAACTGGAACTGAACAGCAGGAGAGAGTTGACTAGAGTAAATGGTAGCATTGAGAAGGAAGCTGAGGAAAGAGAAAAAGCAAGATAGGCTTGCAAGGTGTGAGGGACACTTTGAAGATTGAAGATTATGTGGTGAAATCTGTCCACAGTAAAGAGGAAGGACAGAAGGAAGAGAGGAAGGGAGGGAGGGGGAGAGGGAGGGAGGGAGGGAGGGAGGAAAGAGAAAGGAAAAGGGAAGAGAGGGAAGGGAGAGAGGAAGGATGGGAGGAAAGGAAGACTATAGGTGAGGGAGGGAAGAAAGAAGGAAAGAGAGGGAAAGGAACAAGGAAGTGATGAAGGGAGGAAGGAAGAAAATAAGAAAAAGACAGAGTGAGGGAGACAGACCATCTGTCACAGGGAAGGAGCTCACTTAAGTTTATGGAGATGATTCTTATGAGAGGTGAGCAAGAAGTCTGTTGTCTTGGTCCCTGTTAGTACAAGGTTTGTTTAGATACAATTTTTTTTTGTTTTCCCACTTAACATGCTTTTTAACTGACTGTGAACACATAGGAGTAGCTGCATGGTGGACTTGGTAAAATGGTATGTCCAGGCGACCAGGCCCCATTCTGGCTCCATTTTTTCTTTTTAGTATTGGCTGCTGATCCCACTGTTTCCATTTCTACTTGGCTTTCCTCCTTTAGGACAGTGAGTGATGCCTGCACTGTACAGTGACTGCTGTTTTGCCTGGGTTTGCTTAGAAATTCTTCCATTACTGCTTTGTTTCTCAGAAACCATTCTATTCCTTGTCCTGTTTCTCTTCCACAGTGGCTTTCCCCCACTGTGCTATATCTCACTCTCTTGTCCTGTTACTGACCTTACACATCAGATATTCCTTCTTCACCTTCTTGACCTTTTTCACCCTTTTAACAGGAAAGTTCGGGAATGCTGTGTTGCCAGCTTCTCTGGAAGGAAGCAGGGGCTTCTTACCTCTCTTTGCTCTTGCAGGATGGGGTTGAGCTTGTTTTGCAAGTGAAGAGGGAGAGATCTGCTCCATTTGGCACCTCTCTGGTTGCCCTCCAACTCACTCTGCCTCAGTCACAAACTCAGACTTGCCTCACTTCTTGACCTGTTGTCTGTTCTGTGGGATCCACATTCATGCACCCCATTCTATTTATGTATTTGCTTCAAAGCAGGATGTCACTCAAAGCTTCCGGAGAGCTGTCATTCCTAATTTTTTAAAAAGTAAAAGTTAACATTTTTAAGTAGTTGACATATCATGACTCACTGTTTTGACATCTCACTGAAATAATTTATGAGTGTTTTATATCTTTACATTTAAATACATCTGACAACCTTTGAAGCAGCTCAAATCTGTTGTAGCCAAGAACCAACTGCCTTGTGATCTAGGATGAGTCCTTTGGAGCGGGTGCTGGAAGTAGGGACCTTGTCCCACTACTACTCACTTACTGGGAAGCAAGACAGACTACTTATTCTCAGGACTGGATTTCTTTGATGGGAAATAGAATCCTCTTATAAGGATTCAGATGGCTTTGCTAAAAAGACAAAATCACTAAATTATGTTTCAGAATAAGACTTTTTATTCATTTTGTTGGTACTTAATTGTGTTCTTTTGAACCATGGCAAGAGACTCCATGAAAAATTTGGTATGTAAATGCTGTTGCTGGTATTTGAACTAACTGGAAGGTCCATTCTGTCAATTCCAAGGCCTTCTGGGAAAACAATGGCTATAAACTTCATCAACCCCACAGCATCTACCAAGGGAGTGCACGGCAGATGAAAACGGAGTGTTGTCAAAAGAAGAGAATTCCATACTCTGGAGAGGTGCTGAGAGTATTACCCCAAGAAACTGAGAAAAGAGGCTTATTGTTACCCCCACTTCCAGGATCTGAACATCACTGTTTTTTTATGTATTTATTTTTTCTGAGCAGCTCAAAATCTCCCAACATTCATTTCACAGAGAGCACTCTCCTCCTACCTGATGAAGGCTTAGTTCAGTGTTTCGTCTAGGGCTGGCTCTCATCTCTCCTTTACATTCCTTCCTGCTGAGACTATTTTCCCTGTCTGTTCATATCATTCCAAATATTTCCTACTAACATTTCAAAGACATTAAACAGAAAGTAGATGGTGTCTGATAGTCCACGGCTAGGGTCTAAACAAACCCTTGCATCAAAAAGGCAAACACAGTCATATGAGCAGTGTGTCCCTTGCAAGTCCTAGCAACTATTGTCAAGATGTTTGAGGATAAACTGACCCACTGTAGCTTTCAAGTGCCACCTACTGTTCCCTCTGGTGGATGTTTGTCCATCTCCACTGATCCCCACAAATGTCCCCCAGGGAACACTGCTCCTGGCTTCTGTTGGAAGCAGATTTTCCCTCCCCTGGTGACCTAGGTCAGTCAGGGTTACAGAGCAGCATCAAGACATGGTAAGTGAGTGATCATATCTTTTCCCAAATGCTGTTATACACTTTTTGAGGGTAAGGAATTTGTCATTTGCTTTCTGTAATGAGTGGAAGGCAGAGCCTGGTGCCTACTAACACATGACATTGTCTGCAGAGGGACAAGGCTGAGTGCATGCTTTGTAAGCCACCAGCACCACCTAAAATTCAGTGTGCCAATGTCATCTAAAGGCAGAGACTCATGAGTAGGTGAGAATAGAGTTCTTCGATGCACTAGTGTTGAGCCAGAATTGGAGGGAAAGTTATTTTTATAGTAGGTAGTACACAGAGTTCATTATTATATAAGCATCCGCTGTCTAGGTTTCCATTTTATTTTTTTAGCAAATGGTCATCTCTTCTTTTATGAGAAAGCCTCAAAATTTGGAATAATATAAAATTTTAATCTTAAAAATTTTTTGAGTATAGGATAATAACCAGGGACTGCAGCACTAAGATAAATTTTATTAAGCATAGGCTTATTTTCCTACAAAAAGCAAGCCATTATGAAAATATCTTAGGAAAACATTTACTAGAAAATTCTTCATTGATTCAATTCTGCTTATTAACAAATACATTTAATTATCACTATCCATGTATTTTAAGAACAGAAATTCTACTTAAATAACACAAGTTAAATGTTCTTTATTATTTATTTCAGAGACTCGTCATTTTTACAAATGTTAAGAATGGCTTTTTATCTTTAAAAGACATACAGTTCTATAAATTAGAGTTTCTCCTTTGAGAAAGCTCACTTAAAGTGTTTATGCAGTCAGGTGTCAATTAACTATGAGGATACCTTCTTAGAAGTGCATTGGTAGGCAACTGTGTGGCATGAACATGGTTGAATGTCCTTACAGACCTGGGCTACATGGTAGAGACAACCACTTAGAGATGAAAAACCTTAAAATGTAATTACAGCAAACACTGTAGACACTGAGGCATGATGGCAAGTGTTTGAGCATTTAGAAAAACATAGAAAAGTACAGCAAAAGTATTGGGCAGTAAGAAAGTTTCAATTTAATTGTACAGTTGTAGGACCTCCATCATGCATGTGGTCTGCTGCTGATTGAAGCATTGTGTGTATTACCCTGGGCTGTACCCATTTGGACATTTTAAACGTGTATTTAAATATTATAGAGCAATCCATTTTGAACAAGAGAGAAGCTGGCTTTCTTATCTGGTGCAGGCCGGGCTCTGTAGCATACAGAACTTCCAGGGCATTCCTCCACAAGGCTCTCCCTCGCTGAGGCAGGGGACTGGTGGTGCTTAGGGTGGCTGTGGATACCTTCCCCAAGCACCATGCAGAGACCAAATCTCCTTCCATAGGGTTCCCCTCTCTCCACTGTGTTGCCTCTGCTAAAATCCCCTTGGCACAAGTGGGGAAGGGATGGTTAATTGGTTAGGGCTCTAACATCTGACTTCACAACTCAGACTCTGCAGGTTTTATCAGACAAGACACTGCTTCCCCGACCTGGGATCTCACAGATTGGTGAGAACAACATGCACCAGACCTGGACTCGAACTTCAGAGTTTTACTTCATTTGCAGATGGAAAAAATGATGCTCAAAATGCCACTCAGTCCTAGCAAGAGTGAGGTCCTGGGTCCAATCCCCACTACTGACAAAATGTAAATAAAGTAAGAAGTCACTCAACACAACAGTGGCAGCAGGCACAGTGGACTCCATCTTCGTTTATTATAGAGAGAAACAACATCTTCAAAAAGGGCAGGACTAAGTGATCAAGTGAGAGAATCAGAAAAAGATTACATGATGAAGCAACTCATAATGCCATATATTACTTCAGAAAGAAAATGCAATAGCCCTACTTACCGTGCTTTGTTTCAAGATCTGTACTGCTGCTTTAACCTCTTTTTTTTAAACCACGTTAGCTATCTATCAACATTATTAGGTTTGATGTCTTGTAAATAAATCTGATTACTTCTTTTCAGTTTCCTGTTTACCTTGACAGACAATCCCCTTTTAGAGAAAACATTTATTATTAGTTGATGTAATGAAAAGCATTTACCTGCAAATCCCTGACTCAGTGATTTAATCAAATACCTACATACAAGGGATGCAGTGCAAGGTAAAGCCTTGCCCTAAAGGGGTGGGTTTGGTTTTCTTTGCTTTGTGTGGATGTTCTTACCATGGCAAGATCACTTATCCAAACATCTCCTCCTAACACGCTGAATTCACAAGGCACGGCTGTTTGCTGTAGGCACAGATGGGACTTAGTCATTCTGGAAAACTGAAACCTTGTCCCTGGGGACCAGCAGATTCCCACTGACTCTGCCTTGGCCCCAGACAGCCATTGTTCTTGTCGCTGTTTCCATGAGTTTGCCTGGTCCAGATGCTTCCTCTGTGTGGAAGCATGCAATGTTTGTGCTTCTGCAACCAATTCAGTCCAGTAACCATCTTAGCCTCAGGTTCATTTCTGTTGCTTCATGTGTCAGGATTTCCTTCTTTTTTAAGGTTGAATAATATTTCATTGGACATGAGTACTGTACTTTCATTGTAAATTTATCTATCAAGTATTTAGGGTGTTTTCACATCTTCTCTGTCATGAAAAATGCTGCAATGAACTCG
Source organism: Castor canadensis (assembly GCF_047511655.1). NCBI lineage: Eukaryota > Metazoa > Chordata > Mammalia > Rodentia > Castoridae > Castor > Castor canadensis. The sequence goes on from NC_133399.1 coordinate 112,273,501, forward strand.
AGAGTGCAGATAGCTCTTTGAAATCCTGGTGTGAATCTCTGGGAGATGCATCCAGAAGTGGGATAGCAGATCATGCAGTAATTCTATTGGAATTTTTGAGGATCTGACATTTTATCTTTTATAGAAGCTGTAGAGTCAAATTCTACCAAGAATATTCTTTGACTTTAAAAAAAAAGTCACATGCTGGTGATGATAATAATTGACATTGTCCCACTGATTTAGAGTTCCCCAGATGTGACAGCACTGGCTTTCTCTCTTTCCCCATTTCTGTTCTATAACCTCTGGCTCAAGGTCACTGCCCTGGGTCAAGTTGCTGGAAGAGAATGTGCTCTTCTCTGGAACCTGAGCTGTAGTGACGATTATTTCCCAGATTAGCAGGCTTGTATGCTGATTTTCATCTTAGTATTTTTTATCATATACCAACTAATCTGTGCTATAATTATTATCTCTTGAGTTTTTAAGGATATAATCACATGTATAAAAAAATAAATTTTCCTCTTTCTAAATTTATTTGAGACTATATTAGGAATATAAATATATTTCTTTTTATTTCATTAGCTATTACTCTCCCAAAAGTTGAATAATTGTGTAATAAAGGGCAACAGCAATTTTAGATTGTAGACATTCAGTAGTTATTAAATCACAGTTTAATCTTCACATCTCACTTATATAGCAGAGGCAATGGTTTCAGGTCCTGTAGAATTTCTCTCACAGATTGAGAGAAATTGTCTTTGACAGGTGATGAGATATGCTGTGTTTTGAAAGATACCTTGTACAAAACATAGCCTATAAATTATACACAGATCTGTAAATTTTGATTGCATAATTATTGCCATTTTATACTTTCAATGAAGTAAACTCTGGCTTTTCATTTGAGTAAAGGTATTTTAAAAAGTTCCAATTATGATATTTTTTTTTTGTTGTTTTCATTCCCTCACAGGAGACAGTATTGATTTCTAGGTTAGTGAACTCTTCTGTAACGCATAGAAACAGAGATGGTGCCGATACAGATACAGACTGTAACAGAGATCACAGGGAATTGGGTACTGTTTTTCTAACTTTTTCTTTTAAAAAATTGAATAGCTACTATACCATTGTAGATACCGGGGATTTACTGGTGAGTACATCAGAGAGGCTCTCATCTCACAGAGCTTACTGTCTACAGCCACAGACAAATAAGAGTGAGGCTCTGATCCCAACAGCTTGACAGGAATGTCCAGCAACCCCAAAGAATAAGTGGGTGTATGAAGGAGGGAGGGGAGCAGGGATAAGTGGAATGGTGAGGATAAGGTTGAAGAAAAGTGCCATAGTTAACAATTAATTGAGGAAAATAGGAGATTTCAGGACACGCAGCGTATTTTGAACAAATCAGCTATGGCCACATGGACCAACTCTTACCTTGAATACCATAATGGACTGCACTTACAGAGTTCAATGTCAATTGATTAGGAACCAGGTAGTCACGATCCCCCAAATCAAGTGAAAAAATCCTGAACAAATGTCACCATTGACTCAGCTACTTATAGTTTAAATATAAAATGCCCCTGATAGGCTCAAGTGGTCTCCAGCTGGTGGCACTATTTTGGGAGATTTTGGAAGTCTGAGGAGGTGAGGCATAATTGGAGGAAGAAGGTCACAGGGGGCATGCATGTTGAGGTTATGCCTGGTTTCCAGTACCTTCCTTGCTCTCTGTTTTCTGGTTACTGTGATGTGAGCTGCTCTACTACTCCCTTCCCACCACGATGGAAGGAAACCTCCAAAATCATGAGTAAAATAAATCTGTCCTCTTTCATTGTTCTGTCAGGCATTTTGGTCACAGAAACAATACAACTAATGCCAAGAATTGGTATCGGAGAGGTGGAATCTTTGCTGTGATGGCCGGTCAATGAGGTTATTAAGCCTCGGAACTGCTTGGTGGGCGGAATTTAGAAGAGTTTAGACAAGGAGGAAGGAACGAAAGCCCAGATTCTGGAAGTAGAGGCTACTGGGAGATTCTGGTGGGATCTCAGGAGACCAGAGTTCTGATAGGAATGCTGACTATGAAGACTACTCACAGGTCTCAGGTGAGAAATAGGAGCGCTGTTGGGAACTGGATTGCAGGCCTTTCATGTTACACTCTAGCATTGAAATTGTCTATATTTTATTTGTGTCTGGAGACCTTAAGTGACAATAAATTTATATGTAGTGCACTAATTTGGTCAAATACATTTCAAGACATCATTGCATTCCATCTGTGGCATGGGTATTGTTAAGTGCTTTTAAACAGGTTTATAGTGAGAATCAGAAGCAAAAATCTGAGCACGAAGATTTGAAATATGTTTAGTTTTGCCAGAAAACAAGCATATTTATACAGTTGTGGAAAAGGAAGGCATAGCTGTTAAATAGATTTATGCTAGTAAAAAGAAATAAAGTACTTTGCACTAGGACAAAAGGGAAGATGACTTGAGGGCATCTCAGGAGTTTGCTGGAACTCACTCATCTTAGGATGAAGGGTATAAAGATTTTCATTCATCTGAAAGACTTTTCTCTGAGAAGAGAGCTCCAAGGACCCCCAGAGGACTGCCTGAGGAAGTGTTTTCTAAGGTTAGCTGTCCAGGACCTGAGAAGGCCCTAAGTCATGGTCCAAAAGACCTGGTTACCACTACTCAAGCTGGTGGCTAACCTGGACATCATCCACTTGATGCTGGTTTTTCAGGTATGTAGAATGAAAGTTACTGGGTCATGGCAGTTTCCACCCTGATTTCAAAAGAAGACCTTGGAATTCAGATGACATGGCAGGGTCAGGATCCCTTCAGGACGCCCCTGAAAGAGCAACACATGAGTCTACGAAGCTTGATCTTGGAGACTAAGGTTCTTGGAGATACCATAAGTGAGGAATGTCTGCTAAGGAAAAGAACAGTCAACAAGTGTGGTTAACACAAGACAGGGTGCACATTGGCTACAAAAGGGAAAGTCATTGAGGTGGAACTGCCTATGCCCTTGGGAGCTCAAGTGACAACACCCTGTGCCCTGGATTCTGTAACTGAAGCTACAGGATTTAGTTTGCCATGAGCTTGAGCAGTGTTTCTTGTTCCTTCGTTTTGGAATGGGAATTTTTACTCCATGTCATTGTATCCTGGGTTTATGTACCTTGTTTGCAATTTTACAGGGGCTCACAGTGAAGCATTTGCCTTGAGTCTCAGGAGAGACTTTGAATTTGGATGTTTGGATAATGTTGGAGCTCTTATGGATCTGGAGGAGTTTTAGAGTTGGACTAAATGCATTCTGCTTTATGAGATAGACATGAGCTGGGGTGGAAAGCCATTGTTTGGATATAGAATGTCCCGCATAGGTCCATGTGCAGAAGTCATGGTCCCCAGCTGGTGGTGCTATTTTTGGAGGTTCTGGAAATTTCAATAGGTGGGCCGAGTTGAAGTAAGAAGGTCAGTGAGGGTGTGCCTTTAAAGGTTATACCTGGTCTTTGGTCCTTTCCTTGTTCTCTGCTTCTTGGCTACCGTGGTGTAAACTGTTCTGCTGTATCCTCCCAACAATGAAGAACTGAAAACTCTGAAACCGTGAGCAAAATAAATTTTTCCTGCTTTATGTTCTCTCTAGTATTCTGACCACAGCTATACAAAAGTATCTAATTAGGTATATGCACCACGAAGTGTAGAAAGGGTTTCTCTCTCTCTTTCTCTCTCTCTCCCTCCCTCTCCTTCTCTCTCTCTCTCTCTGTCTATCATTCTCTCTCTGCCTTTCAACAATTGAAGTATGGCAGGGACTACACTAGGTTCTTCATAACCATGCCATGTTATTATTGCAGTTACTTTTTGAGACAGGTTTGTGATAGGTGTTATATAGCCCAGAGTGGCCTGGAACTTACTCTCCTGCTCTCTTCATCCTGAGTTCTGGGATTACAGATCTATGCTAACATGATCATCCAGCTAAATGATTTCCTTTAGTTTTTTGTTTGCTTGCTTCTACAAGTTTTTTTTTTTTTTTTCAGTGCCGGGGATTGAACACAGAGTCTTGGGCATGCTAGGCAAGTATTCTACTACTTTAGCTACACCCTCAGCCTAAAAGTGGTTTTTATTAGTGAAAAGAACAAAATCAGAGAATTTCAATATATGCACCTTACAAGTGTAAGGATCTGAGAAATTTCTACCTCTACATCATTTTTTTCTACTGCATTAGTAACATGGTTCTAAGGAATGTTTTGCTTGAACACTGAAATTATTTTTGTTGCATGCAATTTAGGGATAGGTAAACTTGTAGGATCACAAGTAATCTATGCAGAAACAGTTTTCTCACTTCTTTATGAACATACTTTCCATTAGTGATTTCAGATTGCAGAAGGTTAGCGCCTGAGTTTTGCATGTGAATCAGTAAAATGCATTTTAATAATACCTCCAGTATGCATGGAATGATAAGGCTATGTGGACTAGACGTATTTACAGAATTTCAAACTCTGCTTTGAAGAGTTTCCTTTTTATTATGTTCCATTAAGCAAAATAGTTGCCTGTACAGTGCTCAACACAAATAATCCATTAAATGAGATGAAGGGTTTGCACTCACATTAAGTAAAGCACACAATTAATGTTTTAAACATCCTGCTCAAAGCCACTATTTGTATGAATTCTCAGCAGTTCTGGCTCTGGTATTGCAATATCTGGAGTGATCTTCACAGTTCTCTCTTCTAAGTTTTTTTTTCCCTTCCTGGGCCATTGCCTCAGATGGCAGAACTCAAAGCAGTTTATTCCAGACAAATAAGAATAACACACATTTAGACATCATTAACCTCCCTATGCACATAAATCAAAGGGTAACAACACCTACGTTGTAAATGATCATTGGTCATAAAAACATTTTTCTAGAGCACAGCAAAGGGAATGAGGTCACTCCACAAACAGATTAATAGAAACCCTCTAGGCAATGACCCTTACTCACATTTGCAGTAAATCAATTTGCCTCCCTTTTAAAAATCTTTTTTTTTAAATAGTAAAATGTAACACACATTCAAAGATGGGCCAAAAATGAAATTCACAGCTGAATCCTTGATGAGAAGAGGAAAGCAGCACCACTCCCACTCTGTCCAGGAATAGAACACTAAAATCAGACTCTGTGCTTTTGCACCAACAGGTCTGCTCACCATTTTGTCATGAGATTTATCCAGGTGTGTGGTCATAGTTCATTAGTTCTCATGGCCATGGTCTGTGAACACAGTTGTGTGAGTTTATAATTATATACTTATTAATTCTGCTGTGTGGGGGCCACAGAAGATGTCTGGCAACGTGTGGATAACTACTTGCATAATTGACACACAGATTTGTATTTTGGCAATCTTTCTGCATGACGTTCATGCTAAGCAAGCCAGCCTCTCCTGGAGACACCCACTCCCGTCCCCATCACTGCTGTCCTGAAGCCTCTCCTGACTTCTCTGCCTCCCACAACCTCTCCCTCTCCTGCCTCTCTGTGACTGTCTCTGGAGTTGCACCCATGAATATCTGATTTCCTCTGTGCTCACTACCACAGATAATACATACACACATCAGCAGCAGTCAAATCCATGCCAATTAATTAAACTGTACCAATTACCTTCTGCTTGGAATTTTCCATTCATCAATTTACAACTGCATTTACTTGGAGATCTCAATAATAGATGTTATATGTGAAGTATAAACTTTCCTTCTGTCTCTGTCTTTACTTTTATTCAATTTGCTAAATTTTATGTTTTTGTCAACATCCAAGTCAGCTAGACTATTACTCCAAGTCACTTGTTAATATTATTCACTTAAGCCTGGTGTGTTTAACACACCTTCAATTCAGGGGTGAAGGAGGGAATACAGAAAGGTAAAGCTGTCTATTGTCTTCTTGCCATGGAAGTACCATATTTGTGCTGTGATGGCTGTCTTGTATTTCACCTCTTATTTCTGCCTATTTAAATAGTTGACAAAGTGGCTCTTGGGAGTCCAGGTTGTTTGCAAATCATCAAGCAGGAACTGCAGAACCTCTCTTCATGGAACACCAGCTCCGGCGAGGGTTTGCACAGGCCTTGACAGAGCAGGATCCCAGGACTTGACGCCTCTGTGTAGAGCTGAATCTTCATTCATTTCCAGCGAGAGCTCAGCCTTCCCGCCTGGTCATCCCTTGTTCTGAGTCTAAGTCTTTCCCATGGTATTCCTCTCAGACCTTTGCGCTTTTCCAGAAACCCATTACACATTCAAGACTTGGGTTGCTGTGTTTTATCTTTGGCAGTACTAGGGTTCGAACTCAGGGCCTTGTACTTGCCAGGCAGGTGCTCTGCCACGTGAGCTATCCTCCCAGCATTTCACAACTCATTTTCTTTGTGAAGTGCTTTTGGTGCTTCTAAAGTTTTGGCTTGCCTTATTCTAGGAAGGTATCCTCCTGTTTTTGCTGCTGTTTCTTTACATTGGTATACATCTCTGAACAGAAATGGCTGTGTCTCATTTGTTTCTCCTTTGAAACCTTCAAGCCACATTCTTGGTGAGTAGTTACTAGATATTCCTATGTCTCAGTATTTGCTTTGTTTTTAAAATCATTTTCCATTTCTTCACAATGGAATGTATCCATATAGATTGCATTGGATTATTTGTCACATTAATGCAAAAGCATTAATGATCTAGATCTGAGCTCTCAGATCTATCTTTTTAGGCATTATTTTAGTCCCCAGGTTGTATTAAGCATAGAAATTGAAGAGCGTTATCCTTCCCTGTAAAACCTCGGCTGTGTTACCGAGACTTCTTTGGAATCGATGCTCAAGAATCCTGAGGTCAACATCTTAGACTGGGAAAGTTCCTCATCTCTAAAATGAAGGCAGAATATGACTAAAAGATTCCTTTGAGGATTACATTTAATTCACTCACAGGGTTTAGATAGCGCCTCTTTTACATTAATTTTTTTAAGTAGAAAGAGTAGAATAATAAAAAGAATAGTATAATAGACACATAAGCCAGTAACACTTGCTTAGTGTTATCGAGCAACTATTACATGCTCTATAAAATTGTATGTTCTATACTTTTATAAAACTGGCAGTATGGTAGGTTTTCGAGCACTACCACAAACTCGACAGTAGATATTCGTGCAAATGGGTCCTAAGTAAATGAATTTCTTTGCTCTGTCGGATTTAGGAAAAACAATCTTTATTTTACCTCAATGTGTTAGCTTCCCATCATTGTGACAAAATACCTGGGAAAAATGATTCATAAAGAGGAAAAGTTTATTTTGGCACAAGACACTAGAAGTTTCAGGCCCCAGGTGGTTGGCTGTACTGCCTTTTGGCCTGTGATAAGGCAGTGCACCATGGTTGGATAAGATAAGAGAAGATATGGCTCACATGATAGACAGGGCCCAGAGGGAAAGAGGAAGGGGTCTGTGTCCCAATCTCTCCTTCCAGGCCAATTCCCAGAAGATCTAACTTTCTTCTGCTAGGCTCTACTTCCTAAAGTACTTCCATATACAATGGTGCCATGGGCTGGGAGCTATGCCCTCCACACACGGACCTTTGGGGATATTTCAGATCCAAATTATAGCACTCAACAAAATCTGTATTATATCGTTAAAAGGAAAAATTACAACAGGTACAGTTTAGTAGATCTTAACTGGCTCTTATTTGTGATTCTATAATCAAGTAGCAATCCGAACCAAAATGATTTCGAAAGTTCCATGCCACCACCTGGGCAAGTTTTACTCAACTATAGTCAGTAAAAAGAAGTTACAGAAAAATGATGGGAGGTAGAGAAAGTTCCATTGGTTACAGCTAGTGCCTGTCTTATCTGAGTATGGCTTGAAAAGTGGTGGACTGAGACATACCTATTGTTACAAGAGTAGGTTATAGTCTGTTTAAACATCATGTTAAAATAAATAAACTTTTGCCAAGCTTAAAAGGTATACGGAGGCAGGTTTAGGCCAACTTAGCATAATTTTGATTTTACTCTTTTAAACTTGAATCATTTTTCCTCCAACCTTGGAATCTGACAATTTTCCATATCCCTCCTTACAAACTAAATTAATAAAAGTAAAATTAATTTAAAAATTAAAACATTATATTTATCTTTGAAAATATTTAAATTAAATAAATCCAAGTTTAGTATGCATTAATAATATGATCTTATATTTAAATCTATACTATGTAAATAATATGTGCATGACATATATATTATTTTAATCTTTTTTTATTATTGTTGTACTGAAGGTCCATTGTGACATTTACCAAAGTTCTTAAAATAAATCGTAGTTGAATTCACTCAGTCCATCATTCTTTCTACCCCCATTCCTTGAGCAGTTTCAACAGGTCAAATTTTTCCACTTTCATACATGAGTAAACAAATATAAATATACTTATATTTATATAAATAAAATAGCGATCCACTTCACTCTCAAACCACTTGGAAAACACATGGTTTATAACAGTGGACTCAAAACAAAGGTCCAGGCTGCCAATGGTTATTGCACAACCCACATGCTAGACTTTGGGTTGGGCACTGAAGGTGTGAAGATGACTCCTCACCTTGGCTCTTGTATTCTCAGCAAGTAAATACAGAGAGCATCTCAGATTCTGAGTGCTAAAGCAGACTTACAACATGAGGACCACTTCCAACAGATGGCAGTAAGCATGGTCCCACAGGAATTTGACAGGTCCACCTCACTCCCCTGGCTACTCTGAGGGATTTGATGAGCTGTTGCAGGTTTGAGCCCACAAGGGATCTTGAAGGCACCACACCCTGCAGTGGCAACGCACCCTTGCCCATTGCTCAGACTGTCCTCAGGAAGAGGAAACCTTTTTCCTCCCATTGATTTGGGGCAGCCGTGCCTGCACGCCGTGCCTGCACCACGTTCCTGCCGGGCCTCAGTCCTCACGTGTATTTTTTGCATAACCATCTGCAAGAGCTCTGGGCTGGGAAGAGTTTTGTATTTTTAGCTTGTGCAGTCTTTCTGTCCTGCAGTCTTTCTGTCCTGCCTTCCATTTAATCAGACTGTGGTAATTTCCTCACTCGGGCTACAGTTCCATTCTCATCCGTCCTTACTTAAATGACTATGAATGCCTAAGAGGCAGTACCGGCCACCTCTGTTCCACTCATCCATCTTCCTTCCTGTTCCTCAATAGAGCTTTTTTATACAGCACGAGCTGGATTTGGAAAAGGAGAATAAAGAGCCATGACAGGTTATAACTCTGTGAAACACAATTAAGCCTGAAAATGTTATGCATAAAGTGACTTAATATTCCCCCCCAAATATTATCAACAGCATTGAAGGAGCTTTTTTTGTAGCACCAAGCCATTGGCTGGCTATATAAATAGATTTTTCTCTGTCAAGTAGTAGAGTATAGTTTCAAAATTCCTTGCTTTAGGGTTGCAAAGAAGTTGAGTATTCAAGGTCACGATGAAGGTGAAGATGAAGGTGAATTTGGAGGAAGTGAGAGTGCAGCAGTAGAATGGAGGTCATGCTAAGGTGAGACACCATAGGCTCTGGAATATTCTTTCAAAAGAAATCATACAAGATTGAGTCAAGGGTAACAGAAAAGCTGTCAGGGTGTCACTTGTACAAAATGTTGATAACACCTAACTAGCAGTTCTTGTAGAAGTGGGAGAGATAGAAGAAACTGTATTTTCATTTTTTAAGTCCTTCTTTTCAGGTTTTCTTCCTCTTCCCCCTGTTGCTCAAGAAACGATTAGTTGACTTTCTCCAACCTTTATGTCTGTGCTCTTTGCTTCACAAAACAACCATGAAATGATCTGGAGAACCCAGGAAGAAATGTCCTGATCTTGTAAACTTCTGTGAACTCACTTTTGTCAATGTGATTACTTCAGAAGTCCACAGCGCCAAGGAAACACTTTCAAACAACTCTCAGCTTCCTAGTCCTTATCAGCTCAAAATGGCTGGATGTGGGGACACAGGAGCTTGGAGAGAGGGGACAGCTCCCAAAGTGACAGTCACTACGGCGAGCATGGAGCAGAGAGCAGCAAGGGAGGTTCAGACAGAGATCAGCCAGGCTTGTAAACATCTCCTGACTTACAACAGCCATAAAATGAGTTCCTGACTTTTCTTTTATTTATTTATTTATTTTTTGGGCTGTCTTCCACTGAATGTCCTGTGTTTCAGGTTTCTTTTCAGAGCTGTCACATAGATCTGTCATTCCCAGTTCCACTCTGGTCAGTCCCCAGCATTTCTGCTGATTTGGGAAGGACACCAGGGTCAAAGCGACTGATCTCTGCCCTTGCTTACTTCAAGGCTTCTCATCTCAGCCTCCTCCTGCTGCTGTGCACAGATAGCAAAACCCAGCTTCTTTGTTCTCTTGCAAAAGCGAAAATGAGCAGGACTGGTGTGGAGTTTAAATTCTCCATGTTATAGCTTTACAGAAAATGCAAGTCAACAAATTTGAACATTCTCACTTTTTTCTAACTTAAGCCAGCTATGAAGGCAGAGATTGGATTGACATCATTAAGTGGAAAATATAACGTGCCAGTTAAGTCCAAATTCAGTCTCTCTGTAGGAATCGCATTGAACTCAGTTGCTTAAGGCCTGATTATTTGCACCCTCACTATTCAGGACTGATTTGATAACCTTGTCCATACAGAATTCATCTCACTTGTACTTGACAGGCAAGATGTGACCAAAACCAGAAGAAAATTATAATAAAGTGAAGAACTTATGTAATGACTTTAATATTTGTAGATGAAAATAGAGAGACGATTTACCTCTGCATGATTTACTTCCCTATTTAACATAACAAGAAAATTTCTTAACCGAAAGTTGAGGTATGGAGAAAGTAGAAAGCAGTGTTTTGCAAACATCACCTGCAATGCATTTTTAAGAAAATATATTTGAAGGGTAAAAGACATCTGTTGGAAATTTAGCCCAATGAGCAATAAGAACACCTCTCCTACAAGGAAGGGAACTATCTTTCCTTAAGCCAGGTGTTATTTATATTATATGTTATTTATATTTCCTCAAGCCGGATGTTATTTATATCTTACCTCATTCATTCTTTCCCAAAGTCCCTGTTATGCACTTTGATCTCTACATTCTAAAAATCCATTTGCTTAAATTGTGTCCACTGGGCTTTTCTCACACGTCATGCGCTATGCTGGACAGTGGCTCCTGGGCCATTATTTTCCTGTGTTCTTGAAATATATAACTAAGAAAACAAGGAAAGAATGAACAGACGTGCCAATAAATAAATAGTATTAGTTCTCTAGATGACCTACTAAACCACAGAAGTTTATTTTCCCCATTCCTTGAAGGCCCAAAGTCTGAGATAAAACGCCCGGCGTGTGCAGGGCCACCTCCCACTGAAGGCTCTGGGGAAGGAGCTGTCCTAGGCCCCTCTTCTACCTGCTGTAGATAGTCGTAGTCCCCAGCAGTCGTGGCAGTCCCTGACTGATGGACACTGCCTTCCACCATGGCCCCTGGCTTCACGCAGCCCTCTTCCCAGGGTGGGAGTCTCATGTTTACTCCTCTATTTTCTCACAGATGGTGGTTACTCGTGAGGGCTTCCCTCATGCAGCATGTCCTTTCCTCGGCCACTTGTGTCTGTTACAGTCCTGTGTCCCTTAAGTCACTCGTGGGGTCCTGGGGCCAGGATGTCACATGTTTTGTAGGAGACATACTTCAACTTCTAACATATGTGCACGTCACATCCGTGTGTGTGTGTGCAAGAACACACTTTCACTACAAGATAGAGTGAAGAGCAGCAGTCTCGTGGAGGTGTCTCTTCTCATCAGTTTGGGAGGCAGTGGCACAGGAGATAGGCTCAGGCTGGAAGTGATAGGTGCTGAGGTCATAGTCTTTGATTTAGACCTGGGATTTAGACTTGGGACAATTATCATTAATTTTGATTTTATTTGCAAGCAGAGGAGTCTGCTTTGTGAAGAAACTGAAGCCATACAGGATATTTAGTCACACAGCACCTGAAAAGTGCAGTGGTCTGCTCTGAGTCCAGTGGTTCACTCATGGATTCCCCACCACTGCCTTTGACCTTTGGCTGGAAGCCTGCTGTGCCCTCCAGATGAGGGCTCCCCCCCAAGCTCTAAGGGAATCACAGTTTGCCTGCAGAGTGACACGATTCCTTTGGGAGGGACACCTCCACTGTACCAGGGGTGTTTGGAAGCCACAGAGAGACCCTGGTAACCATCAATGCTTACACCCTCTTCTCAATACACACTTCTTTATTGCCCGTTTTCAGCTCTGGTTATCAACAAGAAATCACTTTGCTTAACATTTATGACATCTATTTATAATATTGAAGTAGTGTCATTTTGTTAATCCATGAACTGACAAAATACCAGTTCCTGGTTCCTGTGTTGATCATAATGCCTCTTGCTGTGTGTGCATGCTGGGACACAGCAAGGAGCAAATGGGAGTTATTCATTGTTACCCTGATTCTTCCCTTCCCCTAAGGAAGGGCTTCCTTGCATCCTCTCCTTAATTTTCCTCCTTTTTCTGTTGCTTTTCAAACTTAATCATTTATAACTCTGAGTGTGTACTTTTTTCTTTCATCCCAAACAATGAGAATTTTTGCTTTTCTTTCTGTGTTTCAGGTAGAATTTTCCACCCCGTCTCTATTTCCTAAATGTATCATTTCCCAGACTATTTTTCTCAAAATTATAAAGATATATTCACAATAAGAATAGGTAATCAGCAAGACAATATATGCAGGCATTTTGCATATTTAGCTGATTGGGACTGAATAAGCTTATATTTTTATGCTGTAGGAAGTTGTATGAAGATGACAAGTAATGCAAAGATGGGAAAAGTAAACTTTTTCTAAAATCTTTTCTTTTTTTCTTTTTTTTTTTTACTGGTACCGGAGTTGATCTCATGGCCTCACCCTTGCTAGCAAATGCTCTACCATTTGAGCCACACCACCAGCACTTTTTTGTGTGTGTTGGGTGTTTTGAAATGGGGTCTTGCTTTTTGCACTGATCGGCCTTGAACTGGGAACCTCCTGATCTCTCCCTCTAGAGTAGGTTAGATTACAGGTGTGAGCCACCAGTGCCCAGTCTAAGACTTGCTTCTTAATACAGTTTAAAGTTTTACTGACTTGTATTATTTTTAAACCAGAGTCCAGTGAAACAGACATAAATTTGAATAGGACTGTCTTTGCATAAAAGCAGTAATAATGTTTTATATAGCCATACTATAAACTGATCACAGGGAAACTGAACAGTGCATATTAAAATAAAAAAGCTATTCATATATTTTTCCGGTGAGTCTTAAATTTTATTGGACAATTTTCATGGCCATGAAAATAACTATTAACAAGCATTTTGAAAATGAGAAGAATGAGGTAAATTACACTTTCTCCTTTGTGTTTATTAAATTTACACGGAAGTCAATATCGAATAAGGTAGAGTTGGTTTCTGCGTCTTTAAGTGACTGACAGGCATGTTGGATTTTGAGACAATAATATTCATGTCACCAGGATCCCTCTTCTTGTTTGCTTCCTTCTGTGCCCTCCATCTTCCACTGTGCATCTCAGCACCCTGGGCTGCTCTTCCCCTTCCCTCCCCAGCGGTCCTGAGACCTTCCCTATGGTATGTGTGCCAATGCAGTGTGGATGTACCTGAAGGCAGTCCATGGATCCATGTAACCTAGGTGACCTAAGTTTCAAAATCAAATCAGTTTGTAACATTCATCTTTGTTTCTTTGTATTTATTTACTGACTAATTTATTTTTGAGACAGGATCTTGCTATTTAGTCCAGGCTGGTCTCTAGTTCACCATCCCCTGTTTCAGCCTCTTGAGTGCTGGGATTACAAACATGCTCCACTGTGATGTTTTTTATCTGAATTTCTTGGTCATTGGCCTCTGGATGAGATCAGCATGATATTGAAATGTAAATTTGAATTATTGTGGAAGTTGTCTTTTAGTGACTACTGCTTAGCTCAGGGAATATGTAATTTGGATAGAGTTAATTCTTTTGAAAATCTATTTAAGTGTTTAATGTTTTTATCAGTAATAACCATAGCAGACAGCAACCATCCTTTTGTTGAAGAGTGAATACATGCATGCACACAGGCATGTGTACTCACAAACACATTTGGGACTTCTAGATTCACTTTTAAAAAGATAAAATGACAGTGATCAAGGTGGTGGAGGGGCTCAAGTGGTAGAGCACCTGCCTAGCAAGATTAAAGCCTTGAGTTCAAACCCAAGTTCTGCCAAAAAAAAAAAGATATCGACAATTATTTATCAGAGTGATTTTTAAGCTCTCCTCTTTTTAACCATTATATCTTTGTGCTTTGAATATAGCCATGTAATCATTGCTGCCTAGAACCAAGTCATATTAGAATTCCTGGAAAAAAATCTATGATCTTCTCACAGTATAAAACTACTCCTTCCTTAATACAGTTCCCTCTGTATATTTCTATAAGCAAATACATTAACCTCAGAACTGATATTTGATATTGAGCTCTTTTTCTTCTGGCCTTATTCTTACAACAGTGATGTTAAGGTTGGAGTTGGTGCTGTGCCCTAACTAGACTAAAAATCAATTTTTAATAAGAGTCTTCACTGGCTGTGACAGTTTCTTCTATCTCATTGATAGCACAGGTGTGTGTTAAATGAAAAATGTGTTTTTCAAACATGTTCTCAATAATAAAACATGCATTTGCAGCAGAAAGTGAATCAAATTACCGTGTGCACTGAGTAAGGATTAAGAACTTCTTGAAAACTGGTTTCAGATCACATGGATTTGTGGGGATGACACATGGGTCTACATTTGATGCCTTATTATCAAAAACATTACTGCATTTTAGTTGCCTATTGTTTGATTAAAAATTATTCTAAAGGAAGCACAGTGTTTAGAGGGTATAGTTAAACTAAATTTTTAATGCCAATGTTAAAATTATTACATTTAATATTTCCCTTTCTTAAAACGAACACACAAGCAAAATATGTGGGGTATTACTGTAAGGTGATCAATATCACAGGCTCAGATTTGGTTGAAAACAAAGGAAATCAACTTTATATAGTGTTAGGAGTCCAGGCTCAGTTTTACTTGTGATAGAAAATGAAGTCTACTCTTGACTTCTGCAGCTTGATCCTAGCTCTCATTCTTTCTGTAGTGGAATAAGATCCCAGTATATAGACACATTACAGTTTTTCACCTGTTCGCCTATTAATGGACATCTTGGTTGCTTCAAATTTTGAAAATTGTGAATAAAGCTGTTATAAATATTTTTGTGTAGATTTTTGTGCAAACTTAAGCTTTCAGCCCACTTTGGCAAATATCAAGGAGTACAACTTCTGGATCATGCAGCAGGACTAGGTTTAACTTTGTAAGAAATGTGGAAATTGTCCTGCAAGGTGGGGTACCCCTTCCTAGGCCCACCAACAGTGACTGAGGGTTCCCAGGGCTCCCCATCCTCACCAGAATTTGGTGTTGTCAGGGTTTTAGATTTTAGATTATTTTACTTGATCCGTACAGGTTGTCATTTCTAAATGACATGTGATTTGGAACGTCTTTTTTGTGTTTATTCGCCTTCTGTATACCTCCTTCAATGAGGACTGCAATCAGATCTTTGGCCTGCTTTCTGTTAAGAGATGCTTTGCTCTTGAAAAGACACTTTCTAGAAAAAAAGACTGTGACATTAGAGCAAATGAAAATCACCAAAATGCTTCACAGCCAAGTCTGCATCTCTAACAGGCAGTTTTGCTGAGCCTGTTGTGAATAGGACACAGGTTTAATTACATCAGAAACCTAAAGCAACACCTGGACAGATGTCCCAGACCTGTTGCTTCCAGGTAAAACCTCACTCCTTGGCAGGTCAGGCATGGCATCCAGCAGTCTCCCCTGCTGGTGTCTAGACTCACTTCTGATCACCTGCTCAGAGGTAACATCTGTACCACTATGAGGTCCCTGCATGTCCTCTGACTAATATGCTCGGAGCCTGCAAACTAGTTACTGTTAGACACCAGTCAGTTCTGGTGTCTCCTTTGGACATCATCCTTAACTATTCCTTATGGCATGTGATATACAGTGTTGGGAGCAACTACTTATGTGGATGGACCTGAGGCCCACACCTGAGGTCACTTGCTAGGACACTGTGCAGGAAATTTTAGTGTTCTCAAGGATTACCTCTGAAGAAACGGAAACCCAGAGGACTGAACTAACACACTCAGTGTCACAGTTATAGAGCAGTTCCCTGCTCTCCTGGCTCCTACTGCCTTGAGAGCCCGTGCCTGTGCATCAGTTATTCACTCCCTGCTCACTCACAGTGTTGAGGCAAGTCTGCACTGGATCCTCAGCTGAGGGCCTCTCAATCATGGTGGCACCCAGCTCTACTCATCTCTGAAGGATCAGCTTGTCTTGGCAGAATTCTGCTCCTCTTGTCTGTAAGACTGAGGGCCTCACGTTCTTGCTAGACTTTGGAGGCTACCCTTTGTGCCCAGCAGCTGCCCTCTGTCCCTGGTCAGCTTGGGCTCCCAACACAGAGGATGGACAGCAATATGGCAGCTGGCTTCTTTACAGGCAGGAAGCGGGTTGGCCAGAAGCATATGGAGATCCTATGGACGATAGATAACCAGTAGAAGTGACCTTCTGTGTCCTACCTCTCGCTCTCTTGCTGGTTAGAAGCATACCACTAATCCTGTACCCCAGGGGCTGCACCCCAGAAGGCAGGCATCAGGAGGGGACACACCAAACTAGCCTATCTGCCACACAGTCATTGTTAGTAAATTTTTAGATAGTTAGTCTAGCAAGCTGCTCCCCTTTACTGTTCAGGTATATGGTGGCCCTGTTTTATGATTTTTCCAAAACACAAAAGCTTTATGCATCATTTTGAAGAACCATAAGGTGAAGAATGTGAAATATTCATAGATGTACTTAAGAAACAATGACAAAATTCTCAAAGCTTTCCCTCATGAATCTTTTGAAATATTTTTCCAGATTTAGTCCAGCTACCTGCTTATTCTCCAAAATATGAAGGTTCCATCACTGCAAATCTGTAGGCATGTTCAGTAACTGTCGGAGGCATATCTACTGGGATTGATGGTCTTTCATGATAGGATCAGGGCAATCGGGAGGGAGTCCACAAAGCCTTTAGAGAGAGGATATTCCTCGTGGGTGTGCGAGAAGCAGGCCATCAATGGCTTCTGAGGACCATTTTAGAGCTATGGCCACTGAAAAAGGTCCACTTTCCAGCACTTTCCACTCGAGTATGATTATGTAGTCCTTTGGGCTCCATTTTTAGGAAGCAGAAGGAAGTATTTTGCTACAGGCCCTCCCACAGTGCTGGAAAGTGGAGGTCCAAGAGTGAGGCTCGGGCAGATCTGTGCTGGTGAGGACTCACTCCCTGGTTCATAAGTGACACCTTCTCATGTTTTCTCACATGGAGGAAAGGTGAGGGAACTTCTTGGGGTCATTAATCCTCGTTATAAGGATCTGTGTCCATCTTTACGACTGGGTCACCTGAAAGGGCCTGCCCCCTCCTACTACCATTATCTTGTGGGTTAAGAGTTCAAAATATGAACTTTGGAGGTAAGACAAATGTTCAGTTGATAACACCAACCTTCATCTTTCATTTCTTTTTCCTTTTTCTCTTGAAGCCCTCCCTATTTAAAGAATCTGATTTTACAGATAAATGAAAACAGTGTGTTTAGTCTTACTCTTCCTATCTTACATAAGTTAAGTTTTCTAAACATATTCAGGACATGATTCTTTTTTAGATAATTAAGGCAGTTAGACTATTATTTTTTATATCCTCTGAACAGGTAATTTAAGGCAAAAATTTAAATGGATTTAATTGTTTTATAAAAAGTCCTCTTGAAACCCAAACCAGGGTTTTTCTTCTTTCACTTTGATTTGGGAACATTCATCATTATTACACACTGTTAAAATAGTTTCTTATGTGATCTGGCATTCTTCCTGTGGCTAAGATGACAAAAAACAGCCTCTGACTTAATTAGAAAGGAAAAATATATTAAAATTCCCTCTGTGGAACTGCATTCAGCAGCAACACCTCAACAGGGAAGGTGCTAGAGCTAAGACCCGTGTAGCCATGGGTGGTGGGCACCTCTTTACGGGCTACTGTTTAGGAGCACACCCACTTGATAGGCTCTAATTAAATTACAGTTCTCTCTTCATGTGCAGTCTTATCTCAGATGCACCGTTGTGAGCATGGAGTATAATTAATAATGGTGACCAGTGGAGCTCAGTCACATCTTTGCACTGGAGCACAGGCAGATTTCAGAGCCATCTATCACACACATTGTTTGTGACAGGCAATTGCTTTCATCCATCAAGTACAATTGTCTTTGCACTTTTTACTTTGAATTTCTTTTTTTCTCTTAATTTCACAGTCTCTGAGCTTCAGTTTTCTGATTTACCTTTACTTCACAGTCTTTAGGCTGCTGAGATGTACTTAAATTAATAAAGCCCAGAAAAGGTAACTGAGGATATATTGGTAAGCTTTTGCTAAACTTATTTGCTTCAAAATAAAAACTTTACTATTGGACACATAAAGTATAAAATTCATCTTTAATTTGTTAAATCTAAAATAAAAGACAAATTAAAACTATGGTAAGGTGTAACTATATTATAACTGAGTAAGTATTTTTAATATGGTTCTTGGAGGGAAAGTTGAGACTTACGGACTCAGACACAGCTTGGTACAACCATCAGAAGCTTTCTTTACTGTTGGCTGACAGAAAGAATCTCTACTTGCCTGGATAAATGTAGTTCTGAGAGAGAAAGAGAAAAGGGGATTTAATTTTAGCACTTATGTATGACTACTTGGCCAAGTCAGGATTGCTATAAACAAGTAATTGCCACTTTGTACAGAGTAAATCAGAGTCACCTCCTCCGTTACCTATCAATTTCTGAGCGATGAGCTTTGTGGCATCACAAGGTGTTGGAGAGACATTCCCAGCAGGTCAGAAGTCACTTTCCTACATTCTGATCTGAGTTTGTTGTCACTACAATGTAGGTGTCTATATTTTGTCACATCTCAGAATTTGGTTTTTGTTATTTAGCACTAACAGATGTATCTCTGTATAGCTCAGGGTTTAGACAAGTAAAGCCATTGAAATTCTTGGTATTGGGATAATGGGCTTATTAATTTATTGCTAATTTATTAAGATCCAGACTTTACTCAGCTTAATTAATGTGAGCTGTACTGTAGCATAGAAGACCATTCCTGGCAATATGAGGCATTGCATACTCTCCGGTTTAGCCATCCATGGAGAGTCATCTGATCACATCACATTTGTCAGCAACCACTCGCTGATTACAGACAGGAAGGTTGGGAGTAGATGAGCCTGGACTCCAGCCTAGCCCAGAAGCACGTTTGATATTTTGATGTACCATGGTCATTCTTGGTAGCCTTGCTTTTCATAGGTAGGCAGAACATCTGGATCCAACTACAGGCAATGATTTCATTTGGTGAGGACTGAAGAAAAAATTTAACATGAGCACACATTGAGAAATCTGGTTAGTGCAATTCTGAACTAGACTTATAACTAGGTAAATCCTAAATCTTGGAGCTTTCTCAGTTTGCAGACAGGCATACCAGGCAAGTTTAAACATGGTGATGCTGTGCTCATTCAGAGGCAAATTTCTTGGAATTCTCTTCTTGGAAAATAAGGTACATAGCTGACATCCTTTTTCAAGGATACCTGGAGGTGAAGGTATGTTAGGGATGCCCCCCTCTTTTGTAAAACTGAAGAAATCTAAAGGAAGAAGCCCTGTTAGTGACTAAGACCCTGTATGGGAGAGTCTCAAGAAGGACTGTGATCATCATTACATCTCTTGTACAAATACACGGGAAATACCAAGGGCATATCTTTAGGACCCCCTGGACCTCCAGCCTACGTGGGAGCTGTATTCCCTCTCTGGCATCTCTCAAGTGCTGTCACCTCAGCTCTCAAAGTAAAGATAGAGTGAAGGGGACAGCTCTGTGCCCTTGCTATTGCTCTAAAGGGAGGATATTACAACGAGGACTTAACGTTTTAGATCCCCTTAGTCTGTTGAGAGCACACTCCACATTTTTCATGTGCCAAAATCAAGGCAAACACATTCCCTCCTGGCTCTTGTGACCTAGAGATTACTCACAGTGTCAGCAACTGCCACCTCTCTCTCTCTCTCTCTCATCCAAGTTTAAACATTTTTAAAGTTGTAAAATTAAATGTAAAAGTGCTCATAACAGAGTCATCAAAGAAATCCAAAACAAGAACAATTGATTTTTTTTTTCTGTTTTGCTATACTAGTGTTTGAACTCAGGACCTAGTTCTTGCTAGGGAGGTATTCCTTCAATTGAGTCAAAGCCCTAGCCCAAATCTCGTTGTTGTAGAAAAAGTTCCTTCAATGGAATTATGGAAAATAAGGAAATGAAAAGCAAGGCTTCTTCCCAGTGAGTTAGGTAGGGTCCAGGCTGCCTAGTGACAGGGAAGGGAAGGGCTCTCTAGGGTCCAGGAAGCCAGCTGTCTGTGATCAGACAACGTGTCACTAAATTTCTTCACCTCTTTGTACTTAAAATTCCTCTGTTCTGAAATAAAAGGAATAGAAGTACCTGCGTTGTGGGACTATTGGAAGTTCAGCAAAGTAACCCACTGTATGCTGAGCACAGTGCCTAAGACACTCATCTTTAAGCTAAAACAGGTGGCCTCTATACAGGTAGAAAGGAGATAGATGTGCTCCATATTGGAATGCAGCGTGTACAAGGGCTGTGCCTCAGGTATTTAAACTTTTTGTGCTCTTATTTTCTCGACGTTGAAGTTCCTTTGTGAGGATTAGATGGGGCTAGTTCCTTCTCTCCTTAAAACACCAACTGGAAGATAATTTAATCAAACCCACAATGCTTCCTAACACAGAATGCATGGTTATTTTATCTCCCATTAAGAAATAAAGAAAAAAAAAACAACACTGCCACTTCAACCATTAAACTATGATAATGGTTCTTACCATCGACATTGGTCACGTTGTATTTACTGATAGAACTCTTTAATTAAGACAGACTTGAATGCTTCACTCCTAAATGCTCACGGAAATGGAAAAGATCAGACTTAACCAGGTAGGGCTATTGCAGTAGGGAGATTAGCATGGGCTTGCGTGTGTCCCAATTTGTGCTTTGTTTTTAAAAGTCTAACCCTGTGGACAGGCAGGTCTGGGCAATGAGTACCATTGGACTTGAACCACATGGGAAATCTTATTTCTGTGTCTCAAGTTTGAGGTACTCACTATAGAAAAATCTGGAGTGGGGCTGGGCATAGTGATTCTCGCCTACAATCCCAGCAACATGGGAGGATCATGGTTCAAGGTCAGCCCTGGCAAAAAAAAAAAGTTAGCAAGACACTATCTCAACAAGCATGCCTATAATCACAGCTACGTGGGAGGTGTAGGTAAGAGAATTGTGGTCCAAGGCAGGCAAAACTGTGAGACCCTCTCTGAAAAATAACTTAAGTAAAAAGGGCTGGAGTGTGGCTCAAGTGGTAGATCACTCACCTAGAAAGTGTGAGACCCTGATTTCAAACCCCTGTACCAACAAAGAAAGCAAAGGCTACAGTGGAAATAACAGTGTTTATATATGCATTTTTGTGACTACTTGTATTAAGGGAGAAATAGAGAGAAACAAATATAATCTGTCTTGTTGTGTAGGGTTTGAAAAATGGGTGCATGGAATAATGACCTGGGAGAACCAGGTGATACTAACATGTGTGGACCTGGAGCCAGGGAATGCAGACTTTTCTTAGCGACCTAGGAGTAAAAATGACCCAGATGACTTGAGCATTTTAATTGGTCTCAACAAAAAACCCTCAATATTCCTTGGGGCCTCTTCTTTAGCAAAACCCAAAAGACGTTGATTCTATATCAGGTTTTCCCCAGAGGGGACAATGGGTACCCAGGTGCATAAGGCCCCAGGGGCCTTGGGGGAACCATTTGAGGGGAGACCACATGGTTTTCTTGATTTTCCCCCTGCAGGAGGCTCTGTGACACAACACACCTATGTCTGGTGAGCAGCCAGAGGGTATGTTTGGGGCCTCAGCATGCTTTTTGTCTGGTGTTAAATTCACCAGAGACCCTGCTTGCTGACAGGAGCAGAAGGTTGTGCTCGCAATATACTTGAGGTAAAGATGTTAGAGTGCTTTACAAACTCCAATTAAGACTGGAATATTCTAACGAGAAATGCAATTTTCTCAGAGAGCAGGTGAGTCTCCCCAAGGGCCAAAGACATAGGGGTTAAGTGATTTGTACAGATTCATTCTGGAGGTCAGTACTGAGCTACAAAACCCATGAGAAGTCTAGCTCATTCTTACAGCCATAATTTCCTTGTTGGGTTTTTATAAGGTAACAGTACATTCTTGCAGGATTAGGTAAGGAGTAGGAAACAGGTTCTTTAACACTGTTAGTGCTCAGCCATGCCAGCCCTCCAAACAGCCCCAGGCAGAGTGAGGGAGTATATGTACTTTTCAGTCACTTTTCAAAAATTCTTTTAGATCTTTGGAAAAGCAACTCAGTATAAATTATGGGTGTTCTTACCACTTAACCTTGGTGCTTTTCATACTTCATTTTATTTGTGAGGTGTTTTCACTATTATTGTTAAATTTGTTTCCAAAACTAAAAATGCTGTATTGTCAAAATAGACTCTTCGCATTAGATGTTGTTAGATTAAGAAGAAAATAAGCTTTCTCACAAACTCAGCCTCTCAATGTATTCTCTAATGATTCTTACATCATTTAGTATAACCTTTCATGTAGTATAGAGGGATATATATTTTTAAAGGAGAGCTGGAGGGAAGGCACTTGACTTGCCCCTGGTGGAGTCTGTTCCCCAAATTTGGCCCTCTGCCATAAGGAAGGATGTGTCTGGAAGCCAGTGAGCATCTCCACAGTCTCAGTAGACCTTCTGAGGTTACACTGGCATTGTACTCCCAAGTTCACAAGTTTATTAGGCTTACGCACATGAGAAAATGTATATGAGAATTACAGAACATATCAAAGCTTCGTGTAAATCCATTAAACATTTTTTTAATCTGAAATTGCAATTTGTTGACAAAAAAATGATTAAAAATGTTTATATTTCAGCAAGAAAGACAGAAATGAAAGTGAAAGAAGAGAGAATGGGATGAGAGAGAGTTTTATATGCTGGAATGCATATCTAGTATTGGAGCTTGAAAAACCACTTTTAAAGCAGCTGATTAATTTTTTAGGAAAAAAAATCTGTGCTGTGGAAGATAAGTGAGAAGCAGACCTACTTTCAAAGGCAGTAGGAAAACACCAGGATCTTCACTTTTGTGGTAAAGGAAATTGTGCCAAATATAATGGCTTTTTCTATTTAAAATATTTAATTGCTTAATTACTACAGTGAAGACTGTAACTGCCAACCACACGCAGTCTTCTACCTGGAAACGGGTAGCAACGTGCAGTTTTCCCACCATAGAAAACTTTTTCACACTTAGCAAAAGTAAAAGGAACACAAGCAAACCTAAGCAAGGCGGGTTCGTCTCTGAGACCTGTGCAGCTGAGGCTAATCTGCAACTCCTGGGACATCTGCTCCAGACTCTGAGGTCACCTCAGGACCATGGCTCCATTATCATGGCATGGCTTAACACACTGGTGAACATAGTCATCATTGCCTTGTGTAATGCTGATTTCTCTAGTCCAGAAAAATGGTTTTACCTCATCCTTTTCATTTCCTTCTGCATTGCACATTCCAAGCAACATTAATTGTGTGTCTGACACATTCCACGGTTTTGGGTGTGTTTGTCTTCCAAGAGTTGTAGTAACGCTTGGGCGTAGTAGCATTGGCACTGCCTGGCTACGTGGTAGTGTTGGGGCCAGGTCAGGGACTCATCCAGGATCTAAGAGGTGTAACACCAGCACCAAAATTAAGTTTCCATTTGCTTGACTTTTAACTCCAGCCTTCTTTTCAAAAGACTCAGATGGTGTCAAAGTATATAAAATATAGTTTTTTATATATTCTCCAAGAGGACTTAAATATGTTCAGTGAGAGTAATATGCTCTACAATAAATTTTATGCATTTCTCTTGTTTGGAGAGGAATACTTTACAGCTAGCTCCGTCTCATGTATGACAAGAACAGAAAACTAACTTGCTTAGAAACTTCACCAACTCACTCCCTGGTTCCCTATCTCGTACACTGTCAATAATACTTTCTGCTCCAGAATTAATGCTTTCTGTAATCATTATTTGTGCACAAAACAGAAAGCATTTATCGAATTCTTGACTTACATTTGCTTCTCTACACCTTTTTTCTTTTCCTTTTTTGGAACTCTAGGGTTGTGACTCAGGGCACCTGTTGCTGGCCAGACATTCTACCACTTGAGCCACACTCCCGGTCCTATGCATCTGCTTCTTTTAGGTTTTTGGAAGAAAAACAAGCTAAATTCCTCTAAAGGAATTTGTGACTGATTCACTTTAGAGATATTTAGCTTTACAGTATATTTCAATATTTTGTATTTATGTGTTTCAAATCTTAGCATGTCTCACAGTTTACAAGATGTAAAAATAAATTATACTGTCACCTGAGGCAATTTATGTTGAAGAGTTTTTTTTACTATTTTTAATTTTAGAAGGAATGAGCATTTCTCAAATGTATTAAGTGACTCATTTGTGAGTTGGAGAATATAGAAAGGGGAAAGGGGAAATCAAAGGAAATTGACCTCCGACCCTCTGTTACAGGCTTATGAGCACTGACACCTGTGAGGAGGCCAAATGGCCCACAAGTGTTTATTGATATCAGTTTTAACTTGGGGAGTGCTCTGGAGGTGACAGTGAATGGTGTGAGGACTGTCAGAGTTTTCTACAGGAATGATTGAATGAATGAAATGGATGTCTGGTTAGTGCTTACCACCTGCCAGGAACAGGTTAGATGGGTGGCAGCTTTTGTCCTCAGTATAGATGGGCAATATGTGAATTACAAAAACTGTGACTCTGCTAACAGTCCTGACTGACTTCAGGACCTCATGACTGATCAGATCTTCTGTGTCTGCTCTGTGAAGAAGGGACCAATGTCCTAGACTGAGCCACACCCAATAAGGGCTTCACAAAGGACCCAGGATAGCTCTGCTGTCAGTCTCCAGCACCCAGCTTAAAGATGGAGGGCTGCTGCAGGTCCATGCCCTCCCCACAAATTTCCCCTGCCTGCTCACTCCATGACCTTGTCACCCTCTACAGGCACACAGCCTCAGCAAACTTACACCAAACTGAAGAGCAAATGCCACTTTCCTCTGTCCAGGGTTTTCTGTCCCCCTTCTCACTTGCTGGGGTGAGAAGATGGCTCACCCACTGTGTCTTGTAAGTATTGCTACAAGATGGCTTTACCCACTGTGTCTTGTAAGTATTGCTATCACAGCCTTTCTCTCCAGAGAGCAGTTAGTAGAGTGGTTTGGTTGACTACATTCATGTGTGGATGTAATGTTTGGGTAGGTATAATGCCTGAGAAGTATCAAACCTGGGCCAAATATAAACATGGACATGATTTATAGACAGAAGTAGACATGGATATAATCTGCCCTACACAACACAGCTGATGGAAACTAAGTTCAATAAACCTAATTTAAGTTTTTATTGGTAAAACCAGACAGAGTACAGACAGGATAGTGTGGAGGTTTGATTGTACCTGGAGTTCCAACCCTCAGGGTCATACAAGGCAAACTCCTCGTGAGTCCCCAGGTAGAAGAAGAGGGGAGAGCCATGGGTGGTGCCATTTTCCTGCACAAGGGAAGGAAGAGGAAGTGCCAACAGGCTTGGGTTTCTGTTCCATGTAATTCATGTCACTGTGCTAGCTAAGGTGATTAGTTTAAAACCAACTGAGGGCCCCAGATGTCCTCAAATTGATTAAAAAATACTAATGGTGAAATTTAGAGCATGGGAAAGTAGACATAGAAATATAGGGCTCTCCACAAATGTCTTCATCTTGACCCTGTTTTGCCATTGACATTGAGAACAGATAGGAGATTTAAAAAAGAAAATCAAAAGGTCCAGAAAGATAGAATGAGAGACCTCATGTATGCTCATATTCTGTATGGGGAGGCATCCATTTCATTTCTTTTATACAATGTGATGAAGTTAGCTCCCTGAAGTATATGGATAAAACAAACAAGCAAAATCCCTAATAAATACATACTCACCATGCAAAACTCCCTGGAGAAAGTTCAGC
Source organism: Castor canadensis (assembly GCF_047511655.1). Lineage (NCBI taxonomy): Eukaryota > Metazoa > Chordata > Mammalia > Rodentia > Castoridae > Castor > Castor canadensis. Next base: position 112,299,615 of record NC_133399.1, read on the forward strand.
ACTCCAGTGGGGAAGAGTTTTTTCTTTTTTTTATTATTCATATGTGCATACAAGGCTTGGGTCATTTCTGCCCCCTGCCCCCACCCCCTCCCTTACCACCCACTCTGCCCCCTCCATCTCCCTGCTACCCCCTCAATACCCAGCAGAAACTATTTTGCCCTTATTTCTAATTTTGTTGTAGAGAGAGTATAAGCAATAATAGGAAGGAACAAGGGGTTTTGCTGGTTGAGATAAGGATAGCTATACAGGGCATTGACTCACATTGATTTCCTGTGCGTGGGTGTTACCTTCTAGGTTAATTCTTTTTGATCTCACCTTTTCTCTAGTTCCTGGTCCCCTTCTCCTATTGGCCTCAGTTGCTTTAAGGTATCTGCTTTAGTTTCTCTGCGTTAAGGGCAACAACTGCTAGCTAGTTTTTTAGGTGTCTTACCTATCCTCACCCCTCCCTTGTGTGCTCTCACTAGGGGAAGAGTTTTGAACAAGAAGGATTCTGATACATTTGTGACCAGGGCACTGTCTGAGCGGAAACTTCACACATACATTCTAATATAACAATGATGGAATTCTAGAATATGTGTGTCAGGGAAGCTCTCAAGAAAGTGTCAGGTCATCTACATGAGACTGTATTTTAGAAGGACGTGTTAATTAGAAATATCTGGAGTACAACATCTGGTACCACACCCAGTCTTTGAGCCTCTTCAGCTTCCTTGGTACCAGGTTCCTGAGGTCTGATCCAGATGTGACCCACGGCTTACAAAGTCCAGTCTTCCAAGGGCATTGTGTTCATCTCAGCTTTCCCAGGATGAGGACCAGCTCAGCCTCCACAGTTCCCACTGTTGCAGCATAAACAGCTGCAGCAGCTCCTGTTCTCAGAACATACACCAGCAGAGACTTTCCCTGTTCTGGCTCAGCTGAAGGAACAGGGCCCGGTGTGTGGGATTGGTCAATGCCAGCATGGTGGACTTTGGCTCCTGAGAGACAGGCTGCAGAAAGGAAGGCAGCACCCTGCAGAGGAACGTCTACCTTTCCAACTCTCTGACAGATGGCTCCAAGCCTGGGGGTCCCACCTGCTTGTCTGAGGGAGGCCAGTGACTCCTCTTATCCCCCCTCAAAGACCTGATCAGCAGGATCTCATCAGGGCATCTGAACACCTTCACGCCCTCCCTGCTTCCTCTCTAGTCTTCCCTGCACACTTTCTGTGCCCTGAACCTTGTCTTCTCCAAAAAGTCTTCTTGCACAAGTCCTGACTCAGGCTCTATTTTCCACAGAACTGGAAGAAAAACCTTGTGGAGTTTGTATGGAATGTTTCTGGGCCAGGCTCTTTTATGCCACTGAGTGCACACTGAGAACTAGAGAAGAGGGTAGAGAGAAAAGGCTAGAAGCCCACACATGGGGCAAGAGGCTCCCACATTGGGAAGCAAAAGGCCCACAAGGAACTGAGTGGAGGCTGAGGCCTGCAGAAGGCATTGGGCCGCAGAGGCCGCAGGCTCTAAGACAGCATTGTCTTGGACACTGTCATTTCTACAGGCAGCCCAAGCTTTCCAAGTCCCTTCTGTCCTTAAAGGGCATATTACACAGTATGAAAGACAGTCAAGAGGGTGCTGGATTTTAGTATAATTTAGATGACAAAATATTTCCGAAATATGTGATTTTACTTGAATGATGACTACACTTAAACCAAGCTGATAGTTACCAAAATTCAAGCCAAAACAATATTGCAAACTAATGCCATGTCTGTATTATCCTGTAATAACATACTTAAAGGATTCTTGACATTAGTCTCTATTATTAACTCATTAAAATATGTATTTGCATGTTTTTTAAAAAAGATTTATGTTCTGGAAAAAACACAAGAATTAGAAATTATGCTGATGAAGAGAATTGTATTTTTACTGAGAGATCATGCAAGAGATTTTAGTGGAGAATAATTCATACATTTAAGGTGTATTATAAGATATATATTAAAAATTTAATATATAATAAAAATCATAAAGAGTCCAATGATACATTGTTTTGTCTTCTTATCAATTACAGGAAATGGAAGACTGTAGAAAATGTAAGCAAACAGCACAATGGAGCCAATACTCTCAACAGCATCAGCCAGCACTTTACTGGGTTGTCTTTTAGGTCCTTAACATGTTCTGGTTTTGAGCCGTTTTTGTCTATAAAACACAATTCTGGGTTTTCTATATTGAGAATGAAGTTGCCATCCATACGATGCCACACTTCAGGAGTTAAGGAAAGAACAACACACAATCAGGTTCAAAGTTTGTTTGTTATTGGTCATATAACAAATCTCACTTATGAAACTACCATAAAAAATAAAGATACTTTTAGTATTTAGATTCACACTATTACGGGCACAGATGGATGGCTGGTAGATAGATAATAAGCAGAATAGATGGATGACTGATAGAGTGCCATCAACAATTTTGAGGTAGATATGCATACCTGCTTTACAAACAGCCATAATCATATCAATAACCTTGCTTAGGGTGAGTTCCATATAATGAAGCAACTCAAAACACATGTCCACCTGCAAAAATGCGTTAAGAGAAAAATAGGTGCTTGCTCACCGTGTCCCAGGGACTGTGGGAACAGAGCCCAGGTTCCCTTTAGATCTTGCTCTCCAGATGCCCTGGACCCAGGGCTTCCTCCCTCTCTGAAAGCACAGCGCAGCCCCTCACCGGTCTCCAGTTCCTCCCTCTCCACATTCTGGAGGGCTTGTCTCTTAGTTTTGTGGCCATCTGCCTTCCCCTTGTTCTCCTCAGCTGAAGTGAGGCTATATGAATGCCGAATATCCTTCCTAGAACTTGTTCCTGTACTGGTCCAGAAAGGGGGTTGATTTTATTCTTTGAAGAATGTGTGTGAGTACATCTGCTATGTGTAATATAAGCAGGTATTGATTGCTGTACATCAGTGCACAATACAGAATGGAATATAAATTACAAGATAGTATAGTAAAGGTCACTTTAATTTTCCTAAAATTAAATGAAGTGCTATTGAATTAATGTTGTCCATCCATCATCATGTTTATAAAAAGTCCACATTCTCACAGTGAATGAGTATCTGAAGTCAAATATGTTGAATGGTATTTTCAAAAGAAGTTTCTACATTTAAAATAGAAGTGATCTGGTTATGGTGGCTCAATCCTCTAATCCTAGCTACTCAGGTGGCAGAGATCAGAAGGATTACTTCGAGGCCCAGGCAAACAGTTAGTGATACCCCATCTTGATCAATAAAAAGCTGATTGTGGTGCCACACATCTGTCATCCCAGCTATACAGGAAGCATAAACAGGAGAATTGAGGTCCAGACTGGCCTAAGGATGAATGAGAGACCCTATTTGGAAACTCACTGAAGCAAAAAAGCAAACAGGGCTGGTGGAGTGGCTCCAGTGATACAGCCCCTTCTTAGCAACTCCCAGGCTCGGTACCGTCCAAAAAATAGAGTGAAAGAAAACTGAACATTCCTAGCCATGGAAGCAAAAGTGCTTATCCATAGTTAACAAATGCATTTCCGTATTCTCTTCATGTAAATATACCAACATTATTTCATAAATAATTATCTGCTAAAAGTCTTATTGTTTACATAAATAATGTACAGTTTTTAATATGTTCACGGTGATAATAATTTTCAAGTAAACACTCTGTGGGAAATGATCATTGTTGTTGGATATTTTCTGATTTTTTTTCAAAGCATTTTTGCCTGTCTCTCCTCTCATTTTCCTTAGTCATTTGATGTCTTACAACCTTAAAGTTTTACCAAAAATTGAGACCTAATCTTACATTGTGGGGTGTAAAACCCCACAATGAAGTCCAGCCGCTCTAGACTAAATGATGGCCACAGTACACACAATGCATACAGGTGATCCTTCATTGCACAAAGATGTCAAAAAGGTGGCTAAAACTAGCAAATACTAACTCTCAGATTCTCAGATTATACAAAAATATAGTTGACACCAGCTACTTTACTCTGTTGTTAATAATTCTTGAAGTTTTCTTAAAAGAAGAAGACAAATGATATTTCAACTTGGGTGTACCTAGTGACATTGTGGACAAGTCTGAGATGCTTGAGAAAATACTAATATCACAATGAATCAAGTCACAAAGGGTTTTTACTCCCAGTGAGTATTAAAATAAGTTTGGCTACACTGTAGGCTATTTAGTGTGTAAACAGTAGTGTGTCCAAGAAGCAAGGTACACGACTAAAAATATCTTATTACTGAAAATTGCTCATGGTCCCTGAGCCCCAGTGAGTGGTAATATTTTGCTGATGGAAATCTTGACTCAATGCCAATGGCCACTAACTGACTGGGGTGGTTTTTCAAAAGACTAAGGCAATTTCTAAAAATAAGACAACAGTGAAGTTTGTTGTATTGGTTGACTCTCCCTTTCACTGAAGATTTATTTCCCAGGAGCCTGGAATGCTGTTTGACAACATTTTATCCACAATAGAACTTATGTGTTCTAAATAGAACTTTATGTGTTCTGCTCTTCCATGAATGAAGTTATGCTATGTTCTAAATCCTTTGTTTTGTTTCAGTTATGTTCACAGCCCTTTCCCCAGGGGTAGATTTCATCTCAACAAACCACTTTGCTCATCTGTACGAAGGAACACATTTTGGTTAAAGTTTCATCACAGATGGCAGAAATTCAGTCACGTCTTCAGGCTCCACTTCCAATTCTACCTCTCTTGCAGGGATTCTTCCACTGAAGTCCTGAACCCCTCATGCCATCCATGGGGGTTGGGATTAACTCTTTCCAAAGTCCTGCTCGTGTTGAGTATTGACCTCTTCTCCTGGATCACAAATGTTCTTAGCAGCATCTGGAAGGGCAGATCCTTTCTAGAAGGTTTTCTCTTTGCTCTATCCACCCCCATGAGAGGAATCATGGTCAATGGCAGCTATAACCTTGCAAAAGTCATTACATGAAACTATTAATCTCATTCTCCATCCCGTCAGAGCTCTTGGGTTACCAGATGCATTGATAAAGAGCAATAACGTTTTCAAAAGAATCTTTTTTTTTTTTGATTAAAAGTCTCAACTGTGGGCTTAAAATATTGAGTAGGTCATAATGTACGCTTTTGGACTGTCATCTGCCTTTGCTCATTGCTGAACAGAACACAGAGGGAGTAGATTGAACGTAATTCTTAAGAATCCTAGGACGTTTGAATGGGAAATGAGCATTGGCTTCACCTGAGGTTACCAGTGGTGATAGCCCTACTTCCTTGGAGAGAGAGCCTGTCCTTGAAACTGTGAAGGCAGGCACTGACCTCTCCTCTCTAGTTAGGAAAGCCTAGATGGCCTCTCTTCCAACTGAAGGCTGTTTTGTCTGCATCGACCATGCCTTATATGATGTGGCCGTGATCGTCAGTTAGTTTGGCCAGGTCTGGATAACACACTGCATCCTCTCCATCAGCACCCGCTGCTTCATCCAGGCTTGACATGTGCTACAGATGTGCCTTTCCTAAGCACCAGGAATGTACCTCTGCCAGCCTCAGACTTTTGTTCTGCAGCTTCCCTACATCTCTCCACCTGCACAGAGTCCAACAGTTACAGCCTTGGTTTAGATGTTCTTTTGCTTAAGAAAATGCTGTGGCTGGCGTGATCTTCCAGCAGACCACTAGAGCTTTCTCCCTGTCAGCAACGAAGCTGTTTCACTTTGTTATCATTCTTGGGCTCTTGGGAATGACAATTTTCTTCAAGAATTTTTCATTTACAGTGTGACTCACTGCTTCACATGAAGAGGTCTGACCTGTGGCTTTCTACCTGCCTTCCTTCTTTCTGAACTTTTATAGATTTTGTTATAAAGTGGGAGACATACTGCTCTCTGTTTCACCTGAACACTTAGAGGAAGTTGTCTGTTAATTGGCCAGATTTCAATATTGTTGTACCTCAGAAAATAGGGAGGCTCAAGGAGAGGGGGAGGCACGGGGTAAGAAATTTATCCATTAAGTTTGCTGTCATATGTGTGCATGGAGAAGTCTACAGAAAGAGTAGGCTTGGCTCCAGGTGGAATCTACTCAGCTATCTTGATAGGACTTTGCTCCTTTGACACAGTTAATTCCACAAATTTTAGTCCCAGATCTCATCCTAATATGGAAACATGGCAGGGATATGACCTGGGTTATTTTGCTCCCTTTCTCTGTCATCTCTTTCAAGTGTATGCTTTAGCCCTCAAGCAGAGCCCTTCCATGGTTTTAAATTCCATTGACCCTGTTCATTATGAAACAGCTTTGCCTCACTTACACTTCAGCAGCTTCTTGGAGTTTTCACACGTCCTGCATTTGCTTATAGGTAAAAATGACCTCACCCAAGTTATGACTTTGTTCTAAAACTTTCAGCTCTGGTATTGTATTTTGAGATCCCTTCCCTTTTAGAGTCTCTGTCAGAGACTCAACCCATCTCATATCAAGCTAGCTCAGTGTGACTCCTTACACACCTTCAGTATTCCCCCATCGGTTTCCAGAATCACTTCCTTCCTTTCCCATCATCTGTGCTCTCTAAAATCCCTCGCACTGTTCTTGTTTATAATTAACTCAATTGATAACTTAATTATCCTTTGGGCGGAATTTGATTCAATAATTATTGATTATTCATTATGTGAAAAAAATAGGCCTTGCTAAGACAGATGACATCAAATTCACCCTCAGCAATGTTCTCTAAGCTATGCTGAGCACGCATGCAACATATGCAAAAAAGGGGAACAGGGAAGGAGAACCCACCCTCTTTTGGAAGTACATGGATCATTTCTAAATTTCTTCCAATTGACTCATGGGAAATCATCTGTGGTTGAATATGTGAATAAAGGAATTAGAAATTGGCTGGTAGAAGAGAGTGTGTGATGCACTCATACAGGAGGAAACAGAAGAGTGTGTGTTTACAGGACGCAAGCTGTTTAGTATGTCAAGAGCTCAAAGCATAGCATTTGAAATGTTGGCCAGAGTCTTGTCAAAGAAGGTCTTGTCTAGCATGCTAGACAATTAAAGATTAAGAGGTTATCCTCGTCATTCATGGTTCGTAATGGGTTTTCTAACTTGGTAATGCCAGTAAAACAAACTGTTACCAAATCAATAGTAAGATAAATACTTTCTCAGGATCACTGCATGAAGTGGTTGGATTATTACCAAAGAACCCAGCTTCCTTTCCCCACAGCCTGGTTGGAGGCGGGACACTGTTTGTTTGATTTTTTGTTTGACAGCACTGGGGTTTGAACTTAGGGCCTCACCCTTGCTAGGCAGGCATTCTCCACCAGCCTTTTTCTTTTCTGTGATGGGCTTTTTGAGCTAGGGTCTGGGGAAGTATTTGCCTGGGGCTGGCTTTGATTTCTGCCTCCTATTCTTACCACTGTCTCTTAACACAGCCCAGCAAGCCCTGCTCAAGTGTAGAAGACAGGAAGGAGTAAAGGGAGAACTTTCTTTTCCCTAAAATTACTGTAATTCAACAGATTTGGTTTGCTCTAAGAAGCAATGTGCTCCTAAATCAGAGTACCCTCCCCTTTGGACTCCCCTGCCAGGCAGCTCCAGGCATCCAACGCCTGAGCTGATGATCTGTTTGTAAGGCTGATGTGCGCTGAGGAAGGAGTGGAGGAAGGGGAGCAGGAATGACGATGCTGAATTGATCCAGGTGCAAGAACTACACATCCAGTAATGGGTCAATTAAATAATCTGTGCAGAGGCTCCTTATTTCCTTGCCATGAATTGGTTTAATTGAATGTAAGCCGAAGTAGATTATTAGCTGGAACATGTCCCCAGAGCTTTGTGCAGACACAAGGAAATTGTTAAGGACTTCAAACATTGTTTACAGGACGACTCAAAAATTTTATTTATTTATTTGACTCTAAAGAATCTAGGGCAAGACTAAGTGGCAATGTGAAAAGAAATCAAAGCTAATCACTTTTCTTCTTTTAATTTTTCTGGCAAGAAGTAGACTTTATTGCCTGTAGAGGCAGCTAAAGGAGATTCAGAAAGCACAGCTGAGTACTTCCTCCCCCTCAGAATGTGGAACCCATGACAAGAAAGTCCAGTCCAGGGTAAGCACAAAGGGCACAGAGAAACTTCTACACAGTGAAAAACACCTGCAGAAAACCTCATGGAGACATCACACTTCTACTCTTCCAAATGTGTTTCGAAACTGACATGAGCTTGGAAAACACCTCAGCTCCTTCTGACCTTCCTTGGCATTTGTGTACCCAAACTTCTTTGTCCAATCTGCTCCCAACATAGCTTTCTACGCTGTCAATGCCTGAATTCCATCATTTGCTCAACATCTGTTCACTTTTCCTTTCATGATATTTATTTGAAGATGATATTTTATTTTATTTGGTTTGGTTTTCTCCTTCAAATCTGCATACATCTCCATGATGACTCGTCATCAAAAACTTCTCAAATTTCCTTCCCTTTCCTCCTTACTTATCCCACCTCCTCCTGGTCATCCCTCTGACTCCACTCTCTTCCTTCTCTTTCCTTCTTGCTTGCACAGTAACCTCCCTCCTCACAGCTCATTTGTTAGCTAGGTCTCAGGTTTCTGGAAAGTTCAGAGAGGAAAGCCCCTGCCTTGCTGTGAGGAAACCGTGATACTCAATCTAAAAACGGTTTTCAAAAGCACAGGGAGAGAGACTCCTTCCTTCCAAGTGGCTCGGTCCTTAGTAAACTGTACTCTGAAGAACCAAGAGAGGTTAAGGCTGGCTTTCAGTCTCTGCACACATTGCTGGACTCCTGGTGTCACTGAATGGTAATAACCTAACATCTGTCCTGTCCAAGTGTGTTTTGACTTCATTATCTCAGCATTTCCTCACCTGCCCTTCTCCCCACAACCTCCTTCCAGTGTACCATTTCTCAGCTGTATTTTGTCCTTCCCCAGTGATTATCAGGTTATGCATTGGTTCAGCAATTTAGGGGCATTCAAATAATGTAACCTGTTAATAAGATAAAAAGGTTTGCTTTGCCTAGAGTACCATAGGAGCTTGTGGTGTGGTGTGCAATGAGACACCCATACAACCCATGATCAGAGCTGGGAGAATGAGAACTGATCCTCTACCAACGGCAGCTCCCCAAGACCCTAGCATTTTTCTTTCTAGTCCTCTCCCTAGCACTATAAGAATTAGAGCATCACTTTCATCTTGCTGGTATTGCAGGCTTAGGTATATAGACAAGCACGATGTTCTGAAATACATACGTCTTCATAGTTGCATATAGAATTGTTTCTTCTAATAAAAATGTAAAACAATTTAATTTTTCTGTGGCATTTATGCTGAGTTTCAGACAAGGTCCTTAGAGAATACCAACCATGTTCCCACTGACTTTGCTTCTATGATATTGTGGTCTTTTTTCTCTTTTTCTTTCTCATTTTCAGTCCAAAGTTATCTTTTTAAAAAGAAGTAGTATTGGGGTTATAGTTCAGTAGTAGAGTGCTTGCCTAGAATGTGCAACAACCTGGGTTCCATCTCAGCACCAAACAACAACAACAATAATAATAATAGTGAAGTGCTCATAAAATACTAGACTTCTAACATAAGAAAAGCAATACTCACCTACATTGCACTTATACTATTTTATACTGTATTGACTTTCCATCATACATTTCTGAGTCTTAATTATTTTAGATTTTAGCTTCAGGTTTATTTAAGACCAACAGAGAAACATTATCCAAACATTCCTATAAATTTTGAATCATTATTTACAGTTCTCTGAATTAATTTCATTATTATGATTGCAGGTACAATAACATTCAACTAACCAACCCTCCACACACATGCACACTACTCTGCAATTGCCCATCCACAGGCACAGTTAGTGAATTTACCTTCCATATTCCTTTCCTCTTGGATTGTTGTAGTTTGGATATGTAGGAATGAGTCACAATCCTCTCAAAGTATAAAAGCAACACAATAGTTTCAACACAGTTTAAAGTAAGGAAATATTCAATGTATAAGAAAGTAGAAAAGCAAAGGATTGCATCCTATCAGGCAACAGGAGCCCAAAAGAAGAGAGGAGCAGCAGAGGTAGGGAAAAGCCACAACTTTGGGCTAAGTCACAGCACTCACCTAAGAGACAGACCTGGAATGCCCTCTTCACCGAGGGTCAAGACCCTCATTGCACAGTCCTGGGTCATGGGAAGATGGACAGGTTCACTGGCTCAGGCTGTCTGTGGACAGGCACTGTGCGTTTGGAGTTACTGCGGAGGTGATGGTGAGGTGCCCAAGTGATGAGGAGACAGCCAGAGTGTCCTGGGAGGAGCTGCAAGGAGAGGCGACATGCATGCTGCTGAATCCTGAAGAGGAGAGGAAAGAAAGAATTTGAAGGAGGAAGTATTTATTTTGGCTCACAGCTTCAGAGGTTTCAATCCATGGTGCACTGGCTGGATTGCTTTGGGCCTGAGGAGAGGCAGAAGTCACATGGTGGAAGGGGGCAGAGCAACAATACCTGAACAAGCAGCTTCCTTCTTCTTCCCTTTTCATACCATCTGGGCACCCCGTCTCCAGGACAGTGCCCATACATTGAGGGCAGGTCTCCCCACTTAGTTAATGCTCTCTGGAAACATCACCCACACACACCCACAGGTGCGCTTTATGAATCTCTAGGCTCTTCTCAATCCATCCAAGTTGACAATCAGTATTAAGCCTTGCAGGATGGAGGCTTCTCTGTGCCCAGGATTCCTGCAGAATCTTTGCAGCAACAGCTGAACATTAAAGGGAAATATTTACAGTTCTCAGCTCTGTTACATGGAGGAGGCAATGCAGGGAGGGTTTGAAACTGAGAGGCAATAAATTATTTACTGGCACATTAGAGAGCAACTCAGATTTTCCTAACCATGTGGGCGACTCCAGCTTCCGCACAGATGCATTTTTCTTTCCTGTTGCTTCTGTAGGTGCAAACATACCCTCTGCTTTCACATATCAGAAAACCACCATCAATTCCTGTTCCTCCCAAGCCCTTCTTGGTTCGAAAGCATTCCCCAAATATTAACACACCCTTCTGGCATCTAATTCAAATGGGATTTCTAAGCAAGATGACCAAACAGATAAGGCTATGGACTCCAACCTGTTCCCCTCCCCCCAGTCACGTGTTTACTATAGCACATTTCATGTCTAGGACTGTAAGAGACAAATCACAGGACCAAAAGGCACAGGGATAACTATGTAACTGTAAAAAGAACAACACTAGCAGTCATTTTTATTTCATTCCATGCCAGAAGCATCTGGCTTAATTCTCCCATGAACCCTGGGATAGAGGGATTACCATATTGATTTTTGTAGAGCTCAGAAAATATCTTTTTTTTTTTTTTCATTTTTCTTTTATTATTCATATGTGCATACAAGGCTTGGTTTATTTCTCCCCCCTGCCCCCACCCCCTCCCTTACCACCCACTCCACCCCCTCCCGCTCCCCCCCTCAATACCCAGCAGAAACTATTTTGCCCTTATCTCTAATTTTGTTGTAGAGAGAGTATAAGCAATAATAGGAAGGAGCAAGGGGTTTTGCTGGTTGAGATAAGGATAGCTATACAGGGCATTGACTCACATTGATTTCCTGTGCGTGGGTGTTACCTTCTAGGTTAATTCTTTTTAATCTAACCTTTTCTCTAGTTCCTGGTCCCCTTTTCCTATTGGCCTCAGTTGCTTTTAAGGTATCTGCTTTAGTTTCTCTGCATTAAGGGCAACAAATGCTAGCTAGTTTTTTAGGTGTCTTACCTATCCTCACCCCTCCCTTGTGTGCTAAAGCTTTTATCATGTGCTCATAGTCCAATCCCCTTGTTGTGTTTGCCCTTGATCTAATGTCCACATATGAGGGAGAACATATGATTTTTGGTCTTTTGAGCCAGGCTAACCTCACTCAGAATGATGTTCTCCAATTCCATCCATTTACCAGCGAATGATAACATTTCGTTCTTCTTCATGGCTGCATAAAATTCCATTGTGTATAGATACCACATTTCAGAAAATATCTTGAAAATGAGAGCAACTGCCTCGTTCAGGACAAACAGCTGGTGGGTGACAAAAACTGGCTTCAAGTGCAAGTGTGTCCTCATTCCGAAGTCTACACCAGGCCCAGCCATGGTTGGGCATCTCCAGCCAGCACGACTGGTCCAGCCTTCAGATGCCCTCCACTAACTTGCTCCCGTCCCTCACCAGGCTATGCCTCACCTCAAGGCCTAGCAAACTGTAGAGCGGAGACAGACCCAGCAGGGCTCCAGATGTGCTCCTTGTCAGGAGGGTCAGTGTGCCTGAGATGGCACTTGGTTGGATGGCACCTCTGCTGTGCTGACATCTACAAGTGTCAAATGTCCCCTCTGCTTTTCCCAGTACAATAGTGTATTTGATAAGACAACTCTGCATTTCTTTCTACCCAACACTTATTAGAAATTAGTTTTTAGACTATGCCTATTCAGGTGAGTGATAATTATTAGTTTTTTCACTTTTCTTGTGGCACTGGGATTTGAAATCAAGGCTTCCCACTTTCTAGGCAGGCACTGTACCACTTGAGCCATTCTGCCAGCCTTTTTTGTGTTGGGTATTTTCAAGATAGGGTTTCACAAATTATTTGCCTGGGTTGTCTTTGAATGATGGTCCTCCTGATCACTGCTCCTGAGTAGCTAGGATTATAGCCATTAGCCACTGGTTCCCAATGATTATTACTCTTATTTTATTGGCAAACAAGGGAAAAAAAAGAATTTTCAACAAGTCAATATCTTGTCTTTGGTAATTATCACTTTGGTTACTGACAGATAAGGTATTTTTACCCACATGGTCCCACTCCATGACTAATATAATTTTCTTGGGATTATAATTGCGTTTATTAATTGCCCATACCTTCTAGATCCCAAATAACATCCATCCTGTTGCATACTGACTTGGTATCTTAATTAGATTTGGGGATGAGTTGCTCTAAGATCTAAAAACGTCTCTTATAAATTGTGCATGACGCTCTTCTCCAAAGAAAGGGACAATACTCTGTCTTAGCATTTAGAATAATGCCCTTCTGATGTTATGTGTGCAATAAATAGTTTTAAAGTATTTTTTAAGAATCAGTATTAGTATTGTAGAATCTGAAGAAGAGAATGTCCTCTTTTAAGTATTAGAAGGTTAGAAGCTTATTGTTGCCTTTCAATATCTTATACCAATTGCATGTTAGTTTTTCTTCCTGCAAGAGGAAAAGGTGATGATTTTAAGGGGATCACATTAAGTCTGTCAGTTGGCCAACAGCATGGGCTCATAAGCTGGAGTTATTTATCTATAACATGAGTCGTGTTTCATGTCACTGGTCCAGCTGAAGAGATAAGTGGAGTTTGGCTGTCTGTTCTTAGAGGTGTCATAAGATGAGGTGACTTTATCTTACTTTCTTTTCCAGCATTAACCTCACCACACACATGAGAGTCAAGTGTGCAGAAGAAAAATACTCAGAGTTGACCAAAATTTTCCATCTTTGAAGAATGTCACCTCGTTCACTTTTTATATAGATTTCTGATCATTTAGATGCTAGCTGATGTAAGAATCCACTTCAGTTTTCCACTTTTCCTAATTTCCTGGTAAAAGGGCCAAAGAAAATTGTAGAAGCATCCTTTGAAGTATTTCTGAGCAAGATAAAGGTAGATCGTCACAACTTTTATTGACTCTTTCATTCTGAGATATCGGTTTCCATTTTGCTGTTGTCCAAGCCCTGATGACATCAGTTACCCTTTATTGTTTGTCAAACCATGAGAAAAGAGTCCTCCCCAGCTGTTAAGTTTTACGCTGTCAGCAGCATTGACATTCTGGCAGAGCCTGGTACCACCAGCCACTCTAAAGCTGTCTCCCCGGTCCAGGAGCAGATGGGGCTGAGGCTCCTCTCCACTCCAGAGAGAACTCTGACTGTGTTCCTTCAGCAGGACCCCACTTAGAATGACTATTTCTTTGGGGCATTTTTCTTTTTGTAAAAATGTATAGTCATGCCAAAAATTTTGGCATGAATAGTTGATATGTAAGAGAAATTCTGGGGTGACTGGGCCACAGAAAGCACAGAGCCTGTGTCTGTTGCTCACACCCTACTGCCCAGCTGGCCACTTGGACACAGGTACTAAGGGTGAGAAATCAGAGGTAAACACATGGTCTTTGCCCCCCAGGAGCTTAGACGGTAGTGGGAAAAAGATCATAGAACAGCTATGCTCTTGCTTGGGTGAGACAGGGATATGGAAGGGATGACTCCTCAGAGCTGTGCATGCGCCAGAGCTTGGAAACGAAGAGGGATATATGTGCCCAGTCAAAGACAAGGCGAGGGAGAGGAAGCCACACAAGTGAAGGCAAAGACATGGGAAAAGATCATGAGCTGTCAAGAGAAGTGAGGAGCCCAGGCAGTCATCCAGGAGGAATGGCCCCACCATGGGGATACCAGGTCGGTGAGCAAATGCAGGGTTTTAATGTAGAATCCCATGGAATCCTGGAACACGCTGGATTTGGCAGAGAGTGGGAGAGATCTGGAATGAAATGTGACTTCTTATCAAAGAATCGGAGTGAAAGACTGCATTCACTAAAACAGGGACCTGAGAGAAGTGTATTTCGAGGGGATTAAACCTCTCGTGAACCAGAACTGTCTGAGGAGTCCCGATGGAACTGAATGGGTGCACAGGAGGCTGCACTATGTGCCAGGGTGGAAGGCAGGCACGTGTTTGGAGGAGGGGGAACCTGCATGTGAGTTATTAAAATTACATTTCTCAACTCACTGAAGCTCAGTGTTGCTCAAGCAATTTTCATCAGTGTCATGGCCCAAGCTGAGATTCTCCTTGTCTTATCTGCAGCATGGCAATGGGGGAAAGGCTAAAGGAGGTGCAGCTTTTAAGGTAGTTGTGCTTTGCACCACCATTCTTGTGGCTGCACCAACTAAACTGGTGTGTGACTGTGCGTGTTGACTGGAACTGTGCAAATTTCAGCACTAAGGTCCTGTGTCCAGGGATCCCCAGGCCCTGGCATCCAGGTACAGCGGCACACAGTCATGTGTGAACACACACTCTGTACAGCAAGCCTGCGCTGTGGCAGGGACAGAGGGCACCTCCTGCTCCATTTTGGATGCACATTGCTGACATGTTCCCATGGAATTTCGAATAATCTTTTGGCTGGCTTTTCCCACCTGTCTTATTTTCACCCCGAGAGCAGACCTTCCTGGCCCAGTGTGTTTGCTAGTCAGTAATCTCTTATAAGAGTTTCCCTAAATCTTTTTCTTCTGAGAATTGGGAAAAATGATCTGTGCAGCTTCAGAAAAAAATATTAAAAAGTTAAAATGAAAAATCCACACTATTTAATCACAATAAAATGCTGTTTCCAGTTTAGCCACATTTGTTTCTCTGCCTAATTTGTCTCATATATGCCCCTATATCACCTGGTATATCTCAACTGCCTCTAGTTTTCTTTGTGGTTCTCAGAATTGGGAATCACTTGTAATTAGTTCAGGAAAGCTGAATTTTCACGTGATGTATCGACAGAAAAACAACCTCATATATAAATATTATATGTTGTGTGTCACTGGTCAACAGCAGTAAGAATCCCAAGATTTAGTTAGTACTCCTGAAGACAATTCACTGTTTATAGGCACGTCATCACTTCGCGTGCCTTATTAAAGACCCATCATAAGTACATAGCACTATCTTTGTCCTGGTGGTTAATATGCTTTGACTGATGAGAAATAATTAAAATAACAGATGGATCGTATGTCACCATTGCCAGGATATCAAACGGGAGAGCCGTGGTGTGGAGCACATTGTCTGCTTTCCTAAGAGTGGTGACATTGCCAACATTACACCCAGTTAGTGCTCAACCTCCCACTATAATCTGGGCACCTCCAGGCTACACCTATGTGCTCTACTCTTATTCCTCAAGGGATTTGTATATTGCTCTCCAAAACTCTCAGAATAAGTTTCCTAAGTTCAGCCCTTAAGAAAAGTCATCCATAGGAGTCACTGTGTGCCACCCTGCAAGCGAGATGATTTTAGGTACTCTCTTGATGTTGAAATATCACATAGATGAAGACAGAAGTAAGGGCACACACTCTGAAGAGGCGCTCACACATTCCAGTGTTTCTTGGAGTCAGTTGCAGGCAGGCGAGCTGTGATGAAGTAGAATCGTACAGTGTGCCAAGAGTCGGGGAGGCATGGGAACTCCAAGAGCTAGGAAAGCTTCTCTTTGCAAAGAGTATGGGAGGCACAAAATCCTGATGAAAGCAGTTGAGATGGTGCCACCTCCATGGTTTCAAAAAGACACCATTTATAAAAGAAAAGCAATGTGTATATCTGATGAAGGGAATCTGCTTAGTAGAGAAAAAAGAGAACTATGTGAGGCACGAAAGGAAGGCCATAAGTAAGGGAACCATCTAAATAAGACATTAATTGTGATGAATTTCCATCCTTTGTGATTCCTTTGCACTTCCTGCTGAAGTCCTGCAGATGCCAGTATGCATCTCATTTGCCTGTTCTTATAACTTGATTTATTTAAAAATGTTTGTCTGGAAAATCCAATGGACCATATTAGACAATGAATTCAAGTCATACAGAAATATGCCTAAATATCACCACGGAAGTCCCTTTTCAGACCATACCCTCTGAGAAAAATTCTTCTTTTTATGATTTTTTTTCCTTACTCTAGTGCTCACCCATTTAATTTTCATTCTGTACCAGCAACTTGTATTTTTCCATTTGTACATCACCAAAATTCTCTATTTAACAGCTGTATGGGGCTGGGGCTTCAGGATGATTTCATAACACTTCTTCTGGGTTTGGATAACACCAACTTCTATACCATAGCACTTGTTCAATAAGCATTCCTGACTGGTCACAAGAATGGCACTGAACAGTTCATTGCTCTGCTTTCCTCATCACCAGAAAATTTAACTCTGAACTCAGTGCCTTCGAACAGTGTCACCTTAGGGTTTCTCATGTGCACATAAATTGGTTCATTTAGCTCCATAATTTTATATTTTTATCTTTATATTGGTGAGGTTTGGTTGGAAGAATGCTAGGTGGGAAGACATTTCAAGTGAACTCTTCAGTTTCATAGGTCAACGTTGATTCTAGGTTTCTATAGCAAAGGTCACTCAATATCCCAATTGGGCCTTTGTCATTGTATGGAAATTGTCCTATAACATCCCAAAGCTAATAGCAATCCTCTAGCCAAGGTACTTGAGGGTCAGCTTAGTTTCCAGTGCCTGTATGGATTCTTCCCTGACCTCCCAAACAGAAGCAATGATCTCTCCCATGTCTCTGTTCTTCCCACAGGTGACACATGCCATGTCTTCTTAAAGGAAGATGAATTGCAAAAATAGCGCCGGCTTTAATTTTGTGAACAGGACTTCTGCTTTCCACTGCGGTGCACACTCCTGCGGGCACACATTGTCTTTTTCCTTCAATCTTGGTCTCCTTCACTCTCCTCCATCAGTGGGTATTTAGCAATTTGTTCCATTGAAGCCCAATGTCATGATTTGTACAATTGATGAGATGACCTCGTAGACAGGACAGATTGAAGAGCAGAGATAGAAGGCAAAAGTCCTCCATCTGGGGAAAATCAAGAGAGGGCACAAGGCTGTGGCAGGGGTGGGGGGGTGGCCAGGAGCAGGTCAGTAAAAGGGAGATTTGAGACAGAAAGGTGAGAGAAATAACACTTCACAGCACCTTCTATCTGTGGGCACAGTGCCCACATTTTCTACATGTTATGGAGGTTGAGCTTTCTCAGTACAGGCACTGGGTGAAGTCATTACAGAGAAAGGGGATATAGGAGAGACAAGCTTGAAAGTCACAATTACATAAAAGTACACAACATGGTCACCTCAGACTTCTCCCCGTTGCTTCTCTCTTCTTACCTTTCTCTCTTATTATTCTATTTCACTCCCCTCTCCCTGTCTTCCTTTCCATTCTTCCATGTTGATTTTCTCCGTGACTTAGGCAGATGGGTCCAGGATGCATTCTGTCAATAGCAATGAATGTTGATGAGCTCTGTGTGGGAATGGCTGGATAATCAGATGAGCTAATTGCAACCCAGCCTCCTGTGACTGCAGGATAGTCCCTAGACAGAGAACATCACGAATAACTCAGTTTGTATTATAGTTCATGATGATGGTTTCAATTAAGAAATTATCAATAAAAATGGATAAGCATTGTGAACTTATGTGCAACTACTTCAAATATATCCATGGGCTGTCTTATTTTATGATACACTGGAATCATTCTGGGAAAAAAATGTAGGAGAGACTTATATTCAACTACAAGGATGCTTACTTGCTTCCAGCGTTTCCTGGCAAAATATTCCTGAATTTTGTACAATTATTATAAAATCAGGAAGAAAGAGCATATTTTCTCAATAGATATAAAAATTCTAATAAAATACAAGTCATGCACATATGTGTTAATCAAATATATTTCCAACTTTTTGCTAAATGTGAATATATTTTCTTTACTTTTTTCACTTATAAACCATTCGCCCTCATTAGGAAGAGATTTGTAGCATCCTTACTTCAGCCCTCAGTCAAAATGACTGACAATGTGAAATTTAGCAGTCAATATTTTAGCTTTCATGTAAAAGTGAGTACATGTAGTATTTGTCTTTCTGCATCTGATTTACATCAGTTAGCATCATTGTGTCCTCCAGTTCTATCCATTTTACTACAAACAATGGGATTTCATTCTTCTTATTAGCTGAGTAATACTCCATGGCACAGATAGATGATAGATAGGTAGGTAGGTAGGTAGGTAGATAGATAGATAGATAAATAGAAAGATAGATAGATACATGGATGGATAGGTATATGATTGAGAGATAGCTAGATGAATAGATGGATGGATAGATAGATGATATAGATGCGTGGATGAATAGATGATTGATAGATACATGGATGGATAGATAGATAGATGATTGATAGATGGATGATATATAGATAGATAATTGATAGATACATGGATGGATAGATAGATGGATGGATGGATAGATAAATAGAGAGACCTCACCTCATTTCCTCTCTGTATTCATTCATCAATGGATGCATGAGTTGATTCCATATTTTGGCTATTGTGAACAGTGCTGAAATAAACATGGGAGTGAAGATGACCCTTCAACACATCTTTTTTATTTCCTTTGAATATATACCCAGTGGTGGAATTGTTGGATCATATGGTATTTCTACATTTTTTTGAGGAGCCACCATACTCTTTCTCTTGTGGCTAGAAAAATTTCATTCTCATCAACAGTGTACAAGGGATTCCTTTTCTCTACCTCTTCACTAGTAATTTATATATTTAGTCTTTTTAACCACAGACACTCTTACTGAGTGACCTGATCTCTGATTGTGACTTAGATTTGCATTTCCCCAGTGAGCAAAGGTATGGAACATTTTTTTCATATACCTGTTGGCAAATTTTACGCCTTCTTTTGAGAAATATTCATTCATAAGACTGAACATTTATAAGCTTCCCTAGGTTCCTGGGTTCCTATATTACCCAGAAAATTAATCAGTGAAAAATAATTCCAAAGTGAATTTTTCCACAATCCAGTTAGGGCACACAGTTACTGGAAATAGGAGTATGTACAAAGAGAATATTTTGAGACATGTTCGTTTAAGTGCTGCAGAATGCATTATATTGAAAAACATCCTAGATTGGTGAATACAATTCATTTCTTTTCTTGTGTGTATTGCAACTATATTTGGAAATGTCATTTCTAATGGCCATTCCTGAGTCTTTCACTTGGAACTTTAGTATGAGTGCACAGTTAAAAAATGTAACAGTATAGTTTGATATAAAATGCCTCCCACAGGTTCATATGTGGCAAGTTGGGTCTCCAGACAGTGGCACTATTTTGGTAGATACTGGGAACTTTAGTAAGTGGGGCATCCCTGCAGGAAGTAGGTCATTGGGGGAGTGTTCTAGAAAGATGTCCACTGTCCCCACCACTTCTTATAGCACTTTCTCCTTCCTGTCTGCCATGCCCCCAAATAAGAGAGTCACAGACTGTGACTAGGGACTGAAATCTCTCAAACCATGAGCCAAATGACATATTTCTTCTGAGTCGTTTTTCAGTTATTTTATTATAGGGAGGAGAAAACTCACTACCAGTAGCTTTTAGGTGATAGATGGTAGAGATTGACAGTAGGAAAGGTATGTGGAGGCTGAAAATAGAGAGAAAAGGACAAAATTCCCCACTTAGCTAAAGGGGGTAGAGTGTGTCAGGAAGACCTGTGCAGAAATACCTAACTATTGTGGTATGTTGAAAATTTTATTACTTTATGCCAAAGATTTCCAAAGTAGCTTTTGTACTATTTTTATTTCTTAAAGATATTCTTGTGTATTTGATAATTGTTTCATATCTGTGAAACCTGAGTGGCTGACAGTCTCTGCTTATGTTTTTATTTAATCTTATGCACAAGTGTTAGAAAGGCTGGGATTTCTCAGTTGTGTCCTCTTATACTTTCTGAATTCTTAAAGTTGTACATGATCTCCTTACATATTTTGGAGTGTTAATTTGAAAACTTAATTTTTATTCCATTAGCTCTGGGTGCAGTTTCTCAAACAAGAGGTCTTTGGAGATCATAGAAACCTTCCTTTTCAGCAAGCCTCCCTCTTTCACATGGGCTTAGCAGTGACATGTTACATGAAAGCATTTTCTGTTGACAGAGCACTGGCTTTTGTGGTGTAATTCTGTTTTCTTATCTGCAGAGTATGGGATTTGGAGTAGCACCTCTCCAAGGAATGTTCAGATCTTAGATTTAAAAATTTTTTTAACCAACTCTGAATAATACATTTCTACTCATCCCTCAGGGTCCAGACCCAAAGCCAACTATTTCATGATTCCTTTTTCTCAATTATTCAGGAGGTTGACAAGATTTCCCTTTTCTGTTAACTTTTCTGACATTTTGAACATGATTATAATTAACAATTCTGTCTCATATTTTCATTTGAATTGGTCATGTCTACATTACCACAGAGTAAGTAGCAAGTGTGTGGGGTAAAGAACATTATCTTATATATCTGTACATCCCCTGGGCCTTAAAACTTGAGAAATAATATGGAATCTTCAGTTTACCAGGAGACCGTGTGTCTTGAATATTCCACTCTCAATTATACATTTGAAGTAAGAGTATTTCCTCCCAAAGAAACCACATGTGGTTAGCTTCTCAGACTTGAACATGGCTTTCTTCTTCCACACAGCCCTCCCCTGTCCCTCAAGATCTCATCTCCTGCTCATCCCTAGGAACACTTATGCTGTGGTCATTTGTTCTAAAGATAGTGTAAAAATACGTGATTGTTGACAAAACAAAATTTATTGTTTCCTATTGTAGCTCAGAAGTATATATCATAGGCAAAAAGAATCAGGTGTGTAAGGAATATAACTTTTACAAAGTACCCAAACTTGCTTTCTACAGTGAGGGCTTCCCATCAATCTGATGGGACAATTTTACCTCCTCTTCTTCATCTGGGTCAGGGAACCTAAACTTCCCAAGGGTTGACACAGAGCTAGGACACTACTAGGGTTAGGACCAGTTGACATTTTCAATAATCTCATCTAACTGCACACATGATATTTTTTTCTTTTCCATTTTTCTGGCTCCCAACTGGAATGCTCATGCTGCACACTTTCCTTTACTTTCTCTCTTCTCTCCTCATACCTTACTGGTACCCCAGGTGGAGAGCACCCCTATGTTGAAGATATTAATAATCTTAAATATGCAGTGAAATAAACTCTCTTAATATCAATAAGCAATCTTGGATATGCTTGCTTGGCTTATTGTCATGGATTTCTATGACGCTCTGTAGGGACACCCAAGGCAATGTTGAGCTGCATCTGTGATTCCTTCTGAGTTGCAGGAAATGACAATGAGATACTCTGTAGTAGCTTTAATAACCCAAAGTTTCTGTGGATTCATATTGTGCCCAAGTTGACTGTGAATGTACATTTCTTCAGTGAGGAACCAGAATGTCAGCATATTATTTCAATTCGTTGGAAGTACTTTTATCATGCAAGCTACTCATTTGAAAACAAAACCAATGAAACATAAAATTGACTTTATGAATGCAAAGAATTTGGTCTTCTTAAGTGACACACTGGAGAGTATAAATTTTGAAAGAGTATTTGGTCCAATAATAAATAGTATTAGAGAAATATCCAAAATCATAGAATTGTTCAGCACCTCAAAAATAAGTTCTTAGGTAAAAGACATTGTATAGTTATATAGTGTACTGAAAATGTTTGGTGTAATGAGCCAAATATGACTTAAAAATGTCATAGGTAATGAAATAAAATATGTAGTGAGGAAAAGAGCAAGGAAGAATCTAATGGAAACTACGAAGACCTTGATTCTGCAGAGAAAATAAAAGCATCAAGTTCTCCTTTTTCTTCTAGCAATGTTGATCGACCTTGAAATGATATCATGTTAACTAACCCTTTATTTCCTCAGCCCCAGTTCACTGAAGTAAGATGCTTATGGAAATGCTTAAAACTGCAGTAGTTTTGACATGGGACAAGTGTTTATTTTAATACCTGAAAATCAAATGCAAGAGAAAAGACAACATTGCTTCCCCGCCATGCAGATATCATGGTTGCTTTAAGATAGTCAATAAGAATGAAATGCCAGAGATATGGGATTACAGCTCTGAACAACGGGCCACCCGGTGGACCCGCACCACTTGAGCTTGTCATTTGTTCATGTAGGAAACAGTGGGAGGGGCTCTAAACAAATGATTATCTGGAACGATAGACCCTCAGTCACATGGAGAAATCCTGCACAGTCGTGAGCTTCACTTCACTATTTCCTCCCATTGCTCTGTGCTCAGGGGAACTCTGACTCTTTGTTATTGCCAGCGGCCATGGCAATACCACGACCACTGTTATCATTAATAGTGGGGTTCTAGATAGCATCTATTATCCCGAAGTGTGTTCACCACTTCATAGTCACGATGCAATTGAATTCTTACAACACCCCTAAAAGCTAGGCACTGTGACTACTGTCCCCTTCACAGGTGCATAAACTTGTCTGCAAAATCATGCCTTTGCAGCACACGACTCCTTGTGTCCTTGGCTCAGGTGGCTTCCATCTCCATAAACCACACAGTCTTGCCTGCTCCATGAGCCTCTGTCTGACTTTAAAAGTGGGGTATGTGTTTATTCCTCTACCTCTCAGCTTGCTAAGCTTTACTTATGCCACTTACTCATCTCGCCTCCCACTGGAGCCACTCATGTCTCATTTAGGTAGTTTATTTCTTGTAGAGAAATCCAATAGGTGGGGTCTCACCTGCTAAACACCAATTTGGGTATTTGTTCCTGAGTTGGCTCATGTAATTATCAGTTTATAGACACAAGAGTCATTATATAAGGCATATTACTGATACCATACAAGTCACACCTGGTTGGGATTTGCTTATATTTGTATATAAAATCTGTTCATATTTTTGATGATTTTTAGTTTAGAATTGTAAGATCCAATGAAATAATTGCTCTTCCATAGCTGCATGAGAATTGTGTCGCTCTTCCAAGAAATCTTCGTGTCACCTTGAACTGTGTTTCACATCTCTGAATATGAATGTCTCTTCAGTTTAGCCTTACAGGATTGGGACTTCTATGGGAATATTTGATGGTATATGATTATAATTATACTAACATATGTAGCACATGAAGAAATTCTTAGATAAGATAAAAAGGTAAACCTCAATTGTATTCTATAATCCAATGTTACTGAATAACCAAAAATAACCGTGGCAAATTTCTTGTAATGGTGTTTTCTAGCCTTCATTGTAGATCACCAAAATTTCTATGAAGACTAGTGTGTATGCACATTGATAGAATTTGTATACAACAACTTTGTTTTCTAGCAAACAAAAAACTTTTGCAAAGGAAATAGATTGATGCTGATGACTAGAGCTTATCTGTTGTTACATCGCCCATCAATTATACTTGCACCGAGCTCCTGTTATATGCCCAATGATCTATTTCCCTAAAAATTATGAAATTTAAAAAGGAAGAGTAAGATACTATTGTTATATAGACTATCCCTTCATGTAAGTCCTTCCATATACAATGATTAAAGGAAAATCCCACATCTGATTCTTTCAAATAATCTATATACTAAATCAGTGAAAACCTTAAAAATAGATGATGACTTCCTGAGATGGGAGGGTTGAACATGGATAGTACTTACTGAAAAATTGTTCAGTCGCACAGGTGCAACTTTGAGGAGACAACTATCCTTGGCATTTATAGGTTCACCAAACACTGACAATCAATAATCACATGGGCCATCTAGAATAAGTGTGCATTATCCAAAATACTTGAGACCCAGAGGAATTGTGGGGTTTGGATGTTTTCCATTTGGGGAATATTTTAAAATACATAGTGAGATTTCTTGGGATGAAGTTTAAGTCTAAACATCTAATTCTTTCATGTTTCCCATACTCCTAATCAGCACAGTCTGAAGGTAATTTTCATGATGTTCTCAGTGTGCCTGCATTTTAAGTGCAGCCATCATAGGAAATCAGATATGGGATTTTCCACTTGGGCATCAGGTCAGTCAGTTTTAAAAGTTTTGAATTTTAGAGCATTTTAGATTTCAGATTTTTTTAGATTAGGAATTTTCAACCTGCCGTCCCTTTTCATATCATTGGTTGAAAACATCTTACTATTTCAGTTTCCGAAATCAAATTCAAGAAACTGACATTATCTCACGCTATCATTGTCTTTCAATTGTATCCCAACATAAAGTGTTTACTGATTCTGGTAACAGACAATACACTTATTGGGTATTTGGGTTCTCTGTGGTGTTGGATGTGGACAATCATTCTGAGGCCACAGCAATTCTGGAGCCTAGCTCCCACTTCCACCACCTTTGTGGAAAGAGCTGAAAATGAAAGATCATCCATCTTTAGTCGCATGTGGATTGGGCTGGTCTTCTGGGCAGTCAGATATAAGGAATTATACTTCATGTATAAGTTGAGACGTAGTGTGTGCATACATCAGCACGTAAGCACAGGTGTTCAGAGGTGCGTCGGCATGACCATGTGGACGGCTGGGTCTGGAATGCAAATGCTGATTGGTAACTACGGGAATCTCTGAACAGAATATATGGTGGGGTAGAGTACGAAGGAGAACTTCCACTTTTAACCCTGTGTTTTCAACCTCTCTATAAAGACAACAAGAGAAACCCACAAAAATTTCTTAAAGGAAGTGCATAGAAATGGCCCTAGCTGTGTGACTTCACTCACTATAGAAAAGGCTCCTCCTGGGACTAACATCTTGCACTCAGCCAAACCCTGGGCCAACTGTTTTTGCAGAACTGGGACAGTAGACAAGAGTGGGAAACAATCACAAGCTCAGTCACGAGGTTCAACAATGAATTTAGTGAGCTTATAAGCAGAGTGGCTTTCAAGGGCCTCTTAGAATAATGGTCCATAGAAATGACTCAGGGCAAATTTGCTTCTGTTTTTTTCCTTGATTGTAGAATTATTTTGCTACTGAATTTGTCTCTACAATGGTTATGTAACAGGACTGAAAATAAGATTTATAAATCACAACAAAGCACAAAATACTTTGCAATGACTCAGAGTTCTTTCTTGATTTCACATTCACTTTTCTTTAATCGTTCACTTTTCAGTATTCGGTTGAATATTACTGCTTGACAAACCGTGTGATTTACCCAAGGGGAGTCAGTGACATTAATTGCAACACAACATTTGAATAAAATATTCCATTTCTCTCCTGAACCTCAAGAAATTAAATTAACATTCTAACAGCAATTGTACATATTCGAGTAAGAGAAAATTGTGATTTTCCTGTAGAACAAAGTCAAACACCTAGGTAATGAAGAATTTTAACGTCACTATCAAGTTCGTGGGATACAAAAAAACATGTTTGCCTAAAGTGCTTATCGACTAAAACAGCTTTTATATTTTAATCAACTTCTCGACATTTGAATTGCAATCATTTCTTGTAAAGTTACATTACATTCTACCTCTTGTAAAAGACATCTTATGTATTTGATATTTATCATTGATTTCACTTTACGAAAGTATCTTAGAATTGTGATAATATGCATATATTTCAATTAATATTTTTAAATTTTTTAATCTTTAAATGATACATTCATGTAATTAAATGTTCAAACCACAGACAAATGAATACATGAAATTATTTTTGTCTGTCATGCCATATAGTTACCTATTTCTTCATAGAAAATGACTATGAAATCTCTTTGTGTCTTCCAAAATTAAATGGAGACATGAATATCAGCATGACAAGTGCACATCAAGCAGAGGAAATAGAAGATGGGATACATTTTTCATGTAAATAACATGAAGGACCCTTTAGGTTTGGGGGAATGACAGATAAATGCATAAGTGATGTACTTGGGCATTCAGGTCTTCTTTATGGCTACATGTTACTCATTGTGTCCTTGAAAAAAAATAATTTTTCTCTATTTAATTGACTCATGTCTATTCCAGTTTTAACTTATATTTACCATACTGCAACGGTCATATAAGTATATATCATATATGTGTGTGTGTATATATTGGTAGGACAAATTTTGAAATTCAAATTCCTAGGTCAAAGAATTTCTACATTTTTAGTCTTAACAGATATGACCAGAAAGTCACTTCTGAAGGAATGAATGTTCCTTTTCCAGTATAATTGTCAGAAGCAAAGTCCATTATATACATGTACAAAAGTGTTGTAATGAAATCCATTATTTTTTACAGTGAATATAAACAAATAAAAGACTAAAAAGTTAATAAAAATTCAAAAACTATTGATCACGCCTATTTTAAATATAGTATAGTATATCAAGCTTTTTAACTCCTGTGAAAATTAAAATGTGTACCCCAAATATCTGAGGACAAGGACATGTCCAGGCTGGACACAAATTTGCTTGGAGAACTTTCCACTCACATTGTGACTTCCACGTTTCTAAACACTGCTGTCGTCTCTCTCTGATCTGATAATATGGCATGTTCTGTCTCTAAGATGTATTTGCTATGAGTTCCCTTACATTTGCAGCTTGTATTTACATCCTTAGTGCATAGTGAGGCCCATCCTTAGTGCATTGATGGGCCTCAGCTTCTTCACTAATAATAAAAAACAGATTTGTTATCTGTCTCGACTGTTAAAAAAGTTAATTGACTTTAAAACAGGTCTTCAGTAAGTGTAGGTCTTTAGGGTATGCATTTCTACAGACAGACTTCTCTTCTGCCTCCTAACGCTCCATTGCTCTTTACCTTGAAGTAGGTAAATATCTTTGCACTGAAGAAGATAGTGAAGAAATATGCATGCTTTATATACAAAGTGAGCAAATATATATACATATCTATGCTTTGAGGACACGCATTTGCATTTTTGTATATACATATATAAATAGAATTGTCAGCTCATCTTGCAAATGTGAGAGTAGGGAAAGGTAAAGGAATGCCAGAAAGCAGTTACTTGAAAAGAATCAATGAATTGTTAAAGCTTTCATTAAGGATCTTATGAGAATAGTCTAGTAACCCACAGATTTGAGTACCAATAAGAGTTTCTGCAATTACTGTAATCTGGGTAAACCATACTTAACAGATTGATCACCATAATGATTTTGCCACTATTAAAAGGTCAGTTTAAGTTCCTCTTGTTTTTGAATTTGTTTAGCAAAACCAATATACTTCCTATAGAATATTTCAAATAAATTAACAAAACATATATTCAATAAAATAAATATTTTCATGGAGTAATTGAAAGATTTCTTTATAAAACAAAAGAAAAAGGATATGAATGACGACTGAATATTGGTTGTTCATGAACCAAATAAGCCCAATGAAGAGGACGGCCCCAGAAAGACCCACAGTGTCTGGGATAACTACAGAATATCAGTTATAACTTAGTATTAAAATGAAAACTTACTCCAAAGGTCCAGGGCTGATGGAACCTCACGACTGCACATTAATTCATTTCTGGAAGCTTCTGAGCATGTATTAATACTCATGCATATTTAAACTCTGTTAGAAGTCTTTGCTATTCTAATGCTTTTATGAGAACACAATATGGACCCAGATAATACATACTTTAATTTCAAACATTTGATCTTTAATCTAAGCAATTCCTTTTGATCCTTCAAATGTCTTGGGACTTATGGCAGACTGTTTGAATGGCCTCATTTGTACCCAGATATTTTCAGGTAATGGGAGGTAATCTCTCAATTAAGTATTAAGGTTCCATAAGTAACTCACTCCACAGAAGCTCCAGGTAAATGCTGCCTTCTCCTGGGTGCTAGCATGGGTATAAAATAATAGAAAAGCAGTTGTACACAGTGGGCCTCCATGGGGCTCCCCAAATTCCTGTTGGCTTAAAACTGGAGACCAGAGATCATGCATCAAACTGGAACTTTCGTGTCGTGCTTTCCCATAGCCAGGTGGTACAAAACAAAGCTCGGTCGAATGCTGCCTTGGCCCATTCAGCATCCTAGGAATGGGTGGCACTTATGTGTCCACCCGCTTCAGCTATGTCCGGAGGCAGCTCGTCCCCACAGGAAAGGGGCAGGCAATGCAGGGCAGTCCAGATGCTGCCACAGACAATGGCTTCACCCCAGTTGAGAGAAAACCACACAGTCTTAAGGCACTAAAGAAAGGCTCTCTGGAATACAGCCACTCAGGCCAACCTGTCTCAGAACCTTCTTGAAGATCCAGCTATCTGAATCTCCACGTTTTTAAAGCTAGCTGTAAATGAGCACCCGCATTTCGTCATGGGGTGATGGAGAGGACACCGACGTGGACACCAGACGAGCTGGGAGGGACGCCTGGTTGTGTTCCTTAGTGGCTTGCAGGGTTTGCCCATGGCTTGGCCCATGTTAAGTGGAGATAAGATCAGTTCCTGGGGTTTCTGTGAAAAGATGAGAACGTGTATGGAAAACACTTAGAGAAGCAGCTGAAGTGCGTTGATCCTCAAGCTCGGCTGTCACTTCTCGGGCGAGGGCCTTCAGTTTCTGGCATGCTGGGTGGACATGGCGGGAAGGAAGGGCTGATGGACTTTCAGCATCTTACAGATCAGCCGGTAGATAGAACATAGCTAGTGATGGTCTTCACAGACAAGGGACCCATTAAGGAGCTTTCTCTTCATACCACAAACGCAGAACTGGAGACAGATACCAAATGCATCACACAGGAGAGTTTCACCACACGCTGACACTCTCCACACTTTAGGGAAGAAGTAAGAGCTCCTCTGAGCGACTCCAGAGCCTAGAGAGGAGGGCAAATGGACACTGGAAGACTATGAAATGAAAGTATTTTAATCCGATGTTTTAAAAATTTATTCATAGATATCTGCACAAATGTATGTGGAAAACCTTAAAAAGTTCATCCATTTTACAAAATTGTTGACACTCTATCATTCTTTTTTCCTTTCCCTCCTTCACTGAGTTCCACAGAGTAGTTCCATTGCTACAAACATGTTCTACATATGAATTTGCATGTGATCATGATTGTTCTTCTGTATATGTTTATCCTCTGGATAAGGCTAGGGAATATGGTTGAGGGACTTCATACACCTACACAAAGTAGAACAAGGAAACCTCTTGCAATTTCTTGAAGGGGGGCAAAAGGAGGTCAGCGGAGGTGGGGAAAGATGGTTGGGGTGATCTAACAAATGTACAATATAAGTCTATTTGGAATTGTCATGAGGAATTCCCCTATACAGCAAATATATCCTAATAAAAATCTCTTTTAAGAAAGGATATCTTTGCCTAGATTATGGAAATCCTGAGAGAAAATTTTTCGTGTGACTTATTTTCTTTAGGGGACCATGTTTGCAATTTTATAGATAAAATAATGATTGAGGCTCACTATCCCTACTGCTTTCATTCACCGTTTGTAGATGGCAAGACTGAAAGATTTAGACCTTAATTTTAAATGGGATTTTTCAAGAGATTTTTCAGTCTAATTAAGCCCTCATAATAAGTGACTGGAAAGAAACTTGTTTTCTCTACTGGTTCCCTTCAGAAACAACTTTGGGAATCTCAGTCAGGTGTTTGTTTAGGTTGAATTGTTGAGAAAGCAAAGTTTTGTTTCATGTCTTTCAATTGTGTCTCACATTTCCAAACTAAAATGTCTAATGAAAATGTGTACAGCAATGGTCACCTCATGTTATAATCAGCTGTCCCCTGGAACATCCTGTGAAAATCCCTGTACCTGATGCTGGGGAAGGCAGCAAGGTGGTGGTGTTGGGGTGCTGGGAACAAAAGTCCCAGCACTTCTTGTGCATAAACCAGGCCATTAACCTTCAAGAAGGAAAGGCTGGCAGTGCCATTTCACAAAGAAAAAAGGAAAAGAAAACAAATGTGATAGGAAATTTTAAAAGATTTATATTCAAATAGGAACTAATTTTCTCCCGCAGGAAGATGACTCTATGCTTGGGTAGTTTTAGATATCACCAAAAGCCAATTTCTGCAAGGCAATGAGATACTGAAATCTAATTTTCTCAACACCTATGATTTCTCTTTCTTGTCCTGGAATGAAGAATATATTTAGCTCAATTGGTCATGTCTGTTTTTGTCTTTAAATTTGGGAATTTGTAAGATCTGGGGATGATCTTGATTGGGTCTTAAATTTTAATAAGCCATTCTATGTGATGTTAATTCAAGATGTTCCTTGCCATTGAAAAACAGAAGGAAAGAAGGTGGAGTGTGTTGGACCCAAGGTTATGACTATAGTTTTGGATTACAGGCTGCTCATTGCTTACTAATCTCCATCCGGCACGCCTTTTATTTCCTGGCCTCACAGATGAGTGGTGGGATGGGATGCAGGTACTGAAGTGTGAGGCTGAGGCTTTGGTGCTTCAAAAGTGGACGTGGCAGAGGAAAACAGTCCTATTTGTTGAAGGAGGCAGGCTCTCCAGATTAAACTTGTCCGGGCAAATTGTGCCAAAAGAAGGTTTTCAAAGCTTTTCCGTGGAAGCAGGTGATCAGTTTCACAACACTATATAAAGTCCAGACCTGCAGGGTTCGTGTTTAGATATAGTTATGTTGTGAAGTACGGACAAAGAGGTTTGTTGTCATGTGATTTGCTTCGTCCTGTGAACGTTTCTGACTTCATAGATAATGTCATCATTACCAGAATATGTTACTCAGCTTCCACAGATTGCTTTATCTAGAGTGATGCTGTATTTCTGCAGCCGTAAGTTGTGGCTTAATAATTAAAGCAAAGCCTCAGCACTCCGTACGATGGCATGTTATGTGTCTCATACTAAACAGTGCCAAAGCCAGTCATGCGACAGCACTTTGTGGAGATGTGGGTGCACGCAGGGTGCCACTGATAAAGATGTTTTCAAACCATTTTACATTGCTTATTTGAGCTGTCAATTTTGTGACAAGACCGCCTTTCTCCATGTCTTTCAAAGTTCAGGTTGGTTGATATACTTATCAACTCCCATCCCCTGTTGGAGTTCTATTACCTCTTTTGAAATGACAATATATCACTAATACTTAAAAAGTATCTCTCCTCATTTCCAGCAGCTACTGTTAATTGGCTTCCAGTCCATGACACCAATATGGCACAACTGTGATAACAGCTACTTGGAAGGTAGAAATCAGGAAGATTACAGTTTAAGGCCAGCCAAGAAAAATGTTAGTGAAATCCTATCTCAAAAAAAAAAAAAAAACAAAAGTGCTGGGTCTGATGAGACACACCAATGACCCCAGTTATGCTAGAGGAATAGGTAGGAAGACAGTGGCCTGAAGCCAACCCCATGTAAAAAGACCCTATCTGAAAAGGATATAAGGCAATTAAGGACTGGAGGAATGGCTTAAATGGTGGAGCACCTGCCTAGCAAGCATAAGGCCCTGAGCTCAAACCCCAGAACTGCCAAAACAAGTGACAGAAAGAAAAAAAAGGAAGGAAGGGAGGGAGGGAGGAGGCAGAGAGAGAGAGAAAGAGAGAGACAGAAAGAAAGAGAGAGGGAGAGAGAGAAGGAGGGTGGGAGGGAAGAAGGAAGGAAGGAAGGAAAGAAGGAAGGGAAGAAGGGAGAGAGAGAGGGAGGGAAGAAGAGAGGGAGGGAGGGAGGGAGGAAGGAAGGAAGGAAGGAAGATATACACATCAGACTGTCAACAGGGTTGAACTTTTAAAAGCTTCTAGGAATAGATAAAAATGTTGAAAACATGAGTGATTAGATTATATCCAGTTGTCTATGGGAAGAAACTTGTCTTGACATCTTTTGTCATTTTTTTTCTTGCTGAATAGAGTGATGATGACACAAATGACATTTTCATTAGGAGTGGATATTGTACACCCCTACTGTGGCCCAGGAGGCAACTGTGAAGTGGTTGAGCCTAGTGAGGTAGGGTAGGGTGGCAGCAGGACCCTGTGGATGAGAACTTGGTCCCTCCCAGAATAGCCAGGTGAGAGCTACCAGGAACTCTGAGAGTCCTTGCTAAGGGCTTCTGAACCTACACATCCGCTTTGTCTTGTTGCTTACAGATTCTTTCTCAGTTATGATTAGTGGAATTGTTGAATTTGCTTCAGTGACGATAACTAACTATAACATGAATGGCTTCCCTCTTTTTCAGTTTTGTCTCTTCGGGGCCCTTCTTCAGTGCTCCTTCCCAGGGTTTTGTTGGGTTTTCTTTCTGTTGGTTGTTACATTCATTTTGTGTATGGGAGTTGTAGTGACACCATGGAGCATGCAGTTGCATGGAGAGAGTCCTTGTGTTTCAAGTATTCAAATTTTGAGTTGCTGGATCCAGATATTTAAAATCCCTAGTCCTTGTTACTGAAGGGATTGAAGATGTTAATTCTGAGACTGAAGAGAAAAAAGATCCCTTCTGTGAGCCCTGAGCCACAAGCATAAGCTCCCCATGTCTGCACGTTTTGTCACGTTTTTGTCTCGTCTTCCTTCCTATCTTCCATGTTTGCAATATTACTAAACAAAAGTTGCTGTACACATGTGCTTTCAGTTGTGTCTAGTTTTTTTTTTATTTTCCAGATCCTGTGAGGTTCCAACTTACTTTAAAAAAAAGCAGTAAATGTATGCAAATTTTAGACTTCATCTCTATATTCATAAGGGTGCCAGGAATAGTCGTCCTCCATCAAAAGATGGGAGTTTGACATATTCACAAACAGGCAGATGACTATGAATGGGAAAGTTTTAGCTCTTTCAGACAAGGGACGATTTGAGCAGAAGAGATGGAACACATCTGTTTTAACAAATAAAGTCAAGAGCAGGGAATTTGCTTTATTTAATTTGCCATTCTCCATTCTCAATGTGCTTCCCACCCTCTGGTGCAGGACTCAGGAGCTGAGTGGAGGCTTCAGCAGGAAAGGTCTTCACCCGGGAAGGCACCTGCCCAGCTGCCAGGGCATCACCCCATGGGGCAGTCCCCAATTCTGCTCCCCATTTCTGGCTGTAAGGCTGATTCTTTCACTATCAATTTCCATAATGATTAATTTGAATGGTGATTAATTTGTATACAACACCAACACTGTACTAATGAACCACAAAATGTTGGTTGTTCCCTAATCTATAGCCCAATTATTGTCTGTCTCCTATATTTCCCAGAGTTCAGTGGGCCCAACTTCAAATAGCTGTGAGACCCCAGGAGTCCAAGCCTGTCTCTAGAAAGCGAGCAGCAGGGGGCACCTGTCTCTGGCTCTCAGCACCCATGTGGTACTCGGGAAGTTATCCATCATCTCTGAGGCAGTTTCCTCACCTGAAAAATGGACTGCAATCACTCTCCAGTAATATGGCATTTGTAAGGCAATGTAGTGACTGACACTTCTTGATCTTCCCCAGATTAGCACACATTAGAGTCTGTGTGTGCATTGCTCTTTTATTTTAACCAGACTGCAGATCCAGAAAATGAACACATTTGAATATTACTTTGACTTTCAATATTCAGTCATAGTCCGGGGAGGGAGATCTGTAAGCAGCCTTTGAACGGGTGATTATGTCTGCACTGGGCTTAGGACTCTTCCTGTGAAGGAGTGACAGAGAGGAATGTGCAAGTCCTTATGTGACTGTTACTTTCTGATGAGCCAGGTGGTGAGAGCTTTAAATTTAAGTTATATGTCCCCAAGAATCTCAAAATGATTACTAATTGAGATTTTCTAATTTGTATATGTATGAAAGAGAATTAATTTCATACAATAAATCTTTTGTTTTTAAACCCAGTAAAAATATTTCTGGATTCTAGGCAGGTCCTTGTCTATTCTAGTCTGTGAACTTTACCAAAGCTGTTTCTGAGAAGACATTGCAAATACAAGAAGTGTATGAATACACACTTCCTTTATGGGCTTTAAAAATGCCGTTTAGTTCACATAATCCCCCTTTGACCCAACGGGACCATAAATATTTTAAAAGTTCTATGGATGCAATTAATTTCTCCAAGAAAATAACAGAACTAAGTTTTCCAGTACTCTCTCTTGTATTTGCATTTTATTAACTCAATAAGCATATGTCACATTGCTGATTTGTGATAGAGTACCAAAACATATTTGGTCTCAAAATCCTTAGAAGAAGAAACCCTTTAATAGTTGTCAGGAGGATTGACTCTTCTCTTCTATCACCTTATGTTTTCCCCCTTTCTCAAGAAACTCTGTTGTTGTACTGGGCAAAGTCACCTACAGAGCTATCTTAGCGAGGTCTGGGAACGCTTTTGAGGTGGCCTGGTGTTGTTGTGGCTTACTATAGTCAGACTCAGTGAAGAGTAACTGAGAGGCAGGTTGTTCTATGTCTGCCTTTTTCCTTCCTTCTCTTTCTCTTTTCTTCTTTCTGGCTCTTTTCCTCCTTCCTGCTTTAACCTCTGTGTATGTTTGTGTGTGCATGTGCGTGTGTCTCTGCATGCATGTGTGTATATGTGTTTGTGATTCTGTGTGTGATTCAGCAAGCAATGGATTCCCTCTAACTGCTGGATTCCAGTTTCACCTTCCTACAAGTTAAAATCACAATTGTCAAGGCAATTTCAATTTAAAAATAATCACGCATCACCATGACAAAAATTGACTTATTGTTCTTTAACATCCTTGGGCAATTTTACTATTTTCTTAATGTTATCAAAACCATGAAGCATAGAACCTTGGAATAAGCTTGAGGGGGTCACTGCTGCTCCCTTTGCTTGCCTGTGGGGAAATCAGGAAGGGCCTCACCTCATTTCTCACAGCCCTGCTTATGGCAGATTAGTATTAAATATACAAGCTCTCAGAGGAGAAAATAGCACAGGGCTTATCTAAAATCTTGACATGGAAAAGTGGCATATCTGGAAGAAAACAGACTGAGGAGAGATCCGGATATTAAAGTCCCACTAATGGATTTTGCACTAGAAAGACAATTTGTGGATCCTTATCACTCAGGTAGACCTGCAGCTGATAAGATAGTGGAGGGGGTGACCGTGCAGGAAGCACTTGCAATCACTGTGAGTGGAGAGATGCTGAGACCATTTAATGTCACTTATAAATGCTGCTGTTCTATTGTCATAATAAAGCCACTTAAAGAAGATGTTATTTCATGCTTGGGGGCAAAAATCTGTTTAGATTTTTACTCTCCAAAGTGTATTACAGACACTGGGATCATGAAATAGCTTTCTCAAAATAGCTTGGTGCATGGATAGAAAGAAAGGAATGGTAGAATTAATTCTTGGCAAATTTGTCTGGAATGCAATTTGGGGAAAATTTATTTTTTTCCAGAGGCAAAAAAATTTAGCAGAGAGTAAAATCCCTTAGGAGGAGGACTTACTAGTATACACAAAAGCATACAGAGTGTGCTAAATCACCACCACCCGGGAGGAAGAGGAGGTGGGGTGGCTACAATGGGAGCAATGACAGGTTTGGACAAATGGAGAGACTTTGAAGATAATGGCCTTTTAGGAAGGGAGGTGGTAAGCTAATGCTAGATGCAATAATTAATTGCAATGCTTTTCTTCAAAGCACCCACACAGAAAATATGATTTTAGAGTATTTCCCCTCCAAGCCAGTTTGTGCAGTGTGAGAAAACCTATTGAACCCTGCTGAATCCTGGAAACCATGGGGCTTTCTTCTGAGGGAAGCGGAAGTGCATCTTCAAGAAAGATTATGACACAGGGGTAAGACGAAAACCCAAATAATTTCCATGCTCTAAAAGTTGGACTTACTGTGTAATTCTCTTCCTCTTTCTGATGATGCTACGAATCTGGGATGGGCTACATTCCCTCTTCCAGATGGAGAGGGTCATGGAGAGCAAACTCCGCGTGTGCTCCTTAAGGGCAGTCTGCCACTCACCCCGTCCCAGTTTCAGTACCTCTCAGGACCACAAGTCATCAGCCTTCACAAACATGCAGAAGAGGATTTCACCCACTCCACAGAGCATGACTGAACGGGATGGGGGTGGCCTTGACATTGAGGTGCAATGTTGTGGTTCAGATGTGAGGGTTCATGGGGACATGGCAACAGATATGGTCAGTATCCCTGACCCTTGCATGCTGTGACCTCAGTGTGTGGCCATGAGCTACAGCCATCATACTTCCGTCTTCTGGAGACTCTTGGCCTTTGACTTTTTGAGGATCCCCAGCATGGAGCTCACCCTCTGTACGCTTGTTCCTTTCTCAAGTCTAGCTTCTAACCCCCCACCTTTTCTGTCTCCTTTATCGATGTGTGCCCAATCCATATGTAATTAAATGAGTCCAACTCTTTTGCAATTTCTGATCCAACCTGGATTCTGAAAATCCTATAAACTTACCTGGTTTATAGAATATTTTGAAGGGAAGGAAGAGTCTTTATATAATGAAAATATATTTTGAATATGTACTTGTACATTTATGTGTCTTTATATATGTTCACACACTGATGCACACACACACAGCTTCTGTAAAGCAATGAAACCAAAATTATAAAGAGAAACTAGAGTATTCTCACTGTCAGGAAGTGAAAGAACTACTTAAAATCTCATTGTATTTCCAAATTAAAACAAGCAAAGATGAAACAGATGGATGACCCTGTTAGAGGGCAAATAGCTGTTGGTCTGAAAAACTTTAGATGAGCAAGTTACATTATACATTATATATTCCACTGTGACTTTTCTTTCTGAGTTTTTATAAATATGAAAAAGCTTGAGAGAAGTAATAATTTCAATATATATATATATATGAACATGTACTCCCAGATAACTATAGTTTTATCAAAATTAAAAAATAAGCAAATTTCAAAGTACTACAAGATTACAGATAATTTTTTCAAGTATAAAAGAATCCCATGAATTAGTATGGAAAACCATTTCAAAATAGTCCTGTCAAATCTTCCATTGAGTTGCTACTTACCAGGCTGATAAGTATCTACCTAGAATTGCTACCAGTTCCTAGGAAGCCCCAGACAGTAGACAGAGATGCCTGGACTTTTCCGACAAGATGTCCTGACGTTTCTTTGTACAAAGGTGAAACTCTTCTAGTTATGTCATATGTGCTTTGTGGCTAAGTGAATGGAGTGTCAATAGACATGGAGTCTTTTCTTTCTTAAGCTTTTGTAAATGTACAACTTTACACAATGTTTTACCTTTACACTTCTTTGGGCAGTTAATAATTACAAGCTAGAGCTGTTAGGAACTCAGTGTTTGGCACAGATAAAGGAACAACAGGCAATTACATCACTCTTATTTTAAATCGATCCAGATTCAATGGGAGCTGCAGAGAGGAGAACAGGCAGTGTAGAATTACCACGGAATCAATTGAACTTTCCTGACAGGCAAACAAGGCGCAGACCCTTGCTTTCCCAGGAACAATAGGATGAAAGCCTTCAGATACAGCAGCTGCTGAGATCCTTTGCTGCTGGACCGGTCAAATGGCCAGAGAGTTTGAACTATTGTGAAACTGAAGTTTAGGGTTTGGGGTGAAGCTCAGTGTTAGAGTCCTTGCCTAACATGTGTGAGGCCCTCGTTTTGGTGGCCAGAACTTCAAAAACAAACAATAAAGCCCTGAAGATTACAGCAAACACAAGCTAATAATTCAGTCTATGTCCAAGAGAGCTTAGGGTAAGTGATGCTCTCAAATTGAAGATACAACACATTTTAACACATTTTTTGTTAGAAACAGAATTACACTGTAGCTTGCTTGCGTCTTTCTCAATGGTGGCAGAAGTCACCTCTGCTCCTGACTTCCCATCTCTCTAGGGTTTGTCCACATTGGTTCTCTCTGGGACATGCTCACTTCCTGTTGTCCAAATTTTTCAGCCCTTAACCAAACCAGATAATCTTCACTGAGTCTCCAGGAAAGGGGATACTATCTTATTTTCTTTCCAACTTTACTTTTTTGTGAAGTGAGCCTTAAGCTGTGAAGATTTATTAAAAATAAATATCTACTGACAAAAAATTCAGCTATCGATGCTCTGAATTTCAAGACTGTTAGAGACTCAAACGCCATGAGACCATGTTTCTGGTCTCATCACATTTAAGGGCAACTCTACGGGGAGCAGAGATGCCCAGGGGCTTCTAAAGTGGACAGATATTTAGAAAGAGAAACAAAGTTAAAATCATGATTTTTAATCCCACTGTACAAGGACATCTTGGAATGACAAGGTAAAATAACACCAGCTGGGGAGAAAGATTAGCTAAGTTTTAAGTGTGAGCCTCAAAACTTTTTGAACAATATTCCTAACTCCCTCAATAACTCAGCAATAACTGCTCCTACTCATAAAATAAAAAATAAAAATCTGAAAATCTGTGCTTATCTAATGCCTGTTTGTACTTGAATTCTATCATAATAAAGAATCCCTTGCTACATC
Organism: Castor canadensis; assembly: GCF_047511655.1. Taxonomy (NCBI): domain Eukaryota; kingdom Metazoa; phylum Chordata; class Mammalia; order Rodentia; family Castoridae; genus Castor; species Castor canadensis. The sequence goes on from NC_133399.1 coordinate 112,338,302, forward strand.
TACAACCAACCTCAGAAGAATTACAATATACAACCATAAATAGCTTTGGGGAAATAAATACTGCTCACAGAAATAACTGGCTTAGTAATGGGAAACATGAAATTTTGAATTTATAGGGAATGCTCTGTTTTCTGGTTATCCAACCTATGAATATCTGTCCAGAAATTCATCTTAGTCTTCCCACATTAATAGGAGATCATGATGTTCCTGTCACAGAAAGGTGACAGTGTTCCTTCTTCTCTTATTAGATGATGGTTTGGTGATTTGGAAACTGTAGTTTTAAATTTTGAATGTACACACTTTTCTTTACTGAATGATGTCTGTCCTTCCAAGTTGAAGAGTTCTTATGCCCAGATATCAACCTCACATTCTCTTTCCAAACACTAAAGGAAGGCAGGTGATGCAAGAGCATTCTAAAGTGGCATTTTGTTTCAGCATTCAAAGGTTATCATTTTTTATGTTTACTGCAGTGTCTCTGTCTATTCTGACCGTTTACTACTTCCAGAACATCCCTACCTATTTTCCTATCTTCTGGTTCATATTCTAAGATTCTTGAGCACAAAAATGTATTCAACCGTGGCTATGTCTTTCAGTAGGTGTTCAGTAAATACTTTCAATGAATCACAAATGGTTTCCGATTCTCTAGTATTGTACTTTAGACTAAACATGGCAAAATTTAGATCAAACAAGTTTCAAAAAATAATGTTACTAGCTGTAAGTCGATTTATAATTTTTAAATGTTGATTCTCACATCCTATCCCATGTCATGAAAACTAGTCCAAGTAAAACTACACCAAGACATGAACATATAAAGAGAGCTGGCCTCCAAAATGTCTAACCAAGGTGTTAGCTGACAGCAGAATAAGCTTCCTTGTGGAGGTCTTTCTTTCTCACCTTGCAAGCAAATGGCATGGCATTCATGAAAAGATGTTTTGTAGAGGAGTTCACTTAGGCCACGACTTTCTCTGAGCTACATCATCAGGATATGCATGTGGGTACGTGGCATGAAACGTGATTTATCAAATATTGAGTATTAATGTCAGTTTGACAGCATCTGGCTTATAGAGATCTTCCTAAGACCAATTATGGTCTCTGGAAAAAGATTTAACTTAGTGATATTTTCTAATTTACTTAAAATATGCACTTGACATTTTAACTAAACTGTAGTTTAAAATATATTTGACATTTTGAAATCACCAACACTGATTATACAATATACACAATGTGTGTTAGGAGGAGCACCTCTGGTTAGTGGAGCTCAAACTCACCCACTCGATTACGTTTATGTGGAATGAAACAACACTCACTCTGGTCTTCTCTTCCTTCAGTGCATTTCCTTTTCCCTTCCCAGCATCACCACTTCTGACATTGAAGATCGTTACACTGCTGTATCTTAAATATCGTGCATGGTAAGGCAGTGCAAAGTACTTTGGATGTATTTCTAGGTTGCCATTCTTCCTGGTAATTTCTGTGAAGTGGAAGAACGACCTTTTTCAATTCTGAAATTCGTGTTTCTGCCTAGTGAACATGTGCCTCGGATAGGAAATGCTGCTCCAAATCCTTCCTACTTTCCCGAACTGTCACTCATGCTTGAGGCCCATGTCCTGTCATTTACCCAGATCGCTGCTGCGAGGGGCGAATTGGCTTCCCCCAGGTGAAAGTAGCTAAATGAGATTTCATGAAACAACAGGAATGCACCTAGAAAAAGATAGAAAGAGAGAGGCACGCTTGAATTGACACCAACTATACTTTTTTTTTTTTAAACTAAGAATGAAATTGATTTTTTGTCACTGTCCTCACACCAAAATTCCTTCACTGGACAAGCTCTTCTTCCTCTGCAAGCAGTCCAAGTAGGCCCTGGCTGGAAGCCTGATCTTTGCTAAAGGTTGATCAGAGGCTCCTCTGCAGCAGCAGCCGAGGCACAGAGCCGGGCTCTGGGTGGTGGGTGCTGCTTCACAGCTCAGCCTTTGGGGACAGCCCTTGCTGGGCTCAGCCAGACGGCAGAGTACCACTTGCTGGGTCTATTAGGCAAAAGTATGATGGGGGATGAAACCATGAACAGAGAAAGAAGCCTCTGTGGCTAGATTTTTATTCCCATCATCTCACAGTAGTTTCAAATCCCATCACCATAACCCTCTGGTATTCTAACTTTCTCAGTCTCAACCTGGGAAGAGATAGGTCAGATGTTCATATGCTGTAAGTGACACCAGTTTCCACTGCAAAGCATGAAGAAGGGATGGCTGACTAGCTTCCTTTTCAGTCTGTCTTACTTTCAAAGACTTACCAGCTTTTTAGTACCGATCGTAGTTAAAATGACAAACAAACGTCATTTTAACAAACATAATCAGATGTGAAGTCATCACAAATGTGATGACTTCAATGTTTATTAGTATATTCTTGAGGCTGAGCCTCAACCTGTCCAACCTATTGTAATTAAACTATTTAATTTGATTTAAATATGGATTCACAAGTACTTGCAAGAAGTTTTAAAGAGATTTCGTAGACTCCTTATCATTTCACCTAATGGTAATGTCTTACTTATATTGCAATAAAACGACTAGAATATTGATGTGACTCGGTGATAGTCTAGAACTTTTCACTCAACTGGAGGAATTTCTGGGGTAAATGCCAAGGAAAGCAACTGCTAGGTTGTATGGTAGTTGCACATTTATTACTCTTAAGTGACAAACTCTCTTCCAGAGTGGCTGTCCTTTTCACATTCCCACTAGACACATGTCAGCCTCCACACTTTCCCTACAGCTGTGCTGCCATATTTCTCAGTGTTTTGAATTCACATTCCCCAACAAGTGATGCTATTTGGCAGCTTTTCGTGGACTTACTTCCACCTCGATGTCTCTCGGGTGATATCATTCTTTATATATTTTGTCTGTTTTCTCATTGTATTACCTGTTCACTTACAGTCTTGAGAGTCAATTAAATATTCCAGATGCTTGAGCTTTTTCAGATATGTGGCTTGCAAATAATTTCTCCAAGGCTGTAGCATGTTCTTTCATCTTCTTAATAGGGACTTTTGCAGAGAAATGTTTTAAATTCCTTATGAAGTGCAATTTATTTACCTTTACTCTTTTGTATTATAATTTTGGTGTCAAGTCTATAAACTCTTTCCTTAGCCACAGGCATTGAAGATTTTTCCTGTAAGTCTTAGAGTTTTAAAGATTACAGTTTATGAAATATATTGAGTTAATTGGGATATAAAGTGTTAGAATTAAGGGCTAGGACACTTTTATGGGGTTGTAAACATCAAATTGCTCTAGCAGAAATTGTTGAATTTTTCCATTGAATGACTTACAGCTTTGACAAATACAAGTTGGGAATAGTTTTAGGTATATTTCTAAGTTTTCTGTTTCGATTCATTGATCTGTGAATTTCTCCTTTTCTAATAGATCAACACCAGTAGTTTCCTTACTATAGTAACGCAGTAGGTTCTGAACACTGAGGGACTGACACATCATGTTTCGTTTGTTCTTGATTTTTACAAAATGTATAGAGATTCTGTATTTTTTTCTTTAGCATACAAATTTTGGAATACTCCTGCCTATTTTTACAAAACAACAGGTTGGGTTTTAACAGACATTTTATTAAATCTGTGTTTTGATCTGTGGAGACAACAGATCAGATTAGAAGACAATACTGAGTCTTCTAATCTCTCCCTTTGCTCTACCTTTCCATTTGTCTAGTTTTTCCTTGATTTGCATCAATATTGCATAGTTTTCAGTGTATAGTCTTATACATAATATTCTTCAACTCTAAAGTTTCATATTTTTTGAGCAATCCTAAATGGTAACATATTTTAAATTTTGGTGCATCTTGCCAGTATATAGAAATACAATTGTTCTTTGCATGTTAGTCTCGTGTCTTGTTCAAGTATCAGTTGTAGGTGTTTTCTTGTACATTCCTTTCATTTTCTATGTTGAAAAACCTTCTGCAAGTCGTGACGGTTTTATTTCTGTCTTTATGATCTGTTTGCCTGTAATTTTTTTCTTGTCTTATTACAATGATATGATGATCTTCTAACACAAGGCAAGTGATAAGAGCAGACATCCTTATGTTTTCCAACCTTTTGAGAAAGAATCTGTCTTTTACCAGTAAATGTAATGATGTTATCTGTAGGTGTTAGGGAGACATTCTTAGTTGAGTTGGAGAAGTCCCCTCTTCATATTGCACTGAGAAGTTTTCTCATGATTCTCTAATTTTGTGAAAAATATTTTTTTACATACATTACTGTGATTGTGTGAATTTTTAATTTTTTAAACTATTAACATGGCAGATGCTGTTGATTTGTTTTCAAATATTGAACTTACTTTAAATTTGGTCATGGTGTACAATTCTTATTATGTGTTGTTCACTTCTATTTTATTGCCTTAGTATCTGTGAGACCTATTTCTTTCTTTCCTTCTTTCCTTTTTCCTTCCTTCCTTTTTCTTTCCTTCCTTCCCTCCCTCTTCTTTCTCCTTCCTTCCCTCCTTCCTTCCTTTCTTCCTTCCTTCCTTCCTTCCTTCCTTCCTTCCTTCCTTCCTTCCTTCCCTGTCTGGTTTTGATATTAGGATTTCTTATTAAATGGGCTTTTTATTGAACAGGTATTAAACAACATCAGAAACAGTATGGTTTAAACAACAGAAAGTTATTTTCTCATGGTTCTGGAGCCTAGAAGTCTGAGTTCAAGGTGACATTCTAGTTGTTTTCTAGAGAGGACAGTCACCCTGAATTATCAGCTTTCTCTCTCTATGCTCATACGGTATTTTCTTCATGCTGTTGGAGGAAAGGAGAGCGAGAGAGAGAGGGAGAAAAGGAGGGAGAGAGAAAGAGAGGTGTTTTTTCTGATTGTATAAACAGCAACTCTATCAGATCAGTGTCCTATCCTATTGACCTCATCTAACCTAATTGACTAAAAGCCGTATTTCCAAATAAATTTGGACTCAGGGACACATTTTGGACTAGAGCGTCAACAAGTGAATTGTTGAAGGGGTGAACATTTCTGTACATAGGGAAAGTGTAGTCCCAGTGCCATAAAATGAATAAAAAAAATTCCATGTACTTACCTCTATTTTGTGAAAGAGCTTGGGCAGAATGTGTATCCGGAAACGCCATTTATATCTGGAAATTTCTTTTGCTGTAGATTTAATTCTAAATGGGCTATTCACATCATCTATTTCATATGAGTGAGATGTGGAAGATTTTGGACACGAGGAAGTGGCTCCTTCATCACAGTCACTAGATTTATGTCTGTCAAGTTCTTGTAGGGTCCTTGTATGACATTTTTATGGCTTTCAAATCTGTATCAGTGTTTGTATTTTCTCTAAAGTGACTCTTCCTTTTCAATAGTTTTGCTAGATTTTTGTTAATTTTATTGATGTTTTCAAAGAATCAGCTCTTTGTTTCTTACTTTTCCTCTATTATTTTAAATCACAAATTTATTGATTATTACACACATTTTTAATGTGTTTTGCTTTCTAATTGCTTGGCTTTATTTTGCTCTTTATTTTCTAGATTGATGAGGAGGAAGACTGGATGACTGGTGTGAGAGATTTCCCCTGATCTAATGTGTTTGTGTTGCTGTAATTAATTTCTGAGTGCTGCCTGACTGACTATTAGACATTTTCATGTTCTTTCCTTGTATTTTCTAATTCAATAAATATTTTTTATTCTCTTTGATCATGCAATCTTCAGACTTATACTACTTAGTTTCCAAGTGATTAGAAATTTCCTTATATTCTTTCTCTTACAAATGTCTAATTTTATTCTTCTGTTGTCAGAAGATTTGAAATCTCTTTATGAATTGAAATCTTTTAAATTTCATGAGGTTTGCATTATGGCCTGTATGTTATATATCTTGATGCAGGTTTTTTAGATGCTTTCGGGCAGTGCATCTTCTGATCTTGTTGGGTGTTCTGTAAACGCTGACTAAACCAAGTTGTTGGATGGTAATGCTGAGTTCTGTATCCTTGGTGCTTTCAGGCTTAGTACAGACTAAACTCAGTGTGGTTCACTTTGCTTTCTGGAGGCAAGTTCTGCTCCACAGAATTCCTTCTAGGCTGTGTTAGATGACAATGAACCTTACAGCAAAGAGTGCGCTGTGAGACAGAAAATGAACCATGGTTTCTTGTTCCACTTAGCGGTGATTGGTCCTGGCATGTGAAATAACTGCCTGGGAACAGTTCAGATTGGCATCTGGTGGAAAAATAAAGGGAACAAATGAAGACCTTTAGAGAATCAGAAAAAAGATGAGAGTGAAGAGTAAATATTGTTGTTCATGAAGATGCATGCAATTTAAATTGTGTGAGAATCATCATGGAGCTTTGAATGACACCTGAGGGAAGAGGTGATGAAGCAAGGGGGAAGGAAGAAGGAAAGAAAGAAAGAAAGGAAGGAAGGAAGAAGGAAGGAAGGAAGAGGGAGGGAAGGGAGGGAGGGAGGAAAGAAGGAAGGAGGGCAGGCCAGGGGCAGGTGATGAAGGACCTCGGGCCTCAGGAGCTGAGGAGCACGTGGGTTTTCAGATGGACTGGGGGTCCTCTTAGGATCTTTGTGAGACCATCCACAGACCAGAGCAGATACACAATTGGTTTGCCTGTGCTCAGCTCACAGCGTGCTGTGTTGTCCCCAGCCATACAGGTCATTTTCCCAGAGCGCTGCCCTGCATCCAGCTGAAACATGAGCTTTCCATGAATGACATACAATTAACCAACTAGATGCTTTCGTACTACTTGCATGTCTTCGCACAAATTTTAACACAAACACATACATGCTCTGTCTTTTATTTATATTTCAATTAAGAAATCTTTTAACATTGGTTTATTTGAAATGATGGTAGTAGATTGTGACCATCCAAAGCCAAGAAATTAATAAGAATTGATATATTAAATGAAACTGAAACTAATTGGCAAAATATAATTATACAATGAAACAAAATAACATGTCACGAATGTCAGCAGTATTTGTAGAATTATTCTTATGTGATGAAATTTTATTTTAAAATTTTTAGTTCTGTTATTTTATTAATTATTTTTTATCATGCAGAATAAATCATGTTCTTTTGGCTCTTTTTTAAATATATTTGCTGTATAAGGGGATTCATAGTGACGAGTATAATTAGACTTATATCGTACATTAGTTATATCGTCCCCAGGTCGCTCCCCCTCAATCCCCTCCCCCCACTTAAAGCAATTGCGAGAGGTTTCTTTGCTCTATTTCATATAAGTATATGAAGTCCATCAACCATATGTCCTCATCTTAATCTCCTTCATTCACCCTCCCTCTCCCACTAGGATCCCTCCCACACTGCACCTATTTTACAGTCCTGTCTTTTGTTATTAATATTTAAGTTGATGTTCAAAGGAGTTTCTCAATGTGTCCCCACTGTGGGTGTGCTTTACTTTGCTCCGTTCCACCCCTTCCGTTTTCTTCCTGACCCCTTTACCTTCCACCCCCATTTTTCAACAGCTTCCAATACACATCCTATAAACTCTACTTTCACGGACGTTATTTTTTTACTCCTTAGGCTCTTAGAGTTGATTCTGCCACCTATGATAGCTGCGATAAAGTGCTAGTTTCTGCAGAATGACTGGCAAGCCACAATTTCTCCCAAAGGGAACAGACATCCAGACTGAACCCTTATGAGCTTTGTATTTGAGCTCCCCTAAACCCAGATCTGGAGCAGACCTCAATAATTAGGAAACTGCATAAAATATAAAGTGATCCAGTATCTCTTCGACCTTCTGGAAACCTGACCTCTTTCAAAGTATGACAGACATTATTGTACCAGTTCACTCATCCAGATTCTGATGTTAAAACTTTTAAGTATATTCCAACATAGTGACCAGTGAAAATCATTTCTTAGAATTTAAAGATTTGTCTTAAAGATAAGTATTAAGATCAATGTTTTGACTTCTGCTCAAGATAACTGATTTTTGCTCTCATTCCATGACTAGTGTATGATCTCTTCCCAAGAGAAACTTCAGATTTTGGGGGAGAAACATAAGAATAAGCAGATAAAATTTGAGAAATGACAACAATTGTCTTTAACTATTTCAAGTACTAGCCAAACCACACATACAGATGATCTAATTAGCAGCACACCTAAGATCAATATGTCTCAGTTAAAAGAATTATCAGAGAACTTCATCGAAGCAAGCGGCACTGACAAAGGCATGCATCTGAACTTTAATAACTGTAACTGAACTGTTTTTTAATTACATTCATGTCTTTTCTGAATTCAGATTATCGGGATTTCAGCTGCCCTCGTCCATAGTGAGCACTGGATCGATTCTCACCCTGTGGTTCACGACAGACTTCGCAGTGAGCGCCCAGGGATTCAAAGCACTCTATGAAGGTAGGAGAGCCTTGTGACCTGCTCACTCACTTGCTGTCTGAGTTACCACAAACTGCTAGGATTAGACCTGCAATTGTCACCCATCGTGTGCCACCTAAGCAGGTGACATGGTGCAATATATTGGCAATGGATTAGCACTAACGATAATGGCCAAACTTTCTAGCACAAAACTGGTTTAATTATTCCTTCTTTGGTAGAAATGCCTTGATTGGATTATTTTTGCTGACATGTTTGGACAAGTTTTGAGACGTTTGTATTCAAATTAGTAGCACTACCAGGTAGCAGAGTGCATGTTTAATGTAGACAGGTTTTACTAAGTGTTTATCTGGACAATGCTATTGCTGTCAGGACTGGAGTAATGAGATGAGTTTTTGTTGTCTAAATTGCAATTTTTAATTGAGAATATTAATTTGGTTTTTGTTGTTGTTTGATCCTTGCAAAGCATTGGGATTTGGTTTTTGTTTGTGTTTTCAGATTTTATACTTAGATGCATTTGGATGTTGTTTTTAAGCTTTTATGATGGAAATTTAAAAAAATAAATGAATTGAACTGTGATAGAAGAAATGATTGCTTCAAGCATTAGATTTTAAAGAATTGAACTAGGGAAGAAGATGAGGCATGTGCTTTCATCTTGTTTGGCATAGATATTTTAAATTTCCTTTCACGTATAATACAAAACTATCTCTTTTGATGCAAATAAAGTTTGGGGCTTGTGAATTGAAATATATGCATATATGTACATATATTTGTGTAGATACAGTGCTATAGACCAAGCCGTACTTAAAAACAGTTTCCTTTGTGTGTCAATCTCTGCTGAGTACCAGGTATTTCTGTTCTTATTTGGAATATTCGGTGTACTCAGTGCAAAACATTCTTCATGAAAAGTTAAAATCTGCAACTGAATTTCACTGCCCTGCAGCCATCAAAAATACAAGGGCAGAATGTATGTTTTCCTAGTTAAGGTTTAGTGTGGAATGACACCGAGGACTCTGTTGTCCTCTGACTCTGATGTCTTTGAGGGCCTGTATTTTTATATAAACCAGCATCAGTTGCTTGAAAGGGTTAATCACCTTTAAGTAAATTACTGTCAAGGAATAATTTAATATTTGGGAAGTTATAGGCTAATTTAAGATCAATTAGTGTTATTAGCTTTCAAATTTGGTTATACCTAAGTACTGCTTCCTATAAACCATAACATCACTTCAAAATTGTCTCTAAAGTAATCAATGCTAGTTACTAGTGAAGCATACTCTGTCCAATTGACTTGCACAGGTGACTTTGCTCAGAAGGCAGATAATGCACTGGATTCCCAGTGGTTGATGGGGAGGCCCTCTGGATGTTGAATGATTGCCAAGTGACTAAGTCCATCAGATGATTCTGGAATATTGTTGATTTTAGTGATTGTCATGAGAGTATATTTTTAAAAGATTGGTGAGATTATTTCTGTCGGAGGAATCTTACCATTTTATTTTTATCAAAAAGACCAAATGGAAACGACTAGGAAAGTAAGTAGGACTGTAACTTAAATTAAATATGCTTGTAGAAATATATTATGTGTGCCTGGTGCAGTGGACTTGCTTATAATTCCAGCAAGAGGGATGATGAGGCAGGAGGGTTAAAAGCTTGAGTCCAGATTGGGCTATAAAGCAATACCCTATCTCCCAAAACAAGCTATATATATATTATGTATTATATATATATATATATATATATACACAACACAAATATATATTTAATATTTATGATGTGAAAAGTTTTTTGTAATTTATACTTTAAATAAGTAAATATCAGGCTATTTACAAGCAAATACAAAACTATTTTGAAAGAAAAAAACAATGAAAATACAAAAATGCGTTATCAATAAAAGCAAATATGTATTCAATATTTAATACATGTATTTAAAAAATATTTCTTAATTAGCTGAAAGGTCTTCTGGGAAAGGGAAAGTGGGCTCTCTGGCGATAAAGCTAATCTTAAGTCTCAACGGGACATTCCAGAAGAGAGGCTCCAACTGCACGAGCTCAAATCTTTCTCTGAAGCCCCAGAAGTCATCCATAGCCCTGAATGCAAAATGAAGAGAGGCAACTGTCACTCATCGAATCACTCTTCAAGGCAGTGTTGGGAGGAAAGTTGAGGTTTGCACAAAGGTGCACATCTCCCTACCAAATGTGTGCAGTATATACTACAAAGCCCAGGACAATGGTTAGAAAAATGCCTACTATTGCTTTAAGCTCATTATTTACTATCTTATTTTGATGATTTAGTTATCCTTCCATTCTACTAACTTTTATTTTTAAGAGACTGCATTCTAGTAAGTTCTCTGATGCCAATGATGTAACAAAATTTTGATACATTATTTAGAAGTTCTAATGGAAATTAGATATTAACATTAAATCAACTATTAAGTACAGTTTTCTTTGTTTTTGGTGATGCTGGGACTTGAGCTCAGAGTCTTTTTTTTTTTTTAATTCATATGTGCATACAAGGCTTGGGTCATTTCTCCACCCTGTCCCCACCCCCTCCCTTACCACCCACTCCGCACCCTCCCTCTCCTCCCACCCCCACAATACCAGAAACTATTTTGCCCTTATCTCTAATTTTGTTGAAGAGAGAGTATAAGTAATAATAGGAAGGAACAAGGGTTTTTGCTGGTTGAGATAAGGATAGCTATACAGGGAGTTGACTCACATTAATTTCCTGTGCGTGGGTGTTACTTTCTAGGCTAATTCTTTTTGATCTAACCTTTTCTCTAGTTCCCGGTCCCCTTTTCCTATTGGCCTCAGTTGCTTTTAAGGTATCTGCTTTAGTTTCTCTGCGTTAAGGACAACAAATGCTAGCTAATTTTTTAGGTGTCTTACCTATCCTCACCCCTCCCTTGTGTGCTCTCGCTTTTATCATGTGCTCAAAGTCCAATCCCCTTGTTGTGTTTGCCCTTGATCTAATGTCCACATATGAGGGAGAACATATGATTTTTTTGGTCTTTTGGGCTGGGCTAACCTCACTCAGAATGATGTTCTCCAATTCCATACAGTAAGAGTCTTAAGACTTGTTAAGCAATTGCTTTATCCCTTGAGCCTTGCCTCCAGCCCTTTTTGCTTTAGCTCTTTTTTGAATAGGGTCTCATGCTTTTGCCTGGCCCCATGTTTGTCCTACTTACACCTCCTACATAGCTAGGATTACGGGTATCCACAATCAAAATACTTTTCTATAGTTCTGAATGTAGTACTGTTTTCTTCCAATTGAAATTAGGATTCATTTAGCATTATCAGATTTCCGTTTAAATTTTTAATTTAAATTCATTGGCTTGAATTAAGGAAGTCTTCCAAACTTTAAGATCTGTCTAATTATGATAACCTTGGCAAGGAACCTAATATGGATGCTGAACTCAAATGTTTTTGGCAGTCCTTTGGAATATAATATTATTTACATAACTTATTATTCACACATGGGAATATTAAGCTATGTAATGAGGGTAGAAACAATCAATTAAAATATTCCAATCAATGTGTTCAGTTGTTGAATTTAATTCTGCAAATCAAGTGGAAACATTTTTAATTGTCCTACTAACATTACTCAGATGGAGCATCTGACTTTCTGCTTTTGACCTCTTTAGGGTCTCAGCAAGTAGATGCATAGACTGTGCTGAAATCAATGTATTTTAAGTAGTAAATACAGAATACAATTGAAGCTGCTAATGTAATAGAGTGATCTTGCAACATTGTACTTGCTAGTTCCATGAGTGAACTAAGGATTTGAACAATTCTCTTTGAAAAAATGATAACAAGATATTAATATTCCATGTAATTTACAATGCGAGAGATTACAATTTCCAAGATCTGCCCAAATTTGACAGACTATATCCATAAATAACAGTAATTCCTATGTTCTTCTGGCTGCTTTCAGCAAGATGTTACTTATTTATAAATACTGTTATTTTGGTCATCGAGCTCATCCATGTTCTAAGAGAGATCTCATAGCATTGTAGAAAATTGATGAGATGAAAGCACTAGACCTGAGGGCATTAAAGAGAACATGGGAATGGGGACCTGTGGAAAACTACGGATTGTGACTAGCCCATCCCCCAAAATTTAAACTTGCCAGTCTGTAGCTCTTCCTGTTCCCTCAGGTTTTATTACTTACTTATTTAATTTTTTGTGCTACTGGGAGTTGAACTCAGGGCCTCACAGTTTCTCAGGTTTTAACTGGGGGTGTCTGTGTTTTCTAAAGCTTTTTCTTATTAGTGGCAAAGTAAATGCTAGAGGTACATGTTGAATATTTTTATTATTACAGCTCTGAAGTCTACAGACCAAATATTTATATTTAATGGGTTCATTAATTTTTCTAAGAATTATCTCACATGTTTTATGAACATTGCAAAACTTTTCCATACATCAACTTGTAACAATTCAAACCTTTGTTATGTTTTTAAAAATCAGTCTGTGAATTGTCTATTGTAATTTAGGTGGACTTTTTAGGGTTTTGTGAAATAATTTTTCTTTGAAGTTGATTACATTTTCATGAGCAGATGTTTTGTGGAAATAGAATATTTGTATGTAATGTAATTTTTATTTGAAAAGAAAGAGCCAACTCTGAGTCAAACCAGGGTCCAAGAGTATTCATTAGAATAAAGGCTTGTTCTGTATAACGTGTTTCTCAAAAGTGGAAGGGAGTTAAACAGATTGTGAATCAATTGTTTCTTAACAACTGGCAATAAAAGACTGTGCCCAGGGATGGCAGGTTTTTGAAAGAAATGTGGCTGAAAAATACATTCATTTTGAAATAGATATTTCTATTTGTAATAATCAACTCGGTAGGACAGAAGAAAGTCAAGTGGATTTCTAGCTAAAGCAAAGTTGATAAGAAATGGTAGGAATCTATTCTCATTAAGATTATTTGATGGCTGACAGAGTGGTAAAAAAGAGAAAATTCTTATACACAAACACATCTATCCCATGTGTTGATAAAATACTCATTTTACATATACAGCATTTATCTTGGCTTCCCAAGGCACCATTTTAAATTTATTGGCATGAAATTCTATGCATGAGATCTGTAATAATCTGAGACTGTCAATTTTTTAAGGAATAAATACTAGGGGTTAGTAAGGAGGGATTCAACATTATTTAAAAAAAACATAGCTTTGCTTGTGGTATGAAATTTTTCATAAAAAGAAATAGCTTATTTGAGTGGGAAAAACAGTTGCTGATGAGAGTGGCCTAAGGGAATCCTCTGGGTTCTAAGGAATGCTTTCACGTTTATTTTTGTCTTGAAATCATTCATACTGTGAATTTTGACAGTTTGCTCTACTAAATGAAGCATGTGCCTCTGTATATAAGTGTTTCCACATATGTATGTATAAATAGATTGATAGACAGACAGACAGACATGCTTGGGATTGTGTTTTTTATTGACACAAGAAGGCAATTAGGAAGTAAAGGTGGAGTTGAGGAAACCCAAGACTCGGGGGACAGAGGGGACTCAGTTCTCAGAGTTCATGGTGAGCTGGACCTGGAGCACCTGCACCTGACCACTTAACTAACGTACCTCTAGTGGCCATTTTCCACTGTATATTTGAAACTTGACACACAGTAAATATTCACAGATACGTTTTTACTAAGAAAAATAGGGTAAGAGTGGTCAATAAGTATAAAAATCCAGGTAGGAGCAGTGAATCCCAGTGTGCAAGACCACAGAAGGGTGACTGTGGTTAACAGTAAGTAGTATATATTGCAGAATACCTGGAAGAGAGGGTTTTCAATGTTCCCACAACAAAGAAATGATAAGTACATGAGGTGATGAGTATGCTAAATATTTTTGACTGTTATTTGGTTATTACACAATATATTCATGTATTAAAATAGTACTGCACCGATAAGCACCTACATGTTCATGTATCTATTAGAAACAAAATTTGAAAAACCTACACCAAACTTAATTTTTAGCAAGTAGTTTATATTTTTTTCCCTCAAAATCTAAGAGAAATACTTCTTGTGAGAGTTATAGTTGAAATAAAACTGAATTTGGTGTTCTTTCTTAATTAGAAAGAAAATCACCTGTCGCCCAGAAGTTTTGATAAAAGTATTGAAATGACTTAAAAACAAAGAGATGACAGGATCCATGTAATGGACAAGCAATCCTCTCTAAAAAATAATTAACTCAATATAGGTCACTGAATTAAACCCTTACAAACTGAAGCTGTGTTAATACCCACTCACTCATTTATCACAGATGGATTTTCCAGAACAACTTGGCCTGCATTTTCTTATGCCCTTTAAGGAGGATCTTGGTGCCACAGTACCCTTTCCTTCCAGGTTTCACTAGGTCATCAACGCCGGGGACAGGCAGGGCTTCACGCTGGGAGTCTGTTTCTTTGTTGGCTGAATTTCTTCCCTTGAACATCCATGGGGTGGATTTAGAAAAGCAGCTAGATTATTACCCTTCAAGCTCCAAGCTTTATTTAGAATGTCAGCACTGATTTATTTCTCCCTTGAGGTGATTACCCAAACTCAACCTGAATTAAAGCATGGAAGGAAGGTTCTACCTGGCAGGAGCGGAGCCATCCTGTCTGAAGGCATGGTTGACAGAGGAACAGCAGCTTGCTGTCCACAGCCCACACACATCAACCCTGTTCTGATTTATGACAGTCACAGAGGCTGCAGCAAACACACCCGTTACTTTCCTCTTAACAACTCAGTGGTCTGGGCTGATGACCCCAGAGTCTTTTTCAGCAAAGACACCTGACGTCCCTCTGTAGTGTACAGTTGCCCTTCTCTAGGCTCGGTCACTGATCTCAGGAATCTCTGCCCTGCTTTTGAAGGGTTTTTCAACAGCAGGTGCTGTAGGACCACCAATCAAAGGTTGTACGATAACATCTGAAAATATTTATGGTGTAAGTATTACAGTCATGTTCTCCAGTCTTCTTCCCTTAAAAATATCTTGTTTCTTTTTGTTTTGTTTTGTTTTTTTGACATTACTGGCGTTTTTACTCAGGGCCTCAAGCTTGCTAGGCAGGTGCTCTACCACTTGAGCCACTCCACCGGATCTTTTTTGTGTTTGATATTTTCAAGATAGGGTCTCAAGAACTGTTTTCCAGGGCTGGATTTGAATCTCTTTCCTCTTGTTCTGTGCCTTCTGAGTACCTAGGATCACACAGGTGAGCCACTGGCACCCAGCCCCTTAAGAATATCTAGTGTACCTCTCACTAAGTGTTCTTGCCACAGTAAAAAAAAAAATTATAAAATTATCATTATTGCTGTTAGTATGTTAATATCAACATCTCCAGGAGCAAAAATGTCAGATGATTGTCTTAAGACGGTCAAATTATTGGAAGAGGTACAGAGCTGCATTAAACAAAAGAGCATCGCTGACCAAGCAAGGATCACTATTACCTGTGCCAACTGGTAGAGCTGATGAGAAGACAAAGGATAAAAGTGTTTGGGGCTGCCAGAGGAGCCTGGTGAAAGCTCAGTGGCAGAAGCAATGCCATATCCACTGAAGGCTGGGCTTCCTGTCTTGAGCTCACAGAAGGCTGCACCTGCAGACCTCCGAGCATCCTCCCATGTGGTGAGCACTGAAAAGTCTGTTCTGCATTTCTGGTTCTGTGTGACGTTATCCAGATTCTTTCTATCTGACTTTCTTAAATTGAAAGCCATCTTTAAATTACAATGAAGCTCGGAGTTTATGTGCCCAATTTTGTATGTGTGCGTGCTTTTCTGTTAAGCATATTTCTTAGACTTCATCAAATTCTCATCTAATGAAAAGATCACAACGGCTGTGTCCAGCGATGATGTAACCCCATTCACCTGTTGCACTTTTATCTGGTTGCTTATTTTATGTCTTATTTCTGTTACAATGTCTTTTCCAAGCAAACATTATCCACTTACAATTTGGCTTTAAATATAGGCACAGATTTATAACAATAACTGTCCTATGAACACTGTGAATAGTGTAGCTCCTATGATGCACAATTTATTAATTTGTCATTTTGAGTTTATATATTGGTTTTATGAACTTAATGTGGATTCAACTTAGGAAAGGAATCCTCTTCAAACCCTACCGAATCTAATGTCTGGTTCAATAGGAATGGTCCATTGTGAAGTCATTAAGAGAAATTCTGCTTGTGAGCTTGGGATATTGATCTTTCACACATACACTCACCACACACCGCAGACGCACACCTCAGACGGACATACACACACCTGGTTATTTGTATTGCTGTGCTCTGCTTTACTTCCAGTAGGATCATAAGAAAATAATTTCTTTCTTTTCATTGTTGTGCTGAGTGGGGATACATTGCGACATTTTAAAACGTTCTTACAAAATATCAAATATATGGTACTTGAGCACTTGAATTCACCCTCTCCACCATTCTCCTTCATCTCCCCCTACCCCATTCCTGGAATGGGCTTCGGCAGGTCTCATTTTTCCATTTACAGACATGTGTGCACAGCATTTGCACAATATTTACAGAACCAGGCCCTTTCCCACTTCTCTCTCTTCCCACTCGTACAACCCCCCAGCAGAAAATAGTTTTTAATGTTCCGGTGCTATTGCAGCTGTGTGTGGACTGACCTGAGGAGACAATGGCTGGCTCTGATGGATAAACGTAAAGAGAAACACAGCACACTCTCATTTTGGTTAAAAAAATGTAAGTAAAAGTACTCCCCTATGCCTGTGAAGATACACCTACACGTGTACGGTGATGAGCCCGTGAACTCATGTATGTGCAGCACACACATATGTGCTTGAGTGACTATCCAGAAGAGCTGAAAGAATATCGGAACTGGTAACATGAATTACTTTGGAGAGGAGGTGGAGGAACAGAGGAGGTGCTGCTGGTACAAATGCATTATTTAGCTCATGCAAGGAACATTGAAGAAAAGTGAGATAATGAACATGTAACGTCAAAGTATCTGAGGATGATGTGTAAATTAATATTCTTAAGTATATTGTAGCTGTTAATTGAAAATTGAATGAGAAGAGGAAAAGATGGTTAAAAGTCCTTTGATGTGTTTTCTCAAATGGTTCAGTTAATGAGCTCTAAGTCAGCATTGTAGCTGAATTTCTCTCTCTTCCTTTCTTTCTCTTTCTTCCTTTCTCTTTCCTCTCTCCCTCCCTCCCTCCCTTCCTTCCCTACCCCTTCTCTCTCTCTCTCTCTCTCTCTCTCTCTCTCTCTCTCTTCTTTTTTTCAACTTAAGAGAAAACTGTGGCCTGGTTCTCTGAAAACAATACAGTAAAAGCAAGGTAATTGGCAGAAAAGACATCTTCAAAATTATTATTAAGCAACAAAATAAGTATTGGTATACATCTGTACTTAGAGGACATTTATAAATCATGAGTAATTAAACATATCTAAATTTTATCCTTCGTAACCACTCATTTCCCTAAATTTTATATTATACTTTTTAAAATCAATTTTTCTCCTAGTACTCTTTGTGTCACACACAAATTGCTTCAAGCTTATGTACCTAGACAGAAACAGCGTTTAACGATACATTCGCTCTGGTAATCATGAAAAATAAAAATTGACCACTATTTAAACTGAAAATTTATAAGCAAAAAATGAGACTAAGTGATTTTTAATAGTCTCTCTCACTCTCTCTGTCTCTCTCCTCTTCGTCTCTTCCTCTTTCTCTTTCTTTTTCTCTCCCCCCCACACTCTCTCTTCCTTATGCTTAATGAGTAACAGTAGAAGTCATGTACCTTCTCTTCCTCTCATTGTCAACAAGGACTGGCTATTTGGTTGTATAAACACCAAGTGTTGGGGTAACTTGATTATTTAAATGTCTGTGAGTGGATGAGGGCATGGATTCTGAGGTCTGTGGCCCCTGGACAAGTCACTGAAGCTTTCATTACATCAGTGTCCTGGTACAGTAGCTGGCATACAAAACTTTCAGTTTCTCATCCTGTTCTGCAGGATGGGACTAAAAGATCCCCTTATGAAATGAAAAGCATGGTTATTTCTTGTAAAACGTGAATTGTGTATTTTTCTTCTTTAATGAGTTGCTTTCTTCTCATTTTGTGCTAATGTCCGCTTTGCTGCATTTCTTTCTTGAGACATCTGTGTCTACCTCTCTGCCCCTCCTCTATTCTTTGTTTCTTTGTCTGATTTGTGTAGTTTAAAGGATTGCAAAGGGAAGGTGACTTCATTTCTACCTGACTGTCAAGAATGAGTTCATTCCTGTTGAGGTGTTGAGAGACACTTCCTGGTTTATAAGGATCCCTCAGGTTGCAGATTTTGGTTAAGGTTACATTTCCATTGTCTTCAGATTCCATCTGGTGTAGATGGGTTTTTCTGCTGTTGTTTTGTCTTTGACCTATTCATTTCTTTGTTCTAAAAATAGCAAGAATATAAGGTAGTAATCACTGAGCAGAGAGGATGTTGCTCTTTTTACACTTGCTCCCAGCTACAAACTGCTACTTTGAGGCAAAACAAGAAAATGTGAGACAATGGCAATGATTTGGCCTTTGATCAAGAAAAACACAGGCAAACCATACACTGAAACTAATAGAAACTATAATGCTGGAAATGCCTGCTAGATATATAAATCATGAAAAAATACACTGCAGTTTCATGGATAAATCAAATTCATCTTACTTTTGGAGGTATTTAGAGATAGATATACCTCACCTCTAAAGACTCATTTTTATGAGAGTTATGTATATTTCATTAAATACAATAAATCTGTAGCCATATATAGATATTTTAAAATCCTTCACTGTCTGACATAAACTAGGTAATACACTATAAATTATGCATTCAAATAAGAAGAACTACAAGTATTAGTTTTATTTGCAGAATCCTTGCATCAGTCTAGAGAGGATTTAAGGAGTTCATTTCCATTTTGAATTAGCATGTAAATTTATTATTATTTCTGATATTCTTTCTCCCTAAGGTTCACGGGTCACTGGATGTCAGCCAACCATCCACGTTTCTAACCCTCTCTCCTTTCATACAACACTGCATCCATGTTTCTAGATCAAAGCTTGGTTATCAAAGGTTATGATAGTCTGAAAACTTCCCAAGCTCATTCGGTACCTTTCCTTAAATGTAGCCAAGAAAAGTCACCTCTGACCTCATTTCCAAGAGGTGCACTGTTTGCCTCCATAAGGCTCAGGTGCAAAGAGATGGTGGATCATGGGTTTATTCTTGGTTTTCACAAAATGAAGCACTGATTTTATCCATCAACTTGAAATAGTAGTAGAGAATTGCAGCATGACTTTGAACATCTTTTCATAATGCAACAGTCTCTCATTCATTTCCCTAAATAGGAAGAATTTTCAATTTTGTCAGTTTGTTCAATTTTGATTCAATATTGATGAGGAGAATGAGATACAGTGGTAAAAACAGATTTTTAAAAGAAGAAAATTAATGAAATTATTTACATTTTCCCAAACATTTTCTCTCTTTTTTTTTTGTTCATATCAAACATTTTCTCTAAAAGCTAAAGATGAAGAACTCTACTTGAGTAAACTAAAATGTCCACATTGTAACACACAGGATAAACAGTCTTTCCAGGTGGCCTCCTTATTTCTTGTGGAGACCTTCCTTGAAGACATTTTTGGATGTGGGTCTTTTTTGCATGTTGTAATCTCATACCTCTTTCATATCTTTGGGAAAGAGGAGAAAACACCATTTACTGAAGGAGGAGTGGCCTAGGGCTGGTTAACTTGCAGCATGAATTTGTACACAACTGACTAAGTTTTGTTAGTGACTTAAATCAAATATATCTTGTAAGCTTCGGTTTTGTTTTTCCAATCAGCCATATATTTTTCCTAAAACATGTTTTGAAATATTACAATGATAGAGTGGAAAGCCACATTTGGGGAGGACAGGGGTGGGTGAGTGGACAGCTGGTATGGGGGACATCTCAGCTTCCTCCTGCTATTTTTCTGGTGTGGGAGGGAACGAGCAGGAGAGTTTGTAGAGAAGCCCGTTTGGGCTTGGATGTCTTCCATCTTAACGCTTCATGGGGAGGTTTCAACATTCTGCAGTGAATCCCTCTTTTCTTAAGGCTTTCACACTTGTGCAGAACTTTACCACATGTTGCAAAGGTGACATGCGTATTAAAATTGGTCTTTGCCTGTTTTGTTTTGTTTTTAATTTTGGAAGGAAATCTTGGATTTGCGAGTCATGGGAACAACTATATCTTTTTATGAGTATAGTGATAACAAATTTAAACTTGTGCTATTTATGCTCACAAAGTCCAAGGACCTAGTGAACATATATTTATAATTAATCTTCATGCCTTTATCGCCATTGTTCCTGAAAAAGTAAGCAAGGGATTATTTCATGTATAAACTTAGTACAACTTGGACTCGGCGTCACAATGCAACGGAACTTGCGACGTGTACACAATAGTAGCCCTTACAACACTTTGGGTTATATTTTAGGGACAGTTGATGCAACTGGTTTAGTTTTGAACAGGTGCCAGCTCCTCTATTAAAACCTATTAACTCAGTTTTATAAAGATGTTTTACATGTTAATTTTCACTCAATCCTTAAAACATTCTAGGTAGCTACTTTATTATTTCTAATGAAAAGGTAGTTTTCCAAATGTCACAACTACAACGCTATGGCAGAGAAGAGGTGCAATGCAGATTCCTTTAAAGAGGAACCTTCTTCAGAGGCCAGGGAATAAATATTTTTGGTTTTACAGCTCGTTTGGTGTTGGCCACAGCTACTCACGTCTGCCTGTGGTATGAAGAACTACAAACCCTACCCGGCCAGATGGACATAACTGTACTCCAGTAAAAATTTACTCCCAAAGGCAGGTGGTCAATGGCCATCAAGTGCTTTTGACTGTGAAGTTGAGCTCTTCCTTCCCTGGGAATCAAGGTGCACTTTCCTTCTGAGTCAGTTTGGCTCAGCTCTGTAACCCATTCTCTCACTGCCCAGTAGGAAATGGGTGGCTCTTAAGAGGGTGGCATCTGCCATGGACAGTTTAATTGTTTTCTCTCACCAACAGGACAGCTTTGCGAGTCATCTTCATCAGATACCAGATAACTCGCTAGGGACTTTCAGTGAACTGAGTCTTTGTGTGTAAGTTGGCAGTCCACATTTTTTCTGGTATGGTTTGGACACCCGTTGGCTCTTCCCAGTCTCCCGACGGTGCAGGAGGGGTGTGATGAGCAGAATGACCTACACTTCTTCTTTGGAGCCAAATCCATTCTCCCTCTGGCCCATTCTCGTGAGATTTCATCTCAGATGCTCACTTACCTTCAGTAGGCATTGCACGGTGGGTTCAGTTCCCAAGCCCTCCGTGAACTTCTCAGGACAAGATGTCATATCAAGAGGTCAACGTTCCTATTTCCACTTCACCAGTCCCCAGAGGATGGTTAAGAAAAGATTGATCAAAAAGATGTGGCTACAGGGATTAAAATGTTTACGAGGTTGGGGTGGAAATTCAAGGTCATGGATTGTCTAATTATCATTTATGTTTTCCTAAATTTTGCCATTGAAATGTGGTAAAGGACAGCTGGAAGCTGAATTTGAGTAGTGCATATTGTTTTGAAGATATCCTCCAAGAGAAAAGGCACCAAGAATCCACTGCACCATTTGGAAGGACGTGGAGCACTTTACAGTAGAAAACTGTGCCAGTGGCGAACGCCTACTCAGCGTAACTGGATTGTAATCTGTGCACTATTATGCTCACTGCCATCTGACAGCTGTTTGGTTCCTCTGTGAAATGAATTAGTGCTGTCATTTTACTAATAGACCAAAAATAAAATCGCTGGCCCTGTTTCAAGCAGCCATTTCATAGAAGCCAGTCTAAAGGAATTGGCCTCCTGTTCTACACAGTCCTGCTCATTCCAGGACAGGCTATGGGAACAGAAGGCATTACTCAGAATTCTAATTGAGGGAAGCGGCAGAGCCATACCACTTAGGGAGGAGTGAAAATGAACCAGCCTCTCGCTCCCAAGGTGCATCTGGGAGGCCCAGGCTATGACCCAGGGCACAAGTGTGAAACCTCTCACCACACTGTCTCTAAGGCTTTTTCCATGAAAAGCAGTAGACAATACATCCTGCAATCAGGACCTTACTGATGAGAGGGCCAATGCGTTTTGCACAAAAATAAATGCGTTTTTATTGTGACCATCAATAAAAGCACGTCTATTATATAGAATAATCTAGGATTGATTTTCTCAGGGTGTTTATATTTTGAGTTTGAGTTAAATGAGTGTACTAGGTATTTTGCATGAGTCTTTTCCTCTTGAAATCATATGAGTATAAGTGGGTATTAAAGTATTCATTTTGCTAAACTGAGGTTGGTCAACTCGGTTATGTTCATAGCACTCATAAATAGCTTGCCCCGGAATTCACAACCATTCTTATTCCTAGAAAATTGAGAAACCAAGCAAGCAAATTGAGACTAAAGCTAGGTGATAATTCCTTTGATATACTAAGATAATTATCATTTTCCTTTTGACTCCTCCTCTCCTCTTCTTACCAGAACTAAATATGCCCAGTTCATGTAAAACATCCTCCAGCCTCCTTTTGGATGAAATCTGTTTTTGGTGGATTCCAGACCAGGAGAGTGATTCCTGATGTGTCCTGAGAAGTGGGGAACACAGTAGTGCAGTGACCTCACATGACTGTCGAGCCAGGCCACTCCTGTTCAAACCCCATTTTTATTACTCATCGTTATGCCTTGGGAGAGTTTCTTATTCACCTTATACCTCAGTTTTCACATTTCAAAACCAGGATGATAATTATTGCCTTATTGACATCATAGGCTTCTTGTGAGACATTATACAAGGGAATAAAATGAGAAATGCTCAGACAAGTGCCTGGCACCGAGTCAGTGCCTGCTGTTTCCATGACCAGCTCCCTGTGTGGTAATAAGGTAGGAGGCTTTGAATTCAAGTCCAGCACGCACTGATTCACATTCTCCTGACAGTCACTAATTTTAGATATAATTGGAATAAAGTATGTCAACATGAATATAGCAAATATAAATCTATATTGAAAAGTATAAATAGTGTAATATTGGCATGAATTAAATATAAATTCATATCTTACTACTTAATTCACCTGGGCTTTAATTTTTTATATTTAATGAAGTCAACATCCCCTCCATTAAACTTACCTCTCATCCCCACTTCCTCATTTTTGTGTTTATATTCTGTCACTCAATATATGTTTATGCTCCACAAATTCACTTACTTAGATGTGTTTTCTAGAAAACCATGGACAAAATTATAATAAGTATTGGGATGAAAAATTCATAGCAAATAAAGGATGACAAAAAGTGTTGTTGATTACCAAAGGGTAACGCTAAAGCTACAGATGGCCCTTTATCATCTTCTTGAACATTCCTGTGCCCTGTGGATTTCCAAGATGGGGCATTGGAGACCAATACTTCACAAATTGACAGAACCATAAAGATTAACTTCCAGGACTCTCTCCTGAGTATAGGGTCTTTGGGATGCTCATTTGAGAAGAAAAGTTCTCAAACCTCCCATTTCCTTACAGTTTTCCACCTGCACTACTCTCTCTACAGAAGGCGTAACCTTTTTCTCAAAATGGCCACACTCTTTGTTTTGTCTTTAATTTGTCACCTGTGATGAGATCCCAGTGGTGAGGGTCTAAGATAGAGACATCTCAACATCTCAAGAACACCACCAACAATAAATGTTGGCAAGGATGTGGGAAAAAGGAACCCTCATACACTGCTTCTGGGAATGTAAACTAGTCCAACCACTGTGGAAAACAATATGGAGGCTTCTTAAAAAACTAGAAATAGACCTGCCATACCATCCAGCAATACCACTCCTAGGGATATACCCCAAGGATTGTGAGTCAGCTTACAAAAACACCTGTACACCCATGTTTATTGTGGCACTATTCACAATAGCTAAGCTATGGAAACAGCCAAGATGCCCCACTACCAAAGAATGAATTAAGAAAATGTGGTGCTTTTTGTGTGTGTGATACTGGGTTTGAACTCAGAGCCTTCACCTTGAGCCACTCCACCAGCCCTTTTTTGTGAAGGGGGTTTTCAAGATAGGATCTTATGAACTATTTGCCCAGGGTTGGCTTTGAACTGCGATCCTCCTGATCTCTGCTGTCTGAACTAGCTAGGATTACAGGCGTGAGCCACTGTTGCCTGTGGAGAAAATGTGGTATTTATATACAATGGAATTTTACTCAGCCACAAAGAAGACTGAAATTTTGTCATTTGCAAGTAAACGGATGGAACTGGAGAACTTAATCTTAAGTGAAGTTAGCCATGTTCAGAAGGCCAAAAGCTGCATGTTCTCTTTCATATGTGAAATGTAGACCTAAGGCAAATATCATGAAACACTGGCTACACTAAGGGGAGGTCACAGGAAGGGTAGGGAAACTAAGCACTTGAATAGGGTTGATATATTCTCTATACGAGCATAGAAATCTTAAACTGACTGAAGCTACCATAAGAAAGTGACTAAGGTAGAATGAGGAAAATTAGAGGAGATAAACCAGTTGAGGTTATAATACGTACATGCATGGAAATACCACAAGGAAACTCCCTGTGTTTATCCCAAACAAGCAAAAATGTCATATTTTACTTTTTCACTCTTCTCTTTTTTTCTTCTAAAAAATTGGAGAACAGGAGGGCAGAACAAGTACTGCCTGGGCGGGGGAGGGCTGGCACCAGTGGGAGGGAGAAGATGTTGGTGAAAGGGTGCAGGAGGGTGAATGCGATGTAAAAAATGTGTACACATTTATGTAAATGCAAAAATGATTCCTGTTAAAAGGACTTCAGGAATCAGGGGAGGGGGAATGAAGGAGAATGGTAGAAGAGGTGAAGTTATGTATGATATATTGATACATTGTAAGAACCTGTGTAAATGCCACATTGTCCTCCCACCCAGCACAACAATAAAGGAAAAGAAAAAGATTGTGAGCTCTTAGTGCTGGAGAACTTGACCCTTCTGGGCTGTATATCAAGGCCTTGCCAATAGCTTTGCCTGGACTTTGCTACACAGGCAATTCTAGCTAGAATTGGAGAGGGATGTGAGTAAGTGCACTTGTCCCCAGGTTGTGTCAGAGTCACTGGGGTGAGAAGCGTGGGGGCCAGCATGGAGTGCACACAGGTGTGGCGGATTCTGCCTGGTAACCAGGTAACCAGTGACATGTTATTGTGATTTTGGCATAGCATATTAAGATAATCATTTCAGGAAAGATAACGTGTAAATAAAGACATAAATATAAATGGTAGTTAAAGATAGGGTATCAATAATAGAAAATGTTTACAATTGATAAGGCAATGCAGACTAAAGTGTTTTGAAAGAGCTTATTTACATATATTAACTGATAGAGGTTAATGAATTAAAATGTTCTTTAATCATCATTTTTAGATGTGTTTTCCTTTGCTAATAGTATTCAAATTGCAATGATTTTCATATAAACACCTATGTTTATTAACTCATTTTATAAAAATACTAAAGATCTAGCATCAGGGATATTTGTTCAAAGTAGAATCCTATAAATAAGAATGCAAATTTTCATTAGCTTTCTATGCAGAAAATTATGCTAAATTTAAATTAGCACTAAAAGTCAGCTCTGTGCTGTCATAGGCAGCACTAAAGTTGACAGAACATAAATGTTAATTACTACTTTTGATATCTACTCTTTTAAAATGAATAGCATAATATTCCCATAATTATTAAATATTATTTCATTAGTAATTGTCAGTTATTTCATAATTAATAATTATGGGGTTTTGTTACTATTTTAAAACACTTAATGATTACCCTTAAACTATATTTATTGATTAATAAAACTGATATTGATGTTGGTCTACAGATATTTATTGACCACTCACAATATGTTAGCCATTTTCTAGGGGTGGGAGATGCAGCATTGAAGAAAACCTGCCCAAATCCCTGCTCTCACGGCTCTTAATGCTAATGATGGACCCACAAAATAAATAAACACGAGTGAAATAAACAGCGACTTACATGAGGGTAGATATTAGAAAATACAAATTAGAGAAGGCATACGGGGAGTGCCAGGAGAAGTGCTGAATTTCCTTGTTGGTGTGCTATGGAATAGCACATTACTGTTCCTCTTTCCTCAACCCTGCAAAACTGATCCTCCATCCACATTCTCATACGATAACGGTTTTTCTGATACAAAATGGAAGGAACATGAAAATAGCTATTGAAATATTCTACCACTCCACCTGCCAACCTGTTGCCATCTGTCCTGTGTGTTCTCCATGCTGTGAGTGAAATGTACCTGCTCTTGAAGCACCCCCCCCAATCTTGACTAAGTGCAGCCCTACTCGCTAAACACCTGAGCAGCCGGCTATTCAACAGGGTAGTGTCTCTGAGGATGGAAGAATGGAGAGGGCATGGGAGGAGGTGATTCTTGTGGAGCAGCTGTGTGAATCATTGGGAGGTGGATAGTCATGAATAGAAGAGAGAGCGGGCTGCTCAGGTGTGTGGTTCTACAGCCAGCCTTCACTGAAGGTAACCTGCAGATTGAAGAAGTGATCCCAGCTACTGAAGAGGAAATGAGCTGAGGGCCCAACTGAGGCACGAAGTATGATGGGATGCATACGGGAAGCAGGGAAATGGGCAAGGCTCACAAAGACAGTGAGGAGAATCGCTCAGTCTGTAGGTCCTGGTGTTCTAGAAGAAATGAGCTGGACAGAAAGGACAGCATGAGATGTCTGAAACAGAGAACAGTGAGTGGGACCAAGTCTGGGCTGTGACCATGAGAGTAAAGGATGGAAGAGGATCAAGGACAGCTCATTGGAGGAAGACAAATGAATAGAAAGAAAATTTATAGGACAGTGATGTCCCTAAGAATCAGGACAGCAGTCACTCTAAGAATGGACAGTGATCCCAGACTTAAGACAATCAAAGAGCAAGATGCATGGAATGGAGCAGAGGAGGGCTGGCAAAGGACTTCCCTCAGTGCAGGGTCAGGTGGAGAAGTCTGGTAACACAAGACTCAAAGCTGAAATGAAGATAAGATGCCAAGCCCAAGGACCCGAGTGCACCTGGGGCAACAGGTGCCATGGGGGCAGGCTGGAGAGGAGCTGTGTCAAGGAAGGAGACCACGGTTTTAGGTAGAGGGTAAAAGAGACTCTCAGGTAGGAAGGTGAGTTCTTCAGGAGTGTGTATAAAAATAAAACGTGTCAGAAAGTGGGGTGTTACTCAGAGTGCTGGGTTCAGTCATTGACACAGATGAGACAGAAAGAAGACAGACAGATGAGTTCCAGAGGGTTCAAGGCTAATATCTGAGACAGGACTCTATCTGGGTATCGGAGTGGGAGTGGGAAGAGGTGTGTAGGCTGACTCAGAAATTTCCAGAACCATGAATGATTCCTCTTTGCATGAGTGACAGGAACTGCTCAGACACTATGAGCCTGAGATCATGTACATTTGAAAGCTCTATCTATCTATCTATCATCAAGAGATAGATATAGATATATATGTATAAAAGAACATATCTATCTATCTATATATATATATATTTGAAATACCTATGTTGTAAATAAATTTTAGAAATACTTGCTGGTTTGACTCGAGCACAGTGAATTTTATATTATATAAATATTATTGAAGTGCTTTTATGGTTACAGGTTTCAAGGTATACATTATTTACAATATTTTAAATAAGTACACAATTCCCAAATGCATAATGCTATTTCAGGAATGAAGAGTTTTTCTTGTCATTCAAATGGGAACTTTTTTGGTTCCCTTAACTTTCCAACTTCAGGTCAACACTGTTTGTGGAGCTGGTAAGCAGAAATTATTTCTTTCACATCAAGACAAGCCTACTTCAGTTCAGTGCTGCATTAACTTTGAGCACATTTTTAGAATTATCTCCATTCAGAAACTTTCAGAATGCAACCCTTAAAATATTGGAATAAACCTGTGAAATTGGTGTTCTCCACTTAGCACTGAATTGTATGGAAGGCTGAGCACCTGGTAAATCCATATGGGGTTCAATTTTCCTGATATTAGACCAAAAATATACTCTGAGTGATCAAATCATCTTTTAAAAGCACCAGCTCATCAAGACTTTTTTAAAAACATGAAAAAAAAAAACTATACACACTCTATCAGAGAGGCACTCTTAGAAAGAAAGTGTCCATTAAAATATTTTAAATAAAAAGCAAATTAGCCTGAACCAGACTAAAATATGGCTTATATTAAATTTACAGACTTGGAGATCACGGGTCAGCCTGGATTTCAGCCATGGCATTCAACTCCACCAGCTCTAATGAAAGTAATTGCTGATGCGGCTGGCCACGTGCCCTGTGTGAAAGACAGAGTGAGGGCGATTTTTATTGACTTCATTTGAACTTGTATTGCTTCAGAACACAAGAATTTACTTGGAGCTAACTCAGAGTGCTAGATGTCCAGGTACACACGTGTGTACATGTACACACGTGTGTACCTGCACAAACCAGTACTCCAGGTACTACGAGCACAGCAGGACCATGTTAAAAAAATCATTACCAGGGTTTGGCAAATTTATAGCACATATAAAACAGTTTCCAATGGCACCAGGAGCTGAGAAATCCAATTTGCTTTTATCTTGCTTGTTTTAATTCATAGGACCAGAAAACCATAGTTTCTTCCAAGTCTCTAAGTTTCTACCTTCTGTCCTTCCAAGCAGCTTCATCCCAGCTGGTATTAAATCAGTGATTACTTCGCTAACCACATCTATGTGTTCCCAGAAACAAACTCCTGTAGAGTAGACGTTAAGTGCTATTTAATTTATCCCTATTTAAATCTCTACTTTGGCATAGTGGAATTACTCACGGGTTTTGGTTATTTATGTATGTGTCTGCTGACTCAGTGGGGTGGAAATTGAGCTGGGGAAGAAAGGCTTACCAACTTGACACAGATATGGTGCAGTGAACTGAGCTGAGGGTAAGATTGGGACAGCAGAACCATCCCTCTGTTTCACTTTGTAGAAGTTCTAATCCAGGCTCTTTGTTTCACCTTGTAGACCTTTTACATATCCTGTAATAAAATCAGTGAGACCAGTAGCCTGAGGTGCAAAATTAACTCTTTGTTTTCTTTAAGAGGGATATTTGTAATAATAAATTTAGCTTATACTACAATACACTGTGAATGACACTCACAACTGGAAAGCCTGTTATATTGCCATAATAATACATATATCAAGACCCAGTGCAGGGTAAAGACTGAGATGCCTCAGGTGAGTGGTTGACAGGTTTTAGAGAGTCAAGGATCTCATGTGTTATGCTAAGGAAAACAGATTTAAGCCTAAAGTTCAGAAAAATCACAGAAACCAATCCCATTCTTCAACTCTTGGGTCAGTTTCTTAAGTTATCAATCACATGGGCCCCTTAGACATCGCCTACATTGGAAATCCTGTACTTCTTATGATTTTATCCCATAGCTTAGTACTTAACTCCATGCTGTCTTAATTTGTTCTGTTTTTCGTCTCAGGTAAAGCTGAGGCTCTTGCCTAGTAACAGTGGGCCTTAGGGAGTTGTTACTTTTGAGTGGAGGAGTTATACACCGGGGGTTAAAAAGGTTGGCTAGAACCTTCTAAACAAGTTCTATATCATAGACTCGGTCATAAACACTGTGATTTGCTAATCCTCATAATATCACACAGAATTTTGTATTATTCTCATTTTAACACAGGTCTCCTGAAGTTCTGAGCATTCTGAAAGACACAAAGCCAGTGAGTTAGAAGTGAATCTCCCACTCTTATGCCTTCCCTTAGTTTTTCCAGGCTGTGTATACATCAGGGCCTCAGCCAATTGTGATTCCTAGAAGAAATTGTTTTAAAAAACTCCAAGAGTATATTCTGGGTTTGTGAATGAGCGAGTTTAATAAGAACGTCATATCTGATGGTTTGAAGTTCCCAAATTTCACGTGCAAAGACTTTCAAAAGAAAGGAAAATTCACACCAGGTTGGTAGATTCATAGGCCAAAGAATTTTGCACTTGGCAAATGAGAAATTGAGTGGTGAATTCATGAAGGATTGTTTTGAAAAGGGTAGCTAAATGTCATGGCAAAGGAATCACAAAAGAGAGTAATTAAGGTTTATACAGCCACTTGTCCCCACCAATACTTAGGCTTCTACTGACGTGAGAGATGTCATCTTCACTTAATCAGGGCTAACCTCCTAATGGAGGCACACTTCCACACCCTGCCTCTTAGGTGTGGGGTTCAGCGGCTGCAGTGTCGGTCAAGCTTCTGCATTCTGACCTACTGGGTAATCCTGTGTTAGGAGCTGTGTGGACACATGGCAGACATGACCCTAGTAGCATAAAGGATCGCAGAGCTTCACTGATTCTGACACTCATACTAGCTATTTGAAATGGTTAGACAATGCCAAGTAACAAGTCACTGCCCTCTGTGCTGTGACTACCCTTTCCCTTGCTCTAGGATGTCTTAAAGAGAAAGCTTCAAATTGTAACAATGGGAGTCATTATATGTAAGATTTAATTTTTAATGTGAGGAAAAACTATCCTGATTATTACTTTTTGAAATAAATTTTGTGCAGTTGACATGTGGTTTCTTGACGTGTCACCCCTATGGTCTTTCCTTTCGTCTATTTATTATTCATTGTGAAAAATTTGTATTTTAAGATCTGAATATAATTATCAATTTAAAGAGATAGTGATATCTGTTCATTTATTTTTAAATTTTTTGGTGGTACTGGGGCTTGAATGTAGGGCATTCCTACATTCTCTGCTAAGCATGCACTCAACCACTTGAGCGACTTCTCCAGTCCTTGTTCTCCCACTTTATATTTCCACTAATTCCACCATAATATTAAGATGCAGGTTACATATTGTCTCCCTTTGTTGAAAATAAAAGGATATTTCAGATATGGTGACTTGGCCCAAGGTTATACAGAGCAGTGAAACCCTTCTAGGCCAGACTAGAAGACTTTCTATATATTCCCAATGTTTTCTTGAATGCAATGACATTATTTTTCTTTTTCACTTAAGATAATATGTTTTTGGGCCTGTTATGGACAGATAATCTGCCATGGATCATGTTGAGCCCTCATGATTAGAAAACAATAATTTAGTGCTTTAATAATTCATACCAAGTTTGTGTGAGAAATTGAGCTCTGAATGCTAGGTAAATGTAACACAAGTGCTCTTCTAGCTCACCAGTAAATTTCTTTTAACTTCAGTGTATATTATTATTATAAAACTAGACCTTAGAACTATTGAACACAAATGGAGATAATTTAAAACAGAAACCAGTGATAGCTGACAACATAATAGCTAGGTACCAGCTCTGTACGATTAGCAAATTTGGTGACTAGCCATTACTTACTTGTAAACGTTCAAAGTAACAGAAAGTATTTATCTATGAGGTAATGACATAACTGTGGCCTACTTAAAACATGAGAACAACCATCAGAGGCTTCTGTGTATTTATACTCGTTTTTGATACAGAATCATTTGTACAGAAATGTTCAGTATTTATTTGGATGCAGTGTAATTAAAGATGGTGACCCGTTTCCTACAACCATGTTCTAAGATAACTTGTGCCTACTACGAACACACATGCACACTTACACCATGTGCTCGTTTTGTACTTTGTGCTTGTTTCTAAATGCCTGTGCAGCATGCACATTTCTGACAGCAGGCTTTCTTTTGGCAGAGACTCTTATTTATACACAATTTTGGGGTATATATCTTAGCACATAACAGGGTCTCATCAAAAATATTCAGATATAAGTATCAGTATAAAAGGAACAATTCTTTAAAGTTTCTTCCTGAAACCCTAGGTTGCTTAAGATGGCTGTTAGCACCATGGTAAGGGAAACACAAGCAGTTTGAGCAATGGAGGTGTGAGCAGGGGGAGAGGTGGGGATTTGGGCTCTGCAGCAAGACCAGAGCCCTGGTGTCATAACTTTTCTAGAGAAAGACAGTACTACTCTTGTGCGATTCTTTAGCCTGACCAGACAGAGGGATTTTTCCCCTAGTCTTAATTTATTTGACTGTGCCAGATGTTGAGGACAGTTGAGGGGCTGGAATATAGTAAGAAGTGTGGTGGTTTGGGGAGCCAGAAGCTGGCAGGAAATAATCACAGTGTAAAGAAGAAAATCATCCAGAGTGCTGTGTGATAACTTCTCTGGCCAGGAGAGGACGTGTTGGGTTAAATGACCCTAGGAGAGGAAGAGGATAAAAATCTTTGTCCCTATCCTGTCTTGGTTTTTGATAGGAGACCAGCATGGGGAGGATGCAACCTGTCCCAAAATACATACAGCACAGTCACAGAAGCACTCACAGCACAAGGTCTTCCCCGGGGTCCCATGCTCTTACCTGCCCCTAAACTCTTGAACCTTGAGTTCAGATCCAGTGCCCTTGCCATGGGAACCTGTGGGTAGGAAGTTGTGACCCATCACCAACCAGGATCTGTGGGATACTTTGGCCAGGGAGAACAAACAACCTGGAAATCCAGAATGTTCTCAAGTACACTGAAGATCAAACACAGTCTGAGTCACAGGGGGTCACCATAGATTTTAACTGAGACCAGAAAAGATAGAAAAGGATCAAATACTATCATCCAAAGCAGACAGCCACCCTATTGCCAGAAGCCCTGGGAAATCAGGGAAGGAAAGGGCATATTGTGTTCCATCAGAGAATTTCTACCCAATGACATACTGACACCTGCCTGCAGTGACATGAAGCCTCCAAAGACATGGATGGAACCGAAGTGCATCTGCCTAAAACCAGGCAGTCATGCCTAGTGAGTACTAGGCTCTCAACACATCCACCAAGGACTAAGCACCGCCTGTCCTTCAGTGAAGAGGAGAAAGGTTTTACCAGGCTGTAATGGGGCTGGTTCTAGCAGGGTTTTTGATCAGATTGTGTACATGTATGTACTTGTTTGTTGCTTGGTTTGTTTTATTTTGTTCTGAACTCTCTTCTTTGGCCCCTCTCTTCAGCTTCCAGAGACCACATCCATAGAAATTTCCTAGGATGTCCTTGGGATCACAGCATGGTGATGTCATCAAGATGAGGATGATAAGGATGAAACAGAGATATGTGGTCATCTTCTATAATTCCCATGGTTCTTTATCTTCCTCTATACTCAACACAGGATGTAAATGAGAGGATGCAAATGAGAGGAAGGTATATTAATGAAAAGTTTCAAAATGAATAAGGGCACTCATTATATGCTTCCACTGGAAACTTTCCAGTGATGTCCCATGAGGGGAAGCAAGGCCAGACAGCACCCTGCCAGAGCCTATGACTCCATTCTGGATGAATTCTCCTGGCCCCACAAAGAAGGGACACATTTGAAAGTAGGTGGGGTTAGAGAGACCAACATGGTCACAGGTTTTTCTAACTGCAATAGTCTGAACAAAAGTAGCAGGAGGAGAGGCGACCAGAGGCACTCCATCGTACTTAAAGTCTAATGGCTCCCACAGAGACGTTTCAGGCTAATCCTCAGATCTTACCATGGCAGAGGTCTGATGATGGAATAAATGTTCAGAAAAGCAGGTTCAATTCACTATCATAGTAACCTCCCTTTTATTTTCTTTTTTGGTGGTGCTGGGAGTCGCACTCAGGGCTTCATGGATGCCAGGCAAGCACTCTACCACTGAGATATACTCCAGCCCAATAATCTCTTTTTAGTGAAGAGCTGGCTGTGTGCATAGAGTGAGCATCAGTCTTGGCTTAGTTATGGTATGAGGCCAAGAGAAGAGAATGGACAGCAGTCAAAAGTGGGAGGCAGTGGGCAGTATGTGTCATTGACTCCGTCTTCCACTCTCAGAATCTGCAACTGGAACTTATCTGAAATGAGATCCATTTTCATTACTCAGTTTTCACATTTTTTTACTTTATGCAATCTTGGCAGATAGGATTTGGAATGGGAAGAGTAAAATGTATTTGTTGACAGCTGTCATTCACAGCTAAGAAAAGAAATCTATTGTCTTGAGAAACATTCAAACCCCTTCTCATTAGTTCTCAGACACTTTCAGTTATCATTTTCAATAAGTTGTATAAATATGTCCATTTTAGCTAAAATAAAATACTGTTGCCTTGAGGCTGCCTCTTAGGAAGAATCCCTTAATTGATGTAGGTTTTCATTTTTAATTTTTTAAACAGTATTGTATATTAAATCCTTAAATATACTACCTATTTTCAACATTTTTTCCATCAGCTTGGATTTGTAAGTTTCCTGTACCTGTTATGAAAGATAAGCTCACATAGAAAAGATCTTTAGTGGGTAGCTGTGCAAATATGACATGAAAATAAGCTCACTTTCCTGATTGCATAGACTAAGCATATCTTAATGTTGTGTTTTAAGTCAGAACTTCACTGTTTGAAACTATTTGGAGTGAATATTTAGGAAAAAACAACCCAGGAAATTTGCAGAATTGTAAATAAGCTAATATGACACTCATTGCATTTTTACAAGAATCAATAGGAAAAGTACACTTTGTTTATTTTGAAAATAGTCTACTCCTGAAATTTGAAAAACTAATAATTATAACAATAATATATTTAGTCAAAGCAAATGATGCCTTGATTTTGCAGATAGCATCCTGTTAGTTCATCTTGCAAATTAATACATTTCTCTTTGGTCTGTATTGTGGAAACCCCCATTTTATCCTAAGCTTCAGTATTTTGTGCTATGCTCTTATCTCTTGCTTTTCTTTCATCACCAGAATCCAAAAGATTTTCAAAAATTCTATTCCTTGAGGTCAAACCCAATGTGTCTGCCTGAACTGAAGTCATGGTCTCTCGTTCCCCTCCCAGCTGGTCTCAGCATATCTGCCTTGCACTGTGTGCCACAGGGAAGTGTCAGGTGACATACATGGAAGGCTCGAGTGCCTCCAACCCTTTACCATGGCCTTTCTGATGGAAGGCAGACTCCCCACCCACATAACAGCTTCTCTAAAATGAGCCTCATTCATTTTTCCTGGCTTTCTTTGGATTCTTTTATAGAGTTAGTCATCCAATGGGGTGGGAGCTCTCCTGTGGAGAGTGAGAGGTAGGATGGTTTTGATGGAGATGATAGTCATCATGAGTTCATAGTAGTTGCATTGCTTAAGATCAAAAGGCCTCCATAAGCTGGGGACATGTCTGGTCTACACATATCTGTTTCCCCTCAGTTCTGTTAAAAATGTACGAAATTGGGAACATGAAAGAACAGTCATTATTTCTTAATTCTTTGAGGAAATGAGTTCATTTTCTTAGCATTATTTTTCACAAAGGTGATCTGTGGGTAGGGCTTTACAAAATACTTTGTAAACCATTTACCAAATAACCTGAATAAGCTAATTGTCAAAATATCCAGTACTTGATTGCAAATTAATAGGTAGTATTAAAATATTTCCAGAAATTGTGTATTTTAGTTTTCATACTTTAAGCATTTGCTTAAACTATTTATAATTTCATAGTTTTTCAAGGACTGGCCCCAGATGTTAGTTTTTGCTGTTGTGTTTGCTACCATGAGGAAGATCTCTGGTTCTTATGGGTGGAAGGCATGACTTGAGCACTTCGTCAATGGCAGGAAGATGTGCCCATCATTTATTTTTTCTACTTTGAAACTAAGAGAGCATGGAAATTCCATTCTTGGGAGAATGACTTTCACCCAGGTATCCTGGCATTCAGAGGAGAGGAGACTTGGGTATAATAAAAGCTGAAGTCTCTGTTCATAGTTTCAGGATGATAAAAAAAACATTCCATCTGATAGGGAGCAAAGCAAATAGCTCTGAGGAGCAGCTAGCATCTTCCCAGGGCCAGGGAATCCCAGAGCAGGTTCTTTAGGAAGGGTGTATAATTGCTTGAGCAGTTTCCTTGAGAGAAAACATGTTTTTCTTCTGAGTATAATATTCATAAACATTTCAGTATCTGAAATGTTCAAAGGAAGAGTTTTTCCTTTTTTAAAATTCCATTCATTTCAGCACTACCGTCCTCAAATATCACTTTCACAAATATTGGTTTTGTCACATTTGACATTTGAAAAAAATGGTGGTTTGTCTTTGGGAAGGAAATCTTATCTGCAAATGCTGAATTTGTCATGGGATGTAGCAGTTTCCCACAAAATAACTTTTTGGTTTCTTTCTATGGTCTCTTTCTTTAAAAATTGAAATATTCAGGCATTTCATAGCCGATCCAGCCCTGCAGACATCTATTAAATGCTTCCATGTTTAAGAGCTGCATTATAGGACTGAAGTTTATAAATCTTGTTAGTAGCAGCTTGAAGATTTCAATAGCCATAGCTTTTTGGTGCCTTGGAATAAAGTTACAGAAGATGGTCATTTTAGAACATAGAATATTAGGAACAATTGCTGAATTCATGCTATCTTGTTATCCTTCCTGAAAATGGAGGTCATGATTATCTTAGTGGACTCCAAAGTGGACACTCCAATTGACATTTTTCTTAAGGTAAAAAAAGGATGTATTCTTGTTTAACTCAGGAATTCTCTCTCTCATAGTACTGAAGCTCTTTTCTTTCCCTTGAAGGAGAATATGGATTTTACTAGGCTCGGGGGCCACTATTAGTCTCAAATGGATGCTGAAAATTATGCATTTGTTGGATTTCATTTGAAGGTGAGGTGAGACAGGATGAAAAAAAAGTTGCTTCACCCCAGAACACACTGGAGTTTGTTTCTTATTCATAAGCAACTATTTCTCAAGAGCCTAATACCAAGACAAGTGCAGAAAGTTCCACCAATTCTTATTAAGTCACGGGTACACAGATAGGTACTGGGCCTCTCAGTTCCCTTCAAGTCTACATGTGTGCAGGTCAGGTGATAAGGTGATGTACGCTGTGGTTCTTATCAATGTATTCTTGAATAATGTATAAAACCTTCCTGAGCCTGGATCTCCTCATAGGCACAGTGGCTGAGGTTGTCATCAGGCTTTAATGGAGCCCATCAAGGAATGTCACACTTAGAAGTCTTTCTTATTTATTTCTTTTATATACAGAATGTTTATGTGTCTAACAATGTCACATGCTGGAACTGGTAAATTCAAATCTATTTCAATTTCTATTATTCATGCTAAGAATGGAGGTGGAAATTTGTCTTTCTACAGTTTCAGATCGAGTAGCTATCCAAGTCTTTTAACCTTTCCTATCAAGGAATCGTTACACACAAAGCCATTTTTGTAATAATTCTCACAATGCAGTTTAAAAGATGAGCGATGAGCAGGAAGCTGAGGTGCTAAGGGTAATAGTGTTGATGAGTCTGTGATGCAGAGCCATGACCTCCACGATGGGCCACTGGCTTTGATCTGTTCTTTGACCACAGATTCTTCCACTGACCTCGTCTTGCAATGAGTGTCAGTCATCTGCATGACTCCACTCTGCTTTCTGGTTAGGAAACCCGAGAGGCCCTAGAGATGTCAGGTCAAAAACCTTCATGCCTTTACTAATGCTTGCTTCATGGTTTCTCTTGAATGGAAATCTTTTGTTCTTAAGTACATTATAGTGACACAGATAGAAGGCACCCTTTCCTTTGTCAAACATAGCACTTCTTGTTGATCTATGTATTAATAGTAGTGTACACGTCAACAAGAGGAAGTCATGGCTGAAAGTCATGACTGTAGGTAACTGAAATTCAAACCAGCAGGGGAGGTCCCACGCAAGGGAGTTCAGGCAAATTATTTTCCCCCGCACAGAATAGGAGGATGGTTATTTCTTTTAGACAGAATTCCAATGGAGCCTCTAAAAGTACCCCTTTCCCTTCTGTAATCTTGGAATAACTATATTATTTGTCCACATTGTAGGCTAGAGGTTGAAGAGCAATGGGCTTTTGCACTGGCTGGGGCCCCCCTCTAATGGGTTTTGCTGATAGGAAACAGTCTTGCATCTTCCACCACAGCTCATTCTTGCAGCATTAGTTAGACTGCAAGATACACAGGTCTTGTGGTTGTTCATGAGCACCTAATGTGGCTCCTCACCCTGAGGTCAGGAACTACCGTCTGGCAGCTTTGCCTGCCTCTTCCAGGCTCTCATTCTCCTGTAACTTCACCTTAGCCTCAGGCTCTGAATTTTATCACCATCTCAGAGAGCTGGAATGAAAAGTAAAAATAAGTCAACTTTTGAAAACTTAAGTCACTGAATCATTGCAACCTCAAATACTCACGCACCCCTTTAATTAACCGTAGGTTACTCATCATGGAGGTAGTATCTCAAAATATATAGGACAAAAATAAATAAATACTACTTAACTCAATATTCACATAGTATAGTGATATACAATAAAACGGTAATGTACTAAACATGTAACAACATTCTAAATCAATGAAGCTTAATTTGAGGCTTTAGTTTAATGTACCTTTTGTTGCAGAATTTTTACAAAACATAGAACACACTAGAGCGAGTTCCCTGGTTTACCCCATTGCTATTAACTTTTATTATATTCTACATTTATCAAAAATAATGAGCCAAAACGCAATACTATTTTAAGTCCACTTTTAAATTTCCTTAGTTTTTACTGAATTTTCTTTTTCTTTCTGTTCTACAATCCCATTCAAGATCCCACATGATGTTCCCAATTCCTTAGCAACTCTTGGCTATGACAGGTTCTCACGATTGCCTTGTTTTTAAAGACTGTGACAACTTTGAGGAATACTGGTTAGGCATTTTGTAGAATGTCCCTCAACTGTTCTTTTGCTGATGTTTCTTTCATGATTAGAGCAGGTTATAGATTTTTGGGAGGAGAGCAGTGAGGAAAAGTCGTTCTCATCCTATCACAACAAGAGCATGCACTGTTGGCATGGTTGATCACTGATGTTTTCACCTTGGTCACCCGGCTGAGGTGATGTTGGGTACTGAAATGTTACTCTTTCTGTCCTTTTCCACATTGTACTCTTTGGAAGGAAGCAGCAATGAGCAGTTCTTAAGAGGAGGGACTTTGCTGTACTTGTGAGGTCAGAGTGTCAATGTTATATAGACTTCTGTATGGGAGATTTTCCCACTTACTCTTATAGTTATTGGTTTCCATCAATATGGATTCGTGGATTTTGACTTCATTCTTTGGGCCACTAAGGTTAATCCTTAATTGTCCTCTTGGAAATAGTGATGCTACACCACTGTCTTCTACCCAGGGATGGCTCTTCCCGTCTGGAAGTTTCCTACAAACAAATCATGGATTCCATGGCAAGGGAGCACAAGTACTCCATTGAATTCTCCCAGGGTACACTTTTGAGCAAAACTAACTACCTCACAGAGAGAGGCAGCAGCCTTCTTAGAGGACTTGGACCCAGCTGACCAGGAGCTGAGTTAGTATGTCTCCTGCCTTGTTCATCGCTACTCTCTCAATAAAACTGACCTCGGTAAAGGTTCAGCCAACTCATTTGAGCTAAGACTCAGGGCTTAGCAGACCTGTTTTTCTCATTTTTAAAGTTTCCATTTTGAAATAATTTTAGACTTACAAAAATTGCAAAAATAGTATAACCTTTCTGTATAACCTTCATCTGGCCTCCTTCCAATGTTGACATCTTACGTAACGAGAACACAATAGCCAAAATGGAGAAGTTAATGTTGACACATTGTTCTACACCCAGTGACACTTTTCACTGGGATCCATCAGTTTTCTGGTCACTTCTTTTCTGTCTTAGGATCCCACACCCAATAGAAGGCTTTGTGTTTCCTGAGTCTCCTCCAAATACGACAATTTCTCAGAGTCCCTGTGTTTTTCTTGACTGTGACAGTACGTAACATTACTGATTGCGTATTTTGTAGATTGTCCCTCATTTTGGTGTGTCTGATAATTTCTTAGCATTTGGTTGATGTTCCACCTTTATGTCCAGAACAACACAGACACGATGAGTGCTTTTCAGTACATCATCATCCATCACATATCCATACCTTTCCCCTTACAGGGTTAACTCTCATTATTTGCTGGATCAAATGGTAGATCAATGTCTAGCTTTTTAAGTAGCCTCCAAATTTTTTTCCAGAGTGGTTGTACTAGTTTATATTCCCACCAACAGTGTAAGAGGGTTCCTTTTTCCCTGCATCCCAAAAGACTGTGACACAGGTTACTCCAGAGGCACCTGCACACCCATGTTTATTGCGGCACTATTCACAATAGCCAAGTTATGGAAACAGCCAAGATGCCCCACCACTGACGAATGGATTAAGAAAATGTGGTACCTATACACAATGGAATTTTATGCAGCCATGAAGAAGAACGAAATGTTATCATTTGCTGGTAAATGGATGGAATTGGAGAACATCATTCTGAGTGAAGTTGGCCTGGCCCGAAAGACCAAAAATCGTATGTTCTCCCTCATATGTGGACATTAGATCAAGGGCAAACACAAGGGGATTGGACTTTGAGCACGTGATAAAAGCGAGAGCACACAAGGGAGGGTGAGGATAGGTAAGACACCTAAAAAACTAGCTAGCATTTGTTGCCCTTAACGCAGGGAAAATAAAGCAGATACCTTATAAGCAACTGAGGCCAATAGGAAAAGGGGACCAGGAACTAGACAAAAGGTTAGATCAAAAAGAATTAACCTAGAAGGTAACACACATGCACAGGAAATCAATGTGAGTCAATGCCCTGTATAGCTATCCTTATCTCAACCAGCAAAACCCCTTGTTCCTTCCTATTATTGCTTATACTCTCTCTTCAACAAAATTAGAGATAAGGGCAAAATTGGTTCTGCTGGGTATTGAGGGGGTGGGGGGAAGAGGGAGGGGGCGGAGTGGGTGGTAAGGGAGGGGGTGGGGGCAGGGGGGAGAAATGAACCAAGCCTTGTATGCACATATGAATAAAAAGCACATATGAATAAAAAAAAAACTCTCATTATTTGACAAGGATGGTGCAGGCCCAGTGTATCCACTGGGAAATTGCCATTTTTTTTCTTTTTTAATCAAGGATGATCTCAAGGAAGATACTGTTACACGTATTTTCATTGTCCTCAAAGTTTTAAGGTATCCAATTTGACCAAAGTTATTTAAAAGGCACATACAAAGCCAAGCCCTCATGGTTATTTTTTGGCTTTAATGAATATTTGAGAGAGAGAGAGAGAGAGAGAGAACTCTTCTGCAGAATTTTCTGATCATGCCATGCCAATGCTTAGGTCTCAGGTCAACGTGCTTGCAGGTGTCACAGATGATTTCTCATGCTTATGTTACACTCGTGTTAATTAATCCAGCGCTTAGTAATGTCATAACTTAAATGTGATTTGTCATTGCTGACATAGCATAAAGGTTTTAGAACAGTCTATTTATGAATGGGAGTAAAGCAAAAGGAATATTTTTAGAAATCCCACTTATCAATGATAATCTATTAGAAGCCAGTTCCAATCACAAAATCTAGAGTGTAAGTGAGCAGGGAAGATATTTACGCATATCCACTTTATTCACTCATAAAATTGGATTTTTGCATCTACATCACCTGCCAGGTTTGAATTGAATACATTGTGGGAATTACACTTTCCTGCGGCTTCAGAGGAATAAGAAAAAGAATTGTAAATGTGTTTATTTATTTGTTATTTATTTTTGTGGTACTGAGGTTTGAACTCAGGGTCTTCACCTTGAGCCACCAGTCATTTTTTGTGAAGGGCTTTTTTGAGATAGGGTCTTGTGAACTATTTGCCCGGACTAGCTTTGAACCATGATCCTCCTGATCTCTGCCTCCTGAGTAGCTAGGATTAAAGGTTTGACCATGACACCCAGCTGTAAATATGTTTAAATATTGGTGAGAGCATTACACATCTATTATCTTTTCCCACAATTGATATGGAGGGGTCATTTAGAAGCACTTAAAGTATTATACAAATACAAAAATGTAGTAATCGAGGCAAAAACATTCATACATGTAAGAATTTTACAATAATTAGAATTTAAAAGACGTCCTACTTGACATTATTCCTTATGGTGGCTTAGTAATTAATGTGGGCAGCCTGCGAAGTCTTTAAATCCAAATTATACAATAGATGTAATTTTTAAAATTGTACTAGAAATATATTTATATATTTTGCCAAAAGAAAAGCTTATAGATAACTTCATCGAGCTCCAGTCCTGCAGCTGACAGAACGAAGGTCCTGAGAATTTAGCTGGCCGTCCCCAGAGCTGCAGCACATCTGCTGACTCTGCTGTGACTACAGCCTGATCTCCTAGGCCAAGATGATCCAAAAGCACGGGTTTGCTTATTAGTGACTTGGGGGGACATTGGTTTACCTTCTTCATTTCCCAAGGCAAACTGAAACAGATATAAAGTGTATAGATACGGCAACTAAAATAAAAGAAAAAAAAGTCAAATAAATTCTAGCAGAAGGCAGAAGAGAGTTCTGGCCCACACTTACTTCCTGGGACCCAGGGACCTGCTTCCTCCCTTTGGCTCAACGGACCCCAAGGGTGATGGAAGTTCTTCTTAATTACTGTTCTCTGATCAATTCCTTTCCTCTGTGGCATCTCAGCCCTTCAGAAAGATGCATAATCAGTTCTAAGCATTGAAACTCCACTGTTTAAAACACCTAAAATGCAAAGCAGAAGAGGGTCTGCTCAGTCAAAGTTCAGAAGGAGAATTGAATGGTCATTGCCACTGGATCCAGCAGTAAGCACACAGGTCTCCTTAATCAGGCCCACCCCTCTCACCCCAGACCCCTTAATCTAGAGCTGCCTGGTACTTGGTTATTGCTCAGTAGCCATGTGTTGAATGAAGGAATGGTGCCTAAACCTATGTAAAACCCAGGTGCAGCAGCAAGGCAAAGTTAACCAAATCACAGGCAAGAAGCTACAAAAGCACACAACACACAGCACTGACAAAGGGAAAGGGCTCAACTCTACAAATAAACAAAGATGGGCAACTTGAGACACAGTTTGCAGAGATTGAGAATTTCGCATTCAGTGGTAGGGAGGGGTAATGTGGGAGGACTACAGGCTGAGAGATTAACTGGTGGAACCTCCTGAAAACAAAGGAGCTTTGCTCCATCCCATTAGAAATGGCCTGGCTACTTACTGGAATGCCATAATGAGAGCTAGATACACTAGATACAAGACAATTAAATAAAAAAATACGGTCACAAATGTCATAGAGTAAATTATGGTATATTCAAATAAATATTTGGGAGGGTTTTTATGACATTTCCACAGAGTTGTCTGAGAATATCTAAAAATGCACAAAAAAGTATGTTAGGAAAAAAAAAAAACAGTAGAGGGTTACTCCAGTAGCATGGTTACTAACAGTAGGTATTTATACAACATAGAATTATAGCAATTTTTTCTTCTGACTTTTTAAATGTTCTGAAATGACATTTCGACTTTTTACCATCATTAGCACTGTCGAATCTGGAAAGGCAAAAAATAAATGGTTGACCAAAAGGTCCAACAAAAATATGTTCTTTTGATATGGTTATTAAGTGTACAGTGTATTTCTAGTGATTTGATAAGCTGCGTCTAGCATTGCTATGTACACTAAATTATGGGAATTTTCTTCTCTAACGTCAGAACAAGTATGAAGACTTAAAGGCAGGCATTTTCTACTCCAGACAATCCTTGCTTTCAGAAATAGTGGAATTAACAGTAGCAGGAAGACCTGGAGAAAGCTCTGTACATTCAAGAGTAGAAACATGGTAGCTGTATTCCGAATGTTTTTGCCTGGGTTCAGATTTCCAGCTGAATCTCGTGTATTTTTGTCAGATAATCATGAACTGAAATAAATTTTAGCTTAAAAGCATTGGAAAGTTTGAGAAATGG
This sequence comes from Castor canadensis, assembly GCF_047511655.1. Lineage (NCBI taxonomy): Eukaryota > Metazoa > Chordata > Mammalia > Rodentia > Castoridae > Castor > Castor canadensis. Next base: position 112,382,283 of record NC_133399.1, read on the forward strand.
GGTAACGAGGGCAATTCAGGGAGTGGAGAGAGGGACTGGTGTAGGTTCCCTGCCTTACTCATCTATCTCTCCACTCCTTGTGAAGTTCTTTCTCTGGCTTTCCCCAGTCAGGCACACCACACAGTCCCTATTCCATGGCCTTGTAGCCAGTGATCTTCATCCTTACCCCTTACCGGATGCTGCCAGTTGGAAAGCTGTTCCCAGTAAGAGGTTAGCTCAACAGTTTTCTAATAAAAACTTCAGTAATGTCGCTGGCCAGTCAAAGAGGCTCAGTTAGGTGGACTGTAGAGGTAAATAAGGGGTGAGGACAGGATCTGGTTGGACCAGGACACATCATACTTGTACCTATTGTCCAAAAATAATTAAAAGCACTAATCAATCCCCTTGGTTTCAGAAGTGTCTCTGTGTGGATGACGAGCGTTATGGTCACTGTCTCAGAGACCAGAGAACTCTGGAGAGATGGTGTTTCTTTCTTTCCCTCAAAGCAGTTTGTAGACAACTACACCTAGCCAAGTAAATGTGGACTTGAAAGCTAAATGATTATTTGTTATTTTACTCTGATAGTGTATATTATGACTTTTGTAATGTTGTAGTTTTAGGGTAACTTATACAAGTCTAAGACCCTACCTAATATCTTATTTATTTTTACTTTACCTATGGCCAGCATTTTTCAACCCATTCATCACGCCTACTAATTGACACATCTGGAAATATTTACTACTACTTTCTTCTATCTCTCTCTCTTTCTCTCTCCCTCTCTGTCTCTCTGTAACATGTAACATTCTCAGGCTGGAAACTTAGAACACATCATTGAATCTTCAGCTGCATTCTCAGTATTTAACGAGCTCCAGTTAGCCCTCCTGCTCTATTCCTCTGTCATCCCACTGTGGCCAAGCTTGGTAGGTCCTGTCTGTGACAGAGTGGCCCACCTTTTTTTCTAGTAAAAACCTTACCTATATCAACCCCTTCAATTCACAAATCTTCATAGTCCACAGCAGCTTTCCTCTTGGCTTTTATGTCCCTCTTAGCTGCTTTCCTTTCCTTGTGGTGGTGCTACTTCTCATTTTCTCTCAGCAGACATCTTCCAAGTGGACTGTCCAGGCCTGCTGCTCCTTCTCCCAGGGTTCTTGCCCCTGATCCACTCCCATGCACCACCTTGCTAAGATCATTATCTCCTATTCCCTGCACAAAGGTTTCCACAGTGACCATTTTTATTCTTGATGTTGTCCCCTCTAAGCTAAAGGAGATTAGGAACAAAGGGAATAATTGTGTCTGTCTCTAGTCATTTGGTACACATGCTATTTTTTCCTAAAAAGAATTCTCATTACCATGTTAGTGAGGGTGATGATGACGGTGCACTGCTGTCAGTCATCTGCCATATTTGATCCTGAAATAGCTTTTGGGAGACAGGTGTGGAAGCTTTTCTATCATGTATCATGTACACTTGATGATTGATTGTGTTATTATTATGTCGATTCACTTTCCTCATGGCTTTTGTCTTGGAAGACTTCTTTGATTTGCATCATAGTGTAGTACGTTAGCTTTGCATTGGACAGTATTTATCACATTTGATCAGAAGACGACACCAAAGCCTTTTAAAAAAATATAAGATACTTTTCTTAATGGCTCATTAATAGCTTCTATTTTAAAGCCAAGGAAAAATTATGTATGTGTATATTCATCTGAGTCTCCTTTGGCTAATACTACCTTCCAGGGTTCTTACACTATAAGGAATATTTCAAAGAGAAGAATTGCCCTAGGGAAAACCTGCTAATAAGATGACACAAAATTCCTTCCCTGGAGGGAGTGAAATAGGGTAGAAGAGTTTCCTTCTGATTTAATTAAAGTGAAGTCTTTCATTAAAGTATCTTAGCTCCCATAATATTTTTAGAAATGAAATCTTTAATACATTCATGAATCACCATTGCACATGGGAAAATTAAATAAGATTAAATTAAATGGTAATAGTTGAATACTTAATAGAAGTGATCAGAGTAATGCAATAGTTTTGAAAGTTTTTTTAAAATAAACATTAATGTTTTCCTTAGAAGAGTTTTAGATTTGAAGAGCCCAAAGATAGTAAAGAGTTTCCATTTACTCCAATTACTGACATCTTACATTTCTGTGGTACATCTGTGATGATTGATAAACCTGTGATGATTGACCTCATATAATATGTAACTCATATACATTTGTCAGTTTTTACCTAGTGTCAACTTCTGCTCCAGGATCACATCCAGGACTCCACATGACACCTGGTTGTCATGTTTCTTAGCATTCTCTTGGTTGTGACAGCTTCTCAAACATTTCTTATTTTGGATGACCTTGAAAGCTTTGAGACGAACTGGTCAGATATATTATAGGATATTTCTCAATTATGATTATTCTGAGGTGTTTCTTGTGACTAGGCTGTGGCCAGGGGTGGGGCAGGTCAACCATAGAGGTGACAAACACTCTTATCACAGCCTGTTAGGATCACATACCATGAACTGGACTCATCACAACTGATGTAAACCTGATCAGACAAAGAAATTTGTCTGATTTCTGCTCTGAAGTTACTTTATTTTCCCATTCTTCTCACACTACCTTGCAACGTGTTCCCTTGAGAGATGAGGAGTTACTCCTTGCCTCTTTGGGGCAGAGTAGCTAGATAAATGGTTTTGTATTCTTCTACCTTGGACACTTGTCTTTTCTTCCATAGTTGATATTAGTACAGACTCAAGAGTATTTTATACTTTGGTTAAAATCCAATTCTACTTATTATTATTCTTTTTTGCTGTAATTGTCTGGCTTAGGAGCTCTAACATTTGGTTCCTGTGTCCTTTTTAATACATCCAGTAATGTGAGTTTTTTTATTCGGTTGTTTTTTTCTAATGCGTGTTTGTTCATTTGCGTTTTTTGAATACTCACTTTCTGGAATTCCAAATGTTTATTTGTGTATTTCCTGCCCCAGTCATAGTTTCAGCATTTCTTCAAGGGGGCCCAGATCCTTATATTAGAAAATGTGCTCAGAATCAACACCTGATGACTAGATGTGCTCTTGAAGCTTCTTTAGTGCCATTTGTTGGTTTTAATGATGATTACGTATGGCCTATGTACTAAGTCCACTAATTCAAATGTAGAGAAATGCATGTAAAATGACGATGTAATGATTATTTTTTTGAGACTAGCAATGGAAAGCAGCTTATCAAATGTAAAGCACTAAGCACATTTATCTCACTTTTATTTTCATCAGCCACCTTTCTTCCAATGTTCTTTTACCGTTATAATAAGGAGGGTGGAATGGGAGGCAAGACGCTATGAATCTGAACTTTAAAGAAAGGTTGACTTTTTTCTGCTTAAGTGTATAGCTCAATGGATAATACTGAAACATAATTATCTCTCTATAGGTTGACAGAAGACTAGAGAAATGGACCTAGAAAAAAATGTTCATTTCCGTTACATTGACATTGAGGCCAGACAAAGTCTGCTTGTCTTCCACCATGAGCCTCCTATCCTCTGATTGCCCTCAAACTATCCTTTACCCAAGGTCCCAAGTCTTGGTTCAGATGTATGACCCTTAGTAAGAACTCAGAGCTCTTCAGTCTCAGAATGTCTGTCCCAGTCATCTATTTATGTGACCCTGAACTCATCTACTTTCTTCTTCATCTGCCTCACTTTCACCATCCATGAGTATAATACTTATCTTATTTTGCTTTGTTAAACTGACCCTTTTCCTTGAGTACAATTACCTAGCAGTACCTCACTATGAGTTAAAGATCAATATTTGCCCAATGAGTAATCCCAAAGACTTCAGGCATTTGAAATCCACGCAGAAGCAAACACATACATGCATACACAACTCTGAAAAGCTATAGTATAATTCTATTAACTTTAAGATGTAAGAAAGAAAATAAAATCACTTGAGTGATGAGATACATTTTGTATGAAGAGGAGCAATAAATGCTTTGATTCTATGAATGAACAAGTGCATTTCTTGAGACAATTTGTAATATTACCTCTTGCCAAAGGAAATACCTCATACCCAAATACTGGAATGTTACACTTATTGCGTTCTCCTTTCCCCTGCAGATCCCCTGCTATAACTTATGCATAAAATCCCATTACTTAACTTCATTTATCAGAATAAAATATGCTTAAAATATTTTAAAAGTTTGAGTGAAGATAGCAGATTAAAAACACCCTATTCCTGTGTCTCCACGAACCTAAAATAGAATGTCACATACATGGTTCCAAGGACAGGTGGACATCTTAGGCAGGGGACAGCACCAGTAAACAGTTTGAGGAAACCCAGGAATATTGAACTATAGGTCATAAAAGAATCAAAGTTCTCGAATGTACATCACTAAGCAAAGCAGGAGTGGAGGGGAGGAAAGCCCCATCTCAGGAGACTATGCAGGCACACAGACTGGGTGTAATCTGTGTATCGATGTTTAAGACAGATCTGGATCTTATGCAGCAATCACCAGTCCCTGAGCTGGGAAGCATCTCTTGCCTGTACACAGGAAGACAGTGCTCTCAAAGGAGCTCCATCCTTCAGGAGTTGGTCCTTTGGAGCTGTTGCTATAGCACCCATAGCTGACCCACTACTACAGGCCCCTGCCCAGAGGAAATCAGTTCCAAACACATATAAGGAGCCACAGAAGAAAATGTGAGAGTAAAATGTGGGAGGAATGCCTGATTTCAAATGACACTACAGAGACATAGTAACAAAAATGGCATGGTACTGGCACAAAACAGACATGTGGACCAATGGAATACAACAGAAACACAAAAATAAGTGTACACAGTTACAATTATATGATTTTGTCACAGATGAAAAAAAAATCAAGAGAAAATATAGCCTCATTGACAACTTTTATTTGGAAAACTGGACATCCTCTCAGAGAAGACTAAACTAGATTCCTGTCTCTCACCCTAAACTAAAATCAATTCAAAATCGATGACAGACTTTAATATAAGAACTGAACCCTTGAAACTACTTTAGGAAAACACTTGAAGCTATAGGCATAGGTGATATCTTCGGATTTGAATAGGACTCCAATAGCAGGAAATAAGAACAAGAATGCACAAATGGGACCACATGGAATTAAAAAGCTTCTGCACAGTAATGGAAACAGCCACTAGAGTGAAGAGACATGCAACATGGGAGGAATTCTTTGCCAACTGTTCATTTGACAAGGGATTAACAACTAGAATATATGTGGAATGCAAAGAGTTAAAGTCCTAAAGAACCAGGAACCCAACTAATAAATGAGTAAATGAATTGAACAGACAATTTTCATAAGAAAAAAATACAAATGACAAATAAGAAATGTGCTCAACATACCTGGCCATAAAGGAATACAAATCAAAAGATTCTATCTCACCCTGGTCAGAATGGCTTCTCAATAACACAAACAACAATGAAGTCTGTCAAGGATGCAGGGGGAAAGAAGCCACTAAGTACTGTAGTGGGAAGGTAAGTTAGTGCAGCACCTGTGGAAATCAGTGTGAAAGTTCCTCAAAAAACTAAAACTAGAACTACCATATGATCCTAGGATACCACTTGTGGGTGTGAATGCAAAGGAACGTAAGCCAGCCAACAACAGAGATTCCTTGCATAGCAAAAACGTATTTACTGCAGCTCTGTTCATAATAGCCCAGCTATGGGATCTGCCTGGGTGCCCTTCAATAGACGAATGAATAAAGAAAAAGAGGATATATACACAATGGTGTATCATTCAGCCACAAAGAAGAGTGAAATTAGTTATTTGTAGGAAAATGGATGGAACTGGAGATCGCCATGTTAGGGAAATAAGCCAGAGTCAGACAGACAAGTACCGTGTTTCCTGTTGTATTCTCCTAACATAGGCTAATATGGGACCCTTGTGGGGGGACAGAAGGAGGGGGAAGCGAATGACAGGGTGAGTCGTACCAAGGTACGCTGTGTCTATGTGTGACTGAAACCCCGTGAAAACTTAAAACAGGGAGGGAGCAAGGAAAGAGCACATATCTAAACACAGTGCAGCTCCTCTGCACCACTAAATATACAAATTTTAAAAGAGACAGTCGAAAACTTAGCAAACGGGTGAAACAACAAAAATAAAAACTTTGTTTTTAAACTTTATTTAAAGCATTAACTATAACAAAGTGACTTTCATGACAAAAAATAAACTGCTGTTTGAACAGGTTTTTAGAGGTACTTGTTTGAGGAAAGCTAGAAAAAACTGTACAGTAAGAACAAACTCTAAGTGGTGACTCTAAGTCTAGCCAGTGTTCAGAGTACACAAGTCAGGCAGAGAGGAGCCTGACACTCCGTGGATGTCCTTCATCCTTGCATGAAGAAACAGGGCCATAGGCAGCTCTGTCTTATTTCATGAGGGATTTGATCACAGTGCCTTGCTCTCCAGCCTCCCCTCAGGCCAGGGCTTGGGCTGGAGAGAGAACAGGTATCCTAGAATATCCTTCCTTTCTTCTTCTTCCCCACACCCTTTGGAGATACAAAGCTTTGCACAGTCCTCTTGGCAGTTTTACCACACAGACCATGTTTCTTAAGGGCCTGGGAGCTGCCCCTGGAATTCACCTCCCTGAGACAGTGTCTGTAGCCCTCATGGCCCATGCAGGACCCTGGCTTGGGCAGGGAGACAGTGGCTCCCTGAGGGCCTCAGCTTTTACAAGCAATAAGGGTATCCTTCAGAGCCTTGAGAGGAAGGGTGCAGAGAGGATGGACTCAGAACCTGGATGAGGGCAGACTGGAAGTAGAATTGGAGGGCAGGAAAATGATTTCATTTTTATGTGCAATTCATAGGTACACAAGTTGCACATGAGCATAATATATGCAGGACACCTGCAATATAAACGTCTGAATCTGGTGAGGAGGTGCTTAGGGAAATGTACTTTGGAAACTTCATTTATGGTGAGAAACAAATGGAGGTTCAGAGCCTTCGCCCAGGTCTTCATGCAAGATCTACTAAACACAAGCCTGTGTTCATACAGAGGGTCTCTTTGTGCCTCTGTCATTTGTTGTACAAAAGTACTGCCATGTGGAGATGGGTGCCATGGGCCACTGTGAGCAGCCACTGGACAAAGGACAATACATGTTTTCATCTCTACAAGTATGTAAAAGTGTAAATCTTTAAGGCTGCTACTGAATTAATAGTGTACATGTTAGATGCTTAGGTTAGATTACACAAAATCATTCCTTCTAATAATTTCAAAGTAATCCTTTATATTTAAGTATTAAAAACTTAAATTATGGAACTCAGATGAGCCAAGGATTTAGAGACCAGTAGGGGAGAAATATCCTATGTTGTGAAATAAAATTACAAAATAATTCCCTTTTCTTTTAAAATTAAACCCAATACCTTCAAATTACTCGTAAATGGTGACCTGACTATGTAAGAATAATAGTTTATATTTTGAAAATCTGAACGGTTCTTCCATAACTTATTTTATCTCATTTTATTACCTTTTTTATTTTTGAAGAGGAAATGGCAAGGATGAAAAGGCAGTGCTAAGAACAAAGGGAATTTATTGAGCACTTATTTGTGTTACACTGGACATAATATTATCATCTGTTTTCTACAATACACTCAGCATCCCTCTGCTTAACAAAAGCAAACAGACAGAAGAGTTCTCTGAAGGAGGCAGTCATGCTACAGCCATTGTCCTATTTGAAAAAAGAGCTTCCTGTCTACACCTACAGAGACCTCTTTGGACCTGAGACTACTCTGGGGCTCTATTGAGCCCACCATGACCCAAGGGGGACACTGGCAGGTGGATGACATTGGCAGGCCTGTGAGTTGAACTAACTTGCTGGGGGCTGGTCCATTGAGACAGAGGACTCTGCTGCTCTGGCCAATTAAAATGCCTCTCCCCCAAGAGACCAAGCTTCGTCAGAAATTCGTCTCATTTCCTCAAGGAAATGATCCTGCTATAAATAAGTTCTTCGTTTTCTGCTTAATCACTGTTTGAAACCTGTGATCTATCCTTCACAGGCCTAGTCCCTTTAAAACTATTTATTAAATCCCCTAATATCCTTTCAAAACCACAGACTTAGTGGACTTTTTCCCCGCTGTCCTCATTGAAATTGAATTATCTTCTGTCATAATTCCCTTCCCATAAAATACTCCTTGGAATTTTAATTTAGTTCTCATTTTGATATCAATTTCGTTATCTGAACGTTCTTCCTAAGTTCTTTTGTGCTATATCGCAGACACTTGTCTTGCTCTGCCTTTTTCTTTTACTGGGAAACTTCTTTCAGAAAAAAAGCAAACTAAATGAAAAGAGGCCTCCATGCATCTAGTTCAGAGTAGAGAACAAGGAATCCAGGTTCTAAACTTGAACTCCACTGTGACACTGCTCACATGACCGTGGTCAAATCACCACAATTTCAGTTTCTCTCATTTGGTTTTTTTTTTTTTTTTCATTTTTCTTTTATTATTCATATGTGCATACAAGGCTTGGTTTATTTCTCCCCCCTGCTCCCACCCCCTCCCTTACCACCCACTCCACCCCCTCCCGCTCCCCCCCTCAATACCCAGCAGAAACTATTTTGCCCTTATCTCTAATTTTGTTGTAGAGAGAGTATAAGCAATAATAGGAAGGAACAAGGGGTTTTGCTGGTTGAGATAAGGATAGCTATACAGGGCATTGACTCACATTGATTTCCTGTGCGTGGGTGTTACCTTCTAGGTTAATTCTTTTTAATCTAACCTTTTCTCTAGTTCCTGGTCCCCTTTTCCTATTGGCCTCAGTTGCTTTAAGGTATCTGCTTTAGTTTCTCTCATTTGTAAAATGGGAATGGTGAGAGTATCAGTCTCCTTAGCTTGTGATGCAGATAAAATAATAATGAATAATTTAAAGTGCCTAGAAACAGTGCCAGCACACAAGCGTGGCACAAATTATATTAAACCAATTAAAATTTGCAGATGGCAGGCATGTCACTGGCAAGACTTAACAAATATGATATTTTGCCTTGTTAAAAAATAGGTTTTCATCTAAGCTAATGATATTTTTTTCCTGTGTATTTGCTCTTTTTCTCCTCATTTTGGGTGATGTAGCTATTTCTCTAAAGATGTGTTATCTAACTTAAACCTCACACTTCCCTAAAGTGACATCTATGAAAGGTTGAGCTGTCTGGGTCTCAACTGCTCCGTGTTCTCACAGCTGGTAGAAAGAGAACTGAATGGACATCTACCTGGTCCCCAGACTCCAGATTTCTCCTTTATACAGATTTAATTTGAAGTACTTTATTTTTGTAAGAAATGGATTTAACAAATATTAACCAAATATCCACTGTTAGGAAAGTACTCAAATCTCATGAAAGATATGCAACTTTTAAATTTGCTTGCTTTCAGAAACATAACTGTTTTTGAGGAGACTGGCAGTGATCAAACACTATTAAAATAAGAGCGATCATAAGCCTGGTCATCAATTTTGCAAGTAAATGTGCAGTTAAGGACCAACTTGGAGCAGAAAGAGCAATAGCAAAGCATGTGACAGCAGGGTCTTTTCAAACTTAAGAGAGTTGAATTATTTCATTTAAAATATTGTTTTCATCCAAGAGCTTTGTAGTAACTCATCATAGGGGTACAAGAGGTCATGGTATTAATAATTTAACTGGTCAAGGGAGGAAAAGTCAATTTGCAGTTCCTGTAGACATGGACACATCTAGGAGCACCTTTAAATAAACACAAGTGCAAGGAAAAGGTTTCTTCCATCAAGTGATCAACATCTAGTGAGAAAGGCCACTTGTGTTTGGGGGATGACAGTCACTGTGATACAGAACTTATTTTCTCAGATCGTTTTTACTCCAAAACCTGCAAAGGGGGAAGCAAATAAACAAGGAAGTTAAGTAAACTTGCCCTGGATTCCAGGTAAGAAGACAACCTTAACTAGCGCCACACCCAAAGGTCAAATAGACAAGTGCCTGAGACTTCAAATAAGAGTGGCCATATACCCAGATGACACGTGTCAGACAGGGCATGCTCTGTTCCTGGTTGTTGATATTTTAACTATGCTGAAATTTCTGCAGCTGACTGGATTTTGAGCCGCCGACACCTCTGGTCTTTCTACCCACAGGGAGTCTTGCTTCAAACAGTAGGCGAGGTCTTGTGATGCTTTTAAAAACCTGAGCTCATTGTGTTTTCTTTATGCTTGCATTGGTGAGGACAGAGGAAAGTATGGGCGTGGGCTAGGCTGCACCACAGTGTTTGTAGACAAACACACTAACCTCACCCTTGAAGTCAACCCCATACCTGGGCATGGGGGGTGTGCCTCCAAGCCAGCTGGCTCTAGAGTTCAGTCCTTTAAATCCCATGCCAGCTGCCAAGACCAAACACCTGCTCAAAACAGGATTCAAGACCTCGGCTCTACTCAGAGAGGGACCTATCATTGCCTTACAGTGTTCTTGGGGACTCAAGGATACAATCTTGTCTCTAGAGGATGGCGTACCTACACTACAAGCAAACACAGGGGGATTACGCTAGTTATCATGGTTCTCCCACTTTAAAACTCCATCTCTGCTGTGCAGTGCTTAGACACACCACACATAGACAGGAGTAGAATCATTTGCACACAGCAGGTGTCTATTGAGTGAAATTCTGCTAAATAAAGAGTAGAGGAACCTCAGAAGGAAGGCTTGTCTCTTTTTACGGATGAAGCAACTTGGCCCCGGGGCCATTGCACATTGCTGAGGAAGCTCATTAATCACAAAACTGGAACTAGAACCCTGACTTCCCTATTTCTTCCCAGTAGCCCTGCACTTACCAAGAGTCCATGTTTATCTACTGAGCATTTCATCAGTGTTCTATGTCTTGATTTTTCCATATACATGTATACCTTATGTACATATGTATGTATAAAAAACGGTGCATGTGTGTGATGTGTGTGTGTGCACTAAATACTAAGGAGGCGTTGTGCTGAATATGTTCATAGATTGCCTTTAAATTATTTCACTGTCATGTACTTTTGTGTTTATTGTGATCATTGGTAAAAGCTATGTTTAAAAATCCTTAGAGCATTGAAATCAAGGCATTCTTGCTTGATTGATAACTTGTTTACCCTCACCTTGGCTCACAGAGCTGTATTGCAACCTAATTGCTTTTCAAGTCATATATGCTTAACTTCAAAGACATTTAAATGATTATGCTACAAATATCTGACTTCTTATAACTAGAAAGGGTAGATAAAAAAACCTCAGCAGTAAAAGATCTGCATGAATTATCACACAGTGTATGCATGTATTCTTTTCAGTGCACTTTTTCTTTAAAGAGCCCAGGTAAGTAATGTAGATTTTATGGGCAATTTGTCACTGCTGCATCCATGCAACTTTGCTGTTTATGCAGAGAGCTACAATTAACACAGAAAAGCATAAATGTGACTGGGCTACACTTGAACTCTGTGTGGGCACTGAGACTTGAATTCCACACTTTCTTTTTACATTCACAAAATAGTCCTCCCATTTTTAATTTTTCCCCAACCATTTAAAAATGTAAAATCATTCTTAGCTCACAAGCCTTACAAAATTAGGCAGCAGGCAGATGGCACCAGGCAGATCTGGTCCAGGCTGTATTTTGTGACCATTGATTAAGGCAAAAGTCAACAAGACCCAGCGACATTCATTTGGTTCTTAAAATATATTATAACTCCCTGGAAGATATCCATCCCTCGGTTGTGTAAAGTCTTCATCATCTTATGTACACGGAAATTTTGAGAACAAGTGAAATTTGTTGCTCACAGTGTATTCATGTACACAGTGTGTTCATGTATGTCACTTAATTATGCAAGTATGCAGCAATCCCATGACAAGGGGAAATAGAGATAAATTTGTTGTACATCTTAAACTTGACTATTATTCATGCATTACATCACTAATAATGAGCTATTCATTCTTAAATATATTTTCTATTTCTTATGTGTAGTCAATTATATTCGTTACTTTTTTATTAAAATATGCTAAATGCTTAAGCTGCGAGCATCACACCTTTTTATTTTGGGACACTGTTTTGGTGTATGTACTCTCTCTCTCTTATATGTTTTTAATGCACAACTCCAAATATTTGTCCTGTATTCCTTTTGATCTCAAATTAATTCTGGTCTCCTATAAATTTTTTAGGTCTTACAATAAAGAAAACTATAGGCTTATATTTAACTCAGTATATCTTATGATCATTTGAGAGTGCTAATATTTTCTTTAATTTTAGGACCCTAATATCATTGAGTTCATGTGGTTTATAACTTCTCTTTCACAGTTACACCTTCCCAGATGACTTAGAAACAAAATGCAGAGGGACATTTTCAAAAATGCCATATTGTGGGAGGGTGAGAAAGAGAAGGGAATGTCTTAGGTTTGTCAAAATGTAAGCTCTGAATATGCTAGGTCTTGGAATTAATATTTGACATTTCAGATATTTTAACCATTTGCTGAACTTCCTCGGGTCCAGATCTGGTCCTTTCTGAGGTCTGACATGACTATATATACATGAATTTGCATATCAACTCCTATTTAAGATTATACACTGAGGGGAATTAGGATTTTTCATGGCCAGTTCAATCTTTGAACCAAAGGATTGCTTCTCCTTTTGTGAAACTATATTTTTCCATTACATACAATGCAAGATTTTTCTAGCAATTGAAATTCATATTCTCTGAGCTTCAAAGTCTTTCAATTACTACTCTTATAATTTAAATTTTGAAATATGGAAATGCAATAAGAAATGAAATGAAGAAGTAATGTGATTATTCAAATTTTAAAGGTTCATACTAATTATAATTTTGACTTGTGGATTTGACAGGAAAAATCAGAGAAAGCTCAGCAATCAGGAACTGGCCATGGTGCTGAAATAGGTCACCTGTTGGACCTGTCAAAATTCTATGAGAGAGAGCTGGATGACAGGGAGAAAAGGCCATGGCAGGTACCCTCGCCATCACAGACAAAGTCAGGTGAACAGGGTGAGAAGGGGAAAGCACAGGCTAGAAGCTTACACCCTGCATTAGCTTTCAAACTAAATTCTCAAAACATCAGAATAAAACACATCAAAGACACACACACCAGGCCTGTAAATAAGAGAACAAACTGAAAAGAACTTTAAAATAAAAGCATACTTAACATACTCAAAGAGATGAAGAGACAGCTCCCATAAAATGTAAAATTACGCTATATTATAAACAAGTGACTGAATAATGAGAGTTACCTCTGATGTTTCCTAAGTCTGGCAATTCCTGGTTGCTCTCTTCAAAGTCTCTGCTTCCCTGCAGTTGTAATCAAGAACCTTTATTCCCAGCAGGATCACACACTACCCCATACCACCCTGGAGAAACACATTGAGCATTCATCCTGGGGACTTGATCAGGGATGTATTGCTGGACCAAAAAACCTGGAACTGATTTAATAACAAAGCCTAGCAGCTATGGTAGGTTCTACAGCCTGCTTGACTTTCATGGTGACTTCTAAACAGAATGTTTCCATTATTTATGTTTTAAAGAATTGTCATATGTTAAATTTCCACCCATATATATAGTGTACTTTAATTGCATTCAACTCCCTATCACTCGTTTTTCTGTCTAAAGCCCTGGATATCTCCTAGAAGTTTTTGTGATTATTGTTGTTGATTTTCTTTAATTATTTCTGTTGAAAGCCTCTTCTGCCAAGCTGCTGGTGATACCTCCTCCTATTCACCTTGCTGTTAATGATAAAGGCCTCAGGAGCATTTATGCTTTCCCACTTATGAATGGGAAAGTGAATTCAAGGAAGACTGCATTCACTCCATCCTGTCAAGATCATCATTAATGTGTGACTTGTATGGAAGCATATATTCACATATGAGAAAAAGTATCTCGTTATTGGATCCCTAAATTATCCAAAATTGGGTTTTATTGGGATTATCATTTCTTCAATCTAAAAGAAATCCCATAAACACATCCCATACAGACACTGCATCTGCCCCATCAACCTGACTTCTAGTTAAAACTGAGAAATTATGGGTACAATTTACTAAGTTAGATAACTATTTTTATCTTCTTTTAAAAAATATTTCATAGGAACTCAAATGCCTACCTTGTTTATATGAAGGATTATCATGAAGACAAATGCAAAAAATATTTTTAAAAGTGAAAATGCTTGGTAATCTTTTTTGAGTGAAGAGGAACAGCCGTGTTGAAGAAGAGGTGGAAGAAGGAGACATGGTGGTGTCTGGCATCTATGTTTAGAGGCAATGCAGCCATCAGCTTTCCCCTACAACAGCCAGTGATTAAGCATTCATTCCTCTGATTTCCTCCCTGACATTCCAAGCCATATATTATAATTTTAGTTGAAGCAGATGTTTGGTTTCTCCCATTGCATGGCATTTCAGTTGTTTGATTGTGAAGCTATATATTTTAATGGATATAAAAATAGAAGCATAGGGAATATTAGAATGGATTTTTTAGCCCCCAAAAGAGCTTAAACTTTTGAAGTGTCCTGTTTTCTTAATATCCAGTAGTTGGTGGCTTTGACAAATGAAACACCATGGTTTTGGAAAACCTTGTTTTTTTGTGTGTGACACTGGGAATCAAACCCAGGACCTCATGCATGCTAAGCAAACACTCAGCCACTGAGCTACAATCCCAGTCCTGAAACTCTATGCTTTGCAGGGATGTCAGTGGCTGCCCAATGATGAATTTGGATGATATGCACTTGGTCATAGGAATCTGGGAAGATGCTATCCTTTTTACACCTAATTAAAAAAACTTTTTCAGACAAGTATCCAGATGAGATCATATAAATATGGGAAAGATGTCACTGTGTCAATTGCAGGAATAACACACAGTTGTGTAGACACTGCCATCAAGAGGGAAAAAGCCTGAGGACTGTGCAGAACCTCCAGGCAGGTGTGAGGGACCAATGCAACCATGCATCACCATACAGGGCTCAAATAAATATTTTGTAAGAAGAGCTGGCTGAGCCTACTCTTTTCCCTTCTGTGAACCAGATGAGCCACAACTAAGTGTGAGCTGCCATAGAGAGAAATTATGATTGTATTGATCAAGCCATTGACAAGCCAGCAAATGAGTAAATCAAATGTGCTGTGTGAAGAACAAAAAGAAATCTTCATGAACCCAACAAAAATTGTGCTTCACCAAGCAGATAATTTTCCTTATGTCTGATTTTGAATTTTGAGAGGAAATGGATATGAAGGGTTTAAAGTCAGTCTGGAAGGCTTAGCATCATCAGGGAGGCAAATTTCCTCCAAGGCTTTGTTCTCACATTCAGGGCCTCACACTCCAGGCGAATATTCGTTTTGTTCCTTCATCTTGACTCAAGCTCAAGTTTCCTCCTCTTTTTATTCTTTACTTCTGGAATGGAGAGTAAGTTTCACTACTTAATGTCTACTTATGTCATAGGACAAGCCATCCTATTGAGGGGAATCTGAGCAGCAATTGTTAAAAACAACTGCATGTTTGTGGGAGTCCCATGGCAGCCTCTGCTGTCTAGTTCATCTGTTCGCATGTTTCGACACTTCTATGGGGTTTATTCATCCTCTCTTATGTTTCCTAGAAGGGGGACGATTTCATATAAAAATTTTATATGCAGTCAATACACTTGACAAATTTTAATTACAGAAATGTAAACAAATTAATATGCTATTAGTTCACATGAAGTTAAGTGAATTGTCCGAGACAGCTCTTACACGATTCCTATCACCTAACGTACTCTGACTTGATAAATAATGCCCAATAAATGCATTGCTGTCTCTTTAACCTTGTGTCCAGATATTTGGTAGCATGACCCATAATTTTCTCCATAAACACATCATGTACAGTGACAAATAATTTGCCTAATTCTCTTTTGAACAAACTTCAGATGTAATTACAGCTGACAACCTGGACAAAACAAAGGGAAGCAGGAACACCCCTGCTGCCCTCCTATATATTTGAATGAAGTCGAAACTGATGGTAACAACCAGGTCAGCATTTCAGGAGAGGGTCTGCAGAGCTCCAATTAAAACTA
Source organism: Castor canadensis (assembly GCF_047511655.1). NCBI lineage: Eukaryota > Metazoa > Chordata > Mammalia > Rodentia > Castoridae > Castor > Castor canadensis. The sequence continues at coordinate 112,398,256 of NC_133399.1, forward strand.
CTGTTAAGCTCAGAGCTACAGCGCCTCGTTTGATCGTGAAAAGTAAAACTTTAAAGTGGATAAGATGCTACAAATGGTTTTTATAGAATACATATAACATGTATTTAATAACCTCCTCTCTATGCAAATAACATGACCCTTCTTTGTTGCTTGCATACAAAGTGAAAAGTTTCCATGGGTGACTTCTGCAACCCTTTCCATGGGAGAAATCCTGTTTCTCAAAACTTGAGTTACTAAAAATACGTTTTAGGGAATATTTAGCATTTGCCCTCTCTCCTACATTGTAAATAACCATGATAATACCTAAGGAGCTCTGATACTTAAGGTTGCAATAACTCGTCCTAGCACGTATGTGTGGTAAGTGGCACTTATTAATGATGAGTACACCTGTGCTGTGAGGGAGAGGGAGACCCTGGAGGATGAGAACAGTAAAGAGACACAATCCTTCCACTTGCTATTTTGCTAGAGCAGAGGAAACAGGTAGCATTTAAAAATAATCCCTTCCTAGGAAAGGGCAGGTGGGGTTAGAGTTCCAGGTGAGAGGGTGGAGCTTAATCGATTCTATCAACAAAATATAAGCCTCATTCTTCTTAACTAGGGAGGCAAAAGTAAACTAATGAAAGGTGAAACTTAAAATGATGACTCTCAACAAGTTTCCCGGGAGACAGTCTTAGCAGCACACAGCTTAGGATGTAGGCTCCCCTGACCCCTGCTGGAACTGATCTCAGAAGTTGAGGATAGCAAAGACCTTCTGCTAAGATTGTTGTAGGCTGGTAAATTGGGTTATGAGAGTAAACTAGTAGAAATCAATGAACAATCATTGGATTTCTAGAAGAGCAGGCAGCAGATGTCTCCAGAGATGCTTGACACTGCTGATAAGGGAGAGTACACCTATACGACAATGAGTAATAAATATTAGCTTAACTATTTTACAGATTCCATCACGTTCTGAATTCCTTGAAATTTAATTGATCACTTTGATTCTAAATTCCATAAGCCAATACCTAGGTTTGAGTTTTCACTTGGTAAGTGCTGAAGAATTTGTCCAATAGATGTGGGAGGTAGAACTGTGCCCCTCCAAGCTGGGAGCTCCTTCTTTGTCACTTTCTAAACCATATCTTTAGAAAGACCAAGTGCAATGAGACAAAAGAAAACAAAGCATATCTCAAACTCTGAATTGCACCCACAGTGCTATTTTGATCCTTCTTGGCTTCTTGGTTTTAAAGTCATAGTACCCTTCAGGGTGTCAGCCTGTTGGACCTGAACAAAGCTAGTGGCTTGGCCACCCATGCCCTGGAGAGAGGCTCCTGAGATCTACATACACATTCCTGCTTCAAGCAAGGTCCTGAGCCATTTACGGAGTCCTGCCATCGTGCAATAAGGATGGGAATTGGCTTTGTACAGAAAGGGAGGGTATAGAGATTTGATGATAAGCACTAACATTTGGGGTACATCAAACCCAGCCGTAAGTGGCTGTCTATCAGTTATGGTTCAGTATCAAATTCTTATTTGATATCTGCTAAAAGTCAGGCTCTGAGAAAAGGAAAAAGCAAAATTCCAGAGCCCAGGGACCAAAGCTATTACTTTGGATCTCTTAAGTCTACAGCATACATTTGTTTTGTTAAAGTTTGGCCCTGGAAAGGTCATGGCTCAACCTTTTCTCTGCTGTGGACATGTTGGTTCTGCCTTCTCTTAAAGGGACCATCACATAGTTAGAAAGAAACCTGAATACAAAAGACGTGAGATATTCGATATTCTAATTTGAAACAATTTAGAGAAGTGAGTATCTTCATGTAAGTAAGATTATTTGGGATGTTTGACATGAAAAGTGAATTATTTTACAGCTACTTCATTTAGAGGCGTTTTACAAATTGGTTATGGTTCAGAATTCATCATTCCTCTAAATGTCATGAGGCTGGGAAGTTGTGAAAAGTTAGGAGGAAAAAAATCTTTCCAAAGTATGAAAGCTGTCCATGTTGCTTAGCAGAAGTAAGCACAGAGCAGAGAGGGGAGCCTGCTGAATTGGAAACCTCAGGTGCCCGGTGTGTCTGTCTGCTTCTCACTATAACCTGAGAAAAGCGTCTGTTTCTGAATCTGACTTTCCCATTAGAGATGACAATATTTCCTCTTCTTACCATAAAACAATGCTTTAAGGACAAAGTAGAATAAACCCTTGTATCTCATCACATCCTTTTCTGGGTATGCTTACACTTCTGCTTAAGCTGTAGGAAATAGTTTTCCACTGCTGAAACTATTCTGAAAATCAGGGATCTAGTCCAAATGCCATGGAGACAGGTAATCAGTAAAACAGGCCTTTGTAAAGTTGTTCTAACCAAAGTCTTCAAGGATTCTCTAGGGAAAGCAAGGATAACTACAGAAATCCCTCTCAAGTGGCACTCTTGCGATTCCTTCATTTGGGTGAACACTGAATTTCACTTCTCTTCAACAATTGACATAAAATATGAACAGTTTATATGTCGTGTTCATAGTGCCTAGCTGACTTTGGAAGAATGTAAGACTTTGGCAAAGGTGAACCCTTGGATTTTGTCTGTTTCAACCTGTCACCTTCTCTGCAATGCCAATCCGGGGCCTACTAAGGCCGCATCAGGTCCGAGAAAAGCATCTGTGACATCGCAGGGCACAAGGCCTGTGACTGGCTTAGAATGCAAGCCTGTAATGAGCCATAAGAGCCGGCTTGTTTGTGAGAAGCTGTGTTGATGTAACAGGGTCTTGGAAGAATGATGGGTGGAGAAGTGGGAGGAAAAGTGCAATTACTGGTACGCTGGCCTCAAGTTCAACATTCGGTGTTCTCTAAATTACAGATCAAGTGGTTTCTCAGATGTAAAGTTTACTTATGTAGATGTAAGTGTACCACGCACATATGCACACATATATACTGCTATTTATTTTAAAACTTTCAAAATGTACGTAGGACTTCAGTACTATTTTGCTTTGAGAAATAACCTGAAAATATTTCATTCAGCAACTGATCAAAAATGCCTACTTTACTGAATTTCTAAAGACATAGACCCCTTCAAATTTCTCTGATCTGAAGTTTGCTTCAGGTAGTTCTGGGCCCAGTGCCTCTTCTAAAAACACAAGATTAGAAATAGTGTAACATATGTGTACAACATAAAGCGTACCACCTGAAGAGTCGCTCTAAAATAAGCAGTAATTAAATGTTACCTTGGCAATGGTGGATGTTGCAATAGTGTTACTTGTAATAGAATTTGCCTCATACCACCACAATTTACATGGAGTTGCAGGGGTTGGTGAGCTCTCCCTCCTCTCATGGGACCAAGGGTGGATACCGGTCCCGCACTGTGGGAGCAGCTGTGATCTCTGCCCTCACGCTTGCTCCTTCCTACCTGCTCTCACGTGGGCGTCCATAGCACATCACTATACACCTGAGTTATGTCCCAGTCCCGTTAGGCACCATATGAGATCAGTATCCAAGCCACATGTTATTCATTTTTAATTTTTATTTAGGTTTACCAACTTAGTAAGTCAGACAGTGGCCATATTCAGTGAACGTCTGCTGAAACAAACAAAAAAGACCCATACATTTTACAGGTAATTAACCAAGGGCTTGCTCTTCCGGAGCCACTGGGTTACTTTGCCTGGGGAATTTTAGAGCACCTTGTACTTGGTGTTTCTCTTTTCTTTTTGTGTCAGAAGATAGGAAACTTACAGTAACATAAGCGTCCCATGTAATTAGCATTGGACCCAGTGTTTCCTCTGTTTAATTTTATTTCAGCATTTTATCTCATATGAATTTTGGAGGTTTCCTAAAATCTGATTGTTTTTAACAAGAGAAGGTATCACGTCTTTTGAAGTGATTATAAAGTTCACTTACAGTTATTAAACTCTAATCTAGTAGGATGGTGGTATACGGTACTAGGCACTCAGTATTGAGGTACGTGCTACAGGGGAGAGCAGTTTTATAAGAAGCAAAGAGTGCACTCCAAGACCAGAGGACTCAGACAAGACAGAGTGTCCACCTTGCCTCTGAGTAGCTCTAACAATCATCCATAGGAATTCACAGCTGGGGGAATCAGGTTCTGTGTGGAAGCAGCATGGTCTATGCTTTCCTCAATAAACCACAATCTAGTCTTTCTTAGTCTCGAAACTTCCTTCGTCCACAGGTGCAGTATATGCTATTGTGTCTTTATTTAGCTAGAAAACTCAGATAATGTAACTTGTTTAAAGTAAAGTCCTAGAAAAATGTCACAAAAGTTAAAAATTCACAGCGTACAGTTTTTGCCTTGCAATATAGACTGGAAGGCAAACATTTAGACATTTTAGAATGTCTCCATCTTCTGTTTGGAAGGGACGAAGGGGAATTAACTTTTTAAAACATGGATGTCTACTGTGTTTTCAGCACACTGTGATTCCTCATAATAAATAGGCTAGTTAAGGGGAGAACTAGAACCATAACAGGTGCCCTTATTGTCAGATCTAATCCACAAATCATTCACCTCTCTTCTCTAGAAGAAAAAGTACCATCTGCGAAGTGAAAGAAGAGTTGGGTGTAGTCGTGTGTGTTTGTAATCCCAGCAGTTTGGAGGCAGAGTCAGGAGGATATGATATTTAGTTTAATGCCATCCTGGACTGCAGAGCGAGTTTCCGGCCATGCTGGGCTACATAGTGAAGGCCCGTGTCAAGCAAACAAAATAAAACAAACATGAGCTGATTCCAGTACTCGCTATTGTGAATGGTGCTGCTATAAACATTAGTGGACACTCATAATCCCAGCATTTGGGAGGCTGAAGCTGGAGGATTACGAGTTTGGGAACAGCCTGAGCTATACAGTGAGACTTTGTCTCAAAAAGTGAACAAAGAAATGAAAGCATCAACCACTGCTAACCAAGTTCTCTTTGCAGTTTGCATGTGGCTTCCTCTGTGGAAAGCCAGAGTCATGGAATCTGTTCTGTACCAGAAGTTTTCAAATTGCCCTTATCCATGGGTAGACATTTTTGAAAGTCTCTCAAAATGCTCTAAAGATCTGCTACCATATGGAATATGCTACTGTTTACTTCCAGCTGACAAACTTACAGTTTCAACAAGGGTCAAATACATGACAACATTTGTGTTCAGTTCTCCAGCTGGTGGTTGTGCATTTTCAGTTTATAAAACATTTCTCAATATCCCTGTGTTTATTACTTTGACTCTTGAATGTTTGTTCAGGCCTCACCATGAGCACATAGCTATAATTTAATTCATACCTCAGGATGTCATTTTTAAATGTGAGCACATGACGATCATTTTGATGAAAAATGAAAAACAATCAGAAATATATAATACTGCATGTTTTCTCTCATACGTGAAGTCTAGATTTTAAAAAAGGACATTAACATAAAAGGAGGATTATTTTTAGGGTGGTGTTCCAGCAGGAGGTAGGAAAGAAGTTAAAGGAAATATGAGGAGGGGAGAATAAGATCAGAGTACATTGTATGTACCGGAGAAACAGTCATAATGAAAACCATTTGAAAATTTTGCAAGAAAGTGAGAACAGGATGACTGAGGGAAGGAGTGATAAGAGTCGTGTACTAGAGCTGGTGAGTTTGATCAGAGTACATCATATGCATCTGTGGGAAGTATCACAATGAAACCCTCTCATTTTGTGTACTAGTTAATGTACAGTAATAAAAATAATTTTTTTAAAAATGTATGGAAAAATCTACTAAGCTGTAGAAGAAAACGTATCAAAGAACACACAATAGAGTTGCTCAGTTGGAAAGTCATAAGCCAGCAAAGATGGAGGAGAAAACTAAATTAAAATGGACAATTCTGGGAGGAAGAGTAAGAAAGGATGCCCAATGTAGGCAGCAGGTGCCAAGCACGAGGCAGGCTCGTTAATGACAGGATGCTCCATTGGTGGAAAGTAGCTGGGAGAAAGTTGCAAGGACCAGGTCACCAGACCTGAAAGATGACATCATGTCATCATGCCCACTCAGGGGGATATAGCCTATTTTCTGAGGTCCTTAACTCATTAGGTGAGTCTTCGTGTAATGGTCAGGACAGTCCTGATGTGTAGGGTGACACTGTGCCTTCCTCTATGCAGGAAGGAAGTGTTTCCTGTGAGCTCATGCTCAATTCTGGGAAGTTAACTGTCATTGGAAAATGCCCAGTGTCTGAAGTTGGAGAGACATTCCTCACAAGAATCCTTGAAGAATGGAGAGTGTACTCAGGGATGCTCAACGTCTGTTCCTTCTGGTGTCTTTTCTGGGACATCCCCCAGGATGCCTCAGTGGGGCTTGCATGCTGACAATAGACAGCAACAAGTGGGCATGTGGCAATGCATTCAGTAAAAACAAGGAAAGTCTAAACGAACAACCTTGGTATACCTGTGGTTCTTCCTGCCATTTCCCTCAATGGTCTAAGCTTCAGACTGAGGTTCTCTGGCAGTCAGTGAGGTAGCCTGTTACACGGTGCATTTGTAGGCATGTCCCAGTGAAAAAGATAGCATGTTAACACACCAAATAAAGAAGGCAAGGATGCCAGCCATGTCTTCTGAGTCGGGCTTCCAAGGTATATGCAAACATTTGAGGATCTGTTGTTGTCAATGAGGGGAAAATTTACCAATTTAATATAAAGACTTTGTGAGAGCAAATAAGGGAGGAAAATTAATTTTTTTAGAACACTGGAGCTATGATTTATGAAATGTTAGATTGGCCTAAAAATTATCACCATTTTCCCAAATGCAGGAAACAGTTTTGATTTGTGTTTTTTAGTTGCACTATTAAAATTGTTTCATTGTATCTTACAATTCAGAATAATGTTGGAGGTAGTTTTTTCAGCCTTTTTGCTGTTTTACACTCATTTTTCCAGTGTTTCTGATCAAGTGTCTGTCTGAAAAGCTGCATCTTTTTGTATTCTTCTCCAAGTTACCTGAAGAAAAACCAGAGCATGAGTGTTTTTGTTTTTTAAATTATTTTTTTCATTGTTGCACTGGGTGGGCATACCTTGCAGCATTTACAAATATTCTTACAATATATCAAATATATCATTCTTTAATTCACCACATCCACAATTCTCCTTTATCTCCCCTTCTCCCATTCCTAGAATAGTTTCAACTGGTCTTTATTTTCCACTTACATGCATGTGTAGACAGTATTTTCCTGGCTCTAACAACTTTTCCATTTCTAGTAATTCATAAAATTACATATATGTGTACATATATAAGAATTTCATCCTCTCAGATTAGATGCTAGGCCTGAAAAGTCTCTCTTCCTAAGGGTAATACGCATAAGTAAATTTCAGGATACAGTTTTATGATTCTGAAATGCCAAGATGGTTGGGCATATCCTCTTGTATTGGTCTGAGAATGATAATTAAATTGCCTTCTGTGTGTCAGGTAATGTGTTCATGTTTTTCTGATACGGAGCCATTTCAAAGGTAATTTTAAAGGAAGGATGCTGCAGAAATGTAATTGTAACAGCACACACACAGTTAAGGGGACATTGGGAATATGGCTTATCTCTAAAAAGTGAGCAGCAATAGCCCTTCATTGCTTTCCAAATTTGTGTGTGCAAGTGTGGTACACTAACATCCACACGTGGCCTGTGCACTTAGCTGTCCGCCACATGGACTGTGGCCATGGTAATTTCAAAATTTGATTTAGTTTTCTAACCTTTGAAATGAAGGCACATGGTGGGATGAGGCATGGTCGGTGCTGTTTCTTAGTTATCATTAGGAATTAAGCATTCGTAATAAATGATTCATTTTGTGAAAGGTAAAATCCCATATTCATTTTTCCAAAGATGAGAAAAAAATGAAGAAGTCCTTAACTTGCCACATAACAGATAAAAATGGGAACTTGGCCCTGACTGCTTCAAGCTCCTCCCTGATCTGTAAGCATTGCAAAATGAAGCCTACTGTCTGCAAGTGACTTAAGTTTCCTTTTGCTTAATTCCACAGTCCTAAGCTATTTTTTTATCCTTTCACCGTAACAATATTTTTGAAGGATCATTACAAAATGTTCTATAAAAGATCTTTACGAAAATGTTCTAAAAAAGTACAAAGCATTAGCTGTGTGGAGGTGGTTGCTGCTTCAGGAAGGGCTGGATTTCATCTCAGCTTTTTCCTCACATTTTCTCTGTCACTCTTTCCAGAGATACTAGCATATCTGTATGAATGATCTCAAAATCTTGAGTGACCAACTTTTGAGTACTATTCACACAAGACTCGTGGATCTCACAGACATCTCAGGGCACAGTAATGGTTCAGATTCTAAACACTTGAGCAGGTGAGGTCCCATGGCTGTCTTCCAGAGACAGGAAGCCTGACGTCTTCATTTCCTATTTAATATCTCCAAATAAAGGCAAGAAATTGAAATGTAATTCATGTGTCTTATAGTTCTCAAGGTTCTGTCATTTTCTTTATTAAAAATATCAATGAAAGCTGTTGAAAAATGATTGGTGGGAGGTAAAGGGGTAAGTGGGAGTATTCTGAGGGATTGAACAGACCAAAGTAAAGCACACACAGTGGAATACATTGAAACACCCCTTTGACCATCAACTCAAATATTAATAATGGGGGCAAAGTAAATAATGTACAATATAAGTCTAATCAGATTTGTTACTATGTATCCCCTCCATATAATGATTATATCCTACTGAAAAATTTATAGTAAAAAATACCAACTAGGGAGTCTTTGCTCCCATTTCTTGCATTTGGGCAGAAAATATTTCCCTGTCTATCCCTCTTGCCTATACTTTCCCCTGTTAAACTAGAATAAATCCTTCCTAAAACTTAAAAAAATAAGTGTTAACTTCACACAGAAATGCTATTAACCAAAATAAGAAACTTGGAATGACATTGATTTTTTTCACCATATTTTACTGTTTAAAACAGTTTATTAAAAATTTGGTGAGCTGTACCAAATTTCAAAATTGGCACCATTCATTGACAAGAGAAGAAACCTACAGGTCATCAGGAACTAGTAGCCTCCATCTAAGAAACTTGCCTCTACTTCTTAATCCAGGGATTTATGTCATAGAGGAGTGGAAAGGAAATGAGGATATGAGTCCTTACTTGAATGTGCCTTGACAAGGGAGTTACCCTAGATAAAATAACTAGTATGCCAGCAGTGCACCTGAGGCTGCCCACTGGGCAGTGACATATATTGGTGTGTGCATATCCCCCTCCCTCCTGCACCGTCAAGCATCCCTTGTCCTGTTCCTAAGAGTTCCCGAGCAGGGCCTCCTTCCAGAGGTCCCTGTTGTGTCTCAATGACCCCTGAGCTTGTCTGTTGCCATATCCTGTGGGCTCACTGTTCCTCCTCCCCTGAAAACCTGCATCCACAGAGCTAGGAGAGATGCCTCAGGTGCTGTGCAGTTGAGAATGGAGAGAGAGAGATTTAATGTTCTTATGAGACATTGTTGCATAACTCCATGCTGATAACTTAGTTTCTGTTTTATTTTCTATAAAATAAAATGTTGCCCCCAACTTTATTGTCACATCATTGACAAAACTGAATCTATTTAAGGATTTGATTTGGTGATTTTGATATGTGAAATGTACATCACCAAAACAGAGCCACTAAACACCTTTGTGATGTCACAGTTACCATATCTTTCCTTCCTCTCTCTGTACTTCCATCCCTCCCCCTTCCTTCCCTCCTCCCTTCTTTCTTCCCTTCTCCCTTTCTTCTTTCTTCCTCCTCCCTTCCTTCCTCTTTCCTTCCTTCCTTTCTTCCTTCCTTCCTTCCTTCCTTCCTTCCTTCCTTCCTTCCTTCCTTCCTTCCTTCCTTCCTTCCTTCTGTCCTATTAGACTATGATGAACTCTCTAAAACAACATAGAACTATGAAGTACTATTAACTAGTCACATTGCTCTACATTGGAACTCCACATTTATGTCCTAAATAAACCTTTATATGCTGACTGATATCCCTACACTTCCCCTTCTACAACCCCCAGAACCCACCCTCCTATTCTGCTTCTATGGGCTTGACTATGACAAGGTACTTTTCACATTCCCACAAAAGAAAGGGGACTGCTATATATTGCTGATTTCATGTAGCAGCATATTTCATGTTTTGGAGAGTTGAAGTGCTCCCTGCTTGGAAGCAGAGAGACCATGCAATGTCAGAGAAACTGCAAACCTAACAATACTAAATCAAACGTGGAAGGTGTCAACATGGTGAGGACCACTCCAGTCTGCCTGGGCTTGGTAATTACTACCTGACATCTGCCTGTCAAAGTCCAAAACATACAGAACAGTGAAGAAAAGGAACCAAAGTCTTTGATTCTTTCTATCACTGTGCCTGGTACAGAGACCACCTACAGTCTATCTGGCATGGTTCACTTCCTGCTCTACCAGTAGTGTTTGTGGAGGAAGGGAGACCCTCTTCCAAATCCTTTGAGTTTGCTTTTTTCTCAGCCATCTGTAAACTCATCCACATGGACACCTTCTCACTGCACTATCTTCACCTCCACAGAAAGCACTGCTTGCACTTGGCAGACTGCTCACGTTTAGCTTCAGGTGCAATGAAAATGGAATCTGTGTGCATTATTTTCTCAACAGCCTGATAAGGAAGAGGCCATTTGGTAAGAACACTGATTTGTTAAACACAGACTAGCAGAAACATCTGAACTCGTAGTTGAACCTATGCCTACTGATTTGGTAGTGTGCTGCTTCTGCAATAAATACTGTTAGTTTATCTCTGCTGTTTAGATAACCAGAACAATTTTCAACATTTCATACAGGGCTTTTTTCCTCTTATGCAGGTAGATAAAATACATACATGCATGACAATTATAGAACATGTACACACTTTTCTAGATGCACTGTACACATATATGTAATATGCAGCTTTTATTTTTGCAGTAATAGGGAGTGAACTCAGGGCCTCACGGTTATGCACCTTTTCTTAAAGCATGATTGGTCATTTCAACACTCTTCCACACATACATTATCATCCTGAGTTTGCATAAGGGGATTAAGAAGGTATGCACAGCAGACTGCTTTAATTTGGATCCCTGGCTTGTTATAACATGTTGGTGTTACCATGGAAACATGGAAAGATGGGCTGTGCTACCCAAATTTGCAGGATCTCCAGGATGCTTAGAATGTTTGCATCTCAAGACCAGCTCAGAAAATCTCCATGGTGGGAACAGGGCCTGTTCTGTCTGCTAAACCATGGTGACGTGTGCTCGCCCATCCAGATTACCGTAGGTGCAATCACCAAGTAAAGATAATGAAGAGTCAGGTAGTTGGGGATTAGAAAGTCATAAGAGTATTATCAACCATTACTGCTGGATAACACCTCCTTTGTTCTTCTATAGATGTGCTTATTAAATCAAGTGAATGGATCAACTGAACAGAGACGTGGACACATCTCTGAAAGTTTTAATAACCGTTAATCCTCCCCAACTTCCTGACTCTAATTTGTTTAGACATCACGCTCACTAATCCTAGACTGTGTTGCTTTAAGACATACTTCTAGGGCATGTGAGACATCCCCAAATAGTTTTCATGAGGTCATGTTTTGCTGGGCAGAAAAAGTACCATGGAAGCTCAGCATTTTCCTCCGAATCACAGGGAGGTAAAGCCAAGCATTTACTTCCCTGTGCTTGTTTTTTAGAGCGGGGGCACTCTTGATGTGCACATCAGTCTCAGCTATTATCCCCAAGAATGTTGCTCCCTAACCTTCATGATCCATCTTTTTATCAATCAGTCCCCCTACACTTTGAGTTCAAGGCCCTCAGCACTAAATTATTCCCCAAAATAGAGAATATGCAACTCAGAAATGGATGTGAACAGCTCTCACCTAGTGGTATGATTGATTGGTTAATATATTTGAGCCTGAAATATGCCCATATGACACACCACTTCTTTCTAAAAAATACTGGAAAACAGTTATGTAATTATGAGCACCATGGAAACTTGCTTCATTGCAGATTTGGACCCAAATATAGATGATCAACGCCTACCAATTCAGAATGCTTAGATAGGACTTGTTACCTAGGCAACGATGTATTGGAAATGAGATGTCTGCATTCTCTCACATTTCTTTCCCAAATTTTACCTTTTACGTTGCCTTAGAGTATGGATTTTAAAGCTGAATACATAATTTTCTGAAAAATAGCATGATGATGGCAATTTTAAGAACTAGCAGCATGAAATAAATGCTTCAAGCACAGCTTAGATCCTCCCAGACTCACAAATCCATCATCTCCAGTTTCCCTTCCAATTGTAGACAAATATATTTGTTCATAGTGAAGACCAAACATAGGACAAAACAATTAACATCCAAGGCATTTAGTCTAGAAGTAGAAAAGTCAAATTTTCAACGTTCCATTTGTAAGCAGCAGTGACTGTATTGAGTAGCACACCCAAAGTTTCAGGATGACACTGGTTACTTGAACAAGGTTTAAATAAAGTGGAGGTGATCTTGGAGCTTTTGTTAAAACTTCCCTCCTCTGGATATGCATTCCAGGTGCTTCACTGCCTCCTTACCTCCTTTTTGACCCAAAGCCCAAAGACAGTCCTGCCAGAAAACACATTGTACTCTGTTCCCTTTTCCTGTCAATAAAACAGGACTGTTGATCACTTTCTCTTGAGTCTAGTCATCTATGTTTCCAATGCATTCGCCTCAAAACTCTCCTCAAGGCTGGGATGAGGTTGATGGGCTCCTCTGTCCCTTACAAAAGGACATGGGGAAGAACAGTCTTCACACAGTTTGCTTCTGACTATTGCCTAAAGAGTGAACTCTTCAATCTATCTGGAAATTGCTTAAGGCAAAAAATTAATGATTTCTCTGGGGATTCAAATTTGTCATGGTTGAGTCCCCTTTGTCATTGTTTCAAAATTATTTTAACACATGCTGTATGAATCCAGGCTGAAATTGGGGTTGCTTCAACCTTGAGTCCGGTCCCTCAGCTGACTCTGCTGAGCTGCTCTCACTCTGACGTTGAGCCAGGTGGACCCTGATAAATGGGTTACATGAGTCTAAAGAGGATACTGCAGGTGTATCCTGCACAACAGGTACATTATAAATGAAGTATTAATAGCTTCTAATAAAATTGCAATTTATTTTCAAATCTTCCAATCATAAAGAAGCCATAAGACGTTAATAAGAAGTTAAAAGATGTTGCTATGGAAACGGCATTTCCCATGGAGACGTCCCTGACATATTATCTTCATCCTTTCCAGGAACTTGAAGTCTCTGCTCTTGTGTTTTAATATTACATTTTCCTTTCCAGGGAACATGCAAATCATAAAGTGATCATGGTTTTCCATTTATTTTATCCAACACAAAGCCCTGGTCAAATGTATCTTAAAGAATCTGAGATACCATAATCAGGAAATTTTAGTCTTTCTTAGCATTCGCCATGCTAACACACTAATTCTCTCAGAGTTCCTCATTTTCTCAACCTTGCATCCTATCACCTCTCCTGTTCTCAACCTCCCTCACTCAGCCTGGAAACTCTTTTGGCAACCAAGTCAAACATAGAATATTGAGACTGTTTCTGTACACGGGCAGGTCCCCATTGTCCAAGATTCCCACCTGTCCTCAGCACTAAGAAGTAAAGTTACTGATGAAATAGTCTGTAAATTGTTAGCGTGCAGGAGAAACAGTGAAGCCTTATAAATTTAAGCTCTGTTACTTGGCTCTCGAATTGTGTTCCAGGGCTGCTTCGTGCAGCTGAGTCAGACAGCCGGCTCTCATTTCCATGAAAGAAAGCAGGGCCCAGATTAGCACAGGGCATGACAAGATGAAAAATAGATTCATTATTTGACCAGCTGATGAGTCTGCCAGTATGGCTTGTGAATTTAAATCAAAAAATGGTAAAATTGAAAGGGTTTGAAGTAGTTATCGACTCTCTACTTTTTGTCTCTAAGCAAGACCATAACTAAATTATTTCCTATGGAGTATTGCCTGTGGTATTCTTGCAGCTCCCCCTTGAAGAAGATAAAGCCTGGCTCAGGAATTCATTTTTGTAGCCGATAACATTTGTAGTTAGAAAACCGTTCTTCCTCAGAGATAAGCTCTTTGGTCCACTCTTAGGACCGCCCCCCCCCACCACCTAAGGAGCAGTTTCTGATAGATGTGAAATTGTGCATTAATTGAACCCACAGACTCCTTTTTCAGAGTCCGAAAGCATTTGTAAGCATCCCCTGCATTTCCCATACCTCTGTGCTGGCAGGACACTGCTAGCAACTTGTTCATAGCCCTCGGTTTTCAATCTGAGAAGTCTTTCCACAGGGATGCACTAAGCCTGCAATAATTTCTCCTTTAAAAACATGAAGCAAACCTAAGTCTTGAAGTCAATGTCAGAGTCATTTCAACATAAAAGTAGTACAAATCTGATTTAGTAGGTTTAATACTCAGTTGTTGATTAGCAGGAAGAAGTTAAGAAGCCCACCTGGATGAGGAGAATGGAATAGTAGCTTCTGACTATATCCAGTCATACATTTATGATAGCTAATTAATGTACTGGATTTAAGCTTTTAGTTAGTTGCCCTTGTTCTATTGTGAGGCTAGAATAAACTAGATTAACTCAAAGGGCTTTGATGATGTAAGATGAAACACCTGGAGATGGGTTTGCCATGAACCTGAGAGAAAGGAGCTTCAAGGTCTCTACACATGGCTCTGGCAAAGCTTCCAGTGTCCACAAAAGACCCATACTTTTGTACAATTATTTAAAAGGGCACAGAAATTACTAAATTAAGGTAAATGTGGAGCTAACTTTATTTAAATATTGGATTTATTCACCTAACCCACCTATTTATCCAACTATTGATACTCAGTTTTGGAAGCATGAAAGATTTTATATTATATGTATATATATATATATAATATTTATATATCTCCTTATGATATTGCAATGAATGATTTGTATAAAAAAATCAGGTAGCTGTTAAATTAATTGTATGCAAAATTCTACATAAAAATGCACATATCAAAGGAAGGAATACAGTGGTTTTTTGTGGATGTCAACGCTTTATGTAACTTTTCTCATTTAACCTTAGGACATTGCCATTTGCTAGGATTATGCTGAGAGAAGTGTGATTTAAGGAGGTTTATTAGAGAATAAACCATTTGGTGATGGGATCATTCTGCCTATTTCTCCTTTCAATGCTTTTACTAAGTAACACAAAGTTTTGTGATTCCCTTATTACTTTGGTGACTGAAAATGCATTGACCCAGGGTGGGAGCTGTATCAGACCCCAGTCCCAAATACAGGCCATGCTACTGGCCTATACCACATTGATGTCGGACACATGAGTGCCCGATGTAAAAGAATGGGAATGCTTACAAAGAAAGGTCTGTAAGAATAATTTCCTGTGAGTGAGCTTATTAGTCCAGAATGACCTTTGCAATGTACGTAACTTGCTTTCCAAAGAATTCTGAGTCTGAAGAATTGATATGCCTCACATGTACGTCATAGTTAAAACTTACTGTTTCAAAATAATGCTAGGATCTGAATATTAATTATCCTAGAATGAACACAAATAGAAGTGTACATTCCCTTACAGTTCCTGCCAGCAGAAGAATCTAGATTTGAAATAGGGGCTGAAATAGCAACACATTCTGAAAACAAATGGTCTATTGACCAGAGGAGTGGGGTGAAATGAGCTAGCTACAGCATGGAACAAGGGTCAGTTGCTCCATAAACGGGGAGAAACTTTGATGTTAATGGCAGAGAAAAGTAGCAAGGAGGAAGTAAGTGCTCAGTGCCACGTTTGTTGAGCTTTATTGGGCACCAGAGTTTTCTCTCTGTGGGCAGAAATCCCTTTCTTGAGGTAACTGCCCAGAACAAGTGTTTGAGAGTTACAACGACAGTGGTCACCACAGTGTCAACCACATAGTTCTACTGTCAGACGTCTCCTGCCGTGACCCCTGATAGCCCTCTGGCAGAAAATCAGGTCTGGGATGTCATGTGGGCCAAACTTCAGTTTATAACTGCACATTTTGTAAACAGGGTTAAAGCCAGTAATTCTTAAAAGTAAAAATATCAAAGTGGGAGCTTTCATTAACTTTAGCCACTGCACCTTAGAACCTTTGTGTATGTTATTGTATGTGATGGAAACTAAGTACCTCTGCCTGCATATATGATTTTAATACAAAGTGTGCTGTTGGAAATAAGCTCCACTTACCTGCTAACTCATCCTGACCTCCAGTGGGCACTGTGCAGAGCCTGCCTCTCAGCCTGGAATGTCCCCTACTTGGCCCATTGTGGATGCAATTACCAAGTTCCTTAGGGTAACATTTAGACCCTAGGAAGCTGACACAGCCTCATTCCATACTGTGTCTTAGTGACAACCTGTGCTACAAACACAAGAGTTGAAATGGAGAGTGCACATACACTGATTTTCCTGTGTGACACAGCCAATGCATATAGTGTGTTTGTGTGTGTACTCCTCAATTAAAACGACTGCATGATTTTCCATGACACTAAGCACTGTCTAGAAAGCATCACAATGTGCTTATTGAGTCTGGATCAGGCAGCACATAAGTGTATCTGTGTTTCCATGACTTAATGTCTAGATGTCTACACCCAGCTCAGATGTCAACATCAACTGGGTGGGTGCTTGGGAGTTGTTTTGTGAGGAGAAACTGTGGGTCACATTGCCAGGCACAGTTTTGTTGTTAGGGCTCAGTTGCTCTGACTAACCCTGTAGACCTTTCTAAAGAGGCTGTTTGGGTGGAAGGTAAGTCCTCTTACATAAAATCCTATCTCGGTTTGGAATTTAGCAAAAGTCTTACAGCTACACCCAGATCCACTAATGTAACAGTGCTGACTGAGTTAACCAGAGCACACTTAAATGAAAAGACCAAACAGAACAGAAAACATTTTCACACCATTTCCTAGTGGTTGGTGAACCATTTATGGAGCCACTAGGACTTACTAGGTCATAGAACTGAGGTCATGAAGGAGGCTTGAATCTGGGAACATGCATGCCAGGTGGTGACTTAATGGAAGGAAGGGGCTGAAGGAGTGAATTAGTTGCTGAGGAAACTGGCAACTCTCTGAGCTCTCTGGTGCTCTCTGTGAAGCACCTGATTATAGACATTATTGCATTTGGCAATGGGAAGGAAATCCTCCATTTTACAAATAAAGACTCAGGACTCATGAGAGGAGAGATACAATTTCCACTCAAGGACTGTTTTCAGCAGTTTCTTCAGGCAAGACCGCCTTCCAAGTCAGCCAGTGGACTGAATGCAACAAGCTCCCATCTTGTGTGGGTCTTTCTGGATCTTTCCCATTAATGGACATTGTGGGGAAATCCATTTGCTCTCACTGCATTTGCATTTAGATCAGGGCTCCTAAATATATTTGTAACGATGACAATAACCATGCAACATGGTGAGAACTAATGTGTGCTCTCTGTGCTCACTCTGTATGAAGGAGGACTTTACTCCATCTCATGAAATGACAGCAGTTTCTATCACAGAATAGGACTAACCAATTTGCAAGAGGAGGAACCTCACCCAGTGTAGACTACAGGTGTGTGTGGGAGGACCCCGGAGCCTATACCAGGAGCACTTTGCGTGTTTTCTCCCAGAACGATATATATTCAACAAGATCTAAGAGGCTCTCTCTTAGAGGTCGCCCTTCAGCTTGGCTTTGATGGAGTCATGGCCAGTATCATTTGGTAGGGTATGACTTCTGCTGCATTCAAAGTCCTGGCCGAGGTGACATCCTGCCTCGCAGAGGGGTTTCCTGGAGGACTGCTTATCTTCAATCATGTGTCATTGGATTTCACCTGCTATTTTCATATCTTCTAGACATAGTTCTAGCCTGAAAAAAGTAGTCTTTTCATGAAACACTCTTGACATTTAAAATTGTCACCGTGCGGGGATAAGAAGCATGGTTTTCTGCTAAGCTCTTGTTCAGACACATTCACCTTGAAACCACAGGCTTGGGGCTTAGAGTTCTCTCTTTAAAAAAATTCTTATAAAGAAATCTGTGATGAGAAAGTATTTTTTACAAGTCACTGGGTTATCTTTCTCAAAAATATACTTTTGGGTAGACCAACCAGTAAGTAGAGAGTTGGAAAAAACACATTTGATTATGCAAATAAGGTTTGCTAAAATCATCAACTTTGTACACATAAAGCTTAATTTTGAGCTTGAAAATTTACCACATAAAATCATACATATATCTAAGAGTCATGTTTCACACAGAAATGCTATATAATACATTTTCATGTGCCCAGAAATTAATATTCTTCCAAGGCTGCTGAACAGCCACAAGGAGAACAGTACATGCCTCTGGGTGCCTGATGATCCCTGCATCAGTGTGCATGTGAGTATCATATCATGGAAGAAGGGTATTTCTGGAGGAAAAATTAGCAGATGGCAAGAGAAGAGCCCATCATTTTCTTGGGCCCCGTTTCGATGACTGGAGCACTCTGTTTTTTTGTATTCTGTCCTCACCTGCTACTCGGGAACAGTCCATGGTACCAACCTGTCACAAGGCAGAAATTGTTAATTTCAGCGCAATACTGTCATCGTCTTTGTTCACTCAGTTATCCAAATGTGGAGCAGAGCTGAAATAGCACCTCTGAGCCAGCTTTGGAGTCTGGCCTTGACCATTGGCTGTGAGCTGTGGAAACACAGTGGCCCATGCTACCCTTCAGAGAGAGCTGGACTTATTCTCTCCCAAACATGATTGTATCAGTCCACAGTTGGATTTGCACTTTTACTCAAGCAACTGTACCTTTTCATGACAACTTTGAAGGAGAAGGGTACACATATTTTGACAAAATTAAAAACAGATGACTCGTATCAATCAGAATGGGTTGGAGACTTTCAAGGATAATCACTGTGTGAGGTTCAAGTTGCTAAACTCTTAAGCTCCGTGTTATATTTTTTAGCATAAGTTTTGTTATAATGAGTAATTCTTTGCCTGGAAGGAAAGTGCTGGGAGTCAAGAGCAGAAGCATTTCCTGGGATGGTCTGGTGTAGGATTGGAGCTGGTTAATATTTGGCAAGGTCAACGGAACTCTTTAGGAAAGCAAGTAGTTTCCTTAGGACCTAATCAGGGGGTCTGAGCAGTCACTTTAAACTCTATTGATTGTAACTTGTGTTTCATAGGCAAAGAAAAGTCAGTCACCACCAAGAATTTTTTTTCTTGTTCTCCCCTATCACATAGCTGCCGCTTTAATTCTCACTCCTGTGAGAATTACACAAGTACTAGTGAGATCGAATCACATTAACGTATGTTTGAAATTCAAGCAGAACCACAAGAGGCTGACCAAATTCTCCTTTTCAGAAACCAACATGTCTTTTCAAGTTCCTGACAGACAACTACCCAGTAAAACTTCTAGGTACTGTTAACTAAGGAGAATATTGAGGAAGGAATTAGCTTTTATTTGGGAAGCAAAGAATTGTAACAGGGGTGCTCTGAAACAGGGCCCTCAGTTGTGTCCTGGAAGGCACACGGGACGGGGCTTTATCAGGAATTTGCACAGTTCTTTAGCTGGTAGAGGGGCTGAATCACTAACCCATTCTGAATGGTTAGTTAATTAGGTACTCCCTGTGAGAGATGCCAAAGTTCAGTTGATACCGACTTCAATGGCTCACCCAAGACTCCTGCAGGATTCTGTGGTTTGACCTTTAGCACAGACGAAGGCAATGCTCTCGCGTGGCCCCAGCTCCACTTCTTTTGTGTGTTCTGTGTAATTAATGCCGGTTGAAGGAAGTCTGAGGAGAGCTTTCCCATCCTTAAGGTCAGTGCACTTGCATGGTAGGGTGAGTTGTTGATTTTGTTGAGTGCTCCTTCCCTTGAAATGATGTGTGATGACAGCGGAGGGGACCTTTGTGTGGGAGCATACGCCCCGCAGAGCAATGCTTGCCGGGTGACACCTGGGCTGCCCAGGAGGGTGGGGGCTGCAGTAATCTTGTCAGGAAAGATTTTCTGGTTTATTTTTCTCAGGCACAGAATGTGGGGGGGTGGTTTGGTATTTGACCAGGCTAGGTTGAGAATATTGCTGACTTTCATCTTGTCATTATTATACAGATACATTTTGAAGAATAGTAAAGGTGAATTAAAAAAAAAAAGCAGTGTACAGATGGGCAAGGTAAAAGGCTAGAAGCTGTAGCAGAGTGTCCTGGTATCTTACATCTGGTTCCTAAGACAAATAGCTGCATAAGTGAACTCACTCTAAGAGACTGCACTTCCATAGAAAGGCTTTGCGAGAGGAGCCGAAGGTCCTGTGCCAGGGAAAATCTAGGAAGAAGGGATGTGAAGTGCACCTGAACAGATGATCAGACCTTCAAGGGCAGGTATGCAAGGAAAATGATGGGAGGCTTGAGGATACTGCCTAGGGAAAAAGGTGAAAGCAGACAGGTACATGCTTGCAATCTGCAGAAAATGCATGGAAGGTTTGGACAGTCATAGACAAGCAAAGTATTATGGGATGGGTGGGCCACAAAATAATGACCTTCAAAATTCAAAGTCATTACTGAAACCACACCTGACACCAAGCCCTGGCATGTCAGTTCCTGCAATGGCAGAGCCCGCATGGTTTGTTGCATTTGAAGTCAGTGCATAGGAGGGCTGGCCCCAGTACTCACGGCTTGACTGCATCAGGTGTTTGTCAAGGAGAACTTGCAGATTGCATGGCTGCATTGCTCCATTTTGTTTGAGCATTTGTGTATTCATGTAGAGTGTTAAATGGGGTGAAATGTTGTGCTGTAATAGAAGTAGTATATTTTCTTTCAGTGGTTTAGCATTGTGTTTTTGTTTGTGTTGTATGTATCTTACAACAAATAAGACTTAAATCATTTGTATTTCAGAATCTTCAAAATTTTTACTCACCATTAGGGGCACGACATAAATGATGCTTTTGGTATAAGACCAGCTGGGAAGCCATGTATGCTGTAGACTAGATACAGGACCTGGGTCAACTTACCATGTGTGAAAATTCTCGAGGGACTTGATCAATACCTCCACTTAGAAAGGAAAGCTGATATCGGAAGTTCAAGAGGCATAAGAAATGTGAAAGTGACTATCAGAGTAGAGAGATTTTGTCATGAATTCGAGAAGCCCTTGGGGGAGAAAATCAAGTGGAAATGAAACACTGCAGAATATTCACAAAGAAACAGCAGCAAGAGCCTTTTATGAGCTTTGATTATAATTATTCTACCAAGAATTGCTTAAATTTCTAAAACAACAGAGGCATTTTAAATTTCTTTTCAAGAGAACACTATATCAAATTTCTAGAATAAACCTAGATTACTTTCTCCAACAAGACAACATAGCAAGGGCAACAATGCAGAGTTAGTGGGACCAGGGCTGGCAGCACCTGTGAGTAGGAAGAGCCTGGAGTTAACATAATTAAAAGATGGCAGGTGATGTTGTGCTTGGTAAACACACTAGAGGTAATTCTAAACAAAGTAATTATTTACAAATAGAGGGAAAAAAAGAACAACAGCTTATATTTGTAGAAGTCTTTCAACTTTTATCTTTTAACAAAAATGTCAATACCTGAGAAATCAAAACTGTTCAAAAAGTAGAAATGATTAATAAAAAGAGATCATTCTTTCAGGTCTTATGGACACTGAGTGAGCAAGAAATGTTTGTTCTCATAAGTGGCTTAGCTGAGGTGTGGACGGGAATCTGTGCCATAAAGTGAACGTGACATAGGGAAAGTCATATAGTTTATGCTGAGCACCAGCTTAGTTACTGCCTGCTATGTGACCTTGAGTAAGACTGTCAGCATCTTGAATGTTTATTTCTTCATGAATCAATGAACATATGACTTCTGTTTCATAGTTACTTTTACCTATTGCAAACAAAATACACGCACCATGGAGTATTCAGCCTAGGACGCAGCCCACAGTCAATAACTGTTGCTAGGTAACTTATTCTTTCCCGGGAGGATGCAGCTTGCCAGTAAATATTACAGCAAGAGTTTATTCAACACCTCGGTCACAGCAAAATATGTTCTATGTGGGGTAAAAGCAGTGAGGGGCATGGAGTAAAAAGGAAAGTCTAAAGAGAAATTCATAAAATGTTCCAGTGTTCCAGTCAAACCTTACCTGCCTTTGTATTTGTAGAAGACATTTTAACAGGAGGAAAAGTTGAATTTGACCATTGTATTAAAAAACTTCGTGTCCCTATCAAAATTTTTTCACTCCTCTGTCATTCATTTGACATTTCTTTTACCTGTGTCTAAATAAAAACTATCAGGATAATTGCTGTGTGTGGTGTGTAGTGTGTGTGTGTGTGTGTATGTGTGTAGTATGTGTGTGTATGTGTGTGTGTATGTGTGTATGTGTGTGGTATGTGTGTGTGTGTATGTGTGTGTGTATGTGTGTGTGTATGTGTGTATGTGTGTGGTATGTGTATGTGTGTGTGTGCGTGTGTGTGTGTGGTATGTGGTGTGTAGTATGTATGTGTGTGGCATGTGTGTGTATGCGTGTGTGTATGTGTGTGGTATGTGTGTGTGTGTGTGTGTGTGTGTATGTCTGATTTTGCAAGGTCTCTGCAGTGTGAGGGACAGTGATGAATACTGCACAGGAAAACTAGCCTGTCGTTTGCATCACCCGGCACTCACCACACCAGCGATGCCGAAGCACAGGGAGTGACATGGCAGTAGGTACCAACAGGCTGCAACCTGGAGGCTGGGAACAATCCAGCTGATTATGGCAATGCTCTGTAATTTGTGCAATGAAACACATCAGCAGAGTTTTTCCATTTTCATTAACCTTCCTTTTAACTCCCTGCCTATTTTTATTCTCTTTTAAAATTGTTCTTGAAAAGGAAGGAGACAAAAATTGCAAAAAAAGAAAAAGATTTAAAGCACAAATGATTCCGAGATGACATTTGCATTAAAGACCAGCAAAGATTAAGTTCGATGCCACTCTTACAGATATGTAATGTGGTATTTCTGGATCGCATGCACAATGCTGAATGGAACTGTTAGCTGATAAGTGCTGGTGCTGGCTGTGGGTGATAACAGATGTGACAGCTGGAGCCTCCTCTGTGGGAATGTGCTGCTTGCATCTTTTATTTGAAAGTTTCTGCTCTGCTGGGGTCCACACTATTGGCCTTTCTCTGCTTTTTCTTTCTTCTTCCCACACTTTCATTCCTTTATCTACTCCTTTTCTTCTCTCTCCTCTCTCTGCATTTCAAAAGCAGACACGCCTGAAGGGTGCAGCTCCTCATGCCTCACTTCTCCCTATGCACTACACATTTAGAGAAAAAATCTTCACCAGACCCTCAGGTCCTGCCCTCACATTCTCAATGACGGTTACCTACGATGAACGCTTCATCTTCCCGAGTACAGACATGTGTTTTTCATTCAATCTTTGAGCAAAGGTTTAGCAAATCCTTTTATTTGCTGTATTTCCTGTGGCCTCCTACTCTTTTCAGGAAAGAAAGAACTTTGGAATTGCTCACAACCTTCACTTTTCTTCATGTGCACTTCTGACTTCTCTCCAGCTAGTGTCTCTCCCATCTCGTCCTCTCTCCTGCCTCCTCCAGTCCGTGTCAGGTGTGTATGCAGCCCTGGCCTCCTGTGCAGTAGCTTCCTGACTGTTTATTTCAGCATGTCCATCTACCTTAGAAATCCTTGCACCTCAGACACACGCATACATCTTAGTGCAAATCTTCAGCATATCTCTCGTCAGGTATTTCTCTCATCTTGGTATTTCTGCCTGAAATACCAAGTCCTGTATTCCCAAAGGATGTCCTCCCCACCCCACACCATGGCCACGTCTGTGATGCATGCACATCACTTGCCACCTTCTGTCATTTTAGGCCCAGGGTTCTCGAGGTGATGTCCCTACCACTGGCCTCAGCATCACTGGTGGACTTGAGCAATCCAAACTCCCTCACCAACTCTGAAGATGCATTTCGGAAACATGGAGGGGCTTACCAAATGCCCTTTGTTAGATTCTGATGATAAGGTTCCAGTTAGGGAACCTTATCTTAGGCTCATAAACTTTGTTCTAAAGTTACCAATTACCAACCACCAACCAGGTGACAGAAACTTCTGTATTGCAATTGTGAACACAAAGTTGCTCTGGCTTATCAAAGTCTGCATATAAGTGGGCCTGTCACATCCTAACCATGCACAAATGTAGAATGGCACCGACCATCGCTGTTGCCACTGGGTATTGGTTTTGAACACCAGAGTCATTACCAAGTCCATCAACAATTTAATTGACTGAACCTGGAGTTGAGAGCAGTATGACAGGAAGAATGTTAGCTCTTCCTGGTGTCCACCTCCACATAAGATGTGAGCCTCATTTTGTACCCTGCTCTCTGAGTCTACAATGAGCATGGTTGTTGTGTTGTGATTTTGGTAGTTTGGGAAAAACATCAGATGCATTCATGTCTGCCTTCCTGCTACAATAACTCTTCTTGCTCAGGTAAAGGTAACAGTTTTCCTCCATTTACCAGTGATAGCCATTCTAAGTAAGTATGTGAAAGTCAAAACAGCATAGTCAACTGCAGAAAATAATGGAGGACTGAGGACTGTCAGGTGATGGGAGTTCTCTTGTTACCTCACTTCCTCATGGTCACTGCTGAGACATAGGACAGCAGGCTTTGGAAGCCTCTTCCTTGAGTCACCTGAGACTCTGTCTGAATGTCTTCCTATTGCCATGATTTCACCACCAACAGCCTGTTGGGGGATTGGCAGGGTAGCATTCAATGGGTGATCCCACCTGTGACACATTGTCTATCATGAGTAATGCAGTTCACTGCAGAGGCTGTATATCTAATATTAACTATGAATGAGAGGTTCCTGAAATCTGGAACTGTAGCATATAGTGTGAGATGCCACTTGTTTTTCTTGTTAGGCTATCTTCTAGCAAGATATATTAAGGAGCCGTAAGTGGACACACTTTCACTTTCACTTATGGGGCAAAGCTAATTAAATGAAAAAACTGTATGAGTGTATTATCACATCTATGGATAACAGGTTGAACAGGACGGCACCTTGATCCTCTGAGCTGGATCTTCCAGGAACAGAGATTTTCTGCTTTCTTTTGCATGGAATGTCCTAAGTGGTAACTCATTGCTGTCCTCATAGTGGTTCTTTGAAGTTGCTCATCAGCCGTGTCCACTGATGTCTGCTCTTGAGAATGGAAAGGAATTTTTTTTTTGATGGGAATGGTAGGAACATCATCTGCTAACCAAGTATTTTAGAAAAGGAGCTTGGTTTGCTATTTTCAATATATAGGGCTGGGAACCCATTTTTCATCCTAGGATGAGGCATCTCCCTGTCCTCTACATGCTCTATTGTCCCAGCCATCAGATGGCTGCTGCCTCCATCTTTCCTAGTTCTGATCTTTAGTGGGTGGTTCTTTAGCTGGTAAAATGCATGGTCAGTAGGAAGAGCCAAAGATGGTCTCAGAAGTCACACTTTTCCTGGTTCAGGAAATTCATTTCCTCATTCCCATGAATCAGTTTCCTTTGCTATATTTTCCTCCTACTCTCTTCTTGTCCTCTGTCTTTTTTGGGATTCACAGTTGCATAATAGCAGTTTCAGTAGGTTTTTGGTAGATGCTATTGGGAAGGTAAAGAGTGTAAAATCTAAGCTGAGCTTCCAGATATCATGGCAGGGCTGTGTAGGAAAGTGACCATCAAGGGAGTAGCTGCCCCCATTGTTCCCAGACTCATGTTTTTGAGGCAGAAGGCTGCACCATCTTCCTATAGTCTTAATGCCTGTGACTGGAACACCTGCTTCCAACCAGGTCAAGGCTCAGATCTTCCCTCTAAAGCTCAAACTGTACAGTGAGGGGCCACCAGCACAACTCTGTAGGAAGTTGTGCTGGGAAAATTCATGTGGAGTTCTCATCCTTTTTTCAGGGAGAGGAACAGTATTGGGGTTGAGTTCAGAGCCTCATACTTGCTAAACTCTACCACTCTCTCATTTGAGCCATGCCCTAGCCCTTTTACTTTAGTTTGTTTTTTCGTAGTTTGTTTTGTAGACAGGGTCTCATGCTTTTGCCCAGGTCACCTTCAGATCGTGATCCTCCCAGCTCTGCCTCAAGTAGCTTGGATTTCAGGTCAAGTCACTGTGGTGCCCTACTTCCCACCCTTTACAATGATTGAAGCTAAAACAGATTGGTGAGAGAGAAGAGATAGAAGTTAGAGAGAGCGCATATGAAATATTTCACTCACTCTCTGTCCACTTCCTTCCTTCTCGTGCTTTTGCTCTTGACTCCGAGTTTCTCTCTGCTGCCTTTTCTCCTTATGTCTCCTGAATCAGCTAATCAAACACCCCAGAAAGTGGATGCTATGGCCCCATGTAGGTCAGCCCAGCATACAGCGTCTTGTGCCAGCAAGCTGAGTGATGATGGCTTTAATGGAAATCCTAGTCCTATGTTCCATTGACTAATATAATATCCATTATATGGGATGGCTATTTGGAATCAAGTGGGATTCTTAAAAAAGAGATGAAAATTATGGTTATGACAGTAGGGATGTCATGCTGTCTGGGGAAGATTTTATATTGGTTTTGTCTCACTTGGTCAAGTGACTTGAGGACTTATGGATGATGATGTAATGTGGCAATGGTGTCCTTCCTGCTACAGAATTTTCTATTCAGCAGAATGGATTACGAATGGATTATGGATGATGAAAAGTCATATATGTACACAGGAGGATATAGGATTATAGAAATATAAATATTATAATAAAAGTAAAATAAAATATTAATAAATGTAAATAAAACAAAATAAGTAAATAAAAATATAAGAAAAAATTTAGAACTAAGAAATTTGATCTGGGCATAGTGGTTTACGTCTGTAATTCCAGTTAGGTGGGAGGGGTAGGTGGGAGGATAGGGTCCTAGAGTAACCCTTGTTGGATAGGGTCCTAGAGTAGCCCTTGGGAGAAAACACAGCATATATCTAAAAGTAATTAAGCATAAAGGGTGGGGTGGCTGAGTGGTAAAATACTTGCCTAACAAACACAAAGCCATGAGCTCAGATCCCAGTAGTAACAACAAAAGGAGACTGAAAATGACAATTTACTGATCACTCTTATCACTGTGCAAATGAGGAAGTAGCCTCACCATGGTGCCTAAACTTCTCATATGCATCTGTGTCCTTCTACTCCTTAGCTCCTTAACTCTGTGAGTGTCCAGTGCTCAGCACCTGCCCATCTCAGGTTCCCACTGCATTTTCAACCTTCTGAGCACTCATTGAGAAGCCAGTGTGCAGACAGTGTGCAGCCTTCCAGGTCCCTCAGATATGCTCAGCTTTTTTCTTCTTCCGGACTTTTGCTCCAACACAGATGTTTTCATCAATCAATATCCCAGTCTTTCTTTTCAAGCCTAAGCTTAAATGAAGAATTTTCACATAGCTTTCCCTAAACCCACAACTGCTTACAATTTCCCTTTTTCTAATCCCACAGAGTAATGTGTTTTTACAACTATTAAGATGCTAACAAAATTCTACCACACACCATCATCTAGCTAACATGATAAGTTTCTTGTCAGCTGGTGGAGTCTAATTCCACTTTAAGCACTGAGCTGGTCGAGGAAGAGATACTCAGTTTATATCTAAAACATAAAATTAAATTTGGGGTTTACATGCAAGATATTTTAAATACCATATGTTTTGGAATAAAACTATGTAGAAATGCACTGTCTATATTGAAAGGGGTACTCTGGGAAAAGAAGAACCTTTCCATTATGTGACTGTAAATATATTGTGTTCAGTCTTCATTTGCTTAAGATAGTTCATTTAAGTCAAAGATGAAAGCCATCTGTGACTTAGGCATATTTTAAAAATATGAACTAAATTAATAGGCTAATTTTCTTGAATTTCCTTTTGAGGGTAATTTAAATGCCCATTACAATGGCAATTTCCTCAGGGTAATACGTAGAATTGGAGAAACAGTGCACTAATAATAAAGAAAAAGCAAACATCCAATAAATCCCAAGCATCAAATAAAATTTATTCCCTAATTCTAAGTGAATTATATGTGAAATAATAAAAATACACTCCCAAAAGGATATTTAACCAACTGTAAATTAAAATAATTTTATAAATTTTCAAAGGGTCCCTCATAAGATTATTTTTATTTGAAGGTAAATTTTTTGAGAATGTTGAATTTTCTTTATCAATAAAGACATTAGTTTCTGTCACTGCCTCATGAATACGTGATGACCAGTACTTTTATTCTCATCACTGACAAACTGCAGAGCAAGAACGAAACAGGGAAGCTAAGTGTCCAGCCTGTTACATAGCACTGTCACGTGCAGTCTTCTTTAATTCTGAAGACATCCCTAGGCATTGGATGTGGTTATGCTCATTGTACAGATAAGGAAGCCAGAGAGAGGAAGGGACACCCCCCACCCAAGACCACAGACACAAGTGGTAGAAGCAAGTTTCAGATGAAAATATTCGGTTACTCGGTCCATACATTTTAACTAACAGGTAAGAAGCAATAGGAAAGGGGACAGTCACTTCAGGAGGCAACAGTAGGGAGAGATGGGTGAACCCTGCGTACTCCATTATTCAGAAGGAAATGGTGAGCCATGGGCTGGACGGAGCATCCTTGTCAGTATGTTCAGAAAACCCTCAGTGTGGAACATGTGGCGGGGCAGAAAGCCGAGACACTGGCTGACTTTGGCAGTCTCAGATTCAAGTAAGAGTGGCACAGACTTGCAGGATGTAAGGGAGGGAGATAAGCTTTGATAATAGACTTGTATGCAGAAGGAAATGTGAACACACATAATAAAATAAATAATAACAGGGGAACCAACAAAAGGAGATGAGGGTTACGCTGGACCTTGACAGTGGCTAGTGCCTTGCATTTGGAGCAAAGGAGGATGGGAAAAAAAAGACATTTGAACAAAGCAGTTTTGATGGTGTTGATGACTGGCTCTGGGGAAAAAGTGGCCTGAAGTTGTCAGAGAGCAAAGATTATTACATTAGCTTTTAAGTTCCTCCTCATTTTCCTGTTCCTCTGTATGCCTGCTAAATTTTACTCAGATTTTGTGAATTTTACCTTGTTAGGGACTGGATATGTTTACATTTCTTTAACTATTTAAAGAATCACACCTTGCTGGGAAACAGTTATTAGCAATCAGTTGGATTCTTTTGGAATTACTTCTAACCTTTGCTGGAGGCAACCATGGAAGTGTTCAGTGTAGAGCCTGTTTCACTGCTCAGGGTGTCGTCTAGATTTCTTCACCAGTGTTCATGTGTTGTGGGACTCTTCCCTCTGGCTGTAGGAACACAAATGCAGTTCTGCATGCACCTTGGCCTTCTGGGGCTTTCTCTCCAGCCTCAACTCAGCCCTGGGGACTTTTGTTAATACATGTGCTGAACACTGCTCTCCTGAAGGCCACAGAGGGGCCTCTGTACCTCTTTCTGTGGAGTCCATTGCTCTCTGTTACTTTTCCCTGTAATCCAGCACCCTTGGCCTACCAGGACTCTCATCTTCCTGTCTCCTCTAATCATGGAAACTGCCAGACTCTGCGTAGGATCATTTCTCTGTCTCTGCATGCTGGATGCTCTCACCTGGAGGATCTTGGAGATCAGCAGACTCATATATTTCTTCTCCCAGGAATCAGCACCTCATGTTACCAATTATTCAATACCCAAAGTTATTGTTCCCTATATTTTTCTCTTTTCTAATTTTTTCAGTTCCTTCAGATAGGAAAGTAAACCTGTTCCCTAATACCCCATCCAAGCCAGAAGTAGAACTATCCATTCTCTAAATTATAGAGAGAAGATGTATTGGCTGGGCCTCATATACAGATGATGGAAACCACAGGTATGACATTCCAAAGAAACACTTTAGCAAAAGGACAGGAAAGATTATTATGTGTCATGACTTCCTATTCATTTAGAAGACTGGAAGTCTCATACTATAGAGAAACCTGCAACTCCCATGCTTATTGTGGCACTATTCGCAATAGCCAAGTTATAGAATAATCTCAGGCCCCTGAAAACAGATGAATGGATAAAGAAAATGTGTGTGCGCAATGCACTGGAGAATTATTCATCCATAAAGGAGAATGAAATCAGGTCATTTGTAGGAACATGGATGGAACTGGAGATCATATTAAGTGAAATACTATGGGTTCAGACAGAAAGACAGTGTCTTCTTCCATATATAGAACCTTGAAAGAAAAGTCTGAAAGTAGTTGATTGATTATGAGGCATGAAGAAGGGGATTGTGGGTGGGAAGGATAAAAAAGGGTAGTACACGGGATGAATAAGATCAAAGAATGTTGTGTGCTTGCACGAAAAATGTCACAATGAAACCCCATTATTTTGTAGAATCAATGTATGTTAATATAAAGAAGGAAAAAAGAAAGTATAAGACAAAAAATTAAGAAACTGCAGCTTCAACCAAAGTGGGAGCTTTACTGCAAACAACTGAGGGAGAGAAAATGGAAATGCTACTGCCAGAGAAGAGTCTGACTTTTCTTCTGAGTCTGTAGCTGAACTCACCTGGGAAACTTCACAGAAAAAATGCCTATTGTAGGAGTCAACCTGATTCTGATTTAATTGATCTGCATGTGGCCTGAGAATCAGTGATTTAAAACTTTCCCCAGTTCATCACTAGTTACAATAATAATAAGTTATTGTTATGGACATTGGAGAACCACTGATAAAACTCAAAGGGGCTTGCTCAGTACATGAGCACGAAGCACTTCTGCATGTTTAATATGCAGGTGATGCATATATTGTGGTCAGAATAGTGGTTGGAGTTTGTTTTTAATTCAATGAGAAAAATTTAAAACCTGCTGTCCACCACAGACTCTTTCAGGTAAAGAAGTTTTAAAACATACATGCCTGTAAACCTCTGAGATCTATCACAGAAATTGCACAGTGATTTGTGGGTAATTGTTATCTTTCTGAATAGTTTAAAGTCACTTGCTTTTGGAAACCATACCAATGTCTAAATCAACAATTGGCCAATGCAAAACTAGCACAGGGAAAGCATTATTTGATATTTTAAAATAATGGTGATCTTAATCCTTTGAATTGAAACTCAGTGATATCAAAAAAGAGTTTTAGTTTTGAGTTTAGTGTTGAGTCATTTTTCATTATTTACTACTTCAAGAAACAGAAACATTTCAATCAAGTTGCTTTGTACTCTTTTTTTAATCACGAAGACTGTTGTTAAATAATTTTATTAGTTAATGAGAATTTACCTGAGTTTTCTCTACACTTCAGTATTGAATGCAATCTCTGTTTGCATTGTGAGTAACTATGAGGCACCTTTCTCACTTGAAAATGGCCCATTTCCACAATGTGAAGTCTAACGCATTGCACACAAACACACACAGATGCACACAGGAAGACATTGATGATGGATGCACAGACAGATGGATGCACACTGCATGAATGGGGGCTGTGCATGTTAGGAGTAGAAGGGAGATGGAGGGAATGACAATCTCATGGTGAAAATCTTGGGTTTTATTTGATCCTTTATGGGACAGCAGCAATAATCTTTCAGTGCCTTTTATCTCCTGAGTGTTACAGCAGGCATGAAGAGAAAGCAGAAGCTTAGAACACAAAAGTGCATGACGTTCTAACTTCCCTCCATGACACAGGGCAGACATGTCTCCCAAACCCTCTCAGCATCCTTTTTAAACCATATAAGTAAGAAGAAAATACTGTGCTGCCTCCTCCATTGAATTTTTACATGAGTAAAATATAGCACATTGGAAGGGCTATATCTGCTGTGAAATTTTAGGTAGTGGTAAGGTACCCGTGGAATAACATTACAGTTTGTGGTAAGCTTGATCAATTGGGAAGGTCCTTTGAGTGACAAGTTCTAGCTGACTGATTCCACAGGGCTTGCACTCTTTCAAAACAACTTACATAGCAGCTGTGGACACAAACCTGTCATCAATAAGACTCAAGGTTATTTACAATTTTCTTGAACTCATCTACAAACACGTTGCATGAAATAAAGACTTAATTTGGTATTGATTTTACCTCTCTCTTTACTGGGCTGTCCTATTGAAATCTTTGTCTTCATTTTGAAGATCCTCCCTCCCCAGAATTTGATGGATGAGATTGGAACATCATCATTTGCAGCAGTTACCAGTTATTTTTCACTCTCTAGGTGTTGACTTTTGGGGAATTACTCCATATATTTATTTTGAGATTTGAAAAAGAGTATATGGAAATAGACCACCTTCTCTCTTAACTGGTGCCTCCTCAAACTCCCCTTATTTTGAGACCCAGGAAAGGCCTCCTGTAGCTTACCCCACAGCAGCCTCCTGTCTCTGGACACACTGTACCCCATGCCCCCTCATTTTCTGTCTTGGTCTTCACTGACCTACCTCCATGAAGCCTCATGGCTCCACTGAACCCTATTGGAAGACTATCGTTGATTTTCTCACTTACTATTGGCCAGAAATCTATTATGGAGGTAAGAGCTTTATTTATAGAAGAAAAAGTTGGCAGACGTAAGAATTACTGCAGGTCTGTTTACCTGGGATGTAATAATATGATAAATCAGTTGGAATAAAATATGCAGGTGTATTTTTTCTAATACATTCCTTATTATACCTAGCAGATCTCAACACACACAGATTCAAAGATGAAAAAAATGGCTGATGGAAGACTGTATTCACCTGTCTTCCACGGTGCTACTGAAATGCCTGAGGCAAGGTAACTTCTAAGGAAACCCATAATTCAGCTCCGATGAGGGCTCCCGTGGCCACATCACACCATGTCAGGTGGCCTCATGGATGGAGCCTGTGTGAGAGCAGTCACAAGGCAAAACAGGAGCCCCATGGTGATGCAGAAGTCAGGCTCTACCTTTTATAAGAACTCATTCTAGCAGGAGCCAAGTGGGGTCCCTTGTGAAGAAGCCACCTTCATTGCGTCTGAGGACAGAAGCCCCAGAAGTCCTTCCTCCATGCACACACATACATGTGCACACGTGCACACACACAGAGGCACACACATGCACACACACGCACACTAGGCCCCACCTCTTTTTATCAGTACGCAAAATGATTAATACTGTGTTGAAAAGTTCCCCTAATCCACCTTGAAAAAATTATTCTTTCTTCTTTTTATTGTTGTGCTGGGTAGAGGTACATTGTGGCATTTACAAAAGTTCGTACAATATATCAAACATATCACACTTGGGTGCACACCCTCCACCATTCTCCTTCATACACACATTCTGCCCTTTCCTGGAAAAGTTACAACGAGTCTCAGCTTTCCATTTACACACATGTGTACAAAGTATTTGCACCATATTCACCCTCCTTCACCATTTCCCCACCTACCCCCTCCTCCCACTGGTACCACACACCCCCCGGCAGAACCTATTCTGCAATCTGTTCTCTGATTTTGTAAAAGAAAAGAAGAAGAAGAAGAAATGCATGTTTTTGTTGTTTAAGGTAGCTACACAGGAAGTTTCCTTGTGGCACTTCCATGTTCATATGTATTATAGCTGATTTGATTCGTCTCCTCTGTATCTCTTCTGTATGCCTTAGTCCACTTCTTACGGTGTTTTCAACAGGTTTAAAATTTCTATATTCATTCTTGTATGAAGAGTACCTCATCCATGTTCTCCTTCTTAACTTCCTTCTTTTATTCTCCCCACTCTCATTTGTGACCTCCCTCACCCTGACCTGTTTTTCATAATATCTCTGCATTTGTATCATGAATATATTCCACTTATGAGAGAAAATGTGACTTTTTAGGTGCCACCTCTTAAAGTTCTCATCACCTCCCAACACTGCCACACTGTGTACCAGGCTTCCCACACAGGACACTTTGGGGGACAAACATCATCCAAACCAAGGCCACGAGTACAGAAAAAATTAAAGCATAGAACCTACGTAGTCTGAACAACCTCTCTAAGTTATATGGGGAGCTGCACTGGTGAAGGTTTAGGTGGTTGTGAACAGTTGGCAGTGAATTTGTCTTTTAATAAGTCATGTTATTTTCTACTCAAAGATTAATATATTTCTCAGTGGGATATTTCTAATTTTCAATCATGCTTGAATTTTTAAAGCAGAAAAAATAATAACAAAAGAAGACTGTCATGAAATTTTCCATTATCAATTTGACTTAACAGAAGGTTGTACATTATTTTGTATATTTCAATGTATTTTTAGAATTATAAAAATCCTGTTTCTTAAAATTTTTACCACAGAGTGCCTAAGAATATAATGTGAAATGAATTGTTGAAGTTATTCTCAAGAATCTAAAATAAAAGTTTGGATTAGTCTATGTAAAATATGCTTTGACAGAACATACCCAATTTCTTTGATTCAATTTTTTAAACCCTGTTCCACAAACATGGTTTCCATAGCTATTTTTATAAAGATCATCATGTCTGTGGCATGTAAGCTGTGGTTCCTTGGCAAGTATTTTTGTTTGTTTTGCTTTGGAGCCTAGACTACCTTTGATATTTAGAATATTGGACAGAGTGCTGGTTATGGAATCGGTACAATTGCTGGATGACTCCTAGAATCCTAAATTCCCAACTTCTCCACTCACTTTATCATCCATCTGTCTCATTTTTTGTGGTAATGGGGTTTGAATTCAGAGACTTGCACTTGCTAGACAGGTCTGTTACTGCATGAGACATACTCCCTACTTTTTCTTTCAGTTGTTCTTTTTGGGTAGGGACTTTTTTTATTCTTGGGGACAGCCTTGGACCACTATCCTTCTACCTATGCCTCCCGTGTGGCTGGGATTATAGGCAAATGTCAGCTTGTTTTTTTAAAAAATATTTTATGTTTAAATGATCATACATTAATAATATAAGGGGATTTCCTATGTTAATTGCACATGTGCTTATAGCATACCTTGAACATGGCAAATCCCCACCATTGTGTTTCCCTTCCCCTCCTCCTTTCCCTCCCTTTCAACAGTGTTTCATATAGATATATGTAACTTATTTCCATCCTCTTCAGCCCTCCGTATCCTTTCCTTTCCTCCACCCACTTCACATTGATGCCTCCAGACAATCCCCCATACACATTCATGTCCCTTTATTATTATCACATCATCCTTTTAGGACTAGGTTCCACAAACCAGCAAGAATGTGTGCTATTTGGCCTTTTGAGTTCTGCTTATCTCACTCAACATCATCACCAGGTCCACCCATTGTCCTGCAAATGACATAATTGAGATACGGTCTTGCTCACTTTTGTATGAAGTAGCCTCAAACAGAAATCCTCCTAATTCCCACCTCTGGAGTAACTGGGATTATAAAGTGTGACCCACCTTGCTCAGATCATCCATCTTTTAGTCTCGTCAGGCAGTAAATGTTTTTCTTCATGCATTTGTTTATTTAACAAATATTTGCTGAGCACAGGTCATAGGACACATTTTGGGGACACATCAGTGAACAAGTCTGGCAGGTCCTTGACCTAAGTTTGTGACACTTTTATCTGTTCCTGGATGATGCTGTGATCTGGGTCAGTGGGCACCTCTTGCATCCTGTTTTACTTTGCCATCTCCACCGCACTATGGTTTCTGAATCAGGCCTGGGTTTTTAGCAAGGCAAACAGGGTCTCCTGTCCTTGGTAGAGACTCAGTGGCAGCCCTGGTGAGATAGGAGAAGCTGCCCTCTGCTTTCTCACAGCAACAAAGAAAGCCAATGCAGCCAAGTGAAGGATGTTCCCATCTGTCAGGACACAGTCCCACCAGGCTGCTGGCCACAGGGATGGTTCCTCACCCCATCTAGAAGCCATTGTCATCTTTCTGGTGATCTGACTTCTCCTTGTTCTTAAGAGTCCAGTTACATCCTCACTCCAACAGGAAGCTTATCCCAGCATGCATCTGGCTGGGTTCCCTCCTCTGTGGACATCACACCCTTTCCCTGTGGTCCTCACCCACAAAGGCAGAACCCTCCCATGGATGAAGCTTTAGAGACCATGATCAGAAGCACAAGTGAGGAACATAGAGGATAATCGTGTTTGCCTGTGTTCTTGCACTGCTTTGTGTTCAAAGCATTTTATAATAACGCCTAATTCACAAATGGTCCCAAGAAGTTAGATATTTAGAAAATGGTATCAATGGATACACGTGTAAGTGATGCTCTCTCTGGACCTTAGGGCTGGCTCTCATACTTTGAGTGAATTCACACGGCATTTGCAGAGTCCAGCCCTCTTACGCAGACACTCAAGACACAGACGGGATTGGTATGACCTACACTTAGGAGCCCTCACTGCTCCCCACCAACATACAGCTGGTGTTTCTGTTAGTTTGTCTCTGAACTTTGGCTCTGCCTAAAACATGTTAAGAGCCCTTCTACAGTCTGCCTGGTGAGTTTCCCTCTCCTGTTAATCTGTGTACTTGGTACTGTTAATCTGTGTACTCTAAGAGACAATGTAGACCATGCTGTGCTACAGGTTATGGTGTTAGGTCCTGACTTAACTGTGCATGGATGAAATTATGAAACTAACACTAAAGGACCAAGACAGGAGATGTCCTTCCACTGTTACATCCTGTATGTGTTGGGAATTTCTATGTTTATCACATTAGAGCATCAAATTTGATTCATCGTCTCAGAAACCAAAAAGAAAATCAGAGCCTAACTAGGCTCTGATCTTCCTTACCTTGGAGGGTAGGACCCAAAGGAGGAAGCTGACATGTGCTCTGTCTTCCAGTTTCTCAGTCAATAGACAACAAACCTCTTTGCCCTGTATATTTCCCCACTCAAGACATCTCAGTTTAGGGATTTCAAATTGTAAAGTAGAAATATCCGAACACTTACTGGAAGAGGATGAAAATTGCCTAATTTTATCTAAAGTAGAAACTCACCTTTGTTGGACAACTCCTCTGACCATAGATGTTAGTTTGGATGTTCTGAATCTTTCCTTTGCAGCTAACAAATGGAATGTGTTCATTAAGTTGGTTATGAAAAGGAAAAGGACATCTCTCTGGGCTCCAAAACATTTCCCTCAGTGCAGCTGTAAGGACAAGGACACAGATGTGCCACTTCTGTGCTTCTGGTGCTGGGCTATGAATGCAGGCAAGGGCAGCGGGAGGCTTCAGGAAGAGCTGTCCTCTTCACTTTGGTCTTCACTATGTGCCCTCCAGGAACCACACAATGCTCTCCGATGCAACGCATGCCCGTAGCAATGATCACCTATGAAACAGTTTGCTACTGACCACTCACTCCATTATAGTTCTCCTACATGAGTTCATTTAGGTTCATCTGCCCAAGGAATGATGAGAGAATCATTTGTTTTATTCTCTCTTTCCCTCCCCCCTTACACACACGCACACACCCGCACCCACAAACTTCTCACAGTGGAAAGAAAACACTGATCCCAGCTTCCTGAAGTGACATCTCAGCCTTCTCACTTGAAGGATTATGTGTGATAATGGTACAAAGGCGTCTGTCTGCCATCACCTAGCCAATGTCCACAGTGGATTCGCACATTCCTGCCTATATTCCATGATCAGGACTTCCTGGTATGGCCTGTGCATTTTTCTATTTCTTTTGATCTTTCTCAAACATGAGACCCTGGGGAGCCTTTCTCATTCCTGCATGATTCACATTTGTCAAAGATGAGATTTCAGTGTTACCTAGGTTCAGTTGGGCATATTTGCATGAAATGCACTTCTCAAAAGCAAAATTCAGGTTGGGAAAAGTGACAGTGAAGTTGCTGCCAGCATTTGTGCATTTCCATCTCTGGGATAGTCTGTTGAGTCTCCCTCTGGAGGTATAGACTGGATACCTTCCTTCTTAGTCCCTCCTGGGGGCACTAGAGGTGGTTGGAAATTTGGCAAAGTAGATTGATTTCAAGGTAACTAAGATTTGCCAGTTATGATTTCCTAGGTGAGAAAGAAATCCATTTGATGGGTTAGAAATTAATAGCCAGTTCTAAGTTGGTCAGCACCTAAGTAACCATGACAATAATTTATTTGTGCATTAGCTCTATTGCTGCCCTGGGAACATACTCTCTTGTAGTTTCATCTATAAAAATGTATCTGATATCACTCTTCTCATCTGATGCCATGCTCCCATACCATTTCCAAGCCAACTCTAATAAGTGGTTCAAGGTAAGGGCTTTCCCTCTGTGCATCATTAATTACCCATACCAGTCTTTATCGTTGCACCTTCCATGTGTCATGAGAACTGTATCTAACACAACTGTTGCTTTAGAAGAACATGGATCTGAGCACTTTGAGGTTAATCCATCCTTCTGTCAGTGTCATTTTTTAATAATCTTAATAATAGTTGACACATAGAGTTAGCTACATTTTTTCAACTAGATGTAATTAATTAAGAGTTTAAATCACTTTTTTAAAAGCAGGTGCATTCATGGTTTTTAAAAGTGGTTACAATGAATGATTAAAACTGTCTGTAGATGTATGTTTGTGTGTGTAAGCACGTATGACATCTACTATTTCAATTCCTGGAAAGCACTGATACTTTTCCTACACGACCGAATTTTTTTTGAAATACCAATGTTATATTTATTCCATTGCAATGCATTGTTTTAACAATTTTTCTTCTTAAATAAGCAAAGGTACTATAGGAATTTCTTTGCTTTGTGAGGCTGAAAGTATGTTTACATTTGCTTTTCTATGCCTCTCCTACTTTGCTGCTTTTTTTTTTTTTTCATCTATGTAACAAGTACCCGAGAAAGAAACAACTTAAGGAAGGAAGGCCTTATTTTGGCTCATGATTTGAAAGATTTCAGGCCACGGTCATTTGGCAGCATTGCTGTGTGCCTGCATTGAGAAGGAGCAATATGGTGGAGAGGGCATGATTGAACAGAACCTCTCACCTCATGGTCCCCTAAAACAGAGAGGGAGGAAGGGAGGGAGAGAGAGAGAGAGAGACAGAAAGAGAGAGAGAGAGAATGAGAATGAGAGAGAGAGAAAGGGAGAAGGGCAGGGACAAGGTATATCTTTCCAGTCACATCTCGGTGACCCACTTCCCCCAATAGGCCTCATTTCCCAATAATGCCATCAGACTAGGAATCCATTAATGGATTAATCCACTGATTATGTCAGAACCCTCAGCATCTAACCACGTCCCAAGAGCCCATCAGCTGGCCACTATGCCCCCAACACATGAGCTTTTGGGGAACATCTCAGATTCAAATCATAGCATCTACTCTCTTTTCATATAAAATGTCACGCATGCCTCATTTCCTGTGTTTCCATTTCACTCTTCTACCTCCAGTAAATTTCATGGACTTAGACAAGTGTTACATAGAGTCAGAATTTCTTTAAGCATGCCATGTTTGATTTGATATCATATAGAGCTATGAATGCCATTAAATTTAAACATGGTACAAGTTGACATTTTAATTCTCTCACAGCAAAGAAATTTCCCTCAATATGGAAGAAAAATAGCCTTAAATTAGTGAATGTTAGGTAAAGAGGTGCATGTCATTCATCTTTCATGCTTCTGCACACCACTTTTTATAACTTCCCTAATATCAGAACATTAGGGATATTGGATATGATGTGGCCTGTTAGTGCAGAATACTGCCTGTGATTCTAAGCAGGGCAGCCCATCCCATGTGGCGGCCTTCCTGCTTCCACACTCACTTTTCACAGTTCCATGTCCAGACAACAAAGACCCCAGTTCTAATTTAGTCCTTTTCAATTGATAAGTGAGTGATAATGACTGTATCTCCCATTAGATACAAAGGACAGCCATTAACATTTTTCCTTGTGGTAAAATGTGTAATAAACATGCTGTGGACATTAGAAGCAGGAGTGGATTGGTAGATGGATGAGTGGATGGGTGGATGGATGGAAGGATGGATGGATGAAGGTAAGGATGGATGAATGGATGTATGGATGGGTAGGTGGATGGGTGGGTGGGTGAATGGGAGGATGGATAGATGTGTGGATGGATGGGTGGGTGAGTAGGTGGATGGATGGGTGAGTGGGTGAATGTAAGGATGGATGAATGAATGGATGGATGGATGAAAGTCATTTCGAATTTCATCATTCATAGTACTTGCCTTAAGGGCTGGTGGAGTGACTCAGCAGGTAGAGTGCCTACCTAGTAGGCATGAGGCCCTGAGTTCAAACCCCAATACCTCCAAAAAAATACAATGAATGCATCCTTACCTTTTTACTGCACTCTGCCCTCTAAGGCCTCACATCTACTAGAGCATTTTTCCAAACTACTTATTCTGTGTACAAATTTAAAACAAAAATACCCTTGAAATCTGGAATCCAATGAAAATTGTTCTTTGATATTTGCTTAGTTTTTCAATTTTTGTTACTCTTTTGATGGAATGCTTCTCCCTTAGGCCCTACCCCATCATATCTCTTGTCAGTGCGGATATTGAATTCCGGCCCTCACACTCAAGTTCTCTGCCATTGGAGCCACACTTGTAGCCCTTTGATATCCCCTTTATCCTTCAAAATCTTCTTTTGCTTTTCCTTTTCCTTCCACCACCCCCCTCCCCGGCTGTTGCACCCACCACTACTGCCTATTCTGCACCTCAACCCTCCTACTCTGGCAGAGCCCCCTCTGACCTCAGCCAGCCTCCAGCTATGCTCAGGGTGCTTGTGTATGAGGTCAGGTCAATGCACTTTATATACTCTGTACTAGTATTTCTCTTTCCTTCAATGTACAGCTTCAGACAAGAAGTATTTTTGTTCATCTGACTCTTTTGTCTTTCTTTCCCTTTCACATGTGTAAGATAGAGTGGATAATGGGAATCACATTTATATAAACAAGGGAGTGAATAGAAGACTTGACAAAGTCTGTCTCCTTCACCATGTTTGAAATTATGAAAAAGAAGAGTTGATCTTAAATATTGTGTATCTTCCAGTGACTTATCATGGTATCCAGTGACCACCAGTGAATTTGAAATTACATTGAATGTGACTTAGAAAAATCTGTGAACACATTTGCTACCTTTGACAATGTCTGTACAAATCTGATTCTGGAAAAAGCTCACATGCTTTATCTACCTGTCTGCCCTCTAGCTGCTTGCTAGACAATAACAGAAAAAGATGTAAACTTGAAGAGTTTTGCAAATACAGTAACTTTAGAACAGCAGTGAGAGAGAGATCCAAGTTTGATAGTTGTAAGGATAATTCAGTCACATTTCCTACAGAAGGGTCTTAAATTCCAGCCTGAGTAAAGCAATGTGAAATAAATGGACTAAGTTACCATCGATATATCTCTGGGACGAGATTTGGGCAAAACAGTGAGAAAGAAGTGAAAGAGCAAGATGGCTCAAAAGGCTCAAACAGTGAAAAGGGAATGCATTTTACAGAAATCTTACTGACCTTTAAAGCAGACCCATTTCTTAGACAAGAAAAATAAAATTAAAAAACAGAAACAAACAAAAACCAAGCACGAGAACATGAACTCATTTTACTGAACCTGGCCCCCAGTTGATATGATATGTTCCCCTGGATCTCATGTACAGCTTCCTGTCTTCATGTCTTGTCTTGTCCACATGGACAAAGATTCCACGGAACAAATTTGAACACCCTAAAAAACCCCATAATTTAAATAATCTAAAATTCATGAATAAAATAAGCTTTAAATTTTCTGTATAGATTCTTAGCTTTAGAAACTATGCCTGATAACTTTAGGCAAGATTCCCATAATTATTGTCATTGTAGATAATGATGCCTTATGGGTTCTTTTCAAATTACTGGCCACATGTCACACAATGTTAATAATTTTATTTAACTATTTTCCTTTGTTTCCCCCTCTTTCAGCAGTGTGTTTAATCCACTAATTAAGCTTCAATGGCAAGAAATTCAGGATTCTGTAACCTATAAGACAAAGTATTTTATATTATTCTGTTAGTTTTAAGTCTTAGAAATGAGTGGATAATTAGAATCTGTGAATTCCCAGATACACAAATTCACACTGGAAATTCTTGTCTTCCTATGCAGCAACACACCTTTCTGTTAAAGGCCATGTTTGAGGTCTTTGTAAATGGAGTAACATGAAAGCCCATCAGCCCAAAATTTACAGTGTGCTCACTTATTCTTGTCTGTGTGGGAACTGACACAATGAATTAAAATGTGGTCACTGCCACTTCCCAGTAGGCCAAGGAGCTCCAGAATTTCTGGAAATGGAATCTCAACAGTTCCAAGTGGCCCTCAATGTGGAGTAGGAGATGGTCCTTGAGGCCTGAACTCTCACAATGAGAAGGTGATTATCTCTATCCTAGTCAACAGTTCTTTAATTTCGGCATTGAAATAATATTACAAACAAACAGAGACAATACACATGGTGATAGGAAAAGAGTTGCCTTTTTCCTTTCAGGTCTGTCACTAGATATGTAAAGTTGAGGAGGCCAGTTGGGCACAAGGCCAACCCAGGCATGGCTGGTCGTAGTGCTGTCTCCGGAGAGGAGGTGCAAGGTGATGTGCCATCTGACTTCAGATGACTTCAGGACTTTTTCATTGAACCCGGTAACTTTTACTTTAGGAATTTACCCTAATTAAATAATATCAAATATTTTTAAAGCAAAAAGAAATGTTCATTGCAGCAGTGTGCCCAACTATGAGAAATTACAGACAATCTAAATGTGCACTAATGCACATGGTTAGAGTAATTATGGTCAGTGCACAGAATTTGATGGGGAAACATGGAGGTTACATTTGTGAGAACCGTGTGGTAGTGTGACAATTGATCACAGAAAAACCACAGAGGAGAAAGACCCTGATGTTTGAGAAGGGCTGGTCCACAGCAAGATGGGTTAGAGTCCTGGGAGCTATTTCTCAGACTTCCAAATTCCAGATGTCATACTCACGAGGCAAAATTTCACACAGCTGAATACCATGATGACTCCAGAGTGTGCTTGGCATGTGTGCGACAAGGCGACTGTCCGATCTCCACAGGAGTACACACTGGATACCCAGGCTCCCGTGGTTTTGGGAAGCTAGCTATGTCTTCCTGAGTCCTTCAAATAAAATGGCCTGGAGTGGATTCAACTGAAAGGTTAATTTTTCATCCTTGCCTTTTCATTCTTTCCTTTCCTCGTGGAGAGAACATCAATGCTATGAAGTGTTCTTCAAAACTCCTCTACCCCCAGGGAAAGCAGAGTCTATAAAAGCACATTAATTTTACAGTGATTACAGCTGCCCAGTGCCTTACCTCACTCAGATTCAATAAATTGTGCCTTTCACTGAGGACAGTGAAGGAGGCTGCTAATCCCTTCTTCTGATCTCCACAAGGTCTTCAGATTCAAGATCCAGTCTCCCTTCCTTGATGCTTGTTCGCTGTCTGCCTCTCTCATTAGCAGTGGGCAATTGCAACTCAGATCTTACAAGCTAGAAGTGGCCTGTTTAGTGCTGTCCAAAGTGTAGGTGAGCTGTGCCCTTCTAGTTGGGGAGTTCACTTGTAAGCTCTTTTATGTAATTGCTTTTAAAACTATTTTTCAAATAGATTCCAGAACACTTCTAGAATATCATTTTGTAAAGTGTATCCAGAGGCAACAGAACCAACTGTGACATTTAAAACCTTAAAACTAAATGTCCCTATGTTTAAAAAAATATGAGGAAATACAGATAGATAGATACATGGAT
Source organism: Castor canadensis (assembly GCF_047511655.1). Classification (NCBI taxonomy): domain Eukaryota; kingdom Metazoa; phylum Chordata; class Mammalia; order Rodentia; family Castoridae; genus Castor; species Castor canadensis. The sequence goes on from NC_133399.1 coordinate 112,441,668, forward strand.
ACATAGATAGATACATACATACATACATGCTATGGGTCCTAAAAGCATAGGTGCCAGCATTATCATTGAAGTGTTAGTTAAAAACACAGTCTAATAAAATGAAACCATATCACCTCATTACCTCATCATTAATCATTATTATGTATTATATTTCTGATAGAGCAAGAGACTGTTTTCAAAATGATTGATGGAGTAAGTTGAAACACGGTCTCAGACAGAGGTCCAATGGATTCCTGAGTGATAATCCGAACTAAGATGTGTTTCAGAGTGAAGTTACTAACTTGTCACCATGTGCATTTATTCAGGGGTGTTTTCTTTTCCCAAGGGATCTACCTGATTCTCCCCATACAGAGTTGTAGCACCTTTGTGCTCAAGATGTTCACTACTGATAGATACAATGTTTGAGAAGAAATGGCACCAAGAGGTACACAGTTGTATAGATGAGGAAATGTCAAAGAGACATAATTTGATGCACTGTAAAACTCTGAAATTAAAAGAAAAATAACACCATCTGCTGGCTGAGTGACCTGGAGGAAGCCATTAACTTTCAGTGCAGCTGGTCACTTCTCCACTTATGTCATGAGCTCCATGTAATAATCAAATGCAATGGACTTGAGAAGTCAGTTTAGCATAGACTCAGCATCTATTACACTTTGCCCTATAGTCTATATTTATTATTACACACTTTCAGATTCTATATTGAATATGATACCCACTCATGAATCATAACTGTTCCTACAGCAGCCTTTGTAATTAAAGTAAAACAACTTCAAATCCTATTTTCATCAAAACTAGAGTTTCCTTCCCAAACTGAATTGTTTCTTATACTGCTCTATGCACACTGGATAAACCACCTAATATCTTAAATAATATTAGTTCACATTTCTGAGACAGTAAGATAGCATGGCAATTCAAGAGTTTCAAGGAGGTCTTAAGACCTTACTGAAGTTGGTTATCTCACATTGCCACCTTCTTTGTTCTCTGGTGGGCAAATTCCAGGCATTGCAATCAGGATTAAGGCAGGAAGAGGCCAGGAGAAAGGACCAGCTGTCGTTTTCCTTTCTTTGGGAAAGTGATATTCTTCCTAGTACTGGCTAGGAGAACATTTTTCATATCATACCATCTAGAAGTTTCCACAGTTTTCTAGCTACAAGTATAAGAAGAGTTCAATCCATTTATTTGGTGAAAAAGCACAGGTGGTGAGAACCAATATTTGAACAATGCAGAGAAACAAACAGCTTCCTGTCCAATGTATCAATTAAAAAATAGAAACTACTCAAAGATTTTTAGTAGAACTAATGAACTATATTTTTTTCGGTGTTGGGGATTTAACTCAGGGCCTTCCACTACCCAGGCAAGTGCTCTACAGCCCCACACAAGCTCTTCTTGTCTTAGTGTTTTTTTTTTTTTTCTTTTCCAGAAGTGTCTTATGCATATTTCTGGACTGACCTTGGACTTGATTCTTCTGGCTCTGCCTCCCAGAGTGTACCACTCTATCTTAGGTACTGCTAAAATGCTAATTCTTACTGCCTTAGGAAAAGTTTGCTCAGTACCAAATCATGCTTAAGTAAATAGAATAAATAACTTTTCTCATTTCCTTTTATATTTAGTGGCAGTAGAAGTATAACTCTAAAGTAGGTGGTACCTTTGTTAATAGGGGTTTAACTCCTTTGTAACTATATGTATTCATGAACTCTGTGTCTCTCAGAGAAATGATTGGGTTTTAGAGAGAATCCCAGTGTCCTAATTTTAATTCCCTTTAAGTTATTAAAATATTTCCACATGAAATAATCTTTCTTACCTATATCCTTTCAATGTTTTTGTCCTAAACAGAAAATCACTGCCCTTAGTTTTTGGAAATTCTGTGTACATTTGATATACACAGTGCTAAACATGGAGGCACATTTCCACACAACAAGGGAAACTACCATTTCTGGGAAGACCTCTCCTTTGGGCTGACAGGAAAAAGCCTGGGTGCCAACAGTTTACCTGTTAGGCCTCATTACCCATCTTGGGAACACAGCATGTTTATCTCCATGTCATCACCGTGTAGTGTGCAGGAAATTTGAAGTCTCCTCTCTGGAATCCTTTGGGTTTGCATTTGTGCTCATTAAAGAACCAAATGATTTGATCAGAGGAAAGAGTGCAATCAGATCACAAGCACGTGACCTAGGTGGTAGAGAGAAAAGCTGTTGATGGTGAATCAGTATGCCATCATGGTGAGAGAGAGAAAGATTTAAGTCTGACTTCCCACCTACAAGCACGCACTGTTTTCCGAATGCACGTGGTAATATTGCCTTCATGAAAGGCTGAGTGTGATCACATACTTACAGGCATTCAACCAAAGCAGGGAAACGCAACTCCATACGTTTTACCAGTAGGGATTATTATCGGTGTTATTTTTGCAATTATTTGTTAAAAAGTCAAATAAATAATGTTATCCTCTACCTAGTTCCCCTGACTATACTCTTAAATCACAATCAGACTTTTCGCTTTTTTTCTTCATCTTTTTTTTTCCCCTAGTAACATTTGCAGTATTTATTGAGAACTTTTTTAAAATTAGACACCACTTGAATTCTGCTTGGCAGTTGACTTGAGGTACACAAACAGCTATTCTGTTGACAAATACCTGGCTTTCATATAATGCACAAGACAGGCCTGCTCCTCTCCTTCAATGCCCAAATGCAGGAATGTGTCAGACTTAGAAAACCCTGTGGTTAACAAATTCTTTCATATATTTTCTCAGGATTGTTCTTTACATCCTTTCTGTGAAACAAGCGAAAAAGAAACCTTCTTTGTTGTTGTTTTGAAATCAAGGAGACCTGTGAGGTCAAGAGCCCTGGAGTGACGGTGCCTCAACAGCTGGCCACCAGGGCAGCCCCACAGCCCAATCTTCTGACTTCTACCCCAAGCCCTTCTTCCTATAGGCCAGGCCCTCTAGAAACAGAGGGCAAAGGACAAATAGTGCAACAGCTGTCACTAACAAATGGATATTTATAATTTTAGATGAGTGTGTGGGGTGTGATGAGGTGTGAAGACATTGCCTATGTGGAACCTGTTTCCAAATGAAGACTTGCTTCCCATGAGCAGGTGGAGATGCACAATTCAGCACCGTGTGCAGCACGTACCAGGGGCCCAGCACAGGATGGGCACTGATTGGTGTCTGGTGAGAGAAGGGACCAGGCATTTGGGCTTTTTACAAAACACTGGGAATCCTGAAAATTACTTTGCTTATCTACAATCCATTTGACTCCAAAAATATTTCAAGAAGAAATCTTTTCTTGAAGGTAATTATATTAAAAATACTTTCTAGAGGGAAAAAAATCTTTCTCTTACCAAAAATTCTGAATTTAAACATTTTCAACATTGTCTTTTATTCTAATTATTTACATTACCTGGAAAAATGCATTTTCTCTTCTAAATGTTGAACAACATTTCTCTCTTTTATCTGAGTACAATCCTTACAAGGGCTTTTAACGTTTTCCTGTGCTCCCTTCTCATTTCATTCCTCACAAATAAAGAGAAGATAATGGTCCTAGGTTTATTTCCTACAGTTCTCCTAATCTGCATTTTATTTATTTTTCCTTTCTCCATGACTTCTTTTTTTTATTCATTTATTCACATGACATTGTTTGAGTCATTTCTCCCTCTTGCCCCCCTCCCGCACCCTCTCCCTCCCTCCCCCCCACTTCCAGGCAGAACCTGTTCTGCCCTTATCTCTAATTTTGTTGAAGAGAAGACATAAGCATAATAATGAAGACAAAGCATTTTTGCTAGTTGAGTTAAGGATAGCTATACAGAGGGATTCCTAGCATTGCTTTCATGTACAAATGTGTTACAACCCAAGTTGATTCATCTCTAACTGATCTTTACACTGGTTCCTGATCCCCTTCTCATGTTGACCTCTGTAGCTTTAAGGTTTCTGTATTAGTTCCTCTGGAGTGGAGACATCAAACGCTTCCATGTTTTGGGTTTTCTACCTATTCCTATATCTCCCGTATGTGCTCTCCCCTTGTCATGTGATCCAAGTCCAACCACATTGCTGTATTTGCCCTTGATCTAAAGTCCGCATATGAGGGAGAACATATGATTTTTGGTCTTCTGAGCCTGGATAATCTCGCTCAGAATGATGTTCTCCAGTTCAATCCATTTACCTGAAAATGATAAGATTTCATTCTTCTTCATGGCTGAATAAAATTCCAATAAATGGAAAATTTAACAAATTTATATCTGCTAAGAATTTCAATACATATATATTGTAGATATTGGTCTGTTGTGTATACATATACACATACACATATATGTATACATATATATATAAATACAAAAACATGTATATAATGTGTTTAATTCCAAATAATGTATTATGCCAGTATTTCTAAAATCTTTTTTTTTTTTTTTTTTTTGTGGGACTAGGGTTTTAATTCAGGGCTTTATGCTTACAAAGCAGGTGCTCTACCTCTCAAGCCACACCTTCAGCCCAGTTTGGTATGGTTATTTTGGTGATGGGGGTCTCACAAATTATTTGCCCCGGCTGGCTTTGAACTTTGATCCTCCCAATCTCAGTCTCCTAAGTAGCTAGGAATATAGGTGTGAGCCACCTGCACCTGACTTCTGAGATCTTAAATTCCATTTTAAGCACAACCTTCAATGTGTCTTTAATTATTCCAAATTAAGAATATTTCCTTTGCATTGATTTCTTAGCTCATGGCTTCAATTAGAAAGCAAATACTTGCTTTAATATCTCATAGCCTGCAGTTGTAAGTAGGAAAAATAGATGTTTTATTCTGTGATAAAACCTTCTGGTCATGGTCACTAAATTATGTATAGGAATGTATTTGAAACAGTTTAATGGTTGCTGTGTCTCATTGGTATTCTTGGAGTCAAAGCCTTTCATGTGTAGTAACTAAAAACTATAAAAGCAAATCTTTCATGGATGTTTTGGACAGAGGCACAACTGAGGGTGAAACTTAAGGCATTAAAAATTAATTAACACTATAATTCCCTGTGCCTTAAGGTATGCATTTTTAAATATAATTGCAGACATAGAAAACAGAGATTTATGTATCAGGGACTTCACTTGGTTCCAGCTGGTCTCCCAATCTCAAGTCTCTCTTCCCTTTTCTTCTAGGGCACTCTCTTTTCACATGTCCCTGAATGATGGGTTTTCTTGCTATGTCTTGAGGCTCTCAGCAGGTTATGGCTGACATTTATCTATATAGATGTTCTGGATGCTCATCATAAAATCAGTTTATTGAAGAGAAAATGGTATTTGATAGGTTCCAGCAGCTCTTTAATTTCCACATTCCCTTTCTAGGAACTCAATCATAGACTCTCTTGCTCTCTTTGCTAATATAATTTTGCTAATTAGATGCCTTCCATATTCAATAAGCTTTCTTCATTTATAAAAAGGATAAGGCTATCATTACATACAATGGCATATTCAAATATCAGGTTCAATTGTGTAATGAAATCAAATTCTTCAGCAACATCTCAGTGTTATCAGCCCATTGGTCCTTAATCAATATCAGTGCAATAAAATGGTCTTTCAGCAAAGAAGGGATAAGCAACGGGTTAAACTAACACTAATACAATAGCAGAAAGTTGCCAAATCCTTGAACCCTCCTGGGAATTTAAGAAAGCACAAGTTCCTTCTCAGGTTACCTGAGGTTTGCTAGAATTTGAATAATCTAAAAGCAAAAGACCACTTTTTCTTTCAACACCGTGAGTTGACTATCTGTAAAGACCCCATGGATATAAAAGTCCAGAATGGCTAAGTGTAACTTTCATTCACTCTGAGTAAGACTATTAGCCTAGCAACTGAATTCTGTCTTCTCTCAGTGGCGTTTAACCTTTACTTGTTAGTCTGCAGGGTTGAATTATCACTGTTAGAGCTATTCCCTGAAATAGCTCCTATTGTTTTTAAGATTCAGAAAGAGACTTCCTAATCAGACCTGCTCGCTGTCTACACCAAGGCTCCAGGTATTTCTCGTCACATAACCTTGGTAAACTTCAAGCTATGTACTTAATGGTTCCTAAATTTTTCAAATGGATTCACACTATTTTATATGCTTTCACATTTTATGTCACTAAAAATGAAAGTCTATAATGAAGAGCACAGGCTCCTCCCCTGGTTAGGTGGAAGCTGCTCTTCCCCAGCATTTCCTCTCCCTGTGTCCCTTGTCTGTCTGTAAAGGACGGCCACCACACTTGCAGAATGTTGTGTTTAACCATCTTTACTTATTGCTTTCTATCACCATGGACTAGAATAGGAGCTCCAGGATGGTATTTTTTTCTTGAATCTGACAGTCTAGAACAATTGAGTACCAGTAGGCTCCCTGTGAATGTCTTCAAATGAATCCATTCGTGATACTTTGTTCTCCTTTTCCACCAGCATAAAGTTATTCTTCAGGAATTTTTCTAGCAGGGAAAAAGCAGTGGAGTGCAAACCCTTGAGATGGAGCCAACCCAAGTTTGTCTTATGTTCAGAGGTAGCCTAAACTCTTCCAGGTATGAGTTAATTGTGAAAATTTGCTTAACAAATGAAATATGTAAAATGGAAATTAAACTTACCTATTTTTTGTATATGGGAGTGCATTCATCTTCTGAATTATGAATAGTGAATAATGCTTAGCAGCAGAAACAGAAAAATTATCACTTTAGGAAAATACATACATTATTTGCAATACTTAAACATTTTACTTTGGCCACAAATCCAAATGCCCGCTGTTTCATACTTTTGTCAGAAGCCTTCAGTTTTAATCATTGTTGTGTTTAGAAATATTGGATGTAGTGTTCTGGCATACAAACATTTGCGTATACATGATGTAGATAATCCCCGAGCTACCTGTGTTCAGTCCCTTCTATCGGCTGACTTACATTCACAGACTTAACAATTAGCAAGTTGAAACTCTTAAGGGACAAGTATGTCTATACTGAACAACTGCCTTTTCATTATTCTCTAAAGCATACGGTAATTATTCCCATTGCATTAGATATTATAAGTAGCATAATACTTGGTGTATGCAATACCATTTTACACATGGTCTTAGCATCTTCAGATCTTGGAATCAACCAGGGGCCTGGATCCCCTTCCCAGTAAACTGAGGGGGGCTAACTGCAACCTACACTACTGATGATGTGGAACTCTCCTACCTTGGAAATTCTGGCATCTTGAATCATAAATGGTTCCATCTCTAATCCCCAATCAAGGGCTCAAGTGGTACCCACCTGAGGGGAGCTGGGGACTGGGGCCCCAAGAAGGTAGGAGAAAAGAGTTGGGGAAGTCTTTGAGAACTGGCAGGCACAGCTGCCTTTCACTCTCTTCTTTGTGAGTTTTGATTAAGATCTTACTCCACACAAAGAGAAAAGATACGGAGCTCACCATCATAAGGATCCCTTACCTGTCTTTAATGAGCACATGATAATTGCACAGGGGCATTGGTTATGACATTTGCATATGTGTTAGAATACACTTAGATTTCACCCCCTCCATCGCTCTCCCTCATCCCTTCCTCCCCCAATTCTTAGAACACATTCCAACATTTTCATGGTTCTGTTTTAAAGCATAAATACGAAATACACACATCATATTCTCTCTCCTTCACCCTTTCCTTATGCTCCCCCCTCCCACTGGTGCTTACCCCTGGAAAAGACCTGTTTTGCCCTCCTGTCCTTCATCTTTGTAAGGTGTATATTGATACTTCAAGTTCACCTTGATATTTCAGACATGCATTATTGTACTTTAATCAGTTTAACTCCTCCCATTACTTGCACTTCCTCTGTTGCCCTGCTGCCCTATTAATCACAAATCATAGTGCATTTCATTGTATCATCTTCATACGTATCTGGAATTTCTCAATGCTGATCATTGCCTGGTGTTCTTTCCCTCTCCTGCCTCCCATAGTCCCTCAGACAGATAAACTAATCCAATCGTGTTCTCTCTCTCTCTCTCTCTCTCTCTTCCTCTCTCTCTCTGTATTTATATCTATCTATCTATCTATCTATCTATATGATCATACATATATCTATGTGTAAATTTATCTTATAGGTCTAACTTCTGCATATGAGAGAAAACATATGCCTTTTGACCTTTTGAGCCTGGCTTACTTCGCTTAAGATGATATTCTCCAGTTCCAGCCATTTACCTGCAAACTACATAATTTCCTTCTTCCTTATAGCTGAATAATAGTCTATTGTGTACATGTGCCACATTTTCCTAATCCATTCATCAGTTGTGGGGTGTCCGAGCTGCTTTCGGTGCTTGACTATAGTAAATAATACTGCAGTAAATGTGGGTGTTCCCGTGGCTCTGTCAGATCCTGGCTTAGATTCCTTTGGGTGCAAGCCCTGGAATGCTGTCACTATATTGTATGGTAGGTCTACGTTTAGTTACTTGATGAACCTCCGTCCTGTCTTCCACAGAGGCTGCACAGAATTACATCCCACCAACAGTGTGGGATGAGGGTCCTGTTTCCCCCCATCCTTGTCAACATTTGTCGTTTGTGTTATTTATGGCAGCTAATCTGCCTCCAGTGAGGTGGAATCTCAGTGTCATTTTAATTTGCATTTCCTTTATAGCCAAGGATGTTGAGAATTTCTTGATATATTTATTAGCCATCGGTATTTCTTCTTTTAAAGAACTAGTTTCCCATTTTTAACATTTCTGTGAAGTGTATTACACTGTGAGCTTAGAACATGTTTCCTTCCAATAGACAACCAGGCAACCAGACGAGACCGGCAGGTCAAAGCGAGTGAAGTTCCAGCAGGAAAGGAGGAATAAGGGCTACTCAGTGACTGTGTTATGAACCATGTGTTGTATTCTTGGAAGTTTTTGAGAAAATGGTCATTACATCTTCTCATTGCAATGATAAATAAATGAGTTAATGCATATACTAACTAGCTGGATTTGATCATTTTCCGTTGTGCATATAGTACTTCAAAACACTGTGGTATGGATGTTAAGTGCAAATTTTATTTGGCAATTTATGGAAATGTTAACAGAGGCAAAAAAGAAGAACTTGGACTGGCTTAAAGTGAGCTGGATTGGCAAAATGAGATGGGAGAAATGTGGCTGGGGCTTCTCTGGAGGGAAGAAAGGAAACCATGTCATCATGGGGTCACAGTCACAGAGTCGTGTAAGTGTTTCTTGCCCGGGAACTGACAGCTACAACTAAGGTGAGAGAGAAAATGAAGTTTTCTGGGATCATTTCAAGAAAGTTCCTATTTACATAACTGTAGAAAATTAAGCATATATTTCTGCTTTTATTTTATCTAGGCTTAAGGAGTTTTAGAAACTCACGTAATTATAGTAAGAAAAATGGGTTCTCGCTTTATATGAGAAAAGAATTAAAATAGTCTTGTTATTTTTATTTTTAGTTTGAGCCAGATGTGATGGCACACACCTGTAATCCCAGTACTTGAGAGGCAGAGGAGGGAGGACCAGAAATTCAAGGTTAGCCTGGGCTTCATAAGAGACCCTGTCTCAAAAACAATATTTTTATTATACCAAAAAATGTGAATAGAAGTTTCTACAGTCTCATTCCAGAAAGATCAGGCCCTGTAGTTACCAGGCCTGCTTTCTAATTTTAATTGCTTTTCTCACTGGGTGACTTTGGATAAGTTATTTTTGTTTCCTCATCTGGAAAATGGAGGAAATGCAGGGATCTAGCATTGCCAGGGATTCTTTGAAACATACAAGCCAAGGATTTAGGTCACTGCCGACCACACCAGGTTCCAAATGCGCAGAAAACACTCTGTTCTCATTACATTCAGGAAGAAAAATCTCTCCTGTGCTCTCAAACAGTCTTCAGTTTGTTCTGAAAAATGACAGTTTACCAAAGGATAGGAAGCACCCAAACCTTGATTTGTACTCCGTTAATGGGCAGCAAAACCGATTTTACCAGTTCTGAGGTGTGAATTTTCTCTAACATTTTCAGATATCTGAGTTGGTGTGTTCTTGTTGACAGTGGTTTCCAGGTGGTGTGGATCAGGTGGAAGCCATCACTCCTTCTCGCCCTTGGCTGCAGAACTGCAGAACTTCCAGCTCTCAGCAGTTCTATCAGTTAGACATTTAACAACTGTGTGACAGTTGATAGGAATATTAGTGTCATCAAATAACTGTCTATGGATGCTATTTGCTGTGGACAAATAAGCATGAGCACCAAGACTTGCAGAGGGTGTTCAGCAGTGTGACACACCAAACAAGTGACACTAATAGACACCCCTTTATCAAATATAGAATCTCTAAGGTTTTTCCTAGCCCTTCTGAGTCAAAGTAGCAGAAAATGTTTGGATACTGAATGAAAAGTGGTCAAGGAATACATGTTTTATTGTTTATATTTTTGTTTTAATTGAACACAACTGATAACTGTATTTTTATAGGCCTAAAACTGCTCTTTTAAAGTATGGAATACCATCACTTAAAAAGAAGAAATTACTGTGTTCAAGTTTATTGATGATATATGAAATAGTGATGTATCTTATAATGAAAATACAGTCTTCTTTTTTCATAAGAAGACAAGCTTTCTTATCACCCTGTCCTGGAAGGTATGTTGCAGGGGTCTGTTGTTTTTGTGACTAGTGTTATTTTAAATTATATCAGAAATAAAACTCTACTGAACTTCCTCATGTTTGTAGAAGTCACTTAAGACACCATTGGGAGATTTAGCATTACTCCATATTTAGATTTGGCTTATTAATAAGAAATTAGTAATACCACATATGTATGCTTGTCCTTGGGCTGCTGGATCACAATGGCTGCTTTAGTCTTCTCTCTCTCTCTCTCTCTCTCTCTCACTTTCCTCCCCACAACCTCCATTGCTCTATGCCCTTGGAGGATGACCTTGTTGAGCTCTCTCTCTCTCTGTGTCTTTCTGTGTCAGCTGGGGTCAGTTCTTGGGAAATACTGGACCCATAGCAGTGCATGGGAGGAAACAAAGAGGAGGACCTGTCCTCTGAGCAGCCACCACCCCGGGGCTCTGCATGCGGAGCACTGGCCTCTCCTAAGACACAGTCTGGCAGAGCAGGCCACTCCTAGGGCCACTCTTGTTCTCCCTTGCCCTGAAGGAAGCAGAGCATTCATATCTTCTGCCTTTGAGCACTTTGTGGATCTATTGTTGGTTTCCCTCAATCCTACCATGCATTTGCATAAGTAATGTTTGTTTTTGAAAAAAGAAAAGTCCTTCAATTAAGCCATTTGAGCCTCCAGGTGTTATCTTTAGGGAGCCTGAACCAAAGAATTCTGTATTTTACTTTACCATTATTTCAGCGTATCTCAATAATACCATCTCTTTGCCATGATTATGAAAGATCTCCCTAATTCTTTATTAGGGATCTTTATAATAAGATGTCACTATTAGAACTAAGGAGCAACACAGTTGAAATTCAATTTGAACAACAGGCTTACAGCTTGCCATTACGAGAAAAAAAACAAATTGAAGCATTTTTTTCTAAAAACATTTCTTTTATAAAAATGTGCCCTGTCCCAAAATGAGTTATTTCAAATTCCAATAAAAAAAATTACTTAAGACAAAGGGAAAAAGAACACATGAAAATAAGTAATAAGTTTCCTTCTAACTCTGTGGTCTAACTGAATTAAGCTGACACATTGCTTTGCTTTCCTTTTTGGTGTATGGCAGGGACATAAAGGTTCTTGTTCTGTGCAGCCCTCTGGTGCTTTCATTATCTGATCAAGTCTCCAAACCCCACACTAACCAGGTCATAATTGATCCACAGAACAAACACAAAAGGCATGATGTCATTTCAAGCCTTGCTTGGTGGAAGTTTTTTCTGAATATCAGCTTTCTCCCGGCTTTTCCACAAATGGCAGAAACTTTTGTGGCTATTTGATAGGAGAAAAAAATCACCTAGCAGAAAAGTGAATTCAATGTAAGTGACCCTTTTAATTTCACCACAATTAATTGTTTTGCAATTCTATGCCTTATATGAAATATTAGAATGAAATGTTGCTTCTCTCTTTATATGCCAACTTAACTCTTAAAATAAATTAATTCGAGAGTTTTTAACTTTTATCTTCCTATGTGGCTGGTTAGGCTGGGTGTATGAATTTTATACCCAACAAGTGAATGATTCTTTACCTTTCAGATAAATACTCATCACCACATTGAGGCTATGGTTCCAGAAAGGAACAGGTCACATGAAAAGTGACAATAGAACAAGTTTCTATGCTGGAACTACTTTATAAATTAAAATGCATTGACAGGACACGGTAGCCTATGCTTGTAATCCCACCTATGCATTTGGCAGAGATAAGAGGATTGTGGATCAAGACTAGCCCTGGCAAAAATGTTAGCGACACCGTGTCTTAAGAACTTGCCGGATATGGTACCACAAGCCTGTCATTCCAGATGTATAGGAGCTGTACAGGAGACAGAGGTGAGAGGATCTTTATACAAGGCTGGCCCTGGGCAAAAATGTGAGACCTTCATCTGAAAAATAACCCAAGCCAAAGGGGCTGGAAGGCTTCAAGGTGGTAGAGCTCTTGCCTAGCAAAAAGGAAGTGTTTTGTACATTGTGAAAAAAAATTCATGGTCAAAAGAAAACCTGTGGAAGTCAGAGGAATCAAAAAAGGATATATCCCATGGCCAATTCATCATCTACCATGCCTTAGAGATTGTGTTTTGTTTCTGGAGACTTCTTTGCCATAATTAGAAGAGTAAATTAGTATCCTGCATTTATGTTTAACATTATAGTCTTCTTCTTGCTATCATTGACTTTTAATTTCCTTGACTTTTAATCCATATTTATCCCTTTTAATTATTCATCTTATCTCTAAAACCCGTGTAGATTCATAAGTATATTATTATTTCAAAGTCTCTCTTTTTCATCAGAACCTCGATGATGTATTTGGAGACACTCTGAAGAGAATTAGCAGGATCCCATACCATGTTAGTTAAAGGGAACACAGACTCCTGTTATAGAGACATTTAAAGTTTGATTTTCATTACACAAAATGAAAGGTGAAATTCAATAGTCATTCTTGTTGTAGTGCTTTCCATAAAGGTACCAAGACATTCTTATTTTGACAACCAGGCATGTATATTTAAAGAAAAAGTTGTAAAAAGATGAAATTGCATAACTCCCAATTTTGGAGTGGAAAGAATTAAAACAGCTTGCTGAAGGTGTGCTCTGTTGGGATTATGGATGCCAGGCACAGTACAGCACTATGAATCACAAAGGACAGATGAGAATTTTCACTTTGCTTAAAATTGATGGTTTTTATCAAATTAAAAACTACAAGTTTTTTCAATATAAGTAAAACAGCATTCCAAGTAGATGCCTAAAGGAAACCATAGACATTGAGCTAAAGTCAGTGAGTATTGTGTCATGTATACACTAGTTTGTAATTGAAGTTGTTGCTTAGATCTGGTTTATGATTGCAAATATAATTGTCCTAAGAAAACATTGCAAATATGAATTCTGCCAGCTCTCATGGAATTGTCTGAAACAGAGAAGATAGAGCAACAACTAATTCAATCTTTGTTTCTGCTTTTATTTTTGTCTATGACTCAGAATCATCCATCCTTTGTTTCTTTTTCTAGATACTACAAAGGATGCTTTCTGTTATCCTTAGAAAATCATTTTCTCCCCCTTTTTCCAACTGCACAACAATCCCCCTTTATCTGCAGCTTTTCTTTCCAGTGTTTCAGTCAGTCATGGTCCAGAAACATTAATGAAAATTTCCAGAAATAAATGATCCACAAGTTTTGAATTGTTGTCTTGAGTAAAATGTTTTCTCGTGCAGTTGCACTCCATCCAAGTAGATGCCAGTCATCCCTTTGTCTAGCATTTCCATATTGTGTCATGGAGACAGAGAGAGAGAGAGAGAGGAAAGAGAGCATCACATACTGCGTTTTAGTATATTGCTACAACTATTCTATTTTATTATTACTCTAGGTCATGTGAATTTTTGCCTGCACACACGTGTGTTATCTAAGTAGTCCTTTCACAAGCCAAGTCTGCACTGCTTGGCATGATGTGGGAAGAATTTCCCTGTCCTTCCCTGCTCACTGTCTCCTTTTCTTGGCATTCTTGTTGCAGAACTGCATGCCTCTGTAAGTATACTCATGCAGAATTTAGAGTTGTTAACTTGTGTATATATTGTGTAGATAAAAATGCAGCAAACACAGTGCATAGAGAGCTGGCCATGACAAATTGCTTGGAAATGTACAGTGATGGGACGTTGAAGCCACAGTCATGAAGAGGTCGGTGGCTTTTTAAGTACTCATAGCGCTGTTTAGTTCATGCTTAATTTAGTTCCTTGTGGGGCAAATTCTGTCTGAATACCTAGTCTGGGCTTGGCACCATAGTAGCCTAGGATGTTTGGGGAACAGAAGTGGTCCCTTCCTTAACTGTGGTGTTCCCAGACCAGAAGATATGCTTTCAGTCACAGGACCTCAATGACAATAGCAGTCTTAGTGGCTTAACAAGGCAGGTGAAATGCTCTGTTCCTGTCACAGTTCCATTCTAGTCAGAAATAGAACTAATTTATACATTTCGTAGAATTTTTCTTTTTCTGCTACATGAAATATAATTGGTTTTATTTCCATTTATCTTTAGCCTCAATACAGAAGTTATTTCTTGAGGAGATCAAGTTGAAAGATGGTACTGCTATTTTTAATTTATTTTATTCACAAATCTATAAATGAGCATTTTGTATACCATACACCCAGTTTCTGTCATTTGATGTTACCCTGCATGGAGTGCAGGTTTTAAATGTAATTGTGAAGGATCTGATACTTATGCTAATGTACTTCATAGCACAACCTAACTCAGTGCTTTGATGTCTTCATGAGACTTAGACTTGCTCAACATTGGTTCACAGGCAGATCCAACAGTGAGCCAGGTACCAGCCACCTGAGAGGTCTTAAAAGAGACTTAAAATTTCTCTACAAGATGTTCTGTGTCAGCATACAATGCTATTGAGATGAGTTTTGGTAGAGAAGAATGGTGACAAGATTCTTCTCCTTCGTCCTACTGACCAGAGTACTAACTTTGTGCACACAGATGGACTTGTTTCCCTTGGGTTTTAAGGACACAATCCACTGGTATGTGACAGTGCCTAGGAAACCTAAAGGCATCATTTGATTCTCTTGGAGCCTCAATTCTAGCAGTGCTGAAGATCTAGCTATATGTTCAATCTCGACTTCCCTGAAGTTGAGTGAATAGAGCACAGATCTAAGCCCACAATCATTGAGCTGCCAGCAATCATTGAGGCTTGCCAAAAGCCCTGGAAGAGTGAATAAAATGCACGAAGTGCTTCATCTTGGGGTTGTAAGGGGTTCACGACCAGAGGAAGTCGATTCCTGACATTAGATGGATGTCTCAACTGAGGGTTCCTTTGGCATGCAACCCATCCAGGCCCCCACAATCCAATGGCAGCCATCAAAAATGACCCTGCTCTCCCTACCTTTCCTTGTTCAACCTCAGTAGTAGAAGGGCCAGAAAACATGGGCTGCAAAAGGGGCAAAATTCAGAGTGAGTACAAACAAATGACCATCTGCTCTTCATGCCAGTGTTCTTCCCTCTGAAAAAGCTAGCTAAGACAGGACAGAGGCTTCATTCTGATTTAGAGCCTAACTTTGCCTGCACATGTGATACTTGGAAAATGATAATAGGGCACTGCATGGCTTCTGAATAAGCTGAGAAGTCCTGAGACTTCCCTTGCTTTACCCAGGGGCAGGATGGGCTCTTGGTGAGCGCACTTAGTGAGGCTGAATGAGGTCAGGGAGGGATGCTGTGAGTGAAACTCCCTTAGTTGACTGGTTCCACTTCAACTGCCTACTGATACGACTTTATGCAACTCACTTAACCCAGTGTCTTTCGGCCACTTCCTTGATGCCTGTGCAGGCCGTAGCAAGCATTTAACTGAACTTACGTGAAGAACACAGCCTGGCTGTAGAACACAAAAGGAACTTGAGAGTCAATTTTCTCCTCCTGAATTGTTCTAACAATAATGGCATATTCCAGCCCATGTGGTCCAAGAGTTGCTCTCCCACTTGTAAAGACAAATGCCCTTTTTGCTTCAGTTATTTTTTGAATAGGTCATCACTTTATGCTTGTGCCTCCCTGGGCCGTGTTCCCCCTATTTACACTTCATGCACAGGTGCATAGCTGGGATAATAGGACCATGCTCAGCTATTAGTTGAGATAGGGTCTCATGAACGTTTGTCCAGGCTAGTCTTGAATAGTAAATCTCTTGATCTCTGACTCCTCTGCAGCAATGATTACAGATATGAGCCACCATGACTGGCCTGCTTGCTTGCTCTCTTTTCTTCATTTTCTTTCCTTTCTTTCTTTCTTTCTCTCTCTCTCTCTCTCTCTCTTTCTTTCTTCCTCCCTCCCTTCCTTCCATTCCCTCAATCCCTTCCTTCCATTCCCTCCCTCCCTTTCTCCCTTTCTTCATTCCTTTTTTTTTAATGTGCATACAAGGCTTGGGTCATTTCTCCCCCCTGCCCCAACCCCCTCCCTTACCACCCACTCCGCCCCCTCCCTCTCCTCCCCACCCCTCAATACCCAGTAGAAACTATTTTGCCCTTATCTCTAATTTTGTTGAGGAGAGAGTATAAGCAATAATAGGAAGGAACAAGGGTTTTTGCTGGTTGAGATAAGGATAGCTATACAGGGCATTGACTCACATTGATTTCCTGTGCGTGTGTGTTACCTTCTAGGTTAATTCTTTTTGATCTAACCTTTTCTCTAGTTCCTGGTCCTCTTTTCCTATTGGCCTCAGTTGCTTTTAAGGTATCTGCTTTAGTTTCTCTGCATTGAGGGCAACAAATGCTAGCTAATTTTTTAGGTTTCTTGCCTATCCCCACCCCTCCCTTGTGTGCTCTCGCTTTTATCACGTGCTCAAAGTCCAATCCCCTTGTTGTGTTGGCCCTTGATCTAATGTCCACATATGAGGGAGAACATACGATTTTTGGTCTTTTGGGCCAGGCTAACCTCACTCAGAATGATGTTCTCCAATTCCATCCATTTACCAGCGAATGATAACATTTCGTTCTTCTTCATGGCTGCATAGAATTCCATTGTGTGTAGATACCACATTTTCTTAATCCATTCGTCAGTGCTGGGGCATCTTGGCTGTTTCCATAACTTGGCTATTGTGAATAGTGCCGCAATAAACATGGGTGTACAGGTGCCTCTGGAGTAACCTGTGTCACAGTCTTTTGGGTATATCCCCAACAGTGGTATTGCTGGATCAAATGGTAGATCAATGTCTAGCTTTTTAAGTAGCCTCCAAATTTTTTTCCAGAGTGGTTGTAATAGTTTACATTTCCACCAGCAGTGTAAGAGGGTTCCTTTTTCCCCGCATCCTCACCAACACCTGTTGTTGGTGGTGTTGCTAATGATGGCTATTCTAACAGGGGTGAGGTGGGATCTTAGTGTGGTTTTAATTGCATTTCCTTTATTGCTAGAGATGGTGTTTTTTGGCCATTTGAATTTCTTCTTTTGAGAAAGTTCTGTTTAGTTCACTTGCCCATTTCTTTATTGGTTCATTAATTTTGGGAGAATTTAGTTTTTTAAGTTCCCTATATATTCTGGTTATCAGTCCTTTGTCTGATGTGTAGCTGGCAAATATTTTCTCCCACCCTGTGGGTGTTCTCTTCAGTTTAGAGACCATTTCTTTTGATGAGCAGAAGCTTTTTAGTTTTATGAGGTCCCATTTATCTATGCTATCTCTTAGTTGCTGTGCTGCTGGGGTTTCATTGAGAAAGTTCTTACCTATACCTACTAACTCCAGAGTATTTCCTACTCTTTCTTGTATCAACTTTAGAGTTTGGGGTCTGATATTAAGATCCTTGATCCATTTTGAGTTAATCTTGGTATAGGGTGATATACATGGATCTAATTTCAGTTTTTTGCAGACTGCTAACCAGTTTTCCCAGCAGTTTTTGTTGAAGAGGCTGCTATTTCTCCATCGTATATTTTTAGCGCCTTTGTCAAAGACAAGTTGGTTATAGTTGTGTGGCTTCATATCTGGGTCATCTATTCTGTTCCACTGGTCTTCATGTCTGTTTTTGTGCCAGTACCATGCTGTTTTTATTGTTATTGCTTTGTAATATTGTTTGAAGTCAGGTATTGTGATACCTCCTGCATTGTTCTTTTGACTAAGTATTGCCTTGGCTATTTGTGGCCTCTTGTGTTTCCATATAAATTGAACAGTAGATTTTTCAATGTCTTTAATGAATGTCATTGGAATTTTGATGGGAATTGCATTAAACATGTAGATTACTTTGGGGAGTATCAACATTTTTACTATGTTGATTCTACCAATCCATGAGCATGGGAGATCTCTCCACTTTCTATAGTCTTCCTCAATCTCTTTCTTCAGAAGTGTATAGTTTTCCTTGTAGAGGTCTTTCACATCTTTTGTTAGGTTTACACCTAGGTATTTAATTTGTTTTTTGAGGCTATTGTAAATGGAATTGTTTTCATACATTCTTTTTCAGTTTGCTCATTGTTAGTGGATAGAAATGCTAATGATTTTTCTATGTTGATTTTATATCCTGCTACCTTACTATAGCTATTGATGATGTCTAGAAGCTTCTGAGTAGAGTTTTTTGGGTCTTTAAGGTATAGGATCATGTCGTCTGCAAATAGGGATATTTTGACAGTTTCTTTACCTATTTGTATTCCTTTTATTCCTTCTTTTTGCCTAATTGCTCTGGCTAGGAATTCCAGTACTATGTTGAATAGCAGTGGAGATAGTGGGCATCCTTGTCTGGTTCCTGATTTTAGAGGGAATGGTTTCAGTTTTTCTCCATTAAGTATAATGCTGGCTGTAGGTTTGTCATATATAGCTTTTATAATGTTGAGGTACTTTCCTTCTATTCCTAGTTTTCTTAGAGCTTTTATCATGAAGTGGTGTTGGATCTTATGAAAGGCTTTTTCTGCATCTATTGAGATGATCAAGTGGTTTTTGTCTTTGCTTCTGATAATGTGGTTTATTACATTTATTGATTTTCATTTGTTGAACCACCCCTGCATCCCAGGGATGAAGCCTACTTGGTTGTGGTGAATAATCTTTTTGATGTGTTGCTGAATTCGGTTTGCCATTATTTTATTGAGGATTTTTGCATCAATGTTCATTAAGGAGATTGGCCTATAGTTCTCCTTTTTGGAGGTGTCTTTGCCTGGTTTTGGGATAAGTGTAATACTAGCTTCATAAAATGTGTTTGGCAGTTTTCCTTCCCTTTCTATTTCGTGGAACAGTTTAAGGAGGGTTGGTATCAGTTCTTCTTTAAATGTCTGATAGAATTCAGCAGAGAGAGAATCCATCAGGTCCTGGACTTTTCTTTTTGGGGAGACTCTTGATTGCTGCTTCAATTTCATTTTGTGTTATATGTCTATTCAGGTGATTAATTTCCACTTGGTCAGTTTTGGATGATCATATGTATCTAGAAATCTGTCCATTTCTTTAAAATTTTTAAATTTATTTGAATATAGGTGCTCAAAGTAGTCTCTGATGATTTCCAGGACTTCCATGGTGTTTGTTCTTATCTCCCCTTTTGCATTCGTGATTCTCCTAATTTGGGTTTTTTCTCTCCTCATTTTAGTCAGGTTTGCCAGGGGTCTATCAATCTGGTTTATTTTTTCAAAGAACCAACTTTTTGTTTCGTTAATTCTTTGTTTTTTTTTTTTGGTTTCTATTTCGTTGATTTCAGCTCTTATTTTTATTATTTCTCTCCTTCTATTTGTTTTGGGGTTTGCTTGTTCTTGTTTTTCTAGGAGTTTGAGATGTATCATTAGGTAATTGATTTGGGATCTTTCAGTCTTTTTAATATATGCACTCATGGCTATAAACTTTCCTCTCAGGACTGCCTTAGCTGTGTCCGATAGGTTCCGGTAGGCTGGGTTTTCATTTTCATTGACTTCCAGGAACTTTTTAATTTCCTCTTTTGTTTCATTGATGATCCATTATTCATTAAGTAATGAGTTATTTAGTTTCCAGCTATTTGCATGTTTTTTGTCTTTACTTTTGTTATTGAGTTCTACTTTTACTGCATTGTGATCAGATAGTATGCACGGTATAATTTCTATTTTCTTATATTTGCTGAGGCTAGCTTGTGCCTAGGATATGATCTATTTTGGAGAAGGTTCCATGGGCTGCTAAGGAGAATGTATATTGTATAGAAGTTGGATGAAATGTTCTGTAGACATCAAGTAGGTCCATTTGATCTTTTGCATATTTTAGATCTTGGATTTCTTTATTGATTTTTTGTTTGGATGACTTATCTATTGATGATAATGGGGTGTTAAAGTCTCCCACAACCACTGTGTTGGCGTTTATATATGCTTTTAGGTCTTTCAGGGTATGTTTGATGAAATTCGGTGCGTTGACATTGGGTGCATACAGGTTGATAATTGTTATTTCCTTTTGGTCTATTTCCCCTTTTATTAGTATGGAATGTCCTTCTTTATCTTGTTTGATCAATTTAGGTTTGAAGTCTACTTTGTCAGAGATAAGTATTGCTACTCCTGCCTGTTTTCAGGGGCCATATGGCTTGGTAAATCTTCTTCCAGCCTTTCAGCCTAGCCTATGCTTATTTCTGTCAGTGAGATGGGTCTCCTGTAAGCAACAAATTGTTGGATCTTCCTTTTTAATCCATTTTGTCAAATGGTGCCTTTTGATGGGTGAATTAAGTCCGTTAACATTAAGTGTTAGTACTGATAGGTGTGTGGTGATTCCTGTCATTTAGTTGTCTTAGTTGTTTGAAGGTTTGATTGTGTGTGCCTAACTTGATGTTACTCTCTACTGTCTTGCTTTTTCTTTTCCTGTGGTTTGGTGCTGCCTGTCTTTTCATGGTTAAGTTGGGTTTCACTTTCTGTGTGCAGAATCCCTTGAAGAATCCTTTGTAGTGGTGGCTTTGTGGACACATATTGTTTTAGTTTCTCCTTATCATGGAAGACTTTTATTGCTCCATCTATTTTGAATGATAGTTTTGCTGGGTAGAGTATCCTGGGGTTGAAGTTATTTTCCTTCAGTGCCCGGAAGATCTCACCCCACGCTCTTATTGCTTTTAATGTTTCTGTTGAGAAGTCTGCTGTGATTTTGATGGGTTTACCTTTGTATGTTACTTGTTTTTTCTCTCTTACAGCCTTCAATATTCTTTCCTTAGTTTCTGAACTTGTTTTAATGATGATATGTCATGGGATAGTTCTATTTTGATCTTGTCTGTTTGGTGTCCTGGAGGCCTCTTGCATCTGGGTGAGAATAGATTTCTCTAGATTTGGGAAATTTTCCGTTATTATTTTGTTGAATATATTACACATTCCCTTCACTTGCACCTCTTCTCCTTCTTCAATGCCCATGATTCTCAAGTTTGGTCTTTTGATGGAGTCGGTGAGTTCTTGCATTTTCTTTTCACAGGTCTTGAGTTGTTTAATTAATAGTTCTTTGGTTTTTCCTTTAATTACCATTTCATCTTCAAGTTCTGAGATTCTGTCTTCTGTTTGTTCTATTCTGCTGGATTGGCCTTCCATTTTGTTTTGCAGTTCTGTTTCGTTTTTTTTTCTGAGGTTTTCCATATCCTGGCTGATTTCCTCTTTAATGTTGTCTATTTTTGTCCTGAGTTCATTTATCTGTTTATTCATCGTGTTCTCTCTTTTACTTTGGTGTTTATACAGTGCTTCTATGGTTTCCTTTATTTCTTCTTTTGCTTTTTCAAATTCTCTATTTTTGTTGTCGTGGAATTTCTTGAGTGTCTCCTGTACATTTTGGTTGACCCTATCCAGTATCATCTCTATAAAATTCTCATTGAGTACCTGTAGAATGTCTTCTTTTAAATTATTCTTGTGGGCTTCATTGGGTCCTTTGGCATAGTTTATCTTCATTTTGTTGGAGTCCGGATCTGAATTTCTGTTCTCTTCATTCCCCTCTAGTTCCTGTACTAATTTTTTGCTGTGGAGAAACTGGTTTCCCTGTTTTTTCTGTCTTCCCGTCATTGTCTTTGGTATTGTTACTGTCCCTGTATTGCGTGCAAGTAAGTATTTTCTAGCTTGCAATAATAACAATGGTAATATTTAGAATGGAAGGGTGAGCTGAGATGGAAAGCAAGAAGTTAAAGAAATGGGAAAAACAAATACACAGACTGGAAGGAGAAAACAGAACAAGGTATCAGACAAGAAGTTTTCAAAGGTATAAACAGGGAGTGTTAGTGTACTAATCGACAGTAAGCTGAACAGATTTTAGCGAGACTGAGAGAGGATTGAAAATCAAAAATAAAAAAGATAAAGATAAGAATAAAAATAAAAACTAAATGAAAGAAAAATCTATATACAAAAATGTAATAAAATAAATGAAAAAATAGAAAATTAAAAAAAACCAAAAAACCAAAAACCAAAAAAACCTCCAAGTTCAAATGCAATGAAGTTTCAGTCTTAATAATTTGGGTGTCTGGCTCAGTCTCCCATCCTGGAGATGGTGCCTCAGATGTTGTTCTGTAGTTGTCTCATCAAAGGGGACGCATAAAGTAGAACAAAACTACACACACACGCACAAATATACCCCACCAAGTGTCCCAAGTTCAAATGCAATACAGTTTCAGTAAGTTTTTCATCATGCAGGTGTAATTCGGTTGTTCTCTCATCAAAGGTAGGGAGAAAAAGGAAAAAAAAGAGTCTGGAGACAGTTCTGAGAATGGTATCTGCGGCTGTGGCTTGCCTGCCGGCTCCTGTCAGCCTGCTGTTGCTGGAGGCGTTATTTATGCAGATCTCTGGGGTGAACTTAGCACTCACCTGGTCCCAAAGGCTTTGTTTGTTCAGAGTTCTCCTGTGCGTGAGCCTCTGCTACAAGCTTTCCCTTTTCCAAGCACTGGGGAAGGTGACACTGCACCCGTGTTCTCAGGCCTGCGTGTTTATTTACAGTTCATGTGGGAGGTGGGTCTTCCCCCCTCTCCTGTGGAGTTTTCTTCCCACCACCACTTTCACAAGCTTTCCTGCTCCTGATTACTGGGCGGTGCTGCTGCTCCTGCCAGCCGCCATGTTTGTTTACAGTTCACGTGGGAAGTGGGTCTTCCCTCCTCTCCTGTGGAGTTTTCTTCCCTCCGCCACTCTCACCAGCTTTCCCGCTCCTGGTTGCTGGGCACACATCCCCACTCCCGCCAGAGGCTCTCCGGCCCACCTGTTTATTTACAGTCCCGTGAAGGATTCCTTTCCCCCAATCTTCAGCACTCAGGGCACCCCACCCTCTGTCCCATGTGTCTGTATTGCTCTTATTGCTTATTACTCAGTTTTTCTTTTTTTCCCCGGGTGGAGGTTGGTCTGTCCAGGGGGCTATGCTGCTCTGGCCCAGGCTTGTCTGTGGGAGTACCACGTACCGCGAAGCTCACCTGGTCTGCATCTTCCCAAGCCATCTGGGCACCGGTGACTAGCGGCCCCGGGGTCCCTCGTGGTTTCTCCATGTAATGTGAAGTGGAGATTCTCTGCACCTGCTGGAGGGGTGGAGGGGTCAAAGTTATGCCTCTTCTCAGTGGTTATGCCTGCAAAGTGTGTCTCCAGCGTCTCCCCAAGATTTCACTATAGGAGGCTTGCTTTCTGCTTCCTCCCTCTAGCCGCCATCTTGGAATCTCCCACCTTTCTTCATTCCTTTCTTCCTTCCAGTGAAATTTAGTAATTTATCATGGCTTAGAACAATTTCAGCCTCAAAGTTTCTTCTATGGCCTTTCTGTTCCTCTTATTAAATACAAAACTGCTCAATTTGCCTCTACTCTTCTATTTTTTCTCCTCAAGGGAAGGAAGTTAGCTCAAGGCATCTCATATTCACTTCCCATAAACAAACGCCACCAACAACTGGAAGATGAACTATGTGTTATAGTTTCCTATGAAACATTTCCTGCCATAAAGGTGATAGGAAAGAAGACTGATATGTACCAAGAACCATACTGAAAGTCTTACAAAGCTTCTGTGATTTAATTCTGCATCAGTCCCATGAAATTGGTGCACTTGCATCCCATTTCATAAGGAAAAATAGACCTGAAGGCTCAGTGATGTTCTCAAGGTTATGAAGGCAGTCAGTGGTATCAGAGGACCTGATTCAGGCACTGACTCTAAGTTGATAAGCTTCATGACTGAACCAAATATTAGTAAAAAGGCATCATCCTCCCTACATCACATAGGTCCTGTTCAGAGACAAAATTATTGCAACCAAATTAACTTAACCTTCACTACCTTTCTTCATCCCACCCCAACTGAAGCCATTTATAGAAAGAACAGTTTAACACATGGGGAAGATCCTTGTTCTGCAGAACCTCAGAATGTCTCAAAATCTTAACAGCAGTGGACCATATGGACAGATAGCACTAACCAAATAAAAGCCGTAAAGAAATGGAGCATGGGACAGAGAAATGGAACTGAGCTTGTCAAGAGGGGGCTAGAACATGAAATCAGGGAAATAATCAAGCCCCTAGTGATTTCTGTTTGTGAAACCAGGAAAGCCTTAAGAACAGATGTGTACATCCCAGTAGTATTTTTAACAACCATAAAAATATTGATTATTTTTCCCTGCAGAAGTTTGGGCTTAGGGTCAAACTTAGGAACTTGCAGCCTGATGCAAATCTGCTTGGTATCAGGGGCAAAGGAGACCCGTGGCACTGTAATTACTTACAGTGTCCTAGAAAGAGCATCTCCAGTTAAAAGGTTTGTGCAGATGTATTAAAACAGCTCAGTTGGACCTTATAGGCAGGAAGAATCCACAAATACATTATGTCCTGATTAAAATAGCCAAGGACACACACGCTTGTGTGAAATGAGAGGGGCACACTGAGAAGACATTGGGTAGCAGTTCTCAGCAAACCACCTTGACCTTGAGTCCCCAACAGGACAAGCCAATGTCAAAGGCCTGGCTGTTTCATGTGGTCAGGGAAGCTCAGCTCTTCTAACGCCTTTGTGGAAGAGTGAGCACTGACCATCCATGTGTCCATCTTACTTCTCCCATGGAAATGCTTATGACATCACATTCAGCAATTGCTTGACTCCAGATGTGTACCAGCAAAGCCGTCCTCAGGAATGGACAGAAGCCAACTTAGGGTGCAGAGATCCAAGCAAGCATTCTGCCTTCCTTCTTCATCTGCTTGCAAAGCCCACTGTCCCACCTCACCCTGTAATTCTGAATTAATGCTCTCATCTGGGTTGCTCTGGTGATAGATCTGGTTCAAGATCCACAGCCACAAATCCGCTTCCTTCCAAAATGGTATGAGGCTGCATTTTCAGATGGGTATTATCCACAGAATGTAAAGTAAAGAGATGCACATGGCAGCAAAGAGCAATTTGATTATTGAAATAAGAATGAAATTCCATTTAATGCTGAATCTTGTCTGCTGTGTTAGGGAGCAAGATTGGATACAAGCATTCTGAATTTTAACACAGCCACTCCTGGCATGAAAAAGTCCTGCAGAACCTAAATCTATAAGTAAAAAAGGAAATGCTTTCATAAATAATGATAATAACTAATATACCCCCTACCAAGCGTGTTCTATTAACATGTTTATCAGTTACAATACCCCAGAAGGCAGATCCCAACGTACAGATAAGGGACCTAAGGCCCAAGGAGTGAGCAAATTTTCTTAGTCTCCTGGCTAATTAAGTGATGAATCATGGAAACAGAAAAGTGCATTTCAACCTGGCTTATTTTCTGTACTGTCATACATACTGAAATTCATATGTCTTGTGGAAAGGTCGGAGAAGTGACTGGAAGATGCAAAAACCACCTGCAAAAGAGAGGGGCTGTCTGGGATCAGCCCATCACTGGACTGAAGTCCTCTGTACATGCCCAAGAGTTTGGGGACCTCCTGGCATTCCTGTGCTCCCTCACAGAACTATCATTCTAAGTTTTATCATCTTTAC
This sequence comes from Castor canadensis, assembly GCF_047511655.1. Taxonomy (NCBI): domain Eukaryota; kingdom Metazoa; phylum Chordata; class Mammalia; order Rodentia; family Castoridae; genus Castor; species Castor canadensis. Next base: position 112,467,537 of record NC_133399.1, read on the forward strand.
CTGACTTGAGACTATCACGTTTTACTTAGGCTCTCCAATAAGGATTTGGTTTGGAACATGTAATAAGTGCACTCAACAAGAACCTCTGGCATATGGATAAACACAGTGGACCAAAGTAACTTGAGGGAAGAACCCACTTTATGACCACAGAAGCAGGTGATCCGCTTGTGACTCTCCCTAGAGTCACCATTATTCTTAGAGATGGAGCATGGACTTGCAGAAGTTCTAGGACGAAAATTATGCAAAACTATTGAGGAAGGAGGCAGCTCAGTGCAGCAGACCATTAGTTGTTCCTGGAGAGGTCGGACTTTACAGGTGAATAAAATCAGGCACTTTATTCTTGTTTAATATCTGGAATTTTACTATAGTAAAAATACATTTCTTGGATAATTTTTAAAAGCTATTCCTTTGAAACCTACGATGAATGCATACACAAAACCTTCTGTGCTATACATTTGTCTGTCCCTCAACCCCATGACTCCTGAGGAGGCCCTGGTGCCTCAGTTTCCCCATCTACACATTGAGCTATCTTTTAGACTTTCAGCTCTGTACAGTGATTCCCCTAAGTTAAAAATATTGGGCAGAAAACCAGAAAGATAAATGTATACAAAGTGGGAGGAAAATTGTAAAAAGTAATTTGCATTTGCAAAGCTCTCACCCAAATGAAGAGAACCTGTTCTCATAATTAATTCTGCCTAGGATCTGCCTGTGCTGTTTTCAGGTGGTTCTGAAGATATATTTGAGGAGAAAAAAGACTCAGACTAAAAGAAACCAACAAGATCAGGTGCTGGGCAGAGGTGAATAATTTGCTTTAGAATTTATCATGGAAATCATTTATATGAGAGTAGTTACCTTACAACTAAAATTTGAAAAATCACTTTTGTAAATAATTGAAAACTAATGTTTTAAAAAGATTTTCAGCATACTTGTCTAAACTAGCAATTTATCATTTTTATCCATAATTATTGGTAGTGATTAAAAAATTCTGCCAAACAACAGAAGAATTTCAATAAGTAATTCATTTCTAATGACCAGGAATTTATTTTTATCTTATTTTTGAATCACAGAAGTTTTATGTATGTACCACATTACAGACATAGACTGACCAGAAATATTCCCTGAGAAGAAATGAGAGAAAACCCAGCCCACAAGGAGCATGAAGAGAAGAACAAACACGAAGAAAACATCTAAAACAGGAAAAAGTGAGAGGTTAATAGAAATGTAGGGACTACAGCAAAGGAAAAGCACAGAATCTGAGTAAGAAAGAACACCAAAGAGCTGCCATCTCAAACTCTGATAATAAGTTCAGCAAAAGAAAAAACAAATAAAAAAATGGAGATACTCAGAAACCCCCAGGCTTTTGACAAATGGAAAAAGAGATTACTTTACATTGAAACAGCAGAGATAAAGGAGGCTTTCCACACTTTGGGGACATATTTCAGATTAAAATGTTTATAGGGCAAACAATGAACTGTAGCATGTTCAAATATTAATATAAAATACAATTATGATCTTTAGAAAATGAAAATGCTTGTCAGATTCTGAGCAATTCTACATTGAACCTTATACGTATGGACTCCATTGTGAAGTTTAATTGCTACAGAAATCCCTCAGAATATTTCCATTTAAACATGTTATCTGCACAAGTAATTAAAAGTGTACAAATTATAAATGATGGTGTCACACCCAGCTCACTTCCCACATGTATGCAAACACATGAAACTAACGAGATGAATGTGTCCAATATCCTAACTTATCTTCCTCTGATTATCACCATCTACGATCAAACTGTCTAAAAAAATTCTACGGATCTACATAGAAAAAGCATTACTGTTTTACTAATACAAAAATTCGAGGATTGCTATGTCAAATTAAATAAACTAAGCAAAAGAAACAGCATTTCGCTCTCTGGAAACAGGAAATTGCTTACAGGAGATCATACCCTTGAAAGGGTATGATCTGTGCTGACCGTGTCAAGAAAACCAAGAGCAAACTTGAAACCTGGAGGTGCAAGTTACTATTTTCAAAGCCAGCTTCCTTCCAGAATTTAAACATCTCAGCTTTGGGTAGAAGAATTTGCATCATTCCTTTGATGAAAGACCACCAGTCACCCAAAAGCCCTCTGGAGCAGTTTTACTCTGTGTTCTTCCAATTCTTCCTTCAGTTTACCCCAGTTGTCTTCGCTTCTACTTTTCCATCATGCTTCTGAGGGCTGTCTTCATTCTACAAGCTCACACTTTAGGTAGCAAAGACATTTCCACAATGATTTTCTGAGGTCCATTTTATTCAGGTTATGTGAAAGCCTTCTGATAAGGCAGAAGCTCTCTGAGGTCCTAGTGCCACCTATGTGACAGCAAAGAACTCAGGGTCCTGCTCTCCTCCCACCCCTCCTCAGGGTCACAGGTGTCGCACACAGCTAGTGAGTGCTTGAAATAAGTGAACTTAGCGTAATGGAGGCACCGAAGAGTGTATTAATTTTAATCAATTTAAATTAAAAAAGCAATACTCAAATCTCTTATCATCAAACTTTAAGATGCATTGGGAAAACGTAGGTAAGTGTTTCTACTTTTTCAATTGTGAATTTTATGAAAAGGAAGTACCAAAAGTATTTAAAGGAGCTCTAAATCTACCCTGAGGGTAAAAATGTAACTCCAAAATAAGGTTCTATTTAATATTCTACATATCGATTGTATGTTCAAATAATATTCTGTGCAGAGTGAGCTAAATAAGTGCCATTAAAATTAATTTCACCTACTTCTTTCTGGTTTTGTGATGTGGATATTTTGTGGCTCAGGGTTTCTATATTGCTACAGAAAAGGGCTGGTCTAGACAACACAGGTTTAGCCTTGTGTGAGCTGAGCCCCAGGAAGTCTGGCAATCTATCTGCAGTCATTATCAATACATGTCACCTAGCAACAGGATTCATTTTTCCAGCATAGCTGTAGTCTCTGGTCTTAATTGTATTTATATGCAAATATAACCACTGTAAAAAATTGCTTGTATATTTTATTTTTTCTGCTAAAATATGTAGGCATTATAAAGTATTGATGTATAAAGAATACGCCTACCCAAATTGGTTTCTGTTGTCATGTATCTTTCTATATTAAAGTTTGATTCCATTTTTAAATTCTTCCAGGCTGAAGAAAATGTTGTGTGTCATGTCTATGCAACTAGTACTTGCTGAAAATGACTTTTTTTTTCGTAGAATGCAATATCTTCACTACTTAAAAAGGCTTTTTACTATATATGAAATCATAAACCATGTGATCACATCTGATATTGTAATATGCAAAGTCAATTTTAAGTCAAAAGAGAGAAAGTAACCTTTGATAGGCTTCCTTTTGCTTGAAAAATATAAGCCTGTCTCAATCCCAAACTCTTCTTTTCAACATTCATCTAAATAGTGCAGATGAGAATTAAAGATCGAGACCTTGGCAAAACAAAGAGAGCAGTGAGAATCATGGAATTCCTTTTCACACCTGGGCTGAGGTCTCATGTAGAATCTAGTTGGAGGTCCATGTGTTCCAGGCAGGAAAGACAGCGGCTGATAGGCCTGTGTGTGTTAGGGTGCATGGCCGGCAGCCTTTGATGTGTTTATATCGATGTGCCTTTCTAGTGATTTGTGTCTTGGCTTAATAAAAAATGTATAGGACTCCAGCTGTTGGCGCTGCTGGCATCTGTTTCAGATTCATTTCCACTGACAGCACTCTGCTGCTGGCAAACGCTTCGCCTTTTTATCATCAAAGATACACAGCTTGGCATGCCCGGCCTCCTCCTCTACCTTACCCTACAGTCTCCTTTATTCTTTCTTCACTAGAAAGTCTGCATTGAAGTCTGCTATGAATGGCAAATGGAATAAAATGTATATTCAAAGTTGCTTAATTATAACCTGACAGCTGAAGCTATGTGAGCAAGTTACCATGTGCAAAGTTATGAATTTAAACTCTCCTATTTGATATATTTGTTGAACACAAGCACAGAACAAGCCATGCCAGGATGCAGAGCTGAAGTCTGTTTGTCACAGTGCATTTACTCTGAGTGATAAACTCAGAGCTCCTACTCAAGAAGAAACACTTGTGAAATGGGCCACTGAAGTTTGCAGTCTGCTTAGAGGACAGTACTACAGGTACACCCACTCAGCGGCGAGTGAACCCAGAGAAGACTTGACATTCCATTCAGGTGTCTGCCACCTGCACCTGTCCACTCCTGATGTGTGCTGTGTGTCCAAACTATGGTTGAGGCAATTGTCTTATTACACTAACCATAAGGAAGTGCTTAAAAGTGTGCCAGTGTCGTGTACTATGTGGTGTGTTTGTGTGTGTGTTGTGGAGAAAATCAGGCTAAATCACTTTCCTCTGATGTTGTTCAAACATCAAAACAGTAGAGTGATATGTGAGGAAAGGGATGCATACCCATGTCAACTTCAAATATGGTGGTGTAAATGTTTCAGCCTTGTTTCCATGGACAGGACTTCCACACAGACCAGGACCAGTTCTGTCCTGTCTCTTCCAGGGCAGCTGGGCTGTCATTGAAATGTGATTCAAAGTGTTTTATCCTATAAAAAACTTAAGGACCTTTGCCCAGTGTCTTCTAAAAACTGGACCTGACATAGTAATGGTAGAAGCTGCAATTTGAGTCAGAGTTGTGTGGCTTTAAAAGTACCTTGGGTGACAGACGGTTCCATTTGTTAATAAAAACTGCCCTATTCACATTAAATTCATGACTCAACTTTTGATTCCTCATTTGTGAATTTACTTAATTTTTTTCTAAAAATAACCAGTTTGCTGACATAACTTATTATTCCATGTTTACGACCAAAATATTGTTTTCATTTTTCTAATGATTAGATTTGTTACATATCTATAGTGACATCACATTTCATTGCATTTGTGAGCTAATATGTATTCATGATGTTTATGGTTTGCAATTTCATATTTAAGATTATTTAGCAGTTTTGAGACACATATTAACATATTGTACATTGTTAGGCATTATCACCTTAAACTCCCTCCACTGAAGATCAAACTGAATTTTAATCATTAGACATCACCAAGTGCTTTTCAGCACTGGAGTGATATGTAAATGGTGAAATGCACTCTGGAAATCAAGAATAGATTATATCCTTCGGGGAAACTGGCATTTCGAGTTAGCAAAGGCTAAGGTGTAATAGTTACATTAACTCTTGTAGGTTCTGTCATGGTATTTAAGTACATACATGCTACCAGTAAGGTCTTGCTGCAGATATTTGCAAGAAGGGGATTATGAGGTAGGATCACCTGAGGACAGGAATCAACACCAGGGCGCACATTTGGTGAGGAATTTCAAGTGAACTGTCAGGGTATCAACCCAAGTATGGCTCCAGGAGAAAGTGAGAGTATGCCCGTTTAAAACAGCACATTAAGGCTGGTGGTGAAAAGAGATTGAAAAATGGTGGAAGAGGGGTAGGGGGACTGTTAGATAGAGAGAAGAGGCTGGGAAGGAAAACAAAACTCAAAATCCAACAGAGGCCCTCAGCTTTCTTCACAGTGGAGAGCTAGTGCATTGATTCCAGACACAATCTTGTTTCTAAAAAATTCTTTCTTTTTTTTTGAACTCAGGGCTTTGCACTTAGGCCAAGTGTTTTACCAATTGAACCATGCCTGTAGCCCATTTTTCTTTAGTCACCTTGCAGGTAGTGTTGAATATTTTGTCCTGCCTGGTGTAGAACTGCATTCCTTCTACCTATGGTCTTCTATGTAATTGGAATTACAGGCCTGCACCAAAACAATGAGGTGAAAAAGTCTTTAAAATTAATAGATCATCTGTTTCCATAGAGAAAGGTAGCACGCACATTTGGTGTCCAAGTTCATCTGATAAGATATAGTGCGGTTTATAAGGGAAAAATTTTTAAAAAATTCTGTGCACATTGCTACATAAAATCATGTAAGTTTGGTCGTCTCATGATTTTGTGTTATGTTTTGAAGTTCAACTTTCAAAGTCACCTACAATTAATCTGTTACGTCAAATCTAGTTTTTACTGTCATTTGCTGTTATATGAAAATATCTATAGGCTATTATGAAATGAATTTTGACACTCCGTTACTTCTCTATCTATATATTTAATTTCTTTCTATTTTTGACATTTTATATTTGTGCTTACTTGTGGGGTGCCACACAATCTTTCATTTCATGCACAAAAAGCAGTGCCCCTCCCCACAGGGTGTCAGGTCTCAGTACTGACGCCGTGTCACTTACCAATACCTAAGGAGCACTGAGGAGACCTGACCCACTCGTTGTAGGAATTCAGGCTGGATGCCTTCTCCCCACACCCTACCAGCTTTCCCTCCTCCCTCCTGAATGTTTGTAAGCAATTCTCTGATCAGGAAAGAAACATGTATTTATGAAATATTGAGAAAAAATAGTTTCCAGTGAAACACACTTTTTTATTCTATTGGTAATTTTTCTCTTAATATTTTTCTTTGTACATACAGATAACAACACATATACACCTCTGTATACTTTTTAAAACTGGAATAACACTTTGCATAAAGAATTTGTGTCACTATTCTTATTTAAAATCATATCAATAACATCCCTTATTTTAAATTTAAAATATTATTTTTATAATTACATTTTTATGCTGTCATTTAAATAATCATCTATTTTTATACAAGGAGCTCATTAATTTTTCCAAATATAGCAGTAACTGATATGTAAACTATAGCAAAATTATTTTCATTAGTGGAGATCCTTACAAATAAAACAGGTTAAGGCATTTTAGGGTTCTTGGTTTTGTGGCTAAAGTATTTTCAGAGATTTGTACAGCATCATACTTTTTGTGTGAATAAAATCTCACTAAGAATTGTTTTGAGCAATGTCTATCATTTTTTCACAAATTTCCATTTTTAGAGTTTTACATAGGATTTATTGCATGTTGAGGTTGGAAAATGGGTTATAATCTCAATTAGGCAAATGTTACAAACACTCAGATATTCTGAAACTTATCTAACCTATAACAAGTACAATACTAGCAGCACAGCTTTCTTTTTTTAAACATCCTTCATCAGTAAGTCTGTCCATGATAATCTCTTAATTTTCAATAAAGGACACTGGGTTATACATGTAACAATTTGTCTATGTTCTTTTGTCCTTTCATTTAAAACATTAAGTAAGTATGAGTCTTTAACCTCACCATAGAATTTCTTCCAGTAAAAAGACATGAGCTTACATCTTCTAACCTTTTAACCCTATTTTTAATAAAATATGAAGGATGAGTCTGATCCCTTGAATGTTTTCCATATTCACTTAACAACTACAATATAAAACAAACCACAAACTTTGAAACCACAGAGTGAAAATAAGAGCAAACACAATCTTGCCATAAAACCTACTCTTTTATTGAATATCATCTGTTCTCTTTATAAGGCCAAAGGCTGCTATTTGTTTTTGTCTTACATCACTAATGTCATTGTTTTAGGAACTACTGGTGCAAGTAGGCTTTATGGAACTCAATGGAGAAGCCTATTATCTAGCTATTTATGACTGGGATTCTGCACCACATACTCTATTCAGCTACAAGCACATTTGTTGATGCTCTTGCCAAGAAAATATGTGTGTGACCAACACATAGATAACAATTCTTTTGGGAAATCTATAAGCAAACCTTTTGGGTCCTTTCATCTGATAAAGATAAAAGCAGTAAGATAGTTTCCAAAGCAAGGCAGATAGAAATTTTGTTGAGGGAAGCAACATTTTTTCAGGTGATAAAAGGTTCCAATAATCTCTGATGTACTGTTAACAAGGCAGTTTAGAAACACAGGCAGTGCAATATGTTGTGTGTTGGCTTTACACTTGATGTACCTTTCAGAACCACCAGATTCAATTTTAGGTGAATTCAGGAGAAGGAAGACACATAGACTCTTGTTCCTTATAAAACAGACAGGAGCCAAGGACAGACCTTCTCTATAAATTGACTTGTTACTAGAAGTTGTGTCCCAAACAGACAAATGTTCAGAGAAGGGTTACTTGCTTCAGTGTTTCAGTAGACACAGGAATTGATCAATGATGCCTTTGCAGCTCTTAGGCAGCAGAAAACACTTCACATGTATTGAGAATGCTTAAAGTTTTCACTGTGTGCTCCTTCTTTAGAAAACTGAAATTTAACAGTGGTGTCTGTCCTTTCTATATTTGCCATATGGCTACTATCTCACAATTGGTATCTGATGGTGACACTTGGAAGAATTATAAGATTTCCCTATTGCTGAGTAGTTCAGGAATCTGGATGGTAACATAAGATTTTTTTTTTCTCATTCTATTCTGACATCCAGTTTTACTTTGTAGAAAATATACAATAGCAGGAGTCAGAGTCACTTCTACCCCAACGGTAGAGGAGAGAGTTTTAATATGTTCAATATAATAAATGAAGTTAGTATTAGAATATAGTCACTGTTTCATGCTTCTGTAGTTATTTTAAAGTGATTTACAGATTGAAGTGGGAAAACGTATGGTCTTACCTCTCACAGTGATCAGAGTATTGTTCTAAGTATACCAAGTGTAGTTGAAGGAACCTTATTCCAAGGGAACTGGTGGTGGTGTCGGTGCTTTCTGAAGGTTTAGCACAGGATCCGCTGTTTACCATTCTATTTACACAACAACCATTTGAAGAAGGTACTGGTAAAAGTACTAGCTGATACTCAAGTACACAGATGATTAGAGAGGTTGAATTACCTGTCCAAATTGTCAATATTTGAACCAAGAAGGTACAACTCTAGGGCCCAACTTCTAACTGAATAGCTAGATACCTTATTCCAATAGTAACTGTGAAGTAAAACATTTTATTAAGGTTTCTACTTAAATACTAAGAGAAAACTTTAGTTTAAATTTCAAGTGAACACTGAATGGGACATACACTAAAAATTTATTCATTGCTTAACCGAACATTGGAGTATCTTCTGTTTTTGCTTGTATTTACAACCCAAAATGAATCCATTAGGCAGCTACCTGGAGTCTGTTATGAAAAATAAAGTACTTGGAAGTAAAAATGTATAAATGGCCTGCCAGAAGTTACACAGGTAAACTGATGCAAAACCCAGAAATCTACCCATTTATCCAATTATACCTAGGTATAATGTCAGAGTGCAACTTCATGACTTCTTATATGAAAGCAGAAAAAGAGAAAACTTATCAACGCTTGTTCACGTATATTTGTAGACTAATTCAAGTATTCTTGTTGCAGTTTTATAAATTGTCCTTTTATGCAGGAAAAGCCATCATTTTGTTTTTAGGACTATGTCCTTCCAACAAGAGTGTCATTCTATCTCTCTTTTAGAGGAGAAAATAAGAGCAAATGGCAATTTTTCTCTGTAATGTTGCCCTGATTTTTGTTTGTAGGTATGTTTTATATCTCATCTTTCAAAATAAAAGGAGTGCAATGATACGATCACCAGTTTAAAGAAAACATACATATCAGCCACAATCCCCAATGGCTGCATTAAGCTTATAATGTTGCTTGATTTGTATCGAAAACAAGTCATTGAGAGCTAACTTCATTTCTTAGGAAATGCTTGTGTTTTATTTGGTCTCTGGGAAGATTCAAAGCTTCAGCTCCTTAAGAAATTTCATCTGTCAATGATCCGTGGATTTGCCATCTGTCTATCTGTCTGTGTGTGAGACTGACTCACTACGATGACTGGGAACACACGTACACAACAATGAATTAAGAGTTGGGTCCTAATAAACTAATTTCATTTTATCTACCGATATTTATTAGGTAATTATAGATTAAAAACTTTATTTCATCCAAAAAATTTTATGTGAATCTTTAATATTTTTAGGGACAGTATAATTGTTTCTGAACTAATTCCCTTATAACAGATGGAAAAAGTTCAGCCATTTAAAATAAATGCTGCTGTAAACAGCTGTGATCCAGTGTCGTTTAGAGCTGAGGTTATGTTCTCTTTGCAACCTTGTTATGGGTGATTTTTCTTCCGTCTGATACAAGGTACCGCACATACCGGGGTGGCCCAGCAGGACGTGAGGTGTGCTTACTCAGAGAGCACCAGAAGGGAATGGAGGTCTGTACTGCGGCTCTTTCTATGTGTTGAGAACAGCAGTGTCTGTCCCCAGCAATCCTATGTAAGGCTTTAACTGGAAAAGTTTAAGAATCACAGCGATAATGGCCAGAGGCCATCACCAACATTCACGTTTGTTATGGTATTGCTTTCAACTTGCAATGGAGGTGCGACGTGAACTGGCTCTCCTGCATTCTTTCAACGTTTCAAACATCCCACAGGGAGAGCTGAACTTGCTTGTACAGGCATTCAGTTGTCCACAGTTTGTCACACCCCACAGAAGGGAAGATGGCATGTCTTTCCATCTCTACAGGAAGATCACAACATGACTTTGTTGCCCATTGCACATTAAGAGATGGAACTCCTCATCAGTGAGTGAAAGCTTCACCAAGCTTTCTCTCCCCATTCCTTCTTCAACCCCCTTTTTGGTCATTTGTACTCAGTGCACTTTAACATAACAGTAGTGCAGTATCTTCTCCCTGAGCAGGTACCAATGAGCCATGGCCACCCCTCCACCTTTGGGGCTGAGGCATTGCTCCTTTAAACATCCTGGCCCTTGGGAGAGGTTCAATTAATCTTTAAAAATTCGATAGGGGCTTAAGGATGTAGCTGGGTGGTAGAGTAGTAGGTTCAATTCCCTAGTGCCATGAAAATAAACAAATAAATAAACAAAGTAACTATTGAAAGAAAAATAGATCAATGTACCAATAGCTCAACCATGAAGTCTGTTGGTTGGGTTAGCATCTCTTAGAATAATGATTGAATATCTTAACAGTCTGACTTTGAGAAGGTACAGTTTTTTTGGTTTTTAAACAGCTTTGTTTTCCTGGTTTCTTCAGAATATTATAAAACTGGTGTTTTGATTTCTGTATCTTTAAGAAAAGTAACGCGCAGTGCTCAGAGAAGATGAGGCTCCAGTGCTTGTCACAACTGGGTGTCAGAAGAGAAGCAGCAGCTTAGCCTGGAGAGGAGGGTACAGCGTGGCACGCCAGGCTGGCACCACTGTGGCCTGGAAAGGCCAGTGCAGAGAGCAGAGAGCAAAAAGGCAAGGCGAGCCTGGCTAAAGATGATGACGAGGAAGAACAAGGGGCCCAGTGGTGGCCTGGGAACAAACTTAACCTTGCATTTTCATAACACTTACCTCCAGTATAAAGAATTCAGAGATGGCAATTCCACTGAATAAAGACAAAGTGGGAAATAACTCTGGGAGAACTGGGAGAGGCACATGGCTGAGAGCAGGGAGCCTGCTTCCTTCCTGCCTTGCTGACCATCGTCCTCTGCAGGGTCTCTCCTAGTCCCTACCATCCTTTCCATGCCCACGGTGTCAGGAACAGACAGTTCTGCAATACTGACCCCAATCACATAGTTTTCTATGGTCCTCATTGATCATGAAATAATCCCCATATGCATTGTGTGATTCCAGGTCAGCCAAGTTGGCCACATGCACTGTCTGGGACTTTCTCTGACCATGCCTCTCACTGACCTTCTAGTAAACTGTTTGCTGCTCACCAAGTGGTCACCTGCCCTCCATTTCTTGGAGTGACCTCTATCCTTAGTCTGCAGCACAGCTGTTTGATATAAACTCCAGTGGCGACACACGAGTGTTGCAGGACACAGGCTTCGGTCAACCTCCAGAGACTCAATTGCCCATCACTTATCTTAAGGTGAATATTGCCAGGTTTTATGAGGACGAATTTGGCAGTGCTTTAATCAGAATGTAAACATTACGGTTTAAGCAGCTCCTTATTAATCAATAAATTCAAACTTAATTAATAAATGAAGCAATTCCTAAAAGCAATATTTAATTTGGGGCCAAGAGATCTCTCCTGGCGAGCGAGGAACCGTGTGTGCTGAGCCAGGTGCATTACTTAGAATCTACTCAGGTGAGGTGTGAGGTCAACAGTTGTAGGTGAAAGGCATTTTTAAAAGATCAGAGAAAAAAGAACTGAAGTGCCAGATGCACGAGGCAAAGTCAATTATTCTTTTAGAAGTAGATGAAAACATACTTCCCTTATTCAATGAAGTCATAAAGAGAACAGGGTCCCTGATAAAAACACATTATTATACTATGGAGAGTGAACTCTCTATCAATACCAGATCAACCGTGGTTGAGAATATGACACAAAGGACAGTGAATGTCCTTTGGAACATTCACTGGAAAGATAGAATCACATATTTTACATTCAGAAGATAGATTACTAAAGTGTTTCTTTCATTTACTAAATAAATTAACAAAATAACAATGTGAGAAGTGACTTCTAGTTCTGCAGATAGCAAGCATCCTTCTGAAGAGATGGTGCATCGTGAACTGACCTGCTATATGGGAAGGGGTCTGCTTCCTCAAAGCTTCCTCCATATTAGGATTGCCTGGAGTCTGCTATCACCCTTTTAATTATGGGTTTTCCTATCTAAATATTATTTAATCCACAGCCATTGCGTTTTTTGGGGAAATTTAATTAAGTTTGGGCATTTTATTATGTTGCTTTAAGAAATTCAGCTTTGATTGAAAGGATATTGGGAGGTGAAAATGATGAGAGGATTTCATACACACAAATGAAAATCGAGTAACGAAGCCCATTAAGTCTGTTGGAAAAGGGGAAGGGAGACAAAAGAGAATGATAGAGTGGTGAATTCAATTGAAGCACATTGCCTGCATGTATGGGAAAACCACAATCAACTCTTTTGTGCAATTAATAACACTAATAAAAAAAGAGAATTCAGCTTTATGTGTATGTCTAACTTCTGTGCTCATTTGGGATTTAGAGATGTTTTAGGGCTTTCTGTGAATGTGGTTTTTACTCATGTAGCTACTCTTCTAAAAATTCATCTTTTGAAATGAGGATAATTGTCTTCAGCCTTTCAAGTAAATAAAATGCAACTCTAAAAATGGCTTTGACTGGCTATTTCTCTAGATATTATAAAATATTTACAAATGTCAGCAGCAGCACCGTGTTTCAGTCCTCCAGACCCATGGAGAGCAGTAAGCACCATCAGTCACCATGGCAATAATTGCTTTCTCTTGAGGGAATGAACCAAGTGTATTGACCCAGGAGAAAAACGTTAGCCAAGGAGAATCTAATTAATATTAACTTTGGGTCATAATTGTTTTGCACATAGCTGCAGTCATCAATTTGTTCAAATATAGAAGCCCAATTAGTATGCAAATGGTACACTCTCTCATCTTCCTATACTCTCATTTAATGCCACAGGAATTCCTTTATGGTGAGTTGATAGGAAAACTTCAAATTATTTTGTCATGAAAAGATTACTGTGGGATTGAATGTATCTTTTAGGTTATCATTCTTGAATTTAGATCTTTGTTGTAACTTTTTCTATTTGTGGGGTTACATAAATCCTGAAATTACAAACCTGATTTTTCAAGAATAATCCCACTTCTGTTTCTTCTTTCCGGCTTCCTCCATCACCTTAGCGCCACTGCCTCTGGACTGTACAGGAACAGTGTAGCTGAACATACACCAAGAATAAATTTTAAAATCTCTTTGACTTCAGGCATTACAATGTAAATTCTTTTCCTTTAAAGCTAAAAAGTACTCATATATTTTAATATTTAATTTATAAGCATATTAACTATAATTATTGTCTACAGGCAGTAAGAAGGAGGAGCAATATATATTTTTATGAGGTTTTAATAACTGAAGAAGAATGGGGGACATACTTTATTCTGAGTATATCTACCATATCTAAGGAGTTTCCATATTTCATTTAAAATATGCATTCTGAGGCTGAGGGCATCTCTAGCACTCAGCAAGGTCGTTAGCATCTAGGCTGGGGATATACAGATAGGAGAGAGAAGGTGGAAGAGCAGGGTCTAGGGCAAAAAAAGCAGATCATACATAATTCCTTTTTAATATTTAATTTACAAGTACATTATGCTAACCAAGCAAGAATGCTATCTTTGACTATGGTAGTGATAACTTTATTTCTGTCGTGATTTCAAGTGTGGTGTGACTGGGCTCAATATGTATTTTTTTTTATTACATTATTTTTGTACTGGGGTTACACTGTGATTATTACAAAGTTCTTACAATATGTCATAGTTGAATTCATCCCTCCACCATTCTCCTTTATCCTCTGCTCCCTTATTCTTAGAATCGTTTCTAAAATATTTATGGTTTTTAAGATTTAGAAACTTTTAAATGGAGTAATAGTTATTAATACCTAATGTATTTAAGACTCTTATTCCCTGGTAGAAGTTTATCACTTTCTTCATGAAGGTCGTACACAATTAAATGTATTTTAAGACTTTCCTTTAAATTCTTATTGCTACTTTTTCACCCTTGTTGCTATGGCATGATCTCTCTTTCATTATATTTTCCAAAATGGCTACTTCTAATATGTGCTAAGAAATGTTTTATTTTCTAGCGAGCAATGTTATTGAAATAATTTCCTTTAAGCTGTTGTTAAGTGATAGTTTCCTTTTGAATTAATGAATATTTTCTACTTTAAGTAATTATACTTCTTAATCCATTGTTTTACATAATTACATTAGAAAACCAAAAAGTTAAATAGCATTAATGAAAGTAATACCTGATTCTTGGCTCTCTAATTGGAGTGCTTTCTGTGTCATCATGTTTCCTGTAGAAAATCAATTTTTGGTTGAAAATTCATTTTCTTGAGGGAGAATAGAAAGATGAAAATGGACTACTTTTAAAATTTAGTGAATGATTTATGAGAATTATAAATTCCTCCCTGTGGCTTCTATCTAACATCATCTGTACAGTGGAACATACTGTTTATCAAATACAGTTTCAAAGTAGAAAATAAATACAACAATATTTTCAAATTGTGAACTCATTATATTTAAAAAGTTGTCCACTTGGGTTTTTTTTTTTTTTTTTTAGTTTAATGAATTGTGTCTAAGGTCTAGGTGGCTTCCTTAAATTGAAGTAGAGCTTTATACAGTTTTCCTAGGATAGTAAATTGTCAAGTTCATTTTATGTCAATCTGCTATCACCCTATTCATGAACTATAATATTAAAAGCCCTCAATTTATTGAGTAACTCTTTTTTGCTGTTGTTTGGTGCTTTGAGTAGCTTAAGTAAAAAATGATTAAGTCGACTCTAAATAACATTACTCACATAATGTGCTGAGTAAGTCAGAGCAGTGGATGGCTCAGAATGACTCATTGCACACTACGCAAGAGAACAGTTGAGAACACTCCATGGTTCTCCCCCCACCTGGAGCAGAAGGCAGGGATCTTTTACATGAAATGTACTTTGCATAGGAACATTTATCTGCGGGGAGACCTACAGATGTGTCTAAATGACTGGCTTTGAGGGAACTAAGGTGTCACGTAAAGTTCTGAGTTTATAAAAGTCAATATTGCATTAGGAAACCTTGTAAGCCCTGAGTTATTACATTTAAACTTTTAAACTTTTGACCCAATTACATAATTCCTTAACTGTTTCCTTTTGAGCATCTCAAACCACAACTTCCAGGAGCCAGGTCAGTCTTTCTAGTGATGTACCCAATGCAATACTGTTCAGACCTAAAAAGGGTAAAACCTGTTGGTCATTGAGGACAACATGGAAGAAGTGGAGGACATTAGCCAGGCACAGATGGACACACTCCACATAACCTCACTCACAGGTGGAATTTGAAAACGCTGGTCTCACAGCAATGAGAGTAGCATGGTGGCTTCTACAGGCTGGGGAGCATTGGGGAAAGGGCGATGAGTGGGAGCAGTTTCACAGTAGGTGACTACAGATTGCCATGGTGTGCTTATATCTGAAAAGACTCGAAGAAAGGATATTGAGTCTTTCCATTAAAACGTATGATAAATGTTTGAGCAGACAGATGTCTAAACTTATCACACAATACACACATTACAAACCTCACATTGTACCCCATAAATGTGTGTCCTGTGTAAGTATTTGTGTATCACTTAAAAATCAGTGTAATTGAAAAGAGAAATTCCTTATTTTTTAAAAATTATCATTTTATCTCATAGCTACTAAGAATTATTGATGTTTTATATGATAGGAAACAGAAATGTATGCACAGTTACAGAGTGAGTATAATTTTTGAATTTCAGTACTACTTTTGAAATTGGCTGCAATTTTCTGTCTTTGAACTGACAACAGCAGGGGTAATGAGTAGGATAGACCACTTTTCCACATGGTGTTGGACCCTGAGGACTTGGATCCTAGGTTCTCAGAGGCCATTGACTCATGTGAGTCTCTTCTGTAGTTTGCTGCAGTAATCCAGCCCATGGCACTCTCAGCTTATCCACCAAAAGTGTTCATCAAGACTGATTATTATTTCTAAGCATTGAAAAGCAAAATTGTGAATTGTTCCTTTTTAACTTCATATTTTGTTCTGTAAATAATTTGTAATAAAACTAGAAGTTTGTCTGTGGTAGCAAATTTCAGTACTTATCCACATTCTCTGTCCAACATTCTACATGCAGAATGTCATGTGTTCTTATTTAAATGATACTATGCTTAGGTGATAGTTGAGTCTCATGAAGAAAATTAAGTTACACAAATTTATGGAGCAAACTTGGGTAGAGAAAGTTACAGGTGCACTGAGCACGTCCCTACAACTGTGAAATCAATTCATGCCAGGTGTGAGGTCCTGGCCACCTTACTTGGGGAGAGTTATCTTGGCAAATGTGTCTGTCACTTGCTGATGTGTGAAAGCAGACCCTGTGACACATTCACTGGTGTCTACCCAAGTGTTGGCGGGGAGCAGTCATCCAGAGTAAAACACGTCCTTGTGCTTAAAACCGTATAGTAGGAAAACAATAGCTTCAGGGGACTTTTTTCAGATTATTAACAAATAAGTAGATAAAAATCTTGGGCCAATAATTACTTCATTAAACTCAATCCTTGGAAGCGTGTGCAACATTCAGGGTTTTCCTCTGCTGTCTTCTCAGTGAGAAGGCTGAGCTAACTCTCCATGACACGTGGATGTCACACCTTCTCAGCCATGGGAATGTGCCACAATAGCAGGGTTTGAGAGTTGTTCTCATGGGATATCTCTAGAAGAAGAAATTCTAATGGTCGTCTCCATCCTCAATCTCATGGGACCCCTTTGGCTTGCCCCACAAGACTTTAGTTGCCAGGTGGGAGGCTTTTCATCTGTCAAAGTCCTCATTTATTCTTAAATCTTGAGGGCATCATTGTTATTTTACATATGAGACTCAGAAAGGATGAATTGCTAGCCCAATTTCGCGGCCTTCATCAACAGGAATAACCAAAATTCAATTATGAGACTTCTTGTCT
Organism: Castor canadensis; assembly: GCF_047511655.1. Lineage (NCBI taxonomy): Eukaryota > Metazoa > Chordata > Mammalia > Rodentia > Castoridae > Castor > Castor canadensis. The sequence goes on from NC_133399.1 coordinate 112,484,833, forward strand.
ACTGAGATGATTATTTCTCTGCTGGAATAGAAATTTTGAATTTTATAAGTCTAAATTACATTAGATTTATAGAAAAATACTATATTGGGGAACCTTGAGAATTCTTATATCTCTGAAAATTCTGACCCAAATATTCCCAATTTAGTGTTTTTGAAAATATATATGATTCTCATTTTGAAAATATATATGATTTAGTTGAACATGTTACAGTTGAAGTACAGGTAGTATTTTTATCCTAATTATTCCAACTGTGGAAAAAGAAAAAGGATATAAGTAATTATGTTGTTTTGCTAAACAAAAGCTATTTCCTTAAAATAATGCTATCAATAATTTGAGATATGAGATATGCATACAAATAGACACCCACTGCTAAAATGATGCAGTCCTGCCTTGAGGCGTTTGCTGGGTTGTTGAAAGCAGAGGAAACTGACTCATGATCGTGGATGGCTTGTTCTCAATAAACACATAAAGTTACTGACATTGTGTCAGTGAAGAAAATTAATTACAATTAATTATCACAGCAAAAAACTCAGGATATGAATTACTTTTGAAGGAATAGCTGTATCATGTAACCAAAAATGCATTCCTTCCATGTTTACTTTGCCTCCATTTGATAAAAGTTCAATCAAAGCAGCGTTTCTGATTTTGCCCTGTCTCCATGTGTTCTTTCTAGGTCCGGGGAATAAAGTCATAGAGCACACAGTGGTGGAGGGACATGTGTGTATATCCTTAATTAAGACTCTCATCTTTCAGCTTGTGGATTATCTGGGTCTTTACCAGACAGCCTAGCCTCTGACAATCAGCAGAAAATATTCAGGAGAAAGCTCACTTCAAATGCAACTACCAAACCAATAGAAGGAAAGTAAATTTAAAGGAGAGCAAAACCAGAAAAACATACATAAAAGTCACAAAGATGACAATGATAAATAACACAAAGTGGTGTCAGAAATCTAAATTCATCATTAAAAAGCAAGAATGGTTATATTGGTTTCAACCTTAAAATGTAGTGATGGATACAGTGGCTTTTATAAAACAAATTAATGATGTATTGTTTAGAAGAAATGTAAATAATAAGAAATTTAAGCCTAAATTGGAAAATTATGCCAGGTTAATATAATTAAAACAAATAAAAAGTTCCCAGATTGATACTGAATAAAGCAAAATTAAAGGCATGACTATTTTTAAAAGAAACTATTACTTGGGTAAAAGATAGTCTGAAAATAAAGTTATAAGCTCCAACTCATAGGACAGATGACAGTTCTCAACTTAGCCTTGATGAATTATACCAAAACTTGATAAACTTTTAAGAAGATACTGATGTACCAATAATTACAGTATTAAAATTTAATTTCCAAACTGAAAGGTGATATGGAAATAATAAATCAGAAATCAGTTATAAGAAAAAGTCAATAATATTAAAAAGATAAAAGCAAAAATCAAATAAACACTGTTCATATGAATATTTTAATGTTTTCTCTTTGTTTAAATAAAATCCAGGAATTTTGACTAAGTTCTCACCTTTTTCTAGCATGCTTTAACATCAAGGTGCTTGGATCTGTTTTAGCAGTGATCACAGCCTACTGCACACTCAGGAAGTTGTGTATTAGTAAAATTTTCATTGTTAACAAAAAAATCATAATATTCAAATATTCCCTAAAAATCAATAAGAACAGTGGGAAGTTGGGTAAAGCACTTACAGAGCCAAATTATAGAAGAACTCAATGCACAATTATCAAATCAAGCCATTTAAGTTCACTAGTAAGAAGCAGAACGCAAGTCAGAATGACAGTGATAAAAGGCCTGATAACAGCAAATATTAGCAAAGATTGGCCCAGTGGCCTCTTCCCCATCGTTTATGGAGAAAATAAGGTGGCCGGTTTGTTGACGATTTTGTTATTGTCTGGTAAAAGGAATAGCGGGTGCGCTCCCAGTACAGTGTTACCATCTCAAACCTATGCGTCAGAAGGGCTCTTCAAGCGTGCAGAAAAGATGTCAATTATACATTACAGCTCTGTGTCTAGTAGGGAGAATGTAGAAAGCAATCACATTTGATAAGACACTGGATAAATACTTTCTTAAGTTTTTATGTTTACTTACATTTGTATGCATTATTTGCACTCTTCTTTCCCTCTCCCCCCTTCTCTGACTTTGTTGAAGAGAAAACTTAAGAGATAATAAGAAAGACATAGTGTTTTTGCTAATTTGAGATAAAGGTAACTATACAGAGAGATTCCTAGCATTGCTTCCATGCACTTGTGGGTTGCAACCCACATTGGTTCATCTCTACCAGACCTCTTCACTACTTTCTGGTCAACTTCACATAGTGGCCTCTGCCAGTTTAAGATTGCTTTATTCATTTCTGTACAATGAGCACATCAAACACATTCAAGTTTTAGGTTTTCTTCCCTTTCCTGATTTCTTCCATGCTTGTTCTTCCCTTAGTGTGTGACCCATATCCAATAATATTACTGCATTTGTTTTAGGTCTAAAGTCCACATATGAAGGAGAACATATGATTTTTGGCCTTCTGAGCCTGGCTAACTTTGCCTAAAATGACATCCATTTACTTGCAAATGACAAAGTTTCATTCTTTTTTGTGGCTGCATAAAATTCCATTGTGTATAGATACCACATTTTCTTAATCCATTTCGTCAGTGGTGGGGCATCTTGGCTGTTTCCATAGCTTGGCTATTGTGAATAGTGCTGCAGTAAACATGGGTGTGCAGGTGCCTCTGGAGTAACCTGTGTCACATTCTTTTGGGTATATCTGTCATATGGCAGATCTATGTTTAGTTTTTTAAGAAGCCTCCATATTGTTTTCCACAGTGGTTGCACCAGCTTGCATTCCCACCAGCAGTGTACAAGGGTTCCTTTTTTCCCACATCCTTGCCAACACATGTTGGGGGTGGTGTTTTTGATGATGGCTATTCTAACAGGAATGAGGTGGAATATTAGTGTGGTTTTGATTTGCATTTCCTTTATGACCAGGGATGGTGAGCATGTTTTCAGGTGGTTTTTTTTTTCTGGCCATTTGGACTTCTTCCTTGAGAAAGTTCTGTTTAGTTCACTTGTCCATTTCTTTATTGGTTCATTGATTTAGGGGGAGTTTAGTTTTTTGAGTTCCCTGTATATTCTGGTTATCAGTCCTTTGTCTGATGTATAGCTAGCAAATATTTTCTCCCACTCTGTGGGTGATCACTTCAATTTACAGACCATTTATTTTCTTGTGCAAAAGCTTTTTAATTCCAAGTAGTCCCATTTGTCCATCCTTTCTCTTAGTTGCTGGGCCACTTGAGTTCTACTGAGGAAGTCTTTGCCTGTTCCTATTGCTTCCAGAGTATTCCCCACTCTTTCCTGTACAAACTGCAAAGTTTCAGGTCTGATATGAAGGTCCCTAATCCACTTGAGTTGATACTGGTACAGGGTGACAGGCAGAGATCTAGTTTCAGTTTTCTGCAGGCAGATAACCATGAGCTATGCATTTTTTATAATGTGGATTAAATTTGAAACAAAATATTGAAGGTAGCATGTCAAATAATGGATACATATCATATGCTTCATATGAATTTACTAAAGATAAAACACTTTATACTGTTTATGATACATAAGCTTGTGTATGTTATAAAGTAATTAAAGCACACATTTGCATATGAGTACAGAATCCTGGATGGAACATTTTCTGCAGTAGAAGAATGACTATCTTGAGTGAGGAGTCCAACTGTGTTTGTATTATTTTGAAGCCTATTTTCAAAGTAATCCTACATTATTATTCAGAGTATTATGCTGTAAGTTTAAAGAACAGGGACTTTTTCCTTTTAATTGTAAATTTTATTGAATGATGCACACAGGGGTCCTAAGCTTTACATCTCAACACTTCATTTTTAAGCAAGAAACCTGAGGCATGCTGGAAGCATCAGGATGGTCCCTGCCATCATTGTTAACTCAGGGAACTTATTTTAAGGGCCTTCATCTGTCCTTGCTTTGAGACCCATGAGCTCACCCACATGGAGTCCACCTCTTTGCTCAGGGAAGAAAAATCCATGTTAAGAAATAGCTTATTCTCATTGGTGCCCAGGGTCTGAGGCCCATGTTTAGAGCAACGTAGGAGGTATCCCACATTCTATCTGTGCACTGAAAGCTGCTGTGGTCATTGTGGACGTCTCCTAACATCAGGGTGGGAAGTGTTGGAGGGAGACAGGGTTAACTCTGATTTCTTAAATATGACCTTCCTGAACTAACTCAGTAACTCAGGATGCTGGACTCTAACAGGACATTGGTACATTTATCAGAGGTCAAGTATTTCTAAAAAAACGTGTGTTCAGGAAATCTCTTTAAATCTTCAGTGAAAGATTTGTACACCTTGCATATTAAGTATACAAAAGAAGTTTTCCCATAGTTTAGACCCAGACCAAAGTGAGTATAGCACCCACAGCCTGACCAGGTAGAAATGAGAATTTTACCTGTCTATGCCTTTAAGAGATGGGTGGTTTTTATCTTAATGTTTGCTATGCTCTCAGAGTCATCTGAATTTTCAGTTAGGTAAATATTCCAGATGTGCACCCCCAAGTCCACATGTTGAAGCCCTGTCCTCAATGCGGTGGAGTTTGGCTATGAGTCTTTTGGAGGGTAGCCTAAAAGAAGTTAACAGCATGTTCCCACCAGATGGAATCAGTGCCCTCATGGGAACAGACACCAGAGAGTTCTTCTGCTCCTTCTCTATCTCTCTGCCCTATGAGCATTCTGCAAGTTGAGTGTGTCTCAAAGACAGAATGACATCCCTCACCAGAACTCAGAACTCGACAAAGCTGGCCAGATCTCAGACCTCCAGCTTCCAGAACTGTGTGAAGTAAATTTCTGTTATTTAATGAGCCTGATCTATCGTATTTTTTTAAGGTAGCAGAGCAAGATTAGACACTAATGATTCTGGAAAATGTTATTGTCTCCAAGGTGGTGAGGATGTGGTTATTTAGTCTTAGCAGGACTGAATCGGGCCATACTGACTGCATGCTTCTCTTGCATGTGGAAGGCCTGTGGCAATTCTAAGAAGTAGATCTTCTTACCCTTAGTTGTCTTAAGGATAAAACAGAGGCAGACAGCTGTGGAAAACTTAGGGGTGGTGAAATCAAACCCAGGACCACCACATGACTCATGCTGCATCTCTTTCAACAATAACACCAAGTTTTCTCCTAATTTTCTTATCCAGCAGGAACAGACTGTAAAGTTTCTACCTCCTAATTTTAAAAAATGTAATTGAAAACACTTTGTGAATAGTTGTATTCAAAAAGGGCTTAGAAATGTTAAAATTGCCAGAAATATATGCAATCTTAAAACTACGAAAGAATGAATTCTTAATCAACTTAAAGAGAGAGAAAAGTGCAAACACATGCTTACACATGAGATGAAGAAAAATGGTAATATCTAATCTTCTAAAAGAGAAAATTATTCAACCCTTGAATAGATGGTTAAAAATAGTTATCACTTAAAATTGTATTGTAAAATAATAAGCCATAACAGAAAGAGTACAGTAAGACTAGTATAATAAAATTAAAATACATGGCAGAACGGCATTAGTCTCTTTCAATAAAACTTCTCATGCTTAAAACACAGTGCAATAATTTATAACTCAAGGTCAAACTTTTAGTAATTTCCTCTAAGTTACAAGTGTGGTGATAGGGCTGACATACAGCATGGAGAGCCTGGTATTAAAAAGCTCTTGAAGAGGTGATCAATTTTATAATGATGACACAGGCAAGTTTCCTAGATGACTTGGTACCAATGGCTTCCATCACTTGGAAATTACATACCTTGTCCAGATCAAATGCATGGAGCCTGTGATTAGGGGTCAGTAGGTCAGGAAGGAGAGGAAGAAAATAAACTGTGGGCTTCTTTCTGAAGTGTTTCATCCAGCCATGTTTGCTCCTCTTTTATGGCTCTGGCCCTGTGGTTAAAGCTGTTCTTTCTTCGTTAGTCTGCTTTATGTGGGGTCCTAACTTCTCAGCTCTGCTTCAAGCTTGAGAGCAGAGCTTTGCCCTTAAGCTGTTTGCATCTATCCATGTCTGGTGCCTTTCCCCACACAATGGCCAGTCTGGCTGCTGGGCTTTTCCTGTGGCCACATCACTCATCTCTGACCTGGGGTTCCCGTCCATTGTCATCTCTGATGAGCACAACCTCCTTCCCATGGGGCTTTTAAGATGAAAGTCAAAGGAATCCTTGTTTCCCTTGCCATGTGTACTCCACTTTATTTATTTCTGTGCTCCCTGGGCACCCACCATTTTCCAGTATGGGTAAACCCATGTATTTATATCATATCTTTAATCCTCATAATTCTATATCATTTTCAGAGAAGGAAACAGATAGCCATAAAGTTTAAGCAACATGTCCAAAATCACAGCTAAAGCCAGAAAATAGGTGTACAGGTTAAGCATCACTTAGGTGACAAGTGTTACATTGGAGAACGAAAGAGTATCTCGAATAATTGTGCACCCCGTGAAGTGGATCCAGCCTTCTGTTTCCTGGCACATATTCTCATCGTGTCTTTCTGGCACTTTGAGTTATCTCAAATCAATGTTTTCCAAGGTTAAATAGCATCTTCCTTTCATGGTTTCCTCTTTTCTCAGAGCCTAGCCTAGTGCCCAGTGCCCGATAACAATGTCAATTTTTTCAGAAAACATCTCTTAGGTGTCAGTATGTTGTTTAGTTATATATTATCTGGGAATAAATGTGTGTGCATATAAATATAGAGACACACATACGTTTGTGTGTGCACATATATACATGCATGTATATATATATGTTTTAATCAAAGAACTAATGAAGGAGGTATACATGTAAATATATAATTCTTTTTCTTCTTTATTAGTGCGTATTGTGCAAGGAGGCTTTGTTGTGATATTTCCATAACACATACAATCTACTTTAATCAAGTATATAATTACATCAAGATGACAAATTCTGCAGTGAGAAAATGAGACAGAATCTGAACACTGAAGCAAATAACAACTTTGCCCCAGGGTTTTGAGATCATAAACTTCATAGAGATGGCAGCTTACTGGGGTCTAGGAAAACAGGAATGTGAAGTCTCACTGAAGGGGAAAACAGACCAAGTAGAGAGAATAGTTTTTTAAGTGTTTATTTTCTGTCTATCAAGTTCAAGGTAAAATGCCAAGTTTCCCAAGGTACCTTTTCCTCTGAGAGCTTGCAGCCTCGTCAGAATGCATGGATGAATGGATTGTTGGCTGGTACCAATAATCCAACATTGCTTTTAACTCATGTGAGCTTCTTTGACTGTTGTGAAAACTGTGTTAACAAGTTAAATTTGCAGCCACTAGTCCAATGATGCAAGCTAGGTACGTGCAGTTCTTTTTGCCTTTCCTTCATTGACCCATCCATGACGCAACCTTGGCATGAAGGAAGTGTGAAAAAGAAAAGTCATGTCTGTCAAATGGTATCTTACACATGAGCTCCCATTTACAGGTGTTACCATAGCTCTCATTCAGTCAGTGAGATGTTCCTTAGGGCAGCATTGGCCAACGCTTTCAAGTGTGCATCTGTTCAGTTTTGAAGCTGCATATCACTTCTCAAAATGTCTGTGAGTTCTCTGATTAATGAAGATTGTTTTTGAGCTTGAGTATTCAGTAGGCAACTTGCAGTTTGTGACATGTGATCAAACCAGAGAGAACATTTTATGGGGTTTGAGAAATATGAACATGTTTCTGATTTTCACAAAACATTGGAAAAACATTTTTCTTTAAGGAACTTTCTCATTCAGGTCTTCTTGAGCTTATTTCTTTTTGATTTACATCATTTTAATTATAAGGAATGGAAAACTGTAACCTCAGCAGCAGCCGTATAAAGAGACTAGCATCATATGAACCTCATCATAGAAACAGGACCTTTCATAAGTGTTTGGGTCTGCATGCCCAAGCAGCATTTCTAGAAGACCAGTCAGAAGTGAGATGGATAGGAGGCTAGAGTCAAAGAAGAAGGAGTAAGGTCCATGCTTGTTGGTGTTGTTTTAAGGTCTTATGTCTTCCTCTCCCATAGACTTCTGTATTTGTAGATGACAAGGACAGAGGTATCATATTTTGGCTTCTTTCTAACTTTGTCTGGACTATTCCCAAGTCCATCAATTTCAACTGGATTGCTGGTGACAGCTTTTATTCTTAAAGAGTTTCAAATAAACACAACTCATAAATTAATAAGCGTTCTATGCCTCACTTTCCCTTACCTCATGAAATACAACTGTCCCTCACCATTCCTGCCCTCCTCCCACACCACCCATCTGCAACTTATCCCCCTTTTTCTGTCCCTCTCTCATATATACATTGTTGCAGTGAATCCCAAGACCAGGGATGCCTACACTTAGCCATCCAAGTTCCCCACTCCCCACCAATCCAAAACTGTTAAGTGATAAAAGTGACATGCTTTAGCTGCAAACTTCTGATATGCTATGCTCAGAAATAAAATTTGTCCCACTTGATTTCACATTTGAATAAAGCATCAACTTTTGAATACCACCTGACTGAGTTTATCAGATACAATATAGACTGTGTATTTTGACATACCCATTGTATCATTTGTGCTGCAACATGGACTCTTTTAGCCATGGGGTGGGATGAAGATGTAATTGCCATTGGGGTCTTCTCTGACATTCCCCTTTAGAAGGTAAGAGCATCACAGGAGAGCATCAAAACACTAAGACAGTCCTCCCAAACTCAGGTTATGTGGCCTTGAGTTTGGTATCAGGTAAATATAATGGAGGATGATTGCAGTAGCATACATTCAGAAAGTTATTTTTTTAATTCCTTATCTACTCATGCAATTACAAGGAGCAAATCTCTTCTTAGTTGTTGTAGGCTTCATTTATTGTAAATGTGTTTTCTATTTTTCATATAATATTCCCTTCTCATTGGCCTTTCATACCATTTTCTTTTCTTTTCACTTGATTTATAGGTAACCTTCAGAAAGTTGGCAGGGAAACAGTGAGCACCACTTCTCACTAGCACCTGCATATTGCTGGCTTGAATTTGTGTCCAATTGCTTGTCATTTTAGCTGTGATTGAAGAACTGTCAGTGTCTAATCAATCAGCCTTTGCATTCAGGGAGAGACGTCCTGTAAGGAGGAGCTGAGCTGTGATTAAAACCTCATTGTCTGGTGGTGCTCTTCACATGAGGGCTGTGAGCACCCCTGAAAACACTGACACATTGCTGGCATAATCTATAGGTTTTATTTTCCCATGCTGTGCAATTAAGCCTCTTAAGAGAGAAAGAATATGAGGAACTGACGTTTTTATCCATATTTACAGTTTTTATCTGTATTTACAGTTTTGTCTTTTCAAAGTTTTCTTAGATTTGCTCAGGGAAGAGAATTGTGAGGAAAAGACAATATTTATTGCGACCCAACTGTAGAAATGATTGTTAGAATAGCATCTAATGCACTCTAGAAAGTACTGCTTTGTCATTTTGATTTATCTGTGAATTATAAATCCACATGGGCTTATTAAATAAAACTGGGTTTGCAAACTGTTGGAATCTGTTTCACATGGGGTATACGTAATTCAGTCAAAATAGTCATTACATACCTCAAAACATGAGACCAAATCTCTTAACCACAATACCCAGGAAGATAACACACCAATCTTGAACTTACTTCAACATCCAAACATGGGTTTGACATGCACACAAACTCTGGCTTAGCTACTGCAAATATATCCTGAACTGCTAAGCTGGGATGGGCCGTTGATGTTACTAGGAGGACTTCTTGTCCTTACTGACTGGCTTTGTCTGTTTGTATTGCGATACCAGTGCACCGCAGGCTGGGTCGTACTGAGTGTCTACTGTGTATTAGTCATTGTTTTAAGCTCCCGGGCTATATCAATCACCAAAACAGTAGGAGACCATTGCCTCTCAATAAGTGGAGAGTCAATCTTATATGTTGTCAGTTGGCAAATCTTATACACAAAAGAAAAAGATCAGAAGGATATGGGGCTTTCTGATGCTTAGGACAGGATGCCTGAGGGATTCTGTGGTGTAGAATTGGGTGGTAAGAGAAGGCCCTAATGAAAAGGCCACTTGGGGCAAAGCTTTGAAGAGAGGAAGACAGATGGAAAGAGAACCTGTCTTTGGGAGAGCCTGAAGATGTCTTATTTGAAGAAGAAGTAGTGATGCATTCCTCAAAAAATATTCCTAGGTGCAAAATGATCTTTTCACTGGGATAGTAGAATCAGACAGTGAGCACTTGCTTCTCTAAGCCCCAGGAATGGGCTGCATGCAAGTTAGCAATGGAGCTGGATGTGTGGCCACCCCAGGCTGCCGGGTAGATCTATCATGTACAGGGGTTAATCTGCATACTCAGGTGGTTCCAGGGGAAGGACATGGGTGTAGGATCAGCTGAGTGTCCTGGGAATGTAGGATGAGTTCACTGCCCTCTGTGGAAACCACATGCCGTGGAAACTCTGAGCCTCAGTTTCAAAACAATACGCTTATTGGTCTACATCTGAATAGTCTTGTTTCCTCCACCAAATTTGAAAGATTTGTAAATATAATAACCTCCAAAATAAAAAGTTATTCAATTATCAAGTTATTCAAGTGATCATTACTAACTTGTGGAAGTCATAAATCCACATACAAAGAGCCAACCTCAAAGACAGGTTATGGCAACTTCAAAGAATGATGCAAATTGGATGAGTGTTGCATATGCAATGCTTATATGTGGATGAATACAGCCACTAGACTTTTTTCAAGTTTCTTCCTCAAGGAAAACGAGAAAGTATGTTAATTTCAAGTCACCATGTGATAGAATTTAATGATCTCCACAAGTGATTTTTTGGACTCGGCTGCCTTTCAGAACATATTTTCAATTTCTACATTAAGCCCTTAGACTTTCAAAGCAACATAATGATAATACATTTTCAAGAAGTCATTACAGTATGTGTACTAACATTGAACGTGCAAAAGAAAATACTTTAGAAAAATAATTATTTTACATGCTAAGTGGATAATAATTTGCCTAAAATCTACCCCTACTTCAGTTTTTATAATTATATAATACAGCACCATTTAACAAGAATATTAGTTATTATCATGAGATATCATTAAATGCCTTTGCTTCTTTGTCTGCTAATAAGAAAAAATTAATATCTGTACCAAATAGAAAATTATCATGCATAAATAGCACTGCAGTAAACAGCATTTCTAGTAGGACTGCCTGGGGTTCTCTGGGGGACACAGAGGAGAAGATGGCAATCTGAGAATGTACCCCGGTTCTGAGACTGACCCTTTCACCGTAAGATTAATCATAAAAACTATAAATTCCTCTATAAAGAATGATGAGCTTGTGTGGCAGATAGAACCATGGCCTGAGGATTGCTCATTTATGAGACTCTGCCTTTGGTCATCACCTCAGTCAGCTGTTTGGGCATCCCTTCCTCACTGTTATGGAAATCATCCAGAAAAACACTATGTCAACTGTGTTACAGGAATAAAGGCATGTGGAAGAGAACATGATATTAATGACCATATAATTTATTCATATCTGTCTTTGTTCACATTTGCTTCCCTAGACTCCACAGTTCGTGGAGCCTCTCTGTTGGTCTTGTTTGCTCCATGTTGGTCATCTTTGACTAATATTTGACAGATACTTGACACCCAATCAATATTTCTTGAATAGCAAATTAATTCTCTACTTTCACTAAAGCTTGTCTATTTTTTTCAGCAACATCTCTGCTCTCTCCCATAAGGGTACTTGAAGAAAGGTTTATGCACTAGAGAATGTTGAAAAAGCCACTCTCCTAGAGTATTCTTCTTGGCCCTGGATTCTGTATTTATTCCCATTAATTATTTCATCAGTAATGCCTTCTTTTTTCACTTTTGACGCATCATTGGAAAATAACCCTACTCTAATCTCCTGGTTCCTTGTTATTGGTCTTAGGAAAATCATTAATATTTGATGTGAAAGCTCCTATCAATCTGCTTTAAAGCATCACACATCATTCCAACTCTCCTAAAATTGGATTGATTTTTTTGTGTGTGTTGCTTTCAATTGTCTCAGTTTTTAGAGGACTATGTTCTTGCAGCACAAATCTCAATCTGTCATATTCTCAAAAAGAATTCTGGAGAATAATTTTCAGGAAAATTCTCACGGCACATTTTAAGTAAAAATTGCAATTTTGAAAATAGTATTACAATTTTCTTTTAAAAAAATAAAACAATCTTGTCTCCATAACCATTTTCATGATTTTCAAGGCATAATACCAAAGAAAACGGAAAGTCTTTATCTTCAAAATTACCAAGAATTTCAAGACAATAATGACAAACTATCAGATTACGGATAGGGTGACTCTAAGAAATGGATCAAGTGCTCAGCCATGAAGCCATCCCTGTCCATAGTCTGAAGAAGCTCTTTTGTTTAGAAATGAATTTTATTTTAATCTGTTGGGATGAGTCATTACCTACAGTTCCATGTGCGAAAAATAGACCTTGTAAGATGCTCTATGTTTGTAGATGTCCTTCCGTGATTGTTCACATGCCAATATTGTATGGTGTATTTTGCAACACTGGGACTCAATTGTAGGCCAGAGCTTTACCACTTGAGGACTTCTCCAGCACAGATATGGAAGAGTTGAAGACAGAGTTACGGAGCTTGGACTTGGTAACAAGAGGAGTCTGACTTAGAGAGCACACGGAGCCCGAACATTGTAGAAAGCACGATCTACATTGTGGCTTGAGCTAGATAGATTGGGGTGTGAATGCTGGGCTGCTCAAGCAGGTCTGGGCTGGTGTTACAGCAGAAAGGAGTTAGTCACCTGTGGAGCACATACCACAGGTCCCTTGACACTCAGCATCACCGGGTCTGGGCAACCACCCCCTCAGTCTCCTTGGAGAGAGTTTCTGATATCGCCTATCACTCTCCAGGAGGAGTATTCAGCTGCCAGAAACGGTAGTCTGTGGTCCCCATTCCTCAGTGTGTGCACTCCCCCCCCCCCGCTCTCCCCCCCTTTCCTCCACTTCGCCCTTCCTTTCTCCTCCTATGCCCCTCCCCACTTCCCAGGCACATCCATAAAGACACATTGTTTGGGCATCTGCTATCCTCAGGGAACCTACTCACCGGGCCCCAGCAAGAGGAGCCCCAGTTTTCTTCCAGTGAGTATGAGTTCCTCACAAGTAAATTCTGCTTAGAAACCAAGAATCCTTTCTCTTTCTCCTTAGCCATCAGACTGCAGTCCTGGAAGGTATCCTTGTTGTTAATTGTGTTTTCTCAAAAAAAGAGGGATGACGTGAACACAGGACCATAATTGAAATCATTTGAGTAAAACTCCTCTCAGTCCTTAAGGAGCAGGTATGATTTTTTAATAGAGCATTCTACCGAGGAAATTTGCACTAGTGAATATTTATCCGGCATTTTCCCATTAAACCTCAGATGAAGAGAGTGGCCTTGATTTGGCTCAATAACGCTTTTGAGCTACTTTTAGAGTGTACACACCAAACATACATTTATACAAGACCTTGTGGCTCTTTTCTATGTCATGAAATGTAAAGGACCACTTTTCTATGAACTTTGTTCACATTGAAAAGTGGTAATAATCACTATTTGCATCTCCTAAAACATTTGTCAGTATTTTGTGTGTGGAAATTTTCAACCCCTCTCTTGTAAGTACATTATAAATGATTGTAAACCCTACTGACTTTATTGTAATTTATTACTTCTACCGAACTGTGTTTTGGCACCTGTTGTACCACCCTCTGTCTCCCTCCCTGTCTCTCCTTTCCTCGAGGACCCACTTTTCTATTCTCTTGAATGGAATCACCTTTTTAGCGTCCATACATAAGGGAGCACATGTGGCACTTATCGTTCTGATGCACATTTATTCCTCTGTAACTGCTTCTGCACTTTGGAATCTTGGTCTTTGGATTCTGGGCACCTTGGGAAGCTTGGTGATAACTCTCAGCAGGTCATTTTGCTCCCAAAGTCCCTAGGTAACCACCCCCTACCTACACCTTTGTCCTCAGTTCATCAGGTAACCCAGACGAGGTAAAATGTGGATTCAAATTTACAGCAGGAATTCGGTAGGTCTAACAAGTCCTCAAATGCTGCTGGTGGTTTCCATGAGAAGGATTATTTTGGGTACCAAACGCTTTGCCAATATCATGTGTTTATAAGAAAAATAAAATCCTAACCATAAATCCAAGTGACAACACAATTTCTCTCTGTTCTCTTTCCTGTCTTCTTCTCTTGATTGTAAAGATGTCGAGGTTTTGATTTGTTTTTGTTTCTTCCCTTCCCAGACAGTAAACAGAATAATACGTGGTGGGATGGGGATTCATATTAATATTCTCACATATACCATAGCACGAAGCAGGACGTTAGCCAAAAGTTTATCGGGTTTAATATAATGTGTGTGTGTGTGCTAAGGAATTACATTAATTTTATGGGTTTTCTATGGCCACGATTGATAGTTAATTTACTTTTGTATTGATTTGTGAGCATTCTTCCCCTCCTTATTTAACTGGTGGCAAATATATAACATATGCTCGCTGTTTAAAATTAGAAAATTTCTGTATTGTGTAGGCAGAATGGATGAGAAACAAAGTCCAGGGAGAAATACAGTAGAGAGGGAGGAGAATTAAGCATTTGGTAGTAGAATGGCGCTCTCTCGTCCACCTTGTTTCCTGGGCTTCTCCGCAGCACTGAAAGGAGTTCCAAAGATCTCACACAGCCGATTCAGGCAGCCTCGACATTCTCCTCATAGGATTCAACCAAGCTTGCCATCTCCCCTTCCTCGACTCTCCTAAGAGCCAAGGCTCTGCCACTCCTTGCAGCCATGACCTGACGTGCTTGCTACCCTCTCCCCACATCCTCTTTCAAGATGCTCACCTTGACTCTACCTGCACAGTAAAAGTATTCTCGATTCTAGTCTAACAACTCATCACAAGGGACAAAAATACTCCTGACCCTTCCACTCAGAGGAAACCTCTTCTGTCCTGGTCTCCCTTTCATTTTATATTTTAACATGGTAATAAACCTATTATAATACAAAAATTTTATATCCTGATTTTTCATACTTTACATATCAATCATTTGTCTAGGTTTAAAAACCTTTTAAAACGTCAATTTGAATGACTAGAATATTTCATCATGATGGTTTTCTATAATTTAGCTTATGACTTCACATACATTCAAATGTTACCATAACTGAAGGTTCTTTTCACCAAACCCCATGGATGAATAAATGGTCATCTGTCCATCCAGAGCTGTTCAAGGTGGGCTCTGCCATGGAGCCCCTTCTCTTGGACAGCTGTGCTCTGCCTCTGATGGTCAGCCCTGGGTCCACCTGAAGGACAGGTATTTTTTCTCATCACATGGAGAAGCAGGTTAGTTGATCTTCACCTTGACTCATTATTCTGAGTCTTTCTTTAAAACAAATTATTAGAAAATGGGGAAATACTGGTAAAAAAAAATTCTAGGGTTAATAAATTTTGGAAATTGTTCTTCAGGAGTCTGTGTTCATTTGTGCTCCTTACAATTGTTTTACTGTGGCTTGAGGAATTCGGATAGATTTTATTCTTTGCTCATTTGCTAGAGGGGAAGTCTTCCCTTGTTTAGTTTACAGCTACTTGATAACTGGGGAGGTTGCACAATTTCATGTTTACTAATCATTTGTAATTACACTATTATGAATTTTCTGTTTTGGTCTTTACCCTAAAGCATTCAAATGTGATGGAACTTATGAAGACTGGCAATTTTCTTCTCTAATTCCCTTCAGGGAAAAAAAAATCACAATTCTTTCACTTCAACATGTATTTTTAATCTATCATTTTGAGACGTATATCTAGTTTGGTGGACTTATGCTAATAAAGACCTATATAATTCTTAGAGCCTTCTGAGAATTCACAGTGATGCAGAAATTATGGCTGGTTATAAACTAATTTATCCTTTTATTTCAGACAGGCAGAAGGTGTGAAAACAAGGAGCAAATTAATTTGTTTCATTCGCTTAAAACTCTGATTTGGCATTTAAATCCCCCTGACAATTTAAATTCTGTGTAGTCGATTGGTGGGGCAGTATGAACTAGCTTTGTGACAGATGACCTCTCTATTTCCCTGCATTCTATATCTGTCTTTCTTTCTTTATTTCTCTTTAAAAATCACCCCAATCCCATTTTTCATCTTGATGGAAATAACACCACTATTTTTTCCCATTAGATTTGTGCATTGAATTATTTCTCCTGTACATAGTAAGGCTCTAAAGTTCTGTTATAGGTGTTTGTTAGGGGTCCACTCTCTGCCACCTGGCACACATCTGTGAACTAGAGACCCTGCCCTTCTTGGGGACAGATATTCCACAGATAGATCATGACGGTGTAAAGAGTGCTGCAAAGGTGAGTGGTGCTGACAGAAAGCATGAAGTGCTCTGGAGAAGTATAACCAGAGATGCCAAGTAATTAAGAGAAATAGAGCAGACTTTCCTGAAGACCTGGTACTCAAAGATGAGAATGAGTGTATAGTAATTTAGGCAAAAATGTGAGAGAAACAAGTCCTAAGAGGCAAAAAAGGGAGATACTGAGGCAAGCTTACCTAAGGCCTCATGTTCCACCTTATGGGTGTGGAACCTCATTCTACATGCCATAGAAAATCAGCAATGGTGTTGAAATAGGAAGTCAACAGTCAAGGCTTTATTCGTCTATGAGACAGGTGCAGTGTGAGCAATGAATGTTAGGGAGGGTGATTGAAAAACACCACGGGGCACAATGGTAACCAGCCCAGGGAGTTTCCACTGAGACAGTGCCTAGAGAGATTATAAAGACTAAAGGTGTCTCTAGAGGTGACCATTGTCAAACTCAGCTCAGATGAACTAATTCTTTCTTATCATTACAGCACCACAACTTGCAAGAATGCATTACTCTATGTGAGAAAATGCCTGCCCTACACAAATGATAGGAAACAACCACAGAATATGAATGTATTTTTTCATTCTCACTTTCATTATAAGGAAAAAAGGACACAGCAAAGAGCAGAGAGGAGGACAGGTTAGAATGAGCTCCATTTTTAGTGTTGGTAAATTAGGAATGAGTCAGGATATTCATGCTGAAATATGCTGGTGGCACTTGTGGGAAGGCACCAACGTAGGGCAGGATCTCTGTCCTGGGAGTGAGGGAGCCTTTGTGAGCAAAAGACCAACAGGAAATGAGGAGTCAGGTGCTTCTCCACAGACTGTCAACCAAGTTCGCCTCCGACTGACTGGGCTTTGTGTTATATCTCACTCTCAGTTGTTATCTGAGATGAGCCTGTGAGTTTGCAAGTGGATCTTCACATCTAAAGGGAAAGAGTCTATGGTCATACCATCCTGATTGTGCCCGATCTTGTCTAAAGGGAAAGAAGAGGCCAAGGCTCTAGGTTTTGCTGCTGATTGGATGAAGAATAGACAGAAGACAGGGTCCTTCTTCTCAGCAAAGAGACAGCAGCTCCACAGGTTCATGCTCCATGATTCTAAGGGTTAGGGCAACCTATGGCTTTGCCAGTGCCAGGCAAGAATGCACTCCTGAGCAAATTGTTCATATCTACACACTTCAAAGTAAGCTGTCATCACTTCTGTGCAATAGTTCTTAGTACCTCCGGATAGGCTCAGTAAACTAAGACGGTGCAGTGGTCCCTAGCCTTGTTCCCATGGCAAAAACTCCATGTACCTGTGATTCAGGTAACCCAGCATGCTCCTGATGGAGCAAGCAGGTGTGTTTGGGACTGCAACCATGCTAAAGCATCATGGAGACGGACGTGAGATGAGGAAGCCCTGACAGCATTTCTGGATTCCTTGACTAAATGAGCACAAGACCCAGTGTCTGAGCAAATCAGACACTCTGGGCCTCTTCTGCAGAATGTGTGTCTTCTAACGTCTATATGCTTGGTGTTCTGAGTGTCCTTTGGGATTTCAGGGCTGCGTTTTATATCTGGTACTTTTATATCTAGGGCAAGCGTGACGTAAAACTTTGCCTCAGTCTTGAAACCTTTACTATCTCCTGAGGTCTCTGAGCTGAGGAACACTACAGAGTGCTATGTATGTAGCCCTGGTGTGTGTGAGCAGGTCCTGAGACAGCCAAGGGGACAATTCTCAGAGTCCTCCATGTCTCTAAGTGAGGGTGAAAATTACCTACTTTATCACCATCCACCCACACTCCAACACACTGCTGTATAATTGACCCTGACCTGGAAGGAGCTCAAGGTGTCCAGAAAAGAAGCGTTGGCTCAGCAAAGCTCCCTTTCCTTCTAAAATGGTCAGGGGCCTTGTGGCAGAATTTTAACAGGGAGAGCTAGAAATCCACATTGCCTGGGTCAGCTTCTTCTTTGTCACCTGCTGACAGGGTTGGCTTTGGACAGATTGCTTAATTCTGTTATTTCAAGGTTCTGTAAGACAGGGGTTACAACAGCTCCTCCCCCAGTGGGATCCTCTAAAGATTAAACATGCAGTGAGCACAGGCTCCTGTCATGCAGTCAGTTCTCAGGAGTTCCTGTTCTTTGTCATTCTCCAGTGCTGGACTAAAACTCAGCAGTACGAGGGTGGGCATAGGTGGGCATTGTTCCTGATGCCATAGAGCCTGCCGCTCAGGCAGGCAGCGTTCACAAATGTAGCTGTCGCAATAAGCTTCCTGGGTACAAATGGGTGTATTGTCCCCATTTTCTGTAAGAGGAAAGTGAGTCTCAGAAACAGTGCTATCGCCTTGGAACACTGGTCCTTAACAACCTGAGAAATTAGCCTTTCCTGTCAGTATTTACTCCACACAGACATCTTCACTGTGAATCTGTTTGGGAACAAAGGTCCAGACCATCTATTTTGAAATGCAGCCATGCTTCATGGACTGATAGGGACACCTGAGAAATGTGTTACTTGATGATTTTGTCATTGTGCGGACATCACAGAGCATGCTTACCGAAGCCAACACAGCCATGAGGTCACAAGGTAAGAGTCAGGAACCACTGCAGGCATGAGGTCTGTCCCTCACCGAAACACTATTGCATGGTGCACAACTGTAATTAAACTGCTGACGGAGCAGCCAACGAGGAAGCCAGATGTCTGCTCCTGCCATGCAGAGGGGCCTGGTGTCAGCAGAGACATGACAGGGAAGCAGCTCCTCCATCAATACTAATGTCCCCTGGGCCTCTGGGCAAAGTAGCTGCTTGGTAATGGAGAATAGTGAAAAATAAAAGGTGTGGCCCCCTCCTTCAGGAGGTTATCATTTCTCCAGGAAGAGACATACCCATGAAACAGTTGGACAGAAACGTAAGGCAGTGCCTGTGTGTGAAAAAATAACTGGTCTGCAGTGTAAGTCTGCGAAAGTAGAACCTGAACTGGGATGTAAATGAATCTCAGTTGAGTTCCCTGGAATTATAATCCATATCATTCCCTTGAATGTTGATTTAGAAAACAAGAGAGACTACATAATTTGGACAGAAATCTAGAAATGCCAGCCTTATAAAAGATATTAATACCAGCACTTGTACTCAATCAGTCTTTTAAGGCAGAGTTACTATGACCCTTTTACAGACACAGGAAATCTTAAATGTTTAAATATAACTCAGTAACATAATATTAATTTTGGATAAATTCTTTTGGTAATTAGTTTTAGATCCATTGATTAAATTTGTAAACATATTTAGTTATGAAAATTTCACATCACTTTGCTTCATAAATCACACAACCACCTTAACATTTTTCATCAAATTATCTGACATCAGCAAACCCTGTTACTTGGTTTTTCGATGTTGTGCCTGCCGTTTCTTTAGTGAAGGAGAGAAGTTGACACTGGATGCACAATGGGGATTTATTGGTCTCATCTCCCACCCTTTCCTGGAGTATGGGTTAGAACCTAGTTTGTCTGACTCGTGCACTAAACTCTTGCACTGTTTCCTCCATACTCCAGTCTGTAAGAAGCCAGAGCGCTGGACCCAACTCAAGCCCTTAGGGAGAGGAAATGGAGGACATGGGAGCACAGGTGAGACACACCTTGTTTCTCTTGTCTTGACAATGGTGTTCACATCCTCATGGCAGAGCTTACTGATCACGTATGGTGCTTATTATCTAGTCCCCCCATGTGGGGCCATGTGTGGGTCCTTCAGGATGCCTGCAAAAAAAAAAAATGAAAACAAAAACAATATCCGTTAGCCTCTTTGCTCAGAGCCATTATCACCAATTGGTTGCTAGGTTGCTTCTCATTTCGCTCTGCATTTTGGCCACCAGGTTAATTCCACTGTAAACACAAATGGCTCCTTGGATGGAGCTGGCTGCTAAGCACCTCCGTCTGTCAGGGTGTTCCTCCAGTTTTCAACTAGAATAAAAGGTTGGCAGAATTTGTTTCCTCCATCTCCTCTGAGTGTACTCACTTGCAAAACTAATGTTTTAAAAAAATGGTTAAGTGGTTCTTTTAGTTCACTGTGATACTTGGATTTCAGAATTTAAATAACAAAAGAGTAGCAAAAAAGCCCCAGGAGACATGAAATGAAACTGAGCCTTTTAAAAGGACCCGGTGCATTCTGTGCCCATGGGGTGTCAGGCAGCCCAGTGCCAAAAGTAAACCCAGCAGGGAAGGGCTAGATGGACTGCTTCATAGAAGAAGGAAGAAGACATTCTCATGCCCTTGTGTAGTTGGTTAGTGTCATTTTTGTAAAATTATTTAGGAAATTTTGCCTTCTAAAACCCAACAAGTGGTTTAAGTCCCCAGACCACCCTTAAAGATCCAGGTGGAACTGGTATGGCAGAGAGCAGTGGAGGATTCCAGGTGCTAAGGACCCAGAATAAATGTGATGGGCATTTTGAAAAATGAGTATGTCTGGCTACGTAAATCAACAATCGTTTCTTTCTCCCAATGCATTTTTACGTGGTCTTTATACTATTTCCTGTGCTGTTGTTCTTCCCGCCTATGATCCACTCTACAGTTGGCACTGGGAGAGATGAGCATATGACAGACAGACAGACCACAGGAGCAGGGGCAAAGGTAAAGTGAGTCCTGATTTTGTGACAGAGGGAGAGAATTTTCTGTGCTTTGAAGTCATAGCAGAGAGCAATTTGTGGAACAAGCATTTGTGGCTCCAGCAGAATTCATATGCAGAGTACTTGGCCACTCCCCCGATGGGATGGGATGGGATGGGATGGGATGGGATGGGATGGGATGGGATGGGATGGGATCGGATGGGATGGGATGGGATGGGATGGGATGGGATGGGATGGGTGCGTGTCTTTATAAGCAGAAACAGCAGAGTGCTCTGTTTCCCTCTGTGCCCACAGGGAGGAAGGACCATGTATGATGCAAACCAGACAGCATCCCTCACCATGAACCCAATACTCTAATACCTTGATCTTGGACTCTCATCTCCCAGGATG
Source organism: Castor canadensis (assembly GCF_047511655.1). Classification (NCBI taxonomy): domain Eukaryota; kingdom Metazoa; phylum Chordata; class Mammalia; order Rodentia; family Castoridae; genus Castor; species Castor canadensis. The sequence goes on from NC_133399.1 coordinate 112,506,200, forward strand.
ATGAGAAATAAATTCCTGTTGCTTAAGACACTGAAATTGTGGGGTGTGGCTCTGGAAGCCTGAGAAGCTGAGACAGCTCATCATATAGGTGAACTGCACCTGATTGAACCGTGCCACCTACTCTTTGTATGCGTCTCACGAGCAGGTAGATGTGACTGAGCTGAGGGTCGGTGCCGTGTTTGGGATGGGGACTCCAAAAGTGAAGCTGAGGAGAGAGCAGGAAGGTTAGGAAGATGCCCATGCTGCTTTGCAGGCCGCTTCCTGCTGGAACTCTTTGCCTCTGTTCTTTATGTCTAGCAAAAGTCAACCCAGACTAACGAAAGGTTGTCAGGCGTCCTGAAGACGTCGTTTCCTCACCAGTATTATCTGGACGCTTCAGTGAGATCTTATAGTGTCTCTATTTTCTTAATGTACTAGTGGCTTCAGGCTTAGCAATAACAGACAGACATTTTTTTTTCAGTTCTAGAGCTGGGAAGTCTAAGACCAAGGTGGTGGCAGATCTGTGTCTGATAAGTGACTGCTTTCAGCTTCATAGATGGCGTCTGCTCTCTGTATCCTCACAAGGCAGAAGGGGCAGACAGCTCACTGTGCCTTTCCATAAGGGCACAAATCCCATTCATGAGAAAAGAGACCTCGTGATAAGATCAGCTCCCTGTGCACCATCTGCTAACACCATGACCTTGAGAGTAGGGTTTCAATGTCAGTTTTGGAGTGCGCAAGCCTCTGAGCTACAGCATTTAGTGGCATGGACACTTTAATAGCAGCAACTTGAACTACTTAGATAAGACACCGGAGAGGGGCTTTTAACATTCACATCCAAAATGTGGCACATGGATAGCTGTGGTCTGGCTACACATAAGCCAATCTTTTTTGTCACAACAGTGTTAAGTTGAAAAAAACGGGAGAATGATATGTTTTCCATACGAACGTTGCTGCTTCTATTAAAATGCAAGCCATTGTTCTTCAGGCTGGGATGTGGTAGATCAGTGATAGCATTTTCCAACTTCGAAGTTCACTGCCAGCCCACAGAACAATGAGCTTTATTAAACCTAAGGAGATACAGCCAGGCGATGCGGATCTGCAGGTGCATCTTAGACATCATCCCACTTTCCTCCTCTTCCTGTCTCCTCCTTCCTTATGAATAACAAAATTATGCTTGACTGCAGAAAACTTCTGGAACAAAGAAGTCTTGTGAACTTCAATATCCAGTTCTTTATCACCCTTGTCCAAGAATTTGCCCTCAAAAAAACACAAAAGAATGAAATTATTCCTATCTGTAGGACTCCAAGGCAGCTGGCATTGAATCCAGTCTCAGGCTCGCACTGGGTTTTTACCTGATGGATGGGCTAAGATAACCTTGCTGTGGGTAAATAATTGTTGATACAAGAACATTACTTAATCCTTATCTCACGACCAAAGCTGATCTTAATACACACTTATAGGTAATGCCTCCTTCAATTTTAAGTAAGAATTTCAGGATAGAAAGTAAGATCATGTGATTAAATGCCCTTTACCGCATTCCCTTCAAGAAAGAAAATGGTAATTAAAACCACAAATATCATCCAGACTTTTTAGTGCGGGATGGCAAAAAACCAAGTCAATTATTTTACAGAGATAATGTATTATTTAGAGGACACACATTTCTAATATAATCATACGGTAAGATTTAGAAAAAATTAGAAGTTGGAGAGAAAGCAACATATCAAAGTGAAAATCTTGAAAACATCAAAATGTGAACATGAAGATGTGAGGTCATTTGTTGAGGTTCTACTTGAGGTTGGACCTGGGTTCTGAGACTCAATCTCTTTTCTAAGCCTCTCTGCTCTGGTAACAAAGAACTTCCTCCTGGCCACTGAGATGGCCAGGCCATCTCAAAGAGGAGGAAGACAAGCCACTGAGTCAAAATGCAATGACCAATTGATGTGCACTTGAAGCCTTTCACCTTAACAGTGTCTGCCTCCTGCTATAAAGCTCTTCTGTAACTGAAGATAAATCCTCAGGAGAAATGTTTCATTAAGGAGAAGCGTGGACAAAAGCCTTTCTTTTTCCCAGACTACAGAGTAGATAGCTGCAGCTTTGTGAAGGTGTGAGGAAAGCAAAATGCTGCTAGTGGTGCTGAAAAGGAAACAATCTAAGCAAGTATTTTCTACCTTGTCGCAAATAGAAGGTTCAGAATGGAATATATGTTAAATTGTTGGTGGATTAAATAGATAACATTAACAGATCGATAATGCATAGTTATTAAGTACAAAAAAGATGTTGGGACAAGGCAAAAATGGCTCAAGTATGAGAAGTAAAACTAAGTGAAAGTTAAAAAAGGATAGAATTTATTTCAATAGCTTTTTAATTGGTTTGATTCCAATATTTATAGCTACAGTTCTAGAGAGTTACTGAATTTCATTAATAAGTCATAATATCCATGGAAAAATTTATGGGATTTTTGACAATTATAAATGTTAAGATTTACAAACATCTTGGGATATTGCTGTAATGAATGTTAAGACCTGTTTTATGTTTTAGAGTTTATTCAACATAATTGAGCAAATATTCTACTAAATCATGAAATTTAAAAAAAAGCACACAACCCACTCTATTCACTTTGAACGTAGTTTAATTTTGATAACTTTTGATCAGGACATATTTTAAGATGTTTTAAGACACAGGCATCAAATTCAGAAAGGCCTTTCAGAGTATGCAAGATCTTTTCATTTGTTCATTGTCTGACTTTGGGCAGGTCACCTGAATTCACTGGGATTAATTGTTCTTTTCTGTACAATACGTAGATTGGTGTCAACATGTTAATAAAATTTTGATTAACAGTATCAACTTAAAAATATTCAGTATTGTGCTATGTTTCTACTGTCCCTGATGCTGTAACTGCTTTTAGAAAAAGAGAGACTTTACTTCCAAAAAGTTAGCATTCTAGTAGAAGAAATGTATGACCATGCACACACGAGTGCATGCACACACATGCTCACATGCCCTAATGTATGAAATGTGGAATTGCATGAAATAATTATATGAACATCCTATCGAATTTGGATTATCATAAAGTAGACTTGCATTTGAAAATGTCTTATATTAACATGTGAGAAATTCACTCAGTGTCCTTGCAGGCCACACAGTGTCATCATTACTGGAGATAGGACACAGGCCAAAGGAACACGTCCCGTCCACTTGGACCCTGCGCTCTTGGGGAGGAAAAGTGTGTAAATGCACAGTCGGTCATGGGGTGTGTGCTGTGTAGACAGATGATAGCAGGGCATTGTGTTGGCAGAAGAAGTGGTTTGTGTTTTACAAATGGTAGAATCGACTTCATGAAGTATGTGTTTAAGCAGACCAGAGGAAGTGAAGGAAGAGCTAGAGAAATGGCTGGGGAGAGCCTTCCAGGTAACAGGAAGTTACTGCAAGGCAACAAGGGTGACAGTGGGCTGAACAGATGGGAGGAAGTTAGAGAAGGAAAGCAGCCATGGTAGAGTGAGATGGTGACAGGAGATGGAGATTGTTTTCTTTGGGAGCATATGTTGGTGTCGTAAGGCTTTTAGTCTAAATATGATGGAAAGACATAGGTGGCTCTGAGTAGACTTGGTCCAGCTTGATATGTAAGAGATTGTCCAGTGACTGTTGATTTTGACACCTTGGGGACAAGGGAAAATGCACTGCATTAATCACATGAGAGGTGATGGAATGGAGGGCGGGGTGAGAGGACTCATGCTCTGCCTGTCTTCTGAGAAGGACAGGTGGAGTTGGTTTGGTATTCCAAGAAAGTGAGGAGCAGAGGAGGTTATGGATATCCACCTTTTCGAAAGAGGGAGTAGCTCTGCAGTGATCTGGGAAAAAATGTGTTAGGTGCAGACTTGAAACCTCAAGAGGTGGGTTTGAGGTGCTTCCTCTGATAGCCAGAGAAGTGAGCAGGTGTTAAGGTAAATGTATGAATTTGATGTAAGTCCAGGCTGGTGCTCTAAAAATGGGACTCATCAGCACCAACAAAGACTGTGGGGTTTTTCTTTCCCTAGTGTGAAGAAAGAGAGGACCCTAGGACTGATTCCTTGAGGCACCTAGAGAGGGAAAGGGAAGATGCCGTATAGCAAAAGGGAGCAGCCACTGGGGTGTAAAAGAACCAGGAGACCAGGCCAATGAAGAAGTGAAGCCATGCATAAGGAAGAAGTAGCTGACTGTGCAATGACTTCCTGTTGGTGACAAGACAGGAGAGGTAGCTGCTTCTTGGATTCAGCAGAAATTAGGCAATAGATGTCCCTAACAAGACCAGTATCAGAGGAACAGTGGAGATGAAAACTGGGAATAAAAATGGAAGAGAGGAATTGGGACAGAGAAGGAAACACCTACTTCAAAGTCTCATTGGAAGGGCAGGGCTTGGAGGCACAGAGACCGGGGTCTGGAGAAGGGTTTGTAATGACGGAGTGTTGCTTTATTTATAAGATGGTTGACATGACAACAGTTATTTTCACAGCAAAGGGAATGAGCCAGGAGAAGAAAACTCTGATGTGGTGTTTAATACTCTCTTTAGCCTGTGTCCTTAGGCAGGAGCACTGAGAGAAAGGAAAGCAGGCACTGCCTGTGGCCATTACAGAGCTCTGGGTGAGGTGCAAGAGCCATGGGGACTTCAGGTTAGTCTCTTAGTGTGACCATTTAGTGAACTCTCCCTGATCCCAGGACAGGAACACTCAGAAGCTCCTCCTGCCGTTGGCAGCCACGGGTTCTCACGGGGACTGGATGATGAGTGCCTGGAGAGGCATTGGCCCTGCGGGCTTCTCAATGGCAGAATGAAGTGCCTGTCACACCCTGCAATCTTGCCGTGTGCCATTGCACACCTGTTGTTTATAGGGTTGACTCTTATTTTTTTGAACATAGACACAAAACTTCTTTTCTTCTGTCTTTGTTTCCTTTTTTTGCTCTCCTGGGTGGAAGTACATTGTGACTTTTGCCAAGGCTGTTATAATGTAATGTACCAAATATATCACACCTGGAGGGCTCAGCTCTTTGGGTTGAAAGGGAACATTCTCAGCCATCCTGAGGACAAGGACGGACAGAGTGACAATCTAAGAGATTACTGTGCTTAGATCAGCTCTGTGTGCTAAAAATTCTTCTCCTAGGATGTTTTGCTTTCCAGAAAAGACCTCATGACATGTCACCATTTCACCTCCAGTTCTAGGGAAGACCCAGGCTCATCTCATCTGCAGGAACAAGGGTATTATCGCTACACTATAATTTTCAGTCGTTCTTCTCCCAAAGTGAAACCAGGAATCTTCATTTAAAAATAACAGCAGCAACAACAAAGCAAACCCTTAAATTCAAATAGTCCTCATTCTTCCTCCCAAGCTAGAGACAGGTGAAGACTACATAGATCCTGCGTTTCAGGTGGCACTGAAGGGACAAAGATATTAGTAACTGAATTGAAAGCCATGCCTTGTTTATTTTAGACACTAAAAATTTAAAGACATTTCCTAATTCCCTTAGTTATAGTACTGTTCTTTTTTCTAATGGAACAATCGGTACTATAGAATTTAGGTGCAGAAAAATATAATCCCGATTTTAAGTTCCCAGTCTTTTCGTTTTCTAAGGTTTGGCCTTGTCATAGATTGGATTACTGACATGTCCTGACAAATTTGTACATCGCAGTTATCTATATTCTGTAGCATTTCGTACTGAGTGAACTAGGCTTACTTTTATTTTTGTGTATTTTTAGCGAGGGTTGCTGTTGCATGTACAAGGTAGTATGTTATGGCGTGGAAATCTGTATTTAATTCTTAGTGTGCTCTGTCTCGGAGTGGAAGACAAAAAGCTTAAGTATTTTAAGGGTGCAAATTCACTGCTGGTCTTCCTTCTGTTTCGGCTGAGTTTCTGGTAGAGTGGACAGGAATCGGTAGAACTGCTTTATTTATTTTATTCCTGTGCACATACAATGCTTGGGTCATTTCTCCCCCCTTCCCCCCCCACCGCCCTCTCCCTTAGCCACCCCACCCCCTCCGTCTCCCCCCACCCCCTCCCTCTCCTCCCACCCCCTCACTTCCAGGCAGAAAGCTTCTTAAGACTGTGATGCCAAGTGATAAAGTGACAAATGTCACATGCGTGTGTCTATGCACATTCGTGTCAAGGTGTGTGCGTGTGTCTCCTTCAGCTCTGACTTGCTAGAGTGTTTAAGTTCATGGGAAATAAATATCCAAGGGGAAAACCGATTTTAGCATGTCTCTGGAGCTTTAATTCATCAAGTAATTCAATAGGAAAATAAAAACTAAATAAATTCTATCAATGAAGAAATTCATAGATGATTATAGCCATATTTTTTACCAAACAACACAGGAATATGCACAGAGAAAATTTATACTCAGGCCGTTTGCACCTCTTCCACAGGAACCTTTCTGCGAAGCCACCATCTTGTGGCAGCTTTCCACGATCACGTTGTTGGTGGCTTCTCAGTTCCGTAGGATGTCACCCTTTCCTCTCGTAAATCAGGGTATGGTGCAGAACAGACAGAAAAATGCACAAGAGCTAGACAGTGTGTCTCTTCACAGCCATGTGTTGTTTGCTAAACTGAGGTGAAACCCACAAGTGAAATTGGATGAGTTGATTTGTGTAGGTGCGGAACATTTTATTTTACCATTATTTTTACACAAATGCTAATCATAAAAATATGTGAAAGTGGCTTTATCCAGAAGCTTAACAACTAGAAATTAACGAGCCACACAATATATGCTATGTTATGTCCTTTAGGTATAATTTTAAATATAATCACTCCCTCTCTTGATGATTGAGAAAAATGTTTAAAACATGATTAAATAATAAGTTGTTCCTACTTCAAAGAAAATTATGATTTGCCTTTATCAGTCTCTAATGTTCCCTCCCTTGCATTGCAGTGCAGCTCCCTGATGCACTAAGAATCTTTACCGGTACAAGGCAGCTTCCTTGTCAGGAAAAAATAAGCTGAACTTAACTCTAGGTTTTTGAATATCAACAAACACACAACCCCACAATGGGGCTGCATTTGCACCTTCTTTACCTTCTGAGAGGTATTGTGATCTACAGGATACCTGAGTGGTTAGGGTGCACAGCTTGTAAGGGCAATGCTTTTGCACCAGTGGCCCACCCTGCACTGGAACAGAGCTGGGGATTTGAACCTGCTCACATCCCTGCTCACAGTGGGTGAGGACATGGGCAATGAGGACCTTCTGAGAGTTGCTGAGCTTCTCATGTGCTACAAGGGCTCTTTTCCTTGAGCAGCAGGGCAAGCAGCTGGGCCTGGCAGTCATCTATGGACAGTGTCACTGGGACTGGAAGTGGCCTCGCCAGTTACTCCTTCCTTGGCCTATGAAAGCAGCCGCCATGAGATTTACACTGCTTGTTTAAACAGGACTTTGTGAAGTTGGATTGACACCAAGCTGGGTGCTAGCTAGGTGGCACCCAACAATGGTGTTGTATTTAAAGCCATTTGTATACACACTTACAGTAATGGTTTCAATGGGGACTTTTGTGTTCTGTGTATGCACCATAATGAATGTGTGTGCTGATCTGTGCAGAAGAGCCTGTCGATGCCTGGTGAACTGGGGACAAGGGAAGTCTGGATGTTAGGAAGTGTGCTAAGGGGCTGTCCATGCTTGAGAAACTGATGACCCCATCAATTGTCAGTGCAGGACTTCCAACAGGAAATATTCACCTCCATGTTGAGGGAAACTGGACAACCTTGTGGGCTTTGCTGCCCAAGGAGCCCTTGTGTTTGCATTAGACCTCATATCTTAGACAGAAGTGTTCTGTGGATGTAATCCAAACTTCTCACCTTCCAGGTCCTGCAAGTTCAGTGACCTGCCAAAGGGCACATGCAGTATGTGGTTGGACGGGGGTGGGGTGTCCAGCTCACGTTCCAGTCCTGGGCAGTGAGCCAACAGTGTCTTAACAGACATTTGGCGGCATGTGGTCAGCATTGGGGCTCTCCCATTAATAGTGTGTCCTGTTGTAGTGCATGAACAGTGCTGTCCTTTACCAATGATCCACAGCCTGACAGAGACTGGACTGGAGTCCCATGTGTGTTGTGTGTTATGGTGTGTGTCCTGGGCTGCCCGCTTCTGTTCACCTTTGCACATAGCAGCCATGTTGCTCTCACTCTGTTGATGGAACACAGACTGGAGGCTCACTGTCTCCAGGAAGCCATGACTCTACAGATCCCCACCAATGGGTCACTGAGCTGCAAAGTACAATGTGTGAGGCCCAGAATGCAGGAAAACAGAGAACGACTAATGTCCATGCAGCAAAACACTTGTGGGTCCTCCGGCCTGGAGAGATGACCATGTTGTCTCTGGGAGGCTCCATGAATGTGGTGTCCTTCCTTGTCAGCACTGGCTACTTACTGCAAGTTCTTGGGCAGGAACAAGCTGGCTGTGTTCCCACATGCACAGTGTACAGGGTCCCATGCATGAAGCCTGCTTTCAATTTGTTTTTCAATATATATATATATATATATATATATATATATATATATATATATATTTGCCTTAATTTAATTTCAACTCTTCAAAGCCCAAATGATTTTCAAGGCCATTTTAGGACTTGCGTGAATATTACATGTATTTCTCCATGGGTTTCTCTTGTTCATCGTTCTCTAGCTGTGTCTATTCAGCAGGAGGAAATAGAGTGTCCTCTTAGAAATTTCATTGTCTATCACCTTGGCAAAATCATGAGGACCAGCCCTGAGTGGCCACTCATTGGACCATTTTTTATCCCTCATGGGGCCTGGCAAGAGATAGGCCAAAACCAGGTGTCTGTATCACTGAATTTTCCATTCAGTGTTACAGGGATTAAGAACTAAAACTGACAAATCTTCCTGGTTTTTTAAAGCATTCACAACCTGGACACTTAGTTTAATAGCCCTTAATTTGTGTCTGCTTTTCTATGATTTTAAAAAATTTTATTGGTTATTGATAGTAGCAACATCGCTTACTTACTTAGCAGAGGTTAAGATGGTTAGGCACAAAACTAAGAAAAATAATTTCATTTGAAACCATGAGCTTTCAGCTTCAGTCATCATGAAATGTTGACACCTGCTCTCTCAAAGCTTACTCACTGTTTAGACATTAGGCAATAAATGCGAGATTCCTAGCTGGGGATGATGGATTCCTGATCAGTCAGGACTCTGCAGTGTTATAGGCAGAACCTTGATCCCATTAACTAGTGGGGTCTGCAAATGTAGCCAGAAACCAGTCCTGGTGCTGATGTGATCATTGCAATGACTGCTTTCCCTAGAAGGAATATGTATCCAATTACCAGGACTAAAATCCCAAACCCTCCCCATTGAATCTTAAACCACTGTGGGTGTAAAATAGGGGTACATGGTTATGCTTATTAATTAGAACCAAATATTCAACAAGTGTTGATTTGGCTATTATCATAGACAGCTAAGGCAACTTTCCTTGATTTAAAAAGGAAGCAATTTTAATGTCAATTTAATGAAATGAATGCAAAATTCATGTGCTGAGAATAGATGGTATAAAAGGACAAGATTTAGACATTCATGAATAATTAGGGGAAAAAATTAAAGCATAAACATACATATATGAAATAAAAGCCATATTTGAATCAAGACATAGGAAATTCAAAAGAAATTTTTAGAAGTGGTCAACCAAAATGTAGAGTTTGGACATTCTGACTTAATAGGCTAAGAATTCACAGTCGAAGACAATTAAACTTGGAGAAAATGCTTTGTCTGTGAAATAGCCATTATAAAATTAAATTATCTTAGCAAACTACCAGGAAGACTAATAGCCAAGTCAGGTCCTGGGATCCACAAGTTCAGCAGAGGTTTTCTGTGGCTGATGGTTACTATTCTCTGACTTCTTCCACCCACCTGAGGCATCACTGGATTGTCCTCCTCTTCTCCAGCTTCAGGACTCTTCATCTGTGCATGGTCGTGCTTGGACTTCCCCATCTAGCCTTTCCTTAATTCATCCTTTCATGTTGTATGTGTGAAGGTCATACCATCCTGCATTCTGTGGGCCGTCACCCTTCAATTGTCCAAGTGTCTAGCAAGACCACAGAAAAGGGACTGTACATCTCTGAGATGGTACATTCACACCAGAAAATTAGCTCTGTTTAGTATTTTTTTCAATCATGTAACTGAATTAACTTTTTCTTCGGTGCTGGCTGTGTAGCAAGTACTAACAAAGCATTTGCTTTCTAGGAACCAAAATATCTCCCTCTGGGTACAGCTCCAGTAAAGCTTTCCGTACATGAGACACTTCTAACACTGCCCTGTCCCTGTTCTTCCTGCTGGGGATAAATGATCTCCTACCCATGCTTAATCCATGGTAGGTGGCTATGGTAGAATGTCTTTAACATCTCTGTGACAAAATTAGCCACACAATCTTAGACTTAAATTTCATAAAGCTACATCTCTTAGCATCAGATGAGATTTCATTGGTTTTGAGAGTATGGGCAATATCTGTGACATGTTAGTCTCTCAATATTTGACACTTCAACAAAAAAAAATAATTTGCAGACGCTCATTTCCTTTTCCAAGTAGATGCATCTTATTTGTAGCAAAAAGGGTGATTGTTGTATCACCTATACATTTGCATTTCAAACAGCAATATCAAAACATCACATATTTCTAGACTTCTAGGCCAACTGCTACCATAGTAGACTTCTGTTACCCACCTCGCCCTCATGTTGTGTAACAGCTACATGGTGTTGCCTGATTTAATGGGATGAAGAAGATACTTCCTCAAGAGAAACAAATGGTTTCCAGTCAAAGCAGTCATAGCCGGGGTGATGTAGCCCAAGATAGTCATTTGAAAAGCTTCCTTGGAGCTGTAGGCTCTGGAGAGAGGAGTCACAAAGCGGGCTGGGTGAGAAAGGAGTGAAGGAAATGGCCAGCTGCCCTGGTTCCAGGTCGCCACCCTGTGTTTGCCACTGGCTTGGACTGTGTTGGTGGAGTTTCACCTGGATACCTTCCCGTTCCACAAGGAGAATGGCAATTTTGAAAATGTTCTTTAGTCAGTTTTTAACACTCTCTTCAGGTGACTGGAGCTTAGCAGGTGATGTGAACCCCAGGTGGGTTTTGTTCATCCAGATAAGAGCACTTTCAAGTTCTTTCACCCTGTGATCCTTGCCTTCTGCTGGGAGAACCTTTGAGGGAAGAAAGAGATCCCAGTGGGTGAAAGGAGGACCAATAACCCATGCTGTACCGTGTGTACCCTACAGGGGTGTGGGCGGCTGAGCAGTGCTGTAGCAAAGGGCTGCCAGGCAGAGTGTGCCAGGCAGAAGGAAGGGTGTTGAGATCTCTGGAAAAGCTGAGGTGTCACAGGCCGCTTGTTTGCCACAGAAAGAGTCCCCTAAAGGCAAGTGACAGTCAGAGTGAAAAGAGTGTTGCATGCCTAGCCTAGCTGCTCCCTTCTGTCCTTACTACAGGACAGCTTCATGCTCAGCTGTCACAAACTGAGAAACTAACTCCGTGTGACTGACATGGGCAACACTTTCTCATCCAAGCCTGACTAAAACCCCAATGAGAGCACCTGGTGTGAGTCACTTTCCCTCCTTCACATGCTTTTCTCTTAATTTCTGTATTTTTAATTTTATAGGATCAATAACATACACTCTGTCCATTCCTGGAACTGTGCTCTTTGAAACTAGTGCTAAGAAAGAATAACAGGTATGACAACAGGGGCAAAAAACATGCTTTAAAGAAACAGTAGCACTGTAACACTTGAAGGTTCACAGTAGTCATTGTCATATCATCACAACCCTGAGAAGTTTACATCTAAAAAACTGATTTTTTACACATTTTTTCCTATCCCAGCATGACCTAACCTTATGTGAGCAATGCACACTTGTATCATGTATCTGACATATGTATTTCAGGGGAGGGGATCCCTGCTATGATTATCAGAACAGCACAGAGGACCTTGAGCTTTCAGGAGGAAAATCTGTTCTTGGAAACTCACCTGCTCTAATTCCTTCTGTCAGATGGAAATTTAAGAAACATTGGCCCTTTTGGTAATGATGATTCAGAGGTGTGCTTTTCCTGAATTATCAGTCACACTGCAGCTCCACTCTTCAGGAGAAGTTGCCATCTGTCACTATGAGATGGAACAGGGGTGGGGAGGTGTCCCTCAGTGCATGGTGGCCTCGGAGCAGGAGGGGAGCGAGCCCCTGAGAAGGACCTACCTATAGGGCACAGCTGGAGGAGTCATTGTGCCCCACACACAGGGTCCCTGTTAGAGCCTACTTGGGATGCTCCACATCGCCCTGGCTGGCACCCTGAGAACTGAGACCTATTCACGTATTAGGAACAGAAAAATTGTTGTTTATTTGTTGGCTGCATGGCTTTCTCTGAGCCAACTTTCAGGGAATTAGGGAATTAAGAAAACTGAGCTTTCTCACTGATCCTCAGAGAGTAGGGCCTGTGCCCTGTGACTTCTGTGAAATAGTTATTGGTGCTCATTATATATAGTTGAAAAAAATTGCAATATTTACAGTAAAAAACATTTATTAAGAAAATAGTACATAAGCATGGTGTTCAGAGTTTATCGTTAAGAGTAGTTTATATTTTTATGTTTCTAGGAGGTCCACTGTGCATTTGAAATGTTTATCACATGAGTTAGTGAAAATGTAACAGGCATGTGAATATATAATTCCCCATAGTGGACTATGCATGTGTGTAAACCTGTACACAAACACCACACCCACACAGACCCCCCCCACACACATATTGCACACATGTACTCATGGACGTGAACAGAGTTCAAATTCAAATAAAGTAAGCCCCTCTTTTACTTTCAAAATTCTCAAAAAAGAAAGGCTTAATTGCATTTTAGTCTATTCACTTAATCATGTTTATGATCATATGTGATCCTTCCCTAAGAAGGAAGGGTAAGAATTGGAATGAAATTTGGGTAATAGAGGATGGACAGTTTAGTAGGTCAGATATTTACTGGCTGCTGTGTTTTCCTTGTGGTCGATTGACAGTACATTTTGTAGCTTCATCCTCTTGTCTTTGTGGGACTTGCTTGACAAGGTGGATTGACTAGCCTGTGGTCCCACTGTGGTGTGTTATTTAATAAGTGCCCGTTCACCTACCCATTCATTTTGACAAATACTGAGAACCTTGCTGAAGATGCATTTCCTGCTTTCACAGTTTTCTATCCTAAGAAGGTCAATATAATTGACAGACATATTAAAAAATAAATAAACAACCCAACAAAATAGCCTGTATCCTTGTAGGAATAAGCAAGCACTTTATTTCCTGAGTTTATGGTCTTGTGCTGTCCCCTACTCACTCTTGCTCCATTCACTCATCAGGCAGGTGCTAGAGTAGGTGACTTTCAGATAGCCTCAAGTCATTTCATACCACATCTGGCCTTAGGTGACCAGTGACAGGTATCCTAGTATGCTTGTGATTCTCTCAAAGTTGAAGACCTGTTTAAAAGTGTCCATTTCACATGTCCCAACCAACTGTTGGAGAACAAAGACCAGTTGGGTACTGTTCTGACTTTGTGGGGAGCACTGAGCTTGGCATTCAGCACTCAGTAGAGGCTATACAAAAACTCAGTGCATTAAATACAGGTTTTAGAAAGTTTATGCAGAAATAGTTGAAGGATGGATGAAATTTAGGTTTTCACTGAAGATAATTGGTGCAGTAAGTTTTCAGGGAAAAGTCTAAAACCTTTTGTAGAAAAGAAAGTGTGGATAAGGTCTATGCCATTACTTTTAAGGACAATTAAAGTCACATGCTGTGAAAAATGATAGTGACAGCCCTAAGTGGTATGGTTCTTGGTTTTAGTGTGCACCCAACTCCATCTGCGACTCCCTTTTGCTTCCATGGGTAGAATATCTGCACTGGATCACATTGAATGGCAAACTGTAGGTTACATAATACAGGGTGTGTGTGTGTGTGTGTGTGTGTGTGTGTGTGTGATCTTAGGATGATGATGGAAGAAGAAAAAATTATATTAAGAGAGAGAAGAGATTCCTGGAGAAACTGAATTAATTCTCAAAGGAAATAAAGGAGGAAACACAATGGCCCTGTGCCTTCAGATCCTGAAGGGTAGATTAACCATACACTGTTTCCAGAGTAGTATTTTTACACCAAATCTGAAAAAGTCACTCTTATGATTGACAAATGTCCAAACATTTCCATCAGGTTCAGGAAAACAACGCACATGTTTATTGTTAGAGACACCAGACTTCATTCTCAGCTTAGCTCACACTGTTCCAGCCACCTGTGGTGACCATGGATCATAACCTTTGCCCTCTCTCCAGTGGACAGCACCTGGCACTGAATTCCCTCCATGAGGAAGCTTTGAGGGTGTGGATGATATGATATGCCACACAGAGAAGAACTGGCCTTTCCAGGCCCCTCACCAGACTTCCCACCCATGAACTCCATTCTGCCCACTCGCCTGTGCAACTCAGTCGCTGAGCAAACACCACATTCTCTCAGTTTTAAAATTTATTAAAAACAAGGAAATCTGGCATATGATGTTTCTTTCAAATTGCAGGTAGGGAGGCAAAAAAATGCTTTTAGACATGGTGTATATGTTGTTTGAACATTAATGCACCATCAAATCAAATTGTATGCAAAATGTGTTTTCATCAGTCGTTCAGCAGTGGGCAGGCACCTGTCCTCATGGAGGAGCAAGTACTGCCTGTGAACCCTTCACCAGCATTTAGGATGAATGTGGAGTATCAAAGTGAAGAGCTGTCTGGCATGTGTTACTTGAGAAACTTTCTGAATCACACATCTGGAGCAGTGAGGTAAGCTGTGCGTGATGCTGATGTGTAGACCTGATGGGAAGCTGTGACAATCACTGGTGCAATGGAGCAACCCGTCTGGCCCACAGACAGTATGTACCCATTAGTGAAATATGACTCAAATTCTCAGTGAGAATATGACTCCCAGTTGGTTTCTGTCCTAGTGAGAGATTCCCAGATGTTGTTTTTACTCTTTCCGTGCCTGACTGGGTGAACAACCTAAATTCTTCCAAATGAGATTGGGTCTTCAATCAGGAACTTACTTTGAAAGAATAAGCAAACAAAGATGTTGAGAGGCAATGTCACTTAGAGGTCAACACTAAGTCTTGAACTGGTAGAAAGGTGAGAACACTCTTTGGGAACCAGAAGGAAATAGCCTATTACCATCTCAGCCACCCAAGTATTGTTTTTAGCTTCTGGTAGGATGAGAAAGTTGGACAAGGGTGAAGTCCCCAATATCATGCCCTATGGCTAAGATGTGGTCTCTGACTAGGCTGTGAGAAATATAAGGTGAGCATGATAAATATTTAATAATTTTTAATTCATGCATGTTTCCATACATGTTGCTACATAAACAGGTGCACACATGTTTATGCTCACACATCATTATAGAAGGCTCAGAATTTTGCTCATAGATTCTTTTTGTCCTTCTCTGATGAAGTAATGACACTTACAGACTGTATTTTTATTAAGATAACTACTAATCTCCTGACTTGTTATTTTGTGTTCTTGAAAAGAGTACTGGTATTTTTGCAAAATAGCCAATGTATAGAATCTCTGATCTAAATAATCTATGCTAGCCCAACCATCTCCCAGACAGAAATGAGCAATGCTAAGCGCAGTTTGTCACTTTCCAAAATATCATGATCAGTGAAGTCCTAATGTAAAAAAAAATGTAGCTGCCATGTTTAGGATTTTCTGTGAGTAGTTTAACTCATTTACCAGTGGAGATATGTTTGGATGCTAAGGTGATCAAGATTCTAAAAGAATCTTCCTCTATGTGAGCTAGACTGTTGAGGATGCAAAAGCAGTCAAAATATGAAAAGCCACAGGAGTGAGAACTGGAGAGCTCAGGAGGGAGAAAGAGAGGAGAGGAAGTCAGCAAGGAAGTTAACTGAAGGTCTTTTGGCTCCTAAATATGCTTTTAAAGTAGGGTTGTGTATTCATTAATGCCAATGCATCCTTAGGATTGACTACGAATTTTATCAAAGTCCTGTTAACGCATTACAACCGTATGAAGTGAAAATTTCAACTGCTGTTTGAAAAGAGAAGGTACACACTAACAGTCTTTCTAGAAATAGGAACAGAACTGAATTTATTCTCTTTGTTCCTAACAGAGCATTGAAGAGGTTAGCAGAGTGCTCTTTTAGATACGATTTTGGTTTTAAACGTGAGTCTGTTGTTTTTCAACTCCAAATTTTCCCACCAGAAAATTATCACCTCCAGTGCAGAAGTGGTTTGAAGGAAATAGTTTGTAAAGTAGATGAAAAAGGGTTTCCTTTTCCTTTTTTTTTTTTTTGTCTTTTCCCCACTTGCAAAAGCATTTTGCTTAATGTTCAACTTGCCTGAAACCTGCCTTTCAAGCTAAGACCCTGCCATACTAGTAGAGAGTGCTCTGTGGAGCAATTTATGTGTGAATCTTTGCCAGTTTAGCAAAGCTTCTTTCTACACAATTTGGGTAAGCATTGGTTTATATTCTCAAAAGTACACAAAAGATAAAGTCAAAAATAAATACATTCAAACATATAGTAAAATTGTCAAGGCAATTGAAACCTCTTTGTACAAGAACTGCTACATGTTTGGTGATTTGGTCACACAATAATTTAGTGACATGGACTTACATCAAATGGTTTTGGATGGATTACAGTTTTCCAAAGACAAACAGGGAGCCAAAGAAAGCTAAAGGGAGTTAAAAGTTTGGCATAATAATAGTGGGTTAAATAAAAGTTTATAAGAAAAGGTAGCACTCTTTAAGATTTCTTTCACTTTTAAAAAATCTGGTCAGCTCGATTTATACCAGTCAAAGAAATAATTTTACTGTATCTTATTCAGTCATTAAACACACAAGTCATGAATACATAATAGCAAGAAATCTTTTCAGGCACAATTACGAGCTATCTATAGACTAGTACTTCTTAGGGAAGGAAAAGTGGTCATATTTTTAAATATTTTTCAAACTTCTATTCCAGTTTGGCTCTTCTTCCTCTTTTGCAATAGTTATTTCCTGCAGAGATTTTTTTTTTTAGCTCTGCTGGAGAAGAGTCCAAAACAGGTTCAAACAATCTAGTTGACTCTAAGTCCAGCGTTTCTTGCAGCCAGTCTTCTCTTGGCACTGGGTGGGGAGTGGGTGAGGCCATGTGCTGCAAAGTGGAGCTTTCACTATCTGTGGACTTTTGCAAAACCAAGGAGTCGAGTCTTCAGATAGGCCTTGTAGATGTGCTCCTGGGTGTTCACTAATTGTATCTGAAAGCTCTTTAGTCATTCAACATGTTAAAGATTTACTGATTCTCACTGCTTTAAGCTACTCAAATAAATTAAAACTACAACCAAACAGACAAAATGAAGTGAAAATATTGGCTTTTTTCAGATAAACTTTTTTTTCTGGGCTGCTCAAATAATTAATGGGCTATTCTTTAATTAGTTATTGATCTCCTTTTGCTTTTAGAAAACTAGCCAGATATTTAAATTCCAATTTGCTCATTCACAAAATTTGAAGATAAACCTGTATTTATTTACATTAAGAAATAGGGCAAGAATAATTTCACTTTTTGTTTTCTGCTCACAGTTCAAAACTTCATCTCGTTTTAAAAATGCTAGAGATTGTAACAGCAGCTAGTGTATATTTGAAAATTATAAGACGCATTGGGTTTGAAGGCCTGGATGTTGACAGCATAATTCTTACTTCTCACACCTGGACACCAAACTCAACCTGGACAATGACAGCCCATGTTGAGAACAGAGACATTAACAAACAAGCCAAGAGAAAAGGTCAACTCACCCCTGTAAGGATGCATGCCCAGTGAGCCAGCCTGGCAGGAGTGGAGGGTATGCAGGAGTGGGATGGGGTTGTGTTGGGTGTGATGGGTGGTCATGGTAGAGACTCTTCTTTAGAAATGTAAGAAAATGAGCAGAGGTCATCCTGAGATGGCCAGGATTGGGAAGAAATATTGGTGGATAAATGAGTGTGCAGGAGACATGATCTGATAACAGGAAAAAGGAAGCAAATGAGTGAGTGGGCAGGGGAGTTAGAGGAAGTGGACCCCAGGCAGAGAAGGGAAGCCCTTACACTCCCTTGTAACAGCAAAGGATGCAGCTCCAGTGGCCCTTAGGCCTCTCTGCAGATGACAGTGAGGGACAGCATCTCGTCAGTGTGAGTAACTGAAGAACAGAATGGAACCAGTGCAATCCCTTCTGATATTAGTCATTTGGGCAAATATCTCTTCCGAAGTGTTACGGAGGTGTGAGACAAAGACAGGTGTGTGTGTGCATATACATGTAGATATTTGCATATATATAAACACACATATAATATATAATATACACCTTTGTGCATATATACACTTACATAAGTGTATGTACACATATATACACATACAGATCATAACATATGAAGGGAGAGGAAAGAATTCAATCAGCTACTTTAAATTATAAAGTTCATATTCCAATATAAGTACTATCTCTCACACACATATGTATCTCTATATATGCACATATCTACATGTATCTAAGAATGTTAGGATCTAGGGAAGATTTCATTTTGTTTTCTTAAGATAGACACTAGAACATGTGTTTGCACTGTATGTCATAGAGGACAAAGGAAAGGACAGAAAAAGAACAATTGAAGGGGGAAGGAGTCAAAGAGGAGCAGGTAAGAAAGAATTGCTCACACTTCACAATGAAAGCACAAGTGAGCTTGCACAGAGGGCATGTCTGCTCTCAGCTGTCCTGGATGATGGTGAGTTGTCATGGGTCACCCCCCATGGGAGATATGAGAATGTACGGAAGAGATCTCAGACTCCCTGACATTTGGTGGCCATTAAATGCTACTATACTTTTCCAGCCCAGTATTAAGGTGAACAATTATTGAACGAGTCAATTTTCTCCAGGTTCTATTACTGATTTCCATGATAGAAAATCATCACTGCTCTTTTCTCCTTATCCTGTGCTTTTTATTGCTTTAATTCTGGTGTATTTTTAGTCATTTCTTGATGCATCATAATCTTTGCGCAATTGGTTTTATATCATTCTATTTCATATCATAGCGTTAGCTGTATTACTCTGTACTCATTTTCTTAACATTATTTTCAGTAAGAAGAGGAAAGAATGGCTCACATCAATGAGATATGAGGATAGGTGAGACACCTAAGAAATTAGTTAGCATTTGTTGCCCTCAACGCAGAGAAACTAAAGCAGATACCTTAAAAGCAACTGAGGCCAATAGGAAAAGGGGACCAGAAACTAGAGAAAAGGTTAGATCAAAAAGAATTAACCTAGAAGGTAACACACACACACAGGAAATTAATGTGAGTCAATGCCCTGTATAGCTATCCTTATCTCAACAAGCAAAAACCCTTGTTCCTTCCTATTATTGCTTATATTCTCTCTTCAACAAAATTAGAGATAAGGGCAAAATAGTTTCTGCTGGGTGCTGGGTATCGAGGGGGTGGGGGGGAGAGGGAGGGGGCGGAGTGGGTGGTAAGGGAGGGGGTGGGGGCAGGGGGAAAAATAACCCAAGCATTGTATGCACATATGAATAATAAAAAAAATTTTTAAATTTGATGTTGAAGTTAAAATATAACCAGCTTTTACAATTCACCTTAAATTAATAAACTGCAAAAGTTAAATTAATAGGAACATCAAATGTCTGCTTTCCATAGACACAGAAATTTAGGAAAAATATAAGAGTGTTTTAATAACAAGATAATTAAGATAGGCAGTTTCTCCTGCCAAAGATTCAGGTAAGGCCTTCCGCACTGTTTTTCATTTCCTCGTTCTTTCTTGTCAACTTTTTCTCTTGTCCCCAACCTCCTTGCCCAAGTAAGTAATTATAACAAGAGCACTTATCTTTAAAGTGAAGAAAAAAGTATCTGTCTTATCACTGCATTCACTTTAACTTCTATTCCCTGAATGTCTCTGTCCATAGTTTCGAACTGTCTTAAACATGTGATTTTGCATGTTGACATTACACCCAAGCAAATAATAAACAGGTTTATGTTTCCAGCGGGAGCCAAACATGACTGTCCTGGTCTGTTACAACATAATTAACTATTCCTATGTTTAGGCTCGTAGGATTTATGTTGCTATCTACTTAAGTGACTCATGCTACAATTAGTGTCATCTAAGTTGCTATGTGGGGAAGCAATTAATCAATATAATTATTGATTAATTAATAATTATTAATTAATAATAATTGCTCCAGGATGACCAACTGGCCCCCCACCATGAAGCAAATCGTCAGTGATGTGACCAGATCTCAGTGTACATTCTAGGCTTTGGTGTTATAATCCCCAGTGGATTGTTATTCTAAAAGAATTTGGAATGTTACAACACCACTTGGTTTTTATTAATAACAATTACAAAAAGTTTCACTTGAAACCAACATACAAATGCTTATCAACTTTTTTGACACTGCATAAACCATCATGCCTTTTCACAGTCAAAATGCTTCCAACCTCCTAATTATTTTCCATTTCAGAAATATTAAGTTTATGTAACAGTTTTAAATGGTGAAGAAAATATTCCTCAGCTAGTTTAGATGATACAGTACAAATTACAAAATAACCACAAAAATTAATTGAGGAGAAACTGGCTGTTCCTGTTGTTTTCATGACTTAGACTTGCAGTTTGTCGTTTGAAAAAGTAGTGCTGGCTCTTCTCCTGACTTTTAACATTCACTTTTCATTTCTCTCATTTTGCAACCTTGTCTTTGTCACTGTATGTTTAAATTTTTCTATTTTTACCACTTGTAGTATTTTTCAAATTATTTAGAAAATGAGAACTTACTTTAGTGTTCTGGGGTTAGTAGTACCCCTTTTGAAAATGTGAAATAACCAAGAAAAATAGTTATACATATTGGAAAGTGATAGATACGATTTCACTAAATTTTCAAAGGATACTCTCTTCTAAATTTATGGTTTGGTTCATAATTATTTAAAATACTTCATTTTCTCTTGTCAAATGGAAGGGTAGTTTTACTCTAACTTACAAAGGAGTTAGCTTTTGAAATATGGGGATATATTATAATTAAATGATTTGCTTTTAAAATTACATACAGGAATCACTCAAATCTTACAAAAATTAGAATAAGCTACAAAAAGCAACTGCCTTTTTAAATTTAAAGTTACTGGAAGTGGGGTGGAAGAGGAGGCAATGAGTGAGGGAAGAATCAGGAATTTTTTTTTATTGTTGTGCTAAGTACATTGTAGCATTTGCAAAAGTTCTTACAATATATCAAATATATCATACTTGGATTTCCCCCCCTCCCCAGCCCTCCTTTAATCCCTCTCCCCCCGACCCCTGTTCCTGGAGCAGGGTCAACTACATACCTGTGCACACATTTTTACCATATCCCCCCCACATTACCTGTTCTGACCTCATACTCTCCAATTTTGTAGAAGATAAAAGAAGAAACTGACATCTTTGCTTGTTTGAGGTAAAGGTAGCTATGCAGGGAGTTCCTAGTGATATTTCCATGTGTATATGCATTATAACTGCACTTAGTTCAGGAAATTTGGGACTGGTTTCCTGAGGGTTTGAAGTATTAAAGCCAGCTGTTGTCCTGGGTGTATATTTGCATGAATGTCCCACAAGTAAATGATTCTTCAATTCATCCCTCAGAGGCAGCTGATGCTGCCATTTATTTCCTCCAGGGCTGCTCATGGCAGGGGGTCAGGGGATTGAGCTGAACGAAGCATACATGACTTACTGGGGAGAAACCCTAGGAACCTCTGTATGAGTCGTGATTGTGATGGTGCAGGTAGAAGGGTTCACACTGTGGGTAGGTCGTAGGTGCTTTTCTTTTAGTTGGATTTGGTTTGACTTTTTGAGTCAGGAGGTTGACTTGTCACTCTCCATCATGCTGCTTCAGCCTCCTCAGTGCTCAGGTTACAGCTGTGCACCACCATGCTCAGCCCATCACTCAAGGTTTGATTATACCCTGCCATTTATTTGCTGTGTTACTTCAGTGAGTTCCTTAAATTCTCACTGTCAGTTTCTTCATCAGTAAAAATAGATAAAAATAGTTGTCTGGATATGCTTGTCTAGGAGCAAAATTGCATTTGTAATAAAAACTGAGCACAAAATAAACACTTAATGAATATTAGTTTGATGACAGTACAAAGAAATGGAGCACAGGCCAAGGACTGAATAATTTTTTTCCAGCTTTGGCTTAATGAAATTTGTCTTAATCACTTAGTCCTTATTTTAGAATTCTTCAGTAAATAATAATAAACGGTCCTTATAAAAAGTTTTTTTAAAAACTAGATGAACAACAAAAGCATATATTATTTTTATCAAATATTAAATTATAATTGACTTAGGACTTTACCAAGAAGAAATGTGAAATGAGTTTTCTTTTTTAATTCTGCTATTTCTTTACCCCAAATTCTCTGTAAGAACAGTTCTACTCAAGACAGTTGAAATAAAAAACTGCATGTCAAATGATGTTTTCTTTTCAACACACACCAGTCTACAAGCAAGCTGTATAATGATTATCACAAAATAGGTAAAGCTAAATTCCTCTTGTTGGAGTAAGTCAGAGGGGAGTTTTCAGAAAACAGTTTGGACTTTTGCTATCCACTGTCTCCACAGGCAGACTGAACCTTTCTCTCTGAGAATCAAAAAGGCATCAGAGAGTCATCTACAACTTAAAGGAGGGAAGATCATGAATAATTTCACTTGACAATTAGGTTATGAGATAGGTTTCTCCTTTCCTAGTTTTAAAGAGAGATTATCAAATGATGTTGTGTCTTGTGGGGAGTGGATTAAAGCCTAGATGAACAAGGCCAGGTGCAGTTAATTGCTTTTACCTGTAGGCCAAGATAGGCACAGCCCCGACCATGAAACAGGGAAAGGCAGAACAGCTGCGTCCCCTAAACTGTGTTCAGAGAACAGATGTCTCCTGTTGCAATGTCACACCCCTCCCTATGGCTCCACCCTGTTTGCTGCTATAAAAGACCCCTGAAGGAGGAAGACGGACTTTTGCCTTTTGGGATTTTATTTTGGGCTTTTGGGGTTTTGGACTTTTTGCTTGGCTTTTGGCTTTTTGCTGTGGGGGGGCTTTTTACCTTTGAATATTGGGAAGAAGCTTTTACTTTGGGCCTTTTGGTGTGGAAAGCTTTTGGAAGGGAAAAGAATTATTGAAGGGAAAACGCTAAAGGGAAAAGGGAAAAAAATGCTAAAGGGAAATAGCTAAAGAGGGGTTGATAGAAAGTCTGCACCAAGAACTTTAACATAGGTTTTAGAAAGCAAAGCTGAGAAAGAACTTTGTACATAGCCTTAGGACAGCTAAAGCTGAAGAAAAGCCAAAGAGAACATGGGACAGTGCACAGAGCGAGTCTAAGGACCAAGACCTTAAGAGCTATGCAGATGCAGGTTGTCGGGGTGCTGTGTGCAAGCTTGAGCACCAAGGCTTTGAGAGAGCTGAAGAGAGATGGGACAGTGAGAGCTGGGGGAAAAAGACTTTAAGAGCAATTAAGCTAAAGGTAAACTAAGAGCAAACATGGGACAGTGCGAGCCTAAGGAAAGAGGTTTTAAAGTTCTACAAGGAGTAAGGCCTTAAAGAATAAAGATAGAGAAAAGAACCAATGAGAGTTGAGTGTCTCCATCTGAACACCCAACACACCTGAGCCCACTTTCTTTCTGTCTGTCTGTCTATCCTATGTCTTTTCTGAATCTCCCAGTTAAGCCCAGTTAGGTCCAGTAATAACCAAGAAGCAAGAGAGAAAACCTCGCTCCAGCAAGGGAGGGAGTGTGAGAAACAGCGCCCCCTTCATGTCTATTGACTCATTTTGAACTAGAAGAAAAACAAAATTATTCTAATTCTGGAGAGGGAAAGCAATCACCTGTGATCTGTTTATCTCACCACTGCATTGGTGGGTGTCAGGAGAGAGAGAATCGTGATGCTATGAAGGCTGCTTTGAAATGAGGGATCTCGGGTGAACTTCACCACATGGGCATGGACAGTGGTTGCATTTGTCTGTGCATGTGCAGATGTGTGTGCTTGGGTCTGTGCATGTGCGTGTGCAGATGTGTGTGCTCAGGTCTGCACATGTGCATGTGCAGATGTGTGTGCTCTGGTCTGTGTGCATGTGCAGATGTGTGTGCTCGGGTCTGCACATGTGCATGTGCAGATGTGTGTGCTCGGGTCTGTGTGCATGTGCAGATGTGTGTGCTCGGGTCTGTGCATGTGCGTGTGCAGATGTGTGTGCTTGGGTCTGTGTGCATGTGCAGATGTGTGTGCCCGGGTCTGTGTGTGTGCAGATGTGTGTGCCCGGGTCTGTGTGCATGTGCAGATGTGTGTGCCTGAGTCTGTGTGTGTGCAGATGTGTGTGCCCGGGTCTGTGTGCATGTGCAGATGTGTGTGCCCAGGTCTGTGTGTGTGCAGATGTGTGTGCTCGGGTCTGTGTGCGTGTGCAGATGTGTGTGCCCGGGTCTATGTGCATGTGCAGATGTGTGTGCCCGGGTCTGTGTGCATGTGCAGATGTGTGTGCCCGGGTCTGTGTGCATGTGCAGATGTGTGTGCCCGGGTCTGTGTGCATGTGCAGATGTGTGTGCCCGGGTCTGCACGTGTGCAGATGTGTGTGCCCGGGTCTGCACGTGTGCAGATGTGTGTGCCCGGGTCTGCACGTGTGCAGATGTGTGTGCCCGGGTCTGTGCATGTGCGTGTGCAGATGTGTGTGTCGGGTCTGTGTGCATGTGCAGCTGGTGTGCCCGGGTCTGTGTGTGTGCAGATGTGTGTGCTCAGGTCTGTGTGTGTGCATGTGCAGATGTGTGTGCCCGGGTCTGTGTGCATGTGCAGATGTGTGTGCCCGGGTCTGTGTGCATGTGCAGATGTGTGTGCCCGGGTCTGTGTGTGTGCAGATGTGTGTGCTCGGGTCTGCACGTGTGCAGATGTGTGTGCCCGGGTCTGCACGTGTGCAGATGTGTGTGCCCGGGTCTGTGCATGTGCGTGTGCAGATGTGTGTGTCGGGTCTGTGTGCATGTGCAGCTGGTGTGCCCGGGTCTGTGTGTGTGCAGATGTGTGTGCTCAGGTCTGTGTGTGTGCATGTGCAGATGTGTGTGCTCGGGTCTGTGTGTGTGCATGTCTGTGTGTGTGAGAGATCCCTACTGGAAACTGAATCGCAGTGCATGTGTGTCCACCCCTGACCACACCAGCTATGAGCAGCAAGGCTGCTCCTGATTCTAAGTTTCCCTCTCTGCTGACGTTCAGAATCCCTCACAGCCATCAAATCACAGAGGGTCCTTTGATTCACTGAAAATAGACTTCTTCCCTTTGCTGGGAGACTATTTTTCGTGCACTGTGAAAGAGGAAAAGTTTATCGATTCACTAGGCCTTCTGCATCTTAATGGCTTAAAACACATTTCTCAGTTTACCATTTCACGGATCACAAGTGCCGTGCTGGTAAACTGCAGTTGTCACGCCCAGCATTCCATCGCTCACTGTTCACTTTCTCTGCCTCTAAAGCCAGCATGGTCACACCTTGCTGACCGCTTTCCTCTAATGGCCTCTTCATCTGGTCACATCCAGAAAAGGGTCTCACATTTTAGGGAGCCATGTGATAATACGAAGCTCATCCATGTAACCCAGATGCTGTCTCCATATCACTAACTCTCACACCTAGCGTGTCTTTTGGCCGGGTAACTGCAGTCTCTGGCTCTAGGAGCTACACTACAGACATCTTGGTGGACTTCATTATCTACCTCCCACAAGCACCAAGGTCTATGATACCCAGCCCTCTCCTACCTCTGAGAGTTCTCGTGGGGCTCTCCCTCGTCCCAGAACACTTTCTCCCCCTCCGACAAGTTGTGTGGTTCAAGTCTCAGCTGACATTCCTCGTTCCCTGGGAATTTCATGGTATTTGAGTTCTCAGTTTTAGTCTTTTCTTTCTCACCATCGTTTTCCTCTTCTTAACACCTATGAAGCCATTAGCTCAGCAGGCGAAGATTACGTACTTAGCACTGGCTCTGCATTTTACCACACATTCTGCGAGAGTGGGTACCACGTCTATTTTACTCCAGAGCAAATTTCTGACATATATCAGGATGCTCAACAGGGAGCTCAGTCTTGTTTTATGTTGCTATTAGAAAGTGCCAGAGACCGGGTAATGTGTAAACAAAAGAAACTTGTTCCTTAGAGTTCTGGAGGCTAAGAGGAGCATGGTGCAGGCACTTGGTGCTGCCTTCTGCGGGGCTCTGGTGAGGGCCGTGCTCCCATTTAACATGAAGACAGCCTCACAGGGAGACAGAACAAGCGTGCCTACTTAAGTCTGTCAGTCCTCATATAAAGCCACGAGGGCCATGATGAGGGCCCCACACTCATGGCAGCTCATCTCAGTCTCTACTGGAAACACTATTGATATATGAACATTAGGGGTTAATTTCCAGTACAGGAATTGCAGTACACCAAGAGTAAACAAAGAGGTTTTAAATGAATGCACAAGTGATTCACTAAAGTGTGTATATGGACAAAAATATAAGAGTACAAATGTGTTACCAAAGACCTAGCTGAACCTCAAGCTAATAAAATGTTTCACCAATTTTCACAACCTCTACACTCTTCTCCTGAGAAAGCCCACGGGATCCTAAGAAAGCAAGACTGAAAGAAGGACACAGAAAGACAGCGTAAGGCATTGAAATGCCAAATTGTAACTGAGCTCTTGAAAACCAAACAGGCAGATGCTTCATTTTCCACAGCATATTCAGTAAAATGAATAAAAACTTAGCTGTATTGTGGTGAAAAGACATAATTCACTGAATAGTCACATCCCATTTTTGTGTCATTATGGGAGTAATAATGCTCAGACAGCTGGCCAGCCCACCAGTCCTACAAATGACTGAGCAAAAATGTTTTCTCTACAGAAAAAATAACAAAACCAAATATCAAAGTTTGCACTGAAATGGAGAGCTGAGTGAGGAGCCAAACCACAGGCAAGCTGGACATGCACGCACCCTCGTTTCTTCTTGCGGCGTATACACTCAGCACATTGTACACAGCGGTTTCCTGCATCTCACGGTCTTTCTGCTATTGACTGAACTAATGAGCATAGCAGTCTCCCATAATTTCCACGTGCATTGGCCATTTGTGACAATAGGGCACAATTGAGAGCCTGTGTGTAGAAAGCGTCAGGAATTTGCAGGGAGGCCACCAGGGAAGTCAAGTACCTAAAACACCTGGAGAAATTTTGAGTACAAACAAACATGCTTTGCAAACTATTTTTCCTTTGCCCTTAGTTGTGTGTGTGTGTGTGTGTGTGTGTGTGTGTGTGTGTGTGTGTGTGAGTGTGTGTGTGAGTGCTTTCTGTCATTTAAAAAGCTATGGAAATAAAATGACTGGTCAAACTGGGCACCAGTGGCTTACACCTGTAACCCTAGTTACTTGGGAGGCTGAGGTCAGGAGTATTGAGACTTGAGGCTTAGCCCAGGAAAATTGTTTTCCAGACCACATCACCAAAATAACTAGAGCAACATGAATTGGAGGTGTGGTTGAAGGAACAGAGCACCTGCTCTGCAATCACAAAGCCCTGAGTTCAATCCTCAATTCCACCATTCTACCAAAAAAAAAAAAAATACAGATGAAGGGCTAATGAAGGGTTGTTTTTGTTTTGTGTTTTGATTCCATTCTGCATGTGTTTTATATTGCGTTGGACCATTTTTAGCTTACAAGTAGAAGGACCAAATAAGCCAATATTGGTTTTGTGTTCTACATTAAGTCCTGGCTCCGCACATCAGTCTGCTACCTACTCTGAAGTGTTCGTTGAAATTGTGACAGGTAGCCAGTGCCTTAGGTGTAAAGTAGCTCTGATTGCAATGTCACAATTCCTTTACACCAAGATTCCAGGCCAACAAAGCACTGTGGAGAGAGGAAAATAATAAAATAACCTCCCAACATTTATTTATGGAGATTCAAAACTGCATGAGTTCAAACACTTCTCAAGTAGCTTAGCTCTTCCTGAGGACTCCTAATCTTACAGTAATCACACAGCACAAGTTTATACTCACGTGGCTAAAGACAATCTTTTTCCAGAATAATTTCTTAGACTTCATTTCCTTAAACTGTGAGGATGTGCAGTAGAAGATTGTAGGGTTTCCTTTTAATTTCAGTTTTCATTGATTTTATGTGCTTTATTTATATTGTGTACTTTTAAAATTTAGCAAGTTTTGCCTGTTACTCGAAGCACAATAAACCAAAAAGAAAAAAAAAAAAGAGAGAGAGAGAGAGATGCAGTGTGAGCAGAAGAGAGTCTTATCAATGGATTGAATACAGGGAGTCTTGTAGAAACAGGACAAAATTCTTCATAACTGGTATCTTATTAAATTTCTTTTTATATAAGCCATTTAAAGGGAGAATTCGCAAGTTCAGACTACAGTGTTTAAGGAAGATATCTCAATGAAATGTTGTCACCTCAAATGAATTAGTATGAGAAGTTATAAAAATGATGACTTCTGGATACAAAGACTTAAAAATTGGTCAGGGTGTCCTTGCACCTCAAGACAATTGTCAAGAACTTCAGAGCCCTTGAACTCTCAGTAGTTACCGTGTTTCAGTCAGCTCACTTTTTTTTTTCCACATGGGTTGTATACCATAGGAACCATATGTGGTTCCAAAATTTATATTTTGATTTTTACTGAATTATGAAAATGTTGCCATATTAAGTCATTGCCAAGGACAGAAACTTTTTTGTCTTTTTTCTTTGTTTCTTTCCTTCCTTCCTTCCTCACTCCCTCCCTTCTTTCCATTCTTCCTTCCCTCCCCCTTCCCTTCCTTCCTTCCTTCCTTCTTTCTTTCTTTCTCTTTCTCTACAACAAAATCATCCTGTGAAATCGTCCATTCTTCCATCCAAATGCCATGACATACTTGATTATTGAATTTGTGAAAATATTGTAAGAGGATCAAAGCACCTGATCACTAAGAAATAGCACTGGATTAACAGGATGCATACATTGAACATGAGGTGCACTCTTGATTGACTCAAACCAAAATGCAGACTTGGCTTGTGAGTCCTCCAGGAGCTGTCAGGCAGCAGAGATGCTTCAGTCCCCATGACAGCTTCCATCTGAACGACAACTGACCTTGTACCGCATATTAGTACTTGCTTTTACACTTTGACTTTTCCAGGACACTGTGATACTGTACAATTATGGGCTAGAAATCTAAAGCCAGCACCAGGCTCACTAATCTTTTCACTTTCACTAGCTATCCATGTATATTAAGCAATCCATGCTTTTTGGAAGTAGACCTCAGATTTAGATCTGAAATTAATGAACAGTCATCCCATAAATGATTTACATATCAATGGCCACAAAAGAAAGTTTGGGAATTTAACATTTTCTCATGTTAAGTTGAATACAGCCATAAATGTAGTTTTGTCATTGCTTGTGCTTGTTCCTTCCTGTTTCTGAACATAGGAACATTCGAGGTTGGGCTAGACACATTCTACATGTAAGCCAGGAGACTTGGAGACTGAAAAATCTTTTTTTTTAATATTAATATGTGCATACAATTTGTAGGTCATTTCTCTCCTCTTTCCCCACCCTCTCCCTTACCCTCCTGCTCCCTCTCTCTCCCCCCCATCCCACTACCAGGCAGAAACTATTCTGCCCTTATCTCTAATTTTGTTGTAGAGAGAGTATAAGCAATAATAGGAAGGAACAAGGGGTTTTGCTGGTTGAGATAAGGATAGCTATACAGGGCATTGACTCACATTGATTTCCTGTGCGTGGGTGTTACCTTCTAGGTTAATTCTTCGTGATCTAACCTTTTCTCTAGTTCCTGGTTCCCTTCTCCTATTGGCCTCAGTTGCTTTAAAGTATCTGCTTTAGTTTCTCTGCGTTAAGGGCAACAAATACTAACTAATTTTTTAGGTGTCTTACCTATCCTCACCTCTCCCTTGTGTGCTCTCGCTTTAATCTTGTGATCAAATTCCAATCCCCTTGTTGTGTTTGCCCTTGATCTAATGTCCACATATGAGGGAGAACATACGATTTTTGGTCTTTTGGGCCAGGCTAACCTCACTCAGAATGATGTTCTCCAATTCCATCCATTTACCAGCGAATGATAACATTTCGTTCTTCTTCATGGCTGCATAAAATTCCATTGTGTATAGATACCACATTTTCTTAATCCATTCGTCAGTGCTGGGGCATCTTGGCTGTTTCCATAACTTGGCTATTGTGAATAAACATGGGTGTGCAGGTGCCTCTGGAGTAACCTGTGTCACAGTCTTTTGGGTATATCCCCAAGAGTGGTATTGCTGGATCATATGGTAGAGCAATGTTTAGCTTTTTAAGTAGCCTCCAAATTTTTTTCCAGAGTGGTTGTACTAGTCTACATTCCCACCAACAGTGTAAGAGGGTTCCTTTTTCCCCACATCCTCGCCAGCACCTGTTGGTGGTGGTGTTGCTGATGATGGCTATTCTAACAGGGGTGAGGTGGAATCTTAGTGTGGTTTTAATTCACATTTCCTTTATTGCTAGAGATGGTGAGCATTTTTTCATGTGTTTTTTTGGTCATTAGAATTTCTTCTTTTGAGAAAGTTCTGTTTAGTTCACATGCCCATTTCTTTATTGGTTCATTAATTTTGGGAGAATTTAGTTTTTTAAGTTACCTATATATTCTAGTTATCAGTCCTTTGTCTGATGTGTAGCTGGCAAATATTTTCTCCCACCCTGTGGGTGTTCTCTTCAGTTTAGAGACCATTTTTTTTTGAGCAGAAGCTTTTTAGTTTTATGAAGTCCCAGTTATCTATGCTATCTCTTAGTTGCTGTGCTGCTGGGGTTTCGTTGAGAAAGTTCTTACCTATACCTACTAACTCCAGAGTATTTCCTACTCTTTCCTGTATCAACTTTAGAGTTTGGTGTCTGATATTAAGATCCTTGATCCATTTTGAGTTAATCTTGGTATAGGGTGATATACATGGATCTAGTTTCAGTTTTTTGCAGACTGCTAACCAGTTTTCCCAGCAGTTTTTGTTGAAGAGGCTGCTATTTCTCCATCATATATTTTTAGTGCCTTTGTCAAAGACAAGTTGGTTATAGTTGTGTGGCTTCATATCTGGGTCCTCTATTCTGTTCCACTGGTCTTCATGTCTGTTTTTGTGCCAGTACCATGCTGTTTTTATCGTTATTGCTTTGTAATATAGTTTGAAGTCAGGTATCGTGATACCTCCAGCATTGTTCTTTTGACTGAGTATTGCCTTGGCTATTCATGGCCTCTTGTGTTTCCATATAAATTTAACAGTAGATTTTTCAATCTCTTTAATGAATGTCATTGGAATTTTGATGGGAATTGCATTAAACATGTAGGTTACTTTTGGGAGTATACACATTTTTACTATGTTGATTCTCCCAATCCATGAGCATGGGAGATCTCTCCACTTTCTATAGTCTTCCTCAATCTCTTTCTTCAGAAGTGTATAGTTTTCCTTGTAGAGGTCTTTCACATCTTTTGTTAGGTTTGCATCTAGGTATTTGATTTTTTTTGAGGCTATTGTAAGTGGAATTGTTTTCATACATTCTTTTTCAGTTTGCTCATTGTTAGTGTATAGAAATGCTAATGATTTTTCTATGTTATTTTTATATCCTGCTACCTTGCTATAGCTATTGATGATGTCTAGAAGCTTCTGAGTAGAGGTTTTTGGGTCTTTAAGGTATAGGATCATGTCATCTGCAAATAGGGATATTTTGACAGTTTCTTTACCTATTTGTATTCCTTTTATTCCTTCTTTATGCCTAATTGCTCTGGCTAGGAATTCCAGTACTATGTTGAATAGGAGTGGAGATAGTGGGCATCCTTGTCTGGTTCCTGATTTTAGAGGGAATGGTTTCAGTTTTTCTCCATTAAGTGTAATGCTGGCTGTAGGTTTGTCATATATAGCTTTTATAATGTTGAGGTATTTCCTTCTATTCCTAGTTTTCTTAGAGCTTTTATCATGAAATGATGTTGGATCTTATCAAAGGCTTTTTCTGCATCTATTGAGATGATCAAGTGGTTTTTGTCTTTCCTTCTGTTAATGTGGTTTATTATGTTTACTGATTTTCATATGTTGAACCACCCCTGCATCACTGGGATGAAGCCTACTTGGTTGTGGTGAATAATCTTTTTGATGTGTTGTTGAATTCGGTTTGCCATTATTTTGTTGAGGATTTTTGCATCAATGTTCATTAAGGAGATTGGCCTATAGTTCTCCTTTTTGGAGGTGTCTTTGCCTGGTTTTGGGATAAGTGTAATACTGGCTTCATAAAATGAGTTTGGCAGTTTTCTTTCCCTTTCTATTTCATGGAACAGTTTAAGGAGGGTTGGTATCAGTTCTTCTTTAAAGGTCTGATAGAATTCAGCAGAGAATCCATCAGGTCCTGGACTTTTCTTTTTGGGGAGACTCTTGATTGCTGCTTCAATTTCATTTTGTGTTATAGATCTATTCAGGTGATTAATTTCCTCTTGGTTCAGTTTTGGATGATCATATGTGTCTAGAAATCTGTCCACTTCTTTAAGATTTTCAAATTTATTTGAATATAGGTTCTCAAAGTAGTCTCTGATGATTTCCTGGACTTCCATGGTGTTTGTTGTTATCTCCCCTTTTGAATTCCTGATTCTACTAATTTGGGTTTTTTCTCTCCTCATTTTAGTCAGGTTTGCCAGGGGTCTGATGATCTTGTTTATTTTTTCAAAGAACCAACTTTTTGTTTCATTAATTCTTTGTATGGTTTTTTTGGTTTCTATTTCATTGATTTCAACTCTTATTTTTATTATTTCTCCCCTTCTATTTGTTTTGGGATTTGCTTGTTCTTGTTTTTCTAGGAGTTTGAGATGTATCATTAGGTCATTGATTTGGGATCTTTCAGTCTTTTTAATATATGCACTCATGACTATAAACTTTCCTCTCAGGACTGCCTTAGCTGTGTCCCATAGGTTCCAGTAGGTTGTGTTTTCATTTTCATTGACTTCCAGGAACTTTTTAATTTCCTCTTTTATTTCGTCAATGACCCATTCTTCATTAAGCAATGAGTTATTCAGTTTCCAGCTGTTTGCATGTTTTTTGTCTTTACTTTTGTTGTTGAGTTTTAGTTTTATTGCATTGTGATCAGGTAGAATGCATGGTATAATTTCTATTTTCTTGTATTTGCTGAGGCTTGCTTTGTGCCCTAGGATATGATCTGTTTTGGAGAAGGTTTCGTGGGCTGCTGAGAAGAATGTATATTGTGTAGAGGTTGGATGAAATGTTCTGTAGACATCAACTAGGTCCATTTGATCTATGGTATATTTTAGATCTAGGATTTCTTTATTGATTTTTTGTTTGGATGACCTATCTATTGATGATAATGGGGTGTTAAAGTCTCCCACAACCACTGTGTTGGCGTTTATATATGCTTTTAGGTCTTTCAGGGTATGTTTGATGAAATTGGGTGCATTGACATTGGGTGCATACAGATTGATGATCATTCTTTCCTTTTGGTCTATTTCCCCCTTTATTAGTATGGAATGTCCTTCTTTATCTCGTTTGATCAATGTAGGTTTGAAGTCTACTTTGTCAGAAGTAAGTATTGCTACTCCTGCCTGTTTTTGGGGGCCATTGGCTTGGTAAATCTTCTTCCAGCCTTTCATCCTAAGCCTATGCTTATTTTTGTTGGTGAGATGAGTCTCCTGTAAGCAACAAATTGTTGGATCTTCTTTTTAATCCCTTTTGTCAAGCGGTGCCTTTTGATGGGTGAATTAAGTGTTAGTACTGATAGGTGTGTGGTGATTCCTGTCATTTAGTTGTCTTAGTTGTTTGAAGGTTTGATTGTGTGTACCTAAGTTGAGGTTACTCTCTACTGTCTTGCTTTTTCTTTTCCTGTGGTTTGGTGCTGCCTGTCTTTTCATGGTTAAGTTGGGTTTCACTTTCTGTGTGCAGACTCCCTTGAAGAATCCTTTGTAGTGGTGGCTTTGTGGTCACATATTGTTTTAGTTTCTGCTTATCATGGAAGACTTTTATTGCTCCATCTATTTTGAATGATAGTTTTGCTGGGTAGAGTATCCTGGGGTTGAAGTTATTTTCATTCAGTGCCCAGAAGATCTCACCCCACGCTCTTCTTGCTTTTAATGTTTCTGTTGAGAAACATTTTGATTTTGATGGGGTTACCTTTGTATGTTATTTGCTTTTTCTCTCTTACAGCCTTCAATATTCTTTCTTGAGTCTCTGTACTTATTGTTTTAATGATAATATGCCGTGGGGTAGTTCTATTTTGGTCAGGTCTGTTTGGTTTTCTGGAAGCCTTGTGCACTTGTTTGGGGATAGATTTCTCTAGATTTGGGAAATTTTCTGTAATTATTTTGTTGAAAATATTACGCATTCCCTTTGCTTGCATCTCTTCTCCTTCTTTGATGACCATGATTCTCTGGTTTGGCCTTTTGATGGAGTCGGTGAGTTCTTGCATTTTCTTTTCACAGATCTTGTGTTGTTTAACTAATACTTCTTTAGTTTTTCCTTTAATTACCATTTCATCTTTGAGGTCTGAGATTCTGTTCTGCTTCTTCTATTCTGCTGGATTGGCCTTCTGTTTTGTTTTGCAGTTCTGTTTCATTCTTTTTTCAGAGCTTTTCCATATCCTGAGTCACTTCCTCTTTAATATTGTCTATTTTCAACCTGAGTTCATTTATCTCTTTATTAATCATATTCTTTGTTTCACTTTGGTGTTCATATAGTGCTTCTATTGTTTCTTTTATTTGTTCTTGTGCTTTCTCAAATTCTCTATTTTTGTTGCCTTGGAATTTCTTGAGTGTTTCCTGTACATTTTGGTTGACCGTATCCAGTATCATCTCTATAAAATTCTCATTGATTCCCTGTTGTATTTCTTCTGTTAGATTATTCTTGTGGGCTTCATTGGGTTCTTCAGCATAGTTTATCTTCATTTTGTTGGAGTCTGGATCTGAGTATCTGTTTTCTTCATTTCCCTCTGGTTCCTGTACTAATTTATGTATGGGGGGTAACTGGTTTCCCTGTTTTTTCTGTCTTCCCATCATTGCTCTTGCTATTGTTACTGTCCCTGTAACTGCGTGCAATTAAGCATTTTCTATCTTGTAATAATAACAATGGTGATATATAGAATGGAAGGGTGAGAGGAGAGGGAAATCAAAGAAGGTAAAAAAAAGGAAAAACAAACAAACAAACAAGTAAACAAAACAAACAACAAAAAAACAGTGTTGAAGAAATAAACAGGGAGAGATAGTGTACTAATCAACAGTAAGCTAAACGGGCATTAGAGAGACAGGGAAAGGATTAAAAAAAAATCCCCAAGTTTAAATGCAATAAAGTTTCAGTCTTAATAATTTTGGTGTTAGTCCCTCAGCCTCCAATCCTGGAGATGGTGTCTCAGGAGTAGTTCTGTCATTGTCTCACCAAAGGGGAAAAAAACCAAAAAAACCAAAACAAACAAAACACAACAAAATATCCCAAGTTCAAATGAAGTACAGTTTCAGTATGCCTTTCAGCATGAAGTTGTAGTTCAGTCATTATCTCATCAAAGGAAGAGAACAGGATAAAAGAAAAAAAAGGGTCTGGAGACAGTTCTGTGAATATCTATCTGAGGCTGTGGCTCACCTGCCCGCTGCTGTCAGCCTGCTGTTGCTGGAGGCGTTATTTATGCAGATCTCAGGGGGGAGCTTAGCACTCACCTGGCCCTGCAGGCTTTGTTAACTTACAGTTTTCCTGAGCATCACTGCCACTTTTCCAAGGTTTCCCCTTTCCCAGCACCCACCTTGTCTGGCCGACATGTTTATTTACAGCTCACATGGGAAGTGTCCCTTCCCCTCTCCAGTGGGGCTTTCCTCCCAGGCCACTTTTACAAGCTTTCCCACTCCAAGGTTGCTGGGTGTGTGCCGCCGCTCCTGCCTTCTCCAGCCGGCTTGTTCCATCAGGGATTGACCCTCACCCCCCACTTCAGAGCTCAGGGCACCCCGCCCTCTTTGCTAGATGTCTTTTGTTGTTGTTGTTTATTATTCAGTTTGGTTTTTTTCTCTTTTTTCCCTGGGTGGGGGTCGGTCTGTCCATGGGGCTATGCTGATCTGGCCCAGGGTTGTCTGTGCAAGTACCTTGTGCCGCTTTGCTCACTTTGTGGTCTGCGTCCTCCCAAGTGGTCTGGGCGCTGGCATCTGGCCGTGTGGGAGCCCTCATGGTTTCTTTGTTTAACATGGAGTGGGGATGTTATGCATGGGCTGGCGGTGTGGAGGTGTCAGAGGAGTCAGAATTTTGCCTCTTCTCTGTGCTTTTTCCCATAAGGTATATCACCAGCATCTCTCCAAGATTTTACTTTAGGAAGCATGCTTTCTGCTTCCTCCCTCTAGTCTCTATCTTGGAATCTCCTCCCATTTTCTTAAATATTTTGGCAGATCACAGGTTCATTTTGCAGAGGCAGGCTGCATGGGGCATGGTGCAGGGGGGCAGGGGTCAGGCGAAGGAGTGGATGGGCCTCTCTGGTGGCGGCTGCTGTGGAGTGGACTGTGCACTGGCAGCCAAGCTGGCATTTTCTCCTGGTCATGGCCTCTTCTCGCTCCCTTCAGACAATGGTGACAGCGAGCTTAAACTGGATTTCCAGAATCTGAAAAATCTTTCTCAAGTTCTCAATGCAAATTTGTGCCAGATCTGGGTGTGGGCTCCCCTCCGCCTGCTCCTGGTCCATTGACTTTCCACACCCTACCAAGCCAGATGTGCCTGCAAAACTGGGAGGGAGAGAGCTCACTGAAAACTTGGACATGGACATCAACTGTTTATTTGGGACAGGATCATAGAAGGAGGTGAATAGCAGCACTGTGTAAAAGATACATGGTCATGAACACACACACACACACACACACACAAGGAAATCCACAAACTCTGAGTGGGAAGCAAGTGAAACAGTTTTGATCACAAGATCAGGAGGACATTCAAATGACAGGTTGTGGGTCTCTATTCTAATATACTGTTTTAACAATTTGTTCCATGAACTCTGTCACTCTCATCTTATGAACTCTCTCAGAAAAACACTTCAAAATGCACAGGAAAGAAGTCTAAATTGCAAAGAAAACCAATAATGTTGAGACACACTAGGGTCTGTGCATCCTTGGGAGTCCACAGGACCCTTCCAGAAAGGCTGCACTGACAGCTAGATGATGTCATCCACTTGCCCAAAGGCTCACTGTGCTAAATCAAAGTAGCACAGGTGCTTCCTAAACACTTCCCTAAGTCATCTCTCAAAACATAAAAAATCATGCTGTTCTAAGCCCACACAGCTGTGTTTCACTTAACCACAGGTGGGGTTTTTCTGGACATCCAACCTGACCCACAGCTTGCCTCACAGGTCTGCCATGTACTGGAGTCAGCCTCACCGTCCTGCTTTCCCACTCAGGATTTCGTCGTGCTTGTGTGGTAGTGAACTGAGGGTGTCTTCAACATGCTCTCTCTCCTTTGCATTGGCTAACCTGGTGCCTTCTGCTCAGAGTGTCTCTTCTGCTCAGCGTCTTCACCGCTGGTCATCAGTTAAGACTCAACTCAGACTCTCCTTCTGTGTGTCTGTGTGCCATCACCTTCAGAGTTCCTTCCTCTGTTTCAAGAAAACCTGAGTATAAATATCACATCACTGCTACAGGTGGCCATCCCCATGCTCAAGGGAAGCTAGCATATTTTCCATGCCATTTTATATTCCAACTAAAGCAAAGACTCATAAATAAATATTTATGGAATCATTGAGTGGATGCATAATTGGAGTGATGGATGGATAAATGGATGATTAGAGGAACGGATGGACAGGTGGGTGGATGATAAGAAGTTTGGATGGGCAGGTGGGTGGATGATGAATGGATGGATGATACTTATGTTACTCAAGGTAATACAGAGAAATAGAACCAAAAGAAACAGAGAACTGGTCTGATGTTTTGACACGAAGGGCATTAAGAAAGAGACAGGAATGTTCCCTCTTACTAGAGATTCAGCTTTTTGGCTCTACTAAGTCCTTCAACTACTTGGATGAGGCCCACCCAAATTGGGGAGGGCAATCTACTGAATCACCAATTTAAATACTAATCTCATCCACAAACACTTCCACAGAAGCGCTAAGAATACTGTTTGACTAAATATCCAGATAGCCCATGGCCAGATAAGCTGATGCATATCAGTCATCCTAAAACTCTAAGGCTAATTCTTTCCATTAATGTTTCTACCAAGTTCTCTTAAGTTGTTTGGAATTTACGCAGATGTTCACTGGGAGATGCTGTGCTTTTAGATTCACATCTTCACTGTAAGAGAAAAAATAGCAACTCTGACCCACTCTGTGATCTGCTCAAGGACACACTTAATGTTTTCTTCATCTTCATGTTCCAATTTATCACAGAACACAGCAAAGGGTCTCACTGGACAATTATTAAATTGAACAGAAAAAGAAATATCTTCACAGTGAAAAAAAGAATACCCAGATTAAATATTGCAGGAGGAGCTGAAGTCTCAACTAAAATTGAAGCAAAGGAAAACAGTCGTATAGCATGAATAAAATAACTTCAGAAATGTTGTGAATAGAACTTTCACAGGATGTTCTCTATAGATGCATGCTGAATAATGTCCCCTAAATGTGCTCAAGCCTACCCCTGGAGCTACAAATAGGCCACTCATCAGGAAAAAGAGGACTCACATATGTGACTTTAGCGCCCTTAATATTGAGGTCACCCTGAATACACTGGTTGCTCCTCTCTAGTCACATGAGCTCCTAAAACCAGAAGGAGAGGACAGAAGAATGGGCAGAGTGGTATGATATGAAGACAGACCCACCACTGCTGGCCTTAAAGGGAGAATGTGGTAGCCCTAGGAGGTGAGACTGACCTTCAGTTTACAGCCAGCAGAAAAGATGGGGAATTCAGTCCTGTAAGTACATGGAGCGAGATTGTGTCAATAGCCTGAATCAATAGTTGATCACTTCCCCCCTGAGTCGCCAGAAAGGACCCCTTTGGTTTTTAGGTGGGAACACCTTGATTTTGTCAGGCAAAACCCATACTGGACTTTTAAAAACATTTAAATGTTTAAAATGTTAAAAACATGTTTAAATGTAGGCATACATTAGCTATACATAGAATTTCACTGGGACATTTCCATATATGCTTGCATGTACCTTGGTTGGGTTCACCCCCACCAAATTACTCCCTCATTCCCCTTCATCCATACTTAAAACAATTTCAACAGTTCCCATCATTCTACTTTCACACAAGTATATATGGTACCTCTATCAGATCCTCCCCCCTTTGGCATCTCCCTTCACCCCCCCACCTCCCTCCAGTGCCCCCTCCCAAACAGAAGTTGCCCTACTTTCCTGTCCTTCGTTTAAGTGTATGGTCATTGTTCCAGTAGGTTTTGCATATTGGACTTTTGACTTACAGAGTGAAGTATAATAAATCTTTGCTTTGTAGCGTCACTATTCTTGTGTCAATTCTTTATAGAATTAAGATAGAATTATTAAACCATGTAATAAAAATAGAAACATGGTGAATTAAAGCAACATGTATCCATCATCTTCCATCTGCACCCATAGTTGCGTCAGCCTGATCCCTATTCCATCAAGCTCACAGGGTGAGTCTGTGGCCTTCCTAGAGCAAGACAGAGTCTTATCCAACGTAAGGAGGATCCACTGGGGTCACATATATTATTCTAGATCATGACTCCATCATGTTCAGTGCCTCAAACAGTTTACAAATTATTTACATGCCAGAAGGGTGAATTTGTTATGATAATTTCTGAACTCATTCTATAGAATGATACTTTTGTCTATTAATAACATTAAAATATTTTGAAATGTTTTTGCCTGATGTCTAGGGTATGTGACAAAATTGCTTTATTTTCTATGGAAAGGTTTGATTTATACACTTTTGGAAAAGATAAACAGAAATAAAATTTTCCCTTCAAAATGCCTAACATGGTTTTCACTTCTACTTTCACAGGAAGAATTCCAGTCCTAACATCTTGAAATTGCTTTTCAATTTTAAAATTGTAAATAATAAATAAAGGTACAATTTGAAGAGATGGACAATTCCCAGAATAAAGTAAGCTTAACACTCAATCCCTATGCCCATTTTTAACCAGCAAGCAATACCCTCGTGCATGAAGGTCTCCTGCTAATGGAGAACAGTTTTAATTCTTTATGTGATCACCCAGTGCAGATAAAATGAAGTGGATGACCTTGAGGACTTTAAAACCACTCATACTGACAATGGTCCTGGCTTCATGATCCTTGGGAATGATTCTATGTGTTAATATAATAAAATCTCTTAAGAATTATTTGAAGTACTTTGACAAATGATGTTTTAGGTCACTTTTTCATGTTTTCTCAAATTTTTCTATTTTCCTTGCAAAGAAATCTAGATTTATGATCACTTTGTTAGCCAATTAATGCCAAAGTCAAAACAAAATGAAATGGCCTTCTTTCTGTTCATGACCACTGACATTATAATAAAAATTGTTGTGGGATGCTTCCTGGCACCATTAGTGCTGTAATCACTGTCCCTTATGGCCATGACAAAGAACTATTTAACTCAAGCCTGGGTCCCCTGTGGAGGGATATTTTGTTGGATTTGTCCATCAGATCTTGGTCAAGACCACCTTAAGTAATGTCTAACAGTTGGGTCAGTTCTTCAGCTTGAGTCCCAAGATTCTCAGTTGATCCTATCTGAGTGACTTGTTTACTTCTCAGGTCTAATTTCTGCATTCATTTTTCATTCAGTATTTGGAGCAGCATGCTCCAAATGTATGAAATTTAGTGAATGGTTTCTGATATGAAACACATAAACTTGAAATGGAAATACTTTTTTTAACTTACTTTTTGTCATGATGCAAACTCTTTGCTCTTCCATGACCAATGTCAATAACATACACTTTGCTCTGTGGAAGTTACTGGATTTTTCATACACTACCTCTAAAAATCACCATCATATTGTTAAAGAAATTACAGTAATGGCAGGAAATTTATAAAGATGAAAACCGGATTCACCCACAGCCCCACCTTCTGGACTCTAACACTGAAGTTTTCTTGTCCCTCTTCTGCCTGGATATGACCCACTGGCACTTAAATGTGGCATGAAACATGGCTTCTCCCCATCCTATTTTCTGTTGTAACATCCTATGACATTATCCAGGCTCTTTCTCTAGCTTGTCCCTCATGTTCAACATCAGAGCCATTGTTCTGGGGAAATTTGGCTCCATGATCCTCAGAATGTTGACTTTCCTCTCTTCTCACACTGGACCTCTATTGGCTTTGCTCTCACCTGCTGCCCACCTCCCTTCAGTCTTGGGTCTGCCTCCACTCTCCCAGGCTCACGGGGAAAGGACTGGGGAAGAGCCTTTCTCCACTGAGCTGGGTGACCCTGCTCTGGCCTGCAGTGACACATGACTGTCTTGGGTGGTGATATTGGGCTCTCTCTCTGCTGGCTTCTGCTGTTCCCCTTTCTAACACAGATGGAAGTTCTGTGTGTGGCGAAAAACCCAAATTTGGGTGCACATTTACTCATCTCAGAAGGCCCTGCTGCCTCCTCTTTCTCAGGTTTCCCACAGCCTTTTATTCTGAGGACTCCTCAGCCACTGGCCAAGGGATATCACCAAGACTTAAGTCACAGTTGCCATCCTTAGTGTCCCTTCCCCTCAAGAGAAATTGCCATGATAGCTGTCCATGGTACAAACAGGACTGCAAGGGTCAGTTTGATGATCTACAAATTTAAATTAGCAGTATGCACTGAGCATGTTCAGTAATGGAAGGTTCTGTCAAAGCACAATTTTTCACTGTGACCTGGGTGTTTAATGCACTGATGTCACATAACACAGCACTTGTGGTTGCATATTTACAGTCATGCCAGCTATGACAGAGGGCATGGGCACTTTCCATCCAGCTTTGATTTCCAACAACTTAGGTAGAGAAAGCATGTTCATTGGAAACCTATTTTGTAAAGTTTCATTCCTGGACACTCAAGAATTTCCAAAACTCGTAAGACACATATCACTACTCAAAACTGGTTATTCCAAGTAATGTAATCATCTAACTAACATTAACTTACGACATTCGAAGTTCAGCCTCCAGTTCCAACGATGTGATTCAATTTCCTTTGCAAGACACTCAACTATTCAGAAAGTGGAGGACAGCATGACACATGGAGTGGGCTCTCACATGCAGCAAGGAAGCCCACAAAGGTGTGTCTTACAGACCAAAATTCCCACAAAGACCACTTCAGAATGAGAGAGTTGGACTTACCAGTGTCGCCTTCAGTAATAACTCGGTTATTACTGAGTACAGAGTCTGAATCAGATGGAAGTCCTTGCTGAAAGCACCATAGATGAGGACTGAGGGGTGAGGGGGAGGTTGTGTGAAGTCTCTCTCAGACCTGTGGTGCTCAGTTCCAAGGCTGCAGCCATCCATTGCTGTAATACAGGGGAAAACCCGGTTCCCGTGGTAGCCCACAGATACCCCAGGGACAGCCCAGTTAAGAGAATGGAGGGAGTCTAGTGCAGATATCCTAGGGTTCTGGCTGGGTGCCTGACATTTCATAGGCCAATTTAATGAGAATTTTATGAAATTGC